>NC_091440.1:38300975-39790975 GCF_964237555.1 Oryctolagus cuniculus | reverse complement strand
TCCCCTGGGAGGCAACAGTTGATGACTCAAATGCCTGAGTCTAGGATCCAGGCTTTGGCCTGGTTCAGCCCTGGCTGTTAAGTTCTAATATATGGAACAACATGAACCTTGAAAACATTATACTAAGTGAACTAAGCGGACACATAAAGACCTATGTGTCAATTGTTAAATCAACAATGGGAGTCACTGTACAATTGCTCCCCATGTAGGATCTCTGTCCTTAATATGTTGTACTATGCGAATTAATAGTAAAACTACTACTCAAACAGTACTTTACACTTTGTGTATCTGTGTGGGGCAAACTGTTGAAATCTTTAGTTGTATATACCAGGTTGATCTTCTGTATATAAAGATAATTGAAAATGAATCATGATGGAGAATGGGATGGGAGAGGGAGTGGGAGATGGGGTGGTTGCAGGTGGGAGGGACGTTATGGGAGGAAAAGTCGCTATAATCCAAAAGTTGTTCTTTCGAAATTTATTAAATAAAAGTTTAAAAAAAAAGACCTATGTGTGTGTATAATTCCATATACAAATACATATGTGTGTATATATATATATTTATGCTTACATGAGTTATCTAGAAAAGGCAAGTGCATAGAGAAAGAAGGCAGAATAAGAACTTTCCGGCCAGCGCCGCAGCTCACTAGGCTAATCCTCCACCTGCAGCACCGGCACACCGGGTTCCAGTCCCGGTCGGGTGCCAGATTCTGTCCTGGTTGCTCCTCTTCCAGTCCAGCTCTCTGCTGTGGCCCGGGAGTGCAGTGGAGGATGGCCCAAGTGCTTGGGCCCTGCACCTGCATGGGAGACCAAGAGGAAGCACCTGGCTCCTGGCTTCGGATCGGCATAGCACACTGTCCGTAATGGCCATTTGGGGGGTGAACCAACGGAAGGAAGACCTTTCTCTCTCTCTCTCTCTCTCACTGTCTAACTCTGCCTGTCAAAAAAAAAAAAAAAAAGCTTTCCGGAGCCTGGAGAAAGAGGGGAGTGGGAAATTTAGTTTAATAAGTATAGGGTTTCTATTGGACTGATGAAAATGTTTTGATAATAAGTAGCAGTGATCGCTATATAACATTGTGAATATACTTAATGCCATTGAATAGTATGCTTTAAAATGGTATATCTTACACTATTTCTATTGTTTAATAAATGAGGATTTTTTTAAGAATTTATTTATTTGAAAGGCAGAGCAACAGAGAGAGAGAGAGAGTCTTTCATCTGCTTGTTCACTCCCAAATGGCTGCAACAGCCAGGTCTGAGCCAGGAATTCCATCTTGGCCTCCCTCGTGGATGGCAGGAGCCCAAGTATTGGGCCACCCTTCCACCGCATTCCCAGGCCCATCAGTAGGAAGTTGGATCAGAAGCAGAACAGCTGAGACTGAAATCAGTACCCACTAACAGATGCCAGCATCAGAAGCAGAGACTTGGGGCTAATGCTGTGGTGTAGGGGTAAAGCCACTGCCTGAAGTACCAGTATCCCATGTGGGCGCCAGTTCGAGTCCTGGCTGCTCCACTTCCAATCCAGCTCCCTGTTATGGCATAGGAAAGCAGTAGAAGATGGCTCAAGTCCTTGGGCCCCTGCACCCACATGGAAGACCCTGATGAAGCTTCTGGCTCCTAGCTTTGATCTGGCCCAGCCTTGGCCATTGTGGTCATTTGGGGAGTGAACCAACTGATGGAAGATCTGTCTATCTCTCCCTCTCTGATTGACTGCCTTTTGAATAAATGAAATAAATCTTTAAAAAAAAAAAAAAAAAGAATAAGAAGAAACGGAGGCCAGCGCCGCAGCTCACTAGGCTAATCCTCCACCTTATGGCGCTGGCACACCGGGTTCTAGTCCTGGTCGGGGCGCAGGATTCTGTCCCGGTTGCCCCTCCTCCAAGCCAGCTCTCTGCTGTGGCCAGGGAGTGCAGTGGAGGATGTCCCAAGTGCTTGGGCCCTGCACCCCATGGGAGACCAGGAGAAGTACCTGGCTCCTGCCATCGGATCAGCGCAGTGCGCCGGCCGCCACGGCGGCAATTGGAAGGTGAACCAACGGCAAAAGGAAGACCTTTTTCTCTGTCTCTCTTTCACTATCCACTCTGCCTGTCAAAAAAAAAAAAAAAAAAAAGAAATGGAAAACTAATTATGATATGATTGTATAATTTTTAGTCAAAATAAAGCTAAAAAGATTTTCATTTTTCACTAAAGGGTTTTTATTCTCAGACCAACAAATAGAAAAATTTACGTGTCCCATTCTCAAAATTCATAACTCAATATCTTACTTAAAACTGGACTTCCCTATTTATAATCATTATTACTAAGAATACCTATATTGATTAATTATTTTTAAAATCTTCAAAGTACACAAGAAGCACTTTTCAGAACAATTCACATAGAAAGTCTTGGTATTCTGCATTTGTGCTGGGGCTTTTTGAATGACTTTAGTTTGTTGTCACATTTTCTAGATTTTAATGAGATTTGTGTTTGTGTAGCTTAACAGGGCCAATTCGCTGTTAAACCAGACTCAGCAACCTTACAGATATCTCATTGAATCAGTGCGTCAGAGAGATTCAAAGATTGATTCACTGACGAAGTGTATAGCTGATCTTGAGAAAGATGTAGGGTAAGTCATCTGTAAATCTTTTATTTGAATCATATAACCATTGTAATCATAATACTGTTATGGAGGAATTCAGATTATAAATTGTGAAGACAAATTTAAATAATAAAGGTATTTTTCATTATAGTGAATATTAACCTTCTCTTAGAAAAAAACAGGTCACCTGACATCACATATTGATAGCCATTTTTTTATGGGATTTCAGTTACCAAAGAGAGAAGGAATATAATCAGATGACCATGTGTAGAATTAAACCTTAACCAGATAAAATGTACACATCTTACGCATTTACTTAGATTTTTTTTACTTAGATTTTTTTACTTAGATTTTTTCGAAGGAATTTTTAGCCTTTTCTTCCTCTAACCTTTAAGATGAAGTGAGCCATGAACTACCTCATTGTAAATAAGTAAATTCCCTTCACTTCCTTAGTTTCAAATTGTTTTCTTGAGAACTTAACCAAAAGACTTGCTCCATTTATTAGTCATTCAAATTATTTACCTGATCATCTATGTGATCATTTTAATTTTTTTAGGTTGAAATGAAAGAATGGTACTATGTATTTTTCCTTTTATTTTTATTTTATTTATTTGAAAGATGTTATGTATTAAACAGTTTTAACTCATGAATGGTTGGTTAGTTGGCTTGATTGTTGGATTTTAAGATTATTTGAATAATTTAAGCTTTGTGGATAAATTACTTGTTTTTTGAAGGATTTATTTTTATTTATTTGAAGGGCAGAGTGACACAGATAGAGAGAAAGAGATCTTATCTGTTGGTTTGCTCCCCAAACAGCTAAAATGGCCAGAGCTGGGCTAGAAACCTAGAACTCCACCAGAATCTCCTATGTGAGTGCCAGGGGCCCAGATACTAGGGCCATCTTCCACTACCTTCCCAGGTGCATTAGCAGGGATCTGGATCAGAAGCAGAGCACCTGGGACTCAAACAAACACTCTAATATGGGATACTGGCATTGCAGGCGGCGGCCTTACCCACTGTGCCACTTTGCCAACCTCAGTGGAAAAATTATTAGCCCATATAAATATGGAAGCAGAGGATTAGGTAAGAAAGGAAATTGTTAATTAAGGAATTGAAAAACAATAAAGAGGATACTTGTTAAAACCAGGCATCCTAAGGTATATAACCAAAAATATAAAACTATTGGTGATTATCTCTAAATTATGAATATTCTTTCTTATCAATCAGAGTGGTTATCATCTTATTTCCAGAACACCAAAATAATTGACCCAGAACTTTACTTGTGATGTTAATTTTTTTATTATTTGATATAATAACTTAAAATTGTGATTATGCTTTAAACATCAAAATAGGAATGGGCATTTGGCCTAGCAAATAAGACACCAGTTAGGATGCCAGTGTCCCATTTTAGAGTCCCTAGGGTTAACTCCAGCTGCAGCTCCTGATTCCAGCTTCCTGCTAATGCAGACCCTGAGAGGCAGCAGTGACGACTTGGTAGTAGTTGGATTTCTGCCGCTCATGAGGAGATTTTGGTGGAGCTTCCAGCTCGTGCTTTTGGCTTCCCAGCCAAGAACCAGTAGATAGGAGCTCACTCTTCTCTGTCTCTGTCTCTGTCTCTCTCTAATAGATAAGTAAGTAGAAACTTAAGCATCAAAATAAATAACAGTAATTTGTTTCTTGACTAATTTTAAAGTTAAAAACAATATCTATAGTGTATGTAACCAACATTAATAAGTTTGTTCAATTAATTGTTCTATAGGTAGCTATTGGGAACAGTAGAAATTATGTCTTTCATCATTCACTGGACATTTGGTTATCTTAGGGAAATTGAGGAAGGAACCTCAAATAGAACTTTTTCTGTGTTATATGTTTCTGTTATATCTGAAATTTGTTATAATAGTCTGGTTTTTACCTTAATTATCTTGGAGAGTTGATATACAAAAGACCTGAGGAAAAATTAACTCTTTCACAGTTACTTTCAAGTAAATTTATCTGAATATTTAATACTTTAATATAGAGAAACGTAATAGCTAGGAGGAGAAATTTATAAAGAGGAAAAAGTTCATCCCTAGAGATATTAAGCAATTTTGCCTTCCTGACTGAGCCAAATTTTTTTTTTTTAATTTATTTTTCCCCCCAGAGAAACCTTTCACTAAGGAATACAGAAGGAATACAGACTTCCTGCATTTCATCAGTACAACTTTAGGAATATAGTGGTTCTTCCCACTATACCCGCCCTCGCACCCACTCTCTCACCACTCCCCCTCCTCTCTCTCCCATTCCTAGTCCCATTCTCCACCAAAATCTGTTTTTGATTAACTTTATACACAGAAAACCAACTCTATACTAAGTAAAAAGTTCAACAATTTGCACAGTAAAAAAAAAAAATTTTCTCAACAGTAGAAACAAGGGCTGTTCAAAGTCATTGCATCTTGAAGTTAATTTCACTTCTTTTTTTTTTTTTAGAAACTTAATTAACTTTAATGAAGCACCCAAGAATGATAGATCTTTTGGGAGCACTTTGACATAATTATAATACAACTCTTTGAGGACAGAGGTCCTGCATAGGAAGTTAGTGCACAATGACTCTTGTTGTTAATTTAACAATTAACACTCTTATGTATGACGTCAATGATCACCCAAGGCTCTTGACATGAGCTGTCAAGGCTGTGGAAAACTTTTGAATTCCACAAACTCCTTCAGTATTTGGACAGAGCCATAAGCAAAGTAGAAGTTCTATCCTCCCTTCAGAGAAAAAGTACCTCCTTCTTTGATGACCATTTCTTTCCACTGGGGTCTCACCCATGGAGATCCTTCATATAGGACATTTTTTGCCTCAGTGTCTTGGCTTTCCATGCCTGAAATGCAGAGCCAAAATTTAGATCCATATCTGTCTGCTTTCTAATTCTATGCTCTTAAATATTATGTTATACTGCCTCCCCATGTTCTAGTCTGAATAAGGGAGGAGTTAACTAATGTAATTAACAAAGAAAAGCCAAAAAAAATAGCGTAGAACAGTGCTGATCACTGTTGAAGCTGGGTGAGAGACATATTCTATTTTCTCTATTTTGAATATTCTTTAATAATTTTTTAAATGGAGCACAGACTGTATAGATAGGTTGTTTATGTTCAAATCTAGTTCAGTACTTAGTTTTGGGCAAGTCAGCAAAACACTCTATATCTCTATTGTCCTATCAAACTTTCTGTAATGACAGACATATTCTATATTTGCACTGGCTGGTATGGTAGGCATTAGCAACATGTAGCTGTTGAGCATTTGAAATGTGGTAGTATTGCTGAGAACTAATGGCCATGACATTAGATGGCACAGCCACTTTCCTCATTGTGAAATGGGAGTGGTGCTAAGAGTACCTAATTTGTATTGGTTGTTCAGAGAATTGAATGATATAATCTTTATAATATACATAGAAATGTGCCTAAACATTTTTAATACTCAATAAATATTTTCAATGATTAGTATATATCTTACATTTAACAAATTTTTCATTGAAAATTCTGTTAAAAATGAAAAAATAGGGCAGATGTTCATCAGAAAGGGGCCCACATCCCATATCGGAGTACATGGTTTAAATCCCAATGGCACTGTGGCATAGCAGGTTAAAGCCCTGGCCTGAAGCTCCAGCATCCCATATGGGCACTGGGTCTAATCCTGGCTGCTCCTCTTCTGATCCAGCTCTCTGCTATGGCCTGGGAAAGCAGTAGAGGATGGCCCAAGTCCTTGGGCCCCTGCACCAACATGGGAGACCTGGAGAAAGCTCCTGGCTCCTGACTTCGGATTGGCTCAGCTCTGGCTGTTGTGGCCATCTGGGGAGTGAACCAGCAGATGGAAGACCCCTCTCTCTGTAACTCTGTTTTTCAAATAAAAAAAAAAAAATCTTTAAAAAAAATGGGGCTGGGGCTGTGGCACAGCGGGTTAACGCCCTGGCCTGATGTGCTGGCATCCCATATAGGCGCTGGTTCGAAACCCAGCTGCTCCACTTCCAATCCAGCTCTCTGCTATGGCCTGGGAAAGCAGTACAAGATGGCCCAAGTCCTTGGGCCCCTACACCCGTGTGGGAGACCCAGAAGAAGCTCCTGGCTCCTGGCTTTGGATTGGCGAAGCTCTGGCTGTTGCAGCCAATTGGAGAGTGAACCATCGGATGGAAGACCTCTCTCTGTCTCTCTCTCTCTCTCTCTCTCTCTCTTTCTTTCTCTCTGCCTTTCCTTTCTCTGTGTAACTCTGACTTTCAAGTAAATAAATAAATCTTAAAAAATCACAGCTGCCCACTTCAAATCCAGCTTACTGCTGGTGCACACTTGGGAGGCTGATGGTTCTAGTACTTGAGTTCCAGCCACCCACATCAGAGACCTAGATTGAGTGCCATGCTCCTGGCTTCAGCCTAGCCCATCCCTGGCTGATACTGGCTGATGATGGCATTTAGGGAGTGGGTGAGGATCTCTCTCCATTTGCCTCTCTGCCTTTCAAATAAAATGAAAATAAACAAAGAAATTTTAAGAGAATTTTTTTTTAAAGTGAAAAATAACAGCAACAGTGATCTTAAAAGCTATTGCCAATTATGGAGTTTACTGCCAAAGGAACTTTTTGCTACATATCTGATTCCTTTAATGATGCTGATTCATAAATTTATTGTATGCTATTTTAGTAGATTCTGAACTGTTTCATAAGATATGAAATCTACTCTTAATTGAAAAGTCTACCTTCTAATATAAAAATTAAAGTGCTTTCAATAGTTTAATTATGGTATTTGAGATGTTGTTATAGATATACCCTGGTTACATAAATGAAATGATGTGATGTGACAATGCAGTAAAAACGTCAACTCAACCAACAAGTCAGCTATAGGATTGGTCACAGTTTCATAAGCCTACAGTTTTATATATGCTCAGTTTTTCACCCCTACTGTGCAAAAATGGCATGTCAAATCCTATAGTGAAAAACATCAGACTGGTTTCTTTTCTCATGGTAAATGTGTTTATGAAGTTTTTAATGTGAACCTCAAGGTATTGCTATGAAAATTAAATGGGGGCCAGCACTATAACGTAGCGGGTAAAACCGCTGCCTGTAGTGCCGGCATCCCATATGGGTGCCAGTTCGAGTCCCGGCTGCTTCACTTTCAATCCAACTCTCTGCTGTGGCCTGGGAAAGCAATAGAAGATGGCCTAAGTCCTTGGACCCCTGTACCCACGTGGGAGACCCAGAAAAAGCTCCTGGCTCCTGGCTTCAGATCGGCCCAACTCCAGCCATTGTGGCTAGTTGGGGAGTGAACCAGTGGATGCAAGACTCTCTCTCTGTCTTTCTCTTTCTCTCTCTCTCTCTCTCTCTCTGCCTCTTCCTTCTATAACTCTGCTTTTCAAATAAATAGATCTTTTTTAAAAATTAAGTGTAGGAACATTTATAAAGTTTCTGGCATGTAGGAGAAACTCAGTAAATATTCTTCCTCTTTCCCTTGTCCTGTATTAATTCAAAATTTAAACATCAGATGGCACATTCAAAAATGTTACTAAGTTATTATTTTCTTAAAAATTCTCATCCCTCTTTGCTGAATTGATATTTTTACTATAAAAATATTTACATCAATTGATTATAAAATATTTTAGCTTCCATAATAAAAACTAAAGAACTGAATAATGTTATGCTTTTCTTAGAAAATTAAACAATGTCATTATACCACACTCACCCTTAGCCAATTTAGATATTTATGCAATATACTCAATTTCTGGAAAGGTAAGAGTAAGTATGCACTAAAATAAAATTGTTATAAACATGTTTAAAGCTAACATTTGAGTTGTCACTATTAACTGCTTTAAATTCCCCTATCATTAAAGTAATAATCCATTTTAAAAGTAGCAGTGTGAACTCTTTGCCACCAAGCCACAAGAGACAGTCTGGGTAATACAGTTTGATTTCTTCTTCAGAACTGAAGGAAGCATGGAAAGAGAATAATTAGCATAAATTTTCTTTCCCTGTTGTCAGTTCTCAGTTTATTCTTAACCAGTAGTTAAAGAAGAAAAGACTACATTGTCAACTTCCCTTACAAGGCTAAGCCAGGGTGTATTGATCCAGGAAGTTAAGGAACAATATATCAGGAATATGTTTTCGTATAGCAGGTGAAACAGAGCCATAAACATGAATTTCTAAGTAATAATTAACAGTGAATTGAACAATTATGGGTGTAATATACCATTCAAGATAAATGTGCTTATAAGGAGATTTGTTTTGTAGTAGCTTTATGAGTCACGCATAGAAGCGTTGTATTTCTAAAGGTAATTTTCCACTGTTATGAAATATGTCTTACGAAGACTAAAATTCTATTGAGTAATTACATACACAATAGCAGTGAATATAGTCATCATATTTTGTTTTAGAGACCCACATGTTGAAGGTGGTCTCCTTTGTGGGTTGAGTCTATTATAAAGAGGACTAAGAAATATATACACCCAGATATGCAAATGATAGAAATGGTGTCTGTGGGGTTCATACTGTTTGTGATAAACCAGTATCTTAGAGATAGAACAAAGTTGCTCTGTAAACCAGTTTATTCACCCGCCTTGTATTCCATGTTATATGGTTAGTTTCACTGTTTAGTTGTAGAATCCTACACTACATATAAGGCATTTGTAAAGAATTAACCAGTCAAAATCCTGTAATTACTTCAACATTCCATTCCCATTACACTACATTTTATTTAGTGGGTCTGTTGATATTTGAGGCACAGAGTGAGCGAGCAAGCTAGAAAGTACACACGTATGCACTGCATGTCACTGTTAGTATACTGTGCAGGTATGTATGAACATAAGTAGGTGTTGAATATGAACACAAACACATGTATGTTCCTTGCTAATTCCTATTTCTGTTTACTGGGTTTTTGCTTTCATTTTGAAAAATAATTTATCTTCAAAATGATTTAGCTAAAGATGGATTGTAATTCTAGAGTTACAAAACCATCTGATCTTTACAGTGCTTTGGGGAATGCAGCAGAACATAGCACTCAGTTTCCTCAACACCATTTTGTTCTTTTCAGCTCGGCAGCTCTGTAGGATCTCTGGCGCCGAACTCCAAAAGTCAGTTTGTTTTTCTGCTGAGCTACCTTACCTTTATTGGCATTTAATTACTGTTTTCCTCTGACGCTTGTTTTTCAACTAAATTACTAATACAGCGTAGCATTTATACAGAGTTTTTATGTCCATCACTTTACATAGTCATCCATTGGATAATTTCCATATCCCCTTGACACACAGGGGTCGTCTTTCCCACTTACAGATGTGGCAGCAGGTTCAGTGGTGTGGCGCACGTCCTGCTTTACACCGTCCAGGCAAACCAGTGGCACAGCAGGCAACGCATGTCAGCGTTGCACTAGTCTTTCTGCTTAGAGGACAGACCCCAGTGAAGTCCTCAGTTACTAGCAAGGAAGAGAATGTGGATGTCTCCATCTTAAATCCTTGGAATTACCAGTTCTTCCAGAATGTTTGCTGCTATTCCTTGAATTCAAACTGGTGCCTAGTATTTTAAAAATTGACTTGACTTTCCATTTTCTTATAGTGTAGCCTAAAGATGTTTTACATGCTCAACAAAATAATTCTCATTGATTTTGCCCTCACAAATTTTATCTCAACACTTCAGGAATTATGTTACTTCAGTTTATTATTGCTTTTATTAATAATTATTATAGTTCTAATTGAGTATATCCATTGCACTGGCATTAGAATGTTTCATTTAATTGTTCTAATTAATTTTTCTACATTGAAAAATATACAAAGCAGTCTTCAAATAATTCTTTTTAAATATTATTAGTCCATAAGATATCTTCTTACCCACTTCTTTTTTTTTTAAGATTTATTTATTCATTTGAAAGGCAGAATTACAGAAAGGCAGAGAGAGAGAGAGAATTCTTCCATCCACTGGTTCACTCCTCAGATGGCTGCAACAGCCAGAACTGTGCTAATCCAAAGCCAGGAGCCAGGAGCTTCCTGTGGGTCTTCCATGTGGGTGTAGGGGCCCAAGGACTTGAGCCATCTTCACTGCTTTCCCAGGCCATAGCAGAGAGTTGGATCAGAAGTGGAGCAGCAGGAACTGGAACCAGCGCCCATTGTGGGATGCCGGCACTGCAGGTGCACTGCAGGCGGTGGCTTTACCAGCTGTGCCACAGTACCAGCCCCCTTACCAACTTATAGATCATATCAAAGGGAAAGTCACAATGACAATTTCAAAACTGATTATTGAAGTAAGAATTTGAAGACAAAAATTCTTTTCCCAACGTGACCACAGACCAACTATCAGCTTCATTTACTTAACCCAATTCTATGCCTGTAAATTAAGCATTTTTTAAATTATAAAATGCTGCTTTCAATTTTAAGGATAAATGTCTTAACTTCCAATATCTGTGTTTTAATATTTTATCCAAATATACCTCTTTTTGCATTTCATGTAAGTCCTACTTCATCTTTTTAACATTTCGGTGGTAGTCATCTTTAAAACACTAATTTTATGCCCTTTCTAGGCAGAAAAATATTCTCTGAATGCAACTTAGTTGTACTGAAAATGATTATTAAAAGAAAAAGAAGGGCAGACGTTTATCCTTGCTATTAAAATGCCCATATCCCACATCATTGTGCCAGGTTTGATTCCCATCTTCAGCTCTTAACTTCACACTAATGCAAACCCAGAGGCAGCTGTGACAGCTCAAATAATTGGGTTTCTGCCACCCACATGGGAGACCTGGATTGTAATTCTGGCTCTGGGCTTCAGCCCAGCCCAGCTCAGCCCAGCCTAGCCCTTGCAGGCATTTGGAGAGTAAACCTGAGGATGGGAGCTTCCTCTGTTACTGTATTCTCTCTGTCTCTCTTCCTCTTTCTCTCTCTCTGCCTCTCAACTAAATAAATATTTTTTATTAATATTTTGTTGTTGTTGTTATTTAAATAAATAAATAAATTAGGGGAGCCAGTGTGTTGGTGCATTGGTTTAAGCCACTGCCTGTCTTTCTGGCTTCCCATATGTGAGCTGCTCCACTGCTGATTCAACTCCCTATTAATGTGCCTGGGAAAGCAGCAAAAGATGACCCAAGTATTTCAGTCCCTGCCACCCACATGAGAAACCCAGATGGAGTTCCAGGCTCCTGGTTCCAACATGGCCCAGATCTGGCTGTTGTAGCCATTTGGGGAATGAATCAGCAGTTGGAAGATCTCTTTCTGCCTCTATTTCTCCCTCTCTCCCACTCTCCCTTTCAAATAAATAAATCAGTCTTGAAAACAATAAATAAATCTTTTTAAAATTTGTTTTTAATTTTTAAAAAATCTCAACAAAATAGCTAGCTCATTCAATAAGAAACATTACAGCCATGGTATTTTTATGAACTGTAAATTTATCTTGAATTAAAACCATAATAATTATGTTTATTCTTTTGCAGTTTACTGTTTATTAACTAAATATACACTCAGTGATGACTTTTTAAAACTTTGTTTTTTTTTTCCAGTAATCTAAATAAAGAAAAGTCAGCTTTACTACAGATGAAGAATCAAATGGCATTAGATTTAGAACAACTTCTAAATCACCGTGAGGTACTTTGTCTACATTACCATACATTTTCCTATTTTAGACTTTTTCGCAATCAATCTTGGGTGAACTTTCTGGATACTAGTTGTCTACATCCATTAATGGTGTCTCCCATTTGCATCTCACTGTGATCTCAACCTTTTTATTCAACTTGGGTTATGCTTCATTCCTAGAATTAATTCTTACTCCTGAACTGCCCCTTCTTTTAGACCAATATTGCTTTCTTCATATCTCTGTTGCTGAATTTCCACTTTATTTAATAAGTATGTTTTATCTCTTTCTGCCACTAGATAGTAAACTTTCTTGTGTATACCTCTGTCTTATTTATCATTATGTGCCCAGGTCCTAGTATTTGATATTTCTGTTGAGCTTTTAAAGTTCATAAAGTTCTTTTATTTTTTTTTCATTTGTTGCTCACCAAAAAAATTTTGAAGTATAATCCTCACTTTATAAAAGGAGAAATGAGTTTTAAGTGGCTAGCTCAAGGCCACTTAGTAACTGTAAGATAATCCCAGTTTTATTGAGTCATTAAGTCAGATAATTGAGGTATAATAAGCAAACAGTAAGATTAGCCTTCTTAGCATGCATTTTGTGACTTTTGATAAATGCACACAGTGTGTAACCACCACCACAATCAATACATTAGAATAGTTCCATCACCCCCAAAAAGTTTCTCATGTCCCTTTAGTAATTAACCTCAACCCCAAGTCCTCAACCAACCCCAAGTCCCAACAACCACTGATCTATCTTCTATACCTAAAGTTTTACCTTTTATACCATTTTATACAAATGAAATTATCATTCTGTAACTTTTGAATATGGCTTTATTCATTTTCTGAGTATTCATTCATTATGCTTGTACCCAGTTTGATCCTTAAACCACTTGACAGACATTTGAACTATTTCCCTTTTGAAGCAACTACAAATAAAATAAATACATATAATAATAATTATATATACATTATAATGTAATGAATAAAGCATCTATAGACAGTCACGTTCAGGTTTTTTGTGTAAATGTAAATTTCCATTTCTCTTAAGTAAACACCCAAAGCAGATTGCCAGGTTATGTAGCAAATATATGTTTACATTTATAGAAAACTGCCAACTTTTCCAAAGTGAGTGACTTTTGCATTTCCACCCACAGTGATGAGAGTTCTAGTAGCAATGCATCCTCACCAACAATTGATATATTGAAACCTAGTGATTTAGTCCTAAGTATTATTGCCACTGAACCATCATATCACTGCCTCGTGTTAACCATCTTTTTTACCATTTTGTTATTCTAAAAGAGAAGGAAATGTTTAAAACAGATCTTTGGTTTATGAGTGTTCTTAAGATACTATTTCCTAGTCTGGGAAAGGTATACCAGATGTATTGGAAAAAATTATTGGAATAATATTATTGAGAGAGATGAACCAGGAACTGTTACTGGAAGTAGTTCAAAGTTACATATGCTAGAAATGGTGTCAGGGGAATTGGAGGATTTTCTGTATTTTAGATATGTCTGTTGGAGTGAATTCTCTAATAAATATCTTTTGGTGGGGGGGGTGCAGATAGTGTGGGGCAGGAAGAAAAAGAGAGCTTCTATCTGCTGGTTCCCTCTCCACATGCCAGCAGTGACCCCGACACACACACCTGGAACTGAAGCTGGAGGCAGGAACTCAGTTCAGATCTGCCATGTGAGTAGCAGGGAGGGACCTAACCACTTGAGCCATCACGGGCTGCCTCCCCAGAAACGTATTTTGCAGGAAGCTAGAATCAGGAGCGTAGCTGGGCTCAAACTTAGGCACTCCAGTGTGGGATGCAGGTGTCCCACGTAGCATCTTAACCACAAGGCCAAACTTCCCCCTCCCCGCCGAGAGGTGTCACCTACGGGATGGGTTAAAAGGATGAGAAGGTGTCCTAGACTGGACTCAGAGGTAACCTCTAGGTGGATAAGGCAGTCTAACAATAGGTGACAGCTGGGAAACCCTTCTCTGGAAGTACTTTTTCTTCTGTCTCTGACATTCCAGACTACATCACTTTTGTCCCAGGAATATTGCCTTCAAATAATTGTTTCTTACTGTGAAAGCCTGATTTATTCAACATGTGGAATCTTCACAAATGTTTTTCAAACTGAGTATTTAAGAGATAGTGGCTGGAAACGACTACTTAGTTATATCAGGTACATTTTTTCCAGAAAGCTGCATAACAAATATTTTTTAGAGTGGCAATTATCATTTGATTTAAATTATTATGAGACTTTGAAAAATATATAAGCAATTTTAATTTATGTATTCTCATACATCATTCTTGAAATCACATTATTCCTGTATCCAAATAAAAACTGAAATGCTAGGGGTGGGTGTTAGGAATGATAGATGAAGCCACCACTTGGGATGCCTGCATCCTACACTGGAGTGCCTGTTCCAGTCTCAGCTGCTCTGCTTGCCCTCTAGCTCTCTGCTAATACACCTGGGAAGCAGCAGATGGTGGCTGAATTCTGTGAGTTCCTGCCAGTCATGTGGGCTCAGATGGAGTTCCTGGGCCCAGCCCCAGCTATTCCAGCCATCTGGGGAGTGAAGCAGCAGGTGGTTTATCCCTTCCTCTCTCTCTCTCCCTCTCTCTATTATTCTTTTAGGTAAATCTGTTTCAAAAGGGGGGGGGGGTTTAAAAAGCTCTGTACTGAGTGGATTGAAAAGAAAATATGTTTAAGCATGCAAAGTAATGCAAACAAAAATGAAACTATTCATATAAATGGCCTACTGTCACAGCACACTGATGCAATTAGTATGGGTGCATACCTGATAGTTGTCAGTTAATTTCTGTATGTTTGACAATGTAGCTACATAAGCAATTACATCTTTTTTTTTTTTAGCCTACTCCTCTGAGTTTCTAATTTTTTTTTTAAGAATTATTTTATTTATTTGAGGCCGACACTGCGGCTCACTTGGCTAATCCTCCTCCTGCAGCACTGGCACTCGGGTTCTAGTCCCGGTTGGGATGCCGGATTCTGTCCCGGTTGCTCTTCTTCCAGTCCAGCTCTCTGCTGTGGCCCAGGAAGGTAGTGGAGGATGGCCCAGGTCCTTGGGTCCTGTGCCTGCATGGGCGACCAGGAGGAGGCACCTGGCTCCTGGCTTCAGATTAGCACAGCGTGCCGGCCGCAACGCGCCTGCCATAGCAGCCACATTGGGGGTGAACCAATGAAAAAAGGAAGACCTTTCTCTCTGTCTCTCTCTCTCTCACTGTCTAACTCTGCCTGTCAAAAAAATAAATAAATAAATAAATAAATTTTTTAAAAAGAATTATTGTATTTATTTGAAAGACAGAGTTACAGAGAGAGGTAGAGCCCAGAGAGAGGTTTTTCATTCCACTGATTCACTCCCCAAATGACCACAGTGGCCAGAGCTGAGCTGATCCAAAGCCAGGAGCCAGGAATTTCTTCCAGGTCTCCTACGCGGGTGCAGGGGCCCAAGAACTGAGGCCATCTGCTGCTGCTTTCCCAGGCCACAGCAGAGAGCTGGATCGGAAGAGGAGCAGCCATATGGGATGTGGGCGCTGCGGGCTGGAGCTTTAACCCACTGCGCCACAGCACTGGCCCCCAATTACATCTTAATAATCCAGTGTTGGGGCTTTTTATAGTGCCAAACATCTAAAGAAAAGCAAGTTTTTTTTCTTTTCACAGCAAAATAAAAATTAAAGTTTAGTGAAAACAAATTTGATACAAATTATTCATCTTTTTCTAAGAAATCATGTAATGCCAGCTTAGTGTGCGAGGTGCAAAGGCTTGAGCAAACTGCGTATGGAATTGCTGGGGACCCTTGGAAGTGCTTGGCTGTTCACGCGAACATTTACCTAACAAAACAGTCTGCAGAATCAATTTGTTTATTTTATGGCTCTGAGGATCATGCATTGAGAATAGCCACTAGGTAACAGTTGGACAAGGATAACTCTGGTAAATATATTTTGAAATTGAGAATCAGGGCTGAGGCTAGGCTGGGGAAAGAAAGGCACCTTGTGCACAAAGTGTAAGGGGACACCCATTCTCAGGTTAGTGTAAAGTGTGGGGTTGGCATCTGGGAGCTACTATCCCCTGACTAATTGTACCCAAAGCTGGCTTGACTCACTTATCTAATATGATTATCTAATATGAGTCATGATTTAATCCACTAAATTTTGACAGTTTAACCCAGTTTTTTCAAAAAAAAGATCACATGAACATTTTAAAGTTTTTTGTTTTCTTGTTTGTGCAGATAACGCTAGCTTTAGCTCTTTAAGCAGTGTTAGTTCTGATAAGAATATATATTTTCATGTAATATGAAATGAGATCACCAAATTATTTATAAAAACTGTGCAACATGTGGGTCAGGGTCACATGCTGACTCAAATATAATACCTTAAAAGGTTACCTGCTCTCGGGGCCAGTGCTGTAGCATAGCAGGTAAAGCCGCCACTTGTAGTACCGGCATCGCATATGGGTGCCCGTTCGAATCTCAGCTGCTCCACTTCCGATCCAGCTCTCTGCTATGGCCTGGGAAAGCAGTAGAAGATGGCCCAAGCCCTTGGGCCCATGTACCCACGTGGGAGACCAGGAAGAAGCTCCTGGCTTCGGATTGGCACAGCTCCAGCTGATGCAGGCAATTGGGGAATGAACCAACCTCTCTCTCTCTCTCTCTCTGCTTCTCCTTCTCTCTGTGTGTAACTTTGACTTTCAAGTAAATAAATCTTTAAAAAAAAATTAAAGATTATCTACTCTCACATAGTTAAGTTGTAGTCTAAGGATTTCCAGGAATGGATAGTGGACTCTTATGCTATAAATTTTTCATATTGATACATTGAAAAAATAATCATGGGGGCTGAGGCTGATATTGTGGCATCTTGGATTAAGCCACTGCCTACAATGCCAGCAACCGACATCGGAATGCTGGTTTGAGTCCCGGCTGCTCTGCTTCTGTTTCAGCTCTCTGTTAATGCACCTGGGAAGGCAGCAGAAGATGATCCAAGTGCTTTGACCCTTACCATCTATGTTGGTGACTGGGTGGAATTCCTGGCTCCTGGCTTCAGCTTCACCCAACCTAGGCCATTACAGCCATTTAGGGAAGACATTCCCCATGCCACCCCCCACCCTGGTCTAACTGCCTTTCAAATAAATAGATAAATCTTTGAAAAGTAATAACTATATGTGTTTGGAATTGAGTGAGGTGTTAGGTGATTTTAAGCCTCAACTCTTCGTTAGGGAAAATATACTAGTCTAGGGGCCAACATTGTAACATAGCTGATAAAGCTGCTGCCTGTGGTGCAAGTGTCCCATATGAGCACTGGTTTGAATCCCAGCTGCTCCACTTCCAATCCAGCTCCCTATTAATGTGCCTGGGAAAGCAGCAGAAGACAATCCAAATACTCAGGCTCCTGCACTCACATGGGAGACCAGGAAGAAGCTCCTGGCTCCTGGCTTCAACCTGGCCCAGCCCCAGCTCTTATGCCATTTGGATAGTGAACCAGTGGACAGAAGATCTCCTCTCCTTACCTCACTGTAACTCTGTCTTTCAAATAAAGAAAATATATCTTAAAGAAAAAACAAAAAAGATGTAGGCACTGTGGCACAGCAGGTTAAAGCCACAGCTTGCAGCACCAGCATCCCATATGAGTACCAGTTCAAGTCCTGGTTACTCCACTTCCAACCCAGCTCCCTGCTGATGTCCCTGGGAAAGCAGCAGAGGAGAGCCCAAGTCCCTGGGCCCTTGCACCCACATGGGAAACATGGAAGAAGCTCCTGGTTACTGGCTTCGACCTGGTTGTTGTGGCCATTTGGGAAGTGAACAAGTGAATGGAAGATCTCTCTCCTCTCTTTCTGTCTCTCCTTCTCTCTCTGTAACTCTGCCTTTCAAATAAAATAAACAAATCTTTTATTTAAAAAAAGAAAATACATGTATGTCAATTTTTAAAGATTTATTCATTTTTTGAAAGGCAGAGTTATAGAGAGAGAGTAGGAGAGACAGAGAGAGATTTTTCTATCCACTGGATACTACTCAAATGGCCACAATGGCTGGAGCTGGGCCAGTCCGAAGCCAGGAGCCAGGAACTTCTGGATCTCCTTCATGGGTGCAGGAGCCCAGGGACTTGGACCATCTTCCACTGCTTTCCCAGTTGCATTAGCATAGGACTGGATCTGAAGTAGAGCAGCCAAGACTCAAACCTGCACCCATATGGGATGCTGCCATTGTAGGTCATGACTTAACCCGCTGCACCACAGCGCCAGCCCCTAGCCCAATAATTTTTAAATAATAAAAATGGGAAGTGAGGTTGGGTATGGAGAAAAATACTTTATTTGAGGTTGCATTTTCAGACTATAAAGATCATTTGGGTTAGATAAATATTTTAAGTTAAGATCTGCACAACTATTAACTAAAAAATGTGGTCATTAATTGAGTTGAGATCTCATACCTGTCCACACCCCTTCATTCTAAATTCTCCACATCTTGTCCTGCATTCAGTGAAACCTTAATAATACAGATTGACAAGAAAAGGCAAAATAACTCCACCCCCAGAATTCCTTCTAATAAGGCACAGTTTAATGTCGGGTCCTCAGTTTTTATACACAATCAAAACGAAGTCTGGTCTTATCTCTTTGTTTTCTAAAACTGTTTAAGGTAGTCTAAGTACTTCCACATATGGCAGTATTGCTTAAGTTAATCTTCACTAAAGTCACTGATGAACGTCTGCATTATTATTCCCATTGTGATAGATAAAGCTGATACTGATACTATTTAAGTAACTTAACCATGAGTGCATATTGTGAAAACTAAAAGCAAATCCATTTTTTATGAATAAAAAAAAGCTTTTGTTCTTCCATTTAGACAAAAATCTCATGAATTATTGCTTACATTAGTTCAAGGAAAATTTTCACCTCTGTTAGATGAAGTTACATCTTTCTTTTTGTCAAAAAATGAAAGCTTTGGAATTTAACATGTTTCCTTTTTGTCTTAGTTTCCAGAAAACTCACAGCAGAATGTCTTATACAGGTGTTATTATCTTTCTGTTTTCATTTCTGATGTCTCAGAATAACTTTCTATTTCCATCAAGTGGGTTGTAATCTGTTGTCTTCACTTGTCTAGGACTCTAAGACCTACTGAATGTAAATAGAACATAAAACTATATAATCTGGTATTTTTAAAAAGATTTATTTATTTATTTGAAAGGCAAAGTTACAGAGAGGCAGAGACAGAGAGAGAGATAGGTCTTCCATCCACTGATTCACTCCCTGAAATGGCCACAATGGCCATAGCTGAGCTGATCCAAAACCAGGAACCAGGAGCTTCTTCCGGGTCTCTCATGTGGTTACAGGGGCCCAAGGACTTAGACCATCTTCTACTGCTTTCCTAGGCTATAGTAGAGACCTGGATCAGAAGTGGAGCAGCCAGGACACAAACTGGCACCCTTATGGGATGCCAGCACTGCAGATGGCAGTTCTACCCACTACACGACAGCGTTGGCCTCAGGTAATTAGGTTTAAAAAAGAGGTCAAAGAAAAAGATCAACAAGTATGACCTCACTGTTAGATAATAGTAGCAGAACTTAAAACATTCAGCTTGAAAAGATTTTTTTTAAGATTTTTTTTTTTATTTGAAAGGCAAAGTTAGAGAGAAAGAGAGAGAGAGAGAGAGAGAGAGAGGTCTTCCATCCACTGGTTCACTCCCTAAGTGGCCAAAAGACCAGGCCGGCCCAGGCCAAAGCCAGGATCCAGGAGTGTCTTCCAGGTCTTCCGTGTAGATGCAGGGGCACAAGTATTTCAGCCATCTTCTGCTGCTTTCCCAGGTGCAATAGCAGGGAGCTGGATCGGAAGTGGAGCAACCGGAACTCAAACCAGTGCCCATATGGGATACCAGTGCTACAGGCAATGGCTTAATCCACTATGCCACAACACTGGCCCAGAAAAGATTCTGAGAGCAAGAAATCTGATTTCTTAGAATGACTTTGTTCTTGAGCTTGTCTCTCAGGAGTCTGCATTAATTGTCTTTATTTTTCATCCATTTTTATCCACTCAGATGTTCCTTAATGAAGCAAGGTTTGCTGTTCACCTTTGGGAATTTTTTTTTTTTTTTTTTTTTTTTTTTGACAGGCAGAGTGGACAGTGAGAGAGAGACAGAGAGAAAGGTCTTCCTTTGCCGTTGGTTCATCCTCCAATGGCCACCGCAGCAGGAGCGCTGCAGCCGGCGCACTGCGCTGATCCGATGGCAGGAGCCAGGTGCTTCTCCTGGTCTCCCATGGGGTGCAGGGCCCAAGCACTTGGGCCATCCTCCACTGCACTCCCTGGCCATAGTAGAGAGCTGGCCTGGAAGAGGGGCAACCAGGACAGAATCCGGCACCCCGACCAGGACTAGAACCCGGTGTGCCGGCGCCGTAAGGCGGAGGATTAGCCTAGTGAGCCGCAGCGCCTGCCCACCTTTGGGAATTTTAATTCTGCTTGTCTTCGTATGAGGGGGGTCTTCAAAAAGTTTATGGGAAACATGTATAATGAAAAAAATTACATATGGATTTCAGTATTTTTTTTACCAAAATATACTTACCCTTTAATTCCATTTTCTAAGAACATACACATATTTGGATATGTGTATGTAGAATATAAGCTTTTGAGACAAGAAAAAGAATTTTTAACCAACCAACTGCCTGATAGACTACTGAGATCAGTTTTAAGAAACTGATATAAAAACTGCTTCCTCATGGTTTTTGGAATTAAATATTAAGAATAGTGGTAACAGCCCCACTTTGGAAGCTATTCCAATGTTTCAGTGAGTGATAGTGGTATCTTGAACTTGACTGGTGATAATACACTAAGACAAAATGGACTAATTTGAAATCTGTATATGAAGCAGAATTGGAGGGCGTTGGTGACTGACTTAATTTAGGGACTAATAAAGAGAAAAAACAAGAGTTGCTGCCAGATGTTTAGCTTGTATTCTGGGTCCATAGAGTTGCTACAAAGAATGTAGGTGGAAGCCGGCGCCGCGGCTCACTAGGCTAATTCTCCACCTAGCGGCGCCGGCACACTGGCTTCTAGTCCTGGTTGGGGCGCCGGATTCTTTCCCGGTTGCCCCTCTTCCAGGCCAGCTCTCTGCTGTGGCTGGGAAGGCAGTGGAGGATGGCCCAAGTGCTTGGGCCCTGCACCCCATGGGAGACCAGGAGAAGCACCTGGCTCCTGCCTTCGGATCAGCGCGGTGCGCCGGCCGCAGCGCACCAGCCATTGGAGAGTGAACCAACGGCAAAAGGAAGACCTTTCTCTCTGTCTCTCTCACTATCCACTCTGCCTGTCAAAAAAAAAAAAAAAAAAAAAAAAAAGAATGTAGATGGAATAGGTTTGGAGAAGAAACACTCAAGAAATGTTAAGTGCTTGAACCTGAGAAGGAGGACTCATCTAGAGATAGAGATTTGAGAGTCACAGCATAAAGGTGGTACTTTATTTACATGGAAGTAGATGAAATGAATTAGTCTGAGAATATTAATGAGAACAGAAAAAAGCCCAGGACAGAACCTTGGAGAGCACTAGCATTTAAGAGATGAGTAGGGAAAAGTGCTTACCCAAAGAAGAGTAAAGAGAAACCTAAGACGAGAGGAACTTCAAGGAGAGGGCACCATAGGTGAAGCCCAGGAAGAACCATTCAAAAGGGAGGGAGTTGTCAGCACTGGCAAATGCTGTCAAGAGGTCAGGCCCAACAGAGATTAAAAAAATAAGGTCTCATTTGGATTTACTAAGATGCCAAAGCAGATCTAGTAGAGCTACAAGATATATAGCAGTAAATTGACAAGTAAGTAGAAGCTGGAAAGTAGAGAAAAACAGGCAACTCTTAAGATATTTAAATAAGAGAATATAGAATGATCAGAGAGGGCCATGATTTCAAGAGATTTTTATCTCCTAAAATTGGAGATTATGCAGTTTAAATGATAATGCTAGGAAGAAGCCAAATAGAGACATTAAAAGAAGAAAAGAGAAGGGGTAATCAATTGAGCAGAAGTGGTAAGAAAGGAAGTCTGCTGCAGCAGGATGGCACTGAGTGGCACCTGTTCCATTTTAAAAAGTAGAAAGAAAGATTATATGAAAAGAAGAGTAAGTTCATAAGAATTTTAGGTGGTAAGAATTTAGGGAGTTCTCAGGGTCAATACTGTGGCATAGTGTATTAAGCTGCCGCCTGCAGTGCCAGCATCCCAAAAGGGCACCGGTTTGAGTCCCCGCTACTTCACTTCCTATCCAGGTCCCTGCTAATGCGCCTGGGAAAGCAGCAGAGGATGGCCCAAGTCCATGGCCCCTGCACCCAGGTGGGAGACCTGGAAGAATCTCCTGGCTCTGGCTTCAGCCTGGCCCAGCCCTGGCTGTTACTGTCACTTGGGGAGTGAGCCAGTGAATGGAAAACCTCTCTCTGTGTGTCTCTTCCTCTCTCTCTGTCTCTCTCTCTCTCTCTGTAACTCTGCCTTTCAAATAAATAAAATAAATTCTAAATAAAGAAATTTAGGGAGTTCTCTTATAATGGTAATGGATGTGGTAGGATTAGAGTTTTAAGAACTATAGAATTTTGAAATGGCTATATAGTAAATAACTGATACACATTAAAGAAACAAAAGAATTGCCATGTTGAAATGTCATATCACCAATAGCAGTAGCATTCTGTACAATTTTTCTTTAGCAGTACTCAGCACCCTAGGAAAAAACAAGCAGAATATGGACAGATGAATTGATCTAGAATTACATTCTATCTTCTACATATATTAATATATACATGTTCAGTTCTCAATGTATTGTGAGACTGGAATTACTTTCGTTTTTGGTTTTTGTTTTGTTTTGTTTTGTTTTGTTTTGAAAGGCAGAGTTAGACAATGAGAGAGAGAAAGATCTTCCTTCTGTTGGTTCACCCCCCAAATGGCTGCTACAGCCGGCGCTGCAACGATCCGAAGCCAGGAGCCAGGTGCTTCCTCCTGGTCTCCCATGCAGGTGCAGGGCCCAAGCACTTGGGCCATCCTCCACTGCCTTCCCAGGCCACAGCAGAAGCTGGACTAGAAGAGGAGCAACCGGGACAGAATCCAGCACCCCAGCCGGGACTAGAACCTTGGGTGCTGGCACCACAGGCGGAGGATTAGCCTAGTGAGCTGCAGCGCCGGCCGAGACTGGAATTACTTTCATGTAACACCAACATTCTGGAATACTGTGGAAAAAGCTATTAGTTAGACAAAACATGGGCTCATATTCCAGCTCTAATATTATAGCTGTAGATTCTTGGGACAATAATTTCATCCCTTTAAACCCAGTTTCCTCACCTATAAGTAAAGATAATACTTAAACTAATTATGGTCCTTTCCAGTCTTCACCAGTAATTGCACTAGAAGCTGTCAAATCAAAGTTTTAGAAATGGGCATTTCATATGTACTGGTCCACTCCCCTCAAAAAATGATTTCACTCTAATTGATAACATTTTAATTGGAAAAAACACAGAAACTCTCCTACACCCAAAACCAATTTCAAAAACATATCTGAAAGTAGCCAATGGAAAGTCATGTCTGAAAGGTCTGGCTAGAATACAGTTACTCCTAAAAGCCTGAACCTGGTGGTTGTAGCTTCAGAAACCATGAGGGTTATCTAAAGAAGAATCAAAGAGGTCTTCAAAAAGGCCATAGAAAATGCATATTATGAAGAAACTATGCATGGGTTTCAAAAATGTTTCCACCAAAACAAACTTATTTTCTCCAGGAACTTTCTGAAGTACTCTCATAAGTACTTACAGAATTGAAGACAGCTGTTTCTGAGACCTGAGCTACCGTCTACCTTCTCATGAGTGTTTCTGCCAATAACCTCTCTCAAGTACCAGTCATTTCAGTTAGCATTTAACTAGAAGTAATCAGCTCCTGCTTACCAAGTTTGTAGAATGTGCAGGGCCCCATACTGGCCTGAGTATTGGACTGATTCCCATTATGCCAGATAACTTGCTTCTTACAGCATTGTATGTCACTTAGCAAAAACAAACCCTGCAGTTAGCCAGGTTTCTTAAAAGTGAAGTCACAGTATAATTATCATTCTTTTAAGGTATGTTTATGTTCCCGGATTCTAACTCATGTGTTCTTTGTGATTTCTCGGAAGATTTCAGGGACATTTCAGCATCCCAAGTGCCCCTTAGGCAATCTACTTCATAAAAGGCTCCAACAAATTGCATATTTCTATATATGTGTCACTCTCTTTGATTCATACTTAACTGTTTTGAAATTTTCTTTAAGAATACCTTTTTACATGTTTTTCTTATATACCTATGTAGTTAAATTTTACAGTCAACATGCTTAAAAAAGAAAAGAAAAACAACCACTGAGCGGGTAAGTTAATTTTTCTTTAAATGAGAAGATGATGGTTTCCAAGACTCATACATTTCTCATCATAATGGTACTCTTCAAGTTAATTTTTTTCAGTTTGCTGGGTGTAAATGTGTTTTAACAGAAGACAATTATTACAGCAAAAACCTAAAATATACATATACAGTGTAAGTTACATTTTCCCTATAATGTTTTAGAATGCATATTTTGGGGCCGGCGCCATGGCTCACTTGGTTAATCCTCCGCCTGCAGCGCCCCGGCATCCCATATGAGCACTGGGTTCTAGTCCCAGTTGCTCCTCTTCCAGTCCAGCTCTCTGCTGTGGCCCGGGAAGGCAGTGGAGGATGGCCCAAGTGCTTGGACGCCTGCACCCATGTGGGAGACCAGGAAGAAGTATCTGGCTCCTGGCTTCAGATCGGTGTAGCTCCGGCCATAGCGGCCATTTGAGGGCTGAACCAATGGAAGGAAGACCTTTCTCTCTGTCTCTCTCACTGTCTAACTCTATCTGTCAAATAAATAATAATAATAATAAAAGAAGAAAAATGCATATTTTTTCAAGGGCAAATATTTGGTCTAGCAGTTAAAATCCCCAAGTGTGTTTCAGAGGACCTGGCATTGACACCCAGCTCTAGCTCCTGATCCCACCCTCTTGCTAATGTAGACCCTCGGAGGCAGTAGTGATGACTCAGGTTGTGGGGTTCCTAACACCCACTTGGGAAACTTGAATTGACTTCTTGGCTCCTGTCTTCAGCCCATCCCAGTCTCTGCCATCAAGGGCATTTAGGAAGTGAATTTGCAGATTGGACTGCTTTCTATTGCTTTCTCACTCACTCTCTCACTCTTTCTCTGCTTCTCAAAGTAGTAAATAAAAAAAAATTTTTAATGAATGGTTATTTTTTCTACCTAATAGTGTGTGAATTCAGGTCTAAGGAAATTCAGGGAATAAAATTAGTACAAAAAATACTCATTACAAGGGCAGATGTTTGACATATGTTTTAAGTCACCCATCGGGATCTGTACCTCTCATGTTGGGATAGCTGGGTTCAAGCTCTGGCTCTGTTCCCAATTCCAACTTCCTGGTAATGTACACTCAAAGAAACAGCAGGTGGCTGGCTCAAGTACTTGGTCCCTGCAACCCATATGGGAGACACTGATTGAGTTCCTGGCTCCCAGCTTTGGCCTGATGCAGCCCTAGCTGTTGCAGGTGTTTGGGGAGTAAACCAACAGATGGGTGAACTCTTTGTGTCTGTCTGTCTGTCTCTCTTTCATTCTCTCTGTCTACCTTTCAAATAGTTAAAATTTAAAAAACAATACAAATTGCAAATAAATATTTATACATTTTTTAAAGATTTATTTTATTAATTTGAAAAGCAGACTTATAGAAAGAGAGGTAGAGGAGGAGAGAAATCTTCCACACCCTTATTCACTCCCCATATGGCTGCAAGGAGTAGGGCTGAGCCAGAAGCCAGGAGCTTCTTCCAGGGTACAGGGGCCCAAGAATTTGGACCATCTTCTGCTGTTTTCCCATGCGCTTTAGTAGGGAGCTGAATCTGAATTGGAGAAGCTGGGACTCAAACCGACACCCATATGGCAGCTTTACCTTCTGTGCCACAATGCCGGCTCCTATTTACACATCCTTTAATGCATGATACAACCAAACCTTTTGTACAAGTATACTTCAAAAAGATCATGGAAGGTGGATTTAAAAGATGGATTTATTTTGGAGTAAAACATTTTTTGAAATTCATGCATAGTTTTTTCATAATATATATTTTCCATGACTTTTTTTTTAGAAACAAAGGAATATCTTCCATCCATTGGTTCGCAAATGCCTGTAGCAGGTGGGACTGGGCCAGGCTGAAGCTGGGGTCCTAGAACTAAGTCCAAGTTGTGACATGGGTAGCAAGGACCGAAGTTCTGAGCCGTCACCAGCTGCCTCTTACAATGTGCACCAGGCAGAAGTTGTATCAGAAACACAGTAGGCAGAACTTGAACCAGGCACTCCAATATGGAATGCAGACATCCTAAGCAGCAGCTTAACTGCTATGCCTGCCCCTCATTTTCCATGACCTTTTTAAATACCCTTTATATATGTGAACTTCAAAGTTTTGTACCAAAATAAACTTAGTTTAATTACATTTTCTTAAATTTTTTGAAATTACCCTTTAAAATGATAATAATAAGAGTTTGAGTTTTAATAACATCTTTCTACCAAAGTGTTTGAAATGCTTTCAAATTAATTATGTTATACTATCCCCTTTAGGAAACAGTTACAGATTTGTTTCCACCAAGTGTCTGTGGAAATAGAAATTAGAAAAAAATTAGAAAAGCTTTAAATAATCCCTATGTTCTAAGAGAAGTGGCCGTTTGCTTACATTTTCTGGTATTCAAGAAGATAATTAAGCTTTTCTCCTGAAATACATATTTTTCAGCAAGTAGCAGGAATGATCTTTTTATATTATTGTCTAGTTCTCTTTGTATTCATTTATTTCACCTAAACCTCACAACCACTCTAGGATAGTTATGCCTGTTTCACAGAAGCAACAGCTGAATCTCAATTATCCATTCTGTAGACTATTAACTCTTCTCAATTTTGAACTGCATAAAAGACACAAGACACTTGAATTTCTTTTACATTGTACTCTATGGGCCACTACATATATATGGATTTGTATAGAACTTAATAGAACTAGGTCAGAATTGTTTTGGTTTCTGTAAGTATTTTGGCTTCTTCTTTTAATCTTTTCATCATCTCTAAAATTACAAATACCTCTGTTGTATCCTGCAGGTAAAGCTTTGCCTTGTGTGAGACAATGTATCTCATCATCAAAATATTTTATCTGTGTATATATACCCTTTTACCTTTCTGTATCACATTGCACATCTATTGTGTGTCATATAAACTTGTCATTTTCTATGGTGTTTTTTTAAGAATGAAATGTATATTTCTCCTGACATTTTAGAAGCCTGTGGTATGATCTCTTTTAAATACCAAGTACACTTCTCTGGCCTTTTTTTTTTTTTTTAAGTCAGTAAGGAACAAGTAAATGACCTCTTGCTATCACTTCTAACCCTGTGTTTTTATGACTCTCTTAGAATAGTAGCAGCTTATAACAAAGCAAACAATGCTAAGCAGAACTTGAGTGGACATAGAGAAACTGCTGGGCTCCAAGTCAGTCCTTGGAAATGTGTGGTGGCCAGGGTTAGGCACCATATTGACAGTAGTTTTTTTCATATTTGTTTATAGGGAGAGATCTCCCACTCAGTGTTTCATTCCCCAAATGCCTGCAGCACCTAGGGCTGGCCCAAGCCAAAGCCAGGAGCTAGGAACTCTATCGAGGTCTCCCATGTGGGTGGCAGGGACCCATCTGCTTCAGCCATAATCAGCTGCTTTCCTGCAAGCACATTAGCAGAAAGCTGAATGGGAAGCTGAGGCGGGACTTGAACCCAGATACTCCATTACAGGATGCACATATCCCAAGCAGCAGCTTAACCCTTTGTACCACAACACCCAACCAATACTGCTGAGTATTCTGAAATAAGCATTACAAACCATTGATCCAATAACAAGGAGCTAACAAGAGGAGAAGGCAAGATACACAACATGGAGGAAGTATAGGCGCTAGAGTAAATCACAGTGTGTTGACCAGTGCTTAAAGCAGAGGATAGGGTTTAGAATCTGAAGTTAATGCTGAAAATGACAAAAATATTCATCAAAACTATCAGATTATGCTGAAATAGTAAAGGCCAGAAACTAGACAGCACCTGAGTGAATACTGTTATGGAAAGGAAAGCAGTACAGTTAGTCAAATAATCAGCCATGGTGGCAGGCTTTTGGCACAATGGTTTAAGCCACAGCTTGGGACGCCTACATCCCATGTTAGAGTACCGGTTCAAATCCTGTCTACTCCACTTCAAATCCAGTTTCTTCTGCTGCTTCCTAGGAAGCAGCAGACAGTGGCCCAAGTATGTGGTCCCCTTCCTGCCATGAGGGAGACCTGAATGAAGAAGTTCCAGGACCCTGACTTCAGTCTCTCTCTCTCTCTCTCTGCCTTTCAGGAGTTAATGAAAATAAATAGTAGCTGGTGTCATGGCACAGTGGGTTATGCCACCTCCTACAATGCCAGTATTCCATATCAGAGTACTGGTTCCAGAATGCCCACATCCTCTATCAGAGTGCCGGTTCAAGTCCTGGCTGCTCTGCTGCTGCTGCTTTTTTTTTTTTTAAAGATTTATTTATTTGAAAGCCAGAGTTACACAGAGAGAGAAGGAGAGGCAGAGAGAGAGAGAGAGAGAGAGGTCTTCATCCACTAGTTCACTCCCCAATTGGCTGCAACATCCAGAGCTACACCGATCTAAAGCTAGGAGCCTGGAGTTTCTTTCTTTTCTTTTTTTTTTTTTTTTTTTTTTTTTTTGGACAGGCAGAGTTAGACAGTGAGAGAGAGAGACAGAGAGAAAAAGTCTTCCTTCCATTGGTTCACCCCTCAAATGGCTGCTACAGCCGGCGCTGCGCCAATCCAAAGCCAGGAGCCAGGTGCTTCTTCCTGGTCTCCCATGTGGGTGCAGGGCCCAAGCACTTGGGCCATCCTCCACTGCCTTCCCAGGCCACAGCAGAGAGCTGGACTGGAAGAGGAACAACCAGGACAGAATCCAGCACCCCAACCGGGTCTAAAACCCAGGGTGCCAGCACTACAGGCGGAGGATTAGCCAAGTGAGCTCCGGCGCCAGCCAAGGAGCCTGGAGTTTCTAATGAGTCTACCACATGGGTGCAGGGGCCCAAGGACTTGGGCCATCTTCCACTGCTTTCCCAGGCCATAGCAGAGAGCTGGATTGGAAGTGGAGCAGCCAGGTCTTGAACCGGTGCCCATATGGGATGCCAGCACTGCAGGCATCCGCTACGCCACAGTGCCGGCCCCTCAAGTCCTGGTTGCTTTGCTTCTGATCCAGCTTTCTGTTAGGTACTTAGGAAGGCAGCAGATGATAGTCCAAGTGATTGAAGCCCTGTCACCAATGTGGGAGACCTAGATGGAGTTCCTGGCTCCTGGCTTTGTGGCCCAGATCTGGCTATTTTGACCGTTTGGGGAGTAAACAAGTGAGTGGAAGATCTCTCCCTCAGTCTGACAGTTTGTCTTTTAAATAAATAAGTCTTTTTAAAAACAAACAAACATTTAAAATTGAAAATAATGTATTTTTAGAAAGCCAGACATCAGGGCCAGTGTTGGCACAATGGGTTAAGCTGCTGCCTATGATGCAGGCATCCCACACAGGTGTCAGTTCGTGTCCTGGCTACTGCACCACCAATCCAGCTCCCTGCTAATGTGACTGGGAAAGCAGCAGAGGATGGCCCAAGTCCTTGGGCCCGTACTACCCATGTGAAAGAGCCAGATGGGGTTCCAGCCTCCTGGCTTTGGCCTAGCCCAGCCCTGGTCCCAGCCCTGGTAATTTGGGGAGTGAATCAGTGCATAGAAAAATTTTTTCTCTCTCTATCTCCCCCTTCTCCCCCACCCCGTGTGTGTGTGTGTGTGTGTCTGTAACTCTATCTTTCATATAAATAAAATCTTTTAAAAAAGAAAAAAGCCAGGCATCAGGACGACATGAATACCGTAAGGCGATGCGGGACAACTAGTGCAAGTTAAGAAGTGCAAGTTATCATTCAGTAACAAGCTGAGCTAAGGGGTCTGGGCAGACCAACCAGGACAGAAGCACAGTTGCCACACTTCTGGTCTAAGTCAACAGTGGCAGTAAATATCAACCCAGGGGCCTGCTTCAGTGTGTTAGTGCCTTCCTCTATCTGGATCGCTGTGGAGAGTGACCCATAGGTCATATCCAGACTCGGGAAAGAACGTTTCAGGTTTAGTGCTGTCTCTGAGGCTGTGACAGCGGGAGTTGTCTCTCATTTGCTATCACTCATGTAAATGCTGCGTTCTCACTAAGCTTTCAGTGACAGATAGCGTATTGGCACCAAAAATGTTTTTCACCTCAAGGACATAGGAATAAAAAATAGATGGACCTTATTCTGGTCTGCTGGATCCAGGACTTCTATCTTCTGTCCTAGGCCCCAAACTTTCAGTCCTAGGAGATAATCTAAGGAAAACAATCAGGATGATGAAAGAATTCTTTTCATTTGTAAGAGAGATGAATGAACTGGGAATGTTTAGAGAAGATAAGACTTAAAGGATGATAAGAAATGCAAAGTAACACGTAAAAGAGGCAGTAAGAGACTTGTTACACATGTCTCCAAAGGCCAGAATTAAAAACAAAGGACAGACGTAATCAGGAGACATCTTTCACTCTGTGTTGTTTTTCTTGTTGTTTTGCGTTTTGTTTTGTTTTTGTAGTTCAGTAAGGAAAAGCTACCATGGTAGGTCATTTATCTTTATTTTTCAAGCCTCAACTAGGCAGAATTAAGTCAGAGGGCATTTCTTTATTCTTTTTTTCTATTTTTAATTGACTATAATTGTACATGTTTATGGAGTAGAGTATAATTGAATACGTGTGTACAGTATGTACAGAGGGAATTTCTCAACTGTGTATAGAGGCCAGTTAAATAACTTAAAGATCCCCACCAAAGCTGAAATTGTATGTACCAAAGGTCTTGACAGAGGTATCAGCGTGATTCTGCACATAATGATAGCTTTGACCCCAGGAAGACCTGCAGCTAGATGAATATGGTTGCACTTCTGGAGCCTTCTAAGCCTCATTTTCTTCATCTTCAAACTTGAATAGTGTCTACCTTGTGGCATTTAAGAGAAAATTATTGTGTAAAATACTTAGCACAAAGCCTGGCACTTACAGATACTCAGTCAATGTAAATTTCTGTCCCCTCCCCTCCCTCAGACCTAAAATCTTTGTATACTGCCTCAGAGGCAAAGAGATAATCCTAGAGTGAGGTTAGCCCAAAAATGGGAACACTTTTTGTTGTTGTTGTTGTAGCTATTTACTTATATTTATTTGAAAGGCAGAGAGAAAGATTTTTCTATCGACTGGTTTACTCCTGAATTCCCTGCAAGAGCAGGGACTGAGACAGGCTGAAGCCAGGAGCCAGAACTTAATCTGGATCTCCCACATGCCTGGTAGGGACTCAACTATTTGAGCCATCGCTGCTGCCGGCGAGGGTGCACATTACCAAGAAGCTGGAAATGGGAGCAGAACTGGGACTCAGCACAGACATTCCAGTGTGGGATGCAGACATCCCAAGTGGTGCCTTAGCTGCTGTGCCAAATGCCTGCCCTGGAACCACTTCTAGATGAGGAGGCTTTGAGACTGTAGGAATCAGCCAGTAGCAGTTACAAATATTGATGCCGTTCTCTAATAGCTTTTCCGTACAAAATCTGTTTTGTCTGTTGTTCGAATGTTGTGGCATTGCATTCAAGGTAACTTATTTACAAATCATGTTAAGCTGTGCTAAAAACATGCTTTAATAATAAATTAAAAATCTTATTGAGCATTTAGAGTATGGGACAGATGGCTTTGAATTAAATTTATATTTTCTTTTAAATTTTTTAATTTTGGTGGATACAATAAGGACATTTTGCTATTTTTAAAAAATCGTTATCTGTTAAAATCTCTTCTGAAATACTTACAAGTAAAAGATCTAAGGTCTGAAATATGCCTTTTTTGTTTTAAAGGCTTATTTATTTCCAAGTCAGTGACAGAGAGAGAGAAAGAGAGAGATCTTCCATCTGCTGGTTCACGTCCCAAATGGCTGCAGCAGCCAGAGCTGGGCCAGGCTGAAGCCTGGAGACCAGAGCTGCATCCAGGTCTCCCATGTTGGTGGCAAGGGCCCAAGCACTTAGGTGATCCTCTTCTGCCTTCCTAGGTGCATTAGCAGAGAGTTGGATCGGATGAAATAACTGAGACTTGAATGAGCACTCATATGAGATGCCAGAATTGCAGGCAGTGGCTTAATCTGCTGTGCCACAATGCCAGCCCTTGCAATATGCTTTAAAGGATTAAAAAAAAAAATCGGTAAGAAAAGAGATTAAACAGTGTTAGCTTACATATGACACTGCAGTTTCATTCTTAGGTATAGATCTAAGACAGATTAAAATATCCACTGGGATAGGCAATGTGACAAAGAAACACAGCAGGTTAAGCCATCGTTTACAACGCTGGCATCCCATTTGAGCATAATCAGAGTCCTAGCTGCTCCACTTCTGATCCTGCCTCCTGCTAATGTACCTGGAAAGATAGCAGAAGATGGCCCAAGTACTTGTGTGGAGACAGATGGAGTTCCTACCTGCTGGCTTTGACTTGGCCCAGCCCTGTCATTGCAGCCATTTGGGTAGTGAACCAGTGGATGTAAGATCAATCACTCAGTCTCTAAATGTGTGTGTGTGTGTGTGCATGTATATGTATATATATCCATTTCTCCCTCTCTCTGTCACTGTGCCTTTCAAATAAATAAATCTTGAAAAAGAACATGTCTACAGGAAAACTTGGACAAGCATGTTTATAGCAGCATTATTCATAATGGCCAAAAAGTAAAAACAGCCCAAATGTCCATGAACTGACAAATGGATTTTTTTTAAATGTTTTCCATCCATGCAATAGAATATTATTCTGCCAAAAAAGGAATAAAGTACTGACACCTATCACAATATGAATGAACCTTGAAAAACCTGTCAGGTAAAAGAAGCTAGTCACAAAGGGCCACATAGTATATGGTTACATTCCTGTGAAATGTCTAGAACAGGAAAAGTTACACGGACTGAAAGCAGATTAATGTTTGTTTAGGACTAAGGGATAAGGGACATGCTAGGTTAGAGGAGTAATAGCTAAAACAATCAAGGTTTCTTCTTGAGGTGTTGAAAATATATTTTTTTAAAGATTTATTCATTTATTTAAAAAAGTTATAGAGCGAGAGAGACAGAGAGAGATCTTCTGTCCACTGGTTCACTCCCCAGATGGCTGCCACAGCCAGGGCTAGACCAGTGCTAGGCCAGACCTAAGCCAGAAGTCAGGAGCTTCATCTGGTCTCCCACATGGGTGGCAAGAACCTAAGCACATGGGTCGTCTTTCACTGCTTTTCCAGGCACATTAGCAGGGAGCTGGATCAGAAGTAGAGTAGCTGGGACACAAACCAGTTCCCATATGGGATGCCAGTATCACAGGCAGTAGCTTTACCCACAATGTGACAATGCCAAACCCCTGGAAAATATTTTAAAATTGACTCTGAAGTGGGTTCATGTGTCTATGAGTAAGGTTGCCGCTTATGACTTACGATGGGCTTACATCTAAATAAACTCAACAGTAAGTGAAAATATCTGAAGTGCGAAATGTTTTTGACACATTGAACATAATGAACACCAGAGCTTAGCCTAGCCTACCTTAAACATGCTCTGGACACATTAGCCCTCAGTTGGGCACATAAAGTCTGTTTTATAACAAAATGTTGAAAGCTCATGTAATTTACTGAATACTATGCAGAGGGTAAATGAGTCGAGGTAGCTACCACTAATTAATGTATAGTACTGAGAGCACACAGGAGCAGAAGGTTGTATCAGTAGTTTCCTGTGTGATCTGCTCCTGCCCAGAATCACTGGAGAGCGTTGTCCCATATATCACCCAGAAATGAGCAAAATTCAAAATTTGGGTTATGGCTTCTATTCAATGCCTGTCACTTTTGCAATATCATAGAGTCGACAAATTGTAACATGAACCATTCTAAGTTCAGGACTGTCTGTATACTAAAAACAATTGAATTATACACCTGAATTCAAGAAACCACATGCTATCCAAATTATCTCAGTAAAGCTCAAAAATAGTAAAGGCAAGTGTTTGGCTGATAGTTATAACACTGGTTACCCACATCCCAGATTGGAGTGCCTGGGTTTGTGTCTAAGCTCCACTCCCAATTCCAGCTTCCTGCTAACGCACACCCTGAGAGGTAGCGAGTGATGGCTAGAGTAGTTGGGTTCCTACCATCCACTTGGGAGACCTGGATTGGATTCCTGCCTCCAAGCTTCAGCATGACCCAGTCCAGGCCATTGTAAGCATTTGGAGAATGAGCCAGTAAATGGAAGGACGTGCTCACTCTCTCTCTCTTTCTCTCATAAATAAATAAATAAAACTTTTTAGAAAACAGAAAAACAGTTTTGTCAATGTTGGTAAAAGCTGAAATTATGTAATGCAAACTGGGAACTCAGTATGCTGTCTGTTTTTGTATCTTTGAACACCTCCATAATAAAATTATTATTTAAATATAATTTTGGATGAAATTTTAAAATATGAACTGTGTTTGTACTTGGTTTAAACTGAGGTTGGTTTTTACCTTATGTTACTTCAAGAGAGATGCACAGAATTATTCACCTTCTTAGTCATGATACATTGTTATTCATATATAAAAGCACTTCCATTTAACCTCCAGGGGAGCACATAGTTTGCATTATGCTTGTCAGAGCTATTTTCATCAAGAAATGCTATCTATGTGTCCCCTTGCCAACATCTTTGCAGAGTTTACAACTTTCAGCAATTTATTGGCATCAGCTATGCAATACTATTAAACAGCTGCTCTGCAGTTGAGCTGTTTTAATGTGCTACCACTCTATGTGAATAGATAATATTAAATGACCAAGATACATGCTTTTGGATTCAAGAAAGCAATTTATCTGTCTGATGGAGATTGTGCTCTAAAAATCATCATAATATCATCATCTACAAATTTCATAAGAATGTCCCTGACCTTAACTTGTTTTTGAAAAGCAATTATTATACTGAAATATGATTTGTTTTGTTTTAGTTTTATCCTACATTTCAGTGGTATGGTCAGAGACAGTTCTTCATTTTTTGATTTTAATAACTCACTTGTCCTAGTACTTTTGGATATTTTTGTATATTTGATGTGCTAAAATTATACTGTTAGCTTTTGAAAATTAGTATAAAAGCATATTCAAATTATTATTATAAATCAGATGCTGTTATACAATATTTAAAAGTCTCAAGTAGTAAAAAGAAAAGAAGATTGAAGTGAGGGAGTTTTACAGTTTGAATTTTATGATGAGTAAGTGATAATTATATAATTTTAAAATACAAGCATTTTTTAAGATATTTTTTGGAAATGACTAAGTTAATGAAGCATCCACCAGGCATAGGCTGGAACTGCCAGAATGTGAGCTCCAGGTTAGGGTACTCCACATTTTGTCATTTGGGGCAGAGTCTACTTTCTCCGTGAGGTCCTTACAGTGAATCCTGCTAGACAGATTATCTTACCCGTGTATACTGTGTCATCCAGATAAGTAGCCTAGAGCAGAAGTAAAGCATGTGAACTGGTCCCTCATTCATAAATTGGGACACACAACAAAAAAACTCTAAGAAACTGGAAGAAAAATAACATAAAAGGGAAAAATCAGAAAGGGCCCCGTTCACCAAAGAAAACAAACCAAAAAAGAATTCCAGAGCAGAAAAGAACTTACAAAGTGTCTCAATTAGTTTTTTCAGAAACATTTGAGAAAGTGGTATTTCCATAAAGTAAAAATCAGTGAGCAAAATTCTGTGATATTTTCAAAAACTGCCAAAGCCAATATCATGAAGTTATACTAAAAATGCCTTTAAAAGATGTAGAAAAATCAAGGAGCTTTCCTAAAACTTACAAAAAGGTTCAAAGGTGGAAATAAACAGGGGGAAACAAAATTATATAGAAGATTCCAAAGAGAAAATACTTACAGAGAAATTAGATTGGCATCATAGTTCTTAAAACTTTCGTTCTGGAAGACAGAAGTAATAGTATCAAAGCACAATACTTTCTCCCACAGTATCCTCTCAGAAAATTAATAAAGTATATACCACCAAATAACAAAAAGATGAAAAGAAAGGTCCAAGAATTTAATGGAATTTGCCAAGTTGTGCAATAAAAAGAAATTTCAGAGTAATGGTTGTCCATCAGTCATAAAAGCAGTCAACAGAAAATTGATCCCAGCAAACACCATGATTAGGAAGATAGACAAGGCTGGGCATTGCAGTGCAGCGGGTTAAACCTCCACATGGGACACCTGCATCCCATAATGGAGTGCCAGGGATTGAGTCCTGCCTCCACTTCCTATCCAGCTTCCTACTGATGTGCCTAGGAATCAGCAAAGATGGCCCAAGTATTTGGATTCCTTCTCCCGATGTGGGAGATCTCAATGGAATTCTTGGCTCCTAGCTTTGGCCTGGCCCAGCCCAGGCTGTTGCAGGCATTTGGACAGTGAACCTGCAAAAAGAGGATGTCTCTCTCTCTCTCTCTCCCTCTACCTCTTCCCCCTTTTTCCTTCTTCCTTCCCTCCCCCTCTTCCTCTTCCACTTTTCTCTGATATTCTGCCTTTCAGACAAATAAAAAATAATAAAAGTTCATGGAAGTAGGATTAAAAGATAAATTAATGTTTTAAAAAGCAGCCAAATTATAAAAGGCATACATTGCTTCCTTAATGACAAAGAAAAAAGAAATTGTGAGAAGAGGGGAAATTTTTTCTAAAAGTTGAGATTCATGTAGAAACCTAACCAAATGACATGATTTTGAGCAATCTGCGCTACAAGAAAAGGAATCCAGTTGAACTTGATACTTTGAACATTCTTCTTTGAACATGATAGGTTTTGTTTTTCTATCAAATCACCCTCTCTGCTCTACAGTGAACAGTATTTACAAATCATTAGACAGTACTTTCAAATAAGCTTACAGATCAATCAGCAAAGTCCACCTGTAAAAGAAAGAAGCAGAATCGGAAAGTAGAGAAGTAAAATGCAAAACTGAAGTGTAGACAGTAAGTACAGAATCTTGAGAGAATGTCATCACAAAAACTAAAAGAAAAATAGGAATGGAAGGAGTGTGGGTAGGAAGTATCATTATGTCCTTAAAACTGTATATATAAAATACATGAAATCTATTCCCTCTACATAAGTAATTAATTTAAAAATAAGTCAGAATCTTAAACAGGAGAGGGAGCCAGCAACCATGAGCCAGACACAGGGTAAAGCCAAACCAGGTTAGAAATAAACTGGGTTTCAGGATGATTTCATTTTACCAAAAGAGTCAATTAAGTAGTGACAATGAAGATTGCTATGTCTAGCATATTATGCTGGTTTATTTGTTGTTTGCTTGTCAGTTTTTAAATTGAGATCTCATGAATCATGTTCATTTCATTGTAGTAGTAACATCAACTTTGGGAGAACAATTTTTGCCAAAAATGTAGGTAAAATATATTAAAATACTTTGATGGCTGGGAAGACTCAACCTCATAAACAAGTCAGTTCTTACTAATATTTTGTAATTCAACATTATTCCTCTGCTTATCTCCAAGAATGTAACTGGAAAAAAACTTCAATCATTAAACACTAAAACAGTGTGACATGGGTACATGAATAGACAGACTGTTGGAACAGAGTTTAAAGTCCAGAATAAATGATATACAATGGAAGTTTAGTATGTAATAAAGATAGCACTGGGGGGGGGGGAGGAAAGTCTTTTTTAGTACATCATGTTGTTATAGGGTAGCCATCTTATGGGGAAAGATACTGGATTCATACCTTTCACCATAAACCAGTATGAACTTCAAACAGATCAGCATAAAAATAACCTAAGGAAAAATGTGGAAAAGAACATGAAAGATTGACACATTCAGGTACATCACCATCAGAAGTTTTGTACAACAACAAAAAAGGGGGGGGTGGGAGGGAAAGGCATAAATAAAGTTACATAAAAGAAAAGTAAACTGGAGGGGCCGGTGCCATGGCTCACTTGGTTAATCCTCTGCTTGCGGCGCTGGCATCCCATATGGGCACCGGGTTCTAGTCCTGGTTGCTCCTCTTCCAGTCCAGCTCTCTGCTGTGGCCCGGGAGGGCACTGGAGGATGGCCCAAGTACTTGGGCCCCTGCACCCGCATGGGAGACCAGGAAGAAGCACCTAGCTCCTGGCACGCCGGCTGCAGCATGCCATTGGGGGGTGAACCAATGGAAAAAGGAAGACCTTTCTCTATGTTTCTCTCTCTCTCTCTCTCTCACTAACTCTGCCTGTCAAAAGGAAGGAAGGAAGGAAGGAAGGAAGGAAGGAAGGAAGGAAGGAAGGAAGGAAGGAAGGAAGGAAGGAAGGAAGGAAGGAAGGAAGGAAGGAAGGAAGGAAGGAAGGAAGGAAGGAAGGAAGGAAGGAAGGAAGGAAGGAAGGAAGGAAGGAAGGAAGGAAGGGAAAGAGAGAAAGAGAGAGAGAGAGAGAGAGAGAGAGAAAGAAAGAAAGAAAGAAAGAAAGAAAGAAAGAAAGAAAGAAAGAAAGAAAGAAAGAAAGAAAGAAAGAAAATGACCACTCACCACCCAGTAGAAAATGGACAAAAGATAGCAGCAGGAAAGGAAATGCCCTTAATACATGAAAAGCTGCTCAACCTCACAGTAGAAGAGTTGCAAAATAAACATATCAAAACACTTATCAGACTGGCAAAAATTTAAAAAGGTAACACAAGCATACATTTTATCAGTTAGGCAACTGAAGCTCACTGAACCAAATCAGGCTGCCTGAGTTTACACAATTAATAATAGTGTCAAGAAGAGGTGTATCTTTGACCTCTAACCTAATACTGAAATATTACCTCTACATGTTCTTGACTGTGTGCTCAGTGTATATTGGTTCTATGGATACTAGCATTAAAGTGATATTTGCTCAAATTTACCAGTGATGTGAAAGATATCATATAAGCCAGACATACTGAAACTGAAAAAATGTGTTCCAAATGTCATTTCAGTATCCACTGTGACTGTATTATCCTAATAACAACTTTACAGAATTTTTTTGCTTTTAAAGAGTTCTTTACCTGGATTTCAGAAACCATACTATTGTTTATATTATGAGCTGAACAACAGTAGCATTGGAAGCACCTCAGATTGGAGTGATCCTAGTCTGGAAAAGCAAAGACATGAATTTCCCTGACCAACATTAAGGGTGATCTGTTTACTGTTTGTATACCAGCAACAAAAGGAAGCCAAAGGAAAACAAAATTATGACCTCCTTTAGTATATTTGTGAGCTGAAACCCTCTGCCTACCACAGCATTCAACTCCTTCCTTTTCCCCCTCTTCATCTCCTCCCCTCTCCCTACCTCCATCCTAGTAGGTATGATACACTAAACTCCTTTTACCTTATTTATTTGTAGAATAATGGTAAGTGCTATTGGATATAATTTTTCCTATTATTTTATTTTATCTTCATACCAAGACACAAGAGTTATAGGAAGTAAAAAGATGTTCTTTCAAATACAAAGTTATTCTCTCTTTTTTTTTTTTTTTTTTCTGTGTATGTGTGTTTTAATCTAAACAAGGCTGAGAGAGTTCCCATCCAGTCGTTCATTCCCAAAATGCCCATAAGGGCCAAGACTGGACCAGGCTGAAACTAGAACTGGGAATCCAATCCAGATTCTCATGTGGTAACAAGAACCCAGTGACTTGAGCCATCACTTGCTGCCTCCCAGGGTATGTGGCAGCATTACCAGGAAGCTAGAATTGGGAGCCAGAGCCAGGAATTGAACCCAGGCACTCTGACATGGGCAGCTTAACTGCTAGGCCAAATACCCACCCTAGAAAGTTCTTTTTAATAGGCTGGAAGACTGTCAGTTCCCCTTTCTCTTCTACTTATCTTAGTAAGTCAAATAGGAGCTAAAATCCAACTTCACATCAGACATGTTAAACATTAAGTCAGTGGTTATATACCTCATCATAGAGGAGCATATAAATTATATAACATAACATGGAAAGCAGAAGAAACCCCAGAGATCCAAATAGCAGCTGTCTGAAGGTATATACCTTTGTATGTACATTGGGCAAGACAGCCCCATCCTGCAGAAAAGAAGAAGAATTCTGGCACTATTTCTTCCAGCTCCTCTCTGCTCCTAAAATCTACTAAGGCAGTGAGGCTTAAACTCAGCAGCTCTGTTTTAAAATACACACTCAAGCTAGATGGTTCTAAATAGAACTAATGACAGCCAGAAAAGAAAGGCCTGTAGGAACTTGCTCTGACACGGAGCTGATGTCTATAAACAGATTAGTAGAAGGGAGCAAAACATCTTTCTCTCACCATAACTTCTGCGTCTTGGCAAGAAGATAAAATAAATAGGAAAAAATGATCTATTACACAGCCTGCTACTACTCCACAGATAAATAAGGTAAACGGGAGTTTAGTCTGTCATCTCCCCATATTTTTGTGTTTGATAAAGCTGTTTAGTAATTAATCAGAAATATCCACTAATTAAATGCTAAGAGTTGGTTATGGGAAAAAAATAATAGACAAAATAGGTTTGGAAGAAGGAATGGATGAAATTTTTTATCTGAATTCTTCAAAAAGTCCAGCATAATTAATTCTTGGTTCACAAGGCAATGAAAGCCAACTCCACTTAATATCCATGAAAGAATTAGGGGATAATATGCCTAAAGAAATTCTGGAGCTATTTTAAACTCACTGCTTCAACTGTTGGTTTGTAGCCAAAAAAAAAAAAAAAAGATTTGGACCCTTTTTCTCTACCATCTTTATATAAGACTTCATAAAGATTATGGGACAGTTTAAGAGGGAGAAGATAAAAAGTACCTAATCTCAATAAGTGAATGTACTTCAAAATGTTTGAAAAATGAATGTAAAAGATGAGTTTATTTGGTGCAAAAAAAATTTTGAAATCCATGCATAGTTTTTTCATAATACACATTTTCCACAAACTTTCTAAAGACCTCTTGTATGCATGGACTTCAAAATTTTTGCAACAGGGACTGATTTTGTGGCACAGCAGGTTAAGCCACCTCTTGAGACATCTGCATCCTATATCAGGAGGCCTGGATTCAAGTGCCAGCTGCTGTGTTAATGATCCAGCTTCCTGCTAGTGCGTGTTGAGAAGCAGCAGATGATAGTCCAATAACTGAGTTCCTGCCATGCACATGGGAAACTTGGCTTAAATCTAGTCTTCTGCGTTCAGCTTGGCTCAGCCGCAGCTGCTGCAGTCATTTAGAAAGCGAACCAGGGGCCAGCACTGTGGTGTGGCGGGTAAAGCCACCCCCTGCAGTGCTGGCATCCCCTATGAGTGCTGGTTCGAGCCCCGGCTGCTCCTCTTCCAATCCAGCTCTCTGCTATGACCTAGGAAAGCTGAGGAAGATGGCCCAAGTCCTTGAGTCCCTGCACCCGCATGGGAGACCCAGAAGAAGCTACTGGCTCCTGGCTTTGGATTGGCGTTGTGGCCAATTGGGGAGTGAACCAGTGGATGGAAGACCTCTCTCTCTCTCTCTCTCTCTCTCTCTGCCTCTCCTTCTCTCTATGTAACTCTGATTTTCAAGTAAAAAAATAAATATTTTTTAAAAAATACATTAAGCATATTTTAAAAAAGAATGTGAACCAGCAGATGGAAGATCTCTGAGCTTCTCTGTCTTGACACACCTCTCTCTCGCTCTTGCTCTGCCTTCAAGTATATGAAAATAAATAAACATTTTTAAAAATTGCATCAGGGCCAGCATTGTAGTGTGGCAGATTAAGCTGCCACCTGCAACATCAGCATCTCATGGCACTGATTCAGTCCTGGTTGCTCCCCTTCCTATCCAGCTCCTTGCTAATGTGCCTGTGAAAGCAGCAGGAGACAGTCCAAGTGCTTGGGCTCTGTCACTCACATGGGGGAGACCCAGTTGGAGTTCCAGGTTCCTGGCTTCAGCCTGGCCTACCCCTAGCCATTGCAGCCATTTGGGAAGTGAACCAACAGATGGGAAGATCTCTGTCTCTCGCTCTCTGTCTCTGTAACTCTGCCTTTCAAATAAATAAATAAATCTTTTTGAAAATTGCATCAAAATAAATGTATCTTTTAATTCCACTTTTCACAAACTTTTTGAAGAACCCTCATGTGTAGAAAATCTACAATGGAAAGTAATTATGCCAGTGGTTCCCAAATCTCTGTCCATTGGGATCACCTGGAATATTTAAAATATTCCAAAACCCAGACCGTACACTCCACGCCAAGTATGTCACGCTCTCTAGAGTGGGATACAGGCACCATTTGTAGTTTTTGAAGCACCACAATGACTCTCATAGACTGAAGGATGTGGAAACCACTATATGTCAGTTATACTAAAAGTGATATCATACTTACTGATGATTATAAGTTCCTGTGCATGATCAGGGTACATTAACATTTTATTATTTTCACAACTTTCTTCATTGATGTAGTATAATTACCTCAAATATTTCTTCTACTTAAAGAAAAGTAAATATTTCAACATCAATCATTATTAGTCTGCTTGCCAAAATCATATTTGCCATTTTCTTCTGTTTTCATATATCAACAGGAATTGGCAGCGATGAAGCAGATTCTCATTAATATGCGTAGTAAACATGCTCAGAACAGCTTACTTCTGACGAAAGCAGAATCAAAACCTGCAACAGAAAATCAGAAATCACAGGCCTTGAATGTGCCCAGAGAACATGAAGACAATATATTTATACCCAAGCCAACACTTTTTGTGAGTATGCTTTTCCTTGCTGATTTTTACTACATATATTTTACTTAAATTTTTTCTTCTCATTCAGATTGATGGTAAACTAACTTTAATAGTTTCATAAAAGGGACTGAAGGAGTCTGCTATCATCCCTTTTCTGTATCTATTTTACAGATGATAGTTGGATTCTGTATTTCTAAACTTGCCCAGAAGTTATCTTAAATCTAGCACTTACCTCGGGTAAAAATGTGTATGCACAGAAATCAGTCCAAGAAAAAAGAAATAAGACAAATTTAGATAAAAGGTAGGGAAAATAAATTAGGGATTATTGAAAATTACTTATTTTGGCTGGCACTGCGGCTCACTAGGCTAATCCTCCGCCTTGCGGTGCCGGCACAGCGGGTTCTAGTCCCGGTCGGGGCACCGGATTCTGTCACGGTTGCCCCTCTTCCAGGCCAGCTCTCTGCTGTGGCCAGGGGGTGCAGTAGAGGATGGCCCAAGTACTTGGGCCCTGCACCCCACGGGAGACCAGGATAAGTACCTGGCTCCTGCCATCAGATCAGCGCGGTGCACCGGCCGCAGTGCGCCGGCCGCGGCGGCCATTGGAGGGTGAACCAATGGCAAAGGAAGACCTTTCTCTCTGTCTCTCTCTCTCACTGTCCACTCTGCCTGTCAAAAAATAAAAAAAAAGAAAAAAAGAAAAGAAAATTACTTATTTTAAAAAATAAGAATGGGGATAAAAGGATGATAGAATCAAAATAGGAGTGATGTTGTTAAATACTTCAACATGGTGCCCGGGCCATGTTTTCATTCTCAAAAGAACCACGATTTTTACTCTCTTTAAAAATTCTTGTACATTTATTTTCATTTTATTTTAAAGTCTGAGAGACAGAAAGAAATCTTCCAACCACTGGTTCACCTCTCAACTGCCTGCAGCAGCAGGGTCTGAGCCAGACTGAAGCCAGGAGCCCAGAATTCAATTCAGTTCTCCCATGTGGGTAACAGAGACCCAAATACTAAAGCCGTAACCAGCTTCCTCCCAGGGTTTGCATTAGCAGGAACTTCGAATTAGGAGCCAGGACTCAAACTTAGACATGCTGATATGGGTTGTGGACATCCCCCGCCCAGCTTAACCCCTGCACCAAACACCCACCCTGATTTTTACCTTCTAAACATTTAGACTTAAAGCCAGCAAGAATTTCTCTTTTACTCTAATATAGTGAGTCCCCAGAATCTTAATTTAAAAAAAAAAACTCCTTAGAGCATTATAATAATCAACCAAATATAGGAACTTCTGATCTAATACATGCAGATAATGCTACTGAGGATCAGTGAGATGAAAGGTTTCCTAGAGGTTATGTAAACCTAATTTTTTTAAAAATAAGGCAAAGTTGCAATAAGAATCAAATATGGGACAATTATTGTGAGGATACACGTAGTAGGAATGGAGGCTGCACTGTGGGGATGGAGAAAACAGGAAGCCTCCGTTGACCAGCCTGGACCCAAGGCAGCTCTCGGACTTTGAGCAGCTGAATCCATGGATCTCCCCCTCTGTAGTACACCTTCTCTTTCCTTCTCTCCTGGTTTCTGCTTACTCATGGTTTCCACTTCCTTATTAACCTGCTATGGCCCTTTGTCTACAGGAATGTTTGTTTGCATCCTTTCCACATCTGCTCTCTCTTAACCTAGCTCTCCCTCTATTTTCGTAGGATGAGAATCTAATAGTCACAGGCCACCCTCTTAGCTGGTAGTCCTGTGGCAAGAGTTCCTCAGGTCGGATGGCCCAAGTCTTTGGGCCCTGCACCCACATGGGAGACCAGGAGGAAGCACCTGGCTTCTGGCTTTGGATCGGCATAGCGCGCAGGTCGTAGTGGCCATTTAGTGGGGTGAACCAACGGAAGGTGAACCAACAGAAGGAAGACCTTTCTCTCTGTCTCTCTCTCACTGTCTAACTCTGCCTGTCAAAAAAAAAAAAAAAAAAAAAAAAAAGAGTTCCTCAGGTCATTAGCCAACCTACAGAATGGCTGCCCTTCTTACTGGTGAGCAGAGGTCACGTGATGCCAAAGATAGCCACCTTGGGCTATTTATTCAGGACTGTAGCTAAGGAAGTTTCCAGGGCAGGGGGAAGAGGTAGTGGAAGATGCTGTGCTATGTGCATTGTATTATAATCTAAGGAAGCAAGCAGACTGAACACGTAGACTTTAATAGGAAAATAAAGTCAGATGGAAAACACAAGATAGGGGCCAGCACTGTGGCATAGCGGGTAAAGCCGCCACCTTCAGTGCCAGCATCCCATGTGGGCGCTGGTTTGAGTCCAGGCTGCTCCTCTTCCAATCCAGCTCTCTGCTATGGCCTGGGAAAGCAGTAGAGGATGGCCCAAGTCCTTGGGCCCCTGCACCCATGTGGGAGGCCCAGAAGAAGCTCCTGGCTCCTGGCTTAGGATCGGCGCAGCTTCGGTCATTGCAGTCATCTGGGAAGTAAACCAGCAGATAGAAGACCTCTCTCTCTCTCTCTCTGCAACTCTGTCTTTCAAATAAATAAATACATCTTAAAAAAAAAAGAAAGAAAGAAAGAAAAACACAAGCTAGAGCCTTATATTTAAAGCCTATCAGAACTCTCTGATCTACTTTTCTGACACTGTTCTCTTCCAAGCAGTGAACTTCTGCTGAACCTGACCTCCTCCTCCATTTCTGACTTGACTTTGACAGTCTGATTGTGATTTCTTGAAATCCTGCCTATAGCCAGGGCATGAGTAAGATTTCCTCAATACCTCAAGATAAGGTTACACAATGAAGATAAAATTAAGAAAATTCACTACGTAAAGGATGAATTGAGTGCCTTGTATTTATTTCTTTTTGATTATCTACATTCTTTATTTTGTTGTGCAAAAAACATTTTGTTGATAATAAGGAAATTTTTTCTTTTTTAAAAATATTTATTTATTTATTTGAAAGGAAAATGACAAAGAGAGGGAGGGAAGGAGAGAGGGGGAGAGGAAGGGAGAGAGAGAGATTCCATCCACTGTTTCACTCCACAAATAGCCACAATGGCTGGGACTGGGCCAGGCCACGCCTGAAAGCCCAGAAGTCCATCTTGTCTTCCACATAGGTGACAGGGGCCCAAGTACTTGGATCATCATGAGCTGCCTTCCCAGGTGTATCCACAGGGAGCTGGATTGGAAGCAGAGCAGCAAGGACTTGAACTGGCACTCAGATATGGGATGCCAGCATCCAAGCCATAGCCCAACTCGCTGTGCCGCACACAAGCCCCAAGGGAATACTTTTCAAAAGAGGTATGAGCTCAACTGTGTGCTCTTGAAAACTGAGAAGTAGTGCTATAAACCAGTCAGATCAAGACTGTGTGCTAATGCAGAATTAGCAATATGACTGCCTGGGTTACCTAGGGCAAGTCACTTAACAACTTATCTGTAAAATTAGGAGGGAAGTTACATGAAATACATACAGGACTCCTTTTTAACTAATATGCTATTAAGGCATCATAATTTTTATTCTTTTGATTATTTTCAGTTTTTCCTACCAATACTTAACATTTTCTTTGATCGTGTTAGCAAGGAACTTACAATGCAAGTATTTGAAATAAGATCTAGTAATGTCATTTGATAATCTCATGGTTTCTTAGCTAAAATGAGAACATTTTCTAGTGGTGAGCATTTAATGGAAGCAGTCAAGATGCCATTTTGGATGTGTGCATCCCAAGTCAGGGCGCCTGGATTCAATCCTAGCTGCGCTTCCTATTGCAGTTTCTTGCTAATGTTTACCTGGGAGGCAGCAGGGAATGACTCTAGTACTCGGGTCCCTGCCACTCACAAGCAAGACCCACATTGACTTCCCAGCTCCTAACTTGGGCCTGGTGCAGTCCCAGCTGTTGTGGGCATTTGAGGAGAAAGCCAGCAGGTAGGAGACACCGCGCTCTCTGTCTGCCTTTTAAATAAATAAAATAATTTTTTTTAAAAATCGATACATTAAAATGAAAACCTTTCTAATTTACTTCCAGATCTCTTGGCTGATTTTATTTGCTGTAGGTACTTTAATTGATATTAAATTCAGTAATGGAGGGGCACGTGTTTATCCATTGAAAACATGAGGAAATCACACACAAAGCTACACAAAGTTAATACTGGGTAATGGGGCGGGAACAGAGTTGTCATGTAAAGGAGGAGGAGAAATAAGAACTTGGTATTTTTCTTTATGTGCTTTTTTATATTTATTGCAAACACTTTGCAGTGTTCATGTGATATTTACATATGAAGACAACTTCAAAAGGTGCATTTTAAAGAAAAGCTCTGGCCATTGAAATCACACCTGTGACAGAGTTGTTAAGGCATTTGATGCACCAAGGATAACTAGATTGAACCACAAAATGTAAGCACCTAAGGACAGAAGCTGTGTGTATTCCTATTGTCCTGTGCAGAGGTTGAACAAAGCAGATGCTTATTTAAATATTTGCTAAGAGGGGGAAGCAGTTGTTTGTTTCTCCAATTGAGTTATCTTCTTGCCTGTTAAAACTCTAGACTGGGTAGGGGGATTGAAGTTTAAACTATACTTCAGGACAGTGAAAGTAGCAGCTCCCCTGACTGTAGTCCCTAGTGCTTCTGCAACAATCAACATCACTCCAGTCTCTTTCACTCAGAAACAGCCAGTTCATTCCCCTCCAATCACCTACTTTGTGTCTCAGGACAGCTTTTGCTGTGCTAGCCTGTTTTTCTAGCCTGACCTGTCTCCTTGCTAGAGAACCCCAGAGCTTTCTAATCCCCTTTAGAGCAACTTTCCTTTTTTCTACCCTCGGAGCATGGGACTCTTGCTACATTTCTGCTGCCATTTCTTTCCAAAAAATACCACTTATACTCAGGAATCACATCATTGTCACTAATTTCTTAATACCTTCTTCAAAAAGCAGACACTAGCAACCCTGCTGCAATCCTTTTTATAGATTGTAAGCATTAAAATAAACAGGGACCCACATTGTGGTACAGCAGGTTAAGCAGCTGCCTGCAGTGCATGCACACCGGCATCCCATAATGGACACCAATTTGAGACCTGGCTGTTCCACTTCTGATGCAGCTCCCTACTAGTGCTCCTGGGAAAGCAGCAGAAGATAACCCAAGTGCTTGGGCCCCTGCTGCCCACATGGGAGACCCAGATGGAGTTCTGGGCTGCTGGCTTTGGCCTGGCCTAGCCCTGGCCATTGTGGCCATTTGGGGAGGGAACTAGCAGATGGAAGAGTGATCTCTCTTTCTCTGTCATTCTTCTTTTTAAATAAAGAAAGAAAACTTTTAAAAAATAAACAGCCTTAGACTCCATAAGCAGCATAATAAAAGTATGCAGCATCGTCACGTATAAAATATCTGAACTGTAGTGTATTAATAATGAAGTTCAGATCTAGCCCTATATTGATTAGCTCATTGCTGACATATATTGGATGGGCAAATTGAAGTTTATATAATTTATACATAAATAGCTGATCCAGGTGATTCTCTAAAAGTGCTCTAGAAGGCTGCATGTGGTCATCTGGAAGGAGAAGTACATAATTGCAGCCAACAGGTGAATGCTAACTATCCTGAGTCGATAGGCTATCTAATCATTTGCACGGTTTCAGCTTTAGTGATGCTGTTTCTCTAGGATCAAAGACAATAAACAAATAACCACAGTATAAGACAAAATTAGGTGGCCTACTTTAAAGGAAATACAGATTGCTGCGGAAATTCAAAGAAAGAATAGATATGATATTGGTAGATGCCAAGCTGCCTTGCAACAAAGGAATTATTTGAACCTGACTTTAAAACATGTTTAGCATATTGAAGATGAGAGTTTATGAAAAATTATAAAGGCAAAAAAATGCAACATTTACAAAGTATTTTCTAGTTTGTGCTCCTTTTCATTAGTCAAGAATAGGATGTCTTTAGGAGGTATTATCTGCATCTAAATTGTTTTCCTTTTTTACTTGTATTCTTATGTCTGAAATAAGTCAGTTCACCACCAATTAACACTTTCCCTTAAGACAAAAGAGAAATTAAAATAGATAGGTATACCAAAAGTAGTCAAATTAATAGAAATAGTGGTGCCGCAGCTCACTAGGCGAATCCTCTCCGCCTTGCGGCGCCGGCACACCGGGTTCTGGTCCCGGTCGGGGCACCAGATTCTGTCCCGGTTGCCCCTCTTCCAGGCCAGCTCTCTGCTGTGGCCTGGGTGTGCAGTGGAGGATGGCCCAAGTGCTTGGGCCCTGCACCTGCATGGGAGACCAGGATAAGTACCTAACTCCTGCCATTGGATCAGCGCGGTGCGCCAGCCGCGGTGGCCATTGGAGGGTGAACCAACAGCAAAAAGGAAGACCTTTCTCTCTGTCTCTCTCTCTCACTGTCTACTCTGCCTGTCAGAAAAAAAAAAAAAAAATAGAAAGGGAAGTAGGGGCTGGGGATAGGAGTGGATTATTGTTTGAGGGGTAGAGAGTTTCAGTTATGCAAGATGAAAAGAGTTCTGTGAATGGACGGTACTAGTGGTTACATAATAATGTGTTACATAATGTCACTTTAAAAATGGTTAAGATGGCATATTTTATGTGTGTCTTACCAGATTTTAATTTTTTTTTTTTTTTTTGACAGGCAGAGTGGATAGTGTGAGAGAGAGACAGAGAGAAAGGTCTTCCTTTGCCGTTGGTTCACCCTCCAATGGCCGCCGCTGCAGCCGGCGCACCGCGCTGATCCGATGGCAGGAGCCAGGATCCAGGTGCTTTTCCTGGTCTCCCATGGGGTGCAGGGCCCAAGCACCTGGGCCATCCTCCACTGCACTCCCTGGCCATAGCAGAGAGCTGGCCTGGAAGAGGGGTAACCGGGACAGAATCCGGCGCCCTGACCGGGACTAGAACCCGGTGTGCCGGCGCCGCAAGGTGGAGGATTAGCCTAGTGAGCCACGGCGCCGGCTCCAGATTTTAATTTTTTAAGATTTTATTTATTTGAGAGAGAGAGTTACAGACAGTGAGAGGGAGAGACAGAGAGAGGTTCTCCTTCCGTTGGTTCACTCCCCAAATGGCCGCAATGGCCGGAACTACACCGATCCAAAGCCAGGAGCCAGGAGCTTCTTCCAGGTCTCCCACACAGGTGTAGGGGCCCAACCTCTTGGACCATCTTCCACTGCTTTCCCAGGCCACAGCAGAGAGCTGGATTAGAAGAAGAGCAGCCGGGACCAGAACCGGCGCCCATATGGGGTGCCGGCGCCACAGGTGGAGGATTAACCTATAGCGCTGCCCCAATTTTTAAAATTTTTAAGTATATAGTGTTTTCTCATTATTTATTAATGAGGAAAAGTTTGTAATTTCATCAAATATGGAATTTAGCAGTTGTCTGTAATACAGTGGGTGCTATTGGACATATTAAGATGCATGACACAAGATGCTGCAGTGGGCTAGCCGTGTATCACAGTTATATCCTAACCCTGTGCCTCCCAGCATTCTTGCTGTCATGATGCACGTGGAAAAGTGTAACAGTTTTGGGGCACAGCAGGATAAACACACTTTACTGGTAAACTGAATTTTACTCCCATCACCCCAGGCACTGGAAACTGAGAACATCAATAGCTCAACACACCTATAACAGTTTTTTGTAAAATTTGTGTTTCAGAGCTCTGATAATGCTTCTTTTTTTGAGCAGCACAGATACAGAGGAATAGAGAGAAAGACATAGACGGACAACTCCCATCCACTGGTTCATCCCCCAAATGCCTTCAATAGCCAGGGTTGAATAAGGCCAAAGCTAGAACTGGGAACTCAATCCAAATTTCCCAGGTGGGTGGCAGGGACCTAACTACCTCCCAGGATGTGCATTATGGGAAGGTGGAATGGAGAATGGAGCCAGGACTCCGCTCCAGGCGCTCAGATATGGGATGTAAGCATCGCAACTGGCAGCTTAACCTCTAGGTCAAACAGCTGCCTCTGGCGGGTCTCACGTGTTCGTGTTGAATCTAGACTCATCAGAGTGTCACCAGACTTCATGGTCTCTAGCTTTGTACATTTGTATTTTTTAGATACTGATTTTTCCACTTCTAGTGTCAGGCATGCTAACTCCAACCTCTTTGCTGGTGTGCTATTATAAATAAAGGATTTCTTAGTGAGCGTGGCATTAGGGGCAAATGATGGATGAGTGAACTCACACAGTCTCCCATGTAGTTGGTGTAAAGCTGGATCAACTCCTAGACTCACTGAAGTGGGACCCTGCCTGGGAGGATTCGGAAATATTTACACGTATTTATTTGAGTCCCAGCTTTTATCTTTTTTGGAAAACAACGTAATTGTATCTACCAGGCATAGTCTTTCTTTTCCTTAGAGGGGTAGTACTGGTTAAACACTAATAGATTCTTAATCTCTAGCTCTTTTTCTAGATTCCAAGAGTAATCCACCAGGCTTACCATGTCTACATTTATCAACCATCATTCCTTCTAATTTTAACAAACTTTCTCAATATGTTATAATCCCCAAGTTATATATTAATGTTTTACTTGGCTACATCCAGATAACACAAAGGGGCCTATCTTATCAGTTATTTGTCTTCAAAATCACATTGTAACATAGTAAATTACTTCTGGTAGTTTTCCAGTTAATCTTGTCATTTGTTTCTACAGCAGCTTTCTGGGCTACTTTGGGGCCTGATAAAACCCCACCAACAATTCAAGGTTTTTATTAATTTATACCATTTCTATACAAAATTTATAAACATAATTAACTTAAACCAGCACATAAAAGCTAAGGCATTGTTCCCAGTACAAAAGGTTACCTTTAAGTAATTTATTTGCCTATTGCAATGTTAATGTTTATATGAAAAGAGCTTCATATAAATTAGCCTATGAAGGTCTTAAATGTAAAATAAGAGCCTTCCTCAGTTAAAAAGTTAATTCTGTTATAACTGAAGAGGCATATAAATTTTTGTTACATAAGGCATCATCTTATGAGTAGGGAGGGAAAATAACTTTATTAAGATAGTAGGATTAAAGAAACACCACTATTCAGCTAGAAGACTGGAAGTATCAAAATACAAGCAGTTAATTGTATATCTGAGCTATTTTATTTTGCCTACTTAACTTAACAGCTACCTATCAAGAATCAGCAATCTCTTTCTATAAAGGGCAAAATAGTAAAAATTTTAGGCTTTGAGGTCTCCACTGTAGTTTCTTTTTTTATTTCATCTCCTTTTCTTTCCCTCTGTCTCCTTCTCCCTCTCCCTCTCCCTCTCTTTCCTTCCTTCCTCCCTCCCTTTCTCCCTTCCTTCCTCCTTTTCTCCCTTCCTTCTTAAGTTGTATCTTGAAAATTTTCTGAATTCCACCTGTGCAATTGTTGTTTGGCTCAATGACACATTCTTTTAAAAGTATTCATTTCTTTATGTCTTATTCTAGGCACATGGTCTCTGCCCTTGAGTGCCTCGCAGCCCAGCAGAGTAAACCATGTATGATAATTCGGTGTAATAGACCCTAAATAAAAGGCACATAGAGAATACTGTCTAGATCACATTTGTATTCTCAGCCCTTGACAACCGTGATAAAAAATGAATTACAAGAATGGAAAGGAAGATGCCACAGACTTTTATGTTAATTCAGCCAGAAATGAATAAAGTGGTAGAAGTGGCAGTGGAGGAAAATAAGTGGCAACTGTAGGGACAATTGGAAGAGACAATAGATAACCTACAAGAGAATGAAAATGAGCAGACAAGGTAATACTTGCTACCCAGTTGAAAGTGGAGTGAAGAAGGTGAATAATAGAGCAAAGGAACACTTGTGTTTCACTCTTTTTTTTTTTTTTTTTTTTTTTTTTGACAGGCAGAGTGGACAGTGAGAGAGAGAGAGAGAGAGAAAGGTCTTCCTTTGCCATTGGTTCACCCTCCAGTGGCCGCCACAACCGGCGCACCATGCTGATCCGATGGCAGGAGCCAGGTACTTATCCTGGTCTCCCATGGGGTGCAGGGCCCAAGCACTTGGGCCATCCTCCACTGCACTCCCAGGCCACAGCAGAGAGCTGGCCTGGAAGAGGAGCAACCAGGACAGAATCCGATGCCCCGACTGGGACTAGAACCTGGTGTGCCGGCGCCGCTAGGTGGAGGATTAGGGATTAGCCTATTGAGCCGCAGCGCCGGCCGTGTTTTCATTCTTGCTTGCTGTGCCTCCTAGAGCTATGAAGAAATAAGGTTACATAGAAAGAAATTTAAAATTAAGTGCTTCAAAATATTGATATGATAAAATGTCAACAATACCACAGCAATTAGTTTAAAGTATAGGCTTTGGGACTGGTGTTGTGGCATGGCAGATCAAGCTTGCAATGCAGACATCTCGTATCAGAGTTCTGGTCTGTGTCCCCGCTGCTCTTCTGATCCAGCTGCCTGCACCTGGGAAGGCAGCAGATGATGGCCCAAGTACTTAAGTCCCTGCCACCCTGTGGGAGACCGAATGGAATTCCAGGCCCCTGGCTTTGGCCTGACCCAGCCCCAGCAATACGGCCTTTTATTTTTTTTCATTATGTGTATGTATTATGTATGTGTACATACAAGATGTGAGAAGACAGAGCCCCTGACTTTAATTTGATCCTTAATCACACCTGAGTTAAAATCATGAGGTACAGATTGCATTCATCATGATGCATATTACATTCCCAGTGGTTTACATACTCATTTAACATTAGGAAAGAAAGGCTATGGTTTTTTTCTTGAACTTTTATTTAATAAATATAAATTTCGAAAGTACAACTTTTGGGTTATAACAGTTTTTCCCCCAATAACCACTAACCACCCTCCCACCTGCAAACCATCCCATCTCCTACTCCCTCTCCCATCCCATTCTTCATTAAGATTCATTTTTAATTATCTTTATATACAGAAGATCAACTTGGTATATACGAAGTAAAGATTTCAACAGTTTGCACCCACACAGACACACAAAGTATAAAGTACTGTTTGAAGACTAGTTCTACCATTAATTCGCATAATACAACACATTAAGGACAGAGAGCCTACATGGGGCGTAAGTGCACAGTGACTCCCATTGTTGATTTAACAATTGACACTCTTCTTTATGACATCAGTAATCACCCATGGCTCTTGTCAAGAGCCATTAGCAGGGAGCTGAAATGGAAGTAGAGCAGCCTGGATTTGAACCAGTGCCCATATGGGATGCAGAGTCTCAGAAGGAGGCTTCACCTACTACGCCGCCACGGGGCTGGCCCCTGCTTTTTAAGTTCCTAAAAGGAACACCAAGAGAGGCTGTGTGGTATCACCACAGGCTTCCTGGGGGATGAGACTTTGGAACTGACTCCTTAAAAACAGTAGGAATGAGCTGTGCAGGGAGAAAGACCATCAGGTGGGAAACATTATCAGTAGTTAGCCTTTGTTGGAGTCTAAGTGCTTTACACAAATTACATCAGTTCTCTCAACAGCTCTCTGAGGTATGTTGGTATATCAAAGTCCTTTTAGGGAAAAGATGACACACTCTAAGGAGACTGTTTACAAGCCTGTGGAAATCAAGAGCTGATGAGCAAACATTTCAAGACCAGGAGCTGTGGGAAACCATAACCACCCTAGAACTCAAGGGACAGGGAAGGGATGGGAGTCTTGTTCCAGAAACTTCGGTGTTGCCTAGAAGAATGTAGCCCGTGCCAAACCACAGCTAGGAAAAGGACTTGGGCATAAATGCCCTGACTTGTTCTCCTTACCTGTGAGCCTGCTGTTTTATATTGAGGAACCTAACCTGAAAAGCTACAGATGGCCTCCTGGGACAGCAGGTGGAAAGGATGGTGAGTCCATCAGAGATACCAGGAATATCCAGCACAGTTATTTTTTCTTCATATTACATATGTGGTAACTGACAGATCACCAATATGCCCAAGTTTGTAAAGTGAAAAAAATAAAATAAAAAGCTGCAGCTTGTGTTGTTACCATTTGCAATACTGTGATCAAACCACAAAAGTCGGGGGATGGCGCTGTGGCATAGTAAGCTGAGCTTCTACCTGCAGCACCAGCATCCCTTATGGGTGCAGGTTCAAGTCCCAGCTGCTCCACTTCCTATCCAGTTCCCTACTAATGGCCTGAGAAAGCAGCAGAAGATGGCCCAAGTCCTTGGGCCCCTGTACCCACGTGGGAGACCCAAAAGAAGCTTCTGGCTCCTGGCTTCAGATCAGTCCAGCTGTGGCCATTGCAGCCATTGGGGAGTGAACCAGCTGATGGAAGACTTTTCTCTTTCTTTGCCTCTGCCTCTCTCCAACTCTACTTTTCTTTTAAAAAAAAAAAAAAAAAAAAAGATTTATTTATTTGAAAGTCAGAGTTACAGAGAGGCAGAGGCAGAGAGAGAGAGAAAGATAGGTTTTCCATCCGATGGTTCACTCCTCAATTGGCCACAATGGCCAGAGCTGTGCTGATCTGAAGCCAGGAGCCAGGAGCTTCTTCTGGGTCTCCCACGCAGGTGCAGGGCCCAAGGACTTGGGCCGTCTTCTACTGCTTTCCCAGGCCATAGCAGAGAGCTGGATTGGAAGTGGAGCAGCCAGGTCTCAAACCAGCGCCCACGTAGGATGCTGGCGCTTCAGGCCAGGGCATTAACCCACTGCGCCACAGCACCAGCCCCATCTACTTTTCAAATAAATAAATAAATCTTAAAAAAAAAAAAAAGCCACAAAAATCAAAGGGAGCATGGTATTGAGTATGTACTGCAGTACTTTCCTATGTGCAGGCGATATAAAACATAAAACACTAATTTTATTTTAAAATTTTTAGTTACTTGAAAAGCAGACAGAGAGTTCCTATCAACTGATTCACTTCCCAAATGCAAGCAACACCCAACATTGGGCCAGGGCCAAAGCCAGGAGCCAAGAACACAATACAGGTTTCCCACATGGGTAGCAGGAACCCAGTTATTCAAACTACCATCACTGCCTTCTAGGGGTCTGCAATGGCAAGAAGTTGGAGACAGGAGTCCAAGCCAGGAATCAAACCCAGGGACACAGGCATCTTAGCCAACCTAAATGCCTGTTACACTGCAGATTATCTGAGGATAAGAGTCAGCATCGATAGGAACTGTATCCCTGTGCTAGTTCAGCAACTTTAGCGAAATTATTTAGTCTTAGGGACAACATTGTGGTGTAGCAGGTAAAGATGCCCACCTGAAGTGCTGGCATCCCATATGTGCACAGGTTCTAGTCCTAGCTGCTCCACTGTTGATCCAACTCCCTGCTAATGTGCCTGGGAAGGCAGCAGAGGATGGTCCAAGCACCTCCCCTGCATCCACATGGGAGACCTGGAGGAAGCTCCTGGCTCCTTGCTTCAGTCTAGCCCTTCCCTGCCCATTGCTTTCATTTGGGGAGTGAACCAGCAGATGGAAGACCTTTCTGTCTCTCCCTCTGTCTGTAACTCTGCCTTACAAATAAATAAATCTTAAAAAAAAAAAAAAGAAAGAAGATTGTTCAGTCTCTCAGATAAAAGCCTAGAGGTAAGCATTTCACAGACCTAGGTGCGTTCTGCCTTTCTTTTCAGCCATCCCTAGAGTGTAGATTCTATACCCTTAGAATCACAGAATCACAATATGGTTGCTGTAGCCCCAGCTATAATGTCTGAACTCTCAGTAGGAAGCAAGAGAAAAAGTCAAAAATGCTATCTCCCCTGGTAGGTGTTTCCTCGTAAGTTATACCCAACACCTTCAACTCATATCCCATTGACCAGAACTTAGTTACAGGGTCACATTTCACAGCAAAGGAGGCTAATAAATGTCTTTTTTAAGACATTTATTATTATTTATTATTATTAGCCCCTTGCTATCTTAATAAAATCAGAGTTCAGCTATTAAGAAGGAGGAAGTATGGGGCCAATGTTGTGGTGTAGCAAGTCAAGATGCCACCTGCAATGCTGGCATCCCATATGGACACTGGGTCAGGTTCCAGCTTCCAATTCAGCTCCCTGGTAATGGCCTGGGAAAGCAGTGGAAGGAGACCCAAGTAATTGGGCCTCTGTACCCACATAGGAGAGCTGGAAGAAATTCCTCGTTCCTGGCCTCGGCCTAGCCCAGCACCAGTCGTTGCAGCCATTTGGCAGCCATTTGGGGAGTGAACCAGAGAATGGAAGACCCCTCTCTCTCTCTGCAACTCTGCCTTTCCAATAAATAGAAAGCAAATCTTTTTTTTTTTGTTTTGTTTTGTTTTTTAAAAAAAGGAAAAGAAAGAAAAGAAGGAGAAAATAGACAAAGTCTAGGCAACCAGCAGCTGCAATCACAGTCTTACTCATTTTTTTATTCCCAGAAGCTAACACAAGGATGAGCACATAAAAAGTGGTCAATGTTACAAAACTAATCTCAATATAACTAGTCTCTCTATAGCCATAGTTTTGCATTCCACAGTTTCAGTCACCCACAGTCAACAAGATAACAAAACTAATACAAATTTCTTTTTCTGTCATAATTTCACAGATAGAATATTCATTTTTACCATAAGTCTTAGCAATCTCACTTTATGATTTTGTTAATTTCCTTAGAAAGTCAAGAACTTTCACCTTTTCGCTTAAAGGAGGCATTTTATGGCTTCTTTTTGATACATGCGATTGACAGCTTTACTTGTCTTGCCCTTTGGTACCATTATGCACAAGAGCCACCTGAACACAAGAACCTCAGTCCCACAGCCATCAGTCTGATAACCCAGGTGGCTACGAACACACTTTCAGAGTGGAGAGACAGGCCATGTTCACATAACTTTTAGTGTAGGATGTTGTTTTCAGTTGATCTATTTTGTTATTCATTATTCATGTTAATCTCTTATTGTGCCTAATTTATAAGTTGTGGGGAGCAACTTGGACTAGACTAAGTTACTGGAATTAAGACATATTCTATGTATCTGCTCTCCCACAATATGGCGTTGGGAGAGGAGGAAACAGCTTCTACACAGCTGCCTCCAGTTCAACCAATAAACAGCAGGACCTGCTCCTGATTGGAGGAGAGCAGCGTACTCGGCATGTGGGTAGCAGAGTTGGGATTGGTGGAAGAGGACTATAAAGGAGGAGAGAGACAACATGCACCGGGAACATCTAAGGGGAACATCTATCTGAAGGAACACCTGTGCAGCCCCCGAGAGAGCCGGCCGGTGGTGTGCCGCTCCCTCGCAGAAGTGGGGAAAGTGGCAGGGGGAACCGCCCTTCCACAGAGGTGGAAGGGACGGTAGCCAACCCGGGAAGAACCAGCAGCAAACCCGGGGAGGGCCGAGCAGACAAAAGAACAGCGCAGGGTCCTGTATCGTTCCTCCACGAAGAGGGGGAGCGACATAATGGTGCCGTGACTCGGATAGGAAACCTAGGCAGGGTTTAGTGTCGTTCCTCCACGAAGAGGGGGAGCGACAATAAGTTAAACTTTATCACAGTTATATATGTGTAAAAAAAAAAAAAAAAAAAAAACATAGTCCATGGAAATGGAATTAAAAGATAAGTTCATTTTGATGCAAAAATTATTGAAATCCATGCATAGTTTTTTCATTATACATATTTTCCATGAAACTTTTCATATGCCCTAGTGTATTTAGGGTTTGGAATTATCTGGGGTTTCAGGCACTAAGGTGCTGTTTAGAGGTTTAGGAACATATCCCACACAGTTAAGAGAAGGCTACTGTAGAGGGGTGTAGGGTTAGAAACAGTTAAAAACCAAGCTATACCTAGCCTTCTCTCCTAAGTTGAATGTCATTAGAACATGACAGGGATTATAAACTTCACCCAAAGTAACCTGGTAATAAAGAACGTATAACTAGTCCTAAGGAAACAAACTTTTAAATTAACTTAAAATAGTTATGACCAAAGATCTGAAAAGTCACCTTATGAAGTGGAAAAGTAGTTAGTCCCCAGGAGAAGGCACACTTGGCTGGCACATCTATTTCATTAACACATCTGAAAAAAAAGTCATTGAAACTTTTTTTAAAAAGATGTATTTATTTATTCAAAAGTCAGAGTGAGAGGGAGAGAGAGAGAGATCTTCCATGCACTGGGTCACTCCACAGGTGGGCACAATGGTCAGTGCTGGGCCAGGTGGCAGCCAGGGGCTTCATCCAATCTCCATGTGAGTGGCAGGAGCCCAAACACTTGGGCCATCTTCTGCCACCTTTCCCAGGCCATTAGCAAGGAGCTGGATTGGAAGTGGAGCAGCCATGACACAAACCAGTCCCACAGGGGATGCCAGCATCAAAGGTGGCAGCTTTACCCACTGTGCCACAATGCCAGCTCATTGAAACTCTTGTACTGCCCATTTTGAGTGTTAAGATTCCTTTTTACTTTGAAAAATTCTACTTACCTTATCCTAGGTAACACACATAACCGAACTAAAACTGTTAGTATTGTATGAGAGAATGCAAACAAATTCTGTCCCCTTGACTATAAGCCTGAAGATCTGTAGCTTAACCTATAAAAGTTGCTTTCAATTCTTTTTTTGTCCAGGAGCCACAGTTACCAAACCTATTTTACATTGTGACCTAGTGATGATTACATGGTTTTTCAAAACAGAACTTATCCCTAGTTGGTGGAAACTCTAATACTCTATTCAATCTATTTAATTTCTTTCTCAATTCTTGTCTTTACCAACTAAATTGATTTGAGTCAAGACCTATGATTTGAAGGAGAAGAAAAATTAAAAAAAAAAAAAAAAAACCACTGGCATACATGTGCTTCTATGACTGGGAATAATGAGAGCTTTAACCATTTAGCTGACTCACCTTTTCCAGTCAGCCAAATCTGTGAATCTGATGATTATGAGATCACATAATCCTCTAGTTTTGCTCAGATTCTGCCTATGCTCTGTGACTGTTTTTATTTGAGAGAGAAAAAAGAGAGGGAGGGAGAGGGAGAGGAAAGGGGAGGAGAGAGAAGAGGAGGGGAGGGGAGGGGAGGGGAGAGGAGGGGAGGGGAGGGGAGGGGAGGGGAGAGAAAAACAAAGGATTCTGCAGGTGAGGAGCCTGGAAGTTACCACTCCAGCTGAGAAAAGCTGACTAAACTGAGAAATCAGCAACTCTTCTTAGACTCGTAAGTGAGGTCACAGGGCAAACTGCTGCCCCCCAAATCAGACATAGCAGGCAAATACAAAGTATCATGACATTCCAGAGTAGAACCTCCATGGTATAGGAAAACTTGAACTGCAACTGAGAAATTGCTGGAAGCCAGATATGGACAAGTCTGAGAATTAAAAATTCCAAAGAAACCCGATCATAGGGAACCCCACACTTTTGTGGGTTTTAACTCCCAAGAGCTTGACTTGGTTCTTCAGTGAATATTAGAGGGTAATTTCCCTGTGTTACTAACAGCGGAGGGGAGGGGACAAACATCTTGAAATAAAATACTAGAAGACTCTGTTCTCAACAAGGTCCGCCCTCAAGAGAAGTTATTTAACCAAAACCTAACCTGCTAGGGTGTTATCAGAGCCTAATTGACCTAGAAAAAAAGAAGTACCAGCTCTAGCCCACTCTTGGCATCCTGTCCCTCCCTCCTAAGGGAGAAGAAAAAAATCTAAGAAAGACTCGTGAAGTCCACAGTCCAGAGGCACAGTTTTGCCAAAGACTGAGACCAAATCGTAGGAGCACAGTTTGCCAGCAGATGTCTAACGTCCTATTTTTGTCAGTTCCTTTTACTCAGTACATCATTATCACATTCAGCTGTCAGTAAAAATCACAAGGCATACTAGAAGACAAAAGGTACGGTTTAAATAGAGCAAGCTTCGGAACCAGCCATGACCTATGTTGGAATTGTCAGACAGAGAACAATGATGATAGTATGCCAAGGACTCTAACAGATAAAGTAGACTGCATGCAGAATGCCTGGGCAATGGAGGATAGAGATAGAAGTGTTTGGGAGAACTACAAAAATGCTAGAGATAAAACACTAGCAGAAATGAAGAATGCCTTTGAAGGGCTGATTAGTACAGTGGGCACAGCTGAGGAAGGAATCTGTGACCTTGAGATTTCTCAGTAGAAATCTCCAAAGCTGAAAATCAAAAAGAAAAATGATTGGGGTAGAAGGGAAATAGAATATTCAAGGACTTTGGGACAACCAGAAAATGTGTAATGAATGTAATAGGAATACCAGAAGGAGAAGAAAGGGAAAAAGGAGCAGAGGAAATATTTGAAATAGTAATGACAGAATTCCCCCAAATTAATGTAAATATGAAATCCTAGGTCCAGAAAAATCAGATAACATCAAGCAGCATAAATGCCCAAAAAAAAACAAAATAAAAAATAAGCAACAACTGAATATATCATTTCCAAACAACAGAAAATGAAAGATAAGAAAAAATTCTGTAGTAAGCCTGAGGAAAAAAACGTCTATATAAGAAGAAAGAGCAGAATTGGGACCAGCATTGTGCCATAGTGGGTAGAGCTGCCACCTGCAACACCTGCATCCTATATGCTCCACTTCCAATCTGGCTCCCTGCAAATGCACTTGGGAAAGCAGCAGAAAATGTCCAGTGCTTGGGCCCCTGCACCCACACGGGAAGCTGGGATGAAGCTCCTAGCCCCTGGCTTTGGTCGGTCTGGCCCAGCTCTGTCCATTGTGGCTATTTGTGGAGTGAACCAGATCATGGAAGTTTCTGTCTCTCTCTCTCCATTTTTCTCTCTCTCTGTCTCTCCCTGTAACTCTGCTTTTCAAATAAATAAATCTTAAAAAAAAAAAAAAAAGCAGAATTACATCTGACGACTTCTCAGAAACTAGGCAAGCAAGAGGATACTATAGTGAAACATTTAAAACAATGAGAGAAAAAGACACCAACCTAGAATTCTGAACCCTGAAAAGTTACCCTATTTAGAAGTAGATAAAGACTTTGTCTCAAGCAAATATTGAAGAAACATGCTGCCAGTAGACCTTCCTTAGAAAAAATGTTAAAAGAAGTACTTTAGAGAAAAGAAAAAGAGCATAGATCAGAAACATACCTGAGAGCCTCAAAGAGGGAATGAGTGTTATATTTTTATTCTTCATTAGTAGATAAATTTGTGCAAAATAATAACCATGTACTCAGTTACTTGTGCTTATGTAAATATAGAACATATATATGTATGTATGAAAGGGAAGTGACAGCAATGATACAAGGGACAAGGCACAAGAATTGGGGTTATTTTGTTGTAAGTACTTTTCTTACCTATGAAGTTGTACTGTGTTATTTGAAAGTGAACTAGGATTAATTATAAGCATATGTTAAAAACTCTAGGGCAACCACTAAAAAAAAAAAAGAAGTAAAAAGTAATGATAAGCTAAGAAAGAAGAGACCAGACTGGCATTGTGTCATAACAGGGTAAACTGCTACCTTATGCCAGCGTCCATTATGGATGCTGATTCCAGTCCTGGCTGCTCCACTTCCGATCCACCTCCTGCTAATGCACTTGGGAAACCAGGAGATGAGTCAAGTCCTTGGACCCCTAAACTCATGTGGGAAACCCAGATGAAGCTTCTAGATCCTGGCTTCAGCCTGGCCCAGCCCTAGCCATTGCAGCCACTTGAGGAGTGGACCAGTGAATGGAAGATATCTCTCTCTCTCTCTAACTCTGCCTTTCAAATAAATAAAATCTTTTAAAAAACTGAGAAAAAGGAAAGAAGAGACCATGGAATCATATGAGATTCCAATTAAAACCACAAAAGGGAGGCCAATATTGTGGCACAACCTGGGACACCAGTATCCCAGATCAGAGTGCCTGGGATTAGTTCCCACCTCTGCTTCCAATCCAGCTTTCTGCTCATGTATATCCTGGGAGGCAGTTGACCGCTCAAGTACTTGAGTCTCCCGCCACTCATGTGGGAGACCTAAATGGGAATTCCTAGCTCCTGATTGTGACCCTTCCCAACCCTGGTTGTCACAGGTATTTTAGAAGTGAACTAGTGGATGCAAGGTATCTCCATCTGTCTGTCACTCTACCTTTCAAATAAACAAAAATAAATAAATGAACTTTTAAAAATAAATAACTAGGGGCCAGCATTGTGGCGCAGCAGGTTAAGCTGTCATCCGCAGCACTTTCATCCCATTTCCGAGTGCTGGTTCAAAACCTTGTTGCTCCATTTCCAATCCAGCTGCCTGCTAATGCAGCTGGGAAAGCAGCAGGTGATGGTCCAACTGCTTGGGCCTCTGCCACCCATGTGAGAGACCCAGATGAAGTTCCTGACTCAGCAGCCAGGACTCAAACCGGCACCCATCTGGGATGCTGATGTTGCAGTCAGTGGTTCTTTGAACATAATCAAATCAACAGAGCTCTAGCCAAGTTAACTAAAAAAAGGGGATGGGGGGGACAAAAGTTCCCAATATCAGAAATGAAAGAGGGAGCATCTCTACAGATCCTGTGAACATTAAAAGGAAAATAAAAGAATATTATGAACTGTGTCCACATATTTGATAACCCAGATAGAATGGACTAATTCTTCGAAAGACAATGCAATCTGCACAACTCACACAAGAAGAAATAAACTATCTGAATAGGCCTGTATGTATGAAAGAAATTGAATCAATAACTAATAACCTTCTCAAACAGAAAGACACTGTTGAAACCTTCCAAACAAGTAAGGGAACAGTTGTACCAATTCTCTACAATCTGTTTCAGAAAATAGAAGCAGAAGAAATACTTCCCAACTCATTTTACAAGGCCAGCATTACCCTACTACCAAAACCAGACAAAGATAACACAGAAAAAGAAAACTACAGACCTGTGTCATTTATGAACATAGAAGCAAAAATCTATGAGCATTTTTAGGGCAATGAAACTATTCTGTATAATACTATAATGTTAAATTCGCTCATTAGGCATTTGTTCAACCCATAGAATTTAGAACATCAGAAGGTAACCCCCAAAGTAAGTTGTTAGAAGTTGGGTAATTATAATGTGTTGGTGCAGGTTCGTCAATTTTAATAGATGTGTGCTATAGTGAGTGATGACCATGCATGTGTCAAGATGGAGAATATATGGGATATTTCTAGAACTTCATCTCAGTTTTTCTGTGCACCAAAAACTACTCTTAAAGAAATAAAGTCTTTAAAAAAAGAAAGAAAGAAAGAAATCTGGGCGCCAGCACTGTGCTATAGTAGACTAAGCCTCTGCCTGCTGCGCCCTATCCCATATGGGTGCTGATTCATGTCCTCTGGTTCCTGCTCCTCTTCCAACCCAGCTGTCTGCTTAAAGCCTAGGAAAGCAGTAGAAGATGACCCTAGTGGCTGGGACCCTGCACTCACGTGGGAGTCCTGGAAGAAGCTCCTAGCTGCTGGCTTCAGATCGGCTCGGCTCAGCTCAGGCCGTTGCAGCCATTTAGGGAGGGAACCCATGGATGGAAGAGACCTTTCTCTCTGTCTTTCCCTCTCTCTAACTCTACCTCTCAAATAAATAAATTAATCTTAAAAAATAAACCTGGGAAAACTGAAAGATGTTTCTAGCCAAATGATAAAGTGGCATTCTGGCTTATACTTTGACTTCCTTTGGATTTGGTTAGAGCTGGCCACGTTTGAATTCTCTTGGCAAATAATACTTGACCTTTCCCTAGTGATTTCCTTATTTTGTCATGGAAGCCTCTTTCACCTTTAATACCAAGGCCTTTCGACTCTAAAGAAAGAACAACTATAGTGTTTTCATGCAGACTGACGTTTTAGAAAGATAAACCTAAAGAGGACGTTTGGCCTGCAGGTTAAGACTCAGTTTGGGGGCCGGCGCTGCAGCTCAGTAGGCTAATCCTCCACCTTGCGGTGCCAGCACACCGGGTTCTAGTCCTGGTCGGGGCACCGGATTCTGTCCTGGTTGCCCCTCTTCCAGGCCAGCTCTCTGCTGTGGCCCAAGTCCTTGGGCCCTGCACCCACATGGGAGACCAGGAGAAGCACCTGGCTCCTGGCTTTGGATCAGTGCATTGCGCCGGCCGTGGCCTCCATTGGAGGGTGAACCAACGGCAAAGACCTTTCTCTCTGTCTCTCTCTCTCACTGTCCACTCTGCCTGTCAAAAAAAAAAAAAAAAAAGACTCAGTTTGGGACACCCACATCGCATATCAATGGCTGGGTTCAGGTCCTGGTTCTGCACTTGATTCCAGCTTCTTGCTAATTTGCACTCTGGGAGGCAGCAGTTGATAGCTCAAGTCCTAGGGTCCCTGCCACCCACATGGGAGGCCTGGGTTGTATTCATTGTTCCCAGCTTTGGCGTGGCTCAACCCAAGCTGTTGCAGGCACTAGGGGAGTAAACCAGCAGATAGGAGGTAGCTAAAGTGAGCTCTGTCTGTCTGCCTTTCAAATAAATTAAATAAATAATTCTTTTTAAGACAGAAAGATAAGCTTGAGAGGATTGTGAATGATGAATTGAAAGTAGAAGAAAGAGCCAGTCAGAATAGGAAGCTCTTGCAGAAGCTAAACCAGAAGAAATGAAATTCAAGGTCATCCATTGTGATCAAGACAGGGTAAAGAGTTAAAAAGATATTTCAGTAAGAGCCAGACACTGTTCAGAATGCATGTAGAAATCTAAAGTGAAGAGGACTCTAACATTTCTGGTTTATGTGAGTATTTTTAACACTTGTTAGAGGACTGGTATACAAATGAGGTGGAGGAGAAGCAAGAATTCATTGGTTTGTTTTGGCTAAGACCATGGATAAGGTCAAGAGATGATACTGATGTCACTTCCAGCAATTTGGGCATTAGCTATGATATAAAAAAATTAAAAGGATAAAAGAAAAAGCTGTCATACTTACCTATACGCATATAAACATATATATTTGGGAATACGGTCCTTCATAGTTTTAAGCAGATGTAAGTGGTAAAGAACCAAACTGCATATTTAATTTACTATATAATATAAAACAGGGTGTTCTGCTTGGAAGCAGTGCCTTATATAAGGAGTCCTAAATGTTTGTAATGTTTGCCTTCTCTGCTTTTTTCCTAGTGCTCTATGTGATACAGCCCCTTTTAGGCTGAATTGATTAAGCAATAAACCCAAGAATTACTCTGGAAAGTACTTAGCAACTCAGAGGAGTCAACTACACTAATTTTGATATAATAATCCTTCAATAAATACCTCTTGAGTTAATGAATATCCCTATATAGATGAGACAACTAAAAAGAAGTTGTGTCCTTGATTTTGTATCATTCTCACCAAAAATAGAATCAATTTATAAAATAGTGGTCTCTGGACTATGTTTGGAAAAAAACAGACTTTAAATCAGAAAAATATATAAGTAGGTGCAGGTGTTGTGACACAGCAGGTTAAGCCACTACTTTGAATAACTGCAACTCATAGCAGAGAGCCTAGTTCAAGTCCCAGGTACCCTGCTCCCCATCCAGCTTCCTGCTAGTGTGCCCGGAAGGCAGCAGATGATAGCTGAAGTACTTGGATCCCTGCTAGCCCTATGGGAGCGCCAGATGGAGTTCCAGACTCCCAGCTTTGCAGACATTTGGCATGTGGAGAGTGAACCAGCAGATGGGCGACATCTCTCCCTACCCAACCCCCACCTTTCAAATAAATAAATCTTTTTCTAAAAAAGAAAATATAGATGTGTGGTTTTGCTACATATATACCAGGTGGTGATTATTTCTAACAGAAGACAAGACCTTTGCTTAAATATACTTCTGAATTAAAAAAAAAAAAAAAATCTGTACTATAGTTTACATAAAAGCCCCAAGGATATATACTAGTTCTCTGAAATTCTTCTTTCTGATCTTCCTAGTAAACAATCTATTTGAACATATTTTTCTTTTTCTTTCAACAGACCAAAAAAGAAGCACCTGAGTGGTCTAAGAAGCAAAAGATGAAAACCTAATAGTTTGGCTGCAATGTACATGCTGCTCTATTACTCCTGAAGTCCTCTTCCTCATGGAAGAAAAAGCTCATTGTAATCATGTGGTTGGCATTAAGTAGCTAATTTAATATTCATTTTAACTACTGTTTAATTAACCGAGCTCAGCATAATCAAAATGTATAAAGTACAAACAATAATATACTTCATAGTTGGTTTTGTCTATTTTGTTACAAAATAAATTTCATATACTCTGATTTACATTTTGGAGTTTTTATAAATGTCTAATGCATTTTAAGTGTGGCTTATAAATATTTTGGTGAGTATGTTTTCCAGACTAGATAAATTCCAAGTTTAAATGCCATAGCATAACTAGTAAGACACCTTACATCTTGAAATATTAGGAATCATTTGTGAGGTCTCCTGGATCCTTTTGCTGCCTGATAATGAGAGGCAGATACTAGGTGGATATAAATTGCTGCTTCTTCCTTTAGGCTCACTCTTCTCGTATTTGATTTGATGAAAAGTCTTACAACATTGGTCAATACTGATCCAGATGGGTTATGGACCAATTCTTTCCCTTTCTCATTAAAGTTTTATAATTTACAAGGAGAACCGGACAGGTATTTGGCATAATGAATAGAATGCCTCTTGTGATGCCTGCATCCCATATCTGAGTGCCTGGTTCAGGTCCCAGCTCCTCTGCTTTCAGTCCCGCTTCCTGCTTATGTGCACCCTGGGCAGGCAGCAGGTGATGGATCAAGTACTTGAGTCCCTGCCACCCACGTGTGAGACTCAGACTGAATTCTGGGCTCCTGGCTTGGGCCTGGCTCAGTCCCAGCAGTTGCAGTTATTTGGGGAATGAACCAGTGGATGGAAGATTCTCTCTCTCTCTCTCTCTCTCTCTCTCTTTCTGCCCTTCGAATTAAATGAACTTTAAAAAAAAAAAAAAAAAAAAGGAGGGGGTGGGAGGAAGAGGCAAGAAGAAGAGAAAAGCAAAGGTCTTGATTGATTTTATTTGTGATTCTGGGATCAGGCCACACTTCATTCCATAAATAGAATAAGAGTTTCACATGAGCAGAGCAAAACAGGCTGGTTTTAGAGGCAAAAAAAAAAAAAAAAAAAGGGTAAAGAATGCAGATTGCTCATTCCTTGCTTTTCTTCTAAAGTGGGAACAAGGGAAGAGAACAATAGAAAAATAGCTGACTGGTTAACATCAACTTCAGTTTTCTTCTTTTTCGTGAAAGGATTACACCAGAAAGAATTTCATTATCGTGCTGATTGAAATTGGCCTGTTTGGGACATTTTGTTATTATCTCTTTAATCCTGCTTTCTGGGAAGGTCAGATAACAACTTAGTTTCAGTTTGGTGACATGAAACTTCAGTATGGGTGACTACATTTTGATCTTAAGCCTCGTCTGTTGGGTCCTCGTGCAGGAGCTTAGTTTAAAACAGTGGCCTCCTATAATTCTTATTTAGTATAGGTAGCATACAGATCAGGTTTTCTCAACCACTATTGACATTTGCTGGAGAATTCTTCATTGGGGTATGAGTTGGGAGGCAGTCCAATACATTGTGAGATGTTTAGCGGTATCTGGCTTCACCACCAGACACTAGTAGCACCCGGCTGCATTCCAAGTTTTGACTAAAAAAAAAAAGTCCGTCTTTGACAGGCAGGCGCCGCAGCTCACTTGGCTAATCTTCTGCCTGCAGCGCCAGCACCCCAGGTTCTAGTCCCAGTTGGGGCGCCGGATTCTGTCCCGGTTGCCCCTCTTCCAGTCCAGCTCTCTGCTGTGACCCAGGAAGGCAGTGGAGGACGGCCCAAGTGCTTGGGCCCTGCACCCGCATGGGAGACCAGGAGGAAGCACCTGGCTTCTGGCTTCAGATTGGCGCAGCACGCCGGCCATAGCACCTATTCGGGGGGTGAACCAAGGAAAGAAAGGACCTCTCTCTGTCTCTCTCTCTCTCTCACTGTCTAACTCTGCCTGTCCAAAAAAAAAAGTCTTTGACATTTGGATGGCTGTCACCTCTTGGATATTGCTGTCACCTCTTGGACATTGCAATTCTCTAAAGTTCTTAAAGGATACCTCATCCCTTCTTGGCACTTAAAGTTTTCTTCTTTAAAAATAAACACAGTATTAGGGGCCGGCGTGTGGCTCACTTGGTTAATCCTCTGCCTGCTGCACTGGCATCCCATATGAGCGCCGGATTCTGTCCCGGTTGCTCCTCTTCCAGTCCAGCTTTCTGCTGTGGCCCGGGAAGGCAGTGGGGGATGGCCCAAGTGTTTGGACCCCTGCACCCGCTTGGGAGACCAGGAAGAAGTACCTGGCTCCTGGCAGCCATTTGGGGAGTGAACCAACGGAAGGAAGAGCTTTCTCTCTGTCTCTCTCTCTCATTGTCTAACCCTGTGAAATAAATTTTAAAAATAAAGTAAAATAAATAAACATAGTGGGCCAGAATTGTGGTGAGCAGGTAAAGCTACCTACCACCTGTGATGCCAGCATCCAGCATTCAACATGGATGCTGGTTCAAGTCCCAGCTGCTCCACTTCTGATCCAACTACTTGCTAATGACCTGGAAAAGCAGGGGAAGGTAGCCCAAGTGCTTAGACCCCTGGGCCACATGGGAAACCTGGATATAGCTCCTGCCTCCTAACTTCAGCCTGGCCTAGAGCTGGTTGTTGAGGCCATCTGGGGAGTGAACCAGCAGATAGAAGATTGAACTCTCTCTCTTTGTAACTCTTTCAGTCTAATTAAATAAACAAAAACAAGAGTAAGCTTAACATTCTTATTTTCTTCTCCATAAATGTTTTAGGAAATGCTGCCAAATGTAAGAATAATAGCTACCATTGTCAAACTCATTGTATCAGCCAGTTGTGTTCCTTGCTTTCGACTCCTTAATTTAATCTTCACAATAATTCTGCCAAGTTAGCATTATCTTTATTTTTAAAATGAAAAAAATTGGGCTGGTGTGGCACAGCACCAAGTCCAGCACTAAGTCCTGGCTGCCCCACTTCTGATCCAGCTCCCTGCTGATGTGTCTGGGAAAGCCGCGGAAGATGGCCCATGTACTTGGTCCTCTGCACCCATGTGGGGGATCCAGATGGAGTTCGTGGCTCCTGGCTTCTGGCTTTGTCCTCGCCCATCCCCAACTATCTCAGCCATTTGGGGAGTGAACCAACAGGTGGAAGATCTCTTTCTGTCTCTGTCTCTGTCATCCTGCCTTTCAAATTAAAAAAAAAAAATCTATCTTTAAATAAAAATAAAATAATAAACTGGGAAAACAGAGATTCAGAACAATCATACGGCCAAATTGCAGACACCTAACAAATAGAAGGGGGTCTGAACTGACTGGCTTCAGTGGCCATGCTGCTTCCAGGACACTACACTGCTTCTGCTTTGCCGCCCTTTCCAGCATTCACCCCCACTGGAATGGAAAAAAAAGGAAAAATCCTGATCCATTAGATTTCTTCAGAGAAAGGACAATCCTTGGGACCTAGCATAGTTACCTTTGTTGTTCAAGATAAGTTCGTGGATATCATATCTTTTCCGAAAATTTGCATGTTATAGTGATTCTCCTAACAAAGGAATTCCATGACGCTTCTAATAGTTCTTATTAGGTTAATAGCATATAGTCAGCTTTTCAGAACTAACTAAATGACATCTATTCATTCTTCTGATTCATACGTTCTTTCATTCAAGTAAACATGAAAAGCCTAAAATGCATAAGGCATTCAAACTATACATTGTCTTCATCCTTTTCCCAAAAGCCTTTGAAACAGAACTCTGTGATATTCACACATGGAGTTTATTCTTCTCATCTTCAATACAGAAATTTCTAAATAGAAGAGATCTCATCTGGTGACCCAGAGGACATATTCACAGCACATCCTGCACAGGCAGTGGTTGGAATTCTAGGGCAGGAGTCCCACATGAAGTTGTTAAATGAGCTGTGTTCCCTTTCATGCTAAGATCCCCAGTCGGACACAAGGCTACTGTATTATCTAGCCCACACTCACAGCTGTATGTGGGCTGCTTAGGTTTAACAAAGGTAATAATTCCCATTTAACTTTTTAAAAACATCTCACTTAAAAAAAAATGCTGGGGCCAGAATTGTGGCACAGCAGGTTAAACTGCTGCCTGCAATGCTAGCATCCCGTATCAGCACTGGTTCAGATCCTGGCTGCTCCCTTTGCAATCCAGTTCCCTGCTAATGTGCCTGGGGAACCAGCAGAAGATGGTCCAGGTGCTTGGGCCCCTGCCCATATGGGAGACCCAGAGAGAGTTCCAAACTCCCAGCTTCAGCCTGGCCCAGCTCTAGTCATTGCGGCCATTTGAGGAGTGAACCAGCAGGTGGAGGATCTCTCTCTCTCTCTGTCCTTCATTCTCTCAGTGTCTCTCTCTCTCTCTCTCTAATTCTGCCTTTCAAATAAGTGAATCTTATAAAAATTAATTTTTAAAAATAATACTGTCTTAAGAAAATGCTGCTTGTATCTGAAATGTCCTCGAGTGAAATTGATGCCAGGAATTTTTTTCACCTTTTATAAGATAAAAACTCGGGTTATTGTAACTTTCCCACTGATATTGGATAGGCTGATAATATGCAAGAAACAGTTTATTTCAATTTAACTCATTTTAAAATTTAATGAGAAATACAAGTGCTTCAAAGAAAGCATTCCTGAGGCATCAATGTCACCAGACAGAGTTAGCCAACTGGCTATCAAGAGTTCTCACATGTGAGCATTTATTTGGGTGGATTTGCTGTAGTCCAGTCCTCAGCTTTACAGGCTCAGAAACTCAACTTTGTTAATGCACTGAGGGCGTTACATCGCTCAGGAGTGTGCCCACGTTCCAGTGTTGCCATACTGCCTTTAGGAGAAAAGTAAAAATTCACACAGATTATAACTTACTGGGAGCTGGGGCTGGCACCGTGGCGCAGTAGGTTAATCCTCCTCCTGCAGCGCCAGCATCCCATGTGGGAGCCAGTTCTAGTCCCGGCCACCCCTCTTCCAATCCAGCTCTCTGCTATGGCCTGGGAAAGCAGTAGAGGACGGCCCAAGTCCTTGGGCCCCTGCACCCGTGTGGGAGCCTGGGAAGAAGCTCCTGACTCCTGGCTTCGGTTGGCGCAGCTCGATTGGCCATCTGGGGAGTGCAATAGTGGACGGATGACCTTTCTCTCTGTCTCTCCCTCTCACTGTAACTCTACCTCTCAAATAAATAACTAAAATCTTTAAAAAAAAAAAAACTTCCTAAACTTTTTTTTTAATTAAACTATTATTTTGTCTTCTAGACTCTGCTTTTATTTTGCTTATTTTATAGTTGAGCACTTTAAAAAATGATGTACTTATATACTTATTTGAAAGGCAGAGTTAAAGAGGGAAGAGAGAGACAGAGATCTTGTAATTCCTATTTCACTCCTTAAATGGCCACAATAGCCAGGGCTGGGCCAAGCCAAAGCCAAGATCCATGAGTTTCTTTTGGGTCTCCCACATGTGTGCAGGAGCCAAAGCCCTTAGGCCACCTTTTGCTGCTTTCCTAGGCACATTAGCAGGGAAGTAGATAGGAAGTGGAGCAGCTGGGACTTGAACCATTGCCCATAGGGAATGCCAGCATCACAGGCGGCCGCTTAACCTGCTGCCCCTCAACACAGGTCTGTAGTTGAGCACTTTCTTTTAAAAAAAAATTTTTTTTTTATTTGACAGGTAGAGTTATAGACAGTGAGAGAGAGAGAGAGACAGAGAGAAAGGTCTTCCTTCCATTGGTTCACTCCCCAAATGGCCTATGGCCGGCTCTGCGCCGATCCGAAGCCAGGAGCCAGGGTCCGAGCGCCTCCTCCTGGTCTCCCATGCAGGTGCAAGGACCCAAGCACTTGGGCCATCCTCTGCTGCCTTCCCGGGCCACAGCAGAGAGCTGGACTGGAAGAGGAGCAGCCGGGACTAGAACCGGCACCCATATGGGATGCAGCACCGCAGGGGGAGGATTAACCAAGTGAGCCACAGCGCCGGCCCCAAGCATTTTCTAATTCATAAACATAACACTATCTATTGCATTTAATTGTATGGCTAGTAAAACTAACTCTAAAATATTTTAGACAGTGTATAATAAATTGTCACAGAATGAAATTGAGTGGAATATAATAAAAATATATTTTTAGGCTAGATGCAATAGAAAATATCCATGTTTTGTCTATTCTAATTTTTCTAAAATGCCATGTCATGTAGAACAAATGGATCAAGAATAAAGGAAAACTATTAATTATAATTTCTTCCTTTGAATAATCAAAATTTAAACCCAATAAATGAGAAGGAACACTAGAACCTAATGAAAAAATGTGAGTAGCTTCTCTGCAAGGTTAGGGAAGTGAGTTGAACACTTTTCAGTTAACTTATCATAGTTCCCTTGCAACCTCAGCCAGGGATGGGGCATAGGAAGACTTCTAAATATTCATGAAGACATGGTTAGTGCATTTTCACAGTGCCACTCTGATTTTGGTATATCACCCTGTTAGCATGTTGATTCTTGAAACTTTGCCAGTTCTTTGGCCTTTCTTCTTTTAACATCTAAAAACAAAAGTTAAAATGACATAGTTCCTTTCTGACCTCCATACTGCTTCTTAAGGTCTAAAGAAAGAAAAATCACATAATTGATGTTATAATTTTATTTTCAGTCAGTTTATATAAAGTAAATCAGGCTCCCATTAGTTTATTTTCCTAATTGAAACCCTCTGCTTATGTTACTAAATAACCTTATTTCTCAAGACTCCTGAAATAAATTACTTCATGTAAAAATTTTGAAATTCTAAGATGTTTGAATGCCTGTAAACTTATTTATTTATTTTCATTTTATTTGAAAGGCAGAGATAGAGAGATCTTCCATATAGTGGTTCACTCCCCAAATGCCTGCAACAGCCAGGGCTGGGCCAGGCTGAAGCCAGAAGCCTGGAGCTCCCCAGTTTTCCCACATGGGCAGCAGGAACCAAAGTATTTGAAGCATCCCCTACTGCCTCCCAAGGTGCACATTAGCAGAAGCTGGATCTGAAGTGGTGGAGTCTAACGAGGCACTTTGATATAGGATATACAGACTCCCCAAGCAGCAGCTTAATTGCTGTGTCAAACAAATGCCCATCCCTGAATGCCTGAAAATTATAAAAATAGGACCTTAGAATTGAAAGAAGCTTTTCTACCTTCTCATAATGAAAAACTGCCTCATCATGTGTAGAGCCTTCATTTCCCAGAAGGTAGGTTAGCGTGCCGTAAGTTTCTGTTTAAATTCCCTTCAAAATGTTTAGTCGGTTGTAAATACCTATGATACTTAAAAATCACAGTTAACCTACTTCATAGCTTGAAGACGAGAGAAAAAATTTTTATTACAATAAAGAGAACAGCTTTCATGTATTTCATGGGTACAGTTCTAAGATGATAACCCCACTTCCCTCCCTCCTATTCTCCCTCCCTCAATCCCTCTCCTTTACTCTTTCTTCAATGTTTGTGAAGACATAATTTCAATCCTTTCTATAGCCACAGGCTTAATTCACCACTAACCATGATATTCAACAAGTAAAAAGTAAGAAGACCGCAGTTCCACAGGCATATAAACAAAGACTAAGTTAGAAATTTTTGGTACAATATAAGCATATAAAATACACTACCAATATAAACCTACTCTTCTTAATGTGCTCATTTTTGTGTGTCAGCTACCATAAAATTTGCTTTGACATTTGATTGTGATTGCCAAATTTTTTAGGCAAGTAGATTCTTTCCTCAGGCTTATGAATGTTATTGTTTTATGAAAAGATTGAAAATCTCTCTTTTGAAAACCTGGATTAAAATCATTTTTCCTAAGTGCTAAAGATTTTTTTTTTTTTTTTTTTTTTTTTTTTTTTTTTTTTTTTTTTTTTTTTTTTGACAGGCAGAGTGGACAGTGAGAGAGAGAGACAGAGAGAGAAAGGTCTTCCTTTTGCCGCTGGTTCACCCTCCAATGGCCGCCGCTGCAGCCGGCGCACCGCGCTGATCCTGGCAGGAGCCAGGAGCCAGGTGCTTTTCCTGGTCTCCCATGGGGTGCAGGGCCCAAGCACCTGGGCCATCCTCCACTGCACTCCCTGGCCATAGCAGAGAGCTGGCCTGGAAGAGGGGCAACCGGGACAGAATCCGGCGCCCCAACCGGGACTAGAACCCGGTTTGCCGGCGCCGCAAGGTGGAGGATTAGCCTATTGAGCCACGGCGCCGGCTTAAAGATTTTTTTAAAAAATGTGCTGGAGAACTTTGGGAAGGAAAAAAGGGACATAATTTTAATTTGGGGTGATGTTTTGTATGTGCTGATAGTTTCGCTCCTGAACCCTAAAGAAAAATGGATCCAATTTTTAAAATAGTGAAGCCAGCAGTGTGCTCATCAGGGTTTTAACTACTGGCTCCCAGGAGAAACGGCCCCTGATTTTCCTGGTGGGGTGGGATAGAAACTCCCACCAGGGCCAGCATCAAGCAACCGAAGGGGAGCTGCGAAGAGATGCACCCCCACCAGCTTTGCAAACCAAATTCCTCTGGGGGGGGGGGGTTCTCCATTACTCAGTTCCAGGAGCCCTCAATCCTTTCTTCCTGCAGGATCTTCACCAGGTGCCGCCTCCCAGGCCCAGAATACTGCTCCACCCTTCCCTGTTTGATTCCTCCCTCCCTTCCTCCCCCCCCCCGCCCCCCCAGGTCTCAGGCCCGCACACTACACACTCAGTACAAGAACTCCAGTCCCAAAAGAAAATGCATTTCTTACTGTAGTTCATGGTCAAAAACAAGCTTTTAAAACCACTGCCCTAGACAATACCAGGATGTGCACTGTCCTCCAGACTTGGAGTTTATAGGTTTCAGACTGGCTCTCCTGGCCTGGCCCTTTACCACCACATTGTCTTGCATATGCAAGGTTTCCTCCACTTGATTACATTCTCATCCCTTAGCCCGGGAGTCTGGGAAGCTGCCTCCTAGGTGACGCCGCCTCTCTCTGCTCTAACCCAGTAAAGGATGATTTGGGGAGATTCACTGACACAGCCACAGCACCCCTTTTTTATTTTGCCAATTCTTACTTGCCACACATAATATCTTGAAGCCTCACACCGGCTATATTGCATTTATCTATAGTGTTATTATCGTGATGTGATTTTGATGTGGTTGTTTAGATTTCTAATGTAACGTCCCTCTTAAAAAATATACTTCATTTCTCACCTAAGTCACTTACAGTTATTTGAAGTGTAAAAAAGTCACTTTAATTACCTTATCGTTGCCCTTTTTTAATTTCAAAAACTTTTATTGACATAAAAATGAAAATGTAAATAAATTGATACCAAATATTCCACTTAAATGCATATACAGTGTGACAAAAATACTATCATCAGTGCCTTTTAATAGGATTTTTTTTACATCACTGATATTTACTTCCGTTCACATCGTTTTCTCTGTTAAGATTTTTTAAAAAGATTTATTTTATTTTATTTATTTGAAAGGCAGAATTACAGAGTGAGGAAGAGACGGGGAGAGAGGGAGAGAGAGAGAGAGAGAGATCTTCCATCCACTGGTTCATTCCCTAAATGGCTGTAATGGCCAGTGGTGGGCTGATCTGAAGCCAGGAGCCAGGAGCTACTTCTGCATCTCCCACATGGATGCAGAGGCCCAAGCACTCAGGCCATCTTCCACTGTTTTCCCAGGTGCGTTAGCAGGGAGCTGATTGGAAATGGAGCAGCCAGAACTCGAACTGGCACTCTGGTATGGAATGCTGGCTTGCTATGCCACAACGCCAGCCCCTATTCACATCATTTTCAAGAAAACACTATAAAATTCTGCAAGGCCATGAACTTATTGTCTTCCTTCCTCTCTCTCTCTTTCTCTATCTCTCCCCTCTTTTCCCCATTCCTATCTCTCCTTCCCGCTCCTTCTCTGTGCCTTTCTATTTTATTAATATTAATTCTTATTTATTTGGAAGGTAGAGCTGGAGAGAGAGAAAGATTGAAAGCCAGGGAACTTCCATTCCCTGGCTCATTCCCCGGGGCTGAGCCATTCTAAAGCAAGGCCAGGAACTCCCTCCGGGTCTCCCAATTGGGTGGAAAGGATAGAAGTACTTGAGCCATCACCTGCTGCCTCCCAGGAAGTACTTAAGCCATCACCTGCTGCCTCCCAGGGTGTATATTAGTTGAAGCTGGGGAAGAAGCAGAGACAGGACTTGAATCAGACACTCAGATACTGGGTGCATGTGTCCTAAGCAGTGGCTTAACCAAACACCTGCCCCTATTTTTGAAAAAACTTTCTTGTCTTAATGTCCTTTAATTAGTAAAGTGGTTCCGCAATCAGAATAATGGATCTCTGTTTTTGTTTCTTTAATCCCTATTCCTTTCTAGGAAGTATTGATTGAATATATTTTTGTTTGTTTAAGCATGCTTTATCCTCTTTTTTTTTAAAAAAAAAAAAAAGATTTATTTATTTATTTGAAAGTCAGAATTAGAGAGAGGCAGAGGCAGAGAGAGAGGGAGGAGTCTTCCATTCTCTGGTTCACTCCCCAAAAGGCTGCAATGGTGGAGCTGGGCCGATTCAAAGCCAGGAGCCAGAAGCCAGGAGCCAGGAGCTTCTTCTGGGTCTCCCACGCAGATGCAGGGGCCCAAGGACTTGAGCCACCTTCTACTGCTTTCCCAGGCCATAGCAGAGAGCCGAATTAGAAATGGAGCAGCTGAGACTCGAACCGGCACTAGAACCAGTTCCCTTATGGGATGCCGGCACTGCAGGCAGCAGCTTTACCTGCTATGCCACAGTGCCAGCTCCTTATCCTCTCTTTTTAAAGTATAGAACAACTGAAATATTTATTGAGAATCAAAAATTAAATTTCCTTTTTTTTTTTTTTTTTTTTTTTTTTTTTGACAGGCAGAGTGGACAGTGAGAGAGAGAGACAGAGAGAGAAAGGTCTTCCTTTGCCGTTGGTTCACCCTCCAATGGCCGCCGCTGCAGCCGGCGCACCGCGCTGATCCTGGCAGGAGCCAGGAGCCAGGTGCTTTTCCTGGTCTCCCATGGGGTGCAGGGCCCAAGCACCTGGGCCATCCTCCACTGCACTCCCTGGCCATAGCAGAGAGCTGGCCTGGAAGAGGGGCAACCGGGACAGAATCCGGCGCCCCAACCGGGACTAGAACCCGGTGTGCCGGCGCCGCAAGGTGGAGGATTAGCCTATTGAGCCACGGCGCCGGCTAAAAATTAAATTTCTATCCCCAGGACAGACATTGGCATTGACTTAGCAGTACCTGTGTTGGTACCCAGCTGTGCTCCTGCGTGAGTCCTGCTAACCCTGGGAGCCAGTGGTGATGGCTCAAGTGATGGTGTTCCTGCCATTCACAGGGGAGACGGAATTCCCAGGTCCTGACTTCAGCAGTGCTGATCTGCTGGGGATACTTGGGGAATGAGCCAACAAACGGATGGGCTCTCTCGCTCGCTCGCTCTTCTTCTTTCATTAAAAATTCCTATACGCTAACCTTTCAATGTTCATAGCATATGTAGCTTCCCAAATGCCACGTGTTAGTGCTTTATTAAGCAAATAGTTAATGTTATGTAGCAGAAATGTCACCAACACTTAAAATTGTCCTCAAAAACATGTTGACATTCTACACTCCTGATGACCTCTCTCTTGTTCCTGTCCCTACTTGCAATACTAAAATCAGAGTCATAAATCTCCTGCCTTGTTTTACTTTCACTTCCTTCCGCTTATTTCTGGCCTGATCATCTTGATTTGCTATTATTTGTATGATTGGGTCTTTATCATTACCGGCTACTAGCACAGAGCCAGGAATGCACTACTCTATGAAATGATACCTCACTTGTGTTTTCTCACTTCTGGCATTTTCTAAAAAGAGATCTGTGTGTATATACACATAGATTCAGACATTTATACTCATCTGTATACACATAAATTCAAAATGCTTTCGCCAGGAGCTAGTACAAAACTTTGAACCTAGGGACCAGAACAAATTATGAAAATGTTTTGTCTAATTTCTGTTACCTTTGGTGATTAAAAGAAAGATGTGTCCCTCAGCTCAAATTCCAGGATGCAAAGAACATGTTTGTCATATCCACTGCAAGTGTACTCAGAAATTAGAACAATAAATAGGCAATAGAGGATTGCTAAATAGTTGAATCAGTGGGCAAGTAGGAGCTTGCATGGCCAAATACGTCAGAAAATGTTTGTCCATATAGAATCTTTAGTTGCAATTTCTTTATGTACATATTGTTGCAAAAAAGACTAAATAAAATTTAGCATGTGACTGATCCAGCAGTATTCATGCAGATGGAAGAAATGAGTTTCTTTTTTTAAATTTTTATGCATGTATTTGAGAGACAAGCGACACAGAGAGAAAGAGAGAGAGAGAGAAATAAGAAGAGCTAGAACTCCCATCCACTGGTTTACTCCCTAAATGCCTGCAATGGCTGAGTCTGGACCCAGCCAAAGTTGAGGGCCAGGAATTCAATCTGATCTGTGACATGGGTGGTAGGAAACAGTTACTTGAACCATCACCGCTGTCTCCCAGGGCCTGCTTTAGCAGGAAGCTCGAGTCAGAAATGGGACAGAGTATCAAAGCCAGACATTTCCACACAGGACAGGGATATCTTAACCAGCGTCTAAACCACGAGGCCCAAGGCCTGCCCCTGAGGTTTTTTTGTTTGTTTTCTTTTTAGAAAACCTGATTCTTGTTGGTTTTACAGGATGAGTGGTGAGTGGTTTGGGTAGAAGTATAGGGTATTACACAATATTGGTATGATTTTCTTTGACATCATAGTCTTAAATTTACATTTTTTGAACACCTGGATTTTGTAACTTATTCAACATGCAGAAGCATAATTATTTAAACATATAGAATAAAATTGAGTGTTCACCCTACACCCTCACACACATCACTCTATATTCTCTTTTTCTGTTTTCTGAAGTGCAATATCAGAAATTCTCTTATTTTTTATTTGTTCCTAGCCTGTCCTTCCTCCCTTCCTCAACAGAATATACATTCAACAGTAGAAAGAAAAGATGGATGGGGCCAGCGCTGTGGCACAGCAGGTTAACAGCCTAACATGGAGCGCTGGCATCCCATATGGGTGCCAGTTTGAGTCCCGGCTGCTCCATTTCCCATCCAACTCTCTGCTATGGCCTGGGAAAGCAGTAGAAGATGGCCCAAGTCTTTGGGCCCCTGCACCCGTGTGGGAGACCCAGAAGAAGCTCCTGGCTCCTGCCTTCGGATCGGCGCAGTTCTAGCCGTTTCAGCCATTTGGGGAGTGAACCATCGGATGGAAGACCTCTCTCTCTCTCTCTCTCTCTCTCTCTCTCTGCCTCTCCTTTCTCTGTGTAAATCTTTCAAGCAAAATAAATAAAAAAAAAAAAAAAAGGAAAGTAGCCTTTGCTTTCTGCTATTTTTCATATTGACTTTTTGCTGGAAACAATTTGTCCCAACTAGTTAGATAACCCTTTCTTCCATGTTACCAAGAAAAGGAAGGTCAATTTGCTTCTTATTACTAGACACCGAAACATCCCTGTATCTGAACAGCATTTTTCTCTGATCTCAAAGACAGAGGTGTTTCTCCTGTCTAAGATGAACCCAGTGGTTTTAAAGATTTATTTGAAAGGCAGAATGATAGAGGCAGAAAGAGAGAGAAAAAGGGAGAGAGAGAGAGAGAGAGGGAGTTTTAGTTCTCTGGTTCACTCTCCAAAGGGCTGCAGCAGCCAGCGCTGGGCAAGGCTGAAGCCAGGAGCCTGGAATGCCATCCGGGTCTCCCATGTGGGTGGCAGGGGCCCAAGCACTTGGACCATCCTCCACTGCTTTCCCAGGCACATTAGCAGGGCACTAGATCCAAAGCACAGCAGTACCACACAGCAGGCCAGCGATTAACCCAATGATACCTGCACTCTTGACCTTCTGGGACGAAAGGAGGAGGAGTGTGGAGTGAGAAAATCAGAGGGCCCAGGACAAGTCCCAGCAACTGAGGAGAGGACAAAGGAAGAAAAATATGCAAAGAGCCCCCTTCCCTCTCAGGCCCCTCTCACAGCCTGCTTCCTGATCCAAGCTCGGAATTAAAACCATTCTCCTAAAATGGACTTGCTCCGCCTGCCATTGTCAAGTTCTAAGCTTTGTCTCTCACTCCTTCCTGTTTAATCGCTCTTCTCCCTTTAGCCTCTTAAAGTTCCTCAATTCTCAGTCCTGAGCTTGGTGCTGCTCTTTTGTTTTTCTCTACCCTTCTTGGAGCATAGAAAATACGGAGGGAAATAAATGTCTCCTCTCCTTCCTTCTCCCAGCCTCTGCCCCTCTCCCTCTCTTCCAGGGGGAGAATTTTTGCAAAGAGCCCCTTCCTGCCACCTGATTGCCCTGTTGGTTGGTTTGTCCCATAAACTGTACAAGGATAGTTTCTTCCTCTGCCTTTTTTTTTTTTTTTTTTTTTCCCTACAAAAGAACTAGTCAATTCAATTCCTGGACTAGCTCTGTTCCTCTTACTCCATGTCTTAATCATCACCTTGTGAGTGGATGGGTAAGTCTAAGACACAATGGGAGGAGGAGGCAGGATTAAGGACCACATGCCCTCCCCCACAGTATTTATTAGAAAGAGAAGTGGCATTTAAGTTTATCTCTACTGCCTGTGTCTTCCTCCCTAGCCTGTGCAAACCCTGCCTGGGAAGAGAGGTGCCGCTTGTGGAGCCCCTCACATCTCACAACAGTAAGCACCATTATCTTAAATGAGATCTGTGTACCTCACATCATTTTTTTTTTAAGTTTTATTTATTTATTTGAAAGTCAGAGTTACACAGAGAGAGGAGAGGCAGAGAGAGAGAGAGAGAGAGAGAGGTCTTCCATCTGCTGGCTCACTCCCCAATTGGCCACAACAGCCAGAGCTGCACTGATCTGAAGCCAGGAGCTTCTTCCAGGTCTCCCATGCAGGTGCAGGGGCCCAAGGACTTGGGCCATCTACTACTGCTTTTCCAGGCCATAGCAGAGAGCTGGATCGAAAGTGGAGCAGCTGGGACCCAAGCCAGCACCCTGCAGTGGTGGCTTTACCCGCCACGCCACAGTGTTGGCCCCACATCTTTATATTTTTAAGATTTATTTGAGAAGCAGAGCTACAGATTGGGGGGGTGGGATCTTCCATCCACTGGTTCACTCCCCAAATGGCTTCAACAGCCAGGGTTGGGTCAATCCAAAGCCAGGAGCCAGGAACTACTTCTGGGTCTCCCACGCAGGCACAGGGACTCAAGTGGGCCATCTTCTGCTGCTTTCCCAGGCATAATAGCATGGAGCTGGATTGGAAGTGGAGCAGCTGCGACTTGAACCAGTGCGCATCCACAGGCAGAGGCCGAGACTTAGCCTACGAAGCCACAGCGCTGGTCCACAGTGCAGCGCCACCTCACATCTTACAAAGTGTCATTTTTGCCTCTCCTCTTGCTGGAATGGCTCTCTGGTCTCTGTTGAAGCACACGAAATGTGTCCCTCCCAAGAGTCCATGAGAATTAAATTTATCTGATCAAAAAGTCCCCATCATTTTGGAAAAAAAAAAAAAAGATGCCAGTAAGCTCTAATAAATAGGTAGTCCAGGTGTATTTTTTTTTTTAAGTTCTAAGTGATGAAAAATAGTTTTCTGAATGACTGGAGAAAAGAGATGAGTCCATGAGCGTACTCAGCTTTTCTCGTGAATGACTTCCGTGTCCTCCTCTGCAGCAGTTACCATCCTTCAAGTCCTTCTATCTGCAAGTCCTTGTTACTAAGCTCTCTGCAGAAGATTTCTGCTTCATTTTTCTTTTTTTCCTCATGCCCTGCATGTTTTTTATTCTTTTTTTTTTTTTTTGATTTATTTATTTGAAAGGCAGAGTTAGAGAGAGGCAGAGAGAGAGAGAGAGGTCTTCCATCTGCTGGTTCATTCCCCAAATGGCCGTTACATCCAAGATTGAATCAGGCTAAAGCCAGGAGCCAGGAACTTCTTCCAGGTCTCCCACGTGGGTGCAGGGGCCCAAGGACTTGGACCATCTCCCACTGCTTTCCCAGGCCATAGCAGAGAGCTGGATTGGACGAGCAGCAGTCAGGACTAGAACCAGCGCCCATTTGGGATGCCGGCACTGCGGGAGGCAGCTTTACTCACTACGCCACAGTGCCGGGCCCATGTGTTTTTAATTCTTTAAAACTTTTTATTTTGACATGTTTAGTATTACAGAAAAGTTGCAAGAACAATACGAACTCCCATTTGCCTTTATGCAGGGTCTCCAAATGTTAGCATCCTGCTGCATCTGCTTTATTCTCCCCCCACCCATCCCAGTTTGTTTTTCCTGAAACTTTGGCGAGTCCTGGTGCATACAATTTCCCTTTACTGCTAAACGCTTCCACGAACATTTCTTAAGAATAGGGACTTTCTCTTATACAAGCACAGTATAATGATCAAAATCAGGAAATTAACATCGACACAATGCTAGTATCTAATCTAAAGATGTTACTGATTTCACCAATTGTCTTAATAATGTCCTCTGCTGCAGAAGAAAGTCTCCAGTTGTTCACTGCATTCAGATACCTTGTCTCTTAGATCTCCTTTGATGGAGAGTAGTTCCTCAAATTCCTTATCTTTTATGACAGTGATAGTTTTTGGATTATGTTGTAGGCTGTGTCTCCATGAAGCATTCCTTTGATCTGTACCCATAGGCATTCATTCACCTCTTGGAACCTTGGTGAATAAAAGTAATCCCTGTTCTACGTTTTTGTATCCAGCACTACTGTTACTGGCTGTGTGACCACTTCACCTCTCTGAGCCCGAGTTCCTCACCTTTAACACTGGAGTAATTATCCCCACCGAACAGGTTCAGAGAGGATGAAAGGAATGATATATTTAAAAAGAATTTTCTCAGCGCATGGCACAAAGTCATCGGCTTTTCACGTGCTTGGGTTTCTCAACTGTGTCCCAGCCGGCCATTCTTCCATAAATGGGTTCCAGCTTGCCCAGCTGTCTCAGAAAATGGGGCGCTGGAACTGCCCTACACATAAATTATTGGCAGCCTGATCAGTCTACACTGAACTTTGGGTGAATTAAAATCCTTTCAGCTTTTTCTGCATAACTTCTTTGCTGTCACCATCATTATTATATTCTGTTGTGACTAGTAGAAGCAGGACTTGTTGATCTGACCAACCATATGTGCCAACAGAGCATTGACTGCCTCCTAACTAAGAAAGGCCCTTTCCATTCTGTTATTCTCCCATCTAGATGATGTAATCATTATCTGCATTCTCAAGATGCGGAAACAGATTCAGAGCCGTTAAATCACTGGGCTTATCTAAGTGAAAGACCTGGAATTTCATCTCAAATTGATTTTCCAGAGCATAAGTAAAAATCCTTGCTTCTCTACTTACTCAGTATCTGTGTTTTCTGCTCATCATACTAGCCTGACGGAACCTTACGGTTCCTGACTTTGCCATTCAATACAGCTTTTCCTCTCAATTTGGATTTTGTAGGCCTCCTGTATCTTCCTTCAAATCATTGATTAAAATGTGCATCAAGAGAGAACTTGGTAGGGAACCCTGGTATAAATGCTGAATATGTCTTTCTGTGTTGAAATCAAATGAAAATATAAATTCAAATTGTTTTAAAAAATGAAATCACACTGTGCATAATTCCCTCCCCCTAAAATAACTATAAGTGAATTTTACCAGCTTGTGGACTGACTGACCTGTCACTGTCTTATCCCCACAAATAAGAAAAAGCTATCTTCTGTCATGGCTCTGGCATCCCCACCAGCTACCAACCTAATAGCATCATTTAGGAAAATGGCTGTTGTCTAGGCCAACTTGTTCTTATTTGAGTAATATTGCTTGCCTGTGATTGCTTTTCTTTTGACACATCTCCTCACTAATAATCGATGCTAGAATCTTAAAAGAGTTGGATTAAGGCCGGCGCCGCGGCTCACTGGGCTAATCCTCCACCTTGCGGCGCCGGCACACCGGGTTCTAGTCCCGGTCGGGGCGCCGGATTCTGTCCCGGTTGCCCCTCTTCCAGGCCAGCTCTCTGCTGTGGCCAGGGAGTGCAGTGGAGGATGGCCCAGGTGCTTGGGCCCTGCACCCCATGGGAGACCAGGAAAAGCACCTGGCTCCTGGCTCCTGCCATCGGATCAGCACGGTGTGCCGGCCGCAGCGCGCCGGCCGTGGCAGCCATTGGAGGGTGAACCAACGGCAAAAAGGAAGACCTTTCTCTCTGTCTCTCTCTCTCACTGTCCACTCTGCCTGTCAAAAAAAAAAAAAAAAAAAAAAGAGTTGGATTAAAACAATAATTGTGTAGCTCCCCCAAATTCTGGTTCCTTTCTAAGTCACTGAGTTGCCTTGCAACCTAGGGAAGGTCATTTTTTTTTTTTTAAGATTTATTTTATTTCTATGAAAGACGTTACAGAGAGAGGTAGAGGCAGAGAGGTCTTCCATCCCCTGGTTCACTCCCTAGATGGCCACAACAGCTGGAGCTGCACCTATCTGAAGCCAGGAGCCAGGAGCCAGGAGCCAGGAGCCAGGAGCTTCCTCTGGGCCCTCCACAGGGTGCAGGGGCCCAAGGACTTGGGTCATTTTCTATTGCTTTCCCAGGCCATAACAGAGGGCTGGATTGGAAGTGAAGCCACAGCGCCAGCCCCAAAGCAAGGTCATTCTTTTAACCAAACATTTCTTAACAAAATGAAAAAAATTAATCTCCCATTTATTAAACTTACTGTGCTAACTCCATGCACTACGCACAATCTATGCACTAGATGGATCTATGGGATTTATATTTTACAGATGATAATACTGAGGCTTGGAGGGATATGAAACCTTACCTAAGGTCACTCTGACTATGAGCTGCTAGATACATAGACTCAAAGTGGCAGATTTTTGCAAACTCCCTCTACGCTGTTGTAGGACTCTGTACCTCCGTTAACAAACTGTTCATTTGTACCAAATGGTGTAACTGGAAAAATAGACTTTTGAGGAGCTAGGTGCTCCCTACGCAACCAGAAGGCAGCAATTCCTCTAGTGTTTTCAAAGGTACACAAGGTCCTCCAGTAGCCTCAGGATAAACCAGTTCTGCTGTCAGATGTTTGGCATTCGTTACATACTACAGTGATTGGAGATTTAAAGGGCTCTGAGAAGCCCCGTAGACAAGAAACTTCTTGAACTTTGTTGAAAACAGAGCTGGTTTTTGTGAAGGACATTTGGCGTAAGCTGTTAGGAGGTGTGGAAGATCTCTCTTCTCACTCTCTGGGACTCTCGGGATGTTTATCCAGAGATACGCTGAAGTTGAAAAAGAGATATTCTTAATGAAATTCACACACCTCCTATTTGAATAGTGCTTTACCGGTTACAAAAGGCCTGCCTCCTGTCTTGGTGTGTCCTGCGCCGCCGCCGTAACCTGGATCACAGATGTGCCCTTATTCTTAGTTTACCTTTGCAGAGGGAGGACTGGTTGTTAAGGATTTTGCTCAGGGCCTCACAGTTTAAGAAGGGCCAAACTGCAACTTACATTCAGATTGTGCGAAACCAAATGCAAGACTGTTTCACCAAGCCAGTATATTTGATTTTCTGCCTTCGATCCTTTTAAAAGCTTATTGACATGTTCACAAGCAAGCGACTTTGAGAAATGGACAAGGCCATGGTACACATGCAAGATGGCCTTTACATTACCACGGTTTTAATACCAAAACCTGTTTTTGGAATCTTTCCCTGTTAAAAAAAAAGGTTCCTTAGCATCAGCAAGTTTGGGGTTTGGAACGGAAAACCCAGTATAGGAGGTTTGAGCCCTGTGGGAAACCGATCTGATCCTAGAAACAGCAAATTAGCCCTTAGCTATACCTGTTTACATAGTCAATGTGTGTCTGTTCTGTTTGAAGATACTTCAAAAATAACAATTGTAAAAGAGATTACTGCTTTGATCAGAGAATCTGAATCTCCTTTGTTTGACCGTGAATAATTGCTCTTTGTAATGTTAATGCTTCTTTTAGGGAATATCAGATCTGTAAACGCACCTTAATTACAGGCGAGCAGTTTTGGAGGGAATTTGTGACAGCATTTTATTGAAGGGCTTTTCTAGTTCCCCTTTACATCTAATTATAGCAGAAAGATTATTTTCGGCCAAGCAGCAAAAAGCTGTAATTACTCGTGTTTTCCAGAATGTTCACCTTGGTCAGAAAAGCTATCTCACTCGAGAATACGATTCAGATCTTAAAACTGTTGAATTCTGTCAGGCACAGAACGAAACGTAAAGCCTTAACTGGGACGCACTTCCCAGCCTATTAACCATGATTATGCTCACAGCTCAGACATCTCTTTGCATTTCCAAGCCCCACAGGGAATCCACAACTTAGGCAATAGTGGATTCCCTAGCACTTCTTTTACGTTCGAAACCAACGAAATAGTCCAATTAGAGTTTATGAGCATGGGATGGAGAGAGGGACTTTTTTTTTTTATTCCAAGTCTTTCTATTTGAATTCTGTGGTCCGAGGCTGAGTGCTTCTGTTATTGTTGTCGTAAGAAGATGCCTGCTAAAGCAGAATGTAGGTGTTGCTGAAGACCGGAGGAAGTGGGACAGCTGTGATGCAGATAGGGCGACGTAGTGAGATACGGGGAAGGTTTCTCAACAGCACAGTGAAATCTCCTCCTCTGGCTGTGGTTTGGAGGTTGCATGCTTTATGAAATGGCATGTGGCAAAGCCTACGTGAGGAGTGAGGCCTGTGCTAGGAAGAGGAAACCTCCCAGCGGTTGCATGCACCTGTTACTGTACAGGGCGTACAGTCCCCCAAGTGTCATTCTCTGCTCACCTGGCCAGAGGCTGATGACCACTATTCTTCAGCACTTCTACCTGGTACCGACCTTCCAAATACGAAAGGCTTTTTTTTTTTTTTTTTCTGGTTTTCAGTGTGGTGTTGACATTTAAACTTATCATTTAAGAGCTCTGAATAGAGCCGACCACACCTGTATATGAGGGAAAATGATTCTCTCTGAGGTTTCAACCATAGCACATTAGCAGATTCCAAGTCATTTCATGCGCTTTTTTTTGGGGGGGGGGGTTGTCTCTTTCCTAATTATAGGAGCAATTAGCTTTGCAGCATTGCATTCATCCCAATCAGCAAGGATGGAGAACAATCACGTTGTTTACCCAAGGCTGGAGCCGGTGGACCTAGCTTTGTTCCCTCCTGGTCCCGATGCTTTCCAAGGTGCCGTCCACACAATGGAATGTGATTGGACCCCTGTCAAAGACTCTCCCTCACCTGGTTAATTTGATTGTCACCAAAAACCTCTTCAAGGCCAGGGAAAAACAGGTAGCAAGCTCTTTCCAACTTCATAAGGTGAGACCTTTTATTCAGATTTATTTAAAAGAGCCTTCAGAGACATGAATACTTTTTAAAAAAAAATAATTTAATCTGTCAGCATTAGCACAGGTATAATAATACAGCTCCTTTGGATTGTCCTGGACAATTAATGAAACAGAAAGGCGGCTGTCGTCAATGGTTTTCTTTTTTTGTTGTGTTTTGCAGTAATGGGGAAGAGCAAATTATTAAATGGACAAGTTATTTACGTTTGAAAATAAACTGCATCGCACACTGGGAAATTAGGTTGCAAGTAATTTTGCCTTCCAACAGGAACATGTCATTAGTTTTAATTTTCCACAACAAAGATTTTAGGGTAATTTGCTTCCATTAGAGAGGAGCAGTTTCTCTTGTACCTGGATTATCATTCAACCCTTCTGTTGTCTCCATCAGAGGTTATGTTTTCTTCTCCCAACTTCGCAAAAATATCCTTGGTTTTTCTAAGTCTGTCAAAACTATTGCAAAAGTTTTATGCACATAGCCAGAACCGAAACAATGGATGAGCACAATGCGCTGTATCATAACCATGGCACGCTGTCGATCATCGTAGCACTAGGAAGGCAGCGTTTGACAGGTTGTAGTGTTTTAGGGTGCTGAGTGTACCTCGTGTATTTCTTCAGGTCCCTGTGGAGTAAGAACAACCCTCAGTTACACGTTAACAACAAAAGGTCTGTTGTGGAAAATGCGAGGTCTGTGCATCAGGCAGTGTCCGTCTGTCATCAGGAATGAATCTCATTACCGAAATGCCGCTCAGGAAGGAAACACTTGCTGAGCTGGGACCTCCCCACACATGCAAATCAGACACCCTTTCAGAGGGCCTGAATATGCTTCGACGTTCAGCCTCACTTTTGTAATGTAACTTACTGCATTTTCAGCTATTCAGTCCCCGAGACCATTCTTTTGTTAACTTACTAAGTTAGCACATTCAAACAATGATTAATTGCCGAATGTCACCAGTGAGATAAGAAAAAAAAAAGTGAAAAGAAAATGTATGACGTATTCCCTTGTGTTACAAAATTGTCCATAAACTTGTTTCCCAGCATGAATTGTGGTTTATTTTCAAACTTAAATAATTTTTCTGTGTAACCTTATCTTCCAGGTACTTCCTGCAAACTTCTTACGTTATGCAATGAAGCCCATAAATATAGGTAGAAGGTAACTTGAATGGCTGAGCCAGAGTTAACCACACACATGTACTTAAAGCTTTATCACCATGACTGTCATAAACCTCTCCCTTTTGTTTAAGAGATTTACTAAGCTATCATAAAAGAGGTACTATTGCCTGTATCTTTGCAAACCTGAGTTCCTAAGAAGGGACTTGCTTTTTTTGCCTTTTTTTTTTTTTTTAAGATTTATTTAGTTATTTGAAAGAGTTACACAGAGAGAGGAGAGGCAGAGAGAGAGAGAGAGAGAGGTCTTCCATCTGCTGGTTCACTCCCCAGTTGGCCACAATGGCCCGAGCTGTGCCGATCTGAAGCCAGGAGCCAGAAGCTTCTTCCGGGTCTCCCACGTGGGTGCAGGGGCCCAAGGACTTGGTCCATCTTCTAGTGCTTTCTCAGGACATAGCAGAGAACTGGATCAGAAGAGGAGCAGCCGGGACCCAATCTGGCGCCCATATGGGATGCTGGCACTGCAGGCAGCAGCTTTACCCACTGTGCCACAGTGTCGGCCCCAAGGGAGTTGCTTTCTTAAAACATTCTGGGCCTCACCTTGGACTCACTGAGTAGTGCCCCACATATGCAGTTGCACGTCAGGATGACCAGAGTGTTTACAGAGTGAGGTGACACCAGCATGTATTAGCCCCTCTTGGTTTTTCATAATTCTTGAAAAATTAACACCATGTAACTCCAGTGAGGCATATACTTCAGCGCATTGAACCACTCCACCAAATAAACAAGGAAAAGTGTGAAATAGGATGATGTATGGGGGGATATGATCACATTTAATCAAACGTTTGTAATGGGAGGGACAGAGAGCCAGGATGGAGCAGGAACATTGCAAGGATCAGATTCCTTAAATGGACTTTGCGAAGAGTTATATGGCAAACACCACGCTTATAATTCTGCAGAATTATTTTTAGGCGCTGCTGCCAATAGCATTGTATCTTGTAATATAGAGGCAATATATTAAGAAACTAAACTCAAACCTTGTAAGTTTCTAACATTTTTCAGAAGGGAGGGAAAGAGCAAAGAAGAAAAGTATCATTGTATTCTTAGAGTTGTATCTAGAAATTACATTGAATCTGTTCTCTTTGTATTAATACCACATTAGCATGAGAGTTGATGAGAATTGTGTTGTAGTAATTATCATGCATTTGCTGTGACTCTGAGATCTAATATATTAATAAATTCCTTTAAAAATTAAATAAGAAAAGCTTAAAAGCCTCTTTTTCTGTGAATGAGTTCCCTCTAGAAATATAAGCTTATCTTTAATTAACCCTGTGTTCCTCTTGTAGAAGAGTGAAGGTGTTACAGTAGAATATTACTGGACTTGAGCCCAAAAATATGGGTTCAAAATCTTCAACACCCTTCTCAGAGTTCTCTTCCTCCAGGAAGTCATCCTTGACTAGCCTACACAGGTAATGTTTTATAATTCCAGTTTTATGTTATTTTGTGTTTAACCTTTTTTTTTGAGCCATTTTGGTTTCCTTTGAATCCGCAGTGTTCATCGGCACTGTGCTTGTCATTTAGTAGATTTTATGTAAAGATTTGGGTTTTTTTATTCTAACATTCAGAGGATTCTATTTGGATAGATGAATCCTAGGGTTCTTTTAAGACCAGCAAACTCTAGGAATCCCAGCTTATCTCCCTGGTTGTAGGAAATGTATAAAGTTAGGCTATTTGGAGCTTAGGATTACCAATACTTGGGACTAATTATACTGTCATCATAATTACTGTTTGGACAGAGGAAGAGACTTCTCCTTCTGCCATCTATACCCCTCCTCCTTATCCCTTACCCAGAGGTGTGCTGTGAACAGTCATGTGTCAGCCACTCTAGACAATGCATCTCTCATATCCCTGTCTGCATAAATGGCACTATAAGACATGTTTTACACAGTGACATGTATTGCACTCATCATGCCTTTAGAGATCTTCTTGTGTCGGTAGAGGGATAACTACTTTATTCTATTAAAGTTCCTGGGTTGTGTTCCATGGTGTGAATATTCTACAATTTACTTAACCATTTACTTGAGCATTATATTCCTGATGTCTAGATATTTAGAATAGTTGCTGATTTTTTCCTACTACAAACAATCTTGCAGGAGATCTTCTGGAGTGTCTCTCTGTGTGCACATATTGAGGAGTTAATTTCCAAAATGGACACTTCAAAGTATATAAAAATTTTATATTTCAACAAAAATTTTAAATGTATTGATTTATTATTCATCTGAAGAGAAAGAGAGCCACAGAGAGATCTTCCATTGGATGGTTCACTCCCCAGATGACTGCAACAGTGGGGCTGGGCCAGGATGAGCCAGGAGCCCACAACTCCATCCAATGAACCATCACCTGTTGCCTCCCAGGGTGCAATTCGCAGGCGACTGGATCGGAAGCAGAGGTGGGGCTCAAATCTGACACTCTAATATGGGACGCAGGCATTGCAAGTGGCAGCTGCATGCTGCACCACAATGTCCATCTCTCAGTAGAACCTTTAGATTGCTCTCTGTACAGATGTACATTTTGCAAAGTCCACACAAACTCATATTTCACTAACGTTATGAGACTTCCAGTTTCCCCAGATCCTCACTGACTCTTTATTTTTGTGCACCCTTGAGCAAAACTGCCATGCCATTACTATTCTAATTTGCATTTCCCTGACACAGGGTATTGAGAACATTTCCTTGTTTTCACATTTTATTATGTTTTACTTGACAGGCAAAGCCAGCTCAGACAAACAGAGATCTCCCATCTGCTGACTAACTCTCCAAAGGCCTCAGCAAGGAAGAAGCCAGGAGCCAGGATCTCAGTCAGGTCTCCCCAGTGATGTCAGTGACCCAAGGGTTTGGGCCATCACCTGCTGTCTTTCATGGTGGCATTGGCAGGAGGCTGGAAGCAGGAGTAGAATCATGACATGAGCCCAAACATGCCAACATGGGATGCCAGCATCCAAAACAGTGTCCTCACCACCAGGCCAAATGCCTGTCCCCAGAATATTTTCACATGTTTTTTGGCCTCCAGTGGGTCTTTTGTGAATTGCCTATTTACCACCACTGTCTAATTTCCTGTGGGGTTCTCTTTTTTTTTTAATTAGATTTTTTAAGGATACCTTTTATGATTATTAAGTAATAATAAGTTGGTTGCCACTATTTTCCTCCCACATCATCACTATTTGGAGAGTCTGGAAATAGAAGGACCATTTGACTCCCAAGATCGTTGTCACAGTTTTACAAGACTCTCCATTGTGTCAGAAATTCTTTTGCACTTTATTACACGAAGTCTTTGTACGGCATGTGGAAATCTGACTCAGTCCAGGAGCAAGCTGACTGCTCTCACCAACTGTGCAATTTATGTTCTACCCGAAGCTCCATGCCAGTGCTTGCCTGGAATCCCCTGTGCTCTTCTTCCATCTACTGCTTTGCAATCTGTAGAACCTGATGTGTGTGTGTTATGTGTGTGTGTGTGAATTCAAGAATCAAAGTCGGGCCAGTGCCACGGCTCACTAGGCTAATCCTCCACCTGCGGTGCCGGCACCCCAGATTTTAGTCCCAGTTGGGGCACTGGATTCTGTCCTGGTTGCTCCTCTTCCAGTCCAGCTCTCTGCTGTGGCCCAGGAGTGCAGTGGAGGATGGCCCAGGTCCTTGGGCCCTGCAACCACATGGGAGACCAGGAGGAAGCACCTGGCTCCTGGCTCTGGATCGGCACGGTACACCAGCTGCAAAGCGCTGGCCGTAGTGGCCACTTGGGGGGTGAACTAACGGAAAAAGGAAGACCTTTCTCTCTGTCTTTCTCTCTCTCACTGTCTAACTCTGCCTGTCAAAAAAAAAAAAAAAAAAAAAAAGAATCAAAGTCCACAGTGCTCTCTCTCTTCCTTGTTCAGCCCTCACTTGCCGCATGATGAAGTTATTTTATATTTTGTGGGTGTATTTATTGTAACTTCAACCAGATGGTGCACTATTCTACTGAAGGATTCTTACTTTTATCATAACGCCCCAATGTTTTGCACATACTAGGAATACAGTAAGCATTTGCTGTTTGATTTAAAAGTACTTTTTTTTAATTTTTTTTTTTTTTTTTTTTTTGACAGGCACAGTGGACAGTGAGAGAGAGAGACAGAGAGAAAGGTCTTCCTTTTGCCGTTGGTTCACCCTCCAATGGCAGCCGCGGCCGGCGCGCTGTGGCCGGCACACCACGCTGATCCGATGGCAGGAGCTAGGTGCTTCTCCTGGTCTCCCACGGGGTGCAGGGCCCTAGCACTTGGGCCATCCTCCACTGCACTCCCTGGCCACAGCAGAGAGCTGGCCTGGAAGAGGGGCAACTGGGACAGAATCTGGCGCCCCGACCGGGACTAGAAGCCGGTGTGCTCCGCAAGGCGGAGGATTAGCCTAGTGAGCCGCGGCGCCAGCTTAAAAGTACTTTCTCATAAGGAAATATTTAGTTTGCCCTTTCTCTCCTGTGCATACAGATTATGGGTGATTTGCAAGTGCATTTCTTCAGTTGTCTTTCCAGTATGATCTGTATCTTCCTTGTTATCAGGCCACTCCACACATTATGTCTGGGGTCCTAAACTGCAGCAGTAAAGTTAAGGACAACGTTATGGATCCAATTTCCTCAAAATTCTCTGGTGGCAAAAAGGACGCGGCCGGTATTTTTCAACATGGAAAGATGGATCTCTGAAATCTGACATGTGCCCTGGCTTGGGGGTGTCTTTTGTGCTACCTCAAAGCCATCCCCTCACACACAAGCACAAGCACTTGACGTTGGGATGAAACAGGGAGGCCAAGGCTTCACGGCAGCTTTTTCATTTGTTTTTCCAAATTAAAAGGCATAACCTAATAGAAGCGACATTAAAACGAAACTGATATTTCATCAGTAGTTATTACTGTGATCACCGTTACAACTGCTTCTGCTGTGTTTATTTTTTAAAAATCCTTTACTTTATTTCGAGAAGACACAAAAATGTTCCGGAGGGAGTTCACATATACCCAGTATCAACCATTATTAACTCCTGGTCCTTCTCCTTTCATTCTGACCTTCAGTCTTTCTTCAGGCTCTGTGGGTTATTCAGAAGCAAATCCCAAATGTCATGTTAGTCTTTTTAAAGATTTGGCTAATGAATATTTTTTAACTTTTAAAAAACTTATGTTTGAGGGAGTCTTTGTGGCACAGTGGATTAAGCTACAACTTGGGATGCCTGCAACCCTTATCAGAGTGCCCCAGATCAGACCCAGATAATGGTCCCATTGCTTGGGTCCCTGTCACCCACATGGGAGACCCAAATGGAGTGTTTGATCCTAGTTTCATCCTGACCCAACTCAGGCTGTTATATGCATTTGGGGCATGAAACAGCATGATGATCTCTCTCTCTCTCTTTCTATTTCTCCGTGTCTTTATGTCTCTCTGCCTTTCAAATAAATAAATAAATCTTTTAAAAAATAAAATTTATTTTCACTTTATTTGAAAAGCAAAGACAGACAGTGATCTTACTTTCACTGGTTCACTCCTGAAATCGCCACAATGGCCAGGACTGGACTAGGACAAAGCCAGGGACCCAGAACTCATTCTGGGTCACCCATGTAGGTGGCAGGGACACAACGACTTTTGCCATCACTGCTGCTTCGCAGAGTGTGCGTGAGTGGGAAGCTGGATCAGAAGCAGAAGAGCCAGGATCAAACCAGGCACTTTGATATGGCGTGTGGGCATCCCAAGTGGCAACTTAAACACTGTGCCAAGCTCTGGGCATGCTGGGGGGCTTGTGTACATGTGTGTGTGCTCATGCGTGTGTGTGTGTGACATTAAGGTATACATTCAACTAATATAGAAGGCTACGCGGTAGAGACTGGGCTGCAGGAGCAAAAATGCATTCAACATGGACTTGAGTACAGTAAAAATAAACTTGTAAGTATGGAGATGGGAGTAGTATCCAAGATATTAGGGACATTATGATAGAAAAATGATACATTTTTCAGAGTTTGAGGAAAGGGATGTATTTTAACTAAGAATTGCCCTTGCGATTTGTTCTCTTTAATGATATGCTCAGTCTGCTACAGGTACAAACCTGTGAAGATTCATCTTAGGCAAAAGGGTCTTTTTCCTCTCTCTCCCTCTCTCCCTCTCTCCCTCTCCATTGTATTCATTGATTTGAGAAAGAATGAGCGGCAGAGAGGGTGCTCCCCCAAATGCCCACAACAGCTGAGACTGGGCCAGGCAGAATCCAGGAACCGGGAACACAGTCCGAGTCTCCCACACGGGTGGCTGGACCTTCGTGGCTTTAGTCAGCATCACTGTCTTCCAGAGCCTGCGTGAGCAGGAAGCTGGAGTCAGGAGCCGGAGCCTGAGCCAGAAACGGAGCCCAAGTACTCGGATGGGGGACCTGACTATCTTCACTGCTAAGCTAAATACCAGCTCCGGGATCCAGAAGTGAATCAAACCGTCCGAAACTTTAATTCCTTCTGTTGTTTTGTTTTCTCCTTTTGTTTTAAATATGTATTTATTTACATGAAAGGCAGAGCAACAAAGAGATCTTCTATCATTTGATTCCCAAAAAGCTGCAACATAGCTCTGGGTTGGGTCAAGGGCAGGAGCCAGAAAAGCCATCTGAGTCTCCCACAGGGGTAGCAGGGACCCAAGCACTTGGCCATCTTCCGATGACTCGCCAGGTGCATTGGCAGGGAGCTGGATGGAAAGATGAGCAGTTTAATCCACTGTGCTACAATGCCAGCCCTTCTCCCCCTGTGTTTTTCCCTTCTTATTTGGAATAATTTCAGATATACAGAAACAGTTGGAGAAATAATACAAGGACCTCACACATAGTTTTCATACAGATTCTCATTATTATTTTGCTACATTTACTACTCTTTCTGTGTCTATGTTTCTTGTCTGTCTCTGCTATGCAGTTTATACAGGTACTAAATATACACAAACACACACACTTTAAAAATATTTATTTATTTATTTGAGAGGCAAAAAGACAGAAGGAGGGAGAGCAAGAGTTTCCCCCTGCTGATTCATTCCCTAAATGCCCATGACCGCTGGGGCTGGGCTGAAGCCAAAGCTGAGAACTGGGAACTCAATCTATGTCTCTCATGCTGGTGGCAGGAACCCAATTACTTGAGCCATCACCTGCCAACTACCAGGGTGCACGTTAGCAAGAAGGTGGAGTAACTGAAGCCAAGGCCAGAGGTGGCTAGTGAACCCAGGCACTCTGGAATGAGTCATAGGCATCTAACTCATATCCAAACTGCTAGCCCAAATGTCTGCCCCATTCAAACACATTTTCCTCCTAATTATTTTGTTTGCTTTTTAAAAATTTTATTTATTTATTTGAGAGGTAGAGTTACAGACAGAGAGAGGGAGAGACAGAGGGAAAAGTCCTTCATCGGTGGGTTCACTCCCCAAATGGCCGCAACGGCTGGAATTGGACTGATCAAAGGAGCCAGGAGCTTCTTGTGGGTCTCCCATGCAGGTGCAGGCGCCCAAGCGTCTGGACCATCTTCCACTGCTTTCTCAGGCCTTGGCAAAGAGCTGGAATTGAAGAGGAGCAGCTGGGACTAAAACCGGTGCCCACACAGGATGCCAGCACCACAGATGGAGGATTAACCTACTGCGCCAGAGGGCCAGGCCCCCTCCTAATTATTTTTTAAAAGTTCATTTGTTTTCATTTTATTTGTAAAGCAGATAGACAGATACACACACACACACACACACACAGAGAGAGAGAGAGAGAGAGAGAGAGAGAAATCCTGCAAATTTTCACAACAGCCAGGACAGGGCCAGGCAAAGCCAGGAGCCCAGAACTCAATCTGGGTCTCCCATGTGGATGGCAGCGATGCAGGTACCCCAAGCAGTGACCCAAATACTGTACCCACTACCTATCCCATATCCTAATTCATTTTTTTAAAGATTTTTTTTTTATTTATTTGAAAGAGTTACATAGAGAGGTAGAGCCAGAGAGAGAGAGGTCTTGCAATGGCTGGTTCACTCCCCAAATGGCCATAACAGCCAGAGCTGAGCCAATCCAAAGCCAGGAGCCAGGCACTTCTTCCAGGTCTCCACGTGGGTGCAAGGGCCCAAACATCTTCTACTGCTTTCCCAGGCCATAGCAGAGAGCTGGATTGAAGTGGAGCAGCTGGCACTTAAACTGGCACCCCTATGGGATGCCTGTGCTGCAGGCTGGGGCTTTAGCCCACTGCGCCACAGTGCTGCCCCCTACCACTTCATTTTAAAGGTAGCTGCAGACATCATAACTCTTTATTTGTTAATATTCAGAGTATGTTTAAGAAAAAAGATATTCCACATAACCAGTTATATTATCAAGCTCAGAAAATTAGCATTGATATATTATCCCAAATTTTTCTAATTACTCCAATAATGTTCACCATGCTCCCTCCCATCTAGATCAAAGCCAGAATTGCCTTATCTTTTCAAAATGAATGGTTTCTGAGCCTTTCTATGTTTTTGTGACATTTACATTTTGAAGGGTGCAGGGCACTGGTTTGTAGAACGTTCCTCAGTTTGGGTTTGTCTGCTCATTCTTCATGGCTACGTTCAAGTTGTGCACTTTTGGCAGGAATACAACATAAACCACGCCATGTCCCGCTCCGTTTCCACCAAGAAGCATACATGTCACTTTGTACTGTTGATGGTGATGCTGATTTCCATCATTTGTGTAAGGTAGTTTCTGCCAGACTTTTCCATAGTTAAGTTACTATTCTTCCCAGTATAATGAACATTTCCTATGTGGGAAATACTCTGATGCTATGCTAATAACCTGCTCCTCCTCAGAATTTACCCAATCATTTCATCGATTCTTGCCTGAAACAACTAATACCGTAATGGTTGCCAAAAGGTGATCTTTTTTTCTATTATTTTTTTCTACATTTTATACGGCAGTGTATCAAATTTATTTTTAATTTTACCTTTTTTAGTTTTATATTTCTTATATTATTTGAAAGGCAGAGAGAAAGAGAGAGAGAGAGAGAGATCTTCCATTCACTGATTCACTCCTTAAATGCCTGTAACATCCACAGCTGGGCCAGGCCAAAGCCAGGAGCTCAGAACTCCATCTGGGTCTCTCATGCAGGCGGCAGGGGCCCAAGCACTTGAATCATCATCCACTATTTCCCATGCTGTGCATCAGCGGGAAGCTGGATCAGCAGAGCTGAACTCAAACCCAAGCACTCCAATATGGTGTCTGGGGGTCCTAAGTTAACCCCTGAGCTAAACACTGGTTCTCTAATTGTACTTTTTATGTATAACATAAATAAAACTGAATTCACCAAACACTGATTACCTGCTTTGTGTGGGACATGGCTTTAGGTGGGATCATGAGGAACACAAAGACAAGACCCTTTCTTCCCAAGGGGACACACAATTTAGTGGTGGGGAACAGATATAGGTCAGATGGCCAGAAATGCTTTACTGAGGATACAAAGCCAAGGGAACGGGGAAGAAACCAAGAGAGGATAATTCTTACTGTGGCGTATGATACAGTAGTCACCCTTATCCATAGGGGATATGTTTCAGGGCCCCCAGTAGATGCCTGAAACCACGGATAGGTAAACCCTATGTGTACTATGTTTCTTCCTATGTGCACAGTAACAGATTAACAAGAACTAATATAATCAAATAGAACAATTTTAAAATCCGCAGTAATGAAAGCTATGTGAATATGATCGCCATCAAACTATCTCATTGTTAGTTTCACTTAAAGGAAGCACTTTTTGGCTTCTCCTTTTCCTATCTGAGTTACCAGCATCCACTACTCTCTCTTGTGCTTCGGGGCCCTTATCAAGTAAAATGAGGGTTGCTTGAACCCAAGCACAGAGATGCTGTGATCGTCAATAACTGAGATGGCTGCTAAGTGATTGGGCACACAGGGTACATGGCACGAACCTGCTGGACCTAGGGATGAGTCATGTCCCAGCTGAGATGGGGCAAGATGGGGAGGGATGTCATCATGCCACTCAGAATGGTATACAATTTAAAACTTCCAAATCATTCCTGGAACTTTCTAGTTGATCTTTTTGAGCTGCGGGTAACTGAAAGCATAGAAGGCAAGATCATGGGCAAGTGCTGTGGCATAGCAAACGAAGCCTCTGCCTACGGCTCTGGCATCCCATATGGGCGCAATTCGCGTCCCTGCTGCTCCACTTCCAATCCAGCGCTCTGCTTACGGCCTGGGAAAGCAGTGGAAGATGGCCCAAGTCCTTGGGCCCCTGCAGAAGAAGCTCCTGGTTCCTGACTTTGGATCGGCACAGCTCCAGCCATTGCAGCCATCTGGGAAGTGAACCAGAGGATGGAATACCTCTCTCTCTCTCTCTCTGTTTGTACTTTTCTCTGTAACTCTTTCAAATAAATAAAATAAATCTTAAAAAAAAAAAAAAAGACAAGGGGTGTCTGTGGTACGGTGGGTTAAGCGGTCACTGACTCTTATACTGGAGTGTCAGTTTGAGACCTGGCTGCTCTACTTCTGACCCAGCTCTGGAAAGGCAGCAGATGATAGCCCAAGTAGTACCTGGGGCTATGGGAGACCCAGAGTTCTGGGCTCCTGGGCTTGTTCCACACCTGGCTGTGTGGACATTTGGGGAGTGAACCAGCAGATAAAAAATGTTCTCTCTCTGTCTCTTGCTCTCTTTCTGTCACTGCCTCTCTCCTTCTCTGTCTCATCACCCTGTCGTTCAAAAAAAAAAAAAAAAAAAAAAAAAAAAACAAAAACATAAACCTTAAAAAACAAAAAGGAAAAAAGAAAGGCTGGAGTCAGCATGAAGTTCTTGGCTAAGGAAATTGGACCTCAGTGATGCTTACAGTGTTTGGGACAAGGGTTACATCTTCCTCATCTATGTAATTTCAAGGCCTGCAACAGTGCTTTAGCACATAGAGGTGCTCAATCAATGTTTGTAGGCACTGGTACACGCTGGATGACTTAGAATAAGGCCCAGTGTATGTGGTGATTTCTAGGTGAGTTGAGGGCATGATACAGAGGGGTGAGGGGAGTGGGTTGTTAAAAAATCACTCTCTGGGGCCAGCATTGTGGTACAGGGGGTTTAACTGCCACCTGCCAAGCTGGCACATCCATATGGGCACTGTTTCAAGTCCTGGCTGCTCTACTTCTGATCCAGCTCCCTGCTAATGTGTCTGAGAAAACAGCAGAAGATGGCCCAACTGCTGAGGCCCTTACATCCTTGTGGAGACCTGGATGAAGCTCCTGGCTCCTGGTTTCAGTCTGGCCTTAGCCTGGCTGTTGCAGCCATGTGGGGAGTGAACCAGAGGATGGAAGACTCTCCCTCTCTCTCTCTGTCTCTCTCTGTTTTCCTTTCTCCCTATAACTCTGCCTTTCAAATAAATAAATAAATTTTTAAAAAGAAAGTAACTACTGATTTTTTTATAGAAGATGTTTTACATTTCTAGACATCCAGCAACCAAATTTGGGAATCATTTTTGAGCAATGTTGAGTGGTGAGAAGGAGAATAAGACTCCTAGAGAAAAGACAGTAAGGACATCCTTTTCATGCTGACTCTTCTAGATGAACGAACAACTTAAAATTAAAAAAAAAAAAGGCAATACAAACAGGTCTTTAGAGATGCATATAAACTTTATCTAGCTTTGGAAGTCTATGCATTTTTGTCAAAACACAGTAGACAGCTTAATATGAAAAAAACAAAGCAACTAAGTAGAGTGAGATATACAAAATAACTGAGTACAAATCACTGCGGAGAGGCAGAGTTTAAGCCTCCTTTGGGATGTCAGCACCCCAGCCAGCATTCCTGCTAATGTGCACCCTGGGAAGCAGCAGGTAATGCCTCAAACACTTGGGACCCTGCCACCCACCTGGGAGACCAAGATGGAGTTCCTGACTCCTGGCTTTGGCCTGGTCCAGATCTCAATGTTGCAGCCATTTGGACAGTGATTCAGTGAATGGAAGATCGCTTTCTCTGTCTCTCTGTCTCATTTTTCTATGTTGCTTTGCCTTTCAAATAAATGAATAAATCTTTAAAAAAAATCTTACTGATCACTTAGAAAAGTAAAGTAGATATTTATATTTTTAAGATCTTCCCAGGTTATGCCTTTCCAACTTCAAACTCCCCTATGTCATCTCTTTTCAGCTTCTTTATTCTGCAGTGAATCCTGACTATAGCCACTCGGTTAAGAAAGTTCACATGTTTTCCCAGTACAGGGTGTTGGCAAGTTGTGACTATCCATTGCTGCTTTCAAACAGGAAATCATTTGATCATTATCTACAGCTCCAACTAACCTTTAGCCATAAAAGATAATATTTATTTCTTAGGTAAAATTTTATTCTGATTGAAAATGGAATTTATGGGAATTTTTAAAATTTAAATACAGAAAAGTATAAAGAAATGAAAAATCCACCTATAATTTGACTGTACAATGGTAGGCAGTGAAATATATATATATATATATATATGTTTTGTAGTTCCTTTTCATCTTTGTGGTTGCATGTCTACAACAAGCTTCTTTCCTTCTACATATCATTGAGTATTTTCTCATGTCACTAAATATTCCTTAAGAATATAATTTTGGTGAGAAGACAGTAGCTATGATATAAAATACATTGTTTCTTCTCCTAATGTTGGCCACCAAGGTTATTTCCAATTACTTTGGAAATACACAAATTATACATAGATTTCTTGGAGAATTCTCTATTCTCATGATTATTCATATTTTTAGCCTTCTTCATCTTTATTGTCATGTCATCCTTCCTAAAAGCTGTACAAATTTATACAACCTTCAGCAGGGTATGGAAATGAAGGCATGAAGAACTGGCATTGGTCTCAGCACTATTTTTACATGTTACATTTATAAGTCAAAGGCTGAAAGGGTCACTCCTTGTGGCCCACGCTCAGGTCATTTGAGCATTCACTGTGCATGTCCCACTGCTAGTGCATTACTGCTTTTGTCATAACCTGAATAGCAATTGGCTAGAAACACTGCTCATTGTGACGCTGATGATGTGGCCTCCCCAACGTTCTAAAAGACTATTTGGTGTAGCCACTTCAGTTCAGAAGCTTTCTCTTAACATTTCTTATCATGTTTAGAGTCAGAATTCAAATACTGAACAGTTTACGTTACATTATACCTGGCCTATAACTTGGTTGAAGGCGTTTATATTTATGCCATTTCTGCCTGCTTATTAGGCTAACAAGGTGGAAAAGGAAATATCTTCCCAAAAGGTAAAACTCTACTGTTTTCTGTATCTTAAGGTAAAACTCTACTGTTTTCTGTATCTTATTAGAGTTTTAAAATGAAGATAGATAAATTACAGTACTTTTAGTAAGAAGTACACAGTGGGAACTTTATGAAAAATTTTGTAAAGAAAACACTTTCATCCATACATAAATATAAAATTTAATTTATCTAGATATATTTTGATTTTTAATTGACACACTCTAATTGTCCATATTAATAGGATACGGTGTGACATTTTAATATAAAATTTCATTTCTTAAGAGTTACGGATAGGAGACACGGCAAAAATAGAATATTAATAGTTTTATTAAGAATTCATTTTAATTTATACAAAATGAGGTATAGGATTCTATTAAATTACACATTCATTGGAAAACCAATGGGAAGAGTATCTTTTCTTCTATGTCTTAAGTTTTATGCGTAAAATAGTTTGATTTCTGAGGAATCTCAATTGAAGTTTCTATTTATTGTGTTATTTTTCCAGTGATCTTCTTGAGTGTGGCTTTAAGTAGTTGTCATTAATGGAAAAAACAAGATGATTAAAGACAGGAACTGTTTCAGAGAACAATCATTCTGCTTTATGTTTTCACTGATGTGGATTCTAACAGGGGGTACCCTGCCAGTGAATAGCAGAAAGTCATTTTAGCAGTATGGTTGTACCCTTGACAAGAGTGTACTCCGTCGAAAATTACTTTTGCTTTTTTTCTGTGGCCCAGTATCACTCAGCAATCTGACGATGATTTTACAGAAATGGAAAACTCTATGGATATTTTACCCAAGTGAATAAAATGTTGTAGGCTGTGATATGGCACATCCCTTGATTTCAAAATCTCCTTGCCGTTTTTTGCCAAACAAATGAATAGAGACATGTCTTTTGCCGTGGCTGCTCGTGAACATTGCCCTAGTGATAGCTTCGTATTACCCTCATCTCATCATTCAGAAGCTATTTATCTATTTTTTTCCACCACCGCCTTCAAATCCGCCTCCCCCATGGCTGAATGCCTGTTCAGCCCCCACACATTCAGGCATATTTATTCCCGTAAAGATAGTGACACTTATGGTTTATTCTAAGACTAAATCAGTGTTGCCCAGTGACTAAGGACTTAAGCATGCACACTGCTTCTATGCTTACCCTCCCACCTAACTTGACTACTCAACTTTTTTATTTCTTTCCCTCAGAATCCCTTGTTTTGGCACAGTTCACTTCACACGCCACTGCCAGGCCACTAATTGATTTTTGAAACCTGACATTTGTTTCTTGTTTTCTCCTATCTTCCCTGATGGTACAGCACTACTAAGCAGGAAGGAATGCAAAGAACTAGAAAGTTCAAAGTCATTGAGGATCTGTCCATTCACACGTTCTGGCTTCACGCCATTGGAGAACCTGGAACTTTTGAAACATATTTATCAAGTTTTAACCCTTCTTGCTAAGTCGGTAAAACAAGGTTGCAGCTGTACTGTCTGTGTTGAGAGCAACAGCAAGGTAGCTTGGTTGAACACGTTCTTTATGCGTTCAGAACTGCATGGCAAACATGTCAGAAAAGGGTAACTTCCCAATTTCCATGCCGCTGTGCAGTGCTAAGCTGGTTATTTTCAGTGACATTTCAGAGCTGGGCATTTCAGAGAAAACATGACTTAAAAGTGGACGCCTGAATCTTTATGCCAGAGATGAAATTTAAATAAATGCCACTGTATTTGACAAAAAAAAAAAAAAAAAAAAAACAGAGAGAACATATTCAGTTTTTCAATTGTAAATGGATTAGGAATTCAAACATAATATAGGTTCATGTGTATATTCATTAAGACAGGGGAAAATGTAAAACAACTAACAAGACTAAGTAACAATTAAGAAGCCTAAAAAATATTTTATTAAAAACTTATCCAATAGTTTGGTGGGTTTTTATTTTTTTACAATTGGAAAAGCCTTCGTAAATGAAAATATGTTAAAAATGTGTGAAATTATAGAAGCATTTTTGATAAAATAAACACATTTTGTTGTAATGAAAACTTAGGTTGAAATAACAGGTCAGTGAAGCTCTGTTGAAAAGGACAGAAGGAAAGCCTCAGATAGGTTTAAAAGCAAATGAAAATATACAGGGGTACCAAATTGTACTAACTCTAAGTTAGATTTAGCTTACAGTTAAAAGACTAAAGAGGTTCCATCAAGAATTATCTATATCACATTCAAGTTTGATCATGTTATCAGCATGAAGTGACTTGAAATCTTTCAAAGTTTTTTTTTAAGTTACCTTAAGTCCCATACCAACTCTATAACCTGTTTCTAAGTTATGAACTTAAACGATTGAGCTAAATATTAGAGAAAAATCAGCTTTTTAAAGATGAAGGTGGACATGGGATTGTTTAATTACCAAAAAAAAAATAAAAGTTCTGTAACAGCAATCACTAAGTAATACTTTGGTAACAGGCATTCTCTGAAAGCAGCGATTACAGCTACAAAAATGAATCATGTGTTAACAAAAAAGAAAGAAAAAGGAGAAAAAAAACCTTAGATGGCAGCATAATTTTATCTCTTGCAATAATAAGTAAACACAGCTAAAACTTTGAGCATAGTTTTAATCTACACGTTGAAAAGGAGATCCATGCCTTTGATAGGTACACTCTTTGAAGTGAATGTTTTTTCTGAGAATTAGGTTTTTTTTTTCTTTTTTTTTTTTCTTAAAGCTCTTTTACTGTGAAGTGGCGAGTAGGCTGTTGGGTATGTAAAATTGTCTAATGGAACAGTGTGCTGTCAACATATGTACATATGTAGTAATATTGCAGGCATTTTTATTGTGGTTTATTTTTCCGGCTTCCCAATAAGCCAGATAAAATCATGTACAAGAACATTAAGGATTAAAGGAAGTGGTTTCCTTAGGTGATTGCTGGCAAAAAAAAATTCACCCTCTCATTAGAATAACACCCTAAATGGACAGTAATCTATTTGGCTCTTACTTTCCTACCCATCTGGGTTCCCAGTTTTCAGAGCTGCTGTGTGTCTGATGTCTGCGGCTTCTTAGCCTCTCTTTTCGTAGGAAAAGGTGTCACGGTGTCAGGTAAACGCGCTGAGTGTATGTCTGGGTAGACATTAAACTCCACTTTTTGAACATAGTGCTAGCAAAAATAAGTTAAAGATGTAATGTCTATTTAAATACACATTGGAGCTCGTCGTTGGTGCTTAAATTAGACTCTTTGTTCCAGCTAGAATCAACCTGATTTCACTGCAAAATTCCTGGGGGCCCATCCCCCTCTTCTTCACACACGGGTGGGAGGTAGAAACACGGTGTGTGAAAACTTGGAGCCACTTACATACCAACGGGGAGGAACTTCTTAACATGCCTGCCTTGGCAACCTTTTATTCAGGACATTCTCAATCTGCTTTGCTAAATGGACAACCACTGCTAAAGACACGTAAGAGGCAAGAGCTGCTTTAAATTTGTTTATCACGCCGCCCCTAGTTTTCGGCTAAGAAAAGTACATTTTGTATATTTAAAAATACACACCGATTAAACAAGTCTCCGAAAACCCTAGCGCCCCCACCTAGCTGCATTCTGGGTTTTAGCGTTTGAGTTTCAGGTCCTTGCACAACACCTAAGACGTGCGAGGCGCTTTTTCGTCTTAATCCTGGCAGAGAACAGTCGGGAGAGATCTCCCTCGCCGTCTCCACCCTCATTCCCCCTCTTCCTAGATTCCTCCCGCTCGGCTCTTCCCTCCGCCCCCGGCTCCGCGGGCCCAATCTGTCAGAGAAGTTGTGTACAAACTGCGCGGCCGCCCTGAGCGCGAAGCTCGTGGCCCGCGAGGGGTGCGGTCGTCCCGGAGGAGGCGGGGCTCCTGGGGAAGCTCTCTCTCCTCATAGGCTGGCCGCTCCGGCCCAGCCAGCCTTAGGGCCTCGGGATTCGCGGCTGCGCTGCCAGTCAGGCCGAGAGGCCCCGCCCACCCGTAGTTGGGTGAAATAGAGGCGGGCGTCAAGTGTCAGTAGTCGCGGGGCAGGTACGCGCGCTCGTAGCTCGCTCGGGGAGATCGGCTGTGGCGGGAGCGGGCTCCGGCGAGTGAGAGAGCGCGGTGGGGCGGGGCGGGAGAAAGTGGCCGCCCGGAGGACGTTGGCGTTTACGCGTGGCGGAGCGGAAGAGTTTGGCTTTTCGTGCGCGCCTTCGAAAACTGCCTGCTGTTGGCTGAGGGGTCCCCGCGGAACCTCCCCTCCCGTGTCCGCGGCCCCGCGCCGAGCTCGCCGGCCCGAGCCAGCGAGGGCGAGGTGGGAAGCGCACTCGACCCGCGCCCCGCGCCCGGAGCCGCCCCCCGAGTGCCCATGGCGACGCGGGTGCTGACCATGAGCGCCCGCCTGGGACCCGTGCCTCAGCCGCCGGCCCCGCAGGACGAGCCCGTGTTCGCTCAGCTCAAGCCGGTGCTGGGCGCCGCGAACCCGGCCCGCGATGCGGCGCTCTTCCCCGGCGAGGAGCTGAAGCATTCGCACCACCACCCGCAGGCGCAGCCCGCGCCCCCGCAGCCCCCGCAGCCGGCGCCGCCGCCCGCCGCGGGCCCGCGGCTGCCCCCGGAGGAGCTGGTCCAGGTAGGAAGAGCCGCCTCCCTCTCGGGGCTCGGGCGTGTCCCGCCGCTGCGACGCGCGGGCGACAGGGGCCGCTCCAGGCTGGGGCTTGCGTCGGGGCGCACCGGGAGCCGCTCGGTGCCCCGCCCTGCCCTCCTGGCCGGGCACCCCGTTTCGCAGCTAGTAAATGTCGGGGGGGGGTGGTGGTCGCGGGAAGTCAGTGTCCCGGTGGGTATCCCCCCCCGGGGGGGGGGCGGGTGCTCCCGCGCACCTTACTTAGTTGTTTTCCTCACGTTTGGGGGGGATGAACCCCCGTACCCTGCGCGCACAACTTAAATGACGCCTTCTCGGCGGCCGTCAACCGCCCCCCCCTCGCCCCGCCATCGCCGCCGTCTCGGGTTGAGGCTGAAACGCAGCTTGGGGTGCCGGGGAGGGGAGGCTCCACCTGCTCTCTCCCGCGATCGCGGGGCCGTGTCCGGGAAACGGGCGTTAGCGCAGCTAGGAGGTTGGATCGCAGCGCTGATTCGAAAAAAACGAGACGGGGAAAAAAAAAAAAAAAAGACCGGGAGTGTGGCGTTTTGTGCGTGTACGCGTAAATTTCCTCCCGGGCCGCGCCGAGAGCTGGCAGTTGGCGCTTACACTTGCCCGGCAGCCGAATTAGAGCAACCGCCTGTTTCTCTCGCCCACGCAAGGGAGTCATATAGCCCAGAAAAAACTTCCCGGGACTTTTAGCCTGTCCCAAGGAAGGGGAAAAAAAAAATTGGAAGCATACCCACATGCAAACAGCTGGAAGAGCTAAAATCAGAAACCACTAACCGCCGCGGGAGCGCGGTGCGCGAAAGGGTTTAGCTGGGTTTATTTCCAGAGCCGGTCCTGGCCCCTCGGTGCGGGGTGTGTGTGCCCCCCAGCGCCTGGCCCGGGCTCCGCCGGCCTCCGCGGGCGCACGGAGGCCAGTGGCGTTGGTCGGGGATGTGACTCACATGACTGGGCGTCCGTTTTTATTTTTAAATCGTGTCTATCCGGGAAATCCCGGCCTCATCCACACTGAATGATCTTGTAGTCCCGAGATGAAACGCTTTTGAAATTAAGCGGTGGCAGAAAATGACTGTCTTATCTACCGATCGAGGTGCCGTGGTTGCTAGTTATGGGAGCCCTGCCATCTAGTTGTGTGTTTCTTTGAGAATTTCCTGTTCCATGTTAAAAATTGGGGGGGGGGGGGGCTTATGTTATTCTAGGAGAAAAGATAGCTGTGAAAAGACTGAGGGCAGCTTGTTACTAGCTGGATCATGTTCTTAAAAAAAATCACCCCTTGAAAACTATGTGGTTATTTGAGTTTGTCACTCTCCTGCCTAGGAGATACCTAGAGGATAAGGCATGACTGAGCTTTTTGCAGAGAGAGGGGGAATGTAGCGCCGGCCCACTGGGGAGGACATGATAAATGTTTGGCTGATGACTGTGCTAGCCCATCAGCAGCCTCTCCCCACCTACCCGGCTACCAAGGGAGTGATTTCCCCCTAGGTAATTAAAGATCTGTTTGAGATAGGGATATGAATAGGAACATTTCATTATCATATTAACCAATTACCGAATCTACTGATTAAAATCAACATTTAGATCAAATGCTAAATGTGAAACTGTTTTGTTTCAGTGGATACTGTGTTTTGCCAAAACATTGTATTTAGGTTTCCATTAAATCGTAAACAAGAAGAGGCACTGAACTAGCTGAAGAATGTTTTAGATGAGGTATTTCAGAAATACCTTGCCAAGCAAAAAAAAAAAAAAAAAACTGCAAACAAGATTTGTAGAGTTGTGCGAGTGTAAGAATGTTAAGCTTAACTAGAATTGAGGTAGTTTGGCAATATTTCATTACTGCCCTCGTACTTGAATTGCACACTTGACTGTGTAATGGGGCAGGGAATCCTGTTTGTCCTACTATTGCATCACAGAGGAATATGATTTCTGTTTGCTTCCTTTTTTTTCTTGATTTGCCTTTTTTTTTTCACTTTTTTTGTCTGGGACTGATAAAGGGGAGCGATTTTTATCAAATGCATGTTAGAGTTTCATAAGGTTTTGGTGAACCAGTTATTACACAATTGACAAAATAAACCTGGTCCATTTATAAGCAACACTTAGGAGTTTGTCCTAGTACTTTATGTCGGGATTGGAGGGTGTAAGAGGTTTTTTAAAAAGAGCACGTTTGAATCAGGTGGATTATGCGTGTTTGTGTCTCTTCTTTTTTAGACAAGATGTGAAATGGAAAAGTATCTGACACCTCAGCTGCCTCCAGTTCCAATAATTCCAGAACATAAAAAGTATAGACGAGACAGTGCCTCGGTGGTAGACCAGTTCTTCACTGACAGTGAAGGGCTGCCTTACAGTATCAACATGAACGTCTTCCTCCCTGACATCACTCACCTGAGAACTGGCCTCTACAAGTCCCAGAGACCGTGCGTAACACACATCAAGACAGAGCCTGTTACCATTTTCAGCCACCAGAGTGAAACAACCGCCCCTCCTCCGGCCCCGACCCAGGCCCTCCCCGAGTTCACCAGTATTTTCAGCTCCCACCAGGCCGCAGCTCCAGAGGTGAACAATATCTTCATCAAACAAGAACTTCCTACACCAGATCTTCATCTTTCTGTCCCTCCCCAGCAGGGCCACCTGTACCAGCTGCTGAACACACCGGATCTAGATATGCCCAGTTCTACAAACCAGACAGCAGTGATGGACACTCTCAATGTTTCTATGTCAGCCGCCATGGCAGGCCTGAACACACACACCTCTGCCGTTCCACAGACTGCAATGAAACAGTTCCAGGGCATGCCCCCTTGCACATACACAATGCCAAGTCAGTTTCTGCCACAACAGGCCACTTACTTTCCCCCATCACCACCGAGCTCAGAGCCTGGAAGTCCTGATAGACAAGCAGAGATGCTCCAGAATTTAACCCCACCGCCATCCTATGCTGCTACCATTGCTTCCAAGCTGGCAATTCACAATCCAAATTTACCTGCCACCCTGCCAGTCAATTCGCAAAACATCCAACCCGTCAGATACAATAGAAGGAGTAACCCCGACCTGGAGAAACGCCGCATCCACTACTGCGATTACCCTGGTATGTCATCTACACTGGGGTGGAGCGACAATCAATAGTGTTTGTGTGTCTGTACAGGTGTGCAGTTGTGTCTCTTCCAAACTCAGACCTTACATTTATATAGGAACCTTGACAGTAACACCTACGTTGTTCATTTCATACCCTGTTTTTGTGCTTTACTGTGGTATGAAACAAGTTAGTAGTCTATTGCTTATTTTTATATATTTAAAAAATGTCTAGAATACTCTGGAGAAAAGTTATCTTGAACTTTTTTCTCTTCAGCAGTACATTTGAGTTTCACACACATTACAGAGTTTACATTTACTTTAAGATAATCTAATGAATTGCAGTTTTTTATTATAGATTAAGTGCCTGGAAAAATATTGGGGGGGGTGAAATATTGTGTAGAAATGAAACGGGCGCTGTGGACAGCTAGCTGATAACAGCTACGAGACGGTCCAGGGTAGATTTATGGTAGCTTCTGATAGCATATGCTCATTCTTGAATGAGGGATGCAGCTGAAAATATAAATTGATGACAGTAATGAGTATATTTACAAGTTGCTGGCGTAAGCTAGTTTATGTTTAATACAGGGCATAATTTATTGACTATGGTACATGATATGGCATGACGTGCTAAATGAAAAAACAAGAAATGTCGGAGTACAGAAAATTGTAGTCATCTTAGATAATGGCTTAGCATTGTAGTTCTAGAGCCATTGAAATTTTTTAAAAAACATACTATAGTAGCTGTTAGTTGCTGAACTGTGTGTTGCTAGTATAACCTACCTACTGGAATATAAACACAAACGTTCTATTTGTAGTTTGGCCCGATTTTGTGTGTTCTTTCCTACTAAGGCGATAGATGAAACCGATCACTTTATGCCTTTAATAAGATAATGGGGGAGCACGCAAAGACTTTTAAAACTGAAACTTCAAATATCTCATCTAGCACTAGAGATTTCTTCTTTAAAGTCAGATTTTAAAGACTGAATCATCAGATGTAAAGGTTTCAAAAGGCTCTGCGAAATGACAAGCTGTTCTTCTCCTTCATTTTAGGCTGCACAAAAGTTTATACAAAGTCTTCTCATTTAAAAGCTCACCTGAGGACTCACACTGGTATGTAATTTTCTTGTTAATACTGGGAGTTGTGTAAATAGTGTAAGTGGTATTCATCCTTTTAAAAGCCAACACGTGTTTGATCTCTTCTTTCTTCTGTCAACTTTTATTTTTTAATGGCCTACCTTTTCAGTACTGGCTTGGCTCAAAATTCAGTTCCATGAAAAAGTCTGGTTCCAGGAAGGCTGATGTTCCCTCACTAACGCCTTGCCTGTCACCTCACATAGGATTAATTACTGAAAAATCTAAACAACGATGTTTACTAATGGACTTTAAAACTTTTAATGGCACTGCTGGTTCAGTCTTGAGGGGGGGAAAATGAAATTAATTTTCTTCCTTTGTAGCAAATCATTTTGCTTCCACAGAGCCACTGTGAACACCAAAAACCTTTCCACCTGGCATGTGCGCTATGGCTGCTGAGCGGTGTCTGTTATCTCTGATTTCACGTTTAGTGTGAAATACCTGTTTCACGTATTTTCTGTACTTGCTGAAAGGTAGGGCTGAAATTGCCGAGTATTAAAGTCAAGTGGTTAGAAATGGGGTAATATTTTAAAAATTATTCTACAAATTGGATTCTACAAATTGGGTATATTTATTTGAGAGATTTCATCTTTGTTTAAAATGTACTTTTAACTATAGCCCCTTTCATTTTAAAAGTGTCTGCTTGTTTTGTTAAATCCACGATAGTCACTTTTCAGAGACTTAATTTTAAAATGCATTTTAAGGTGAAACTAGGTGGCATACTTCATGAAACGCGTCCAAATACCCAAAATATTTTTTAATATATAGATGGTTACTCCTTGTAATTTTCTTAAAAGAACAGCCCTAAAGCAAAGAACTTATATAAAGTGACTGTTTTCCCTTCAATAAATGCAGCCTTACCTAAAGTTCAAAGAATAAGTTTGCTAATAAAAGCAATGACCTAGCAAAATGTATTATTCCATCATTGCTATGGAAACCAAAGTATTCAACAGTTCCTTTGAATGGGTTGTTGGATTAGTGTGAGGACTTGAATCTCCCCAGGCTAGATGTTACTATGGAAATTGAGTTTTGATAAATGAAGTAGTTATCTCTAACTGCTACATTAAAAAGTAAAAGCCTTTGAACAAAGGTCAGTGCTGAGATAGAGTCCTGAGAGGAACATGGTTGCAGACATTTTGTGTGCATGTTAGAATTGCTTGATATCCCAGTGATAAACACTACTTATTAAAATCAGAGTAATATCGGCGACAATGGTGGTAGGTTACAAGACTTTTTGAGAAACCGCTTTTAAAGAAAAGCCATTTCCTCTATCTATGAAATGAATGGGTTATTTTGGTCTCGGGTTTTTAAATATAGACAAATTGATCATGTGAAAGGAAAGATTCTATTATGTAAGCAACTCAAGGTAGAAATTATGGTTCAACACCCACAAAAAAGAACCAAAAATGAATGGGCTGCCCTTGGGGAAAAGGATCTAAGCTTTATGGCTTGTCCCTACTTACACATTTTTGTTTAAATTATTTAAATAGGAAACACAGGTCTGTGGCTTTAAAAATGATGCCTCAGAAGGCACAAAAGGATTTGTGTCATTTTTTATTTAAAGCAATACTGTATCAACATCAAATCATTAGAACCAATTTCTTAAAAAAAGCCCACAAAATAAACATGTTATAAAAACTTAAATATGAGCCGGCGCCGTGGCTCAATAGGCTAATCCTCCACCTTGCGGCGCCGGCACACCGGGTTCTAGTCCCGGTCGGGGCGCCGGATTCTGTCCCGGTTGCCCCTCTTCCAGGCCAGCTCTCTGCTATGGCCAGGGAGTGCAGTGGAGGATGGCCCAGGTGCTTGGGCCCTGCACCCCATGGGAGACCAGGAAAAGCACCTGGCTCCTGGCTCCTGCCATCGGATCAGCGTGGTGCGCCGGCTGCAGTGGCGGCCATTGGAGGGTGAACCAACGGCAAAGGAAGACCTTTCTCTCTCTGTCTCTCTCTCTCACTGTCCACTCTGCCTATAAAAAAAAAAAAAAAAAAAAAAAAAAAAAAAAAAAAAAAAACTTAAATATAAAGATTTCAAGATACAAATGACAAGTGCCAGGAAAACATTCTGTTTACAAATACTGAAATACCATACTACAGGAAACATATTAAGAAAACATTGAAAAATTATTTCAGCCTGATTTTGAGGGGGATGTAGAAATAACTTAGAAATATTTATTTGAACTATTGTTTTTTTCTCTTTTGGAAGACCTTGAAACAGGAGATAAGAACTAGGGAACACATTTTCATGGGGTTAAAGTCCCCTAATAAAGGAAGAGTACAATCTCATATAACGATGTAATCAGCCGCTTATTGCAGAGAAGTAGTCTGACTATATCTAAATAGCCTTTCAACCCCTGTCAGGGTTTAGTGCTCTGAATGCTTGTACCTGGGATTCAAGAACTTGACCTGCTGGCAGAGAAATTGAATAGTGGGCTATCTTCACAATGCTTGTGGTAACAAGCTAAAAAGAGTCTCATGCGTGGACTTTTTCACCTGATCATAAACATTGTGGCCTTCAGCATCTAATGAGTGAGCCCGTGCAGTGTAATCCAGTTTAATAAAGTTGTGTTTGATAGTCTTTCAAATACCTTGGGGAGGGTTTGTACCAGACTCGTTCATCTGGCTAAACCCGTTCTTGGGTAATCATAGAGCATTGAGGTTGTTTTCTCCTCATTTCTAGTTTCCAGACAATGCCTTTTAAAATGACCTGTGCTCTCTCGTTGCATCCTCCCCACCCCATCCATTGTGAAGCCAGCAGAGGCTTTTTTCTTCTTCCTTTTAAGGCCTAGGTAGATGAAACAGTTTTTCTAAATAACTTCTCTCATTTAATGGCTTGTTTTGTTTTCCTTCTGTCTCCCTCTCTCCCCCTTGGACAGTTTATTAGGGGACTTTAAATACTGTATGGTATTGTTGATCTTGTTTTTGATGAGATAAAATAAATGTCTCTTTAAATGATTGCTGTTTTGCAGACAGAATGTGAAGCACCCTAGCATTTCTTTGAAAAAGAATTGTAATTGCTTTAAAATGGCATTACTTTTGTTTTTTAAGCAATTAGAACAGCTTACATCTGAGTTCTGTTTAATTAGATTATAAGTGCCTCTTTAACTTGGGTGGCAAGTTGAACCTAAGCAAATACTAAAATAACCTTTTTTTTAAAATGTGAGAATGACCAAATAGAAGATAGAACCAGAATTAGCAGAACATTCAAGTTTTCTAAATTGATACACTTGATTTCTTCATTAGGAAAGCATATATAGATAATACGAAGTTCTGTCTTGTTTGTGTGATTAGACAAAATACTTGAAACATAATTTGTATCTATTCTAGGAATAATTATAGTTCACTTGTATTTGTACATACAGAAGATAGCATACCTACAGGCCTACAGAGGCGCCCCTTAAAGAGGAGTGTGGGTATTTGTATGTGTTAATTATAATTTGTGTGAATACTTATTTATCATGGCTTTGATTAGAAATAGCTAGGGCTGCTCACAGCTAACAGTATTAATAAATGATATATTTCCAAATCAAAATATTTGGGCTTTTACAGCATTTAAATGAACATCCTACTGAAGTTTGTGTGTCTTTGGTATGAGGCCCTACCCATTGCCATCATTCTAAACTTGCTCCAAAACACCTTTAAAAAAATAAGGATTCCCGTATGTGTCTGCCTTACAAATCTGCATGACCAAGTAACTCCTGCATCAGGCATTATAGTTTTTATGCTTATTCACCTTACTGTCTTTTCCTTAATCTCATAATGAAGATTTAAAGTAATTTCTAAGTTAACACAGGTTCAGGTCCAAAAGAAGTTAAATTCTGTGAGGAAAAGGTATTAATAATGAGGCCTTCAAAGAAAAAGGCACAGAGAAATTTTAAATGATCCTTATTTTTTTCCAAAGACAGTTTGGAAAAAGTGAACTGATCTCCATCCATTTCTTCACATGTTGTATGCATGTGTCCTTCACCTGAGAGGACGCGTAAAGCTATCAACCACCAAAACCAGGGTCCGGTGAAGTTCGTAGATGAATGTTGAGTCTCAGCTGTCTGGAACAGGGCGTAAAATGAGCAGTTGTGTGGCGAAAGTCTTTGAACAACACACACACTTGGCTCCAGTGTCCCTCACACCCAGACTCCGTGCATTGGCTCTTGCTACAAGAGCTCGACACACGATGACAAAAGGAAAGGGACAAGGCAGTACCCCACAAAAGAAAACTGAAACATTATCCAAATAACAGTAATACAAAATGAACTCCAGAGTAGAGCGCTGCATTCAGGATTCCCTGTTTAAGGAAGAACTCCACATTTAAGACTTGGGAAGATAAGTATCTAAGTAGTCATAAAGTGAGTAAACTCCTAATTATAACTAATACTGCATATACTAATATGCAGTAACACTTGAGATTTGCAATTGAGTATACTCACTTTAGCTTCAGTTGGGTACTAAACATTCAGGCCTAAATGGATAGAGATCACACAGTACAGATCTAGAGATAGATCAATATTAGTTAAATGTGTAACTTTTATTGGTAGAGGTAGCAGGAAAAAGTTTTTCACGGTGAAATTTACTACCCAATATACTTTGAGTTATACATATTTGGAAGCATTTAGCCATTAGTGTTAGATGTTAATAGTTAAACTGTCCTTAAATTATTGTCAGTATTTTATTTTTACTTGTGGCTTTGAAATTTTTCTCTTGACACTTTACAGACTTATGTAAAAAATTAGTGACTTAAAGAGATTTGCTGGTTCAGGCCCCAGCAAAGGTAGTTATGAGCATGAAAACTTAGAAACAATTTCATTTTAATGACTCACTGGGAAGATTAAACTTTGCTTGTAGAACTTGTTCTTTCATCTGAAAAACATTTACATAGGAAATTGTTTAAACATTATTTTGAGATGATAAAGCTTATCAAAGGTTAAGAAGTATAATTTGATTCAGCAAAAATCTTTTTGACTGATTTTTGTGGAGAATCCAAAGACCAATAGTCTACGCCTTCCCTTCTGTTCTAACGTGAGTGGGAGAAGAGAGTTCCTCAGTAGATGGAGTAGAGTTGCTGAAGTTGAAGGAAGCAATCAGCTGAGAAGGTGGAAGGAATGTGGAGCACTGTTTTCCAAAAGTAATAATTTAATCACCCAAGAATTTTACTTGGCAGATATTTTTAGTTCTATAGAATGTAGTAGCTGTTTACTTGATGACCTACATCTTTTCCGGTGAGAGTTTAGAAACAAAGTAATGTCCTACTTTAGTAAAAAGTATCTCTGTGACAGCATTTCTGTTCTGTCACTGTGTATTACTTATATTCAAGGATCTTTAACAACTCTGATTCAGGATTAGTTGCTGTTTTAGATGTGCAGGATCCCAGAAGAATAAATTTCTTTTAGACCACTTTTAAAAAAGGCGAAGCTTTAAGGAGTTGGGAGGAACCTCCTGGTCCAGGGTAGCCATGTTAAGTGGGAATTAAGGGAAAGGATATCTGTTAACCACTACCTAGTAGTATTCAGTGCTAGAAAAAAAAAATGAAAATGTAGAACCTTTTCATTTTTGGCATTAGGGAAAGGTAAAAATATTTCATTTAAAAAGTCAGTTTGGGCTCATGATAAAAAGTAGATCTGAGTGTTGTTTTTGTCAAAAGCTCAAGAATTGGTATGTCATTCCATTCACCCTGTGAATGACAGATGTTCATCATTGTGTTTGTTGGGAACGCCGAGAAGCAGCGGTAGCTTAGGAGCCCAGAAATCTGTGTTGCATGTTTAACCCTGACAGCATGCCCATAGCCATCTCTTTTGAGTTTGGCAGGTCAGAGCTCCCTAGCCCTGAGAGAAGTCCCCTTGCTGCCTATGGCCAGCCTCAGGGGCTTCAGAACTTCAAGAAAACCGAGAAGTGCAGTCCAGTTCTACAAAAGAGAACTTTTTACACAGTTTATCCTTATACAGTTTTGGACTAATAATAAATGGTTCTGAGTATTTCTTCTGTAAAGGTGAGACTCAAAGCATGGTTCTCACCTAAAGGTTCAGTAGCCAGGCTAAGCTGCAGCTGCAGGTGGGTCATAGAAAAGTAAACACACTGACAGCCTCAAGCTAGCCTCTTCCACCCTCTCTTCTTTTTCGTGAATGAAAAATACCTAGTCAGACTTGGCAAAGATGGACTGCTGCAAAGATGCATCAGGAACAATGGTAGTCTCTGCGCTGGAGGGACTTGAGAAGCTGGTCAGGAAGGCAAAATGCAGCTCCTGGAAGCCTAAAGGACGTGCAAGAGTGTATGAGCAGCTCACAGGGAACCTAGGCGGTGGCTGCTGAGAATGGGAATCATCTCGTGGTCTGGTCAGAGGTTTTCTAGGAGGGGTAAAGCAGAATCTGATTTTAAAGAAAGTGACTAGCATGAATTGACAAGACACGAGAAAAAAAGGAATTTCTTAAGGTACCCTTTTAGTTAGTTTCCTCAAAGCAGGTGCACTTTTGGTAGAGCTAGTACATCTGGTACAGATATGAGATGCACATGCCATACAACTGATCTTCAATTGAGCCTTTTTTCTGTTCCCAGTGTCGGATATTTGCTACAATGAGCTGTACTATAAAAAAGGGAAAAGTTTTAAATGGAAAACCGCTGGTAAAGATACTTAAAGATATGAATTGGTAGCTAAAGTTGTCCTACTTTATCTATTTTCCTAGAAACCTATCTAAATATTTTCCCATGAATTTCTTTCAATGTTTCTTTTTTTCTTTTTGTTATTAGAAGCAAATCCAATATTGAACCTAGTTTGCTCAATTCCGAAGTCTCTCCTGATGGAAAGCAATTTAATTATTATTGAATTGTATGAAAATATTTCTCTTCTGAAATAAGTAGTTCCTTTTGAGCTTCAAGAATTCTTTAAGAGTGTAGATTAGGTGCTAACTATTGAAAGATTGTTCCCACTTTGAAAGTTTGTATTGTTGAGGTTCTCAGAACAAGACATAGAGATTAAATTCTTTGAGGCTAGAAACCAAGTCTTATTTGCGTTTTTTTAAGGCATTGAGACCAGGTTGCATTCTCTTTAATAAATAGTGACTTTAATTCTGATGTTTTTCAACTTTTACCAATATCACTGATAGGAAGGAAACATGCAAATAGGGTACAATACTTAAGAGTTACTAGGAGGAATATTTCCATCTCTGCTTTTCTTTGGCTAGAAGAATCTATGTAGAACATTCTAGGGAAAGGCCTTGGTATGAATCTATTGAATATGTTCAGCAGAGCAGAGAAACCTCCCATTCCATTGTGGTAGTTTCAGTCATTTTTTTATCTGTTCATCCGAGGGAAAAATAGATAATTTTTTTTGTTTGTCAGAGACCTTTGGGATACTTTCCAAACATGTTTCAGTAACCCACATGTTTCCCCCTTGGTCTGGGGGACAGAAACCATCATTAGGTGATTGTTATTTGGGGATTGCCAGTACCTTCATGGAATGGTTTTCAGGACTGCTCAGGTCTAGAAGGTTCTTCGCAGACTGCAGCTCTCCTGGGGTGTGCCCTCCCGCTTCATGGAGTCTGGGGTTGAAGGACTGTTTGTTGTGAGTCCATTAAGCTCTTCCTTAGTTGACCTTCACAAGAGGCCTTAGAATCTGTAAATAAATTTGAACAATATGTATGTGTTCCTTAAGGCCTTCAAAGGGAATGTATTAGTGTTTGCTAATGGAAGATTTAAGAGAGACATTAAGAGGCAGCCCAGGAATCTTAATGTGGAACTCCTCATTTTGCTTCTGATTGGTGGGGTTATTGTGAGGATTGAGTGGGATAATGAGAGGGACCTGGCTCTGGCCTGTGTGCTCAGGAGATGTTTGTGCTGCCCTCTCTTCCTCCCACTGCAAATTTTTCTGCTTCACATGTTGATAAAATATGTTAAATGGCTTTCTCAGTGTGGACAGTATGTATATGTAACTTGGACGTTTTCCCCCAAAGATTAGGGACCCTAGCAAAGATAATCCTATGCCTTGAAAATGGAATATTAAAAAGTACATATTTTATTTGAGATAAAGTTGAAGCTTGTCTTGATGCTGTGCAAAGTTGTCATTTTTTTCTTTTTGCCTTTGGAAGGTTTCACATTAACAGCATGAGAACTTAAAAATGCAGTTGATGTTGAAAGAGCTTAACTAAATATTTTAAATTGCTGGTATTGGAAAGCGATTCTGTAAAAATCCAATTAAACCTTGGAAGTTCTGTCCTGTCGAAGTACAACGTAAAGGAAGTCAGCTGGGCTTCCCAGAAGTACTGTATAGTGTTTCTGGCTGCCGAAGAAAGGCCTGAGTCTGCTGTTTGGCCAGAAATTGGGTACCAGCTTCCTCCACGATGTTTTCCTTGAACAGTGTTGACACTTGAACAAATCCCGCAGAAAGTGCCCAAAGTGGGGAATGGTTGTCCTTGCTTTCATAGTAAGACTTGGCCCCAATAACTAATGTTCCACACAGTGGTAGTATTCTTGGCTGAATAATCTATAGATGTACATAAATCGAGAGTAAAACCCCAAGTGTTTTAGGAACTTTAATGGCTACTGTATTTCAACTAATCAGTAAAGTAAACTTTTAAAAATATTGGTGCAGTTTATTGCTTCAAAGCCAATAAAAATAGTGAACAAAGAGAGTCTAGTGTCCCTTGTTTCTTAAATAAACTTTGAAAATTCAGTTCTGCTGCTATTTAATTATTCAAAAGACTAGAATGATTTCTTTTAAAATTGGGGCACTTTAGGAAGTTTTTGTCCTTGTTGGAAACATCAGAAATAACTTTCCATTAAGTGACAGTATTTAGCCAATATATTTCTGTGATTTAGCTTTCACAAGAAACAAAAAATAAACACTTCTGTCAAATTATTTTCCCATTTTATTTGTGTCTGAAACATGTTAGCTGCATTTACTAGTATTAATATTTCTGTGTATCAGATTTTATGTAAATATATGTGAAAGAAATGTGGCTTATTTCTCCTGTCATTTTAGGTTTGAATGTATTAGCTTAAATTTCAAGTTAGCATTTACTGAGGCTGGGGTTGGAAGGGAGTGCCCACCAGAGTTGAGATGTACATTTTTTAAAAATAGAGTTGATAGGAACCAAGAAGTAAATTAAAAATAAAAAAGGTCTTAGGTCTGAGCCAGGAGAGCAGAGGTAGGAAAAGTAGCTGGAGATGGTGAAGGTTGGGTGTTCTGGCTTTCTTATGTCTTTATGGGATTTTATTTATTTAAGAGTCAGTTTAAAAGGTGTCTCATTTAAAACTCAGCTGTAAACGAATCCTGCTTTAACCTGCAAATTCATCTCATATTCTTAACTTTAAAAGCTACTGATGTTCATAGGTAATTGTAACAAAATAAAATATGAATATAGGAAATAGTCTTTCGTTGAACAGTAATTAGTATTTCCTATATTCAGGATATATTTAGCATTCATTTAGGGGACTACATGATCTCAGGATTAATCTTAAAACAGAATTAAGACTGCTATAAATATTAAGTAGTTTTGAAAGTGAAACAGCTAGCAAACTTTGGAGTACATTAGGAATAATACAAATTGCAGAATGGAAGGGGCTCAGGTATCCATCCGCTGTTCCAATGAAGAGAGCTGGGAAAGACTAGCATAGGTAGATCAGATGAGAGATTTTATTCACTGTTGTACCCAAGCATTCCAGACCATACCTGGAATTTAAGAAGATGCTTGGCAGATTGGCTGTGGGATAAGTTTTGATCATTTTTTTTGGTTTAACACTTGACAAAAATTCATAGATCAGCAAATGTTAGAGTTGTTGTGGTTGTTTCAATATTATCGATACCAAATTTTGTGATCTGGTTTCAAATAGAGTTGTGGTACCCGAAATTCGTTGTTAAGGAGATTTGAGCAATCCCTTTTCGATGAGCCCCAAAACTTTTCCCCTCCCTATCCCATGTTTTAGCTCTTAGTCCTACTACAGCAGTTCTACCTAGTCCTAGTATAGCAGAACCTGTGTGTGTCCAATGAGGCCACTCAAGGTCATCTCATCATTTCATGGAATGTGTGTGCCAGGGGTATATAGAAATAAAGGCGCTGGTTCGTCTTGCATTTGCCTAATAGTTGCCATTGTTCGGTTCCTCAAAGGCCCGCAGAATATTTTTTCTTTGCATAAATACTTGTTAAATGCCATACATGGAATGGCACTTCCCTAGGTCAATGAGAGGGGATTCAATGTTGATTCAGTTCATCATGGAACTCGGGAGCTTCCCTGCCTGACTTGGCCCCCGATTTAAACCCAAAGCCGTGCTGCTCAGGTGCTGTCTACGACGTCTGTCTTCCAAGCAGGCCACCTGACCCCTTTTGTTGGTTGCCACAGGTGAGAAGCCGTACAAGTGCACCTGGGAAGGCTGCGACTGGAGGTTCGCGCGCTCCGACGAGCTGACTCGCCACTACCGGAAGCACACGGGCGCCAAGCCCTTCCAGTGCGGGGTGTGCAACCGCAGCTTCTCACGCTCGGACCACCTGGCCCTGCACATGAAGCGGCACCAGAACTGAGCGCCGCCGCCAGCCGCCCCACGCTCCGCAGCCCTCCTGGCCACCTTTTCCGCTACAGACTTAACCTGTTCCTATAAAATAAGAAAACAAAACAAAAAACTGGAAATGTATATTTTGTATATTTGAGAAAACAGGGAATACATTGTATGAATACCAAAGTGTTTGGTCGTTGTCAGAATCCGGAACGCTCGCTGTCACGGCTTTCCTGGGGCCGGCTTCATCTCCTGACAGGCAGCCGCATGCGGGTGGGGCGGGGGCGCCATCGCTTAACGGGACAGTGTTTGGTAAACAAGTCAGCTGGCAGGCGCCGGAAGAAGGATGGATAGACTGTGTGTGTGTCAAGATTTTACTTGACGTCGAGTAGGTTTTTTGAGGATAGATGATTCCCGATAGGTGCGCAGCAGTACCTGGCAATTCACAAATAATAGCCATTGAACAAATGTGTTTTGGGTTTTTTTTTATATATGAGTTGCCTATATTTGCTATTCAAGATTTTGTAAATATGCAAATCAGCTTTATAGGTTTATTACAAGTTTTTTAGGATTCTTTTGGGGAAAATAAATCATATTTCTTTTTGAAAATAACCATGAGTACATTCACAGAATTTGTCGTAAGATACCTTTCAACATCACCAAATTCATTTCTTTAAGGGGAAGGAATACTAATCATTCAAATGAACTTTAAAAGCAAATTTCATGCACTGATTAAAATAGGAGTGTTTATTTTAAATAAAAAAGACGTTTTATATGAATTGTAAACTGAAGAGCTTAAAGATAGTTACAATATACGAAAGTTAAACCTCTTACAATAAGCTAAACACAGTATCGTTTTTAAGAAGGACTGTAGTTTTCACATATGGCAATGTTGAATTGATGATGTTTTCTTATACTGAGATGTTTGCTCGTTCAGTACTGTCAGATAAATGACAATTTATGTGGGTTTTGCATGTAATATACAGTGAGACACAGTAATTTAATCTAAATTACAGTGCAGTTTAGTTAATCTGTTAATACTGACTCAGTGTCTGCCTTTAAATAGAAATGCTATGTTGAAAACGTAAGGCAGCAAGTGCTACATATATGCAATATAAAACAGTAATGTGATGCTGATGCTGTTAACCAAAGGGCAGAATCCATAAGCAAAATGCCAAAAGGGGTCTTAATTGAAATGAAAATTTAATTTTGTTTTAAAAATATTGTTTATCTTTATTTATTTTGTGGTAATATAGTACATTTTTTTAGAAAACAACTTTCATAACTTGATAAATTATAGTTTTGTTTGTTAGAAGAGTTGCTCTTAAAATGTGTAAATAGATGACAAACGGTGTAAATAATTTTGTAAGAGGCTTCAAAATGTTTATACGTGGAAACATTACCTACATAAAATGCATAAATTGGTTGCTGTTTTGCTTCTTTTTCCCTCTTATTTTTGTATTGTGGTCATTTCCTATACAAATAATGGAGCAAACAGCTGTATAGTTGTAGAATTTTTTGAGAGAATGAGATGTTTATATATTAACGACAATTTTTTTGGAAAATAAAAAGTGCCTAAAAGATTCATGTTGTGCCTTTCTTCTTCACCCACAATAGCAAGCACAATTAGCAAATTCCATTCCCAAAACAAGTTGTTTAAAAAGAATCTGATCAGGGCTGTTAATGAAAGACTGATTCTCAGGCATTCTTAGAAGAGCCATGTCTAACTATGCTACCTTTAAGACAGGAAAGGGGTTTATTTTTAAAGTATAATTAGAAGTATAAAGCGAGACATAATTTATGAATTTTTTTCCTGACCATTACACACACTGCATTAACCCTTTCAGCACCATTAGTTGAAAACTAGAGAGGTATATTGGTATGTGTTAGTTTGGAGGTTATCAGAAGCAAACAAAACGAGTTGAGTTTTAGCAATTTTTTGATCCTTTTTTAAAGAGAAAAAGATTAGGGGGCCAGAGCTGTGATTAAGCTGCCACCTGCAGCACTAGCATCCCAAGTGTGCTCCTGTTTGAATCCTGGCTGTTCCACATTTAAACCAGCTCCCTGCTAATGGGCCTGGAAAAGCAGCAGAGGATGGCCCAAGTGCTTGGGCCCCAGCACCCACATGGGAGACCCAGTTGACACTCCTGGCTTCAGAAGCCTGGGCCCAGCCCTGGCTGTTTGCGCCATTTGGGGAGTGACCCAGCAAATGGAAGATCTCTCTCTATCTCTGTTTCTCTCTCTGTAACTGCCTTTCAAATAAATAAAATATATCTTTGAAAAGAAAAAGATTAGAAGCTTTATGTGATAATTAGCACTCCTTAATTTTGGTGTCTAATACCATTCGAAAATAAAAGGAACCATGACTTAGAGAAATGGTTAATTAATTAAAGATTGAGGTGGAAATGTATAGATGTGATAAGTTGAGCATTTCTAGTGCCTGCAAGTCTGGAAATCACTAAAAGGCACCCATCTACAATTATTGGGGTATGTCAAAGCAGTAAGACCAAGTAGGATTGGGTTATAACCCAAGTATGTAATATTCCCTAGTCCTTACTAACGCAAGGAAATGATTGAGGCCCATCAGTGCAGGATAATTCCAAATAACTTTTGCAGATATTCTATGGTCAAAGAGTGGAAGTTAACTCGAACTTCCTTCCAAATGATTGAGGCCCATCAGTGCAGGATAATTCCAAATAATTTCTGCAGATATTCCATGGTCAAAGAGTGGAAGTTAACTCGGAACTTCCTTCCAAAGAATACTGTATGTGAAAGGAGGAGAGCAGGAGTCACCCTACAGTGGAGAAATCTGTCAACATGACCTCAGCCAGGGCGATCAAGGTCCACATCAACAGTGGTAAAATCAGGCTGATAATAGGTGCCCTTGATATGATGTGATGAAAATGGAACTTTGCCTCTGTGGTCTTCTTGCTCAGAGAGTACTCATGAAACATAGTATATGACAGCCACCTCCGTAGGCCATTCTGCAAAATAACCCGACAAGGCCTCAAAACGGCCAAGATCTGAAAAACAAGAACAAGCAAGCTGTCACAGCCAAGAGAAGCTGGAGAAGACTGGGTGGTTACATGTAACGTAGTAGTAGAGAGAAACTGAGATATGAATAAGATAAGGAATTTTGTTTATGTACATATTATAAGTTGGATCATTAGACCAAATGTGTCATTCTGATGTAAGCTGTTAATAGAAACGGTATAGGAATCGTGTTCGCTATAATTAATCTAAAGCTTCTAAAACTAATTTTTTAATATGAAGAAAAATCAGTATCCCTATTAGATCTTCTCACTAAGATGTGTTGCAGGGCGGATCGCCGATGCTCTCAGAACTGAAGTGGAGACTTTTAGTTATATCATTTGGCATCATCTGTTCAGTCTCACTCGTCTGACTCTTCACTCTGCAGTCATTGAAGCAATGTCTAGCTCCAGAATACTTTACAGTACATTCTCTCACCAGAACTTCTCATTCTTTCATAGTGGAAAAATGTTATAATTTCTTTGGCTTAAATTTATTTCTAGAAATTAAAATTTAAATGTGAGGCTACCAACTCTTTGAAGTGACGACGACTCCATATGTCTAGAAAAGTAAATCTGAGATGTATCAGTCTTCAGTTGTAATTGAGAACTATATGAATTAAGTTTTTCTGCCAATTTTTAAAATTTATATCAAGGAGGGCTGGCGCCGTGGCTCACTAGGCTAATCCTCCGCCTTGCGGCGCCGGCACACCGGGTTCTAGTCCCGGTCGGGGCGCCGGATTCTGTCCCGGTTGCCCCTCTTCCAGGCCAGCTCTCTGCTGTGGCCAGGGAGTGCAGTGGAGGATGGCCCAAGTGCTTGGGCCCTACACCCCATGGGAGACCAGGATAAGTACCTGGCTCCTGCCATCGGATCAGCACGGTGCGCCGGCCGCAGTGCGCTGGCCTTGGCAGCCATTGGAGGTTGAACCAACGGCAAAGGAAGACCTTTCTCTCTCTCTCTCTCTCTCTGTCCACTCTGCCTGTAAAAAAAAAAAAAAAAAAAAAAAAAAAAAAAAAAAAAAATTTATATCAAGGAAACAAATTGTATTTCGTATATCCAGTGTTGAGAACATATCCAGTGTTGAGAACATAATGATACTTCCCACCCTACCCTCTCTGCCTTGCTCCCACCCAATTAACTTTTCTTGTGTTTTATATCTTTTCGTAATAGTTATTATTAAAGGTTTTCAGTGCTCTTTTCTCTGCCTGGACCATCCTTCCCCCTGGCTTGCCAGTGCTACCTGTTCAAATCTTTGCCTGCCCAGTGCTCAGTTCAGACTCTCAGTCTTTATCAGCTACACTCAGTGGAACCTCTTTTGTATTTGGAGACTTTCTGACTCTTAAAACACTTGAATTAATTTCTACTAGAAATCATACGTGTTTTTCTTCCTTAGACTGTCAATTCCTTGGAAGAAGCACTACTTCCTAGATGCCTTTGTATTTCTGCTCATTGATAAAAGAGGTGCCAAAAAATTACATTCTGGTGCTGTGTGAATTGGCTTAGGTCATTGCAGTGATTGAAAATGTTGCCAGATTTCCTGTTCATGGTGCACTGTTGAAAGAGACTCAATGTTGGATTTTTGATAAGGTGTGTGAATGTGAAACTGGGATTATAATGCAAGCAAATGTAATGCCTTGTGTATAAATGTTACGAGTGAGTTTTCAAGACAGCTGTGCCTAACATACTTTTTAGAGCTGCAAATAATTCCATTGCTGATCAGTGTTAGGTCCAATAAATGCATATTTGGGTTCAAACACAGTTTGACTGTTTTGTAAACAAGCTAGTGATTAGACAAAACTTGAACAATAAACCAGGTTCCAGTTGACCAGAATGCAATGAAAGGACTTGATTTCAAATAAATAATACTCTGAGTGCTAGCTATCTTCTGTTAATTTTTGTCCTCCCTCCCCCTCAAGGTAGCTTGTTTTGCTTTGTTTTGTCCTTTCATTCTTACATCCTAGCTTACGTTAAGTGCATCACTTCAAGGCATCCAATTAGAGAATACTTAGATAAGCATGACCTAGCTTGCCTACATAAAAATGTTTTTCAAAATCCAGCTAGATTCCTTTTCTTATCTGCAACTAAGCCCACCAGACCTTTCTGGATTAATTTGTGGGCAGTAACATAACAAAGAAGGGCTTTATTCTCCATTACTAAATCTGGTCTCTACTTTGAAGTTAACCAAATTCCATCCTTGGTTAGATTCTTCACCACAGTGTGAAATTAATCAATGGGAGACTTTTTAAATGAATTACTCATTCCAGAGTTATAGGTAACAGAACATAGAAGTTAATAACTTTTAATAATAACTATTAAGAAAAGATAAAAAACAGTAAATCACATGAAAGCCATATGTGATTGGAGGAGTTTTTTACATGAAACCTAGAATTTTCATTTTTGTAAACCAGCAACTTTCTGTCCCTCTCAGTGCACTGTTACTCTGTGAAAGTATTTGGGATTGTAAGAATAGTAATATTCTTGAAATGAAGGTCAAACTTATTGCTATTGGCAGCTAAAGACATACGAATGTCTGTACACACACACATACACAGATGTATATGTGGATACGTCAATCTGTGAAAAGTGTGTATTAGGAAAAACACCATGCAGAGATTTCAAAAGATTTTTGCACCAAAAAGAAACTTCTTTTTTATTTGTATTTTCCATGGACTTTTTTTCAGTAAAGATTTATTATTATAATTTTTATATTTGAAAGACAAAGTTACAGAGAGAGGTAGAGACAAAGAGAGAAGTCTTCCATCTGTTGGTTTACTCCCCAAATGGCTGCAACGGCTGGAGCTGAGCCAATCCGAAGCCAGGAGCCAAGAGCTTTCTCCGGTTCTCCTGCATGGGTGCAGAGGCAAGGACTTGAGCCATCCTCCGCTGCTTTCCCAGGCACGTTAGCAGAGAGCTGCATCAGAAGTGGAGCAGCCGGGACTCAAATCAGCACCCGTATGGGATGCTGGTGCTGCAGGCTGGGGCTCTAACCCACTGCACCACAGTGCCGGCCCCTCCATGGACTTTTGTAGTACCTGTGTGTGTATATCAAGTCATACAATTGTATTCTGTCCAGTTGGATCCCGATTTATTACTTTATTGCTCAATTTTTGTCTATTTGCTATAGCTAAAAAGAAATATATGTATGAATATATACTATATTGGGTATATAAAACAGGAAATGAAGATATTCTTATAGACATCTAGGTAAAGATGACAGATTGTAAATATCTGATTTTGCAGCTTCCTAAAGCTGCACTAGAACGGAGAGCCTTCAGGTGAGCAATGTGACCCAGCAGGTCAAGCCACCCCTTGGGATCTCTGCATTCCACACCAGAGTGCCTGGGATCCAGTCTGACCTCTGCTTCTGACCCTGCTTCCTGCAGCTGAGAGGCTGTAGATAATGGCTCAAGTGCTTGGGTTCCTGCCACCCATATGGGAAATCCAGGTGGAGTTCCTGGTTCTTGGCTTCAACCTACCAAGCCCTGGCTATTGAGGTTTATTAGGGGAGAGTGAACCAGCAGATGGAAGATCTCTTGTTTCTCTCTGTTACTTCTGATTTTCAAATAAACAAATAGCATTTAAAAATGGAGGACTTTTTTTTTTTTTTTTAATCTAAGGCATTAGTCAGTGAAATGAAAAGGAGAGGAGAAACACCAACAAATTGTAGAAGTTGGAAAGAGCTAGATTTAAGTGGCAGAAGCTGAGCAGAACTGAAAACCACTAACTCCTAAACTAATAGTGGAGAAAGCCAGGCACTAACCTAGTTCAAACCTCCCCCTCCTCCTCCCCCAAAATCCAAAGGAGCTCAGGAATTTGTGACATCTGGTATTTCTGAAAAATGAAGCTAAAATAAGGTTATTTCCACCAAGTGAGGACACAAAGAATGCACCATCTATGAACCAGAACATGGGCTCACTCCAGACAACAGATCTGCTGAAGCTTCGAAGCTTCCATTAAGGAAGCCCCAACCTCCAGAACTATTCATAGCTCCGTTGATGAACCTATCAGTCTCCAAATGACTTTGTCCAAGAGATCTCGTTGGGTCTCCTTTGACAGATGATAATGATGGCAGTCTGCAGGAGCTCCTGCGCTGTTTCAGAAACCTCCAGAGATGTGCCATGGAGAATTTCCCACAAGTGAATCCTTGGAGCATTCTTCCCATGAAACACCTGCAGAAAGAAGAGCCCCATGATGAGATAAAGGACTACCAGATCTCTCTTTAAGATTCACAATATGTGCTAGAATAATAAAGTCTCTGAGAAGTCCTATAAAAATTAGCTAAAAAAAAAAGTGTTACCAATTTGTCTAAAAAGCAATTTAATTCCTTAGTTCTCGTCCTACCCCATGTTGTGAATAGGAAATAACCAACTAGTCTGACCCCCAGCAGAAGATAAAGATTTAAAGATTCATTCTCTGGAGAGGATAAAGTCAGAGAATCTTAAAATTAGAGACAAGAAGCCCACATGAGGATACTAGTGCCACAGAAAATAGAATTAAGTAAATGTGTGTGTATTGGTTGCTGAAGCCATTCTTCTTTTCTTCTTGGTTCCAAGAATGCTGAAGCCAAGTCTTTATCCTGCTCTCTTAAAAATGACAAAAACAATGAAATTATAGTCAGGAGGAGTAGGCTCTCCTGTTCTACAGCACAGAAGGGTGACCATAGTTGTTTGTCTTTCAACACAGCTAGAAGAGAGGATTTTGATGAAACTTCTCACCACAAAGGAATGAAAATGTTTGAGGTGATACATGTACTAATTACCATGATTTGATCATTGCACATCCAATACACATATTGAAATATGACACGGTATCCTATAATTGTACACAGTATGTACAATTATGTGGCAATTAAAAACAAAATTAAGAATGCCACAAGACAAAATAAGAAACAAAACACGTAACACTGCCTCCATCTCTGTCTCTCCTCTCTCTGTGTAACTATGACTTTCAAATAAATAAATAAATCTTTTTAAAACATTTTTTTTCTCCAAAACACAAAAGGCTTTGTGAATGTAAGTTTGTTGAAAACATAACCAATTCCTTTTTGGGTTTTGGCCACTCTTGGATTCCAGATTCACCCACACTTACATTGCTATAGGTGAATCGTGGACTGTGGAAACCCAGGTGATATAGTCACTGTCTGTGGGCCTCATAAGAGATGGTGGAGAACCTAAGATTTTATAGGATTGCAGGACCAAATTACACTATCATCATTGTAATAGAGGCTTGGAAAGATGGTTATCTCCCCAACCTGTTTCCCCAGAATACTTGATACATTTTACACAAGTATAAAGAGAAGTTTTAATTGGGCACTTTTATAATTGCAGTGTCCTTGGAGATATATGAGTACTCCAAATATCTTGGTCATTGCAGAAATGTCCACCAAGTAAACAGATTGTTATGAAATTCAAAGGACCAATAGATAAAGCAGCAGATTTACTCTAAGGCTTACCTATCAAAATGTGAGGTATTTCTTTTTTGAAAGATGTGATAAATTTATTACCTTAACAATAGAATTTTTATAAAATCACTGGCAACACCATTTTTTTTTAACCAGAAGTGAAACAAATGGAAAGATTTTTTTAAAAAAGCTGTTTATAATTCTGGAAAGGCTCGGTTAAGCTGGGTCTAAAAGACTAAAAATTAAAAATAATAAAAGTAAAGCCAATTACTTAGGGGTAATAATAATCCAAATATTGTGATAGGTTAGATATAAAGGCCTTAGATCTCCTAGGCTTTTTACTAAGAATTTTAGTAAAAAGAGATATATTACTAGTAGTCTTTTTTCCTTCTATTTTCTTTACATTTTCTGAGTGTTTAAAGCAAAAATCACAACATTGTCTTGCAGAGTTTCTATCATGGATGTCATATATTTGACAACCATAGCAAAAAGCGAGGAAGTGGAAAATGGATTTGCACAGTTGCTAAGTCTCCACATTTTACACAGAGTAGTATAATATTAACTGTAGCATGTGGCAAGTTAAAGATATATGGTAATCTCTACAGAAACCCATAAAGAAAACCAAACAAACAAGAGATATAGCTTAAAAGCCAATAGATACATTAAAAATAGAATTCTAAAAAAAATAATTAAAAGAAAGCATGAAAGTATGAGCAGAAGTATCAAAAACAAACTAAGTCCCCAGTGAGGACAAACAAAACACACAGTAAAATGGCAGACCTAAATCCTGCTGTATCAATTATTACATTAAATGTTAATAGACTAACAAGCTACAAGCTACAAGTAGGTTTTTTTTTTTTTTTTTTAATCTTAACCACGAAAGGCCCAGATTCATTTGCAAGAATCTGGATGTAAATTTTGGATATGGACATTATTAATAATTGGGTCCTAGCCTAGGAACAACTGATCTTTGACAAGGGCTTAAGTCCTTATGCATGTAGGGGAGTGACTAGGACTCAGCAAAGAGCAAGACTACCTGGAAAGTGGAATGGTGTCTTTGTCTCAGGTCTTCCTGGACTGAAGGCTAACAGAGGAAAGTGACATTCGCTTCCTTTTTCTAAAAAAAAAAAAGCTTGTTTTTTTATAACTACATCTCTATAAGTACTATTTGAAGAAGTGTGGCAATCCTACCATGACTATAGGCAGCAATGACTCAAAGGTAACAAATAGTGACCAGAAGTGAGAATTGTTGAAACTAATAGAAATGCTCTGTGTTTTTTTTTTTTTTTGTTTGTTTTTTTTTTTGTTTTTTTTGGGGGGGATCAATTTGGCATCAGAAGTCAAGTGATAAGATATAATCCTCTAAATTTGGTGGTCACAGCCAAGCATTTTTTCAGATATTACTAATATACTATGCGCCAGGTTGCTGTCTCAGGTCTTTCAACACACATTACCTATTGTACTCTAATCTCCTAATGTGTTTATTAACATAATACCAATTTTACAGATTTGGAAAAGAATCCTCAAGAAGGTTAAGTGACTTGTTTCTCGATGTGGACACAATGCTAGTGACAGAGCAGGGCATTCTGATTTCAACACCTTAACTCTCCCCACATTAGCACACCTGCTTCGGGGAGTGGAGACCCAGTGTGAGACTAAGGAAGCCCGTCAGAGTTGAGTTAAGGAAACTGGGCATGAAGGCAGCTTTCATCTCATCTAAAGGGCTTCCCTGTGGGGCGGAAGTGTATTCCGAGTGTGAGCAGCCTGGGCCTGCTAGGAGTAGCAGGTGAGTCCTGAGAAGATGATAATAAGTGGATTTACCTGCCTGAAGAGAAAAGGGCAGATCCCAATGATTCCATGAGCAACAGTGGAGGATCAGAGCTGCCATGTCTAGAAACAGACCCCAGAGTTGGAGGAACCTCAAGAAAGTGCTTTGTCCATTAACTTGAAAAAACTTGATCCAAGGCAACTAAGACAAACCACTGTAGGGGCAGAATGACCAGTGCACTCCTGGTTGTCACACCTGAAGGGAAGGTAGGAATAAGGGGGAAAGATCCTGATGTCCCTTGGCCCTTGATCTTCAGTACCTGCCACAGGCCTCCCCTCCCCCCTCCGAGAGACCTCCTTGGGGCAGGAAATGATGACGTCACTGCACGTTTGTCAGCACTCTCGTTCTGAGTCACTGGATTGTTGGCATAGCTGTCCATAAGATTTCCAAGTAGATGATTTACTCCTCTTCTAGGGGCTTGGTCTTGTACTGAGCAACTCTCAGTCAGTCAGCTGCCAGATTTCCATTCAGTTTGAGGCTTCCTCCATGGAATGTCATTCAGAGTCCTTAGGAGTAATGTCTCCTAGCTTTTTTTTTTTATATTATTATCCTATTTTAACTAACTCTAAGTTGGGAGTGGGAGGTCATAAAAATAGACAGTTGAATAAATTGCAGTTACTTGTAGCCATTCAGCTGTTGTTAGTCACGAATATGGTTTCCAGTTATTTGCTATTATAAACAATATCATAGGAAACATTTATGTTTTCAAAGTTATATTAAATTATAATGGAAATTCACAAATATAAAAGTAGGGAGAACAGTATAATACCATTTAAAAAATAACATTGGAAAGTCTATTTTGGGATTTTTCTAAAAATTATTTTTATTTCTTTGAAAGGCAGAACAAGACAGAGAATGTGACAGGGAGAGATTTTCTATCTGCTGGTTCACTTCACAGGTGCCTAGAACAGCTGGGACTGGGTGAGGCTGAAGCCAGGAGCCCAGAACTCCATCTGGGTCTTCCTACACAGGTGGCAGGGACCTGAGTACTTGAGCCATCACTACTGCTTTCCAGGATGTGCATCAGCAGGAGGTTGGTCAAAACTAGAAGTGGGGGGCCAGCCCTGTGGTGCAGTGGGTTAAAGCCCTGGCCTGCAGCGCCAGCATCCCATATGGGAGCCGGTTCAAGTCCCGGCTGCTCCTCTTCTGATCCAGCTCTTTGCTGCGGCCTGGGAAAGCAGTAGAAGATGGCCCAAGTCCTTGGGCTCCTGCACCCACGTGGGAGACCCGGAAGAAGCTGCTGGCTCCTGGCTTTGGATCGTGCAGCTCTGGCCATTGCGGCCATCTGGGGAGTGAACCAGCGGATGGAAGATCTCTCTCTCTGTCTCTACCTCTCCCTGTAACTCTGTCTTTCAAATAAATAAAATAAATATATATATTTTTAAAGTAGAGGTGGGATTCAGTCCCAGACATTCTGATATGAGATGTGGGCATCCCAGTCAGTAGTTTAACCTGCTGTGCCACAGTATCCTCCTCACTCACCTTTGTCTAGGTTTAACAATGATCAAGTCACAGCCAACCTTAGTTTGACTATTTCCTACCTGTCCCCTGCTTTCTTTCCCCTTGATCATTAAAAAAAAAAAAAAAAAAGAAAGAAAAAAAGAAAAGGTTTATTTATTTGAAAGGCAGAGTTACAGAGAGACAGAGACAAAGAGATCTTCCATCCACTGGTTCACTCCCCAAATGGTCACAACAGCTACGGCTGAGCCAGGCTGAAGCCAGGAGCCAGGAGCTTCTTCTAGGTCTCCTGAATGGGTGCATGGGCCCAAGCACTTGGGCCGTCTTCCACTGCTTTCCCAGGTGCATTAGCAGGGAGCTAGATCAGAAGTGGAGCAGCCAAGTTCTGAACCAGCCCCCCTTATGGGATGCTGGTGTTACAGGCGGCAGCTTTATCCACCATTCTACAATGCCAGCCCCAAGCCCTTGATCATTTAAAAGCAAATCTTAAATATCATAGTATTTCACTTGTAAATATTTAGTATGTCCCAAAGATTACTTTAGAAAAAACATACCCACAACAATGTTTTTGCATATCAACTATTAATAATCTCCTAACATCATCCAGATACGTCATTTTGAATCTGCATAGATTTTCAAAAATTTTCCATCAAAAACAGTCCTACTTTATTCTTCTACCAACAGTGCTGCTCCTGGGGGCAGAACTATGGAGAGAAAGGCAGGGACAAGGAGGGGAACTTGCATCGCCAATGTTGAAACAAAAAGAATGAGACCAAGAAATGGCACCAAAAGCTCGAGAGGAAACTGAACCCACCAGCAGCGTATGAGCAATCACACGCTTAACCCCCCTCAAGTAGAGTCTTGAATAACAGACAACATCAAAAGGCAGCTGTGCTTTTCTCAGAATAAAACAGCTGAGCTAAACAACCACAACCAAACAGCTGTACTGCCTTTGGATTTAGTGTTGCATTAAAATTAGATGTTTTCTTTCCCTAGCCCTATTTATTTATTTATTTATTTTTGGCAGAAGGAGACAATTGAAGAGGTTTATTTCAGACACGAATGTTATGTTCAAATCACCACCACCCAACCCTCAGTAAAATGTTAGTTATGATGAAAATCTGGCTGACAACATTGTCACGTCTAAGTGGAGACCCTCTTGTTACTGTTTTCATTATTCAATGCTGTTTAATTATTTAGAATTTGCCTGTTCTAGTGAACATTTATGATTCAGAAGTGTAAGTTTAATTGCAAATTCTCAGATATTTAATTTGCAAAAAATATGGAAATACCCTGCTTACTGAAAGCAATTCAAACTTGATTTTTGAATAGGTGCTACTTCTTCCCTTCATAGAAAAGTTAATTATTACCTTAACTATAAACCGAATCAAATAATACAGGTGAACAGCAAAATATACTCTTAATTCTTCCTCACAATAAAGCTATAGCTTTAAAAAATAATTCTATTTGCTAAATTTTTATACTATAAAGTCGTACATGCTCACTATAGAACATATTGTTAAGCTGAACTAAGAAAAAAAGATTCTTATGCTTTCTCCATTTATTTTTCATGTATTAATCCAGTGCTCTGTGCTAGGTACCAGTTAGAGATGAGCACTATATTCTGCCACTCACAAGTCCGTTTTGCAAGCTTGGGGTTATTCATTCTGAGCATTCCTTCTTTAATCTGCTATGTTTTTCACATACATTATAACTCTCCTATCTTGTTAAAATATTTTCATATAATTAATATAGTTCCTGAAAGGGGTTTCTAGTATTTTCCTCTATATGTATACATTTTGTGTTGTGATAATGTGTAGAGTGGTTAAGAGGAGAACAGTTTGAGGCCAATGCTTCTCAAGTTACCTGTAATGAAAGACTGATTTTTCTTTTCTTAAAATTTCCAACTTATAATGGATTGATATTTCTGAAAAAATATTAATAGAAACATATTAATAAAATATTAGATATTTCATAGAAAATGAAATAAAGTGCTATGGGTTGTGTGTGGGTTGAGTGCCTCTTCTAAGGGTTCATGTGTTGGAAGCTTGTGCCCCAGGGTGGTGATGTTCTGAGGTAGAGGGACTTTTAACAGATGGGGCTTAGTAAACAAGGTTGTTAGTTCATGGCGTTTGCTACTCTTGGAAAGAACTCAGGCAGCTTTTGTGGGATCCCGATTGGTTCCCACAAGAGTGAGTTGTTAGGAGAGAGCCTGACCCCTGGATTGCTTTCTGGTTTCTGTTTCACCAGGTGATCCCTCTCACACAACACACTGCCAGATACCATCCACCAGAAGGCTCTCACCAGAGGTTGAACAAATGGGGCTATCCAAAAACTGTGAACTAAATAATCTTTTCCTTTTAAAGTACTCAGTCCCAGGTATTTTGTTACAGTGACAAAACAAACTAATACATAAAAATATGCAGTGTCAGCTCAAACTTTTCTTTCCTTCCTTCCTTCTATTAGATAGAATAGATATAAAACTCACTCTGTGAAACTGCTATGTAAATTTCTGAGTGTTTAGTCTCAACATTCATATTGATATTGTCACAAGCCAATAACAGTTTTATGATTATACAGTATTTGTATTGATATTGTCACAAGCCAATGACAGCCAATGACAATGATTACACAGTATTTAGATCTTACCAAGAAAATTGATTATATTTTTTATTTCGTAACATGTATAAAGGTTAAATAATAAGCTTAATTTGCATTTGAGATCAGAGTCAAAAACTTTCAACTCTCACTTGTTTTCCATACTCCAGAAGGCCCAGAGGTGACCCTGGGACAGACTGTGGCTATTTCTTGGGCTTCCATTCATGAAGCACATCTCTCCTGTACCACAGGCTTCCATATGAAATCACCAATGAAGGAGTCCTTTACAGATCTTGCTATTACTAAGCCTGATTCTTTTAACAACTTTATTGAGGAATAACTGACAGATTATCAACTACATATATTTGAAACATATAATTTGAGGAGTGTGTGTATATACCTGTGAAACCATCTCCACAATTGAAGTAATGAACATATCCATCAGCCCAAGATTCTTCTTAAGTCCCACCCCCCCCTTTTTTTTTTTACCAAGAAACCTTTTATTTCAGATATATAAACTTCATGCATTTCATAAATACAACTTTAGAAACATAGTGATTCTTCCCACCCTACCTGCCCTCACACCCACACTCCCACCCTCCTTCCTCCTCCATCTCCTATTCCCATTCTTATTTTTTTACTAAGATCTATTTTCAATGAACTTCATACACATAAGATTAACTCTATGCTAAGTAAAGAGTTCAACAAATAGTATGAAAGAAAAAAATGCTTCTCAACAGTCAAGATAAGGGCTGTTCAAAGTCATTGCATCTCAAAGTGTCAATTTCACCTCTATAGATTACTTTTTAGGTGCTCTATAAGTTATCACAGATCAGGGAGAACATATGGTATTTGTCCTTTTGGGACTGGCTTATTTCACTAAGTATGATGTTTTCTAGTTGCATCCATTTTGTTGCGAAAGACAGGATTTCATTTTCTTTTATAGTGAGAAGTGCTCCATAGTGTATATACCAGAATTTCTTTATCCAGTCAACTGTTGATGGACATCTGGCTTGATTCCATATCTCAGCTATTGTGACTTGAGCTGCAGTGAATATGGGGGTACAAATCACTCTTTCAAATGCTGGTTTCTTTTGGTTTGGGTAAATTCCCAGGAGTGGGATGGCTGGATCATATAGTCTTTATTCAGATCTCTGAGGTTATCTCCATACTGTCTTCCACAGTGTCTGCATCTTTTACGTCTTCTAACATGTCCTTAAAATACTAGTAATTTTTAATTTTGATAATTGTATTTTGAAAATTATAACTTGTTCTAGGTGGCTAAGTCACCACTAGATATGAACCCCAGTTCCAGAATGAAAAAATAGGAACAAAGTAATTCAGGAGGTAGCTGATGCATGAAGTCTTCCTTCTCCAACCTTACACCCAGGAGCAGGCAGGGCAACTGTTTTTTTTGTTTTGTTTTGTTTTTGTTTTCCAGAAGAGAGAACGCATCTGTCACAAGAGCAGAGACTACAACTTCAGCCCTCATCACCTATCTCCCATTGTTGGTATTAAGACAATGTGGAGAATTTACCTGCTTTAAGCAGCAACTTAGACATTAAGAACCTCTGAAAATGCTCTTTGAATTTGATCTATATGGTTGAAGATGACTATAAAATAAGCCCCTGTACTGGTCTGCTGGGATTGCCACAGTGAAGTATCATAGACCCAGTGGTCTGCCCAACAGAAATTTATTATCTCCCAGTCCTGGAGGCTTCAGGAGTCAGCAAGGATGGTGTCTTCTGAGATATCTTTCTTTGGCTTGCAGATGGTCATAGTTACATTGGTAGCAAAGGCCCAAACACCTGAGCCATCACCTGCTGCCTCCCAGGGTGTGCATTAGCAGGAAGCTGGATCAGGAGCAGAGCTGAGACTTGAATCCAGGCACTCCAATAGGGAACGCAGGGCATCCTGAGCAGTGTCTTAACTGCTATGCCAAGTGCCTGCCCTTAAATACTTCTTGAGTAAATGAATGAACACATGTATGAATCCTGGGCCTGTATGAGAGGGCTTCAGAAAGTTTGTGGAAAATGCATAGTAGGAAAAACTATGTGCAGATTTCAAAAAAAGTTTTAAAATTTATTTTACTATTTATATTGAAAGGCAGAGTTACAGAGAGAGGGAGGGACAGAGAAAGAGAGAGATTGATCTTCCACCTGCTGGTTCATTCCCCAAATGAGTTCAATGGCCAGGGTAGGCCAGGCTGAAGCCAGGAGCTTGAAACTCCATCTGGTTCTTCCATGTGAGTGGCAGGGGCCCAAGTACTTGGGCCATATTTTGCTGTTTTCCCAGGCTCATTCGCAGGGAGCTGGATTAGAAATGGAGAAGCCAGGACTCAAACTAGTGCCCACTTGGGATGCTGGCATTGAAAGTAGCGACTTTGGGGCCGGCACTGTGGCGCAGTTGGTTAATGCCCTGGCCTGAAGTGCCAGCATCCCATATGGACCCTGGCTGCTCTACTTCCGAACCAGCTCTCTGCTGTGGCCTGGGAAAGCAGTGGAAGATGGACCAAGTTCTCGGGCCCCTGTACCGCGTGGGAGACCCAGAAGAAGCTCCTGGCTCTGGCTTCGGATCGGCCATCTGGGGAGTGAACCATCGGATGGAAGACCTCTTTCTCTCTCTCTCTCTTTCTGCCTCTCCTCTCTCTGTGTAACTCTGACTTGCAAATAAATAAATAAATAAATAAATCTTAAAAAAAAAAAAAAGTAGCGACTTTTTTTTTTTTTTTTTTTTTTTATTATTTTTGATAGGCAGAGTGGACAGTGAGAGAGAGAGACACAGAGAGAAAGGTCTTCCCTTGCCGTTGGTTCACCCTCCAATGGCCGCCGCTGCAGCCGGCGCACCGCGCTGATCCGATGGCAGGAGCCAGGATCCAGGTGCTTTTTCCTGGTCTCCCATGGGGTGCAGGGCCCAAGCACCTGGGCCATCCTCCACTGCACTCCCTGGCCATAGCAGAGAGCTGGCCTGGAAGAGGGGCAACCGGGACAGAATCCGGCGCCCTGACCGGGACTAGAACCCGGTGTGCCGGCGCCGCAAGGTGGAGGATTAGCCTATTGAGCCACGGCGCCGGCTCAAAAGTAGCGACTTAACATGTTGTGCCACAACACTGGCCTCAGAATTCAAAATTTTTGTACCAAAATAAGTTTACCTTTTAATTCTATTTTCCATAGTCTTTTTGAAGTATCTTTGTATTAGCAATAGATATTGAGGATAGGTCTTTAGGGACCTTAATGGTGACTTTAAATGATACCATTTTTGAAAATTTGTTAAGTAAATGAAACATTTTTAACAAGGGCAAGTACTCTTGAATTAGTATAAAGCTTACAGATGGGGCCCGAGTCAGAGAGAGCAGGAGGCTCTTGTGAAAACCTGTGAGAAAGATGGGGCATCTGAATTGGGATAGTACTAGAAACCCACTTCACTTTGTCTCTCAACCAAAGGACATGCTGGCAGGTAACTAAGTGAACTTTCCATTTAGCCAACTTTCTTCTCAGAATCTTAGAGCTGAAGCAAGAAATTCCTAAATGCTCCATTCCTCCTGCTCTTTTCTAAAATGGGGCTGGCCTTACCGAATTTCAAAGATTTTTGGCTGTTAGCAAGGGATATTCAGTGAATTGTGTTCCTTTAGAACGGGGGCCATGCACGGAGCACCTGGAATTCGCAGCTGCTCGAGAGAGAGTGTGTTCATTAGATGCTTATTGAAAAGCCGACTTTCAGTTTTGTCAGGTTTGACTTAATGGTTGTGCTGTGATTGCCCCCCCTCCCCACCTGTGACACAGAAAGAGAGAGAGGGAGAGATCGATCTTCCATCCTCTGGTTCACTCCCCAAATGGCTGCAACAGCAAGCCCTGGGCCAGCTGGGTCTTCCACACGGATGGCAGTGGCCCAAGCAGGTGGGACTTGATCTAGCATTCATATGGGATGCCAGTGTTGTAGGTGCAGCTTGACCCACCATGCCAATACAAAGCAGGCCCCACTTCTTTAATTCCTCTCTCAGTCAGACAATAGACCCGCTCTTTCTGCTGCTGGTGCTTCCACAGGGCCTTTTCTCTAGCCTGCATAGGCCTCGTCGTCTCGCCAAATCATAGTGTATATTCTTTAAAATGTAGGCTTTTCCATCTAAGTTCAGCCCCCTTGCCTTCTCCTGCTTGCTTCTGACCATTGCACTGAAACTCACTATAATTTAGCAGTCAAGGGTTAAAGCTACCAAATTACTCAAAACCCACCCATTGGCAGGTTGTCAGATTCTTGGAGGAGGGAAAGGCTTGGCGTTTTGAGTGAATCTTGTCTTGGGTCTCTGGTTCCTTTGTCATTGTAGGGTGGGAGCTGAACATCAGCTCCACTGACTCAGAAGTATGTTTGGGGAGTCCAAGGAGGATGGCAGGAGGCCCAGACATTAAAGTTTTGCTAAGGGTTCCGGGCAATTCAGACAACCAGATAGGTAGTCAGAACACTTGGTGTAACTCTCTTACAGGGTAAGCAAAGTGGCCAAGGAAGAAGGTGCCTTGGATTGGGACCAAGGGAGGAGAGGGCCAAAGGTTTAGTCTGACCCTGCCCTTCACTGTGCATTTTTTTCTCTTCAATTTGAAGTCTCCATTTTCCTTAATACCTTTCAAGGTTAACTCACAGGTGAACTCCAGAGGGCTAGGACTAGCTACTTCATTTGAATCAAAAGCAGGAATTTCCATGTAAATTAACAGGCCTAGAATCTTTTATCTTACAATCCTGGAATTGTTAGGAATCTTAAAGGTCATTTAGCGGGATGCAAAATTTCCAGACTGCTTTAGATACCCAAAGGACAAGCAATGACATCAAGATTAGCAAAGAACATAATTGTAGTCAGCAATCAGGTCGTTTTTTTTTCTCCTTTTTTTTTTTTTTTTTTTGCCAGAAGCTTCTTGTCCACAGCATTGCTGTCAAAAAATTTGGGGAGTCGGGAGTAAAGGGTGAAGGGGGAAAAGATCGAGGGGGTTGCACACAGGAATGGGAAGGGAGATGAGAGTGTTCATGGAGATCAAAGAGGCAAGGGGACAGGAACCATTTGTGTATTCAAACACAAAGGAGGCATTTGCTTACTCCTCAAACTTCCATGAGTCATCAGCTTGGAACCTGATCTGATACAAAACACCATTCCTGCCCTCAAAGAGCTCTCAATCTAGCCCGACAGGCAAATACACATTATAATGGAGGGTGATAAGGCTTAACAATGGAGGCAGTCTCCCAGAGTAAGGTAAGAATGTGCTAAAATGCCCCAGCTGCAACCAGTAGCCACCTGCAGTGATCCAAGGGTTTGTGCAGCCTCTAGAATGTATTTACAGCACAGGATTATAACAGCAACATTAAGATTTGTAAGCCAAGCAAGACAGACATGTCCAGTTATTTTCAGAATTTTTAAAATGTAATTTAAATAGATTTAAATTAGAACACTGCCTGCAAAACAAAGCAGAAAGTTACCAACTTTCTGAAAAATATCTGGCCCAGAACCAGATATTATCAAGAAGTGGCTGTCATGGAGGATATAATAAAGAAGGCAGAGATTTTATGTTTTAGGATAAGAAATATTATGAAAAATTGCTTCGGTTGAGACAAAATGTAGGGATAAATATCTCTTATTAAAAATAACTTGGGGCTCCACATTGTGGCATAGAAGGTTAAGCCCCACTCTGCAGCACCGGCATCCCATATGGGTACCAGTTCAGGCCCGACTGCTCCACTTCTGATCCAGCTCCCTGCTAATGCACCTGAAAAAGCAGCAGTGGATGGCCCAAGTACTTGCGCCCCTGCACCCACGTGGGAGAACTGAATGAAGTTCCTGGCTCCTGGCTTCAGCCTGGCCTGGCCCTGGCCATCATTGTAGCCATGTGGGGAGTGAACCAGAGGATGGAAGATCTCTCCTCTCTCTGTATTTCTGCCTTTCAAATAAATAAATCAATCTTAAAAAATAATTAACTCACTTCTTCTATGAGAGAACACCAAACAAGGCAGATGACCCAAGAAACAGGAGGGCCTTGGTGGTCCTGGAAGGGGAGGCCTTGGCAGCTTTTGCCAGGCTTAGGCCAGAGCACATGGGGCCATGGTCAATCTGGAGGCCCAGGAGCTCCCGGGCGCTGGGCCCAGCTGATCAAGGACATGAAGATGAAGTCCCTGGAGGAGATCTCTCTTTTCCCTGCCCATCAAGGGGTCTGAGATCACTGACTGTTTCCTGGGAATAGGTTGTGAAGATTATGGCAGTGTAAAAGCAAACGTACTTTGCAAGGTGATGGGACGCCGGGGCTCCATGCTGATGCACCTCTTCCATGGCCCCAGAGGAAATCCCATCGTCTAGGCCCCTGACCCCAAGAAGTGGCTGCTATGGCTGGCATTGTCAACTGCTACACTTCACCCAGGGGCTGCACTGCCACGTGGGCAGTGCTGCCAAGGCCGCCTTTGGTGCCAAGTCCATGGCCTACAGCCATCTAACCCCCAACTCGGGGCAGAGCCTGTGTCCACCAGGTCTGTCCATCAGGAATTCATGGACCGTCTTGTAAAAATCCACTCCACATTGCAAGAGGACGCAGGCTGCAGCTGGGGCTACAGCACAGGGCTCTTTTCTTTTTCTTTTCTTTTCTTTTCTTAATACTTATTGATTTATTTGAAAGTCAGAGTTATACAGAGAGAAGGAGATGCAGAGACAGAGAGAGAAGTTTTCCATCCACTGGTTCATTCCCCAATTGGCTGCAAGGCCAGAGCTGCGCCAATCCGAAGTCAAGAGCCAGGAGCTTCCTCCGGGTCTCCCATGCAGGTGCAGGGACCCAAGGACTTGGGCCATCTTCCACTGCTTTCCCAGGCCATAGCAGAGAACTGGATTGGAAGTGGAGAAGCCAGGACTCGAACCAGCACTCATATGGGATGTTGCACTGCAGGCAGAGGCTTTACCCACTATGCCACAGTGCCGGCCCCTGAAGCATAGGGTTTTACACAAGAAAATGAAGTGAATTAATCTTTTGTAATTAACTCAAGCTAAAATGAAAACTTGTCAGATTTCTCTTTCCCATATTCTTTTTAAAAATCATCAACCCTCTGGGGGACGGTGCTGTGGCACGGAAAGTTAAGCTGCTGCCTGAAGTGCCAGGCAAGTCCTGGCTGCTCCGCTTCTGATCCAGGTCCCTGCTAATGTGCCTGATAAAGCAACAGAGAATGGCCCAAGTCCTTGGCCCCTTGCACCCACATGGGAGACCTAGAAGAATCTCCTGGCCGTGTTGGCCACTTAACTTAAAAAACAAAAATGAAAATGGCTGCATTTAGGAAATATCAGGCAGCAAAGTGTAGACCTACCTATACAGAGGAGAACAAGCATTGAAAATGTATTATTTTAAAGATTAGCAAGGGGAAAAATGTATCTTCACCTTATAATAAAGAACCCTTGAATCAGGTGTGTTGTTGGAAATTTCAGGGATACTGGGGATATTAAATTTATAGCTGTTAATTTAAAATTAATATTCTAGTTTTGCAATCAACAACATATTCTGGATGATATGCAATGCTTAAAATTACTGTTATTCAGGTAGTTATTGCCAACTGTGTACTTAACTTCAAATACAATTTAAAACATAGCTCTTTCTTTCTTTTTTTTTTTTTTTGCTAAAATTATATCAGTGCTCATTGCAATGGAATCCTAAGTTCCTTTACAGAACTTTTCATTTCTCACAACTAAGTTGAATCTCTGCCATATAAATTTAGTTATTAACAGATATCTTATAATTCAGCCTTCTCTACTGAAATCAGTACTTCCTTTTTCTTTCTTCTCCTATTGCAAGATAGACACACATTAAGCATTCAAAAATTATTTATTGACTGATGAAAACTATGACCAGATATGTGCGACCAGAGTTTAATTTAATTTTGATTTGCTATAGAAAGGAATACAAAATATTGATGCTATAAACCACAGTCATTTTAACCCTGGATTTTTTTTTCTAAATATCGGAAAAATATCTTCTGGGGAGATTCGTTCCAATAAAATTAAGATCTAAATTCTATTTTCTTATTCAGAATTTAGGCACAACATTTAGATTATAGGAGGGTATGTCTGTAATTTGAAGTCATTATCAGTGGGCTTTCAGCAGCGGGGACCTGGATAAAGGCATCAATTCTTCCACTTCTTTCCCTGTTGCAGCCTTTAATCACTGGGACTCAGAAGTGTGACTGAGTTTGCCATGGGCAGACTTATGAGTTGGACTCTTTTGCATGCAAAGGATAGCACTCGTGACTGCACATGTTGAAAATTCAATTGCAGGTGTATTTGCAAATTGGATTTTGAGGGGGAAGTTTAAGCAAATCCTTTTGAAAGTGAATCCCTCCAAGGAGTGAGTAATAAAGAAACAAGAAGAAAGGTGACAATCAAAAACCTATTAAAATCTAGTTTCTAGAGAAGAACCTGACTGCCTAATGACATTTATGCCTTCTTAGCTAGGCATTTAACAGTCATTTTTGTGTCAATTGCTTCCCTCATAAATGCCATGTGGTAAGTTTTTCAGTTCCTTGTATTTCTGAGACCTTAATCCCAACTGCTCTTGAATGCTTGCAATGAGCTGATGGAGTTTGAGAGAAAAAAAAAGATGATGTTCTCTGATAATCCAAATTTTTCTGCAGGAACCTGAAACAATACCACAAGTGCCGATACATGAACTCCATCATTGTTATTCAATCAATTAATTTATTTCCTTCATTCCTCTATCCAATCCTCAAACCCATGGTAATTTATTATGGCCAAGAAAGGGTAACATAACCAGCTGTTTGAAAACCTTAGAATCTGGTAATAGAATTGGGATTACATTATGGGGCCGGTGCTATGGTATGCAAGGTTAAGCTGTAGCCTGCAGTGTTGGCATCCCATTTGGGAGCGTGAGTCCCAGCTGCTCCACTTCCGATCCAGTTCCCTGCTAACATGCCTGGGAAAGCAGCAGAGAATGGCCCAAGCACTTGTGCCCCTGAACCCATGTGGGAGACCCGGAAGAAGTTCCTGGCTCCTGGCTTTGGCCTGGCCCAGCCTCGGCTGTTGTGGCCATTTGGGGAGTGAACCAGTGGATGGAAGACCCCTCTCTCTGTGTCTCTGCCTTTCAAATAAATACATTTATTTTTTTTTCCCAAAGCAAATAAATAAACCTTAAATTTTTTTTTTGTTCACATTCTTATCACCCTCCCTCATATTTTGCTTTTGTTAATTCTACTGCCTCCCCCCAAGACTTTTACCCTAGCTGTTCTGTTTTGCATCTGGACTGTGTTTATACTGGGACAAACAAGAGAAGGGAGGAGTGGAGACAGAGAATCAGAAGCAGAACTGCAGGTCCCCCATTCTGGTCAGATCATGAATGTGTGCTGGGAGCAACGTATGCTCAGCTTTTTGTTGTTAGCCTTCACCTCTAATTGCCCTTGGTTAATGTGGGGAATATGAATGAGTGTTAGCTCAAGATCCAAATATTTTTCTTCCCCACCAGGATAAAGGATTTAACTCTAGGGGCTGGTGTTTGGTGCAGTGATAAGATGTTGCTCCGAATGCCTGCATCCCGTATTAGAATGAGTGCATTTGGTTTCAGCTTCACTCCCCTTTACAGCTTCCTGCTAATGCACACTCTGGGAGGCAGACAGCGATGCTTCCTGCACTGGAGTCCCTGCCACCCATGTGAGACTGAGTTCCAGGCTCCTGGCTTCAGCCTGGCTTAGCCTGGCTGTTGCAGGCATTTGGGGTGCAAAGCAGCAGAAGAAAGATGGCTCTCTCGGGCCGGCGCCGTGGCTCAATAGGCTAATCCTCCACCTTGCGGCGCCGGCAAACCGGGTTCTAGTCCCGGTCGGGGCGCCGGATTCTGTCCCGGTTGCCCCTCTTCCAGGCCAGCTCTCTGCTATGGCCAGGGAGTGCAGTGGAGGATGGCCCAGGTGCTTGGGCCCTGCACCCCATGGGAGACCAGGAAAAGCACCTGGATCCTGGCTCCTGCCATCGGATCAGCGCGGTGCGCCGGCTGCAGCGGCGGCCATTGGAGGGTGAACCAACGGCAAAGGAAGACCTTTCTCTCTCTGTCTCTCTCTCTCACTGTCCACTCTGCCTGTCAAAAAAAAAAAAAAAAAAAAAAAAAAAAAAAAGAAAGATGGCTCTCTCCTTCCATATGTCTCCACCTTCCAAATAAAACAAAAATAAATAAAATTTTAAGAAAATATTTTAATTATTCTAATTGGGAAAAGAAGATGAAATTATCAAAGTCTTAATATCTCAGGTGATTTATAAACTAATTTTGAACTGAGTTGGACAACAGGTCCTGAAACAGAAGTGGCAAGGTCTAGTGCTCCATAGTATCATGGGGTGACTGTAGCTTACAGTAATGTATGCTGTTCTGCAGAAAGAACTGGAATAGGAGCTGGCAGCCTCCAAAGAAAAGACAAGTGGAAAGGCTAATTCCCTGGTTTGATTGGCTTATGCTATATACTTGTATTGAAATTTTGCATTGTACCACATACAAATGTACAAGCATTACAAATAAAAATAACTTAAAAATAAAGCAACTTAAGAAAACAATTTTTTAAAGTGGTCGAAAACAAATGTATTTGAAAAGTCAGGTTGGGATTTTATTTGATCTCTGTTGAATTCTATGGGTTGTGATACTTGAGCCTGTTAAAAATAAATAGCATATAGAGAAATGCTTTCTGAAAGCTATACTCAATGTTTGCAAAACCTATAGGCTCATGAGTTTCCTACTGGGAGTGTGCACACAGACCCCTCCAATGTAAATACATACATTCTAAATTTACCTGAGCACTTTAAGGAGCTCTTAACATCATATGACAAGGGGAACATTTGTTAATCAGAAAAATTACAACCTATTCATACTTATTGTTTGATTATTTCTTTTCTGACCTCTGAGGTCCTATTGTTGATTGAATTAGTTATAGTAACTCATATTTATTTTAGCAACTAGCTATTATGAATGCAAACTCTTCTTATCACCAGATGATTGATAGGCACATTAAAAAGTTGTTCAACAGGTTGCTTGGTTTGAAGAAATGCTTAAATCCTGATAGGTTACTTTTTTTTTCTTTTATCAGCAGAGTGGGAATTAGCACAGATAAGTTCATGGTAACGAAAATTTTATTTTGCAAATGGAATGTTGTCATTTCTTCAAACTTGATTCTGTTTAAAGTGGTAGATTCTATGAGTTCCCTTTTGTGGACTGAAGTGCCTTTTGCTAGGCTGAAACATACCCTAAAGTAACAAATTGCTGCTTCAGTGTGCCCTGAGTAACAACTGAAGAAGCAGCAGGTGACAGAATATCTGTTGGTAATAAGCCTCAAGATTGCTTTTTCTTTCTGTTTTGTTTTGTTTTTGCATAAGGCCTCCATTTTGTAAAGGCTTTAAGGCACTTAATGAGTTAGCCTCACAAGTGCTTAACATTTTTTGACTAGTAGAACTATTGTTTGGAGTTTTTAAGTAGAAACATAAACATAATAGAGTAAGGTAAACTGCCCATGGCTATGTGACAGGTAGGTGAGTGATAGGGTTTAAGTTCATAGGTCTTCATTCTTTTTTTTTTTTTTTTTAAGATTTATTTATTTGTAAGTCAGAGTTAAAGGGGGGGGGCAGAGAGAGAGAGAGAGAGAGAGAGAGAGAGAGATCTTCCATCTGCTGGTTCATGCCCCACAAAGCCATAACAGCTAGTGCTGGGCCAGGAGCTGGGAGCTTCTTCCAGGTCTCCCAAATGGGTGGCAGAGGCCCAAGTACTTAGGCCATCTTTTGCTATTCCACCCTGAGGTGGATCAGAAGTGGACCAGCCTGGACTTGAATCAGCGCCCATATAGGTTGCTGGTGGCACACGCGGTGGCTTTACCCACTACTCCACAACGTAGGCCCCATGCTCCTCTTGTTTAATCTACTGTCTGGTATTCATGTCCAGCAGGGCTTCTCAATCAGGGTGGCTGTCATTTTTTTTTGGACAGGCAGAGTGGACAGTGAGAGAGAGAGACAGAGAGAAAGATCTTCCTTTGCCGTTGGTTCACCCTCCAATGGCCGCCGCGGCCAGCGCGCTGCGGCCGGCGCACCACGCTGATCCAATGGCAGGAGCCAGGTACTTATCCTGGTCTCCCATGGGGTGCAGGGCCCAAGGACTTGGGCCATCCTCCACTGCACTCCCTGGCCACAGCAGAGAGCTGGCCTGGAGGAGGGGCAACCGGGACAGAATCCGGCACCCCGACCGGGACTAGAACCCAGTGTGCCGGCGCCACAAGGCGGAGGATTAGCCTAGTGAGCTGCGGCGCCAGCCTTGTCATTTGTTTTATTATAATATTTCTTCCTGAGTACAAGGCTTTGTGGTAAGTACCAGAAAAAAGTCTAAATATGGATACAATGCGTAAGTCAGAACAAATGACTGAAAATTTCTCCTTGAATGGAAGTTGCATAATGTGGCTCAGAAATTTGCCTCCACTTCTAAAAGGTTTCTGATGTCTGTCAGGACTGTTCAGAGGACCTCAGCTTCTGCTGGTGACTTTTTATGTTAGAATTGTTTAGTTTACGAATTTTATGAAGGCAGATATCAAAAAATATGGGGGTACTTCAAAATATTGGTGGAAATGTGGAATTGAAAGCATGAGTTTGCTTTGGTTCGAAATTGTTTGAAATCCATGCAAAGTTTTCTTTTTTCTTTTCTTTTTAAGATTTATTTTGTTTATTTGAAAGGCAGATTTACAGGGCATGGGGCCAGGGGGTGGTGGATCTTCCACCTGCTGGTTCACTCCCTAAACAACCGTAACAGCTAGAGCTGAGCCAGGCTGAAGCCGGGAGCAAGGCACTCTGTCCAGGTCTTGCAGGTGGGTGACAGGGTCTCAAGTACTTGGCCCATCCTCTGCTGCTTTCCCAGGCACATTAGCAGGGAGATGGATGGGAGGTGGAGCAGCCGGGGTAGGAACCAGCGCCCATATCGGATGCCGGTGTTATTGAACCTACTACATCACAACATGTGCCCCAAACTCACAATTTTAATTCTTTTTTCCATGACTGTTTTGGGAAGTGCCTAGTACAACAGATAGGGCAAGTTTGAAATTAAAAAAAAAAAAAAATCAAAGGAGTGTGGGCATCATTCACACAGAACTGAGATTACAACTGGCCTGAAGCCCCTGGTCAGCGGCTAGCTCTTTGGTGGGGGTCTCTGTTGTGGACACTGAGGACACTGTATCCATGGCATACTTTCAGATGATGCGGAGGGCGACCAAATGGCAGAGTGCCTAACTGTTAATCCAATCGCAGGTTCATCTCTCTCTCTCTCTCCCTCCTCCCCCTGTTTCCCTGGAGACACAGCTCCTTGTCAATTTTTTGAACTAGATTAATATTAAACTATGACTCTGAATCAGGAAGAATGCAAAGTATCTGACGAGTAATATTTATATCTTCCATGTGACATTGGCATCACATGGATAAACGTTTAAAATGTTCCTGAGAACAGGGAAAAATAAGGAAATAGAGTTCAAAAATAAAGTATAGAACTTGTTTGACTAGTTTCTGTTGAAAACTTGGTGGATTGTGCCCTTTTGTTTTAAACCCTAAGAGCAGCCGTGATTCAGTATCAGGTTCCTTGAAGAGTCGCTGGCTCCTTTTGGAAAGTTTTGATTAAAGCATTGTATTTATTAAGTCTTCTGCCCACACACCTTTCCTTCAAGATGCTCTTTTCCCATGTCTGCTGCTTTATTACGTGACAGTTACTGAAAGGGTAGATGTCCTTTACGTTCCCAAGCTTTATTTTTATATATCATAAGAAGCAGTGTGGTCTGTTCAAAGTGGGCGTCAGAAGTCTTGGGTTCTATTTCTGACTCTGACATGTGACTTTGGGTAAGTCATGTGTCTCAGTCTCCCTACCTGTGTAATGGGGATAATAACATGTCCTTTCTACCTACTTCACAGGTTTTTTTTTTTTTTTTTTCCTTTAAGGATTAATTAGTGAATGTTTGCAAACCACTCTGAGCTCCTTTGATAAAATACAAAGCACCATTATTTACGACAATAATAATAGCGTCTTGGACCTGCAGCTTTCCTTTCATCCAAGGATCGCAGAGTACTTTCCCCCTGGGATTGTAACTTCACAGAGGGTTACTGTGCGGTGGCTGGCTCCCCTTGAAGAAACAGATGGTAACAAGCAGTCTGGGTTTTCACTAGGGAGTAATTAAGTCTCCCACCAACTCCTTGCATCATTTGCATAAACTTCCCGAGACAGGAAAGCAGAATCCCCAAAGAGAACTGGGAGATGTTCAAGTGGACGCCTTCTCCCTTGTCACTATTCAGAAACAGGTCTCAGGGGATTTGGAATCTGCCCTGTCAATATTCTCAAACCCCAGTTCTACCTGTTGAGAATTTGTAAAGCACGGCCATTTTAGACAGCAGGTCAGTTAGCTCTAACTGAAGTACACGCGTAACAAGTGTGGCTTACCTGAAGGTCTTTCTTGGTGTGGATGCCACCCAGGGATAACGCCTGTGATCTCTCCTTGGCGGAATGGTCACCCAGACCGTCAGGAAACACACAGATGAGTGCAGTGCCCAGCTCATGTGCATGTCTGGGGTTATCAAGGAGAACAGTGTACAGTGTGTGCTCTCCCTCAAGTTGTTTATGACCCATTTGAGAAGATGAAATTCAGATACAGGAAACAATTAGTGGATGATGGAAGACAGGCTCTCATTAAAGGCTAAATTGTGTGGAACCGACCACAGGACATTGAGAGACGTGAACAACCAGCATAGTTCAGGAAAGCTGCACCTGTGGTGCACTTATTTATTTATTTTAAAATTTTTTACTTATTTGAGAGGCAAGAGAGACAGAAGGAAAGAGAAACAGAGAGAGAGGAGAGAGCTCTCATCTGCTGGGTCACTCCCCAAATGCCTGCAGCAGCTGAGGCTGGGCTGTGCCAAGGCCAGGAGCTGGGAACTCAATCCAGGTCTCTCAGTTGGGTGGCAGGAACCATTTACTTGAGTTATCACTAATACGCAGGAAGCTGGAGTCAGGAGCGGAGCCAGGTGTTACACTCAGGCATTCTGATATAGAACAGAGGCGTCTTAACAGATAGGCCAAGTGCTTTCCATCAGAGGTGAATTTAAAGGAGTGGGTGTCCCACAGAACCAATATACATAAGGGACAGTGTGCTTGTGTTGGAACACAGGATGGGGAGGCAGCCCTGTCCCAGGTAATGGGGAGCTTTTGTAGCTGTGCAGTGAGTGGGCCAGAGAAGTTTCCTAGGCAGATAGGTTAGACCCAATTGACTTCTTTCTCTTCCTTTCTCTTCCTTCCTTCCTTCCTTCTTTCCTTCCTTCCTTCCTTCCTTCCTTCCTTCCTTCCTTCCTTCCTTCCTTCCTTCCTTCCTTCCTTCTTCTTCTTCTTCTTCTTCTTCTTCTTCTTCTTCTTCTTCTTCTTCTTCTTCTTCTTCTCTCTCTCTCTCTCTCTCTCTTTCTTTCTTATAATTCAGAACCCTGGGAATGATTTTTTTGGCACACTAAGTAGGAGTTACTGGAGCAGGAGAGAGACCCGAAGCCAGGCGGCTGGCGGGAATCACATACAGTAATCCAAGGGGTTGGAATTTTATCTAAAAGGGTTGTGGTAGAATTGGAGGGAAAGAAGGAAACATCGAGTGTTTGATGGGCACCCACCATGAGATGAGAATGCATCTTATTTTCGCAACAACCCAAGGTGAGACCAATATTAACTCACGTTGGCGCTGATTTCCTGCTGTGGGGAATGGTGGCAGAGGGGGCTCGGCGGCAGAGGGGAAATGGGGCCGAGGGGCTCGGTGACAGAGAGGCGACATGGGAGAGCCCAGGTCTGAGCCCGGTGTGGTTCTCAAGCGCTACTTAGAGTTAAGAGATTCAGGGGAGAGGTAGATCTTTGGAGCAGATGAGCCACGCAGTTTAGTTAGGAAACCCTGGATGAAACATAGCAGAAATAGGTCATTTTCTTCCCTTTTGTTCTTGTGGGATGCCCTAGAGCCTCTGTCATGCGACTGTGCATAGTGAACCTGCAGGAGAATTTTCATCAGAGGAGCATGTCCACACACTGGCAGTGCACAGAGAACATTTGGAAAATGCTGACTTGGAATCTTCTTCATGGCTGTGGTAGGCCCCAGGATCAGGGAAGCTATGGGAGTGAGGCTATTCCAGTTGCTAACAGAGAGCCAGGAGCCAGACAAAATCGGGAAGAGAGACAGGTGATGATGGGTAAGTGGGCTGGGCTGAGTGGGGGAGAGGCAGCCATTTCCTATCAAAATGGGTTTGGGGACCTGGGAATTCAAAGTAGGCAGGGTTAGGTCACATGCAAATTAGTGCAGAGAGAACCTGGCGCCTGGAGGCTGATCCTTACTTTCCCTGATACTGGAGGCTCATCTGCCCTCCCAGGGTTGGTTGGGCTCTGCCAATTCAACCTATTTCCACCTAGTGTCTCAGGGTGTTAAGGCTGGGCAGCTGATGCTCTTGGTGTGGGGTTTAACAGAGGTAAATAATTTTCCCTGGTTAGGAAAGGGGTTAGGAAGTTAGGCTGCGGGCAGGAGTAGATTTGCTTGATATCCTGATAGTTCAGGATTATAAAAATTTCACCTCAATTCAAGATGAAATTTGGAATAATTTTCAATGAGAAAAGAAGGACTTTGAGGAAGGAGATTCTTCTTGCTCATTTCTGAGGCTTCAAAAGGGGGAAAAGGTTAAAACAAAGCTACAGCTGAATTTACAACCCAAGATACCTTAAACACTGTTTGGCTTCAAAACTCTACTACAAATGATCAGCGCGTTAGCTGTTATTTCTAACAGCGCGTTAGCTGTTATTTCTAAAGCTTGCAATTTGACTTCTGAATCTACACACTGATTACATTTTGGGTACATTTGGCAGCCAAAGTGGAGCAGGAAATCATTACTGGATGAGAAGGGCCACACAGGAGGAAGTTTTTATTGGCAAATACCGACTCACGTATTCGCAGACTCCTATCATCATGGTACTAGGAGGAATCTATCCCCAGCCTCAAGACGGCCTTTGCTCAAAGGTGTCCACAGAGATAACAATGTCTTCTCTCTTTACCACCTGCCCTCCTTCCAACTCTCTGAAAAGGATTCCAGCTTCCAACACTGCTATCATATTCGTGTAAATCCATTTTTGGGGGGTTGTCTCCTTTGTGAACATGGAAAACAGTTATCATCTTTTCTTTCAAAGCCCTTCATATGCTAGAAGGCTATAATTACATCTCCCTCAATTTTCTCAGCTTTAGGTGGAATAATATACATGTGTATTTCTGACATTTGTTGACTCTTTGGGACGTGTATGGCACTAGCATGTCACGTAAGTGATCTTGTTTGGTTCTGACAACAGTCTGTGCATCAAACACTTTTAGCTCTATTTGAAAGATAAGGAAATTGATACCTGAGGTTCAGAGGTTAATGATACCTTTCACATGGCTGGTAAATAGAAGATCTAGGATTGAAACACTGCCATCCTTAATGTGAACACATGAATTGAATTGTCTGACTCTCTGAATGAACTCCCCTGCGACAATTGCCCTTCTCTTCTTTGATCCCTTTCCTGGTCTTCAAGGCTTAGCTACCCCCAAACTCCTCTCATTTCCTTCATGTTTTCTGTGACTATTTTAGGTCCTATTGTGTTTCTTTTTAGCCCTCATTTCATACTTACTATACATATTCTGTTTCCATATTTTATGATATTTACACGTGATACAACTCTCCCCTCCCCCAATACGTTCTCTCTATTTAAAATAGAAGTTCCTTGCAAACCAGAACCATGCTATAACTCATTGACTTTTTAGCCAAAACACTGCTCTGAGTGGCAGTTGTTTTATTATGCTATGGGGGAAAGAAAGAAGGTCACATTAAGATGATGACCGGTACTTTCATGAAGTTTCTTTTCCTTGTGCTTTGAAAACATTTTGCACAAGCACAGCTAAATGTAGCACAAATGAAGTTGGGTAGTGCTGGGGTCAGAAGACTTGGGCTGAAATTCTAACTCTAAAACTTAGTGTGTGTTTGACCCAGGAAAGTTACTGTAACTCTCTGGATACCTGTTTTCTCCTTAGTAAAATGGAGGTGATACTAGTCAACTTATAAGAGTTTTCATGAGGCTTACAGACTGCAATTAGATGGGCACTTTGTATTGAGCTGGGCACACTGTAGCTGCTACAATGGTGGCTTTTGTAATGGACCATATTCTCATGCATCTCTCACAGAAATGACTGACTGACTAGACAGTGAATTCCTCAATGGCAGAAACTGTCTTGGTCTTTATTACTACAGATCAGTATCTGTCACATAGAAGCACTCAATGATTTTTTTTTTTTATGACTATATGAGAAGGAACTCTAATGAGGAGCTGGAATGGAGGGCTCTGTTAAAGATTCTTTAGGACTGTCTTTCGGTGAGTTTTATAGACTTTACTTTGTACCAAGTCCTAGCATGGGGCTCTACCCATAAACATGTGCTCAAGTAAATATTTGTGAAACTCTTGAAAATCCCCATGACTATATTTTCATTTATTTTATTTCACTTAGCTCTTTTTTGAATATGGGTATTCTTTCTTCCATCATGTTCTATCCTTGTCTTATGCATTCTATTCTTTTAGTCTTTACACATTTAAGACAAACTTAACATCTCTTTCAGATTGTTCTATTACTCCTAGTTCCTGCACTGTAATTTCTTTTCTTCTCTCTCTTCCTTCCTGCCTTCCTACTTTTCTTCCTGCTTTCTTTCCCACTTCATCTGAAAGTCAGAGACTGATAACAGAGATCTTCCACCTGTTGATTCTCTCCCCAAATGCCTCCAACAGCCAGGGCTGGGCCAGGCCAAAGCCAGGAGCCTGTAACTCAATCCAGGTCTCCCCATATGGGTGACAAGTACCCAAGTACTTGAGCCATCATCCACTGCCTCCTAGGATGTGCATTAGCAGGCAACTGGATGAGAATCAAAGAAGCTGGGACTTGAATCAGGCATTCCAGTATGGGATGCAGCTATCCCAAGCAGTGGTTTAGCCACTCCTCGATATGCATACCCCTGGAACTTCTTCATTTATTTGGATTTGGTTTTCTTATGAGTGGATTTGATGCATTCTTTCATAAAATATGTTGCTTTATTCTTGTGTTGTGATTTTTGATGATGAACCCATGTTCAGTGGGGATTGTTGACTGAAAGGGTCCAGCTGCCCTGGACTGTGGCAGTATTGAATGGGATAATTTTTCATTTGCTTCTGCTGTGCTTCTATAGGGCTAAACAGATCAAGAGTAGTTTCTATCACTAACAGAAAGGCCTAAAGCATAGGTCCTAGGGAGTCTTACAGATCGCTTCTTCCAGGCCTTCCTCATCTACTCTGATAACCAGCACATGGTTACAGCCAGGTACCCGGGCTTTCTAAGATACCAAAAAGGGCCTAGCAAAAGGGTCCCTTCCTCTAATTCTCCACGAACTGTCACTCTGATATGGTGAACTAGTTGATCTGGACAGGTGAATTATTAGGAACATACTGGTTATTTTTCAGGGCTGAGCCTTTTTTTAAAAAAGACTTATTTATTTTATTTGAAAGACAGAGTTACACACACATGAGAGAGAGAGAAAGAGAGAGAGAGGGAGATGGCAGGACTGAAGTACATGGGCCATCTTTCGCTCCTTTCCCAGGTGCATTAGCAGGGAGCCGGAATGGATGTGGAGCAGCCAGGACTTGAACCAGTAGTCATACAGGATGGCAGAATTCCATTTTTCTTGCACCCTAGGCAGCACCCTAACCCACTGCACAACAACATCAGGACTGAGTTTTCTTAAGGGTGTTTACTAAATCAATTAGGTGATGATTCTTTTTTCCTCCTTCAAGTATATAAGTGAAGCTCATGGGTGGATGTATTTTTAGTGTCTTATTTATAGCTTGAAGCAACTTTCACAGTTTTTCTCACACAGAAGTAATACATATACTTAATATTGCAATCATATATAAAATAGACTATTCTATATTTTTCCAATACTTAGACACCCCCCTCAGACTGTGGAATTCCTGAAAGATGATAGGAAGTAGTCCTTTGATGGTATTGATTCATTTTTTTAAAGATTTATTTATTTGAAAGGCAGAGATACAGAGAGAGAAGGAGAGAGAGATCTTCAATCCACTGGTTCACTCCCTAAATGGCTGCAACAGCTGGGGCTGGGCCAGGCCGAGGCCAGGAGCCAAGAGTTTCTTCCAGGTCTCCCATGCAGGTGCGGGGGCCTAGAGACTTGGGCCATCTTCAGCTGCCTTCCCAGGCACATTAGCAGGGAGCTGGATCAGAAGTGGAGCAGCCAGGACTTGCACCAGTGCCCATATGAGATGCCAGCACTGCAAGTGTGGGCTTATCTTTCTATGCCACAGAGCCAGCCCTGGTCGTATGGATACTTGTAACAGATTTGGATCCAGAAGACTGCAGACAGGGGCATCTCAAGGATGAGTACGACACTGATTGTCCATCAGTGGGTTTGCAATATAGCAGATGGATACCCCAGGCAATGATAAGGGTACAATATAGCAAAGTATTGTCTTGGAGGTACGTGTAGAGAGCTATGGGAATAGATATGCAAGGGTAACAATCCTACCAAGTAGAAAAGAATAAGAGAAAACTAGAGGATAAAAGTCACTTTTTGGCTATGCTTGGAATGAAGATTCCTTCCTTCCTTCCTTCCTTCCATTTTTTTTAAAAAAATATTTATTGTATTTATTCGAAAGTGTTACAGAGAGAGGTAGAGCCAGAGAGAGAGAGGTCTTCCATCCATTGGTTCCCTCCGCTAATGGCCACAATGGCCAGAGCTGTGCTGATCCAAAGCCAGGAGCCAGGAGCTTCTTCCAGGTCTCCCACATGGGTGCAGGGGCCCAAGGACTTGGGCCATCTTCCACTGCTTTCCCAGGCCATAGCAGAGAGCTAGATTGGAAGTGGAGCAGCCGGGACTCGAACTAGCAGCCTGCTGGTGCTGCAGGCTGGGGCTTTAACCCGCTGTGCCACAGCATCAGCCGCTGGAATGAAGATTTCACTAGGAAGAGTAAACTGGAGATCATTTGTGGTAGAAGAAAGAGCTTAAATAAAAAACAGGGTGAATGGGTCTGGCATTATAGCGTAGGGGGTTAAGCTGCTGCCTGTAGCTCTGGCATCCCATTTGGGTACCAGTTCAAGTCTTGGCTGCTATCCTTCTAATCTGGCTCCCTACTAGAGTGCCTGGAAAGGAAGCAAAGGATGGCATGGGTCCTTGGGCCCCTGCACCCATGTGGGAGACCCCAAGGGATTTACTGGCTCCTGGCTCCTGGCTTTGGCCTCCCAGTCCTGGCCATTATGGTCATGTGGAGAGTGAACCAACACATGGAAGATCTCTCTCCCTCTCTATGTCTCTGTAACTGCCTTTCAAATAAATAACTCTTGAACTGGCTCTCAAATGGGACGTCGGTGTCACAGGTGGCGGCTTACCGGGCTATGCTACAATGCCAGCCCCAGTAAATCCTCCTGGGGTCCAGGTGAGGGTGTTCATGGTGCTCACAGTCCCTGAGAGCTCTGCTCTGCAGAGGTCCTGGGAGCTGGGCTGCGGTTGCACAGGTCCGCATGCGAAGTTTTACTTAATACCTCTGCTGTGCATCCGGCACTTCATCTCTGCCTGACACCGTGCCTGCTTCCTGGAGACCAGACATCTCAAGCTTGGCTCAGTGGCTCAGGGAATACACCTCCTGTGTCTTACAAGGATTAAAGTGGGGTAGTTCTCTGATGGCAGAGGGTAGGGCCCGCATCCTGTGTCCAAATGCTCTTTGTTCGGATCTCAGTGAAGTCCTCTCCTGGCCGTGCTCATCTCGGGGTCCTGAGGGCCAAAGCACTGGCTTCTCTGCAGCCTTTAAGGTTGCACCTGCTTCCCTGGGGCCATTGCAGCAACTGCTTCTTCAACAGCTTTCTGTCTTCAAGTTTTGCTGTTTGGGGCTACAGATACGTATCGGTTTCACAATGAGGAAGTTTTATTGCTTCTTTTTCTTCTTGCTGATTTTGGGTGACATCTGAAGAGGGGATTGCTCTACCAACTTTGAAATAAGCATTCTTGAGGTGAAATTGTTCTTTTTCTCATTAGCTAACTTTTTGGCATTGATAGAGAGAGAGAGAGAGAGAGAGAGAGAGAGAGAGAGAAGTCTTCCATCCACTGGATCAGTCCCCAAATACCAGCAAAAGCTGGGGTGAGGCTGGGCTAGGCTGAAGCCAGGTGCCAGGAGCTTCTTCCCTGTCTCCCACGTGGCTGCAGGAGCCCAAGCACTTGGGGTATCGTCCACTGCTTTCCCAGGTGCATTAGTAGGGAGCTGGATGGGAAGTGGAGCAGCTGGGACTTGAACAGGCACCCATATGGGATGCTGGCACTGCAGATGGAGGCTTAACCTGCTGGGCTGCTGTGCCACAGTGCTGGCCCCTCTAATTTAAATTTGTATCTGAATTGTTAATGCTTGCTGTTTAGAGAACTAAATATTCCCGTAAGGCTTGTTGGAAAATCATTAGTCCCTGCCATTTCCCCTCTCCTTTTCCCAGGTCGGTGAAAGCCACATCCTCTACCAAACTTTCAGTTGTTACATTTGGTGGTGATTGTATCCACATAACTAGACAACTGCCTATTGTTTATACTGCTATATCTGGGTTTTGCAATAAAGACATTGTATATTTTCCTGCTATAGAAGAGAAGAATATGGTTCTTTTGCTTATCGTTTCTGAACACACACACACACACACACACACACATACACACGTATACACAATCTCCCTATCTGCCCCATAGATGTATCATAATTTGATTTAATTTTCAGCATTTACCAGATTATGACAGTGTGAATATTATTTACACTTGAGCTATGTTGTCTTGCCTTTCTCGAGCTATTTTGAAAAATTTAGTGATGCACATAGCTGTCCTGATCTTTATTCTTTGCTTTCGTTGTTGTTGGTGATCATTCCCAAACTTCCTTCTGAATATATTCACACCATCAGATGGCTCTATTGGTGTCATCTTCTTGGACACATCTGTCTATTTTGTTACAAAAAGATTTATTAATTTGAAAGGCAGAATTTAGAGAGAGAGGGAGAGAGGGAGACAGAGAGAGAGAGATCTTCCATCTACTAGTTCACTCCCCAAATGGCTGAAACAGCTGGAGCTGGGTGCAGGAACCCTAGCACTAGGGTCATCTTCAGCTGCTTTCTCAGGGGCTTTAGCAGGGAGCTGGATCAGAGTAGAACAGCTGAGACTTCAGCCAGAATTCATATGTGATGCTGGTATTGCAGGCGGCGGCTTAATCCGCTACACCACAGCACCGGCATGGGACGCATCTGTCTTGAAACTTTTTGGAACTCCAACCTGAACAGTGCCTTCTGTCCCTGGCACACCACTGCTATTCCAGCTTCTTCAACATCGTCCTGGGACTCCCTTTGCATCTCTCTGGAGCTGGTAATGCTTTTATGGGGGGGATTCCCTCTCTTCCTTGTTCTTGATGTTTCTCCATTGTTCCTATGACACACTTCTTCCAGCAGCTTCCTGAACACACCCACATGGGAGAGAAACTTTCTAAGTGTATTTGGGAGTCTTTAAGGGCCTCACACTTCATTCACAAATCTCCTGTGTTTAGTGTGAGCTCCTTACTCTCAGCTCTACCTGGTGGTCTCCAGTCCTCAGAACCTGCACTTCCCCATATGTGCAGATTGCTACTCTTCTATCCAAGAGTGGGGAGTGGGGAGGAACAGTTGTTTGGTTCTGAGGAGTGGGGACAGATCCTGAGCTGGGGTTGATTTCTTTTAAACAGATTTTTTTTATCAGTTCAGTTTTGCTCTTATCTTTACCCCTGCTTCCAGAGGTTCCTGGTTCTGCCAGCTTTGGACGATTAAAAGCATTGCTCTACATAAAGCAAATTTGGTTCCCTTACGTTCCTTCAATGGCTTATTTTAGGATTTAGCATTTTTGGACTCTTTACTTTATTAACATTTGTCCTTTTGCATTTTACCACCTGTTTTTCTTTCCTAAAAATTTATTTATTTATTTGAGAGGTAGACAGAGAGAGAGAGAGGGAGACAGAGACAGAGACAGAGAGAGTTCCGATCAGCTAGCACTGGTTCACCCTTCAAATGCCCCCAATAGCCAGGGCTGGGTTAGGCCAAAGCCAAGAGACTGGAACTCAATTTGGGTATCTCACCTGGATGGCAGCAACCCAATTACCTGAACCATCAGTGTTGACTTTCAGGGTGTGCATTAGCGGGAAGCTGGAATCCGGAGCAGACCCAGGCACTCTGGTAGGGGATGCTGGCCTCCCAAGTGTCTTAACTGCTAGATCAAATGCCCTCCAACTCTACTTTTAAATTAAAAAAAAAAAGGACTCTCATTTTTTCACTGAGATGCCTACCTGGTCTGTCAGGTGTACTACCTTCACTGCTTAAAAAAACAACAACAACAACAACAAAAACCTCTTTTTTTTTTGCTATTGGCTATTCTCCCATTCTTTTTGCCTTTGGGTGCTCTTAACAAAAGTCTCTTTACTGCCCTTTTAGGAAGTTCAGAAGAGAGCACAGATAAATGCTGTCTAGACTGCATCATTAGCACCAAGCCCTCCTTAATGCGTTCTCTAATTTCTGCTTCTGACTGTTGTCCCTGTGTCCTTGAAAAGTTGACAATATACAATTTGTGGGACTGTGTTTCCAATTGAGATTGACTTGCTTGCTTGCCTCTTCACAGTTGAGTCATCCGATCTCATAAATTTTGATAGATAGGCTTAGAGTTTCTATATGCAAATGAGAAACACCACTATTTTATCGATCCATTTCCAATATTTCCTCTTGTCTGGGGCTTATAAGCACCATCATTCTTCCTCCATGTCTGGTGAGCAATTACAAGAGCATAATTCAATTAATAGGAAGTTGATTTATTTGTGTTGCAGAAGGAAGCTCCTTTTGTGTTACTCCTTGACACTTCCTCCCCCTCCAGCCCTTTACCAGATAATTATAAAACAAAGACAATATCACAGAGAGGTGATCTGTGATAATCCAGACTTCCCCTCCATCTTTTCTGTTTTTTAACCACTGAACTCCTTAACAGAGAGCTGAGCATAGAGATTCTTAGATCCATTGTCCAGAATGTTAAGGCGATGCCAGTCTGAGATTCCATAATCTTGGTGAAGAACCTGCATGTTGGAGGGCGCATCTCTGAGTGAGTGTGCTTGTCTCTTGCAGCACCTGATTCATAAGGAAGTAGCAAGCAGTAGAACACACACATAGCCACGTAGGCTAGAGTTCAGTCCATTTACTAATGAGAATGACTTGCACAAGATATTTAATCTTTTAAGCTCCTGTTTCCTCACCTGTAGAGTAGGAAAATCAATACCTGCCCTGCAGGTTACTGTAAAGATTGAATGTGATAATGTATGTAAAGCACTTAGGACTGTGAGTGGCCCTTACGATGCACTTACTGTTTGTGGCTGTTTGGAGGCTATTAACCATTTCTCTCTTCCTCTTGTTCAAAGCAGAGAATCTAGCTTCATCTGCAATTCCAGAAATTCAATATTCCCTAACTATGTGTTACACGACAGCAGACTTTTGAGTTATACCTGTAGTGGTATCTTTGGCAGCCCTTATGAGAATCATTTGTGATACAGATGTTTAAAAAAAAACTCCCCCAAATGCAATTATCCCCCCAAAATCCCCTGATTCCTTAACAAAAAAAGCAAGTAGTTAAAAAGTAATTTTTAGTTACTCTTCTTTAGGTAGCCCATTAACATGTAGAATTAATTGTTTTTAAATAAAAAAACTTAGGATAGAGTGTCTTACCAATTCTGAAGGGCTTAACGTAGCTCCTCAAATCACCTTTAGTATTCAAATGGTTGTCTGATCTATTTATTTTTGTGAAACACCACATGATAAAACATTGAACAGGTGCTAACATGAATATAAATATACAAGCTGGCTTTTTTCCTTCCCCAGTTAGAAAGTGGTTGGTATAATTCCATTATTTGTTTCTCATTTCATTCTTTCTTTTTTTCTGAGATGTGGACGGGGTGAAGGGCCTTAAATAGCTAAATTGGATAAGACGGAAATACCATGCAGGCCTAATTTGCTGTAACTTCCCCATATGACTACATCGTGTAGCTAGGACCTAGAAAGACCTGTCCTGTTACTAACCTGCCATTTAGAACTGCTCTGCATGGTTCAGTGTGATTTAATCACCCATCCTGTCTTAAAAACTTCATATGCAGTCATTCAAGACCTCTTATCAGTATGGGTCACCAAGGAATGATTGATTTCTCCATGTTTTTGGAAACTCCTGGCATTGTGTCCAACTGCCTGATGACTGAATGCACACTCTGCATTCTTTTTGCACTCTTCTGATAACACTCTCTCAGTGCTCTAGCCTGACTCCAACTTGCAAGTGATGTTTTGTATGGGAAGTCTTTGGTACTGTGAAACGTAAGGTTTATAGATCCAGTTCCTTTGTCTGGATGCCACCAACATGATGCAATCCTTATGGTAGCCCGAATCTGTACCCGGAAGGCATCATTCAGGAGCAAAAATCACCTCTGCCTTTCCAGACTCTCTCCTGGCACCAAGAAGGACCACAAGAGGGACAGAGTAGAGGCCCAAGACTCTGTCTCTTTTTGATTGGAAGCCTGCAATATCAGATTCACTCCATGACATTAGTTTTTGGATCAATCTGGGAGAAATTTCATGATCTCCTAAAAACTTAAGTTAGAAGCAAGCGGCCGAGGATATCCATTTATGTCTTTGATTGACAGAGGGGGAAACCCTAGTATTTAGTATTTTGTATGTTTAAGGTTAAAAATAGGCCAGCGCGGCGGCTCAATAGGCTAATCCTCCACCTAGCGGCGCCGGCACACCGGGTTCCAGTCCCAGTCGGGGCGCCGGATTCTGTCCCGGTTGCCCCTCTTCCAGGCCAGCTCTCTGCTGTGGCCAGGGAGTGCAGTGGAGGATGGCCCAAGTGCTTGGGCCCTGCACCCCATGGGAGACCAGGATAAGCACCTGGCTCCTGCCATCGGATCAGCGCGGTGCGCCAGCCACAGCACGCTGGTCGCGGCGGCCATTGGAAGGTGAACCAACGGCAAAGGGAAGACCTTTCTCTCTGTCTCTCTCTCTCACTATCCACTCTGCCTGTCTAAATAAATAAATAAATAAATAAATAAATAAATAAAATAAAAAGGTTAAAAATAAAACTGCTTCAGAAGCACAAAATAATTTTGTTTTGAAAAAAACTAATCTCCTCTTTTTTTCCAAAATTAGATCATCACAGTGTTCTAGCTGCCTAATTGTATTGTTTTACTGGAGTGTTATTTAGATAGAAAGTGGTTTCTTACATTTTTTTTTTTTTAATCACAATTCAAAATTTCTTGGTTGGCTTCCTTCTACTGATTACCAGTGAAAGTCCTCCATGGTCTGGGGACCTAGTCTTTTTCCTTTCAAATATGCTCAGAATCAGCAGGATCTTACATTTCAGAATTGCATTTTAGGACTGTAAGAACAATTCAGCACCCCGTTCTGAAATTTGATGCCAAGTTCTAGTCATTGTCCGTCCTTTCTCCCTTTCTTCCTTGCCCCTGCTTGCCCATTCCCTGAACTCTCTCATGACATCAAAAGGAGCCCTGCTTTGAGGGGCAGGCCCAGACTCAGGGGACATTCTGTTTTAGCATTTCAAATGTAAGTTGTCATTCTACTTTACAAGGACCATGTTCAATTTTCTGTTTTTCCTAGTACCCAACCCATTACTGAATTATAACAAATGGGAAAAGAAATTCTGAGGAGAAATGATTGTTTTTAAAAATATTTATTTTATCTATGTGAAAGGCAGAGTGATAGAAATGGGGAGGGGAGAAAGAGTAATTTCATTTGCTGGTTTATCCCCTAAAAGGCTGTTAACAGCTAGGGCCAAAGCCAGGAGCCCAGAACGCCATGGAAGTCTCTCATGTGGGTGGCAGGGGCCAAGTACTTGGGTCATCTTCTGTTGCTTTCCCAGGCACACTAGTAGGGAACTGGATCAGAAGCAGAGCAGCCAGAACTTAAACTAGTGCTTTGACGTGGGATGCCTGTGTCCCAGCCAGTGGCTTATTCTGCTGCACCACAATGCTGGCTCTCAGAAGAAATTATTTAAACTTTACCTTAGAAAATGACCAGAACAGGGGGAAAAATTATGATTATGAACCTTGCTTTGTTTAGAGTCATTTTATTGTTTTAGTAGTCTGAATTTTACTCTTTAAAAAAAAGATAGGATAGTATATGGAATATAAACACTTGAAAAACCCCAAATCATTGGACTACACTTAGAATTGATGTTACTTAATCAATGTATTTATTTTAATTTTATTTGAAAGAGAGAGATATACACAGAGAGAGGACAGAGAGGTGGCACTTTTTTTTTTTTTTTTTTTTTTTTGACAGGCAGAGTGGACAGTGAGAGAGAGAGAGAGAGACAGAGAGAAAGGTCTTCCTTTGCCGTTGGTTCACCCTCCAATGGCCGCCGCAGCTGGCGTACCGCGCTGATCCGATGGCAGGAGCCAGGTACTTCAGGTACTTCTCCTGGTCTCCCATGGGGTGCAGGGCCCAAGCACTTGGGCCATCCTCCACTGCACTTCCCTGGCCACAGCAGAGAGCTGGCCTGGAAGAGGGGCAACCGGGACAGAATCTGGCGCCCCGACCGGGACTAGAACCCGGTGTGCCGGCGCTGCAAGGCGGAGCATTAGCATAGTGAGCCGCGGCGCCGGCCGGCACTCTTTATTGCTCAAAAGCAGCCTGGGTTCGGCCAGGCTGAAATCAGCAGCTGAGATCTCAACATAGATCTCCCAAGTGGATGGCAGGGACTCAGAGACTTGGGCTGTCACCTGCTGCCTCCCAGAATGTGAATCAGCAGGAAACTGGATTGGAAGTGGAAAAGCCTGGGTTTGAACCAGGCATTCTAATACAAGACGAAGGGTTCCCAAGCAGAATCAAATGCCAAATGCCTGCCTCAGAATTAATGTTACATTTCACTTTTATATCCCAAAGTATTTCTTAGATTCATATTTAAACAAACAATAGTTTAGATAAGTGTATTTTGGAAAAATCCACAGTTATTAGGAAGAGAATAAATAAAAAATATTTAATTAGATGCAAGTAGTGGGAGACTTAGAAGGTGGATGTGGGCTGTAAATGAGCCTTTCTCCATTTTTTTATGCCCTGCTTACATGTTGGTGTGGCATGTGCTAGGAATATGGAAAATTTAGTTATCGTCCCAGATGTGCATCTAAGTTATGTGTTTCTGCTCAGGAGACCACTTTGTCCCTATTAGCCTTCATATTTTTATCACTTAAATAAGAGGTAAATTTCCTGTCTTTTTTTTTTTTTTTTTTTTTTTGGGTCACCTCTTCATGCTGATCTTCGGAAGTATCACAAAGAAAGTATTTTAAGCATTAGTTTCTGCCCGTGTTTTTGTGTTCCTGTTCTTGGACCATTGATTAGTTTCTTTGGAGACAGTTTCTGACTGTTATGCCAATTGTTACAGAGTTGTGGATATCGAATTACAACGTATAGTTAAAATTCAGCATTATTAGAATATTTCACAGCAAAATTCACCAGATACAGAGCTGGCAGAGAGAATATTTAACATAGCCTTTTCCTTGTAGTTCTTAAGCAAAATCTGTTTTAATGAAGCTGAAATTTAAAGTGTTTAAAATCAATGATAGCATTCTACTGTAATAAATTCTGTTAGACAAGAGTTTCTGGTATTAAAAATTGAGAAGAGTTTAAATAATGACAATAAGTGAATAAACATGAAAATATACTTCCAAAGTAATAAATTTATACAAATATCATCCAATTTGTAATGGCAGCAGTGCAAAAACCTATGGTTCTGTGAACTACTTTATTAAGAACTGATAGACTGAATGAGATTGTCATGTGAATTTTATATTTAAAAAATCAAATTGGGTTCTGTTTGGCTTCTGTTCTGATCTTATGGAACAAGTATATTCTAAATTTCCCCCTAAGTATGATGCTGTAGTAATCTCTGAGAGCAGTTTGCTTAGATCTTTCTGAACTCTGTGTGTGTACATAAAGAATATAATGGGGGCCGGCGCCGCGGCTCACTAGGCTAATCCTCCGCCTTGCGGCACCGGCACACCGGCTTCTAGTCCCGGTCAGGGCACCGGATTCTGTCCCAGTTGCCCCTCTTCCAGGCCAGCTCTCTGCTGTGGCCCGGGAGTGCAGTGGAGGATGGCCCAACCTGCACCCCATGGGAGACCAGGATAAGTACCTGGCTCCTGCCATTGGATCAGCGTGGTGCGCCGGCCACAGCACGCTGGCCACGGTGGCCATTGGAGGGTGAACCAACGGCAAAGGAAGATCTTTCTCTCTGTCTCTCTCACTGTCCACTCTGCCTGTCAAAAAAAAAAAAAAAAAAAAAAAAGGAATATATTGGGAGAAATGTTTAAAATGAAAAAATAGGGGGCAGGTCTTTGGTGCAGCAGTGGCGATGCCTCCTGGGACACCCGCATCCCATATTGAATTATCTGGGTTTGAGTCCCTACTCTGCTTCTAATACAGCTTCCTGCTGATGTTCATCTTGGGAAGGAGCCATGATAATTCAAGTATTTGGGTCCCTACCACCCACGTGGGAAATCCAGATTGAGTTTGGGCTCCTGGCTTTTGGCCTGGTCCAGCTTGGGTTGTTGCAAGCATTTGAGGAATGGACCACTGGCTAGTTCACTCCCACAGCCAGAGCTGCCAGGAGCTTCTTCTGGGTCTCCCACACAGGTGCAGGGGCCCAAGGACTTGAGCCATCTTCTACTGCTTTCCCAGGCCATAGCAGGATAGGAAATGGAGTAACCAGGATTTGAACAGGCACCCATATGGGATGCCAGCACTGTAGGCGGCAGCTTTACCCACTATGCCACAGCGCTGGCTCTAGGATTCATTTTCAATTAACTTTGTACACAGAAGACCAACTCTACACTAAGATTTCAACAATTCGCACACACATGCACACATACAAAAAACTTGTTTGAGAACTAGTTTTACAGTTAACTCTCATAATACAACTCATTGAGGATAGAGGTCCTGCATGGGAAGTTACTGCACAGTGAATCCTGTTGTTAATTTAACAATTAACACTCTTATGTATGATGTCAGTGATCACCTGAGGCTCTTGACTTGAGCTGCCAGGGCTATGGGAGTCTTTTGAATCCACAGACTCTGTCAGTATTTAGACAAGTGGAAGTTCTTTCCTCCCTTTAGAGAAAAATACAGCCTTCTTTTATGGCCACTTCTTTGGCTTTCCATGCCTGAAATGATGCTCAAGACTCTTATACAAAATGGTGTAGTATTTGCCTATAATCTACTCAATCTTTCCATGAACTTTAAGTAATCTCTAGATTGTTTGTAATAAATACCTAGTGCAATATAAATGCTATGCAAATAATTGTTATAGTGTATTGTTTAGGCGATAACAAGAAAAAATAGTGTGAACATATTTAGTACAGACACAATTTTCCCTCCAATATTTTAAATTACGATTTGAATGACTCCACAAATGCAGTATCTACAGATATGGAGGGTCAAATATATATGTTTAAAAGCTTTGAAAAAAACTTATTTGGGAGGCAGAGTGACAGGGAGAGAGGGAAAGAGCTTGAATCTGCTGGTTAATGCTTCCAAGTGCTTGCAATGGCTGGGCTGGGTCAGGGCAGGAAATGCACTCCAGGATTCCCTTTGAGTGGCAAGAACCCAATTACTTGACCCATCACCTCTGCCTTAGGGTCTGCATTGACAGGAAACTGGAGTTTGGAGCTGGAGCTGACTATTGAACCCAGGTACTCTGACAATGTCTTACTTGCCAAACTAAATGCCCGCCTCTTAAAGATGTGTTAGATTTGAAATAATAACTAACGTTTAGTTATATAAAATAGAAAGTTTCTTGATAAGTATATTTATGAAGTGGTTGCATATTTATATAGAAAGTACACAAATTCTTTATCTGAGCATTGGATTCTCAGTGTCACTTCTCCAAGCAACTGATGGGTTTCTGCTTACTGAAACCATGTCTTTAAACACCTTGTTACTAGGAAATCACAAGATTGTGCTTGCTTTTGTGTGGCTTCCTCTTCTCATACTTCTTGGGTGAGTGACCAAATAAAAGGAGAGTGCACATGAATTGTGTGGTCCACTGATGAGTTTCTTTTCAGGACCAGGTTGAGCCTGCCCATCCCCACCCTCCTTCTCTCCACCCCATCAGCCTCACAATGTGTATTTCACACATGCAAATGTGTTCATATGGGGCTCATCATAAAATAGCAGCCAGTTTCATTTGAGCAGCCTTACCACTTGCAAATAAATGATGCCACATTTAACCAGATGGTGAGTATGGAGTTACTTTAGAGAAGATCAACTTGGTGCCAATAGCTTTACATACATCCAACAACTAATTAATTTCAAAATACTCCAAAAAAAAAAAAAAAAAAAACCAGCATACAGAAGTGTACCCACTTGGCATTCATAATGTAAGGTAAGGACATTAAAATTGGTCAATTTTGTGATTTTTTTTGGTCATGTTTAAGAAACAGTGTGGTATGCTGGTTGGTACAAGTATAGCTCCTGCTTTTAAATTGCCTCATTTTATTTCTTCATGTACCTAAAATTTGTTTTCATGTAAAACACAAATGAAAAACATCACCCTCGCCTCGTAAAAATTCAATTTACAGGAACATTGATCATATATGAAATTATCATCTCCTAGGATACCCTCCCTGCCCTGAACCCTTAATCCCACCTTTCTCACCAGAAGTAACCACTGATAAATCTGTTTCATATATATGTATATACATGTATATGTATGTATATGTATATGTATTTTTGACCTTTTCCTTTGTGCAAGCATAAACATTTCTGTTTTGAATTTCATATGTGGGGCCATATCACATATATTTATCCTCAATGTTTTCATGTGGAGGTTTCCATGTCACTACACAGATATCCAGCTTATTCTTTTTAAATCTTCAAAGAGTTAATAGAATGCTACTCGAAGCACTTCTTTGTTTGGTTTTACCATTTCTCTGGTCATAAATCAATTAGATTCTCCCCTACTGTTTCAGTTCCAAAACGATGTTATCATGGCCCTTTTTGTACATGCTTTTTCCAGTGCTTCCCCCTCTTCTAATGAGTTGCCTTTGTAGACCGTTCTGCATTTGAGTGTTGACTGACTGCAAAGGTTGGAATGTGAAATGTTGAAGTGCTCCTTTGGACTTCCCTGAAGTTTTACAGTGGAGTCGCAGATGAGGAACTATTAGAGTTGCTGACCTGTGGAACTCCTCTTTGCACTGGTAGTCTCTAGGAACTTGGGGTGGGGGAGAGGTGGAGAAGAGAATATTGTAATGGCAAGAAACTCAGAGACCCACCTATTGACTAGTTTCATCTTCAAAATAAGCAGACAAACGCTTCCCACAAGCCTCTATTCCTTGATAAGGTAGCCAATTCTTTTCTCCATATCATCATCAGACTTTGCTAACAAAGAATGTCTGTGTTTTCTAAGTGCTCACTTCTTATTCAGTCTTCAACCCACTGCTGAGTGGGCTATGCCCCCACTGCAGCTGCCACTTCTGAAAAACTGCCTCTTCCAGGCCTTTGGTTATCACATTCTTTGGATGCATTTGAAGTCCTTCATCATCTTGTAGGTACCGTTCAACATACCTCATCACTTCCTGCCGAACCTCTCACTTCCTTTGGGCTGAGTGACACTGAAACCATATCACTTAGCTTTGCTTTGAAAGAAAGTAACAGAAAAGTCAACCAAGATTGGTTTAAATGGTAAGGAATATCATAAGGTCCCATAAATGGAAACCTGGGGGTAGAGCAAGTCTCAGGGTGGACTAGAGCTCCCTATAGCTGTGATTCTCCTAGCTTGACTTTAGTCCTGTGTTGGCTTCCTTCTCAGATTGGCAGGGGGAAAGGACTTCATCAAATATGGTTTTTATGTTTATCTAGTAAGACATCTGAAGGAAGGGAAAAGATCATTTCTAGGGGTATTTGAAGAGAATAATGACTTTGTGTCCCCACCAAACTTTTGTTGAATCTCACTGGGTCACTTAGAGTCACCAGCAACAGAAATGGGAATTATTCTTATGCCCATAAAGTCAACTTGGAATTAGAGACATTCAGCTTCCCTAGGGCTCATGACCTCCAAGGGGGTAGGGCTTGTGTGAAGAGAAAGAGCAGGGAATTGATGTTTGGTAGGGAATCACTGCTGCTCTTCTAGGCTCTCTACTGAATTCCTCTTCCTCTGCTTAGTCCTTTAGTGAGGATGGGTTTCAGAGTACCATTCTTCATTTCTTCTTCTCACTGTTCATGTTATTATTGACTCCTTGATTTAGGTTGAAAAATTTTAATGGCAACCTCTTTGACAATGCATTTAATTCATTCATTCTCAAAGCTATATACGTTCAATCCGAAGTATACAACTCCAATCTATAGAGTTCTTTTTAAAAATAAATTAATTATATTTATATAAAAGGCAGAGAGATAGACAGAAAGACAGGTTGAGGGGAGAGAGAGAGAGAGAAAAAGAGAAAGAGAGAGAGAGAGAGTTCTTCCATCTACTGGTTCATTCCCCAAATACCTACAATGACCAGGACTGGGTCTGGGCAAGGTGAAAGCAATGAGCTAGGAACTCAGTCTAGGTTTTCTAAATGGGTAGAGGGGACCAAATTCCTTGGGTGATCACCTGCTGCCTCCCAGGGTGCACGTTAGCAGGTAGCCTGAATTGGGGGCAGAGCCTGAACTTGAACACACTTGAAATGATGTGGGGTGTGGGCATCTCAGGTAACATTTTTTAAAAAGATATATTTGTTTATTTGAAAGTCAGAATTCATAGAGAGGGAGAGACAGAGAGAGACAGATCTTCCATCCACTGGTTCACTTCCCAAATGGCTGCAATGTCCCGGGCTGACCCAGGCTGCAGCTGGAGCCAGGAGCTTCATTTGGATCTCCCATGTGGATAGCAGGGACCCAAACACTTGGGCCATCCTCCACTGCTTTCCCAGGTGCATTAGCAGGGAGCTGAATTGGTGAGTGGAGCAGCCAGGACCTGAACTAGTGACCATATGGGATACTGGTGCCACAGATGTTGGTTCAACCCGCTAAACTACAACACCAGCCCCCTCAAGCAACATCTAAACCACTGTGCTGCACACCTACTTTTTAGGGATTTCTTAATTGTATTTTTTTAAAAAGATTTATTTATTTATTTGAAAGTCAGAGTTACACAGAGAGAAGGAGAGGCAGAGAGAGAGAGGTCTTCCATCTGTTGGTTCACTCCTTGATTGGCTGCAATGGCTGGAGCTGTGCCGATTTGAAGCCAGGAGCCAGGAGCTTCTTCTGGGTCTCCCACATGGGTGCAGGGGCCCAAGGACTTGGGTAATCCTCTACTGCTTTTCCAGGCCATAGCAGAGAGCTGGATCAGAAGTGGAGCCCAGGGACTTGAACCGGCGCCCATATGGGATGCTGGCGCTTCAGGCCAGGGCTTTAACCCACTGCGTCACAGCGCCGTCCCCTTAATTGTACTTTTATCCAATAATATGTTGACTATCTCCACTTGATTATCTCAAATACATCTCCAGCTCATCGTGTCTGAAACTGAATTCATCAACATCATGCCAAGACCAGCACATCCTTTTGTATTTCCAATCCCAGTGAATGCCATCAAATACAATTATCTAAGTCAACTGCAGGCTCTCGAGGCTCCCCTTTCCTCCCTGACACTGAAGCAGTCTCAAAGCCGTGTTGACCTGGCCACTAACATTTAACTTAAGGCCATACTCCATGGGAAAGTTTGTGTATTGACCTCATCCTCCAGTTTGGGATGATCAGCAATATTTCATATGCACATCTGTGAGAGCTGTTTTCTTGTCCACTGCCTTTGTTGACTGTAGGGATCTCATTTTACTATAAAAAATCCCCATTCCTAGCAGAGGAACATGACAGTGGTAGCTATTCAGGGAATGTTGTCAAAACACTTATTAAGCCACTGTTGTTTCCATATACACTTCTTTTTTTTTTTTTTTTTAAAGATTTATTTATTTATTTGAAGGAGTTACACAGAGAGAGAAGGAGAGGGAGAGGGAGAAGAAGAGGGAGAGAGGTGTTCCATCCGCTGGTTCACTCCCCAATTAGCCGAAACAGTCAGGTTTGGGCCAGACCGAAACCAGGACTCAGGAGATTCTTCCAGGTCTCCCATGTGGGTGCAGGGACTCAAAGACTTGGGCCATCTTCTACTGCTTTCCCAGGCCATAGCAGAGAGCTGGATTGGAAGTGGAGCAGCTAGGACTTGAACTGGTGCCCACATGGGATCTAGCACTGCAGGCTGCGGCTTTCCTTGCTACACCACAGTGCCGGCCCTCCACATTCTCTTCTAAGGCTCTGAGTGATGCTCTTCCTGGACAGACTTAGTTCTGTGATTGTTATGGGTGGAGTCAGTGGGAAAATGCCAGAAACTGTGCCCCGAGGCAGCGAGCGCCAGGTCAGGGCCAGTGTAAACAACATGAAGCTAGGGTAGAGATCCAAATAGGACTGCATGAATCTAGGAAGCTAAGGCACAGAGCCAACTGGATTGGTGTCTGTGTGTTTTTAAAGGGGCTGGTAAGAAGAAAATCCTAGGGTTAATCCTAAAACCATGAGAGCTATCTATGGCAGTTTAAGGTGTTCAGAGTGTCATAGTCATTTAAGGTGAATATGAAATGGTCCCCAGTTGAGTGGGACCTCCTGGTTTAATGGGAAAATGCATACATAACAAAAACTTACACATCAGTGTAAGAAATAATACAGCATGCAGAGTCTGCTTGGGAGTGATTATGATGATCTTGGTTTTGGGAGTTTTTTGTTTGTTTGTTTTTCAAAGAAAACACCTCGAAATTGGCATTTAACTCCACTAATATTTCCGGAACAAACTGCTTTCTTTGATGCATAGACAAAGGTTGATTTGTTCCACTGTTCCAAAAGGACTCACACATTACAATGTTTTTCCATTCTGTGGAAATCTATTTGGTATTTTGGTAATAAAGCTATAAATAGGAGAGTTTTCTCTTTTTAGGATAGTTTTCATGCAGAAAGATTATTAAGAGTTTACATTAAATATATGAAAGTCAGTGTTCAATATATTAAAATGAAATTTATAAACTACATGTTTGCCATGAATTATACATAACTTCTATTCCTTAAGCTTTTAAGTTTCACACTTCTAAATCTCATTATTCTGTTTAAAAGTCTACCATATCTATTTATTTATTTTAAAAAAGACATTTATTTGAAAGGCAGAGTTACAGTGAGAGATGGAGAGATGGAGATCTTCCAAATACTGATTCACTCCCCCAGTGGCTGCAGTGGCTGGACCTGGGCCAGGCTGAAGGCAGGAGCCTGGAACTTCATCCAGGTCTTCCCTAAGGGTGGCAGGGGGCCAAGTACTTGGGCCATCTTCTGCTGCTTTCTCAAGCCATTAGCGGGGAGCTGGATTGGAAGTAGAGCAGTTGGGACTCTAAGAGGCACTCACATGGGATGCCAGCATTACAGGTGGTGGCTTAACCTGCTGTGCCACAATACTGGCCCCTTTTTGTTTTTTTTTTTTAATTAAAAAAGGTTTATTTTTTTTTTTTGAAAAACAAGAGCAATACATATATCTTCAATCTACCTGTTGACTCCCTAAATGCCCTCAACAGCCTAAGCCAGGAGCCAGGAGCTTCACCCAGGTCTTCCACATGGGTGGTAGGGTCCCAAGAACCTGGACCATCTTCTGCTGCTTTCTCAGATGCATTAGCAGGGAACTGGATCAGAAGTAGAGCAGCCAGGATACAAACCGGCCTCCGCATGGGATATTGACCTAGCAGGTGGTGGCTTAACCCACTTCAGTGTAACACCGGCCCCATATTAATGTTTTTTAAGACAAAAGTCTGGCAAATTTTAACAATGTTTATTTGGAAATTTAAATAATGTTTGTAAATTAATGACCCTTAAATATTTAAAACTGTATTTGAAAGCATAATATGTGTGCTTTTTCAATTAAATACTATACATGAATGATTTAATAAAGAAATGTCTTCCAAGGTCCTTTAATAACTCTTCTAAATATAAGAAATTGAACAGAAATCTGGATAACCTTAAATATGTAATTGTAAAGTTAGATTTCAACCAGTCTAAATCTTATACAATTATATATATTTTAAATTTATATAGTTGACCTTTTACTCTGATAGGTAAAATTTTCTTTGACATTGTAAATTTTAAAATAACCTGCTTGTTTAAATTTTAAAATGTAGAAAATTTTTAAAGATATATTTATTTTACTTAAAAGTAACAGTTACACAAAAAGAGAGGGAGAGGAAGAGGGAGAGGGGGGAGAGAGAGAGAGAGAGAGAGAGAGAGAGGTTGTTCGTCCACTTGTTCACTCCCCAGTTGGCCGCAATGGCCGGAGCTGTGCCAATCCGAAGCCAGGAGCCAGCAGCCTCCTCCAGATCTCCCATGTGGGTGCAGGGGCCCAAGGACCTGGGCCATCTTCTACTGCTTTCCCAGGCCATAGCAGAGAGCTGGATCAGAAGTGGAGCAGCTGGGTCTCAAACCGGTGCTCATATAGGATGCCGGCACTGTAGGCGGCAGCTTTACCAGTTCCGCTACAGCGCCTCACACTGGAATGCCTAGATTGAATTCCTGGCTCTGACTCCTGACTGATGTGCAACCTTGGAGGCAGTGGGGATGGCTCAAGTTGCTGCCACCCACATGGGAAACCTGGTTTTAGCCCTTATCCAGCCCAAGCTATTGTGGGCTTTTGGAGAGTGAACCAAGGGATGGGAGATCTCTTTGTGTCTCTGTCTCTTAAGTAAATAAATGAAATTACTATACTTGAGAGGTTTTTGCATTCTTTTTATATTCTTACCTGCCATTAGGAGTTAGGACCACAGCACCAAGGTCATCTCATTGAAATCTGGCTACTATTCAAGGCTTTGTCTTAATAAGCTCTTTCTATTGGCTAAATTGTAAAGGTCACTCTAATGACTGAAAGCACTCAGGCTTTTGACTGTGTTTGCTGATTGTCTCTCCAGGCCTGGGTGGCTGTTTCTCACGTTTCAGGTCTTAGCTTGAATGTCCCATTCTCAGAGTTCCTTCCTGGTTGTGTTTTAAAAGAGAGGTACCTTGATCATTTCATATCACATCATTTTTTTAAAAAGTGTTCTTCATGCCACATAAAATAATGTGAGATTAATTTGTCTACTTGTTAGTTACTTGTCTTTGGCATCACAGTGTGAGCTTTGTGAGGGACAAGATTAGTGCTTTTAAAAATAAACTGAAAAAAAAAATAGCTTATTTTGAAATAATTTTAGAGTCATAAGAAACTGAAAATGTAGTGCAAATAATTCTGTATACCCTACATCCAGCTTCCCCAAAGAATAATATTCTCGTATAACTCTGGTACATTGTCAAAAGAAAGAAACGAACATTGATAAAATACTGTTGTCCTGACTTATAGAACCTTTTTATGGTTTCACCAGTTAAGGTATGAGTGTGTGTGTGTGTGGGGGGGGGGGGCGTGCACGCACGTATGCCCGTGTATATGGTTTTATGAAGTTTTGCTCCATATAGATTTGAGGGCCATCACAGGACAGAGAACTGTTCCATTGTTACAGAGACACTCCCTCTTCTTATCCCTAGTCTAGGTCCAGTCCTGTTTTGGTCACTTTCGCCCTCCAGTATCCTGCTAGTGCTGGGCACCCGATAGGCACCAAATAAATATTTGTTGAATGTACCCAGTATGTGGCCAAATATCACCGGGGGAACTTGCCTAATTTGTTTGGATAAAGAAGTATTAATGTGTTTACTAGACTTCCGTTACTAAGAGGCTGTTTGAGGAGAAAAATGTCATCAAACTGCATCTTATAATGGCTTATTTGCAAAGAACACACACACACACCACACACACACACACACACACACACACATCTTCACCCACCAAATTGCATTAGAGATGTTGCATCGCTAATTAGGTTCTTATAATCAAGCCCTTGCCAATGTGAAAAGATTCCAGATCTGGAGAGCAGGCCGAATGAGACCCCATGTATGCTCATGTGTGTTTCAGGTAGTTTACGTGAAATGTCGTTCTGACAGCCCCTGGAATCTGAGATAGAAAGCGAGGCAGCCTGGGCGGGAACGCGAGCAGCGGCCGGCCGGGAGATCTGCTTCCTCCTGGTTCCGATTACCAACACTGTCCCCGAGTAAACAGACACATGACCCTCCATTAACTTGCTTTCCATTGACTACAATAAAATTCCCCCTAATGGTACCAGGGGGAAATCGACTGCTCCTGAGAAATATTTGCACATTGCTGGAGTTTCTTGACCTTAAGATATCTTTTTGGAAGCATTTAAAGAACTAAAGAAAGAAATTGCCCTCTAAGTAGACCTCGTGACAGGAGTAGGTGGGAAAATAATTGCATTGCATACCAGCCTTACCTTTGCACAGGATAACTCCATGACAAATGCTAAAACAAACATACTATAAGGCTACCATCATATCCATTCACTTCTTTCCTGATAAGAAAGGATTATGAATTTTTACATCTCGAAACCTTTGTTTTGTAAGGTTTGCTTTAGCAAGTTACCCTGACTGTGTGTATGTGTGTGAAGACTGAATCACTTTAGAATCCATTTTTGTTTAGTTACTGAAGGAGAACATTCGGTGTATTTTGTGTTAGAAACCACAGGTAGGACCTGTTTCTGTAAATGATTTATTTCCATGGATCTGTTTCTTTAATTGATTTGATATTTACTTAAGAAAGTTCTTTGCTTGCCTTGTCATCGCCTCTGAGAGCTTTTGTAAAGTATGTTGCCACCATAAATAGGCCGGTTCCTTCCCACATCACTCGTTTCTTTGAGGTTTGTATGTCTTTAAATGGAACCCAGACACCATTTTAGAAAGATTTTCTGTTATGTTTTCTGTTTTGGGTATAATCTGTGGCTTCGGAGAGCCTTAACCTGTACCAAGTCAGCTCTGTCAACCTCTTATAATCATAACAATAACAATAATCAAAATAATCACTCATATAAAAAGAGAAGTTCATGGAAAATAATTAAGAAGTGAGTTTATTCTGATGAAAAGAAACTTGAAATCCAGCAGTTTTTCATAACACATATTTTCATGAACTCTTTGAAGACCCTCTCATATTTTTTTTCTCAAGGTTTATTTAATTAATTGAAAAGCAGAGAGAGAGAGAGAGTTTTGTTCACGCCCCAAATGGCCACAAAAGGCCAAAGCCAGGATTCTGGAGTTCTATCCAGGTCTCCTATATGGGTCACAGGTACCTAAGCACTTGGGCCACCTTCCACTGCTTTCCCCAGGTGCATTAGCAGGGAGCTGGATTGGAGGTAGAGCAGCCAGGATTCAGACTGGCACTAATAGGGATGCCAGCATCACAAACCTGTTGTACTACAATGCTGGCTGCCAGGCCCCTCTTAGTCTTGATCTTATATATTTTAAATAAAAATATCTTTAAAAGCCTTTGATAATTTTATTGATTTAAAAAAATTCAATATAAATCAAACAAATAATTGCTATGAAAAGTCAGTTTTTAAAAAAGTTATTAGCCTGCGCCGCGGCTCACTAGGCTAATCCTCCTCCTTGCGGCGCCGGCACACCGGGTTCTAGTCCCGGTCAGGGCGCCGGATTCTGTCCCGGTTGCCCCTCTTCCAGGCCAGCTCTCTGCTGTGGCCAGGGAGTGCAGTGGAGGATGGCCCATGTCCTTGGGCCCTGCACCCCATGGGAGACCAGGATAAGTACCTGGCTCCTGCCATCGGATCAGCGTGGTGCACCGGCCGCAGCGCGCTGGCCACGGCGGCCATTGGAGGGTGAACCAATGGCAAAGGAAGACCTTTCTCTCTGTCTCTCTCTCACTGTCCACTCTGCCTGTAAAAAAAAAAAAAGTTATATATTTATTTGTAAGGCAGAGCAACAGGAGTAGAGGGAGAGGAGAGGGAGAGAAAGAAAAAGAGACAGGGCAGGGGAGATGGAGAGAGCTTCCATCCACTGATTCACTCACCAAATGGCCTCAACACCCGGATCTGAGCCAGACCAAAACCAGGAGCCTGGAACTCCATACTTATCTCCCACGTGGGTGGCAGGAGCCCAAGCTGCTGCTTTCCAGGTGCATTTGCAGGGAGCTGGATCAGAAGTGGAGCAGCTGGGACTCAATCCAGTGCTCTAATATGGGATGTTGGCAATGCAAGTGGTAGCTTAACCCACTGCGCCACCACGCTTGCCTTGAAAACCCAGTTTTCAGTCTTGTAACTGACCTCTCAGCCACATTGCCAGCTTCAAACTATTGTGAAGTGGCTGCTGAATATACAAACTGCCTTTTAGCTGGGAGAACAGTTACCCTCGAGTGCCTTGGTCCCTCTGCCCTCTGTGTACTAGGGATTCCAAGATCTTACAGTGCTTTGCGTACATGTAGTCTCGGTTGACATTCTGTAGTGAGGCATGGACAGAGTGTTCTTGCAGAGCTGAGATGCTCAACTCCGTGGAGGAGTCCCAACCCAGCCACTGGAGGCTTGCGAGAGGAAATCCCCGTTCAGCACCCTATTTCTCTCCCCCAGCAGCAGCCCGAAGCTGCCCGGACCCCATGGCAGCACACTTTCTCTCCTGGTGAATCAAAAGGTGTGGCCCTTCTGAAAACTCAATGTTTCAGATGCACCTACAGCATTTGTCCTAAGCTTCTTGAGATGGAGAAGTGGTTTTTATATACAGAAGAAGACCAAAGGCCAACGTCATCAAACCAAAAAAGAGCTAAGGAAGAAGAGTGCCTTCCGAAGCTCCCAGTCCTTCCCAGCCACAGAACTCAATTTGAATCTGGCTTTCTTGGGGCAGGCCCCTGTAACTTGAGCCCCTAGGCCAGAGAACTGAAGGGAATCCTTGAATTTCAGATTTGCTTTGGAAAAGCCAAGATGCAGGGGAAACCCTGTTCAGCCTTTCAGAGGACTTCCAGGGTCATGGACTTGGGTGTGCATGAATGAGTCCATTAATATGTGCTTTCCAGACTGCTCTATCCTATGTTGCCCTTAGCCACATGAATATTTGTCCAAATGGTGCTTTCTTGTCAACTCATGCCTCTGCAGGACAAAATATTGTCAATGCAAAGGGCAGACCAAGGGCAGAGAATTGCTCATTTCTCTGCATCATGGAAAATATAGGATGTGTAGGAAATATATCCTTTCAACTGGCTTAATCCTTTGAATAGGGCTCATTTCAATAAACTCCATTGTATTCAGTCCTCACTGGAGCTGGATAAAAATAGAACACTTAGAGGAACCTGTCTATAGAACCAGAGTGAAATGGAGAGTTGAGGCAATTGTCCAGATAATCCAAGCAAAAAGGAACCAAAACAAAATAAAACCACCCACCGTGGCAAAAAAGCGAGCTTTAGGAGGAGCCTGAAGGATCCAGTCTGGATCTACATTGTTCAGATTCACCAGCTCTGTGTCTATATTTATTGTTTTCTAAGCTTCAGTTGTTGAAATAGCTTTTCCTGAATATTATCTCAAGTACTACCTTAAAAAAATGCCTTGCTTTGAAAGTGTCCCTCTCTGCCCTATTTTCCAGTAAGAAAGGAAGTCTAAGCATAGATCGCTACGTGTTTTTATATAAGACAGCAGTATAAAAAGAATTAGATGTCTCCAGCGTTGGGGAGATTGCCTTTTCATTTGGCTCTGAATGAATGCCTCTGAGCAGGGAACTAAGGACTGGAGATGGTTTATCTACACACTCACATGTTTTAAACCTGTCGCTTTATGCTTGGCTAAGTGCCTGTCATGTGTGTTGCTTGCCAGCACAACACTTGGCTCATTTAGAAGGGCAAGGAACCTGAGTTCCTCTAAGATAGCCGCTGGTAATATTCCACTGGAGCCTAGTGAGACGCTGTGCAACTGGGAAAAGCTGTCTCAGCGAGGGTTCTCCTTGGAATGGCTTCCCACGATGGGATTGTCCTTTCCTTTCCGATTAGACTCCTCGACCCTGTTTCAGTGGCACCACTTCTCACACTGTCCCTCTCACAGACACCCACATCTTTGCATTCATTCATCTGTCTGATTTTTCCTTCTGCCTCTTTTCCCATCCACCAAATCCTGTGGAGTCGTCTATCCCGAAGTTTCCCTCTTTCCCATCCCCCAAGTTCGCGTTCTTATCTGCCTGCTCCTTGTAATAATCCTCTGCTTTTTTCAGTCTTAAGCATTTCTAATCCAACTGTAAGTAAATGCCAGAACAACATCCCTTGAAGCTCTGCTTAATTGAATTGTCTTTTTTTTTTTTTTTTTTTTGCACAAACTCTTCCTTGTGCTAAAAGATTTTGCTCAAATTCCACATGCTGGCATTGAAAGCTTTTGTCAGTTTCGTTCTGACGATGTCTCAGCCTCATGTGAACAGTCAGCGTCAGCACGATGAGTCTATTACCCTTTTGTGTGAATGTTCTTCCTCCTCCTATTTACCTGCCCAAATCCCAACGCTCTTCCAAGGCTGGATTGGATCTCTCTCTTTTTCCAATACGACTTGGAAGAAAGTAACTATATCTGAAGTGAAATCACAGCATCTTTTTTCTTTTTAAAGATTTATTTATTTATTTGAAAGGCAGAGTTACAGAGAGGCAGAGGCAGAGAGGTCTTCCATCCTCTGGTTCACTCCCCAAATAACTGCAATGGCCTGAGCTACCCTGATCTGAAGCCAGGAGCCAAGATCTCCCATGAAGGTGCAGGGGCCCAAGTGCCTTGGCCATCTTCTACTGCTTTCTCAGGCCATAGCAGAGCGCTGGATCAGAAGTGGAGCAGCTGGGACTTGAACCAGCACCCATATGGGATGCTGGCACTGCAGGTGGCGGCTTTACCCGCTATGCCACAATGCCAGCTCCACAGCATCTATTTTAAATATACTTTATGTATTTATTTTTATTTGAAGGAGAGAGAGATTGACTTCTCATTTTCCTTTTTTTTTTTTTTAAAAGATTTATTTATTTTACTTGAAAGTCAGAGTTACACACAGAGAGAAGGAGAGGCAGGGAGGGAGAGAGAGAGAGAGAGAGAGAGAGAGGTCTTCTCTCCTCTGATTCACTCCCCAATTGGCCTCAACTGCTGGAGGTGCGCCAATCCAAAGCCAGCAGCCAGGAGCTTCTTCTGGGTCTCCCATGTGGGTGCAGAGGCCCAAGGGCTTGGACAATCTTCCACTGCTTTCCCAGGCCATAGCGGAGAGCTAGAAAGGAAGTGGAGCAGCCTGGTCTCGAACCAGTGCCCATATAGGATGGCAGCACTGTAGGCAGTGGCTTTACCACTATGCCACATTGCCGGCCCCTGACCTCCCATTTTCTGATTCACTTCTCAAATGCCTACAATCTGGGCCTGGTCCAGGCTGAAGCCAGGAGACTTGAACTCAATCTAGGTCCCCCTGATAGGTGACAGGGACCCAATTACTTGAGCCAACATCTGGTGCTTCCTAGAGTATGCATTAGAAGGAAGGTGGAATTGGGAGCAGAGCTGGGATTCAAACCATTCTGATTTGGGATGTGAGTGTCCCACATTGCATTTTTTTTTTTTTTTGACAGGCAGAGTGGACAGTGAGAGAGAGAGACAGAGAGAAAGGTCTTCCTTTTTGCCTTCACCCTCCAATGGCCACCGCGGCCGGCGCCCTGCGGCTGGCGCATCACGCTGATCTGAAGGCAGGAGCCAGGTACTTATCCTGGTCTCCCATGCGTGTGCAGGGCCCAAGTACTTGGGCCATCCTCCACTGCCTTCCCTGGCCACAGCAGAGAGCTGGCCTGGAAGAGGGGCAACCGGGACAGAATCCGGCGTCCTGAGCGGGACTAGAACCCGGTGTGCCGGCGCTGCAAGGCGGAGGATTAGCCTATTGAGCCGTGGCGCCAGCGCCCACATTGCATTTTAACCACTATGTGAAACACTTGTCCCTGAAATCACAGAACCTTAAAGGCTGAAGGCATTTTAGAGGATGTCAAGTCTTGCTTTTCACCATGCAACATGCCTTTTGATCTGCTTGAACACATCAGGGATGTGGACTATAAAATGTCAGCTCACTCTATTTTTGAGCAGCTGTTATTGATAAGAATTTCTCTCTCTCTCATCTCTGGCCCTCTACCTTATTTGTCTTTTGTCTGTTCCCAGGAATGATACAAAAGAAATATCATTCTATATCAAATTCCATCAATTATTTAATTATTTCAAAAATATTATCATAGCTATCTTGACTAATTGAAATATAATCCAGGTTCTTGAATGATTTCTTATATTAAAATGGTTACTCAATTTTTTAACTCAATGGCCATTTGATCTGGAAGTTCTCCAGGGTATTAACAATAATCTTGAAATGTAGATTCCAGGAAAAGTACAACTTCCTTGATCCATGGTGCTTACTCTAGAAATCTTGAAGTATTTTTATCACTTATTTGGTTCATGATGCACTGTAATATTTAATATTTTTTGGAAGGGGTCAGGGAGAAACGAGGGAAAACTTCCTGTGTTCTTGTTTTTACCTTCAAGCCAGCTCCTGGAAATCTCCTAGAAAGCAAGGACTCAGACTTGCAAATCTCCACATTCTTCAAAGCAGGCCCTAAACCCAATAGGCAGTCAATAATTTGATTTTGGGGAGTTACTGTCGGACTACAAATATCCCTGAGTGCAGTGTTCACTTCTCAGTTGTGTATTATTAAATCTCTTGGCAGTGTTGACACTGTTCATTGCTTTCTTCTGGAAATTCTAATCTTGGTTTCCAAGACAGTTTACTTTGAAGATTTTCTAAGCTCTCCACATCATAGTCTTCTTTGTAATTTATCATTAATATTCATTTGTTTTCTTTAAGATTCTTTCTAATGTGTTTTTTCCTTCTCCTAATCCATACCTTGGGCATCCCTTTCTGTGCCTTCAGTACCATCTCTTTATGAATGACATCTTTCTCTTGAGTCCTAGAAGACTATATCCCATTGTCATTTCCACTTGGATGGCCAAAGGCACTGAAATAAACAATATGCTCAAGTTTGAGCTCATTAAACTCACTGCGTTTTCCCAGAGTCAAGTTCCTTCCTTTGTATTCCCCAGCACCCACTGAAGAGTTCAAGCCAGAATCTGACGGTCATCCCTCTCTCCTCACTCTATGCCCCACCCTCACTTTCAATCAGTAACTAAGCTGATTCAGTTCTACTTGCTAAACTTCCATGAATCTGTTCACTTTTCTTTATCCTCACTGCCACTACTGCACTCTGGTTACGAGGTCTTTGGGCACAGATTACTGTTATTCACCTACCACCAGAGCTGAAAGTTTGAGAATGTTTAAGAGTCAATTTAGGGTCAGACATTTGGTGCAGGGGTTTACATGGCACTTGGGACACCTGCATCCCACCTGGAGTGCCTGGGATTGAGTTCCAGCTACAACTCCAAGTCCAGCTTTCTGCTAATGCATACCCAGGAAGACAGTGGTGGTGGTTCAAGGGACCTATGGGTCCCTGTTACTCACATGGGAGACCCATATTAAAATCTGGGTTCCTGAATTCTGCCATTCTGCCTGGCTTAACCTCAGCTGTTGTGGGCATTTGGGGAGTGAATCAGCAGATGGAAGATCTCTCTCTCCCTCTCTTCTCTCTTTCACATAAGATGGAAAAAAAAAGTGAGGGAGGGAGGGGTCAACTTTAAATTCCTTTCATGGAGAAAAAGACAAGAAGTCAACTGAAGAGATTTGAGAGACATATTTAGGAAGTAAAATTGAACGAACTTGGCGCTGTATTGGATTCTGTGGTAAGGACAGGGTAAGCATGATAGAGGAGTAGTGGACAATGCTGACATTCCTGGTTCAAGGTGGTAGGTGTATGTGCAGAGCTTGGAGGAAGAGTTTCGGGCCTCCTCACTCTTCCCTATAGTTTCTCATTCCGATGCTCCCTGCGCTCTATTGTGATCACCTGCTTGCCCATGTGCCCTCTGCAGCACACCTACACTGTAGGTTCTGGGAGGACTTCTGTATCATGTTCATGCCTTCATCCTCTTTCCCTGCCTAGGGCTTTGTGTATTGTAAGTGCTCAATATTTGATTGGTGAATGAATTAATGAGTTCTTGTGGCTTGGTATCACAGATTGTGTTGTGTTTAAAGATATATTTTTAGAAAAGGGTATGTTGGGGGAAGGTTAAGATTGGTAGCAAAGAATCTGTCTCAATATCTTGCTGCATATAGCTGAAGGTACAAAACAAAAGACAGTGAAACAACCAAAAATCAAACTTGAAGGGCACTGTGGCATTAACTGCCTATCAGAAAAATGACATAACACACACAGACACAATTAGTGAAGTAATAGTAGTAGTACTAATGGAAGTATCTATTGTGCGTGAGGACCTATGTTGGAGTCTATAGGTAGTGGTCATATGTCTGAATTTGACTGGAAGAAGCCTGATTTATGCCTGTTGTCCCAGCATGATCCGGTCTGGATAAAATATCAAGTGAACACACTACCCCTTACAAAAAGATCCCGATTCAAGAAAGCTTGTTCTTGATAATAAGTTCATTGGGCTTCAGTCTTAATAGCCACATGGAGGAAATTTAGGGCTGTCTTGAGGAAATTCACAGGAAGAATTCACTGGGAAAAAGAAGCAAACAAACCCAAACCCCAGACAGATTCAAGAAATCTCTGTGAGGAAGACTTGGGGGAAAGCAGCAGTCTAAGATGACCATCATTGTCAAGATGTAGCCATTTTTTCACTGTTTGGCTTGAAATATCCATCCTAAGAGTCATCCTGGGGTTTCCACAAAAGAGAAGTGGGCAAGGGGAGAGCCTAGCCTTCAGATTGCTGCTATTAAGAAAGCTGTGTGTCCAGAGATGGACAGAGTCTTGCTCCCCCAATCCTGCCCCTGTTCTTGGAAAGTCCTTTCTCATTGGCTCCCACCAAAACCAACACAGTTGGAGACTGCCTGGATTTTACGTTGGCAGAGGAAAGGGAAGAGAAGATGGCCTAGATCTCAGGAGCATTTGCTAAAAACTAAAAATTGCTTACATTTAAGGTATGCAACTTGATTTTTTAGAAACATTTATTTATTTCAAAGGCAGAGTGACAGAGTGGGGGGAAGATGGTGTGGGGGAGAGTGAGAGAGAGAGAGAGAGAGGAGAGATAGAGGAGAGAGAGAAACTTCCATCAGCTGGTTCACTCTTCAAATATTCGCCTCATCTGGGGCTGGGCCAGGCCAAAGGCAGGAGCCTAGAACTCCATCTTGGTCTTCCATGGCAAAAAATTCTCGGCAGAGGGCCAAGAATTTTGGCCATCTTCTAGTGCTTTCCCAGGCACATTACCAAGCAACTGGATCAGAAGTGGAGCAGGTGGGACTTAAACTGGCACTCTGATATGGGATGTTAGTGTGCCAAGTGGTGTCTTAACCCATTTTGCCACAATGCTGACCCCCAATTTGATGTTTTTTTTTTTTTTAAGATTTATTTATTTATTTGCAAGTTAGAGTTACACAGAGAGAGGAGAGGCAGAGAGAGAGAGAGAGAGAGAAAGGTCTCCCATCCATTGGTTCACTCCTCAGATGGCTGCAACAGCTGGAGCTGCACTGATCTGAAGCCAGCAGCCAGGAGCTCCTTCCGGGTACAGGGGCCCAAGGACTTGGGCCATCTTCTACTGCTTTCCAAGGCCATAGCAGAGAGCTGGATCGGAAGTAGAGCAGCTGGGCCTCGAACCAGAGCCTATATGGGGTGCTGGCAACTCAGGCCAGGGCGTTAACCCGCTGAGCCACAGCGCTGGCCCCCCACTTTGATGTTTTGATACAACAATTCTCCCTTTAAAAATAAACCTGGACAGTAGCAAGACTATAGTTTACAACTATTTATTAGACGTTTTATAAAGAATTATAAAAGAAGAATTAGAAGTTTCCCAATGGAATGAAATGATAAATGTTTAGGGAGATGGAAATGTTACTATCCTGACTTAATCATCACATGTGTATAAATTATCACACAGTGTACCCTGTAAGTATGTGTGATTATTATGTGTCTTTAAAAAAACCCAGGAGGGGCATTTTGGTGCTAAGCGTCAAGCTGCTACTTGACCGTTTCAGAGTGTCTGGGATCGAGTCCTGCTTCCATGTCCTGTGAATGCTCGTGAGAGGCAGCAGGTGACAGCCCAGATGCTTGAATTCCTGCCATCCGTGGGGCTCTGGGCTCTTAGCTTTGGCTGGGCACAAATCTGGCTGGGTGGTCATTTGGGGAATGGATAAGCAGATGGAAGATCTCTGTCTCCCTTTCTCTGTCACTATGTCTTGCTAGTGAATGAATTAAAAAATTTAAAAAAAAAATGAAGGATGTGAGAAAAGCTTCAGAGGCGGGACTGAGGCTGGAGTGTGCACGTGTGTGTGTGTGTGTGTGTGTGTGCAATGTGAATGCACTGGGTGAGTTTTATAATTCTTTTCAATCACAGAGTCTACAATTCTAAGATGTACAGTCCACCCTAAGCAGAAAACTCATGTGGAAAAGTGAGTGATGAGATTAGATCCGATTTTGAACCCTATCTTTAAAAGCCTGGGGGTGGTGTGAATGGGCAGAGGTGAGCCCTGATTCCTTCAGAAGTGGTGTTAGACTGTTATTTTGGTGACCCTTTGTGGCCTACACCTCCCAGTATTTCTGCCTTGCTGTGCCTCCCTCCCATACTGATGGAAACCTGGCCATTTACCTAGCTTGGACCAACAGGACACGAGCAGACACAATGCAAGCAGCAGTGTGATAAGCATTGCCCCTTTGTGCTCGTTCTCTTGCGATGCTCTTTCTTAGGTTGCAACTGCCAGCTGTGTGGATGCCCATGCAACCACACACATGGACAGGCCCATGGAGGATTACCCTTGGCTGACAGTCCCAGCTGAGTTCTAGCTGGGCCATCCAATGCCCCTTGCCAGCCACGTGGATGAGGCTGTTTCAGATGTTCCAGGCCTCCTAGTGCTCCGACCATCACAACGTGAAGTGGAGCCCTTGAAATCAAGAGGAATAATAAACTATTGGCTGTGCTTGCTTCGGCAGCACATATACTAAAATTGGAATGATAAACTATTGGCTTAATCCCCCACTAGGTTTAGGGGTGGTTGGTGATGCTATGATAGATAATAGGGACAGCTGAACGTGGTCGTTTTGTATCCCTCTTCCTTTCAGCAACCGTTAGAGGACACTGATGGGCTCTGTGGATGATGCAAAGGTAGGGAGGAAGCTCTGGGGAGCCCCTGTCCTAGGGGTGAGAGTGATTCCTGCACCTCTGGCTCTACCCTGTGTCTTCCTTCCTTCCTTCCTTCCTTGCTTCCTTCCTTCCTCCCTCCCTCCCTCCCTCCCTCTCCCTTTCATTCATTCATTATTAATTTGAAAGGCAGAGTTACGGACAGAGAGAGGGAGAGACAGGGAAAGTAAGATCTATCTGCTGGTTCACTCCACAAATGGCCTCAATGACGGGGCTGGGCCAGGGCAAAGCCAGGAGCCAGGAGCTTCCTCTAGGTCACCAATGTAGGTACAGGGGCCCAAGCATGTGGGTCATCTTCTGCTGCTTTCCCACGCACATTAGCAAAGATCTGGATTGGAAGTGGAGCAGCTAGGACTCGAACCATCACCCACTTAGAATGGCTTAACTCACATCTGCTGGTTCACTCCCCAAATGCCCACAACAGCTGAGACTGGGCCATGCCAAAGCCAGGAGCCAAGAACTGCATTTGGGTCTCCCACATGGGTGGCATAAACCTAATTACTTGAGCCATCACTTGTTGCCCTCCAGGGTGCACATTAGCAGGAAGCTGGATCAAAAGCAGAGCTAGGATTCGAACCCTGACACTCTGATATGGGATGTGCGTATCCCAAGCAAGGCCTTAACTGCTGTGCCAAGTGCCCACCACCATACACCATCCTCTGCTCTGCTTTTTCCATATTCCAAAGGCAACTTGCCTTTCCTATTCAGAAAAGGAGTTCCAAGCTTGGGGCTCAGAGCTGCTGCTGGTCTTTAGGGCATCTTAATGCCTGATGGAGACCATAGCAGCAGACTGTCAGTCACAGCAACAGACTGGAACCAGAAGGGTGGACTTCCATCCTAGAACAGATGGCTTGGCCAACAGCGTTCCAGCTGGCTTTTAGATATCATTTGCCACCTTGGCCAGTGCAGAAAGTGTACAGCTGCTCTTATATGGCTCCCACAGCCCTGGGACAGCTCTGCCAGCAGCAAGTTGTGTGTCTTCATGTCTCTGGCTCAGCCGTGGAGGAAAGAGTCCTGCCTCTGGGGCCAGGGGACCTGGATTAGAGTTTTACCACCTCCTTTTTGTCATGAAGTGGCCTTAAGTAAGTCCTTGATCTCTATGGGCCCTTGGATTTTTTTTTTTTTTTTTTTTGAATGGAGGTGGGAAAATGAAAGAAATCCAAGAACCTCTTTCCAGATTGAAATGCTTAGATACTAATATGCTGCAGAAAGCCGAAAGCCAAGCACGGATACAGAGTCTTCGAGTTTCATTACGGGACTTGTGCTTAATAGTCTGACTCCATCTCCCTCTCCTTATTGCAACTCAGTCAATTAGTCAATTTCTCTGCATTTTAGTTGTGCTCTATTTGTCAAATGGAGATAATAAGAGATGCCTTAGAGGGATTCAGGGAAGATAAACTAATTAATGGTCATAAAGTCCTGGTGGCCGTGTGCCTGCTAAGTGGTCATGAGTCTAAACAGATTTTTCTAGCTTCTCAGCTGCTCACTGCCTGTGCATCAGAAAGCGGCACCGTTATAACTGAACGTTCTTTCTGCTTGAGAGAGACAGAGGGAGAGAGACAGGCAGCCAGAGCGTCCATCCGCTTGTTCATTCCCCAGATGCCCACAGCGGCCATGCTGGGAAAGGCTGGAGCTGGGAGCCGGGAACTCAGTCCAGGTCTCCCACATGCAAGGCAGAAACTCAAATTCTTAGTCACCACCTTCTGTGTTCCAGGGTGGCGTTAGCAGGAAGCTGCAAGTGGGACCTGAATCTTGACCCTCTGATGTAGATGTCATAGCTATTAGGCAAAATGCCCCTGTCTTAGGATTTTTGGTTTTAAACAGAAAGGACACTTGGAGGCACTGGGAAGAAGCATAGCAGAAGCAAAGATCAGAATCCTGGCTAAGAGGGAGGAGGAAGGTTAAATGTGTGGGCTGAGGGAGGAGGAAATTCGGGTTACTGATGAGGAGAGATCTTTGGGATTTGAGTTCCCAGGAGGTGTCCCTCACTAATACGATCGGTAGTGGCTGAAGGGATAGCCCCCAGATTGGCAGAAGAAACACGGTGTAGCATCTGCCAGGGTGCTCTTGGCTTTGGTTTCTACTTTTTCTTTCCTTTATCACATTGGATGCGAAGGCAGGATCTGAAGATCCTAGCCAGTTCTTTTAAAATATCAATTTACTATTTTGCTTGTTTATCTAAGTTATGTCCTAGGCAATTTGACAGTTCAGAAACTAGAGAACATGTTTCAAAATAGAACATAAACTCAAGCCATTGTCTTTATCTAGGTTTTTTTTCTTAAGCCTTTTCAGATATTTTCAGTGGAAATTAATTCCATCTTCTTAACATTTCCATATTGCTTTCTGGATTGCCATATAGCAGAGGTAGTTATGTAACTACCAAGATCAAGTTTAAGTTCCTTGAGGGCAGAGAACATATGCTATGCATCTGCAAGTTCCTTATGGTGTGTAGGTACCACTTTCAACATAGAAAGTCTTCCATGGTTACTTATAAAAATGATGTGTGCTATGTTATATTAAGAAAGAATATGGAAGTATTGAATAACAGGATTTAGCATGTCAAGATTTTGAGTCTTCTGCATTTGTCCCTTGGGAAAATATTGTAATCTTTTCTTGATTTAACATCTTCTGTGGGGCTAGAATTCTCCTTTGGACTTATTGGCAAGAGGTTAGTTTATTTAGTGATATCACCCTGGAAAACAGAGGGCAGTGACCTAAGAGAGAAAACAAAGTCAAATTAATTTGGTTTGGGACAGATAGGAATAGAACAGATGATGACCGTTGGCATGGCAGAGGAGGCAGAGGAACGATTCCCTCTCCGAGTTGACCCTTGGGCAGGTGCGATTTTATTGATTTTATTGATGTAAACTCTCACTCAGATGCGTCCTCTCTGTGAGCTCCTTGATATGGAGCAACTGAAGTCCTTGGCTGCCCCTTGCACCAAGAACACTAAATAAAGTAAACACTGATTTTGTCCTATGATTTGCTTGAACTTTGGATAATGATGTATGTTGTCAGCAGATCCTTCTATTGCGGTTCTTACCACACAGTTTGTTAAGGAGTTTTTACCTTTGCACTCCAGCAAGTTGAGGTATAAGATTGTATTTTTATGTTCTTTGTAGGCAAAAAGAAACTTCACTGACCCCGGCAACATGTGGTTTTTATCCTGGGTTGGACAATATATAGAATCAGAGGACAAAAGTGTTCTAAATGTGCCGCGGCCTTAAGAAGTTGAGTAATCTCCCTTATTTCACAAATCAGGATCCGGTGGCCTAGAGAGATCAAATAATATACCCGAGGCAACAAGATGAGGGTCAGAATCCAGGTGTTTCACTCTCACTCCTAGATACTGTTGGCTATCCTACCTTCAGCGTGATATTGTCTGGCTGAAATTTCTAAGTGACCATTTTTGTCTGAACTAATATTTCGCTCTTATCCAGTGCATTCTACTGGGTTTGATAAAACTGAACTCAATGGCCGGTGCCACGGATCAATAGGCTAATCCTCCACCTGTGGCACCGGCACACTGGGTTCTAGTCCCGGTTGGGGTGCCAGATTCTGTCCCGGTTGCTCCTCTTCCAGGCCAGCTCTCTGCTGTGGCCCGGGAGCACAGTGGAGGATGGCCCAAGTGCTTGGGCCCTGCACCTGCATGGGAGACCAGGAGAAGCACCTGGCTCCTGGCTTTGGATCAGCGCGGGGTGCCGGCCGCAGCGCGCCAGCTGCAGTGGCCATTGAGGGGTGAACCAACAGAAAAAAAGGGAGACCTTTCTCTCTGTCTCTCTCTCTCACTGTCCACTCTGCCTGTCAAAAAACAAAAACAAAAACAAAAAGCAAAAAACTGAACTCATTAAAGTTGCATTGTGTGTGAGCTGAGTACCAAAATTTGTCCTGCCATAGCACTGGAGTCGTTACCCTAATGATGTCAAGCTCCTCCCAGCCCTGAACCCACACGGCCACTCCTCGAGGGTTGAACCTGGTAGATTTAGAAGCTAGCAAGGGAGTTCTTAGAGTGATTGAACGTATAATATGTAATGTAAGCCATTCATTATTATTATTATAATATCAGTAAGGAATGCTTTATGCTGCAAGTATGCTGACTAACCGGTGTAAGCAATAAAGACATTTAATGATCTGACATTTAAGTGAGTGAGCAGAGGTTCAATGACATCTTCAAAGTCCAAGATTCTTTCTAGCTTTCTGTTCCACCATCCTCATTGTACTGACATTTGAACTCACTGTCTCAAGATGGTTGCTTTGCTCCCAGGCATCACATCTGTATCCAAGGCAACAGCAGTAGGAATGGATCAGAAATGGTGACTTTATCCACCCCCTTTTATTTGATAAAAAGAAATATATTTTAGAAGCTTGTCTACTCCCCACCTGTAGACTTTCATGTACTTATTATTGGTCAGAACTATGTCATATAGTTACTCTTGTCTGGAAAGGGACTAGGAAAGAGTTACATAGCTTTTTAAACCTTTATACGAGGAGCTGGCATTGTGGTGTAGTGGGTAATGCTATCTGTGATGCTGGCATTCCATGAGGGTACCAATTCATGTCCTGGCTGTCCCACTTCCAATCTAGCTCTCTGTTAATGCCCAGAAGAAGCAGCAGAAGACGGCCCAAGTGTTTGGGCTTCTGCCATCCACATGGGAGACCTGGCTGTAGCTCCTGTCTCCTGGCTTTGGCCTGGCCCAGTGCTGGCTGTTGTTATCATCTAAGGAGTGAACAAGTGGATGAAAGATCTCCCGTTGTCTCTCCCTCTCTCTGTAATTCTTTCAAAATAAACAAGTAAATAGATAAATCTTTAAAAAAACTATATGTGAGATGTTAGCAAGAGAAATATGCTGTATATAAATATTGAGTTATTCAAGCTTCAGTATAATGATACCTAGAAATAAATAAATACAAGTATAAGCAATATTCTATATTGACCTTTAATTCTGCCTTATTGTCTAGTCCATCTTCCTTGGTGCAGAAGTCAGAAGCTAGCTTCCTTTGGTTAGATTCAAGAGCCTTTACTGACTGTGGGTATATGTATCCAAACTGAAGGACATGTAACATTAAATGGTTGGTTGGTATGCTGGGCTCAAGATGTGATTAAAATGGGTCATCTCCAGGGGAGAAAGTAGATCAAGATGGTTCTGATAGATCAAGGGCTCTGGAGCCACAACTGTTCTAGATTTAAGTTCTAGTTCTGTAACTTCCAAACTATGTGACTTCACCAAATTACATAACTTCTCTAAGCGTCAGTTTCCTCATGAGTTTAATGAGGATAATGATAATCCCTTATTCACTGAGTTGTTGTAAGGAGTTATAAGTTCCTGATCATAGTCTCTGGTTCCTAGTAAATGTTCAATATCATCACCATCATCGTCATCGAAACAGAAGGCATTTGAAGTATAGGCATTAGGAATTGGTGTTACAGCATTAAGACATATCAGAGTCTGAAGTGTGAGAGTAGCTTAAGTGGAAAATCAAGAAAATGAATCAGGCAATGTATATTTCCTGTGGTGAGGGTGTGCTGCCTGTCTTACTGGGACTTCCTGTTAACAGATACTCTGGGTGATTCATATGTGGGGGATATACCTCTTATATGCTGGCTTAAACATACCTCCTGGGAGGTAGGCTGCTGTGTAGGATTCCAGCATATGGAAATAGGATGATGGAAAGGGGACATGCTGGGAATAGGACTCCACAGGGGGGAGCAGGGTGGGATTCTTCTGGTCATGAGTCTCCTGCTAAGAGTCCTGAAACCCCATGAGAACCATTGACTATAGAAGGTATTGAGCATTAATTCTGTCCTTTGATCTTCCCTGACCTACTTCGATTGAGTGTGTGAATGTTTTGTGCCAGTGTGTGTTCTGTGAGTCACTGGGGATGCCTATTAACAGTGACCACTTATACGGTGGCTGCTCTAGGTAGGGTGGGCATTTGGGCTCATTGGAATGTAGCCTGGTTTATAGGCCTGTTTAAACCCAATTCCATCAGTGGCTGGGATTTAAGGTTAAGTAGAAAGGCCACCAAAATTTAGATGGCTTCCATACTGCACCGGGGATGGGTGACATCTTACCTGAGTAATCAGTTATATGGCTTTCTCCCCTCTTAAAGATCTAACGTGGATGATAGTATCAAACATTGTTATTTACATTAGCTAACTTACCCACAAAACAGCCCAGTGAGGTAGGTATAATAATTCTCTCTAGTTTTACAGATGAGGACATTTAGATCAAGTAACTTACAGAATTCATAAAAATCTGTGGTGTTGCAAAGATGTGGCTAGGTCTAAACATGGTAAGATGAAAACAAAGGCTCCAGGAAGACAAGAAAAATTGGCCTGCGATTGTTCTTACAGACTGTTTGGTTCTAACTTTTGCATAAAATGGAGCTTAAAGGAGTATTAAGCCAAACCCTTCACCCTGTGATAGAGACAAGAAAGAGAGATGAACCATGTTCAGGTTTTCCTGATGTATGTTAGCCAGTGGCTTGTGCAAGGCTCCTCTTTGCCCTGAAAACACACACATAAGCAAGATGACTGACCGATGGGGAGCTGTGCCCCACATTTTGTAGAATGTCAGATTTTGAGAGCTCTGTTTGGACGAAGAGGTTGGATGTGAGAAGAGGGTTGTTGAGGAAAAGGTTGTGAAGGGTAAGTAGAAGATGATAGGATAGAAAATTTCCAGTGTTGACCAACCTATGGAAACAGAAAAACTTTCACAGGGCTTCAGTGTTAAGCAACTCAGTTGGAATGGAATATAAGGCATATGAAGTAGACTTTTTGGGCCGGCGCCACGCCTCACTAGGCTAATCCTCCGCCTTGCGGCGCCAGCACACCGGGTTCTAGTCCCGGTTGGGGCGCCGGATTCTGTCCCGGTTGCCCCTCTTCCAGGACAGCTCTCTGCTATGGCAGTGGAGGATGGCCCAACTCCTTGGGCCCTGAACCCGCATGGGAGACCAGGAGAAGCACCTGGCTCCTGCCTTCGGATCAGCGTGGTGCGCCGGCTGCGGCGGCCATTGGAGGGTGAACCAACGGCAAAGGAAGACCTTTCTCTCTGTCTCTCTCTCTCTCACTGTCCACTCTGCCTGTCAAAAAAAAATAAATAAATAAAATGAAGTAGACTTTTTGAAAGAGGGGTGGAAGATCATAGATCATGGGAGACTTTACATACCGAGCAAAGAAATGTGAACTCTTCTCAGTAGGCATTGGGGAATCTCTTCAACAAAATCTAGGCAAGAAAGGGAGGACAATTTTTATTTTATTTGCACACAGGTCCATGTAAACTCAACTGGGGCTACTTACAACTGCCTGACTTGTGACTCCAGATTGACAGGTTGCAACAGGACATTCCAATCCTCATTATTATCTTCCTGACTGCCACTGCGCATCTGAAGGCAGAACTGGGATTTATGTCGTCTGACCTAAAGGTCAGTTGACTAATTTAACAGACATTCTTGAGCATTGTTTTAGACGCAGTAGGTATAGTTATTAATGAGCACAGTTTTAGGGAAAAGGAACATCCTTGGACTTAATCTAGTGCATATCTAATTGGCTCAATTTTTGAATTCTCGGATCTCTCCTTTTTCTAGAGCTCCTAGTAAAAATCTGGGTCTGAGCTGCCATTTTCTCTGGCCCAACTTCTTTCATAGACTCCCAACTGGGCTCATAACTTTTCTTCTTGAGGTTCTATACCTCAGGAATAATATTGTGAAAGCCCAGGTCAGATTTCACCACTCTTCTTCATGAAACTCTTCAATGACTCCCATTACACTTAGATTAAAATCCAAATGTCTACACATCCCACATGGCATTGTATGATCCTGCCCCTGCCAGGGCCTCTGCTCTTACCACTCTCTCTCTCTCCTTATTATGTTCCATTCTCATTGGCCTCTTGCTTTTTCTTGCGTTTTCCTGCCACAGGATCGTTCCTTATTCTCTTCCCTCTTCTTGGAAGTTTCCTCTATCAGATTCCATTATGACTGTTCCTTCCCCCACCCAATGCTATTCATTTATCTATTCAAATGTTTCCTGACTCCTCTCACTAGCTGTCTCACCATCTTTATGACACTCAGTACTACCTGAATTTGTATTTCAATTGTTTCTATGTTTATTATGTGTATTGCTCATTACAATGTAATAAATGCCATTGGCACTCATTTTACATCTTCTAAAGGTGTTTCATTTGTCAAAATTCTCTCTCTCTCTTTAATAACTATTTATATCTATCATCTATCCGTGTCTTCCTCATCACACCTCCACATTTTCCTCTCTTGGCTTTGCAACTCCTGAAGAAACGATATCCATTTTAGGCATATTTCTGGCAAGTAGTGGAGTTCATTTCTGATTTTAATTCTTTTGGCTGCTGTGAATAGTTTTTCTCTCATTGTTAGTAATTAAAACAAACAAGCAGAAAGACTCATATTGTTCTATCTCATTGCCAAATTGGATATTGCTCAACTTAAAATTAAATGTACACACACCCATAAAACTAGCCAAACTGGCTATTACAATTACATAAAGTTCCTTGTGCTCATTAGCAGTGTTGCCTTTCATGGATTTATTCTGTTTGGCATATACATCAAAGTAACAGTCATAAAGACTTATATAAAAATTTGGAGCATGTAGATGTGGAAAGTTTTTAGGTTTTTTTCGTTGTTTGTTTCCAGTTAAATTGCAACCAACATATAGCATTGTAATTGTGATATAAATCTTAAGGTACAGAATATAAAAACTCAGTGTTTTGTCAAAACTTTGTGTTCTCTAAGCCCATTGTCAGAGTCACCTGATAATGGCTGATATGATTCAGCTTTGCATTCTGCTTCTGGGGAATTAGTGTCAGAATACCAGCCTGATCTCTTTAGTGAATGATTCATTCGCTAACATGATTAGCAATTCTGAAAGCTAGCATGTTGGCCACTAATATCAGATTTTTAGAAGCTGCCCAGATTTAATGGCAGGGGAAGAGCACTGAGTCCACTGTCTTGATTGCTGATGGTTTTAGTTGAACCAGAAGAATGAGTTTCTTAGGACTTCCAAAGCATTCTGTTTTCTCCATGAGAAAAATGATACAATCATATAGTGTAGGGGAATTATAGATATGAGTGAGTGATGAAGCTTCATCAAGGAAGCCATGTAGATTATGTTCATAGGAGTCTGAACAGTGTGTTGCGTTCAAAAACAAAAAAACAAAACAAAACAAAAAACCCACAACCAACTTAAATCCACTGATCCAAAGGCATGGCTCTGTATGTTTCTGAGTATAAGAACTTGGAGCAGGTGGTTGAGATTGAGATTACTGTTCCATGCTTAGTCGTCTATGTGTCTGTGTCTTAGGGTAGACAGTGAGCTCTTTGGAGGCAGAGCCTCGTTCATCTTTCTTTCCCATTGTCTGGCGTGGCATCTTGTGTGGCTGAATAACTGATGATCATGACAGTGCTGGTAATGGTGGCATCCCCAGGGTCACCCTATGCCAGACACCATGCTCACTGCTTTGCACATATTACTTTATTCAATTCTCATCCCAGTCTAGTCGGAAGGTAACAATATATTCTGTCCATATTTTGTGAGGGAACTGTGAAATGAAATGTTTGTGAAATGTTAGACTTGGAACCTGAAACCATTTCTGTTCTCTCACCTAAGTTCATATTGTTGAGTACTATGCTTGAAGATTGTTGCCTGAATGGACGAGAGCTTAGTTAACCAATTATTCCTGCCCCAACTAGATCCCCACAACGCAGTTGAGAGTTTACAAATGGAACTGAACTGTGGTGATGTCCTAGATCCAGTCAAAGTTTCACTGATTACTGAGAAGATAAACTGTCGGTGTGGGTAATAAGAGATTGAGGTTTTACCTGTTACCAATCAAGTCCAAATGTGAAGAGGGTAGTGGATTTAAGAAGAAAAGGGTGGACATTTGACGCAGTGGTTAACACACTGCTTGGGACACCTGCATCCTATACTAGAGCGGCTGGGTTTGAATCCTTGCTTTGCTCTTTTTTTTTTTTTTTCATTTTTTAAAAGATTTATTCATTTATTTGAAAGGCAGATTTACAGAGAGAGAGAGAGAGAGAGAGAGAGAGAGAGAGAGAAGGTCTTCTATTTTTGGTTTATTCCCCAGATGGCCACAACAGCCGGAGCTGTGTTGATCCAAAGCCAGGAGCTTCTCCTGGGTCTCCCATGCGGGTGCAGGGCCCAAGGACTTGGGCCATCTTCCTTTGAGCTGAATCGGAGGTGGAGCAGCCACGACCATATGGGGTGCTGGCTCTGCAAGTGGCTGTTTTACCCGCTACGCCACGCAGTCGCCCCAGCCCCTGCTTTGCTCTTGATTCCAGTTTCCTGCTTCTGTGCACCCTGGGAGGCAGAAAATGATGGCCCAACTACTTAGGTCCTTACTACCCATATGGGAGACCCCGATTGAGCTTCAGGCTCCTGGCTTAAGTCAGTCCCAGACAGTGTAGCTGTTGTGCCCATTTAGAGAGTGAACCAGTGGATGGGAGATTTTTTTTCTCTCTGTCTTCCAAGTAAAATGAAAATAAATAACAAACTTCAAACTTTGAGAGAGAGAGGGAGAGAGAGAGAGAGAGAGGTGGGAGAGAGACAATACTACAAAGGGAGTCCTAAGTAAAGTAAAAAGTAGGAATGTCTTTTGAGAGGAGGCTATCTTTCATTTCTAGAAGCTTCAGAAGTGATGCTTCTAATCCCCCATCTTGTTCAGATTCCTGCTCAAAGGCACAGAGCAGAACAGAAAAGCCAACAGAAAGGTTTGGGCATGCTTCTGTACACAAAGTGCCCTTCCCCCTTCCCTGAGTAACATGTGCTTTGGAAGCAAATGGGTGGAAATTTTTGCCCACTTTGGCTGCCCCCACTTTTGCGCGTGGGTGTGAGTTTGTGTGCCCAGCTCTACCACAAGGAGTTCAGGCTTCTTTACCTGCTGTTGAGTCTCAACAGGGTGAGACATGTGCCTGTGGCTGCAGGCCTGGCCCAGGAAAACTCGTTGTACTGGATATGGAAATCGTTACAGCAAAGTGGCAGGCTAGGTTGTCTTATTTTCATGCTGATGCTTGGGCTGCTCTCCTCATTGGAGAAAGCCAGGCCTGGGAGGAAACCATTTGCATGGCTCCTTCACCTGGCAATTCTGGAAGGCTTTGCCAGGAGCACCTTTCCCACAGACCAAGGCATTACTGAGGGACCATCCTCGTCAAGATAAATAAATCAGAAAGGAAAAACCATCACAGGCCCTCCCAGTCCTTTCTATCTTCCTAGCTGTGGCCCTTACAATCCGGATGGCTCGCAAACTTTTTCAAATAGGTTTCTTCCTCCTCTTCCTCCTTCTTCTTTACTTTGTAAAAAGATTTATTTATTTGTTTGAAAGGCAGAGTGACAGAGAGATTTTCCATCTGCTGGTTCCGTCCCCAGATGCCTGCAACAGCCATAGCTCCATCATGTCAAAACCAGGAGCCCAAACTCTATCTGGGTCTCCCATGTATGTGGCAGGGGCCCAAGTACCTGGGTCTCTGCTGCTTTCCCAGGTGCATCAGTGGGAGGCTGCATTGACAATGGAGGAGCCAGGATCTGAACTGATGCTATGAAATGGGTTGCCAGCATTGTCATTGGTGGCTTAGACTCCGCATCTCAGCTGGCCCCCAGGTTTCCTTCTTTAGTACTCGATTCGCTATAGGACATTCCTCTGCCTTCTATTTGACTAATGGTTTAACGGACTTAAGCCTCAGTCTTGGCATGAGGCAGATCTGCTAGAGGAAAAGTTTGCTCACCTTCTGGAGCCAACATTAGCATTGGCTGATGGAAGGTGTTTTTCCCCTGATGTGATTATGTAAGGAGTAATGATGAGTAAACATCAATTTTGAGAGATTTTATTTGGATAAATATTATACAACTTGTCTGGTTAGTCACAATTTATCAGATTCTCTCTCTCTCTCTCTCTCTCTCTCTCTCTCACCTGTCTTCTGTGTACTGCAAAATTTCCAAGAACAGGTCCCTGGTGCCCCTCTGCTTATTTCCTTGTGCAGGGCAGATAGGAACATTACGAGACTCGGCCCTCGTGTGACACAGTGCTAACTTCCCCTTCAGCAGAAGCACAGAGAATGCAAACCCAGAAAAACCAGCAGCGCTGACTTGACCCCCTCCCTTCTCCCACCAGCAGCACCTCTTTAGATCTTCAGAGGAGCCCAGGTGTTGCTTACTCTTCCTAGCTCACAGCAGGAGACTTGTGACACCTCCCTGCTTTTAAGAGCTCCTGTCCCAAGACAGACAGCTTTCTTAGCTGCCCTTCCCCCCAACTCCCAGGCCTTTCTGAACCCACTTTTGCATTCCTGAAACCTGCACAGGTCAAACACAATCTGTACCTAATTTACACATATCGTTCTCAGAGAAGATGATTAGCTACGAAATGGTCATGGTTTCCAGTCCCCAGCATGGTTTTCTGTTTCTGTGACAGAATCTAATTTCTCACCCCTCTTCATGTTCACTGATGGGGAACCTACAGCCCTGGACTCTGCTTCAGCCTTTTTTGCTTCTGCATCTATGAAAAGACTCATCAGACTGAACCACCAGCAGCCACAGCAAATGGACGTGGAGGAAAGGCGTGGGTGGGTGTAGGTTCTTAGCTTTTCTTTGGTAGCTGGACTGAATACTTTTTAAAGAGTATTTCTCCTGTTGGGACAATTGGAAGAACAGTTACATCCATTTTCTAGTTTCTGTGTGGTGGGTACTTACATTCAAAAAAGAAAGAAAATTCCATGCTCGGGCGATCCATCTGTTGTTGCATTTCATGGGAGCTAAATGCACTGGAAAATATGGCTAAACACACTTCGTACACATTTTCTCCACCTTTGGACTGATACCAGTCATAAAACTCCATCTTGTATAGACAATCTGTTAAAATAAGTTACTAAGAAACCTAAACAGGTGTAAAGGTCACTCCTTGTGTGAGTGGGCTTCCTTTCTGCTGTGGTTATAGCCAAACCCAAACTCTCTCAGAGATGGGGTTTTATAGTCGATATTTTAAACTGTAAACCACATTATATGACTGCAGAGCCGCACCCAGTAGAGTCAATTTTCCTGTTTCGGAACTCCCGTGCGATCCTGCGCATAATTCATGTTCATTTGTCATGTTCCCACTTTGTTCAGAGCCTGAGAGTTTATGAGCAGGTTGCTCCACTGCATTTTAAACATGTCATCTTTCTCAAGGTGTATTTTAAGAAAAATAAACGGGCGATGAAAAGGGAGCCAAATGTGTCCTTATTATGAGAGACAGAGCACGTTAACAAACGAGAAGGAATTCTCTTTCTGGAGAGCCCAAGGAAAATGGATCACATTCTAGAAAGGGCATGTAGGTCTGAGGGCAATTTAAAGAGAGGAGACTGTGTCTCTCAACCATTTTCTGGGCATCCATTTACCAGGCATTTTGGTAAGCACTTTACATATATTCTCTCATTTACTAATTGATGAGTCTCTGTGAAATACGGAGAAAATGCCCCGGGAAAGGTGAATGGTTGTTCCAGTTCATACAGTGAGGGGTGAGCTGATACGGAATTGCAGCCTTTGGTGGTTTCACTCCAGCACGGCCTGCATCCCACACCGCCCCTACATGCCTGCTCCCATGGGTTTTCGTGTTGCAAGAGCAGAAGAACAGAAGCATCCCTCTGCATTTGACTCAGCTTCCCAATGATAAGATAATAAAGAGCTAGTGGTAATGCTGAGAACTTAGACGTTCTCGCTTGGTTCAGCCAAACTGCACAGATTCTGTTCTTACCTGGGTGGAAGGGGTATCACGTGTGACAAACAGACTCAGCTCGCTTTTCTCTGTCTGAGCAGAGTGAGTCATTACTTTTATTAGAATCGGAGCCGATCTTTCTCCTTCTGTTCAGAAAAATCCATTGTTTCTCTCAGCCCACTTTTAAGTGAATCAGTTAAATTGTCTATAATTTAAATAAGAATTGGCAAACTCCTTTACCTACCAGTCTAGAAGCAAGAATGTTTCTCTTCTCCTTGGTCTTGTGGAAGGAAAAAACACTGCTGTGAGAACCTGATTTGTAAAGCTGCCTTGGCTGATTCGTGGCCATTTCGAGACCAGGGCTCCGTTTTCTCCAAAGATAACACACATTTATAATAATTCTTTGTCTGAAATGAAGGATCAGTGTCTGCCATTCATCTGTGCCATGTGACTGTGTAACATTCAGTCAAGTAATATTAAGGAAAAGAAATACTTATATGCTTCCTAATTAGAAACCGAAACCCAAGGAGCTTACGGCTTAGTTGACAGTCACTCCAAACCCTAACATTTTAGTTACCAGACTTGGGGTGGATGGAGTGGCTCTGGTAGGACTGTGTCTTGTTAGGGGGCATCTGAAGGGGTTGTTCACGACTGCAGTCTGCTGGATCTTGAGGGAGCAGTTGTACTTGGTTAGATGCACATGAGGAGGAAAGAGAAATGGCCATGCAGTCAGTGGAATAGGACAGAGAAAGAGCATAAGGAATACTGCGTGTGGAAGGGATGATAAGGAAGACAAGAAAACAAATGTTTTCTGTGCAATTATTGGATGAGATTCTTTGTTTTCTTCTGCAGGAGGCTAGAGAAGAAAATAAATCCCAGATAGACTTCCAGCTGGCTACCAGCAAGGTATGGGAGGAAGATAGACTTTCCTCATTTTACTTTACTTTCCAGGTCTTAATCAATGGCAGACATGAACCTTTCTTTGCTAAGAGAACAAGTGCATGAATAAAGGGACATATGCTTTCAGGGCAAAATGGCCAAAATGAAGACCAGCTAGAGCAAGCTTCTCAAACTCAGTATTGTTGGCATTTGGGGCTAATAATAATTCTTTGTTGTGAGGGTTGAGGGCTGTCCTGTGTAATGTGGGATATTTAGTGGCATCTCTGATTACCCAGCCAGTGCCAGTAGTACTCTGCCCCTCCTTCTCCCAGCGCCCCCCAGTTGGGAAAACAAACCAAACCAAACCGAACCAAAGCAAAGCAAAACAAAACAAAATGTCTCCAGACACTGCCCGATGCCTCCTGGAGAGACAAACTTGTCTCTAGTTGAGATCTACTGCTGTACAGTAGATAGAATGACCTAGCGTGGTTTCTTTATGCCAGGAAACTTGCTGAGCCAAGGTGAAGATTTATGACCTGAAAAAGGCAACCACAGCAGGTGTGGAGCTTGAGAAAGGGTAGTGTCTCTGCCCTGAAAGGACCTCAGGGTCATGGGCATGTCTTGTATCTTTGAATCCTCTCCCTAGGACATAGCACAGTTCAAAAAAAACCCTGGGAAATAGTCTATAAATGTTTGTTGAATGAATAGGATGTTTGCTTAGAGTCCCAGAGTAGCCTCCTGTGTTCAGAGAAGAAATCATAAGGACCAACAGCTATTTACTCATAGCTGTACCTACTTGCTGGTTTATTGTGTGCTATTTGAGAGTCTCTTGAATATTGCAGAAGTAACCAAGGATACCAGTGCGATCACATGCAGCAAACATATGGGAAAAAGAATAGAGCAACAAATGTCACAAGGCCTGTTTTTCAGGTTTATTACCAGAGTGTAAGGTTTAGAAGACAGAGTGTGTAGAAAAAGTAGGGCGAGAGCCTCCCTTAGACTAGAGCTAATTTACTGTCCTAATCTTTGCAAATTGATAATTAGACAACATGCCCTTGACTTTTGCATCCTGCTCTATTCTGGAACTGCTATATCTTCTCATCCAGGGAGCAGTTCAGAACTGCTGAGTCCCAAGTGGCAGATCTCTGCTTCTTCACCAAAGACGTGGCTAGTGAGTAGTGGAGGGAGATGCAGTGGCCCCCTCAGGGAGGGGAGGGGAGTTTGGTGTGGCAAAGATGCAGGATGGACCCTCCTTCTGACAGCGTGATGATAAAGTACAGGATGTAAACAGCCAGCTTTGGGGACTCATTTGATCCTCCTTTCTTCATATTTTTTTATTTTTGAGTAATATTTATATTCAACATATCCCTTACCATCAAGAGTCAAACATTCTGAAGTAAGGATTTGAGGAAACTTCTCTTTGGAAGATCTTTATGCAAAAGATGTAAAAATGAGTGTCCTCTGAGGCAGGCAGCTTTCCTTGGTTCCTCTACGGTATGCGGAGTCGGTTCCGTGATACTCCGTCAATACCAATGCCATATGAATTCAGAGTCTTGTACTCCAGTGCTAGTTGACGTCTTCTCCTGGATATCTTGGAAACATCTCAAACATAGCATATCCTGAAATGGATAATTTCCCTTCTCCTCTCCAAACCTACTCTTGGGTTCTTATCCATCTAATTCAATGGCAATTCTATCCTTCCACTGGCTCAGGTTAAAACCCTTGTAGTCATCCTTGACTTTCTTCTTTGTCTTACACCCTATTATTCCACCCCCACTAATTTTGAGATCTGAACATTTCTCATCACCTGCATTGCTACCATTCTGATCTGAACTACTGAAAGCAACACAATAACCAAGATGATAGGTACTTATTTTTTGTTTGAGAGTCAGAGAGACAGAGAAAGGGAGAGAGAGAACACTCCCATCCACTGGCTATCCCCCCAAATGCCCACCAGAGCTGGGATGAAATCAACAGAAGCTGGGAGCTGGCAACTCAAGATAGGCCTCCCACATGTGTGGTAGAAACCCAGATACTGTTGCCTCTCAGGGTTGGCTGGAGTCAGGAGTTGGAGCCAGGACTTTATAAAGTAGGTGTTTCTATCTAGGACATGAGAGGCTTAACAACTAGGCTAAATGTCCCTATGCCAGGATGAGATTTTTAAATTGTTATTGGATCTTACTTGAAACCTTCAAGTGTCTCTTTATCTCATAGTAAAAAAAAACAAATTCTTTACGTGGTTTTCCAGCAATCCCCAACCTTTATCTCTCTCACTCATCTCCTGCTAGGCTGTTCATCACTCACTCACCTCCTATTTACCTTTTCTTAAGCATTTGAGACATGCTCTACCTATTCCTGCAGCCTGTGGAACTCTTCCCCCAGATATCTACATGGTTACATTTGGCCCCTTCAAGTCTCTGCTCACATGTCACCTCACAATGAGACCTACTCTGATTATGCTACTTAAAACTATAACCTATTTCTGTACTCTCCTCTTATCCTCTAGTACCTTTTAAAAAAATAGCATTTATTAACTCTGAATGCTGTATTATTTATTCACTCCATCTATTTTTTGGTCTCCCTTGCTAGAATGGAAGCCTCACAAGAATAGCGATCTTTGTTTATCCCAAGCATCTAAAGCAACATCTTGTGCATAGTGAGTGCTCATAAATATTTGTGGTTGAATAAATACCTCTTTCAAAGCGTGTACTGGCTGTTTACTTGGTCTGTCTTTCTGCCCAGACCGTGAAATCTTTTGTAGAAAGTAATCAATAGAATGGCCTCCATTGCAGTGGTTACTACTACTCTTTTCCTTAAAGCGTACCTCTCAGATTGTGTGAGCTTCAGGCCCCACAAAACCTGGCCTGCTGCATATCAACCTGATGGAATTGCTAGGAGAATTAAAGAGATAATGTGCAGAGAACTCAAACAGTGTCTGGCATTTGGGCATTGAAGGCTGTTATAATTTATGTGCCTCCCTTGTCGCATTGTGATTAGCTCAGTGGCTGGAAGAGAGTGGGGGCAAAGGAATGTGTGTGCTGATGAACAGAAGAATTGAATGAATGAATGTATTTCAATATGAGAATTCAACTATCTGTTTGGGTTTTGAGTGTTGAGTGCCACTCGCCTTCCTTTTAAAAATTAGTTTCTCTCTTCATGGATGTATCAAGAGACATATAAAAGAGTTAAAAAAAAAATCACTTGACAAGTGATTATACACCTATCAAGACTGTAATGAGAAGGACATAGTATTCCATTACCTTTTTCATCTGCAAGCATGGCTAAAGGTTAGAGTCCTTTATTATTTTCTCAGTAGTCCTTATCACAACATGGTGAGAAAACACGGTGAACACAAACACAAGATAAATGACAGTGACGTTAAAAGGAGAATTCTTAAATTGCTTCCTTTTTATTTGTCATATGCCTACGTTAACACGATCTGGATCTGAATTTCCCTACTGTTCCTGCCTTCAGTCTTACCTGTCTCATTACATTGACTTTTTTGTACCTGTCATGTTTATATCTAACGTACTAGCTATATAAATATATTTTAAATATCTATCTGTGATGGCTGCTTCTATAGAGTGTAGCAAACCCTCTGAAATAAAACTCATACAAGATAAGTAAGTGACCCAAGGGCTTACAACAAACTATTGAGTAGTTTTTGCTTTCTTGGTTCCTATTTCCCTCTGAATGCAGTATGATTTGGCTTCTGACTTCATCATCTAGCTCCTAACTGTTAAGTCACCTTTGAGGGGCTCTCATTCCACCTGGTGTCTGCAGCATTCTACCCTGGTGACTGGCTTCTGAAAAGCTCTGATTTTGGATTGGTAGCAAGTCTGGTCCTCTTTTCTCCTTCTCTGTTCTTAATACTGTTCATGAGCTCCTTCTTGTTCTTCAGAGATCTGTCTTTGTTTCGTGCACTGTGGCCAGTGGGTAGGTTCATATTTAATCTATACATAAGTAGCCCCACAGTCTATGTATTCTGATTTATCATGAGCTGCAGATCCAAATTTCCAACAACCTGCAGGAAACATCCACAAGAATATCTTGCAGGTGTCTCAGACTCAACATCACCTTACACTATATCATGCTGTTCTCTACCTGGAGTGCAAATTGTCCTGCTTCTGTGTCTCTCTACTTCATTTTAAGGCAGCACCTTGAATTGGGAAATTGGAGTCATTTATGAGGCCCTCTCTCAACCCCTGTCCTTTGTCTTGCATTCCACACAGTTGTCATCTACCTCTAAAATATTAGCTCAAAAGCGTCTGAAATACCACTACAACTTCCTATCTAAAAACCTTTACTATCTCTCTATCAAAAAGGACATTTTTAAACACCACAGAAGGGTTTGGTGGCGAAAATATTCTCGTGGAAAATAACTAAAGGGAAGATACCACGACTCCACAAAACATTGCCAATGCTAGAAAAATAAGGGCTTTTGACTCTGAAGCAATGAGATCTAGAAAAAGCATCTCTAGAATGTTGTGTTTATTCTCTAAGACTCTCTTAAGACTTTGACCTTACAGCCTACAGTTTTAAAAAATGTTCTTCCTCATATTTTCTCAGTTATGTGTAAGAGGATTTGAAACAAAGAATATATCTAGATCAATATCTGCCAAATAAAGCTCTTCTGCTACATTTAGTTTAGTAAACACCTCTCTTCTCCACTTCAGAGCCCAAGCTGGAGGAGGAGGGAGGTGTTAGAGAGAAGCTGGAGGAACCAACCACTCCACAGGGGATGTGGCTGAGGGACAAGGCGGTAGGTGGCATGACAGAGGTTTGTTGGTCTAAACCACACATCCTGGCACCAGAGTAAATGATAAAAGATCCAGTCTATCGACAGGGTAATATGAAATTTCCATTTATTTGATAACTTATGATATCGTGTGAAACAAGCATAGAGCAAGAATTTTCCTATGTCACACGTGTTGTATAGAAATGACCTCACTCCCCACAATATTGTTCTAGATCACTTAACCCTGAGTGATTTAGCATAGAGAGAATGCAATCCCTTCCAAAGTTCATGCACCATTGAAGAAAGAATCTTCCACGTCAACCTATTATTCAGTGTGCTGTGGGTTTTCTGATCCACATCTTGCTCTGTGCAAAACTGAAAAAAAAAAAAAAAAGAGTAATGGATCTGTCTTTTTCCACCTGATGGGTTAGCTTTTATAGCTCTACTCTATATGAAGGCTCTTTGGCCATTCAGCAATGCATGACTTGTTAATGCCATTTCTGATTGACGTTTTGCACGCAAATGGCACTGGGTAGTCAGTTCATTCAGTTAAATACTAAGTGTCCTTGCTCTCTAAGCTCTACATATTCTGGCCCTCTAGAAGAAAAACCCACATATGTACATTTTAGAACTTCGTATAAAGTAGGAGAACGTCTTCATATCATTTAAAGTGTGTATAGTAAAATGCTGACAGGATGACATGTTTTATGAAGTTGTCTTAAACCTTTTCTGGAGCAAGGCAGTTATACATAATATATAGGCAGCGAAGAGGAAAATGTGAAACTTCTTGACATAAACTCTTCGTTCATGTATCTACCGTGATGGGTAACAATGTGTTTATGACCTTATATTCAGGAGTTAGTAAAACAAACCTTTACAGTGAAAACTAAGTCCCTCCTATGATGTGGAAGTTTACATATTTTGTGTCCTTATGCCATTAGGATGTTATTATCCAATGTCAAGTACTAGTAGATTTAATGAAGCCAGAACATCCATTAAAAAACCTAATTGACTGCCTATTATATACTAGATAATGTTCCAAGTACTGTGAACAAAACCAAATCAAATCTATGCCTTTAGTTGGGATGGGCTAACACAGAGTGTGTGCTAACTGCGCAACACCGATTGAAGTCCTTTACGTATACCAACTTTTCAAATCTCTATTTCCCTGAGATGCTTACTATCATCCCCACTTTACAGGAGAGGAAGCTGAGGCACAGAGATTTTAATAGAGTTGCCAATGTATACATTGATAATAAGTGCCAGAACCAGGTTTCACATTCAAGACATCTGATCTGGAACAATGAAATGAAAACCAAAGCAATGGAAGTGTAATTGGTGACTAACGACTCTGACAGTTTTTCCCAGAATAGCAACTCATGAGTGGTTGTTTAGCTGTAACCCATAACCAACATTGCCATTGATTTTGAAGGAACAGGTTCAAGGAGTTACAATATAGGTCCCAGTGCAAACCTCTCTTGTTCATCTATGGCACTTGATCAGCTCTTCTGTCATATCAAAATGATGAATTGTTTCTCTTAGAGATTTTTGATCTCACATATCATCTGGTATTTTAGATTAGGAAGCTTTAATAACATCTCTAGAAACCATATTTAAGAGGGAAGATCATGTTTGCATTCAAACGTTGAGAAACATATTATTTTGTCACTGTATCATTTAGGATGCCATGCCATCTGGATAGGTCTTTGATTAGAGTAATGCAAAGCATGCCATGAGTTGGTTGACATTAAGACTGGCATGCAGAAAGCCACTGACCTGGCTTACCACTGGGGAATGCTTCAAAAAACTGCTCATGATAATAATGTTCACATTGCTGTGCTTTGAAGGAAATGTGTCTCATGTGAAAAACTGAAACTCCCTTCAAATGAGGATCAGTTTTGCACGTAACCTTAAGAAGAACCAACATAATTCACAACTGAGTAGCACCATCATCGAGAGGATAGAGCAGATGAGGTCACATACAGGCCTGTCAATTGTATTCTGTGGCCTGACACCACACCCCTAAGTCAGGCCAATCAGGAAGTTGGGTGTCAATGATCAGTGACTACTAGAAAACAACTACTAGAAAAACAACTCACATACCAGCCTTAGTAATGAATTTGATTGGTTCTTTATATGTGGGAGAAATTTTATATTGCACCTAAAAGGTTGGAAAGCTTTCACATGTATGTGATTTGTGAAAAGCAAAAAAGTCTTTGGGATACATTCTCAAGTCAGTTCCTTGGCTTGGTTATGCCAAGGTCAAGCAAGTAGATTTAATATGTTGTAAATATAGGCATGATGAATTACAAGAAAATGTCCTGGGTGTGATTCTTAAACTTTAGGTTACTATGCCATTTCAGGCTACATGGCTATTAATATTGATAAACTAAGCCTAGAATTGTTCTAAAATCAGCCCCACCCTCATTCTAGGCATAACTGGTCAATCTTTTAGGGGGAGGCCAAAATGTGTGTGTGCACTTGTGTATGGCTCTCTTATCAATAGCGTTAGTACACAGGGAACATGAGAATTAGATCCAAAGAAAAAAATATCAGATTGGGCTAATGTAGTATTGTTGTGAGTTGAATCCTGTCCCTTGAAAAGATAGGTTAATTCTTAACTTCTAGTCCTTGTGAATGTGACCTTATTTAGAAATAGTCGTGTGGATGTAATCAGGTTGAGATGAGGTCACACTGGAGTAGGATAGATGTAAATGCAATATGACTGATGTCTATGAGAGAGCAGTCACATAACAGAGAGGAGAACAGCACCATCAAGACTAACACATATTCACACACATGCGTGCACACACACACAGAAACATGGAGGAAGGCCAGGTGATAACAGATGATGGTACAGCTGCCACCCAAGTGGTTGCTGGCAATCACCAGAAACTAGATGAGGCAAGGGAGAATTTTCCTCTAGAGTCTTCAGTGAGAGCACTGCCCTGTGGATGCTGTGAATTTGGATTTCTATCCTCCAGAACTAGGAAGGAAAAACACCATTTCTGTTCTTTTAAGTGACTTAATTTGTGATTCTTTGTTATGGCAGCCTTTGGAAACAAATACAGAATCATATCCTGGTGAACTGTGTGGGTCACAGTGGGAAAATGAGAAGCTCTCAGAATGAATCCCAAATGTTAACACACAGACATGTTTTAAGCTCTTTGAGCTCAAGAGTTAAGGTAGTCCTGCTTTTGCAGCCTCTAGTTCCAGTGGAGTCAGTTATGAATCTCCATGGGTGTGCATAGTGGATCTGCCTAATGTGATCTTACAGACCTTCTAAAGGGACACACAGAGTCCTGTGACCACTTTGCCAGCCAATCACTGTCCAGCTTTGCAGATGATGCTGTCAGGTAGATGGTAGGGTGGTGAGTACATGTACTTATAGGGGGTGAGGGAAGGCATTGTTGCAGGAGACTTAGCCACATTGTTATAATTGGAAGTGGTAACAATGCATTGTGTCCCTACACATTGACTGAAGAGAGAAGGTCATGATCTCTGTTATCTCAAGAGATCCTCTCATTTTGGGCAGGAATGAGTGATGTGTATATGTTAGCAGTAGGGGCAAATAGTCTCTTACACTTTGATGTGTTCTTTTCTTGGGGATCTCCACATGAATCATTATGGTCATCATGCCACCTTTTGATGAGCTGATATGTCAGCTTCTGATTTCTGAAAGCAAACGGAGATGAAATTTAGTGTGCAAGCTATTTATCAGAAATTCGTACCTGAGGAAGGAAAGTAGAGAAAGCAGAGAAGGGCAGAGGAAGTCTTGAGTCTTGGCTAGCCCAGCAGGGAACTCTGGCATGGGTACAGCCGTCAGAATTGTTCCAGGTTGGGCCTAAATGACTGAGTCTTCACATCCCTACCATTACCAGCACATGTGGTTTCCATGGGAAGAGCCCGACTCTGCTCTGTAGAAGGAGTTGACAGCCATAGTTTTGTCTGCTGATCATACCCTGTGACTGAATAGAAAATCTTTCTGTGAAAGGAGACTGGGGAGCACATCTCTATGTCTACTACAGGTCAAGATTCACTTGTGTGACTTGAACCTATAAGGTCTTTGAAAGCTGTTGAGGGGTTATTGGTGTTGAGACTTGTGGGAAATTCATGAAGGAATATTCTGGAAGAAGAATAATATGATGAGTTGGTAGACAGACCTATCTGTGTCAAGGAGATGTAAATAGTTTTCCATCAGCAACCATTTTTGATGTGCATCATTTGATTATCTAGGAATATACAGAGTGGAGGATGGAAAAAGCCCTGAACAACCCCTTCAGCAGTTGATATACACACTGGGAGGTGAGGTTACTGATCAGATAACTAAATGTGCAGAGGCAGAAGACCTCCTTGTAAAATAAGGTAAAAGAGCTAGAAGTGGATAGGTAAAACAATATAAAGGAAGAAATGTTCATCACAGGATGGTATTATGATCAGAAAAGAAGTCATTCATTCATTTATTCCAAAGATGATCCTTGGGGGCTAGTGTTATGCTGTAGCAAGTTAAAAACCAGCACTTGGGCACCTGCATCCCCTATTAAGAGTGCCTGGTTCAAATCCTGACAATACTGTGCTTCTAATCCAGCTTCCTGCTATTGCATCTTGGAGACCTAGATAGAGTTCCTGGCTCCTGGTATTAGTCTGGCCCAGGCCAGACTATTGTAGGCATTTAGGGAAGTGAACCAGTAGATGGAACAACTCTTTCTGTATGTGTCTCTCCCCTTCTCTCTGCTGATCTGCCTTTCAAATCAATCAATCAACCAATCTTTAAAAAAAAAAAAAAAAAGATGAGCCTTGAAGAGTGAATGAGGATTATGTGGGTTAAGAGGAAGGAGGGGAGAACTGTAAGTAGAAGGCCCTATGCCAGGGGATCCTGCATCCTGTCATGATCCTCACTGGCATTCCATAATGGTCTTCCTTTTTCTTCCCATTTACTGAAAAAGACAACAAAAATCTCCCTAGAAGACATGAGGGCATGGCTAAATACAGAGACTGTCACATGGTGGAGCAATTTTAAGAAACTGGAGCACAGAGCACAGGGATGTCTGTGGTATGAGGTGAGGCAGGGAATCAACAGAGTGCTGATAGACCACTAAAATGGCATGAGGCAGGGGATCAGTAGGGTGCAGATACAACACTGCAGTGGGGGAGCTTCCTTCTAAGGCCCAAAGGATGTCTTTGAAGGGGTAAGCAGGGGGAGTAACATGAGTGAGCTGTGTTTTAGAAGGGTTGTTCTGACAGAGAATGAAGAATTAATTGAAAGGAGGCAAGACTCAAGATTAGTATTTTGAAGTGATTTAGCACAGAAAAGATACGGAATCAGCAACGGATGATAGATTAGATTTTGAAAGTTAAGAACAGGGAAAGGTCAAGGCCAGACATGATTTCTGGTAGAAGAGCAGTACAAAATAAACTCATCAGGCATTTGTGAACTTGACATTCATTCTTGATTCTATTCTCTTCATCTATGATGATACGGTTCCTAGAAGGATGATGGTAATCACGGTATTAGAGAAAAGACTATTTAATTCTTCCTTTTGAATGGAAGAAAATATACCAGTATGGGGTTTGAAGTTAGAAGCTCGGAATGATATGGAGAATTCACCTGCCTTTTAGTTTCTTTTTTCATAAAATGGGGATAAATGCCACCTACACCATTGGACTGTCATGAGAGATAACTGAAATAATGTACATGAAAGCTTTGGCAGTGCTAGATAGAGCTGGCGCTAAGATTTTCATTCATTCAGTTGTTTATTTATTCAATGTATTGTGCAAAACAGAAGTTTAATGTCATATGATACTTCAAAATATATTTTTGATGTTAATAGTATACTACAAAAGTTAAAAAAAGAAATTATTGCATCACAAAATATTATGAACCATCCACCTACAATCTGCAAGGTACCATGATGGTTAAATACATGCAAGGCATTCTTTCTCTCCATAAGGGATTGGTAGTCTCTTGCAAAAGACAAGGTGGTAGATACGTGAAAGGTATAAAACCAGTAAAATACTTACACATTTTTTAGAGATCAGAGAAAATCAGAATTAGACAATAATGACAGTTGCCAAGTTGGATTGATGAGACATACTTACTCAGAGGAAGAAGATGGGTGCCTAAAAACCACTCTAGGGAGAGGGTTGAATCTAAGCTAGATTTTAAAGATGAGTTAGATTTCATAGTGTAGATCAGGTATCACAATCTACTTCCTGGCACACTGCCTGTTTCACTATGGCCTGTGAGCTATGAATGATGGTTCCATTATTGCAAAAGTTTTAAAGCAAGAATACTATTTTGTGATATCCTAAAACTGTATGCAATTCAAATTTAGTGTCTATAAATAAACCATTGAAACACAGTCACATGCCTTTTTTTTTTTTTTTTTTTTTATATTGTCTGTCTGCTTTGGAGGTACAATGAAGCTGAGTATTTGTGGCAGAGGCTCTGTGGCTGCAGAGTCTAAAGTATTTATCATCCAGTCCTTTACAGAGAGTTTGCTGAGCCGTGTTGTGGAGGATGAAGGGAGATGTTCAAGGGGCACAGAATCCCAAGATTGAGAACAATTCTGTTGGAAGAAACAGAAAAGGAAGAAGGATCATGCAGGATCATCATCACAGCTGTGCAGAGACAGGAGAGTGTCTTAAGAAACAGGCGCTGTCAGTGACACCATACATCACCAAGAGAGTTCAGACATGCACCCGAGCAAAGGATAGAAAGTTGCGTTTAGCCATCACTTGTGAGTTTTGAATTCTGTGGAAGGAGTGGAGCAGAAAGACAGTGGGAGGCAGAGCTTAAGAAATGGGATGAAATCAGGGAGAGTTCAGTGGGGAGATAGCCATGTGGTTTACGTTTAGTATAGAGTTGAGTGGGGTCTGTGTGTATTTGTATGCAGAGGGGAGAAAAAGCAAGCAGAGGGAGATTTTGTGGAGCCTATGTAAAGAGACGCTGTTTGAAGAATTGAGAGCCAAGAAACATCTGGTTAAGATTTATTTTTTTGCTAAACCTGTAAGTCATCTCACTCCAAAAAAGTATCATTGAATAAACTCCCTTCAGGTCTTTTCCGCATAGAACAAAACATGATAGATTCGACAGTCAATTTTCTAGAGTTTGAATCTGTCCCTATTTCCACTGATTTGTTGCTGGCCTTATGACAGTTGCTTAACATCCTTGCTAGATTTGCCTCTCTATGAGCAGTGAATAATAATGCATTCATAGGAGGATTGTTGTGAGAAATACTGGGATTTTTTTTTTTTTGGTGGGGGGAGGAAATGTCAAAAGCATAGGTCTGTCAGCTATGAATGAACACTGTGCTTGTTAGTTTATATGTCAACTTGGTTAGGCATGAATGTGGGTGTTGTGAATTTTTTTTTAAAAGATGTGATTAACATTTAAATCAGTCAATTTTGAATAAAGCAGAGTGCTTCCTTAACGTGGGTGGGCTGTGTCCAACCAATTGAACACCTTTAGGGAAAGACTGAGGCCTCCCAAGGAAGTAGGAATTTGGTCTACACATACACACTCACACTGCACACACACACACACACACATACACCCTGAATGTTGGTTGTTTCTTTGGAGAATACTGCTTAATATGAGTACAAATCTCATCTAAGGGGCCAGTGCTGTGGCGTAGCAGGTAAAGCCACTGCCTGCAATGCCAGCATCCCAGACGGGTGCTGGTTTATGTCCCTGATGCTCCCTTCCTATCAAGCTCCTTGCTAATGTGCTTGGGATAGCAGCGGAAGATGGCCCCAGCGTTTGGGTCCCTGTTACCCTGGCTCTGATTTTAGCCTGGCCCAGCCCTGGCCATTGTGGTCATCTTGGGAGTGAACTAACAGATGGAAGAGCTCTCTTTCTCTCTTTCTCTCTGTCTCTCCCTTTCTCTCTCTCTCTCTCTCTGATTTTCAAACAAATAAATATCTTAAAAATAAAATCTCATCAAAGTTTGACAGTGTAACTAACATAGAAAGTGTTACCACATTCTTTAAGAAGTACTTGTTTTATATTAGTTGATCACAATGCTCTTTATTGCTGACAGTAGATGTGACCTCAGAATTTGTTCAATCTGATGCTCTAGAAGTGACTAACAATTAGAGTTGGCACTCAACTTGCAACGTATGACTCGACCCATATTTAGCCATTTACAACATTTTTCATAGAATTCTTCCCTGGAAATTTGCCATTGGGAAAATGGATTGGAACTTGCATTTCAGAAGATAACATTTTGATTTCTTAGGCACAATCCTATTAGTAAAATCCTTTATCTTAGGAAGTAAGGACCATGTGGTCATATTTGCCTTTTTGATAAGTTTTTAAGAATTATGTTTTAAAGGTATCAGTGACTTTAAAATTGCAAAATGAAGTAAGAGAGAGAAAAAAAAAAAAAACCCTGAAAGTATACTTTCCTATTTGCTCCAAACCTCATGCAATATTTACACAACATTTGTAAAACCTTAGCTTTCATCCTTGGTTAAGGCTTTTGACCAAGTATTTCTGTCACATGAATATGTGTAACATTTATCAAAATCAAACACATGCACAAAACGGAAGGCTAAATTTTACCTTCTGTGAAGCTCTTGATAAGAGATTTACTCATGAAGCAGACCAAGGTTCCTTAGCTTTCCAAATTAGTGTAGACCTGCTATGGAAGAATTTGTTTGCCCTGTGTATGAAGAAAACATAGGCTACCCTGGAGTGTGGTGATAATATCAAGTTTCTATGGTATCGTTTTTTTCCAAGTATTTAAGACTCTTCAGATGTTATCTTTCCAGTTTTCACAGCAGGCTCAGGAGGAGGAAGGACATGTTGTTCTCGCCTGCCAGCGAAGTTGAGGTAAGCAGTTACTCACGCTCTTCTTGCATAAGCCTCGGATTGAGCCGGGGAGGTGATACCAGAGTTCTTCCATTCACCAGTCCGTTGTTCCCCTGCGGTGTTTCTTGTAAACCCATTAATCTCGGTTTCTTTTTCCTAGTTAATGACTACATTGCTGATTCCGCTTATCTGCTCTGAGGGAAAAGGGAAGCACAGGACATATTCGCAAATGGTAGATGATACAAAAATAATTTGGATTTGGCGATGGAATATGTTTTTGTACTTGCATTGGAACCTGGGTGTGTCTGGTGTTCTAGAAATTTACAGCATTCCGATCCAATGGAAGAAACTATGCAAGGAGACCCAGGGTGGGGATGGTCACAAGTGCACCTAGTTTGTCTCTCTGGTTTCCCAGCCCACCTCTTGTCTTTCTGCTCTCTGCTGAGGTCAGATGGCACCAGAGCTCACACTGCTGCATGGAAACAGCTGAAGTCAAGCTCCCTTTCTTGTTCTCGGAATCCTATGATGAGACATTCATTTTATTCTTTCTCTGGGAACCAGAGAAACTGGTATCTTGCATTAAGAATTGTTAGTCATTTCTTTTCTTTTTCTTTCTCTCTCTCTTTCTTTTTTTTTTTTTTTTCCAGTGCAAAGGCACTGATGATATACTAAGGAAATTTAAAGCAAGATTTTCCTGAATATGTAATAGGAAGATTGTAACAAAGACATTGCAAGCTGTGTGAGAACCAGATAAAGACAAATAAATGAAAGTTCTTTTAGAAAAGGAAGAGTAATTTTTTCTTTTAAATTTTTTGATGGAAGATAATAAGTTCTTTTCCTATATTTAAGTGCTTGTTCATTAAAGAATCAAATATTGCTTCATATCTACTCAATGCTAGGACTATTAATGACTAAATTGACAATAGGAATTTGCGCGTAAACAAACACCACAAATTGAAAGTCACAGGATGTTAAATAAAAGTTGCAGGAGACTATTGTTTTGGAGCCGGCTCCCAACAGACAGGGCTAAAAATCAAAATGGAGTCAATCATGCTAAAATTCCAGCTTGTCAACCTGAAACCGAGCAGTTGAGCTGAGCTTCCCAGAAATCAGGATTACAGAGATAACAGCAAAATTTCCCAAACAGGCCACTTCCTTTGGTATGATAATTAAGCTCCCTCTGCCTTAATCCTTACCCGAAAAGGTAACATAAGGTAACCTGATTCTAACAAATCCGTTATTTTTCCATTGTTCTGTCTCCTGCCCCCTCCTTCCAAGGTTGCCCCTTCCTTCCACTGGTTGGTTTTTGCCTCTGCTTTCCCCAGCTCTTTTCTATGAAAACTAACCTCTGCCTGACTCACTGGAACATGGAGCCTATCTAGTAGGAAGAAACGTTGCTCAAGTCTAGAATCACAAAGCAGTGAATAGCTTTAAACTGGAATTGTCGTAATTTTGCCCTTTGACAGAGAGCGTGATGGAAGCTTTGTAGCATGCTTTAATTGATCATTGATTTTTACATAAAAAGTGTAAGCAGTTACTATGTGACAGACATGTTGCTGGTTGTTAACACTTTTTCTCATGATTTAGTTTCTTCATTAACTAGGAATAGTCTGAAATGACATTGGTCAACATTGTTTTTAGCTTTTGTGTTTAAGAAAATTGTAAACGCACGTAACTCAGTCCAACAGTGGGACAAGATTTATTTGAAAATCATCGTTCTTTCTGTATCTTCTTCCTCTCTGGCCTCTGTCTGCACATTCCCTTCCTCCAATCTTTTCCATTTTCCTTTCTTCATGGGCAAATGCTGTCACATCTGTTAACTGCTCTGGGTAGGGTGGTGCTTACCTCCTCTCTAAATAATGTTTATATTCCCATCTCTTCCCTCTCCCATTCCATTCATCCAGGTTTCACCCTTTCTATCATTGATACATTTATAAAAATGTGTATTTATCTTCATCTACTTAAAAGACAAAGGAACAGAGGGAGGGGAAGACAGAGAGAGATGTCCCTCCTCTGGCCTACCCCTCAAATGCCTGCGAGAGCTAGGGCTCAGCCAGGTCAAAACCAGGAAGCCCAGAACTCCATTTGGGTCTCCCATGTGGATGGCAGGGCCCCAGTCACGTAAGTCATCTCTGCTGCCTCCCAGGATGCATTAGCAAGGAGCAAGATTGCAAGCAGAGCAGCTGGGATTTGAATTGGTGCTCCGTTATGGGATGTGGGCTTCGTAAGCAGCAGCTAAGCCCACTGGACTGCAATGCCCACCTCACTTCTGTGTTTTAAATTGAGCTGGGCTATGATTTTGATCCTATTAAAATTCAGCCTTTGTATGATTATTATAGAATAACGTACTATATATTATAATGCTTTACTATATGTGTATTAGTAGAATGATAGAATATAAGCATACTATTAGTACTTCTCATTTCCTACGTAAGTTTTGTTCCCTTCTGCTGTCCTTCGGGGATTCCCTTGTCTCTGTTTTTTGTGGATCATAGGCATTATTCGTCCTTGGTTTGTTTCCTCATTTTGATATTGCATATCCTCCAATTGCTTTCTGCAAATCCGTGCAAGGCAAGCAAATACTCACACAAACAGCGCTGTGTAATGCAGTTTTGGACAATGGTGGGCCGCACATGCCAGTGTTCACATAAGATTGTGAGGCAGCTGAAAAATTCCATTGGCCTTGTGACATAGCACAATGTATTACTCACATGTGTGTGATGCTGCTGCTATAAACAAACCCATTGCTTTGCCAGTCGTATGAAACAACACAGTTCTGTACAGCACATAGCACTTGATAATGATAATAAAGGACTCTGTTCCCGGTTGGTGTATTAATACCATGTTTTTTCATCATTATTTTCGTGTGTACTCCTACTTATGAAAGAAAGTGTGCATTAAACAGTGTGCTCTCTTATGCTGGCAGTGACCTCACATATCTTGGGTATGATTCACACGGTAGGGGGCTGGCATTGTGGCACAGCAGGTTAAGCCACTACTTGGGATGCCTGCATACGATATCAGAATGCAGGTTTGAGTCCCAGCTGCTCTACTGCTGATCTGGCTTCCTGCTAGTGTGTCTGTGAAGGCAGTGGAAGATGGCGCAAGTGCTTGGGCTCCTGCCACCCTTGTAGGAGAATATGACAGAGTTCCTGTGGCTCTTGACTTTTGCCTGGTCCAATCCTGGCTGTTACAGCCTTTGGGAATGAACCAGCAGATGGAAGATCTCTTTCTCTGTGGCTGCCTCTCTTTGTCACTCTGCCTTTCACTCACTCACTCACTCACTCACTCACTAACTCTTTGATTCAAACCATAAGGTAAACCCCTAATACACATTTCTGAGGACATATTCCTACTGCCAAGCAACATTTGTCTATATTCTGAGACTTGCAATGTCTGGCTCTGTCTTTATTCTACCCTCATATTTAGCTAATGTTTTTTGTGAATGGATTTCCGGGTTAGGAAGCATTTTCCCATGGAATTTAGAATATATTGCTTAATTGTTTGATGCTTTAGCTAAGAAGTCCAATGTCATACTGATCCCAATTCCTTTTTTTAAAGATGTACTTATTTAATTGAAAGTCAAGAGTTCCAGAAAGAGAGGAGAGAGAGAGAGAGAGAGAGAGAGAGAGAGAGAGAGAATCTCCCATCCCCAAATGACTGCAACAGCCAAGATTGAGATAGGCTGAAGCCAGGAGCCAGGAGTTTCTTCGGGGTCTCCCACATGGGCTCAGGTACCCAAGGACTTGGGCCACCTCTGCTGCTTTCCCAGGTGCATTAGCAGTAGTTGAATCAGAAGTATAGCAGCCGGAACTTGAACTGGTGCCCATATGGGTCGTCAGCACTGCAGAGGGCGGCAGCTTAACCTCCTGTGCCACAGCACCAGCCCCATGATCCCGATGCTTTGTGTGAAGCCCATTTTTCTCTCTCTGGAAAATTGTAGGACCACATTCTTCCCTTTTGTAATCTCCCGGTGAGGTATCTTGGCGTGCAGCTTTCTTCCCGCATTGCAAGAGGAATTCATTCGGAGGTCCGTTTAATTAGGAAACTTGCCTCTCAGTTCAGGACAGCTCTCTTCAATTATTTTATGGATGGTTTCACTCCAGAAATTCTCCCTGTTCTTTTATTGTTTGGAAGAGGAACTTGCTGAAATAATCCTCTCATTTGGATCTAGTCTGTCAATTTTCCACTGCCGTCTTTTGGCCGGTCTGGGCTATCACCTTAAGGTGATCTTCTTGTCTTCTCTTGAGTTTTTCATTTCTGCTATTTTGGTTTGGAAGTTTCAAACTCTCTATTTTTTTAAGTCTCTGAATTTTTTTCTGTTTTGGTTGCTAACTTACTTCTGAGAACACTGGATGGAAGATCTCTCTCTCTCTCTCTCTCTCTCTCCCTCAACCTCTCTTTGCAACTCTGCCTTTCAAATAAATAAAATAATTTTTAAAAGAGATATAGTGTTGCCAACGCCGCGGCTCACTAGGCTAATCCTCCGCCTGTGGTGCCAGCACCCCAGGTTCTAGTCCCGGTCGGGGCGCCGGATTCTGTCCCGGTTGCCCCTCTTCCAGGCCAGCTCTCTGCTGTGGCCAGGGAGTGCAGTGGAGGATGGCCCAAGTCCTTGGTTGGGCCCTGCACCCCATGGGAGACCAGGAGGAAGCACCTGGCTCCTGGCTTCGGATAGGTGCAGTGCGCCAGCCGCAACGTGCCAGCCATAGCGGGTGGTGAACCAACGGCAAAGGAAGACCTTTCTGTCTCTCTCACTGTCTAACTCTGCCTGTCAAAATAAATAAATAAATAAATAAATAAATAAATAAAATACAAGGACATAATAGACTCTGGTTAGCTCAGAGAGCAAAGATGAAGGGCTGAACACACTTGGGAGAGGGGTTCTTAGCAGGCCTTCAGTTTGTATATATAGTTTTACCTCCGTGTCCCCAGGGAACTGGGTACAGGACCCCTGCAGATAGTACAATCTGAAGATACTCAAGTCCCTTCTATAAAATGACATCATATTTGTGTAAAATCCAAGAACATTTTCCTAGCCTTTAAATCAAGCCTAGCTTACTTATAACACCTAACAGTAGAAATGCTGTGTAAATAATTGCTATGCTGTATTATTTGGGGAATAATAACAAGAAAAAACATCTGTACATGTTTGGTGCAGATTTTTTACAAAAGTGTTTTGAGAGCCGGCGCCGTGGCTCACTAGGCTAATCTTCCACCTTGCGGCGCCGGCACACCGGGTTCTAGTCCCGGTCGGGGCGCTGGATTCTGTCCCGGTTGCCCCTCTTCCAGGCCAGCTCTCTGCTATGGCCAGGGAGTGCAGTGGAGGATGGCCCAAGTGCTTGGGCCCTGCACCCCATGGGAGACCAGGAAAAGCACCTGGCTCCTGGCTCCTGCCATCGGATCAGCGCGGTGCGCCGGCTGCAGCAGCGGCCATTGGAGGGTGAACCAACGGCAAAGGAAGACCTTTCTCTCTCTGTCTCTCTCTCTCACTGTCCACTCTGCCTATCAAAAAAAAAAAAAAAAAAAAAAAAAAAAAGGTGTTTTGATCTATGGGGTTGCTTGACTCTGCAGATGCAGAACTGTGTCTTCAGGCCTCCTCACTCTTGTGTGCTTTTTGTTGTCATTGCTGTTTTATCCTTGAAAATTGCCTATTTATTTGAGAAACAGAGAGAGAAATTCTGCTGATTCATCCCCCAAATGACAACAGTGACCAAGGCTGGACCAGGCCCAAGCCAGAAGCCAGGCACTCAATCCAAGTCTCACATGTGGTTGGCAAGAACCCAACGACTTGAACTGTTGCTGCTGCCTCCCTGGGCCTGCATTAATAGGGAGTGGAGTCGAGAGCTGGAACCAGGAGTCAAAGTACTCCAATATGGAATATAGGCTTCTTAACTGCTGGGCTAAATGCCTGCTCCTGTGTCTTCAATTCTTTTGTCTAGGCTGGGTTAGTTTCTCCAAGAGAAAGTGTTTCTGATCTCTTTTCTGAGGAGTATAATTCTGGCTACCAGCCCTTTGAGCGCTGAATGGGAGAAAGCTGGGTCTCAATGTTCACATTACACACTTCCTCTTAATTCCTTCATTTCCAGAATGGTCCCATTGCCCCGGACTGAGTTTGGGATCTTGTGGTCTGGAGATCCTCTCTTTATCCTCTCTAGAGTGGAAGCCTCTAGTGTTCTCCTGGGATAAGGTAGGAAAACAGGAATTTTAATTGCTTCTTAATCACACTTTTAATCAATCCTGTGGGGTTTATCCCTGCTTTCACACCCAATTTAAGAGTCATTTGATGCTGCCAGTTCCCAAGGTTTTTGGAAACTCTATGGTATAATCTGATTAGTTTTTGGCTTTCGCCACTGTTTGCTTTCTGAGATCTGCTAAGGCATTTATTGCTAATCTTTCTGCTCTTTGGTTTCTAAAATTTGGTAGCTCTGATCACCTCTCCAATTTTGTTGTTCTGTTGGGTTTTTGCCTAAACAAATCCTCTTACTGTCATTTTGGTGGAGTTTGTGAGGTACTAGAGTCTTCCCTGTATCTCTAAATTGATATGTAAGATTGTTAGAAGCTGTTATTAGATACCCACTGACATCATGTGGTTCTTCCCTAGGCGTTCTATAATGACAATTTTACTCAGAAAGTTTCAAAGGAATATATGCTTACCCAATAACAGAGGTGAGGGAAAGAAGGTGATTAGGTACCAATTAAATTAATGCATTTACAGTAAGAATAAATGTACCTCCACACTGGGGTAGACAACAATGTGTTAGACTTTTTTTTTTAATTAATTAATTTATTTGAAAGTCAGAGTTACACACAAAGAGAAGGAGAGGCAGAGAGAGAGAGAGAGAGAGAGAGGTCTTCCATCCGCTGGTTCACTCTCCAAATGGCTGCAAAAGGGCCAGAGCTGTGCCGATCCGAAGCCAGGAGCCAGGAGCTTCTTCCAGGTCTCTTAAGCAGGTGCAAGGCCCAAGCACTTGGGCCGTCTTCCACTGCTTTCCCAGGCCACAGCAGAGAGCTGGACTGGAAGTGGAGTAGCCAGGACTCGACCTGGTGCCCATATGGGATGCAGGCACTGCAGGCACGGCGCCGGCCTCTAGATTCTTTAAAATTGCTGTAAGACATGTCTATTGGGTATGGAGAAACGAGAAAGTGAGGTATAGCTTTGTGTGTGTTTGTGTTAATTTTTTTAAACAAAGGTTTATTTTTTTTTTTACTTATTTTGAAGGCATAGCAAGAGAGAGAGAGAGAGAGAGAGAGATCTTCCATCCTCTCGTTTACTCTCCAAATGCCCTCAAAAGTTAGGTCTGAGTCTGGCCAAAGCCAGGATCCAGGAACTCCATCCTGGTCTCTTGTGTGGGTGGCAGCGGCTGAAGTACCTGAGCCATCATTTGCTGCCTTCCCAGATGCATTTGCAGGAAGCTGACTCAGAAGTAGAGTAGCAACTTAATTTGCTGCACCACAACACTGGCCACTAGCTTCTGTATTTCAAGCAAGGTTTTTGTGGAGAAAAGAGGGGGTTTTTGAAATAGAAAAAGGAAAATTTCACAAAGGAGGACGTCTTTGTTTCTCAGGGGATGTTACTGTAAGTAGTCCTTTGTCCAGCACTATTTTCTGGGGACAAGGTAGATGACAAGGTGGAAGCATCAAAAAGAGAGTAGAATACTACAGTCATACAAGACTCAGGACGGATCTAGAACGTTACTGGACAAGAGGCAATTAACATTCAGCGCACCAGTGGGCTGGGGCTGAGAAGACAAGGCGTGCCGTCTGTGGTTCAGCAAGTCCCTGCACTCCACCTGTCCCCTAATCATCTTGTCTCTCCCGTTTGTCTCCCTGCCTGGCCGATGTGGGTGCTCGAGTGTGCAGTCTGGCTGCAGAGGACAGGAACACTTCCTTGAGGGCCAGCCGCCACAGACAAGGAGAACACTGGGAAGCAGCCGCCAAGGCAGCAGAGGAAGGGGCTCTCAGTTGCCTCAGCTGCCACAGCACAGCTGTCTTAGAGGAACTGCCCAGTGGACCGTATCAAATGGCGTTTTTGGGAATTTGGGGTCAGAGTAAGATGCTGCGGCCTGAAAGCAATGTTTCCCTCTCAGATCGTGAGACCAAGGATGATGAGAACAATCGCCGCCACCACCACCACAGCAGCAGCAGAAATCATTATTTGACATCTTCTGGTGCCATGAGCTGATGTACACATTATATCCAGGAATCTCCGCAAACTATGTAAAATAAATGTTCCTGCTTCCCGGTTGTAGACTTGAATCTGAGAGTAAAATAATGTATCTGAAGACGTATGATAATTAGTGAAAAAGAATTTGATCTTTCATCTGTCTGATCCCAAAGCCTAATGATGATTACAAAGATCATGAATTGCGTCCTCAATTACCGCCTCGTGGTTGCAGTAATAGAAGCCCACCTTAGCTTACAAAGCAAAAGGAGGGGCCAGCACTGTGGCAGAGAAGGCTAAGCCTCCACCTGCAGTGCTGGCATCCCACATGTGCCATTTCAAGTCCCAGCTGCTCCGCTTCTGATCTAGCTCCCTGCTAATGGCTTGGGGAAGCAGTGGAAGATGGCCCCTGCACCCACGTGGAGACCCAGAAAAGCTCCTGGCTCCTGGTTTTGGTCTGGTCCCGGCTGTTGTGACCACTTGGGGAGCGAACCAGTGGATGGAAGATCTCTCTCTCTCTCTCTTTCTCCTCTTTCTCTGTAACTCTGCCTTTCAAATAAATAAATGCTCTTAACAAAAAAGGCAAAAGAAACTATACTGATGAAAAACAAAACCCTCCAAAAAACAGGTAGCCAAAATGAGAGGGCGAGGATCTCACTGGCCCCAGCAATGATTAGCACTGGAGAGCTGAAGGCTGTTAGGGCTCTCTGCTGTCTGTCTTGTCTCTGCCTCCTCCTGAGGCCAGCTCTGTTCTCTTCCATGGCAGCCTGGCTTTCTGCACTGTGGAAGGAGTGCAGGAGCGGGTGATATGTCTCCAGGGAGCCCTTGACTTAATGACCTGAGAAACAACAGAGTCTCCTCTTGGCAGCCCCAGCAAAGAAATTCTGGGAAGAGTCTCAGTAGTTCTGTTTGGATCATGTATCCATCCCTGCACGGATGGCTGTGTCCAGGAAGACATGAGAGTCCATAATGAGGCCCGTAATTCTCTGTTATAAAGTTGGTAGAGTGCCTGTTAACATATGGAGAAGGGGTGAAGGAATGCCAAATAGATAAAAGTAGTAACTACTATGTCTCCAGTCACCTTGGTTTTTAAATGTAAGATTCATTTTACAGTAAACTTGTTATTTTTCTCAGGGAAAAAAAAATTCCCTGCAAGACAAAAATTATCTAATATTCACAAAATAATCTGAACATTCGTGTTCAAAGTTCTTGGAGATCACCTCACTGCCACCCTCACGTACCATCTTGGATCCTCTCAGTAGCTGGTTTGGTGGGTTTTACCAGGTCACAAAGCCCGTAAGCACCGGCTACATAACTTGAACCTTAACAGAGAATAGTCTTGCCTTGTGTGTTTCCAAGTAAGCCAAGTTTACACACAGAGAAAGGATAATAGATTCAGAGAATCGCTGAGTGAAAAGGGAGCTACTATTGAGAAATGATCACCTGAGGGAATCTCATCTTTTCAAAGTCTGGGGGAAAGTTCTCAGCTGCTACAGGGCTGATTGTGTTGTTGAAAAGATGAGATGAAGCATGTGAGTGAACACAAAATTCCGGGGAAGTTTGAACTATGAAACCAACTTAAAAATAGAAGAAATGAAAGTGTGCTCAATTGGCAAGTGTTAAATGCTTTCCACTTCCCTCCCTTATTCTATGAGATAAGGATCCACAACAATGAAAGAAAATGAAGAAGCTACATTTTGTTTGCATGTGTGATTGTATTCATCAGCTTCTTGTCACTATCACAAAATACCCGAGATAAGCTACTTATGGAGGAAGAAGGTTTAGTTTGGCTCACTGTTTTGGATGTCCGTAGTCCAAGACTGAGCAAGCTCCACTGTTGGTTCTTGGAGGCTGGCAACAGCAGTGGATGTGTGGAAGAGGGGATCACACAGTGGGCCAGGAGACAAAGAGGGAGCAAACTCCTAGTCTGTGTATGTGATTCTCCTTGTACCGCCACCATGATCTGATCATGGGGCGCCACCATAACCACCTAATCCGATTTAATCACTTCCCAAAGTTACTGCCTTCAGACAGTCTTGTTGGGGTACGGTTTGCCTTTAATCCATTAGCTGTTAACATTGGTCCACCAATCATTTATGGAACACTCTGGGGACCAAGTCTAACACATGGGCCTTCAGGGGACACCCAAACTAATGTCCAACCCTTAGCTCTACTGTCAGATTCACATTTTTTTGAAACATAAATCTGGCTATGGTTTTGAGAATGTATTGGGAAGCAATGGGATGAGAGACAGGGAGACTATTTAGGAGTCTTGGGATAATGTAGAAAAAAGCTAAGGATGACCTTGACTAGGGAAATAGCCAAAAGTTGGAGAGAAATGGGTGGCTTTGAGAATAAACACAGGATATTAGCACTTTGTGATTGATTAGAAATGGGGTGGAGGGAAGAGAAGAGTGAAGAATTGGCACCATCCCCCAACTAGGTTTTTAGTTTGGGTATCTAGATGTACGAAGATACCATTTGTTGAGATAAGAAATCAGAAGGAAGAATGTGTTTGGGTGGGAGGAGATTCTGAGCAAATTGAGATTGGAAGTTTATAGTTATGTTTGCATATACACTCAAGAACTGGAAAGAAAGGGAGAAGGAAGGAGGGTGAAAGGGAGACAGGGGGAGGGAGTGAGGAAGGGATATCATTATGTTCATAGAATTGTAGCCACAAACCACATTGAATCTGCTGAAAACTAATTACAAATCAAAATAAAAAAGTATAAAAACTGTCTCCAATTAGCCACCACACAAATCCTGTTGATTTTCTTCCTTGATTTTTTCCTATCAGTTCTTTCTTTTCTATTTTTTCTTCTATCACTACAGTTCTATTAAAGATAAATGTATGCATATTTAAATTTTAATGAGTTTATTTGAACATCAGCAATTCATGAATTGGCCATCCCTAGACAGCCTGCAAATGGCTCAGTGTTCCCCCAGCTTGGGTGGGGTGGGGGTAGGGGGTGGAGAAGAGAACTGATAAGGTGTTCTCAGAGGGAAGACAAAGAAAATATATTTTTTCTTGGTTGGTCAAAGTGGAAAGTCCCTAGTTAGAAGTTAGCTGGCAGTTTCTGATTGGTTAAATCTAAGTTTCCTTTTATTGATTACATTGAATTGGGGTTTACTTTGTTTACATAAGAGTTCAAGGATCTGAGACCATCTCAGCCTAATAATCTCTGCATAACAATTCTAGTTCCCATTGTCTCACATTTGGAGAGATGAAACACTGACTGTGCTGCTCTTCTAATATTCAGTCTTTTTTTCCTTTTTTTTTTTTTTAAAGATTTATTTTATTTACTTGAAAGACAGAATTACAGAGAGAGGTAGAGACAGAGAGAGAGGTCTTCCATCTGCTGGTTCACTCTCCAGATGGCCACAACAGCCAGAACTGTGCCGATCTGAAGCCAAGAGCCAGGAGCTTCCTTCAGGTCTCCCATGTACGCGCAGGGGCCCAAGGACTTGGGCCATCCTCTACTGCTTTCTATTGCTTTCCCAGGCCATAGCAGAGAGCTGAATCAGAAGTGGCGCTGCCAGGACTCAAACCAGTGGCTTTAACCTGCTGTGCCACAATGCCGGCCCCCTAGTATTCATTCTACACAGAGCTACAGTATTCATCTACCCCAAATTGGCTTTGCTGGGTCATCCCCTTCCATTTCATGACATTCCCATGCTTCCCCATTGCTCACTTTCAATTACTGCTTCCAACTGGCTCCTAATTACTTCAGCTTTACCTCACGCTCTCCTGAGAGTTTATCTCAGTCTGGTCATAGTAGAAGTTCAGGGGCCAGTGCTGTGGTACACAGGGTTGAATCTCCATCTGCAGTGTCAGCACCCCATATGGACGTTGTAAGTTCTGGGTTTCGGCACCAATGTAAGGTCCCCACAAAACACCAAACACCAGAGTAAGGGAAAGGGTTTATTGGGGAGAACCCAGCAGGCCGGAGGGAAGGGGCAAGGAAGGAAAAAGAGAGTAAGAGAGAAAGAGGGGAGAGGAGAGAGGAGCACAGAGAGAAGAGAGAGCAAGCGAGGGGAAGGAGAGAGGGGAGCAAGAGAGGAGAGGAGACAAGAGAGAGGGAGAGAGAGAAAGAGAGCCATGTGTTCAGGAATAGGTCCTTTTAAAACTTTGCCAGAGGACAGGCAGGGAAGTAGGAGCAGCGAATCCCGTTAGGATGGGGGTGGAGCTTGACACCAGTGGTTGGGCCTTGTGGCCACCTGGCTTCCAGCAATGGCGGTGGGGGCTAGAGCCTAGGATGGCTAGGATTCGCCATTTTCCTAACAGACGTGGGTTCGAGTCCTGCCTGTTCCACTTTGGATCCAGCACCTTGCTAATGTGTCTGGGAAAGCAGCAGAAGATGGCCCACATACATAGGCGACCCAGAAGAAAATCCTAGCTCCTGACTTTGGATTGGCCCAGCTCTGGCTGTTGCAGCCATTTTGAGAGTGAAACAGCAGAGGAAGCTCTCACTCTCTCTAATTCTGCCTTTCAAATAAACAATAAAATAAATCTGTAAAAAAAAAAAAAAAGAACTTCAAATACAATACCCTCCTTCTGTCCATGCCACTGCCCTCATGTTTTTGTGTTTGCTTCTCTTTTCTACTCATCAGACTCTTAAAACTCAGCCCCAAAGGGCCAAATCTTCCTTCTCACCATTCTATCTCAATCTAGTCCCTCCTTTGAATGTCCAAGTTGCTGGCTGTGCCTCTCATTAGCATTTATTCCCATGTTGCATTGTTTTGCAATTCCCTATTCATTTAATTTCTCTATACCAGATTGAGAACAATGATTAGATATCACATTACTCTCATATTCTCCAGACTACCTAGCGTAATCCTGTGTACAAGGTAAGCATTCTGTAAGTATTTGTTGACTTGAAATACGTACTAAAGTACATTTTTTTCTTACCCACTACTCTTATCTCTGCCTGAGCAAATGAGGTCGATACGCAAAAGTAGTTAAGATAAAGCACGTAAAGTGGAAGAACAAACAGGCGACAGAGGAGATTTTAATGAAACTATGATATTAAAAATAATAATTATCTACTAAATCTATTTTTTAACTTTAAAGAAGTCAAAGTCTTCCTTTTAACCTCAAACATGTGTGTGTATATTTAAGTATGAAAGGTCACATGAATCTTAAAAGGTAGAATTATTATTTTTAAAATATTTGGTAATAAAAATAAACTCTTTTTAAGCTAATAATTCTTGTGATTTTTAAATGATTTCATAGCAAAGCTCATTAAATTTTTAGTATAGATCACCTATTTTGACTCCAAATTGATATTGGAAAGAAAATCTCATTACTTTAAAAAAAATCAATGATAAATAAAATACTTATATCAAGTTTATTGGCATAGATAGCAATAGATTTAGTTATAAATCCAAGGCTTCAATAAAATAAGCTTGGAGTTAGAAATTATGCACTAATTAAAAAAAATAAAAAGGAAAAGGCTTCGAATATGTGATTCAATGTGAACATTTTCCGTGTAATAAGCTCTCTGTTTTTATTACAAAATTAGACAAGTCAACATAAAGTATGTTTAAGTCAACAGAAACTGTTCTAGGTAAGTGAATTTAATCTTCAAGGTCACTGACACACAATATAATCTTGTTTCTCTCAAGATTTTATTCTGCAAGTAACTAAGTGACTCACAAGCTCAGAAAATATTTTCTGGTACAGGTAAGTCTGTGCTTAGCATGAAATAGTCTAAATATTTCTTCTCCTCTTCATACAAGTATTTCAAAAATAACAGCTCCTTCCTGGAAGGTGTAACTGGATTTTTTTAGGAATGTCTACAAATGATTGTCCTTTTGTGGAATGTATTTTAGGACAAGCTAGAATATACTTTTTTCCCCTTTCTCCATCCATCAAACTTACTTTATGATTTAGTTCAGATGCCACCTCTTAAATCATCCACTGCATTTTTTCTAGGAGGAGGAGTAACACTGATTTTATTTTTTAAGTTTCATTTGTTTTATTTGAAAGGCAGAGGTATAGAGACAGAGAGAGAGGTCTTCTGTCCGCTGGTTCACTCTGCAAATGGCCGCAATGGTCAGAGCTGGGCTGATCTGAAGCCAGGAGTCAGGAGCTTCTTCCAGATCTCCCATGTGGGTGTAGAGGCCCAAACATTTGGGCCATCCTCCGCTGCTTTTCCAGGCACATTAGAAGGGAGCTGGATCAGAAGTGGAGTAGCTGGGACTCAAACCGGCAGCTATATGAGATTCTGGCACTGCAGGAGGCCATCTTACCAGCTATGCCACAATGCTGGCCCCATAACACTGCTCTTAATGTTTATTTCAACTCACCAATTTTCATGGTTGGTATGTATGTTTGGTTGCACCCATAAAAGTTATAAGTGCCTCATGGGAACTACAAATTATTCAAGTCTGCATCTCTATTTGTACCTTAACATTGTACTTTGCATGTGGTAAGTGATTAGTAAGTGAATATATTTTACTTTTAAGTATTTAAAAAGCTTTGTAAGAATAATGCATGGGGCTGGTGTTGTGGCATAGCGGGTAAAGCTGCCACCTGCAGTGCCAGCATCCCATATGTGTGGAGTCCCAGCTGCTCCACTTCTGATCCAGCTCTCTGATTTGGCCTGCTAAAGCAGTGGAAGATGGTCCAATTCCTTGGGCCCCTGCACCCGCATGGGAAGATCCCGAAGTTCCTAGCTCCTGGCTTCGGTTCGAATCAGTGCAGATCCGGCCCTTAACGGCCATCTGGGGAATGAACCAGCAGATGGAAGACACTTCTCTGTCTCTGTCTCTCTCTCTCTGCCTCTGCCTCTTTGTAGCTCTGCCTTTTAAACAAATACATAAATCTTAAAAAAAAAATGCATAATCATTGTTAAAAATAAATGCTAGAGAAAAGATAGTTATAAAGACAAAAACAATAGCCCCACCCCTCACTTTGTCTACCACTAATCTTGTTTACTCGAGGGAATCACCTTGAGTTTGGAACCATTTTTGTTTTACCTTCTTTTGTTTTAAGTTATACTTTTTTTTTTTTCACTTAATGATGTACATAGTTATCTACTTATTTTTCCTTTCAGACATTTCCTATTAGGGGAGATGCCTGTTATGAGACAAGAGAATCTTTGACCTTACTTCTATATCTACCTTTATCTCATGCTGGAGTTGCTCTTATTTCTCCAAGATTGCATCCAGCTCCTAGGGCCAAGGGAATATTCTAGGAGCCTTTTGTCTTCTCCCTGCAGTTTGGATAGCTTTCTCTCCAAGGCTGTTCCTCTGCTGGCATGCGTGTGTTCTCTTCTTTATTCTTAGTTGAACTGACTGTTTTCTAAATCTTGTATCTTCTTCTTTTTGTTTTTCTCACCTACATTTTGTGGGAGTATATGGTTTGGAAACTTCCTAATAAAGGGCATTTTGGGCAGAATATGTCCCTAGTCCTCCTTGTGTTATATTTGATTTATGATTTGGTTGGGTAAAGGATTCTGTATTGCAAGTCATTTTCCCTCAGAGCATAGGCATTTTCCTGAGACATTGTCAATCTCCTGTCTTTACTTCAAATAAAGAAATATTTGTTAAGTGCCTACCCAGCTGTTCTACTAAGTGCCCACAAAGTGGAGATAAATGGATTCTTTGCATACTGTCTATCTGCTTACCTTCATGTGCTAGCCATACAGTACTTTGCAAGAACATGTACTGTGGAAACTTGAATCACTGAGAAGCTACCAATACAGCAATATATATAAAACCTTCATATCCAAAAGCTTCTCTTTTTTTTAAGGTTTATTTTATTCATTTGAAAGACAGAGTTACAGAGAGAGGTAGAGACAGAGAGAGGTCTTCCATCTGCTGGTTCACTCCCCAGATGGCCGCAGCGGCTGGAGATGCGCCGATCCGAAGCCAGGAGCCAGGAGCTTCTTCTGGGTCTCCCACGTGGGTGCAGGGGCCCAAGGACTTGGCCATGTTCTACTGCCTTCCCAGGCCATAGCAGAGAGCTGGATCGGAAGACGAGCAGCCAGGACTAGAACCCGGCGCCCATATGAGATGCCGGTGCTTCAGGCCAGGGCTTTAACCTGCTGCACCACAGCACAGGCCCCCCAAAAGCTTCTGACCTTGATTTAGATTTGACCTTCATATCTTAAAGACAGGAATGAAAAACTTTTGGGCACTTTTTTACTTGCATGAAGTTTGATATTAATTCACACTCTGAATAAAGGCCAGTCACTGTCGGTTTTCTCTTTCTCTCTTAAGCAGACTTTGCCATCTCTGCAAGCTTTTTACTATGAACTCATGGACCATTGAGAAGTACTAAGTGAAACACGTTTCCTGGGTTCAAACAAGTCGTGGTGAGCAATGTCAGGGTGGACTCCATTTCTATGACGTCTGTCGGGCACTGCTCACATCTGCTGTCCTGTCCTCTCCTTGCGGCCCGTGTAACTCCAAGGCAATGATTTCCAGTCAAGTGATAATTCATCCTGTTTGCCATGAAGGGAAGGAGTTGCATCCCCCGAGGATGCTTCCATTTGAGCAGGTTGGGCCAGGTTATTTAGTGGCTGGATGCCCAATGATTGCACAATATACCACTTGGTGGGGTGTGCTTACTAGGAATTTTGTCGTGGATGGCTAAATGGGTCTGTCACATGCCAGGCGAGCTTAATTTCTTCAGACAGACAACATATTTCTCTGTGTGGTCTTGGAAGAGCCCTCATTATTCATCTTGACTTTTGTCATTGGTAATCAGGACTACTTAATAATAGCTTGATGATATAGCCACTGTGGCCTGATTAAACAAGGAAATTCAGAAAATGAATGCTCCATATGGCCTCATTTGTCAACACTGCCATATTCATGGGTGGGACACACACACACATGCCTGTACACATGGAATTTCTGGTGTGAGACTTCGTTCCTTTGCCAGCCTTGCCATCTATCATTGCATTCCAGATCCTATGTGATTTAAATTGATAATGAGTTACAGGCTTAAAATTATATGCTATGGAATGACTCATTATGCATAGACATATTTCTATCATCCAAGTGGCTTCTTTTAATTAGAGGACTGGGAAGCTCTAAGAATGTGGATTTGTTCAATTGTGGGAGAATAATCCTTTCCTTGGTGAGCTCCGAGTTGAGTTGCACATGGTGTTGGTTATGGCTCTCTCTAATGAAACTCATTTCCTTTTTTAAAGTTTTAGTTGGTGTTGGTTTGGTGTTGCTGGCATTTAAAACTTAAACAATCCCAAGTTTTAAGCTACACTGACTTCTCAGGAGGACCCACTAAAGCCAAGATTTCCACATATACCCTTCCCTGCAGAGGTTTTGGAGAGAAATAAAACTTGAATGTGATATCTCAGACCTCAAGAGTGTCCTAGGGCTGGCTTTCTTGGCTATCCTACTTTCCTGACTTTTTCTCTCCTTTCTCCCTCAGTCCTTTTAATAATTTCCCTTTTCTTCAAACTGCTACCATGGTGGCTTTTTAAGATGTATTTAAGCCTCAAGAAATAAAGGCACTTTGTACTTCTTAGAGTTAATGTCCCATCTGTGAATTGAGACCAGTTCATCTCTGCTTTCCAACTGTGAGTTTTTTTTTTTTTATGGGATAGATAATTCTGTGTGAAAAAAGGGTCCCACTGCCCGATGGGTTCTTAGACATCACACAGCAGGATGTCTAAGAGCCACTGCAGCTCAGGAATCCTGGGGCTGTGCAGAATGAAATGACTGAGCCAATGAGCTGGTTAGGAAAAAGATAGCAAGAGTCTTAAATTATTATTTGTTCAGGAAGAGGCTTAAGGACTCTGGGACAGATTCAACCCCTTAATTCCACACGTACACTTTTCACTGCAGCTAACATCTCACATGGTTATCTTGACTGAAGTCTTTGGAGAACACACAGAATGTGTTGATAGGTCTTATATCACACTGTAACTTGGGTGCTTGGCAGGCAAGCATACTTCTCTCTTTCAAAAAAAATTAATATTTGCTTGATTTTCTGATAAAAACGAATACTACAAAAGAATATTGCAAAACCTTGAAGTGTTTGGCAGGCTTTCCCATGTGGGTGGAAAAATGTTGTTCTGGAGCCAAACTAGAATTGCTCATAAAATATAGCATAAAAAAATCCATTTAAAAAGGAGCCTTGATCCTGAAAAAAAAATACATATGTAAATGTATAAAATAACAAAGCTTATGGACCTTACCAGCATGTATTATATAAACACAATGATGTAACCAGGATGTTATGAAAATGGTAGATCTCTGATATTAGAGATAAATGAAGTCTCTATTATGGTGAGTTTTACCTTTATCAGATTCTCACTGTGTTTGGATCTCTGTCTCTGTGCTATGGATTTGTTTGTGTCTTGCGTCTACCCACATTCTACCTCTCTCTTTGTTATATAGCCTAGCATGATGTCTTGCTGTGATGTCTTGCTTCTCAGAAAGGAAGGCTGTTTAAAGCTGGAAGATGTGTTAAGGTTGTTTTTATTCTTATTTGGCCTATAAACATTTAAGCACTTGGATAGCCCAAGTTCAGAGCCAAAATTTCTCCCCTTATGCATGCTTCCTCTGAACTTCTACTCATATCTGATTTCCATATGTCTTCCTTTTACCCAGTCATCACCTCTTACTTGTAAACGCTTCAGCACAGTTGTGGTCCCTCCTTATGCTTCATAATAAATATACAGGATAAGGGAGGATGAAGAGGGTTGTAAAGTGTTAGTTGATTGGGCAAAAGAGTCAGTATTTTCAATTAAATGATTTATTTATGTTAAGATGTATTTATTTGAAAAGGAGAATTACAGAGAGAAGGAGAGACAGAGAGATAGAGATCGAGATCTTCCATCTGCTGGTTCATTCTGCAAAGACCCACAACAACCAGGTTTGGGCCAGGCCAAACTCAGGAACTATATTGTGAGGTTCTGTGTGGAAGGCAGGGGACCAGTGCTTGTGCTTCTGCCTTCTGCTGCCTTCCCAGGTGCATTAGGAGGAAACTGGATCAGAAGCAGAGTAGCCGGGATTCAACTGGCACTCCGATACGGGATGCTAACATTACAAGTGGTGGCTTAACTTGCTGTGCCACAGTGTCAGTCCCTTAAGGACTTAAGTTTGTTTTTGATTTTTTTTATTAGTTAAGGAGACATAGATTAAGATGTTTTTCCTAAGCATCAGCCCATAGAGATCACTCTTCTTTTCCTCATGGCCATCTGGTCTTTCTACAGAGCACAATAAATATAGGCGATGCACTCATGAATCCCCTTAGGAAGGAATGATGTCTACATGAGTTGACTTTTTATCCTATCTCTTAGGTCCTGGCACTGTACATATTCATGGTGCTTCTTTGTTAGTTAGCCAGTGCTAATTTCCCCTAAATTAGAGGAACTACTTCTTGCTAAATGAGGGAATAGAAAGAAAAGATGCGGCAGAGCAGGTTGGGGATTGTTCCAGGTGAAGGGGATTCTACAACTTAGCAAGAGGAGTGGGAGAAATAGATTACCTTTCTCGAGTAGTATTTATTGAGGAATCAATGACGCATTTGTTGAGTCCTTCCTGTATTGCCAAAAGTCAAATAGGCAGTGTGAGAATCAATGATAGACCTGACACGTATTTTTGCCTTAACAGGAACTTAGGATCTGGTTGGGCAATCCATAGTTTGCATATCAAATGAAAGCATTATATTCGTTAGGATTGTCTGAAATACTGAAAGAGCTTTGAGAAGGAACAGATCAGTGATGCAGACAAAAGCAAGAACAAACTGAAGGAGGCAAAGCACGAGCATTGGAGGATTTTAGGTGGAGTTTGAGGCTCCTGGCCAGAGACACGAGCCATGGCCTGAGGGGCCACACTTGAAGTTTGTTAGGAAGTGAGCCTTGCTATGTAGCTGTGTTTAAGGAACATCAATGAAGGCAAATGACTTTAGACTTGATGCAGAGAGAATGTAGTGGGTTCCTAATGAAAGCGATTTGCTAGGAAGACAAATCTGCCAGTAGGGGATAGAGTGGAATGAAATAGGGAGATACTGGAAGCTATTGGATTTACTGAAAGCCCATTTTGTAGAAAAATAATTTACTGGGGGCCAGTGTTGTGGCACAGCAGTTTAAGCAGATGCCTATGATGCTAGCATCCCATGGGAGTGTTGGTTCAAGTCCTGGCTGCCCCACTTCCAATCCAACTCTCTGCTATTGCCCCTGGGAAAACAGCAGAAGATGGCCCAGGTACATGGGCCATCCTGTGGGAGACTCAGATGGAGTTTCTGGCTCCTGGATTCAACCTGGATCTGTCCCACCCACTGTGGCCATCTAGGGACTGAAATAGCAAATGGAAGATTCTCTCTCTCTCTCTGTCTTTCAAACAAATAAATGAATAAACTTTAAAAAATAATTTACTGCTGTGAAATTAATATAGCATGAAATTAATTGGTTTAAAATAAACAACTCAGTAGCATTTAGTACATTCACTCTATCTAGTTCTCAAACATTTCCATCATCCCAGAATAAAACCCCATGCCTACTAAATGTGGTTTCTTGCTATTCTCCCCTCTCTCCAGCCTTGGACAACTGCTGATTCTCTCTCTGCATTTATTGATTTTGGATATTTCAGATCAATGAGATCATGTAATTTCTGTGTTTGACTTTTTAAAAAATATTTAATTATTTATTTGAAAGAGTATTGTAAGGAGGAAAGGGGGGCAGGGAGAGAGAGAGAGAGAGTGAAAGAGTGAAAGAGAGAGAGAGTTTCCATTCACTGGTTCACTCCCCAAGTAGCCTCAGTGGTTGGGGCTGGGCTAGGCTAAAGCCGGGAACTTCATGGATGGCAAGGGCTCGAGCACTTGGTCCTTCCCAGGTGCATTAGTGGGAGCTGGATCAGAAGTGGAGCAACTGGCAAATGAACTGGTGCCCATTTGGGATGCCAGCATATGGGATGCATCTCTTCTCTTTTCTTTTTTTAAATATTCTGATTTTTAAAAAGATTTATTCATTTACTTAAAGGCAGAGTTACAGAGAGGCAGAGGCAGAGAGAGAGAGAGAGAGAGAGAGAGAGAGAGAGGGAGTTCTTCCACGCATTGGTTCACTCCCCAAATGGTTGCAGCAGCTGGAGCTAGGCCGATCCAAAGCCGGGAGCCAAGATTTTCTTCTGGGTCTCCCATGTGTCTGCAGGGACTCAAGCAGTTGGGCCATCTTCTACTGCTTTCTCAGGCCATACCAGAGAGCTGGAGCCGAAATGGAGAAGCTGGGTCTTGAACCGGTGCTCATATGGGATGCCGGCACTGCAGGGGGCGGCTTTACCTGTTGTGTTACAATGTCAGCTCCTGTGTCTGGCTTCTTTCACTTGGCACAATGTTCTTGTTTTTTAATTTTTTAAAAAACTCACTTTTTTTAAAAAAAGATTTATTTATTTATTTGAGAGGCCGGATTATAGGCAGAGAAAGAGAGAGAGAGACAGAGAGAGGCCTTCCATCTGCTGGTTCACTGCTCAAATGGCCACAATGGCTGGGGCTGGGCCAAGTCCAAGTCAAGATCCAGGAGCTTCATCTGGGTCTCCCACATGGGTGGCAGGGGCCGAAGCACTTGGGCCATCTTCTGCTGCTTTCCCAGGTGCATTAACAGGAAGCTGGATCAGAAGTGGAGCAGCTGGGATTTAAGCTGGCACCCATATGGGGTGCTGGTGCCATAGGCAGTGGCTTTACCCACTATGCCACAACAAATATTATTATTTTTTTAAAGACTTATTTATTTGGAAGACAGAGTGATATATATAGAGACACACACAGAGGGACAGAGACAGACAAACAGACAGAGAGCAAGAGATCTTCCATCTACTGGTTCACTTCCTAAATGGCCACAATGGCCAGGGATGGGCCAGGCCAAAGCCAGGAGCCTAGAGTTCCATTCAGATCTCCCACCTGGGTGGCATGGGCCCAAACACTTGAGCCAACCTTTGCTACCTTCCCAGATGTATTCCAATCAGGTACCTTCTGATCTAGGGAGCTGGATCAGAAGCCGAGCCGCTGGAACTTGAATCAGCATGTTCAGATATGGAATGTAGGTGTTGCAAGTGGCAGCTTAACTCACTGCACCATAACATCTTGACAGACCTTGACAAAGTGTATTGCTGTATCTTTGATGGGACAGTTGTGAAAGCTAGAGGCAGATGGTTGATGTAGAATAGGAGACATGCAAAAGAATAAGTATCACAAAGGCTTATTCCTGCTAATGTGGCAGTGGGAATACATGATGAGAAGCTTGATGGCATTTCAATCCTGTTAGTTTCTAAATCCCTAGAGATTAGCAAATTGGGTAGAGTTTGGGGCCAGCCCATTGGTTCAAGTCCTAGTTGCTCCTCTTCCAATCCAACTCCCTGCTAATGTGCCTGGGAAAGCAGCAGAAGATGATCCAAGTGCTTGGGCCCCTGCACCCAAGTGGGAGACACAGAGGAAGCTCCTGGCTTTGGATCAGCCCAGCTCTGGCTGTTGCAGCCATTTGGGGAGTGATTTAACAGATGGAAGACCTCTCTCTCTCTCTGCCTCTGCCTCTCTGTAACTCTGCCTTTCAAATAAATGCATAGATTTTTTTTAAAGGTTTATTTATTTATTTGAAAGTCAGAGTTACGAGAGGAGAGGCAGAGGGAGAGAGAGAGTTCGTCCATCCACTGGTTCACTCCCTAATGGCTGCAATGGCTGGAGTTGTGCTGATCCGAAGCCAGAAGCCAGGAGCTTCTTCCAGGTCTCCCACGAGGGTGCAGGGGTCCAAGGACTTGGGCCATCTTCTACTGCTTTCCTAGGCCATATCAGAGAGCTGGATTGGAAGAGGAGCAGCCAGGTCTCGAACCGGTGCCCATATGGGATGCCGGCGCTTCAGGCCAGGGCATTAACCCACTGTGCCACAGCGCCAGCCCCATTCAAATAAATGTATAGATCTTTAAAAAGATTTGCAGAAAGAGTTGAGTGTAGTGATGAAAATATACAGTTTTGAATCAGATAGACCAGAGTTCAAATTTAGGCTCTGCTGCTACTTAAATCTGAAGTGCTTAGACAGATAATTGAACTCTTCTGAGCTGGAGGAGGCTTAAACAAGATAACGTTTGTGAAGGTGAAAGGTAGACAATACTCTGGCAAGGTGAGGAACACCTATCCACCTCAAAGGAGGTGGATGTGTATTCTGAGTGGAGGCAGGCAGAGAAGGACACTGAAAACTCTACAGAGAACCCATGGTTTGGGGACAGTGAATTGCTGAAGCTTGAAAAGTGAAGGAAGTGCCAGTTTATTTATTTATTCATTGACTTATTTTAATTCATTTATCTATTTTACTCTTATTCCTAAAAGAATTTATAGAGATATTCTGCAAAGATGTCTCTCATTAAAAAACAGTTTACAAAGATAGTGTATGAAGGTCCATATAGCTCAAGATCAAAAATAAGTAAAAATGAGTTTTAAGAATTATGAGAGAGGCTAGTGCTGTGGTGTATAGGGTAAAGCAGCCGCCTGCAGTGCCAGCATCCGGTATGGGTGCCGGTTTGAATTCCTGCTGCTCTACTTCTGATCCAGCTTCTTGCTAATGTGCCTGGGAAAGCAGTGAAAGATGGGCCAGGTCCTTGGGCCCCTGCACCTGTGGGAGACCTGGAAGAAGCTCCTGGCTCCTGGCTTCAGCTTGGCTCAATCTTGGCTGTTGTCACCATTTGGGAGTAAACAAGCTGATGAAGATTCTCTCTCTCTCTCTCTCTCTCTCTCTCTCTCTCTTCCTGTCTCTCTCTCCCCCCCACCCCTTTGTAACTCTGCCTTTCAAATAAATAAATAAATCTTTAAAAAAAAGGAAAAGAAAAAATAAGAGTAAGAACCTAAAAAGTCTCAGTGGGGTGACTCCATCAACTGAGTGCCGTGGATCTTGCTGGACAGAGGCTGTAAATCCGGCTTCGCCTTCTAGATGCTATTGCTTTGTTTGACCCAGAGTCATCGCAGCGCTGTTCTGCAAGTGAGGGGCTGGGGAGGGAAACTGGCAAGGAGGCTGACTTGGGAGTCACTGCGGGTGTGAAGTGGCTTTCTCCGGATGGATGGGTCTCTGGACTGTGCAAGCACATGTCACAGTCACATCTGTTAGCGGCTTGTATGATGCTTCGCTTAGTTTGTTTCTCAAGGGCCTGTATAAGTAGGGAAAGAGTTTGTGAGCCTTTGTGCTGTTCCTCTGTTATTTTGCATCTCACTAAGTAGTTCTTTGAAAACCACCTGCTGGAGTGAGCCTCAGGAATTCGGGGTGGGGGTGGGGTGGGGAGGAGCGCTGGCCTTGGTGACTGGCACTGGAGAGTGGCTCGCTCTGCTTCACCGATGGGATGGTCCAGACAGGAGCTGAGCAGGGAACAGAGGGAAAGCATTGTCTACCTTCTCACTTTTTGGGCCCAGTCTTCAATTTGGCATCAGCATTTTGTTTGATCTAAATTGTCAGTATTTATAAATAAATAAATTTGCAGATGTCTACATAATATACACACAGACATTTTTGTTCTATTTTTTCTTCCATCCCCAGCTTTATTGCAACATATCTGACACATACAAATTGTATTTATTTAAGGTGTACAAGTGATGTTTTGATATATGTGTACATTATGAAATGTTTACCACAATCAAGCTGATTGATGTATCCATTATTTCAGATACTTGTCTCTTCTTTTTTTTTTGTGGTGACAACACATAAGATCAACTCTCTTTGCAAATTGCAAATATACAACAGAGTGTTATTAACAATAGTCATGATGGATGTCCAGAATGTATTCATCCTACACAGCTGAACCTATATTTAAATGTAAACAGTCTTCAGAACTTGTAAGCCAAATATACGTCATGTTTTGATTATAGGATCTTGTCAGTCGCCCACATCTTGGTTCTGGTTGTATAAGCAGTAAGAGTCAGCACTTACTTCACACAAATTCTGCCCTGTGTTTGTGCAGCTTTGTATATTTTGAAGTGTTTCAGGATACCCATACTTTGCATTCATGGTTCTCTCAAAAACACTCTGAAGTACCTTTGGAATCATTCTCATTCTCATTCTCATTCTCATTCTCATTCTCATTCTCATTCTCATTCTCATTCGTGAATGAAGAGCAATTTAGGCCACGTTTGTATTTCTGGGAAGTGGCAAAGGCAGCGTCAGAATTTTGAACTCCACTTTTCCCATGAAAAGTAGAGAAACCTGTGGCAGCCTGGATTGGACCCTGGAACAGAGAAACAAAGCTGACATTAGTTTAAAAACTGGTAGCATTGTAATAAAATACGGAATTTCGAGGTTAGCTTTGGTTTAAACGAAGGTACACGGTCATGAATCTACAAACAGAGGGCCACTATGAACAATCTACTTCAGGTTGGGTTCTGAAGGAAGTGGAAGTAAGAATTTTAAGGTGCTGATTCAGTGGTCTGAGAACTACAGGGGGCGTTCAGGAAGAATGTCACCCACAAACATAAGGTTAGAACCGACGGAAGAGGGGGCGCTAGCGCCCTCCTCTTGCCTGTGGGTCTGCTGTCTTCTCAAAGCTTCCGGTCCCTTGAGATTTCCTCGCTCGGTGAAGCACCCCACAACTTGCTCAGTCGGAAGCCAGGAACTGGTCCCTCCCTCCCAGCGCTCTAGCCAATCAGTTTCCAGCTGCAGCGGCCTCCACCTGCGTTTCTTTATATCTAGTGTAGGTCGCGGGCAACTGCGGCGCTTTCCTACAAGTCTTTCAGCTGGTCTCACCTCTACCTGTCTCGTCCTCCTTCTTCCTGTTCTCTCGGATCATTCCCTCTCCCAGCCCTTTTCTTTCTTTTATTGTAATTTTTTTTTAAAAGTAGAGAAAAATCCGAGAGAAGACAAAAACAAGCAACTGTATTCTAATCATCCCTGATTGACCACTGTTGGTATGTTATTTATTTGCTGTCGTTTTTTTCCTTTGAAGACAAATCACTCTTTCGTTGTTGAAAAGCAAAATGATCAACATTCCTATACAATATTCAAACAAGAAAAAGCACTACAAATATGGGTTTAGAAACCACCTCTACTCTCGTATTGAAGAAGTTATCCCCATGGAATTGATGTGCAAAGTCCTGGTTGTCTAAGTCACAGAGTGAGCTCTCTGAATGAACACTCTGCCATTGTCATTTCCATACTGAAATTACTTTAATGTTCTAATCGAATCACGCTAAAATCATCAGGCAAACCCAGTCCCAGAGACAGTCTCTAACACCAGCTGACCACTGCTCTTACGTGAAGAACAGCACAAGACTGGAAAGTTGTCTCTTCCAAGCGGAGCCTAAGAGGACATGAGAACTGAAATATAATGTGCTACCCTGGACGGGATCCTGGAGCAGAAAAGGACATTTGTGGAAAAACTGGGGAAATCTGAATACAATGTGGAATTTAGTGAGCAGAAATGAACCATTGTTGGTTTCTTACTTTTGACAAAAGCAACATGGCCACGGAAGATGTTAACATTCGGGAAAATTGGTGGAAGGATGTAGGGAACTCTGTCCTATCATTGAAATTTTTCTGTACATATAAAATTATTTCACAGCATCAAGGTAAATGTGTACAAATTATACATAACAGATGACTTATAATACATATATAATTATATGTGAGTAGCTGTAGGATACTTCAAAAAGTTCATGGAAAATGAATTAAAAGCCGAATTTATTTTGGTGCAAAGAATTTTGAAATGCATGCATAGTTTTTTTTTTTTTTTTTTTTTTTTTGATAGGCAGAGTGGACAGTGAGAGAGAGAGAGAGAGAAAGGTCTTCCTTTGCCGTTGGTTCACCCTCCAATGGCCACCGCGGCCGGCGCGCTGCGGCCGGCGCACCGCGCTGATCCGATGGCAGGAGCCAGGAGCCAGGTGCTTTTCCTGGTCTCCCATGGGGTGCAGGGCCCAAGCACTGGGGCCATCCTCCACTGCACTCCCTGGCCATAGCAGAGAGCTGGCCTGGAAGAGGGGCAACTGGGACAGAATCCGGCGCCCCGACCGGGACTAGAACCCGGTGTGCCGGCGCCGCTAGGCAGAGGATTAGCCTAGTGAGCCGCGGCGCCGGCGCATGCATAGTTTTTTTAAAAAAATAATTTTCAGCCGGCCCCTCAGCTCATGGAACTTACTAGCATAGCTTCCCCACTTTTGTCTCCCTCTGCTGCATTCTCCATTCAACAGCTACTATGATCTCTTAAAAGAATCAACTTAATCTTGTGCTTCTTAAAACTTTCAATGGGTTCTCTTTGTTCTTAGAATAAAATCCAAAAAGTCAGGGCTGGCGCTGTGGCACAGAAGGTTAAGTTCCAGTCCTGCCTGCTCTGCTTCTGATCCAGCTATTTTCTATGGCCTGGGAAAGCAACAGAGGATGGCCTAGGCCCTTGGGCCCCTGCACCCACATAGGAGACCTGGAAGAAGCTCCTGGCTTTGGTCTGGCCCAATCCCGGGCATTGCAGCCATTTGGGGGAGTGAACCAGTGGATGGAGGCTCTCTCTGTGTAATTGTTTCAAAATAAATAAATAAATAAATATATTTTTAAAAAAAACAAAAAGCCCTGCAGCCTCATTGCTCCAAGGAGCTCTGGGACAGCATTTCTGTAGCAGACATGAGGCTGGGGTGCAGTGATCAGAGAAGGCATTCTCTCTTCCAGCTGCCTGCTCTTGTCCCATTTTCTTCACTGGTTATGTCCTACTAATGCTCCATCTTGCCAGTCTAGAAGAATTTTCCGTGATCTGTCAACACTCTCATCCTGCTCCCCAACTTCCATTACCAGTTTCTGTCCAGTATGAGTACAGAGATTGCTGTCTCTTCCTGGTTAAGAGCCAGTCTGCCCGGGTTTGACTAGAACTCCTTTACCAGCTGTGTGACCATGGACAAGTGGCTTGGCCTCTCTGTGTCTGTTTTCTCATCAGTGGTGAGGGAGTCTAATTAGTACAGTGTTTAGAACATCTCCTGGCAACAAGTAGGGTTCAGAAATAGCAGTAGCTAGGCTATAATCTGTTCTGTGCCTGCATAACCCTGGACATAAATACAATGAATGTATTATGTTGGCACCACTGGGTCTCCGGTGTCTAACACAAATATTTGTTGAATAACTATAATTTCCTTTGTCTGGAATGCAATTCCAGTCTTTTTTTTTAATTCCTTTCTTTCTTTTCTTCTTCTTCTTTTTTTTTTTTTTAAAGAAATAACAGTATATATATATATATATTTTTTTTTTTTTGACAGGCAGAGTGGACAGTGAGAGAGAGAGAGAGACAGAGAGAAAGGTCTTCCTTTACTGTTGGTTCACCCTCCAAATGGCCGCCAGGGCCAGCGCACTGTGGCCGGCGCTGTGCCGATCTGAAGCCAGGAGCCAGGTGCTTCCTCCTGGTCTCCCATGCAGGTGCAGGGCCCAAGCACTTGGGCCATCCTCCACTGCCTTCCCGGGCCACAGTAGAGAGCTGGCCTGGAAGAGGGGCAACTGGGACAGAATCCGGAGCCCCAACTGGGACTAGAACCTGGGGTGCTGGTGCCGCAGGCGGAGGATTAGCCTAGTGAGCTACGGCGCCGGCAACAGTATATCTCTTTTAAAAATTATTTTATTTATTTGAAAGGCAGAGTTGCAGAGAGAGGTTGAGGGAGAGAGAGAGAGAGAGAGAGAGATCTTCCATCTACCAGTTCACTCCCCAAGTCACCAGGCTGAAGCCAGGAGCCAGGAGCTTTCTCCGGGTCTCCCTTGTGGGTGCAGGGGCTCAAGGACTTGGGCCATCCTCTGCTGCTTTCCCAGGTACATTAGCAGGGAGCTGGATCAGAAGTGGAGCAGCCAGGAATCGAACCGGTGCCCATATGGGATGCTGGTGCTGCAGACTGGGGCTATTAACTTGTTGTGCCACAATGCTGGCCCCAGCAACAGTGTATCTCGATTAAGGTAAAATGGCATTCAGAATGGATCGCACAGGAAGCCCAACTGTATGCTAACCCTGTCTCTCTCTTCCCTTTTTTCCTCACAGAAAATCCATGTCAGATCCTTGTACCAACCTTGGTACAGGTTCTCTCATTGGACAGTAAGCTCTATTAGCTCAACAGGGGACTGAACACAAATGCACACTAGAGAAGATGAGAGCAAGAAAGAACCTCGGCGCTTGCTCCACCTCCTTCCCAACGGATGAAGATGATACCTAGTCGGTTTCAAAATGGAAGGTCACATGTTTTTTTACATTTCAGAGATATTAAAAAATCAACTCAGAGTGCAGTAGATTGTGAGCAGAGAGAATTTCTTTTTTTAAATATTTTTTAGTCTGCAAATGACAGCTCATCTTGGATCAGAGTGGGCAACTCAGCTGCAGTCTCTCCCAGCTGTGGCACAGTCCCCATGTCCTACAGGGAAGAGCTTCATTGGATGGGTCTGGACTACTGGGACGCCCCACGTGTGACTTCTCCTGGCCGTGGGGGTGGTTTCGAAGCGATTTCCTTCCATTTTGGTTTTCACTCAACAATAGTGAAGAAGGTTCCAGGCATATGACCAGGTAAAGCCAAAACAATTCAGAACCATGTTAATGTAGCAGCTACTTCTAAAAGAGAATATAAAAATTCAGACAAAACAACAAATAAACTAAACAACCACGTTTTTCAAAGCCCCAATATAGTCACAGAAGATTAAAATAAGAGCCAAATTCACTGATTTGTTAGTACTGTGAATTTTATTTATATGAAAGGCAGAAAGAGAGAGAGACAGAGGGGTTCCCATCTGCTGGTTCACTTCTCAAATGCCAGAGAGCTGAGAGCTTAATCCAGATCTCCCACGTGGGAGGCAGGGACCTAAGTGCTCGATCCATAAATTCACTGCCTCCCAGAGGATGTACATTAGCAGGAAGGAGGACCCAGCAGTGAGGCAGCACTGTGATAACTTATATGGGCATTCCAAGATATGTCTTAATCACCGTGCCAAATAGCTACGGAACTTGTGTTTTATACTTAAGTCACTTTTGTAAATAAGACTGTATTTGAGGACATTTTAAAACATTTAATACAGAGGCCGGCGCTGCGGCTCACTAGGCTAATCCTCCACCTAGCGGCGCCGGCACACCGGGTTCTAGTCCCGGTTGGGACGCCGGATTCTGTCCCGGTTGCCCCTCTTCCAGGCCAGCTCTCTGCTGTGGCCAGGGAGTGCAGTGGAGGATGGCCCAGGTGCTTGAGCCCTGCACCCCATGGGAGACCAGGAAAAGCACCTGGCTCCTGGCTCCTGCCATCGGATCAGCACGGTGCGCCGGCCGCAGCGCACCGACCGCGGCGGCCATTGGAGGGTGAACCAACGGCAAAGGAAGACCTTTCTCTCTCTCTCTCTCTCACTGTCCACTCTGCCTGTCAAAAAATAAAAAAAAAACAACAACAAAAAAAAACATTTAATACAGAAACTTTTGTACTTGAAATGTATCTGGGGTGGGCGTTTGGTGGAGCTGCAAAGATGCCGCTAGAGACTTCTGCACCCTATAATCAGAGTACCTGGCTGAGCCCTGGCTCTGCTTCCAGTTCCAGCTTCCTGTTAAACTGCCCTGGGAGGCAGCAGGTGATGGCCAGCTGTTTGGGCCGCTGCCACCTATATAAGAGACTTGGATGGAGTTCCAGGCTCTTGGCTTAGGCCTGACCCAGCCCTGGCTGCTGCAGGCTTTTGGGAGGGATTAATCAGTAGAGAGAAGATCTCTCCTCTTTATTTCTCTGCCTTTCTAAATAATAAGTAAATTAAAAATTACAAAACATGTTCCTCCTACAGGAACCAGATATTCAGGACTGCAACCTTCGTCTTTATTTTTCCCGCTGGCTTCATGGCGGAACCAACAACCCATTGACCTTGGTGAAATGCAGATTTTCAGAGTGTGCAGCCGTGTTTCCATCACGAGTGTGGTACAACACTGCACGTGCACCCGTGTGTTTGGGTGGTGAGCCTGCGATTGAGAGGCGGCCTGCGTTTAGTGGAAGGAGAGTGAGGTGTCACCATTGTCATGTTGTCTGTAGCAGGCAACCTCACCACAGCAGTAGAAGACTTTCTTCAAAGATGAAACCAGCTTAGAGGCCGGCACTGTGGCGCAGCGGGTTAACGCCCTGGCCTGAAGAGCCGGCATCTCATATGGGCGCCGGTTTGAGACTCGGCTACTCCACTTCCAGTCCAGCTCTCTGCTATGGCCTGGGAAAGCAGTAGTAGATGGCCCAAGTCCTTGGAACCCTGCACCTACGTGGGAGACCTGGAAGAAGCTCCTGGCTCCTGGCTTTGGATTGGCTCAGCTCTGGCCTTAGTGGCCAACTGGGGAGTGAACCATTGGATGGAAGACCTCTCTCTCTCTCTCTGCTTCTCCTCTCTCTGTGTAACTCTGACTTTCAAATAAATAAATAAATCTTTTAAAAAAAGATGAAGCCAGCTTAATGATAAAAGATGGCTACCCTGAGGTTTGAAAAGAGTCTTCAGGAAGAGAGTCTGAGAAATTAAAATCTGCAAGTTCCAGCTCTCCCAGCAGGACAAGCGCAGGGCCATATTGAGGCTTTTTTTTTTTTTTTTGGATTTTTTATTTTATTTATTTATTTTTTTGACAGGCAGAGTGGACAGTGAGAGAGACAGAGAGAAAGGTCTTCCTTTGCCGTTGGTTCACCCTCCAATGGCCGCCGCGGCCGGCGCACCGCGCTGATCCGAAGCCAGCAGCCAGGTGCTTTTCCTGGTCTCCCATGGGGTGCAGGGCCCAAGTACTTGGGCCATCCTCCACTGCACTCCCTGGCCACAGCAGAGAGCTGGCCTGGAAGAGGGGCAACCGGGACAGAATCTGGCGCCCCGACCGGGACTAGAACCTGGTGTGCTGGCGCTGCAAGGCGAAGGATTAGCCTAGTGAGCCGCGGCACTGGCCCATATTGACGCTTAATTTCCTTCTAAAGACTTTACATGAGAATTCAGAGTCACAGAGATTTCGACCAGACTGCAAGCCCTGCAGGCAGGCTCCTCAGCAGCAGATGTAAAAAGAGTGGATTGGACAAGATGATGGAGTCAAGTTGGCTAATTCTTCAGGTATTACAGTTTCTTTCATTTTTCAGTCAGTTTGGGGGATTAATTATAAAAGCAAAGAAAATAAGATTTACATGCTAGAATCTTTTTTTTTTTTTTTTTTTTGACAGGCAGAGTTAGACAGTGAGAGAGAGAGAGAGAGAGACAGAGAGAAAGGTCTTCCTTCCATTGGTTCACCCTCAAGTGGCCGCTACGGCCGGCGCATTGCGGCCAGCACATTGCGGCCAGCACACTGCGCAGATCTGAGACCAGGAGCCAGGAGCTTCCTCTGGGTCTCCCACGTGGGTGCAGGGGCCCAAGGACTTGGGACATCCTCCACTGCTTTCCCAGGCCACAGCAGAGAGCTGGACTGGAAGTGGAGCAGCCAGGTTTTGAACCCGTGCCTATATGGGATGCCGGAACTTCAGGCCAGGGCCTTAACCTACTGCGCCACAGCACCGGCCTCACATCCTAGATGTCTTTCCAGGGGACTTACACACAGCTAAGTGAAGACTGGGAAGCAAGATAAGGGCTGGAGCTCCTACAGCTTATTCAAAATGTGCTTGTCTTTTGGTTTTAAAAATTAAAACCAGAGACGGAGAAAAAGAGAGGGGTAAGAGAGGGGTAAGAGAGGGGGAGAGTGAGGCTGAGCTTCCATTTGTGGGTTTATCCACAGGTGCTTGCAGTGGTGGCACTGGACCAGGCTGAGGCTGGGAGCTGGGAACCCAGTCTAGGTCTCCCATGTGTGTGACAGGGACCTAACTACTTGAGCCATCAGGGGTGCATCCTAGGGTGTGTGTGGATAGAGAATTGGAGTCAGGAGTGGAGCCAGGCCTCAAAACTAGGTACTCTGACGTGGGATGTGGGAGTCTTAACTGCTAGGCCATACTCCTGTCCCTGTGTTCATTTTCTTACAGATTTCTCATTTAAAAAAAAAGCTCCTAAGTTAAGTTTTGTGTAGTAAAATGTAATTAATAAGCATATGCTTCTGAGCATGACATGGATCCATGTGATAAATCATCAGCTGTCACTCTGGAATTTTGGTCATATGATACATTGAAAAGTTGATGCAGCTTTTGTTTTGATAAACAGAGCCCCAGTTGTCTGTGTTATTGGGAACTATTGGAAGAAAAATGTAGTGGAGAAAACCCATAAATCTAGAAAAAGCAACAAACCATCTGCATTTTTTTTTAAAAGATTTATTTATTTATTTGAAAGGCAGAGTTACAGAGGCAGAGAGAAAGATAGAGAGAGAGAGAGAGGTCTTCCATCTGCTGGTTCACTCCCCAGATGGCCACAACAGCTAGAGCTGAGCCAATCCGAAGCCAGGAGCCAGGAGCTTCTTCTGGGTCTCCCACGTGGGTGCAGGGGCCCAAGGACTTGGGCCATCTACTACTGCTTTCCTAGGCCATAGCAGAGAGCTGGATGGGAAGTCCATTCACAGTTTTGATTCTGATACACCAATGGAAGATTAAGAGAGTAGCCATATTACCTAGTGGTAGCCATGGAAACTCAAAATGTGCTTTGTGGGGTGGGCTTTTTCTTGATGCCTAGGACACTGGTTAGGATGCCTGCAGCCTATAGCTGAGTGCCTGCATTCAAGTCTATGCTTCTGATTCTGGCTTCCTGCCAGTGTGTACTGTGGAAGGCAAATGGTGATGACTCAAGTACTTCAGTCTCTGCCACCCATGTGGGAGGCAATTCCAGGGTCCTGGCTTCGAACCAGTCCAGCCCTGGCTGTTGGGGGGCATTTGAGAGGTGGACTAACAGATGGAAAATTTTTCTGTGTCTATCTCTGACTTTCAAATGATAAATGAATGAAAATTAATAAAACAAAAGAAAAACAAATCTGCTTGTGACCCCACAGAAATACTTGCACGAATGCCCAAGGATATAAAAATAAAGACATTTGTTTCTATGTTGCTTATAATAACAAAAATTTGCAAGCATCTCAATTATCTATCAGGACATTAATATGGTATGTGATTTACATCTGTACGGTTACATAGGTGCAACCATAGTATAGACATTAAAATGCCTAACATCTACTATTTGTTAATGAATTGAAAAGACTACTTACTAGTTAAGATGCTAGAGTTAAAGAAGAGGGAACAGGACACTCAAGCTAAGGGTTCTCCTGGAGTTGGTAAGTGGAAAAGGCAAAAAGGAATACATAAGATAATTTCAAGTAGCTGTTTTATCAAGAAACAGAACTGAGTGACAAGGGCATAGAGAGTGACTTAGTCAAGGAAGGCCCAGGATGTGGACTGGGGCTGGGTGACAGGCTGCCCTGGGGACTAAAGTTCTAGGCACACGAAAGCGCATGCAAGCGCTCTCAGGCGGACTGAGTTTGCTGTGCTCCTGCAGAGAGAGAGCCTGTGCAGTTGGCCAACCCCTGATGCACGAGAAGTCCTCAGAAGAGACATCAAGGAGGACTTTGCAGGCCATAGTGAGGACTTTGCATTAATTCTGCATGCAAGGGAGGGACGCCAATGGAGAGATCCAAGCAGGACAGTAACATGATCTAATCATTGCTATAAAAATCAGGCTGGCAATATATGCTGTCCAGGGCTGCCTGGAGGCAGGGGCAGTCATCAGGTGAGAACTTGGACTCTTACCTGAAAGGTGATGGTAACTTGGGCCACGATGCAGGCTGTGGCAATGGCGATAAGTGGATTTACCAGCATTAGAAAATATATATATTTGTTTTTGTTACATTTGAAAGGCACACACACACCCACACCCACACACACACACCTACACACACACACACAGAGAGAGAGAGAGAGAGAGAGAGAGAGAGAGAGAGGGACAGGCAAAGAGAGATGCTCCATCCACTGATTTTCTCCTCAAATGCCTGAAATAGCCAGGATTGGGCCAAGCTGGGTCAGAAGCCTGGGACTGGATCCAGGCCTCCCATGTGAATAACAAGGACCCGGGTATTTGAGACGCCACCTGCTGCCTCCCAGGCTGCGCGTTAGCAGAACTGTGGAAATGGCAGCAGAGCTGAGGCTGGGGCGCAGGCACGCAGGTAGGGCATTCAGGCGTTCTCAGTGATGACTTCATCACTGTGCCAAACGCTTGCCCCTGGGTTCTCTCTCACAGAATGATATTGGTTAGACCTTAAGCTTCAAGTTCCTTGACTTGAAATTGAATTTGGGTTCTTGGGGCTGGTGCTGTGGCATAGCGGGTAAAGCCACCACCTGCAGTGCCGGCATCCCATATGGGCACTGATTCGAGTCTCGGCTGCTCCTCTTCTGATCCAGCTCTCTGCTGTGGCCTGGGATAGCAGTAGAAGATGGCCCAAGTCCTTGGGCCCCTGCACCCACACAGGAGACCCGGAGGAAGCTCCTGGCTTCGAATCGGCACAGCTCCAGCTGTTGCAGCTAACTGGGGAGTGAACCAGCAGATGGAAGACTCTGTCTCTCTCTCTCTCTGCCTCTCCTTCTCTCTCTGTGTAACTCTGACCTTAAATAAACTAAATCTTTTTTAAAAAATTTGGGGCCAGCGCCTCGACTCACTAGGCTAATCCTCCACCTATGGCTCCAGCATCCCGGGTTCTAGTCCCGGTTGGGGCGCCGGGTTCTGTCCCGGTTGCCCCTCTTCCAGGCCAGCTCTCTGCTGTGGTCTGGGAGTGCAGTGGAGGATGGCCCAAGTGCTTGGGCCCTGCACCCGCATGGGAGACCAGGAGGAAGCTCCTGGCTCCTGGCTTTGGATTGGCACAGCGCCGGCCGTGACGGCCATTTGGGGGTGAACCAACGGAAGGAAGACCTTTCTCTCTGTCTCTCACTGTCTAACTCTGCCTATCAAAAAAAAAATTGGGGTTCTTAGACCCAAACACTTCATTTTCCTCCTTCGAGTATGGACAGGAGTAATGTTGGCTGTCTCTTTTAGCAGGGGTGTTGTTAAGATTAAACAAGATAAAACCAGTGACAGCATTTGGCAACTGTGAACACGCTGTGCAAATCCAAGGTATTTCTACGGTTAATTCAGAGAGATTGCAGTTGCAAAGTATGGTGGGGGGGTAGGCTCCCTCCTCCCGCAGTCATGTTGACAACATCAGTGAAATCTTCTCAATTTCAGTTTTCAGTTTCAGTAGGCAAAATGCATCTGGTAACACCAGTCAAAGCATAGCATGAAGTGTAATGGGGGGGGGGGCAGGGAGGGCCAACTAATTAACAATCACAAAATAACAGGCAAATGAGCTGCTAAACAAGTGATACAGAAAGCGAAGTATTTTCTGACGCCTCTCTGGCACAGGGGAATGATTTCGTGAAGCCAGGATTCTCCCAGGGGTTAAACTCTTCCTGTTTATCAGGGAGCATCTCTGGGGCTACTTGCAATGGCAGGCCTTGGGAGAAAGTGCCAGAAGTCTTGGCTTTTAGTAACCTCTACGTTTCTGAATTGAGACATGGGAAATGGCTAGAACCTTCAAGGAATGTAATTCATTCCTTTCACACTTCAAGAACCACAACTGCAGGGAAGGAATGAGAGCGCCAGTCTTAGGCAAAATTGTTGTGATCAGAAACATATGGTGTGAAATATGGGTGTGAATGGAGACATCCTGTCAATTCACTTCTTGCATTTTTTGATTGCCTTCAAGCAGTGCATTTTAACGGAGGTCCAACTCATGTTTTGAAACTAGCGTTGGGAAGGATTTGAAGAATTTTAAAACATTCCGCACATCTGCCCGCCTTGCCCCCTCCCCCACCTGTTTTTGATGGGGAGCATAAGGTCGGAAGGCGCTTTTCCAGGAAGGGCCAGATGGATAGAAGGGCAGAGAAGGCCTGTATGGTCAATAATGATTTATTAATCCTGAAGCCACACTACAGCATGGCTATTTCTTCTGTTAAAGTCTGATTGACGTCAATGACTTTGAACATGCATACTGATTGCCTTTGAGTTCAATCTTATCTTGGTTTCATCATACCACTCAGCACCTCCCTTTACCTTCAAACAATGGCCCCAGCAAGCCGGTGCTGAGCATGCCCTAGGCTTACTTTCTTAGGGGAAAATTGGGCATTACCTCACTTCCTGAAAACGTGTCCAACAGAAACAGAGCACTTCTCTCTATGAAAAGCAGACAGCAATGTTAACATTTACCAATTTGGTTGGTGATTTGCTCAATTCCAGGACCATAGAATATTTGTAGTAGGGCTAAGTGTGTACCCGGGTATTTTAAGGGAGTCTTTCTTGCTCTTGTACGTATTTTTAGCAAGTGAGAAATAGCGATCTTCCATAGAAAACAGATGTGAGGTTTGCACAAAATTAACACAATTTGGCCTTTGCTAGGCAAAATGGAAGTAGTGAGTGATGCAATATTTCAACTGGAAGATATTTTATAGGACATTAACATAGCGAGTTAGAAGAATGTTCTTTGCAAGCAAAAATATTGGTTCATTAAAAAAAAGCTTGTTGAAATAGAATTGTCCGTAAGTTATTATTGCTATGCCCACGAAAATATTTTCTGTTTAAATTCATAACAAACATTCTAAGGCAGAGAAATGTCTTTTCTATGTCCCATTTAACAATATAATAACCTTGCTTTCAAAATCTCATTTTATTCCAGCTGGAAGACATAGGATTTTGTTATACAAAACAACGACTTCATCTCTACCAAGACTTATTATGGGAATATGTGGTTGTAAGTTTGTCTGGAGGATATAAGGCACAGTCCTTGCCTAGTTTGGACTATGTGCCATGCAGGTAAAGCCTCATTTCAGGGGGATTATGTAGAAGCTATTTCAATAAAGTTATCAGCATAGTTGGTTTCGTAAGACATTTGTAGCTTTCGATAGAATTGTGTTCTTTTCCATCATTCTGCAATGAGATCCCAAATAATTTTATTAATAAGCAATCCATCCCATGCTTAGTAAAAATATGGAAGAAGGATGTGCGGTCAAATTGTGGGCATGTTATTTAAAGTCTGTTTATATATTTTTATTTGTTTGAAAGGCAGAGAGACAGACAAAGGTTCACTCCCCAGTTCAATCCCCACTCTCCAGTGGTTCACTCCCCAAATGGCCACAATGGCTGGAGCTGGCCAGACCAAAGCCAGAAGCTCTGGGGATCCCACATAGGTAACAGAGACTCAACCACTTGAGGCATTAATGGTCTGCTGCCCACTAACCCCAGCCTCCGACCGCACCAACGGATGCATAGTAGCAGGAATGCTATATCAAAAGCAGAGTAGTTGGGATACGGGTGTCCCCGGCAGCAGCTTAACCGGCTGTACCACGATCCCTGCCCAGGCGTGTGCTTTGGGGTGCAGACACTGAAGTTTGAATGTATGACCTTCACAAGGTCACCTGACAGGCGATTCCGTGAAGAGGATGCCCAAGACTATGCAGCTATGACCACACAAATACACTCCTGCCCTGTGAGCTTCCTCCCTGTAGGGCTTGGAGATGCTCCTTCCTCTGACTGAAGCTCACCCTGCTCCTTCCTCTGTCTTCCTCATACAAAACCCTCTTGTCTTGGCATCCCTTCCTCTGAGACGTGATCCGAGCACCTCATCCCTCCAGCTCCTGCTGACTGCGGCGGGCTCTCTATTTGGAACTTCCGTTATGCCTTCAGCTTCTTCATTTGTGTTTCTTCACGGGAAATTTATTGCTGTGTATATCCTTCAAACAAGGACAAGGATCTGGCTGTCATGCCACTACTCTCTACCTAGTTCCTAGCACACGACCTAGGGAATAGCATGAATTCAACTAACAGGTCTCTATTTTGTATAGAATTAATCATGATCCTATTGTCACGAGGCCTTTAGATACTAACTTAGCACTTGTTCAATTGAAAATGGATAGTTGAAAGAAGGAAGAAAAAAAATAACTTCTCAGTTCCCTAATTATATTCCCTTAACTTTTACTTTGTGGATATATTTGCTAAAGATTCTGGTTGTTAGCAATCACTTTATTTAATAAGAATTGCAACTTCCCATCTAACTGAGAAGTTCAAAGAGTGAACTTGGCTTGGAGAACAAATGGATCCAGGAGTTCACATGGTGCATTTACAAGTCCGTCTTTCTTTCTGCTGTTTTCTCACTGTTTTCTTTTGCGTTGACTTCATTCCCCAGGCAGAATTTCCCCATCTAGGGGCACAGTTAGCCACAGGCAGCTTACCTTGTTTGCACAGAGCAGCATCAATGAAAAGAGAGAGCTATTCTCCTCTGAATTCCATAAGCAGCTCTGGAGGCCTGGTTAGCCTTGTTGAGCGTCAAGTCCAGTTGATAGCCAGGGTGGTTAAAACTTCAGCTAACTGGAGGAGTGCTTTCACTGGGTCCTGGTGAGGGAGGCTTCCCACAATAAAGAGGAGTTTGTTACCAGAAAAATAGGGAAGGAGAACATGTTCTGGGCAGACCAAGGCCTTCACTGTCATGGCTCTGTGCCAGGTAAACACCGGGTGTTGTGGGAAGTCATCGCCATTGGTTCGGATTAGACAACTGGATTTTTCCTGACCAGTACAGCCCAGTATTTTTAGCAATGCGTGGAAGCTGGCAGGAGAATGCTTTACACATTTGCTTCTGTCAGGCACTGACTCATTCTCTAACATATTTGTATAAAGGTTTAGAGATACAAGAAGGAGGAGGGCACACAGCAGTAGAGGCCCTGGTGGAAGGTAGGTTCTATTTTGTGTGGGGTGGGGTAAGGAAAGTAGACAAAGACCAAGCAGGGAAGCAAATATGATCATTAAAAGTGGTAAAAAATGCTCTGGGGGAAATCAACTTGGGGGAGTTATCATCTCCTTCATCTTAGTATCTATTTTTTTTTTTAAGATTTATTGATTTTATTTGAAAGGCAGAATTGCAGAGAACCATCCTCTGGTTCACTCCCCAAATGGCTGTAACAGCTTGAGCTAGGCCAGGCCAAAGCTGGGAGCCAGGAGCTTCTTCTGAGTCTCCCACATGGGTGCAGGGGCCCAAGCACTTGGGCCATCTTCTGCTGCTTTCCCAGGTGCATTAGCAGGGAGCTGGATCAGAAGTGGAGCAGCCAGGAATAGAACCAGTGCCCATATGGGAGGCTGGCGCTGCAGGTGGTGGCTTAACCTGCTACACCACAGTGCTGGCCCCAGTGTCAATTTTTTCTTTAAAAAAGATTTATTTATTTATTTATTTTAAAGTCAGAGTTACACAGAGAGAGAAGGAGAGGCAGAGAAAGAGAGAGGTCTTCCATCCGCTGGTTCACTCCCCAAATGGCCACAATGTGGGGAGCAGCGCCGATCCAAAGCCAGGAGCCAGGAGATTCTTCCAGGTTTCTCACATGGGTGCAGGAGCCCAAGAACTTGGGCCATCTTCTACTGCTTTCCCAGGCCATAGCAGAGAGATGGATCAGAAGTGGAGCTGCTGGGACTCGAACCGGGGTCCACATGGGATGCTGGCACTGCAGGCAGCAGCTTTACCCGCTACACCACAGCGCCGTCCCTCCTAGTGTCATTTTAAATTAAGTCTATCTTGTTCATCCTATTTAAAATTATAGCCCATTCCATACTGCCTATCTCATTTCCTTTTCCTCCTTTTAAAAATAAAGTTTATGTTTTTATTTATTTAAAAGGCGAGGCGGGGCATAGAAGGAGAGAGAGAGATCTTTCACTTGCTGGTTCACTCCCCAATGGTCACAGTAGCCAGGCCTGGGTTGAAGCCAGGAGTCAGGAACTGAATCCTGATATCTCACATCGTGGCAAGGGCCCACGTACCTGCATCATCTAAGGCTGTCTTCCCAGGCACAGTAGCTGGAAGTTCCATCAGAAGCAGAGCAGCCAGGACTTGAACCAGTGATCCACAATATGGGATGCTGGTGTCACTAAGAGTGGCTTAAGCCCCTGTATCATAACGCCAGCTGTTCTCCTCTTCTTCTTCTTCTTCTTTTTTTCCCTAGCTCCTCTGATCTTCTGACATGCTCTATAATTTACTCATATTTTACCCACAAAGCTTGCATATTTGTTATCTGCCATCCTCCTTGTCGCTCCCCCTCTTTGTGGAGGAACGACACTGAATCCTGCCTAGGCTTCATATCCGAGTCACGGCACCATTATGTCGCTCCCCCTCTTCGTGGAGGAACGACACTAAGCCCTGCCTAGGCTTCATATCCGAGTCACGGCACCATTATGTCGCTCCCCGTCTTCATGGAGGAACGACACAGGACCCTGCGCTGTTCTTTCGTCTGCTCGGCCCTCCCCGGGTTTGCTGCTGGTTCTTCCCGGGTTGGCTACTGTCCCTTCCACCTCCGTGGAAGGGCGGTTCCCCCTGGCCACATTCCCCACTTCCGCAGGGGAGCGGCACACCGCCGGCCGGCTCTCTCGGGGGCTGCTCAGGTGTTCCTTCAGATGTTCCTGGTGCATGCTGTCTTTCTCCTCCTTTATAGTCCTCCTCCGCCAATCCCAACTCTGCTACCCACACGCCAAGTACGCTGCCCTCCTCCAATCAGGAGCAGGTCCTACAGTTTATTGGTTGAACTGGAGGCAGCTGCGTAGAAGCTGTTTCCCTTCTCAGCGCCATATTGTGGGAGAGCAGATGCATAGAATAAGTCTTAATTCCAGTAACTTAGTCTAGTCCGGGTTGCTCCCCACACTCCTCTATAAGAATGTGAACCCCACAAGGTGAGAGATTTTATTCCCCCCTGTTTCACTCACTGATATATCTTCCAGGATTTCGGAGACACTCGATACATACTTACTGAGTGAATAGTGAGGTGATAGAAATGTGCCTTAGACACGAAGGGCAGTGAAACCTTCCTTGAGATTATGCGACATGAATAGAGGAGGGATCTTTGAGCCGAAATGAAAGATAGATGCTTCAGTTAGAAACAGAAGCAGAGGGGCGAGCGTTTGGCCTAGAGGTTAAGATGCTGTTGGAATACCTGCATCCCCTGTCAGAGCGCCTGGGTTTGAGTCCTGGTTTCACGCCTGATTCCCGCTTCCTGGGAGGTAGCAGGTGATGGCTCAAGTGACTGGATCCCTGCCATTCTTGTGGGAGGCCTGGATTAGATTTCTGGCTCTCAAATGGTCCACCTCTGGCCATTGTGGACATTTGAGGAGTGAACCAGCAAATGGGGACTCTATCTGTTTCCATCTCTTAAGTATATATATAGATTTTTCACAAGCATATAGAAGGAAAGAACTTGGAGAACTCAAGAAACAAGACAAAGATTGGTGCATAGAGGAGTGAGTGGCATCAATAAAGTTGGAATAAATGTGTAGGAGTTGGATCACCCATGGCTCTGTAGGTTGTGTAAGGAGTTCAGATTCTTACTGTAGTTTGATGGAAAACATTTAGTTGTTCTGAATTGAGGAAGCACAGGATCTGAATGCATTTTTCTCTAGTGTTAATTTTTAAAAAAATTTTTAAAAAGATTTATTTTTTTTTATTTATTTGAAAGAGTTACAGAGAGAGGAGGAGAGACAGCAAAAGAGAGATCTTCCATCCACTGATTCACTCCCCAAATGGCCACAACTGCTGGGGCTGAGGCAGGAGTCAGGAGCTTCTTCCAGGTCTCCCATGTGGGTGCAGGGGCCCAGGGACTTGGGTCATCTTCTACTGCTTTCCCAGGTGCATCAGTAGGCAGCTAGATCAAAAATAGAGCAGGCAGGTCTTGAACCAGCACCCATTTGGGATGCCAGAATCATATCATAGGTGGAGATTTAACCTGCTAAGCCACAATGCTGGCCCCTCTCTAATGTTTCCTGAATCAGTCTAGAGTTTTCTTGTCTAAGCCACCTTCACTTCTCCCCTCAATTACATTGAATGGGCTTTTTCTCTTCCATCTTCCCCAATCCTCCCCTACTGGTCATTCATCACTGAGACCCAGAATGCTTCCCTGTTGTCCCTCAGACAAAGACCAAGTCCTCCTGAGGCCACAAGGGAGGCCCTGACTGTCTGCCTCTCCCATTCTCTGTGGCCACAATGCCCTGCAGCCTTGGTGTGTTTGCTCGAACACAACAGATTGCCTCCCAGGCTCCTCTCCTGCCCCCTGCACCTGCTCCCTGCCGCCTCTCACTCCCGGCTTCTTCAAGCACCCCTTCCTCAGGGAGCACTTCCTTGCTCACTCACCGAACCACTATTCTGGTCCTGCTTTCACCACGTGTGAAGCTTTTCTTCGATAACATTGTGGAGGTACTTGACTAGTTACCTTTTTAATGCATTCATCCTCCTACACTCTCATTCCCATGAAAGCCAGGCCTGTGTCTATGAGATCCGCCACCCAGCACTGTACCTGCTTGTTGGTGCTGACTTCTTAGTGACAGATGGACAGAGTACATTAAATAGAAGAGCTAAAGCAAAAGTCAGTTAGATGGACATCTGAGTTAATTCACTATTCATTTATAGACTTTTTCTGTCGCACCCCTGCTATCCTGTTCATTCTATTTCCTTGCCTGTAGCATCTTCTTTTCCATTACACCGTGCCTTTTCTGCTTCAGCCTGGTCCAGCTGTCTTTGTTCACCCACTTTTGTTTTACAGTGATAATGCCATCTCCTTTGTCAGGACCACGTCTGCTTACACATGGTGACAGTGCTGTTGTTACAGCTTCCTCCTGCCTTGGGAGCAGTGGCCCTCTTGGAAACAAGTGGTCAAGTTAATGAAGTCTTTCAGCAGATGTGTGATTATGTGACCCCTCTTCCAGAATAGATGGCTAGCTTTACCACGGTAAGGAAAGTGATTCCTCCTGGGCTTCTAGGGCTTGGGTAAGTCTCTCTGCACCCCTGCCATCAGGGGCAAAACCTGGTCAGCTGTGAGCCTAGTGCTCCTCACTGCAATGGTTCAGGCAGAGGTAGTGCCTGTCAATGAGAGACCTGGAAAAACCCAGGCTCTGAGGCAGAAGGTCAGGGTTATTATTTTTCAAGGAGAAAAGTCAAAATCATTTTAGTAAGACAAATTCTCATGAAAACCAAGTTGGAAAGGGCTTTAACTTCAGCAGCTAAGGTAGATGGGCACTGATGCCTGCTCCTTTTGTCCAGAATTTGCAAGCTCCCTTAGACAGAGTCAATAGGAGTCCATTGGCACCCAGCAGAAGTGAAGGAATTGGCCACTCCGAACAGGACCAGGACTGTGGAGAGGGGTGGCAGGTCCTCCAGCAGGGGCTGCGAGAGCGGATGGAGAAGACTGTCGGGAGATACAGAGGTCAGGAAACAAGAAGTTAGCCTTGCTTAGGGGTCAGGTTGCTTCCGTGTGGCCCAGCCACGGGCTTCACAATCACTCAGCCCGTGGGAGCCCATAGTGCAGTTTCACGTGTTTCGCCCTTAACCACCGAGCACGGGTAAAGAGGAAACCTGTGTGGTGAGAAGGGCCAGCCCCGACTTCTAACAAAGAGCTTTTTAATGAAGCTGTAAACCGGGTGAATCATAGCCCCCAGCTTCTCTTTTCGTCTCCTGTGTGATGTCAGTCCTCCTGTTTGTCTCTGAGCTCATCTGATCATGTTTAACTAGTTGTCCAAATTAACCCAACTCCTCAGACATTCCAAGTGAGTTTTTGTGAACACTTAATATTTCATTTCAGATTTCCACGCTGGATACGTGTGTGTCACCACTAACAATGCAGCCGACTGTTTGAGCCCTGGCGATGGTGTCTGTTCGGGAACAGACTTGTGACCCGTGGGTGCCCTGGAGATCAGTGGGCGACTCTTCTGTCTCAGTGGTTTCTCTACTGTTTTGCTTAAAGTTTTTAAAACAAAACCTTGTCTGTGGGAGGGTGATTATAGCAAGGAACCCTTGAAATCATTGAATGTTTCAACTGAACTGTTTTGGCTGTTGGATCTGAAAAAAGTGAAGGAATGACATTGGCATTTGGTGTTTGGAAGAAAACATAGACTAGAACTATTACCAATAAAAGGTCTGGTCCAGTTTTTTTAAGCTATCAATTAATTTCCTACTCATTCATAGCCTTGGAATGAATAGGTGACATTTCACAGTATCCATAATAGAAGTGACATTTTGTCATCCAAAAGTTTTGCATAGCTTCATTCTATATTTCTGCACATGTTAAAACTTAGTTTGTGGTAAAATGGAGTATTTCCTCCTGTATTCTCTGATATGATGGCAGTAGACTAAAAAGTGAAATTTTGGGTTTTATTACAATAGAGCACGAAGGACGATGACTAACTCTCCTTATTTGGAGAGCAGGAAGTGGTCTAGAATTGAGATCCAAAAACATCAAATCTGTTTGATGTTACTAGTAGTGACCTGCCTTGATGTGGCTTCTTCAGATGCAACTAGAGCTAAACATTGTGACATCAGAAAGTAGTGGGAGCGCTTGAGCAGCATTAGTCAGAACCTGCTACCTGCAGGCCCAGGATCTGAGGTTCCTGTTCCCAGGAGAACCGCCTGGCCTCACACAGGGCCTCTGTAACGCTCAGTGTTTGCAGCAAACCGACACAAAGGTGGCCGGAGAAGGCTGGACATTTGGGAAAGTACCATTTTGAGTATTCTTTCCTTTAAAAAATTATTTTACTTTTATTTGAAAGAGAGAGAGAGAGAGAGAGAGAGAGAGAGAGATCTTCTATTCTCTGATTCACCCCCCAAATACTTGCAATGGCTGGAACTAGACCAGGCTGAAGCCAGGACCTGGGAACTCAATACAGTCTCCCACATAGGTGGGAAAGACCAAACTACTCGAGTCATCGTCAGCTACCTCCCAGAATGTGTGTCAGCCAGAAATGGAGTCAGGAGGGGAGGCAATGCTCCAGTCCAGGGACTCCAGCATGGGATGTGGGCATCTCAAGCACTCTTCCTTCTTCTTCTTCTTCTTCTTCTTCTTCTTCTTCTTCTTCTTCTTCTTTTTAAGATTCATTCATGTATTTATTTGAAAGGCAGAATGACAGAGAGAGAGAGAGAGAGGGAGAGAGCGAGCACGACCTTCCACCTGCTGCTCCAAATGACCACAACAGCCAGGTCTGGGTCAGTTCAGAGCTGTAATCCAAGAACACCATCTGGGTCTCCCACATGGGTGGCAGGGGCCCAAGCAACTGGGCCTTCTTCCAGTGCCTTCTCAGATGTATTAGCAGGAAGCTGGATCAGAAATAGAGTAGCCAGGCCTCAGACGGGAACTGATACGGGATGCTGGGTCACGAGTGCTGGCTTAACCCACTGTGCACAACGCCAAAGCCAGAGGGTTCTTTCTGAGCCATTACATGCCTTTGCTTGAGCTCTGTAGCCTCTTCACTAATCTAACAGTGTTTCTGTTCTGTCAACTCCTTGAGTGAATAAGAGAAAAGCAATTTTTGGTTCACTGACATCTGCATCAGGACTACGTAATGTTTGTTAAAGATGCCCAAGTCCTGTGCTCTATACTGACCAGGCAAATCTCAGTTTTAGACACTGCATTAAACGGAGATAAACAGGTGCTGGCACTGTGACATAGCAGGTAAAGCTGCCACCTGCAGTGCCGGCATCCCATATGGGTGCCAGTTTGAGTCCTGGCTGCTCCACTTCTGATCCAGCTCTCTGCTGTGGCCTGGGAAAGCAGTGGAGGATGGCCCAGGTGCTTGGGTACCTGTTCCACATGGGAGACCTGGAAGAAGCTCCTGGCTCCCAGCTTTGGATTGGCTCAGCTCCGGCCACTGCAGCTGTTTGAGGAGTGAACCAGCGGATAGAAGATCTCTTTCTCTCTCTCCCTTTCTACCTCTCTCTTTGCAACTCTGCCTTTCAAATAAATAAATAAGTAAATAAGTAAATCTTTTTTTAAATGGAGATAAACAACAACAACAACAACAAGCCCCTAATTAGTGGGGACCACTAATCTCTAGTTTCAGAACTGTAGCCTCATACGTTATGAATGCTTTTGCTGACATTCACGTATTACCTGAATTAGCTTGAATGAAAATGGGAGCTGATGACGTCAAACACTCTCAGTATGTGTTTCTGTTTAAAGAATTGGTTAAAAAGAATATGACAATTCCAGTTAAAAGAAAAATATCCTTTATTTTCGCCTCCCGTGTACAAGAGCAGAATATTCCAGACCAGTGGTTCTCAAACTCAGCAGTGCATTAGAGTCACCCAGAAGTTTGGCACGAATACAGACTTCTGGGCCTCACCCCTGGAGTTTGATTCAGTAGGTCTGGGGTGAGCCCTAGACGTCACATTGCTTACAATGTCCCATAGGTTTCGGTGTACCCACAGGTTTTTTGTCAGGGCTGCCCTGACAAAATACCACCGACTGGACATCTTAATTCATGAAATTTTCCCGTCTCACACTTTTAGAGGATGGAAGTTCAAGATCGAGGTGGAGTGAGGATCGGTTTCTTGGAGGCCTGCCTTGGTCTTGCAGGTGGCTGCCTTTTCATATGTTCATCTCCATGGGCACCCATCGTTCTGTGCATCTCTTCCGTGTCCAGATGTCTACTGCTGAGAAGAACACCCGCCAGCTTGCATGGGGGCCCACCCTCATCTCTCCTAACGCATCATCTCTTTTTAAGGCCCCCACTCCAAGTGCAGTCACCTTCTGAGGGTTTGGAGGTTAGTGCTTCAAGATATGAATTTTGAGGGGACAACATAGAATGCTGAGGCAAGACCCACACTTTGATAACACTGCTGTGGACTGAACAATCCAGGCAGGGAACTGTCTTGTTAGCATTCGCGTTTCAGTCTTCTTAGATAATTTATGACCTTCAATTCTTCCTGCCACCTTTCCCGTGATGGTCCCTGCTACTTCTCCACTAGAATTATTATCCTTTGCAGATATGTTTACAGTCTTCAGCCAACTTCTCTCTGTGCTCAGTGACTAAGTGTGTGTCAGACGGGAACCTTGGTGTCTTGCCAGCAGCTCACGCTCAATTCATTCAGACAAGAGCTGATCTTGGCCATTACAGCTTTGCTGTTCCTCCTGTAACCCCGATTCTGTTTCTGACATGACCACTAACCAGACATTTAGATGGGCCTATGCGGCCATATTTCCTATTATCCTTTTTTTCTGCTTGCTGTGTCTTGTCATCAAATGAGCTGTATCTACTCTTTTCAAAATTTTATTTGAAGAAGAGAGAGAGAGAGAAAGAAATCTCCTGGTTCACTCAGCAGCTGCCTGCAGCAGCTGGGACAGGGCCAGTTTGAAGTCAGGAGCTGGGAACTCAACCCAGGCCTCTCACATAGTTGGCAGGGACCCAAGTACTTGAGCCATCACCCGCTGCCTCCCGGGGTGTGCGACAGTAGGGCGCTGGAATTGGGAGCCAAGCTAAGACTCAAACCCAGACACTCAGAAATGGGTCGCGGGTGTCGCAGGCTGTGACCTGACAGCCGTGCAAATGCTCTCCCCGGCAAGTACGTTGTGATTCTCTGTCCTGTCTCCTTTCCATTTCTCATGCATCCATCTTTGCTTAGATCCCATTAATCCTTCCTAGCATTTTGCAAAAGCCTTCCAGCCATAACGCGTTCTTTCAATCTCTCCTTCCTTTAATGAAGACTGTCTATTGCTGCTGGAGTAATCCTTTGAAAGCTTTCTTCTAATTAAAAAGTTCAAGGGTTTGCCCACTGCCTGTTCAATAGGCAACACACTTAGCTAGACAGAACCTCATGGTTTGGTTACCAAAAGGAGCGAGTTAGTAAACTCTCATTCTCTGCCAGTCTGCTTGCCTGCTCTGCTAACTCCCAAATACTCACGTACATCTCTACTCTCATTCCCAGGACCCCTCACCCTTCCCCAATGAGGTCACCCTAAAATGCAATGCAGTTTCAATCTCTAGCTCAAGGTTGAGATTTCTGTGTGTTGTATAGTTGCCTGTCTAAGATCTTTGGCAGGGAAAAAAAATGATCTGTCCATCACAACCAGTATTCAATTGTGGAGTAGGAACACAGTGATTACAATGTAATACCCATATGAAAAAGGGAAAAATCAGGGGGCTGGCACTGTGGCACAGTGGGTTAAGCCACTGCCTGTAATGCCTGCATCCTTTATGGGCACTTGTTCGAGACCAAGCTGCTCTACTTCTGATCTGTCTCCCTGCTAATGGGCCTGGGAAAGCAGTGGAAGAGGCCCAAGTGTTTGGGCTCCTGCCATCCATGTCAGAGATCTGTATAGAGTTTCAGGCTCCTTGCTTCAGCTTCACCCAATCCTGGCCGTTGCAGATTCCAGCCATCTGGGGAGCGAACCAGTGGATGGAAGATTGATCCCTCTCTCTCCCTCTCTCTCCTTCTCTCTTTGTAACTCTTTCAAATAAATAAAATAAATCCTTTAAATAAAAATAAGAAAAGGGGAAAATCAGAGATAGTAGGCCATAGCTATTTTATTAATTTATTTTTATTTTAGAGGCAGAGAGACAGACAGGCTGGGTCAGATCAAAGTCTGAGGTTGAAACTCAGTCCACACGGGGGGACTCCATTACTTGCACCATCTTATGCTGCCTCCCATGGTCAACACTGGCAAGAAGCTGGAACTAAGAGCAGAGTCAGAACTCAAGCCCTCAAACCCCGGCGCTCTGATATGGGCATTGCAACTGACATCTTCATGGCTAGGCCAAATGCTTGTTTTAAATCATGCTGGGCTGGAGAAGTGATGATTCAAGCCTAGGCAATGGAAGGATTTCCATGTGTACTGTCCTCGATGCTTCTCGGCTTTCCCTCTGGGAGGCCCTTCCTGGTCTCCTCTGCTGCATGGTCTCTCCAAGGGGAGCACTAGCGAGTGTACCTTTCAGAAGGCTGCACTCACACTTGGCCTCTTCGGGGCCTAAGGATGATGTTGGCCTTCAGTGTCATTGGCCAAGGGGACTTTCAACCTACTTGCCGCTGTTCCATTCTGTATGTGGGTAACCAGGTCTTGGCTTCATATAGTGTTAAGTCTCAAGACAGCTTCCTTCCAAACAGGTCTCTGGCCATGGCTTATGGTAGATTCACTTCAGAATAAGGAAGTAGCCCACCTTTTTCACTAAAACTGCTCCAAACCAGACTCTCTGTTAGCTCACTTGCTGGGGGTGGGTTCTTGGAGAACCTGCACGTCCACGTTCCCTGCTGGCAGACTGGCTGGCTGTACTTTGGGTTCATCACTTTTGTGTCAGATTTTGTTGAGATTGGCAAGAATCTGCTAACACATGGCCACATTCTGCAAATGGCCTATCATTTTCACTAACGCCATGGCCTTTGTTGGCATCTCCCATGGTTTAGGCACTGCTTTCTCAGGATCATCAACTCCAAAAACTGTAATAGTTTATCTTTGCTAGTGCCACTCAACTGTTTCAATGAGTTCTACATTTACCAATGCAGCAGCCCCTTTAAGTAGCAAATTCTTTTTTTTTTTTTTTTTTTTTGATAGGCAGAGTTAGACAGTGAGAGAGAGAGACAGAGAGAAAGGTCTTCCTTCCGTTGGATCACCCCGCAAATGGCTGCTACGGCCAGCACGCTGCACCAATCTGAAGCCAGGAGGCAGGCGCTTCTCCTGGTCTCCCATGCGGGTGCAGGGCCCAAGGACTTGGGCCATCCTCCACTGCCTTCCCGGGCCACAGCAGAGAGCTGGACTGGAAAAGGAGCATTCAGGACAGAATCTGGCACCCCGACCAGGACTAGAACCTGGGGTGCCGGCACCACAGGCAGAGGATTAGCCTAGTGAGCCATAGCACTGGCCTTAAGTAGCAAATTCTATAAGGCTCACAGTGATACTAGTGTTTCTGGGTCTTCTGGCTTCCCTCTCCAACTGCTAATAGTAAGGACATTAACCTTGTGGTTCAAGATGACTGCTGGAAGTCCAGCCATCGCATCCCCTTTCCCTACACACAGATACAGGCAAGGAGAGAAGTGTATACCCTTTCCCTTTTACTGAGATTTTCAGGGCATTCATTATGTCTGAATAGTAAAGATTTAGTCGATCAAACTCAACTCTATGACAGGCTCAAATATAGTCTTTTAGTTGGGCAGATGTATTCAGTTATTTATCAGGGTTCTGTTATTAAAGCAAAAACAAAGGTAGATGCTGGGATAGGAAACCAAGACTTTTGATCTTTGGTGAATCTGTACGTGATAATAAAACAAGGTGAAGAGCTTTACATGCCTTAAGGGAGGTTTAGGTAGGTTTCAGTGGGAATTCAGTGAAGGGAGAGGAAGTCCCCATTCAGAGGGACACGGAGGGCTTTCAGAAGAAGGTAGCAGTTGAGTTCAGTTGTAAAGAAAGAATAAGAGAGAAGTAAGGCATTCAAGTTGGAGAACCACCATGATTAAAGACAGTTTTTAATTTATTATTATTTTAAAAAGATTATTTGAAAGAGAGGAGAGAGAGAGAGAGAGAGAGAGATCTTCCATTGGTTGGTTCACTCTCCAAATGGCTGTTATGATTGAGGTTGGACCAAACTGAATCCAGGAACCTGGAACTCCATCCAGGTTTCCAACATGAATGGGAGGGGCCCAAACATTTGGGCCATCTTCTGCTGCTTTTCCAGACACATCAGCAGGGAGCTGAATCAGAAGTGGAGAATCAGGGACTACAAACCAGCACTCATGGGATGCCAGTGTTGCTGATGGTGACTTAAGCCACTGTGCCACAACACGGGCCCCAAGGCAATTTTTAAAAAAGGTTTATTTATTTGAAAGCCAGAGTTACAACGAGGGAGAGACAGAGGTAGAGGTAGAGGTAGAGACAGAGGTAGAGGTAGAGGTATGGGGAGAGGGAGAGGGAGAGGGTGAGGGAGAGGGAGATGGAAATGGAGAGGGAGAGGGAGAGGGAGAGGGAGAGGGAGAGGGAGAGAGAGAGAGTCTTCCATCTCTTGTTTACTCCCCAAATGGTCTCAATGACGGGCTGGGCCAGGCTATGGCCAGGAGCCAGGATCTTCATCCGCATCTCCCACATGGGTGCAGGGGCCCAAGCACTTGGACCATCTTCTACTGGTTTCTCAGGTGCATTTGCAGAGAGCTGGATAGGAAGTGGAGCAGCCAGGACTCGAACCAGTGCCCCTATGGGATGCCAGCACTGTGGACAGCAGCTTTACCTGCTGATGCCACAATGTCAGCCCTGGCAATTTTTTTTTAAATGCATGGAATGTGCTCATTTGACTCAACAGGGCTGGGTCTAGGATGAGGGGAACAGGATGCCCGGGGTGCCTGGGATGCTCGTTCTCCAGGTCTTGCAAGTGAGGGATGAGCTCCAGGCACTTCATCTGTCCTCCCTGGCACTGGTCTAGAGTAAATGAGTGACTGGTGACAACAAAGTTGGGATGCCGGCCCTTCCCGATTTCAAGTAAAGAAACAGAAGGCTGCTCCACGCGTGCCAAGGAGAAAGTCTAGCATCTTATGCTGGTTCCACATGACAATCTGGCAATCCTTCCATCAAAGGAAGAATTTTGCTATTAACTAGCACAGTAATTTTTTTATAGAACATAGACCAAAGACAGACTACTGTGGTTTTTCTTGGTGTGGTTATTCTGAGATCCAGAGTAGTATTTTAATCTCTCATGCTTAGACCCACATTAGATTGTGATATGAAGAAACATTTAGGACATTTGCTATGATGTTAATATAGCTTACACCTGCTGTAAAAGCACACACAATGAGGATTATGGGAAATCCCCTGCATTCTCTCAGTATGGACCTGCAGGGCGCATGCTCAGAGGAGTCAGTGCTTTGTGTTTGCCCCTATGGCGCTGGAAGGAGGGGTATGGTGTTCTTAGTTGCTCTGGTTTGAAATTAGTAGGGCTCACAGGGATTGAGTATAAGGGCAAGTGGCTACCGAAGCCTTTGGTCAAAAAAGTTAAGTTGGAAAATGCAAGGGGTTGGATGTGGAGTGTGGTTAAACTATCACCAAAGCATCACACCTCTTCTCTAACTCCTGTAATAAAGAAATCGGAGTTCTAGGCTTCTGATTCCCACAATCGCCCGCTTCTTCATCCAATAATAGCTAAAGATGATAGAAAGTCCATATATCAGTTGCTCTATATGCAGCTCCTTGATAAAGGTGTAGGGAATTGGATACAGAAAACAAATTAGGGGTGGGTGTTGCATTGCAGAGAGTTAAGCTGCTTTTAGGGATGTCTGCACCCCATTTTGGAGTGCCTGGGATGGAGTCACACCTCTGCTTCCATTCCAGTTTCTTACTAATGCTCCTAGGGTACAGCAGCCAAGGGCTTGGGTACTGTCTGCCACTCACATGGCAGAATTGGTTGGAGTCCCTCGTTCCTGGCTTCGGTTTGGTCCAGTCCCAGCTACTGCTGTCATTTGGAGAGTAAATCAGCAGATGGAAGATCTTTCTCTCTTAGTTGCTCAGCCTGTCAAATAAACAAAAATAAATAAGTACCTTTAAAACAAAGAAGTAGAGGTTTAATTTTCTTGTTCAGTGGCCATCTGGCTTAGCTCGGAGAACCTTCTGGGAGATGTCCTCCTGAGAGACATCTTCAGGCAACTTCAAGCATAGGACATTTTTTTTTTTTTTGTATGTGATTCAGAATTCAATTTTGTATAACTTCCACTTACTCATTCTAATTTGATCTCTACCACTAAAGGCCTAAAAATACATGAAAATAACCTATGATAATTGCAGATTTTTTTCTTGTCTAAATTCAAGTTCCACATGTGGCCTGATTCCAAGCTGCCTGCTTGTCAGGGTTTCAGTTTTTGAATATGTTCCTCTTTGTCTATAATCTTTAAGCAGCGTTGAACACAGGAATGCACTTGTGCATTGCTAAATGCAGTGTTCATAAAGACTGACTGTCACCTCTCCATTCTAGCTATTATATTTCTATTAATGAAGCCTCGAATTTCATTAATGTTTTTAAGGTGTCATGAGTGTGCATTAATATTTTATAGTTGACTTCCATTAAGCGTGAGGCTGATAAAAATTCTAAATCTTTTTTTCACATTTGCTTTTGCTACGCCTCATTACCTCCGAATTCTATTTGTGCAGTTGGCTTTTCTGGCTGTTACAGATCTTACCTTTGTCTCAGATAAACAACATTTTCTTAAATTCAATTCACTGCTCCAGGTGCTTGGAGATATTTTGTGAATATTGATTCGGCCATCCTCCGAAGTCACTCTTCTAGCTTCATTTCATCAGCTAATTTGAAGGCCTGTCCTCTTTATCTTCTGAGCAGGACAACTAATGAACAAGGCAGAGACATGGCTAGTTATTGGCACTCCTCTCCTGGATGACATTGATTCATCACAAGAGACTGCGCCTCGGCACCTGCCAATCCAGCAGCTAAGATTTCTTGTGCTCTTTTTGTTACCCAAAGCCTCCTTCCCCATTTTCCTTTAGAAATGCCCTAAATTCTTTCATTTTTGAAAGTTCTCAAGATAGATACATTTTTCAAGGTCCAGTTCAAAGTCTGTCTGAAGTCTGCTCTGAGCCATTGTGATTTACTCATCTCAGAGAATTTGACTCTTTAATTTCCAGTTGTTTTCTGTGAGTGCAAACTCCACTTCCACCTACAATCTCGTAAAGGTAACAATGCATTATTTTTTAGCCTCTAGCATCTGACTCTTACAGGGCCAGGCTGAGAGTAATGTTCCATTGTTACTTGTTTTTTAATTAATTAGGTCAGTGGCTCTTAATAGGTCTTCCCTGCTTCCTCTTCTTTCTCTCCCCAAGGGTCAATGGCAATGTTTAGAGATATTTTTTTCTGTGGTCTCAAGTGCAAAGACATCTATCTAGCAGGTAGAAACCTAAACCTAAGATTCAGCTAAAAATCCCAAGATGCTCCAGACCATCCCCCCACTCCACAGAATTATCCAAAAGGTCAATAGGGCCAATGTTGGGTAACCCTGTACTTGTATTAGACAACTTGGGTGTGTTTTGATTGACTTTTCAAAAGACTACTCCATCTGCCTGCTAATGTTGACATTTTGGTGATAGGTAACCTATCTGTTGACCCGTCCTGGAGCTGAGGCTTGCTCTACAATCACCTTTGGAGTTCAGGCCAGGGCAGTTTGTTAGTCTTGCCTCCTTTATTATTGCTATTTTAAATAAAGGTAGCCTTTTTTTTTTTTTTTTTTAAAAAAAAGAGTTTGTTTATTTGAAAATCATAGTTGCAGAGAGAGAGAGAGAGAGAGAATCTTCCATCTGCTGGTTCACACTCCAAGTGGCTGCAGTGGTCGAGGCTGAGGCAGGCAGAAGCAAGGAGCCAAGAGTTTCATCTGGGTCTCCCACATGAGTGACAGGGGCCCAAGCACTTTGGCCATCTTCTATTGCTTTTCTCAGGCCATTGGCAGGTTGCAGGATCGGAAGTGAAGCAGCCTGGATGTGAACTGGTGTCATATGAGAGGCTGGCATCACAGATCGCCATAGTGCTAGCCCCTTTCCCAAGTTAGCAGGTATCTATATGGACGTGATGAAGCTGATTCTATAAGCTACAACTAAAAATTAGTTTTATTAAGGTTTTGGCTATGCCCTATATAAATATCTAGGTTTTGGTCTCATTTTATTTGTATGGTAAAATGATATAATAACAGCTTCCCTCCAGCTGTTTCATAAGAATATTTCATAAGAATATTCAGAAAAAAAAGAGGTAAAATAGGTGACGAGTTTTGAACTCTCTGGATGGGAAAATTACTATTAAAGCATTCTAATGATAATTAGTAGTGGCAATGTGAGGTATGGAGGAACAAAGTCCTCTAATATACAGTGTTTTATACTCCAAAGAAAAGAACTAATTAAAGCAAGCACGTTGTTCTAGTTCTAACTCATATTTCTGTGGCCAGGGCTAATCCCCTAAGCTATAAACATCTCTTCCCACTATGACCTTAGGAGACCCTTACTGGGAACTCTCTGCCCAATCCATGGCATGTGAGCAGGACAAGGATAGTGGATAAGGAACAACAAGAAAATGTTTGCTGATCTTAGGATGCGCATGTACATTGCTCATTATTTAAAACAGAAACATTTTTGGATGCAGAAAGCCACCCATTGATGAACTCAGCTCATCCTCATGCTTTGTCACGTGGCTCTGAGGATTCTTTCAACTTAGAAGGAGTGAAGAGACTTCTGAGCAGTGACGGTATGGCTGGTCCCAAGCACATGTCTCCTTGGCAGGCAACCTCGCATTTCCCTGTTGTCTGCCTCACCTACTATTTGTCTGCGTCCCTGTGGCGGTTGTGTGGTTGGCATCCACCCCCATGCTGGCGTGCCAAAGAAGTGAATGAACAATGGGATACCCTGGCACTGGCGGATGTTTTAATAACTGTGGAAAATGAGGAATTTACAGATGCATGATTCAAGCTCCCACTTCAAAGGTCCTCAACCGAAATCCTCCTGAAATTAGAAGCAATACTACTGAACACAATGCAACCTTTTGCATGGCTGCCCAACGTTACTATAAATCTATGTGTGCCGTGTTTGAGAGAGTTACATTACTGGGAAACAGATGCCCTGCTTTCATCTGGAATTGATGTGCAGTGTTCAATAGATAAGGCCTGCCTGGGAAAGAGGCAGTGTGGCATGGGAAGCACTATGCTTTTCCCTGGCAGTCAAGACGAAAGAGGTGTCTGGACTTGTTGACCGTGGGCTTCGCCAGCCGCACTATGTGACTATGTCTTCTCAGGCCTGACGTTCCTTCCTTCTGCACGGAGAACATTCTCTCTCTCCTGGTCTGAGGCTCCCCAGGAAGGAGGAGGAATAAGTCCTCTGCACCCCACTCCTTTCTTGGAGTTCCCTACCTTCTCTAGCACTTCTCAGTAGGCATCCGCGCACTTAGGCTGTCTTTAGTGGGTGCTATCTCTCTCAACACAACTCCCTGGTCAAGCCCATTCTCCTCAGCCAGGCCTCAGCTCCAGATGCATTCTTTCTCCTTTCATTAATAATTATTCCACTCAGCGACTGCTTAGTGTGTCGCACACATGCACAAGTGCTCATGAAACCTCACCCCACCTGTGAGAGAGGTATTTTTAATTCCTATTTTATACATAAGGAAATAGCTTCCAAAAAAGCATACATAACATAAACTGATTGAGAAGTAGAAATTCTAGCAGAGGTCCTGGGCCCAAACCCACACGCAGATGACATGCCTTCCACTTCTCATGTTAACCCTTGACTGTGATATTGCTCAGTGACAAAGCTACTTAACGTATTTCATGATTCGTATTTTAGTAGGGTCTTTCCTTGAACAGAGAGGACTGGTTGTTACTGTGAGATTTTCCCACCTGGGGCCAATACTGGGGGAAGGGTGAGGCCTTTTGATTGTCTCCCAAGAATGCCACCCTGATGGGAGGCCTGTGGTTTGTTAGCTGGCTCTATCCAATCCACCCCAGAATTCCAACGACGTCATGACTACAAAGTGCTCTGATGGGCAAGGCTGATGCTGGCCTTGATGGTTCTCATTCGTTCCTGTGACATCAAGGCTAACCCGTGCTCCCCTCTATGAAGGTAAAGACCCTCAATCTAGGTTGATGTCGTGTTTTCTAGATACTTCCTTCAAAAGGTGCCTTTCTTAGGCAGACACGAAGTAGGAAATAATAGCTATAAGCAGGGGGCCACCAGAACCTGCACTATATTATTTTTATCATTTCACACTCACCAGAAAACATTTGAGAAATATGTCACCATTTTCCTTTTGATTTGAGGAAATTGAGGTAGTGTAAGTGATTTCCTCAGTCACACTGCTTAGCAATGCTCGGCTTTAAATGATGAAGCAGCAGAGGCAACGTTAAGGGTTTAGTTATGGTTGGTGTGACATACAATTCATTACATTCTTACCAGCTCCAGAATTATGAACTGGATGGTTATGCATGGTTGACTGTGGTTGAGATTGATGATAGTTCAGTTAAGGATCAAAGGAAAATCATTCTCCCTGTTCTTTACCCATTCCTATTGTCTCTAAAAATAGCTTTCCTAGTCCCCCCCTCTTCTTTTCCTTCCTTCCCAAAGTAAGTGCAAGCCAAGAAAGCTTTGGAGTGTGACTTTTTGTCCAGGCGATACATCAGTGTCATGTCACTCTCGGGAGAGCTCTTCCTGGAAATCTGGTATGGGGTCCAGGCGTCTGCTGCATAGATGAAGAATAACAGATAACACATTAATAATAATTATTATTAGTTTTGAAATTATTATTTATTTTCATTTATTTGAAAGATAGACGCAGATCTTCCACCTGCTGGTTCACTTCCCAAGTACCCACAACAGTTGGGGCTGGGCCAGGCAGAAGACCAGAGCCTAGAACTTAATCCAGGTCTCTCACATAAGTGGCAGGGATCCAGGCACTTGAGCCATCACTGCTGCCACCTAGGGTGTGCATTAGCAGGCAGCTGGAATTGGGAGGGAAGCCAAAACTCAAACCCAGGCTCTTTGATATGGGATGTGGGCATCCCAAGCAATATCGTTACTGCTGTGTCAAACATCTGTCCCATTAATAATTATTAATAACAGACTGTTTTAAAAAGATTTGTTAGTTTATTTGAAAGGCAGAGTTTACAGAGAAAGAAAGGGAGGCAGGGAGGGAGGGAGAGAGGGAGGGAGAGAGAGAGAGACAAAGAGAAAGCGAAAACGAAAGCAAAAGCGAAAGCGAAAGCGAAAGCGAAAGCGAAAGAGATCTTCCATCCACTGGTTCACTCTTCAAATGGCTGCAACATGCAGGGCTGGGCAGAAGCCAGAAGCCAGGAGCTTCTTCCAGGTCTCACATGTGGTAAAGGGCCCCAAGCACTTGGGCCATCCTCTGCTGCTTTCCCAGTAGCATAAGCAGGGTGCTAGATTGGAAGTGGAGCAGCTTGGTTTTGAACCTGCATCCATATAGGATGATGATGTCTCAGGCAGTGGCTTTACCTGCTATGCCATAATGCCTGCCCCAGTCCTTATCTTTTAACTGAATAGTTGAGTTTGTTTACATTTAGTGTGATCTTGGGAACATTTTGTCTTGTTTCTACTATCTTATTTTAACATGTAAATAGTCCTATTTTCCACGCTCTATTTATATTCTTTTAGTGCTAATACTTGAGTTTTGTGTCTCTTCAGAAGATAATGATGTTTATATTTTAATAAGGCATAATATGTCAATGTATGCATAAAGACAAAACATCATTGGGGATCTACCACCACCTCCAACAACAAAATTGCAAACTAGGACTTTGATTCCTAACACTGCCAAAATATAAATCATTTGTTGATAATAATTTCTTTCATTTGGTTTTTGTCTTGTGATATGCTTGTTACATCATGAAAATACTGTAACTATCTTTTCCCCCTAAATTGATTTTATAATGGTTTTCGTCTCTTTTATTGTTTATTTCCCATTTGTACTTTTCCCTGCTTGCTGGGATATGCTTCTGGTTGCCTGGTTTGTAGAGGTTCAAACGCAATGCATGAAGTCACAAACCGTCTCTCAGTGCTCTGACTTCTTATCATTCCTCTCATCGGCAGCAATGCAGCAGACCAGCCACTCACAACCCGCTAGCTCTAGCAACTAAAGGAAGGAAACAACTGTGCTTTCACATTAGAGATATTTAACAAACAAAGAAAAATACAGCTCAGAAGCTCAGGTGGTGCTGGAGGGCGAGGAGATATTTTTAAAGCTTATGGAACTTTTCTTAATCAAAGAGATTAGTATCACCATTTAAAAAATATATTGCCACATCGCTCTGTGTTCATTGATTCCCTGTTTATTTAGCTGGCTTTTACATCCATCAGTGATCCCATGTCTAAAGAGTTCTATGCGTCAGTTTATTTGAGACTATTCAGTGATGCTATGCAATAATGCAATATTTCCATTGCTCAGTCAGAAACGTGTTTTAGAGGTCACCATGAGGACTGAGAGTTGCAGTTGTGTATGGACTGGAGCCATGGGAAAAGAGGCTTTCTTGGGCTGTTCTTAATATATCTGATGGCGTTCCTAGGTTAAAGACAATCAGCAGTGAACTGAAGGATACTACCAAATGCTTCCCTTTACATCAGCGATCCCACAGTATGACCTTGTCCTCTGTTGATGAACTCTAGGGCCAACAGTTCACTTGATCCTCCCAAGATGTTTTCACTGCAGTTGGTTCTTCTCCAATACTGGATTGTATGTGCTCAAGAAATGCAAACTGACATTTTAATGCTTTTTCACAGATTATTATAAGGCAAGCAAGTTTGTTGGGGTTAAAAAAAACAATGGTAGGCCGGCGCCGTGGCTCAATAGGATAATCCTCCGCCTTGCGGCGCCGGCACCCCAGGTTCTAGTCCCGGTCGGGGTGCCAGATTCTGTCCTGGTAGGCCCTCTTCCAGTGTAGCTCTCTGCTGTGGTCCGGGAGTGCAGTAGAGGATGGCCCAAGTACTTGGGCCCTGCACCCCATGGGAAACCAGGATAAGCGCCTGGCTCCTGCCTTCGGGTCGGCGCGGTGTGCCAGCCATGGTTGCCAATGGAGGGTGAACTAACGGCAAAGGAAGACCTTTCTCTCTTTTCTCTCTGTCTTCCTCTCTCACTGTCTACTCTGCCTGTCCAAAAAAAAAAAAAAAAAAAAAAAAAATCAATGGTGACAGCTACTTGCCTATGATGAGTGCTCTATGGACTTTAAACTATCTCTAACTACTCATTTATTTTGTTGGTTTGGGAACTCAAGACCATAAGAAATCTTTTTTTTTTTCAATTGTTTTTGGTAGATAAATATCCAGAAAGGTGCTTGTCTACAAATGTTTGCATGCCTTGACACACAGCTACCTGAATGTGCAGTGGGTGCCAGCTTGGTAATTGTGGGTGGAATTTGCTTATTAGCTTTAGAAAATGCAACATGCAGTGTGTTTTCTTTTCTGGTTATGTGAGAAAAGCAATGCAACACTGCATCTTTCCTATGGAATGATCCTGAAATGAGAATTGAGAAATGAGCTGTTCCATGTAAGATTAATGTCCTTATCCCCTAAAATACCTCTTTTAAATGCAAAGCTTTATAAAATATAGCAAATACTTTGCTGTTTTCCTTTGTGGAATATACCAGGTAGAATTTAACCTCATCCAAATGGCTAGGAGTGTTATTAGAAAGCTCTTCAATTTGCAGTGCAAGAATACAGGATGCTCGTGGGATTATTGAGCTACATGGAGATGTAGTCCCTGAATTAAATGTCTTCCACTCTGTAGTTATTGAGCTTTTCTTATTTGCTGTCCACAATATTTCTACTTCTGTCTTACAGTAAAAATACCATTTGTATTTTGAATTCCTGTCCTATTAGCCATCTGTGACATGTGTTCTTTGGATTGTTGGTCATTACCAACTAGGCAATGTTTATGTGATGTTTATTCTATTCTTTCTACTTGGGACACATTGGAAAATTTCTAAGATGTATTTGGCTCTACAGAGGTGCAACCTAACTCCAGGTGAAGACTTGTGGCAGGTGACCCTTCTGAAGGATGGCTGCCAATAATCTTCCATCCACATCACCTCCTAACCTGTGACCTTGAACTCCCTATTCCCTTGTACCTTGACAGGTTAACAACAAGTATGGAAGTGCTGCTGTGTGTCTTCCAATACTAGGTCTTTAAAAAAATTCTTATTTATTTTCATTTTATTTGAGAGAGAGAGAGAGAAAGAGAGAAATAGAGAGAGAGAGAGAGAGAGATGGAGACAGAGAGTCAGAGCCAGACACTCCACCTAGAGACCTTCCATTTGCTGATTCACTCCCCAAATGCCCTCAACAGCTGAAGCTGGGAGCCAGGAACTCAATCTGGGTCTGACAAGTGCACGGCAGGGACACAAGTACATCCTCTGCTGCCTCCCAAGGTGTGCGTTAGCGGAAATCAGAAGCAGGGCTGGTGCTCGCACCCAGATACTCTAATATGGGAATTCAAAGCAGTGTCTTCAACACTGTGCCAAAGACCCACTTCCCCACTACAAGGTCTTGAAAGGCAATACCAGTTCTGCCTTTGGACTTTTCTGGAATCTGAGCCATCAAGTAAGATTTGACTCTACTGAGACTTCCAGGCGGGGATGAATCCCAGTCTGCAGGGAGAGGCCAATGCAGATGGTGCCCTCAGCAGGTCCTGCTGAGGTCTCGGCCGCCAAGCACCACCTGCAGGTGCATGCATGAAGGTGTCTCCAGATGACGCCAACCTTCATCTGCATCCCCCACCCCCAGACCTCGAGTCTTCCCTGCTGAGAGCCCGGACGCTGTGGAACACAGACACATGGCCCCTGATTTGATCTTTCCAAATTCCCAAACCTTAGACTCCAGAATGGTTTCTTAGACGCAATAATAACCAGAACAAGGCCCCAGGGATTCTTCTGGAAAAGAAGACCAAGAGTTTTACTTCATGTCTGCAAAATGCTGCTGAGGGAATAATGGTCAGGCGTTTGCGCTCTGGAGTCAGATGGTCTAGATTCGAGTCCTGGGTCCATCAGTTGCTCTACCTTAAGTAACTTGTTTATCCTTTTAGATTCAATTTCTATAAAATGGAGACAATACTAAAATTTTGTCATAGAGTATTGTGATGACAATGTATTGAATATAAAGCTTTTAGTAAGTGAATAATGCATAATAAATATGCTGTAATTCTTTCTGTGTCTGTAAAATAAGTCTGACTTTCAGAGTCTCCTATTACTACCTTCCTGATTCTCAACTGTGTTCTAGATGATTGACTTTTCTAGACAGATGAAATTCTGTTGCATTACAGTTCGAATTTGGTGATGCTATTTTCACTGCTCAAAACTTGGGAAAGGTGTGGGTGTTTGGTGCAGCATTTAAGACCTTGCTTAGGATACCCACAACTCATATCTTAGTGCCCCAGTTCAAGTCCTGGCTCTGCTCCCAATTCTAGCTTTCTCCTAATACGCACCCTAGGAGGCAGCAGGTGCTGGCTCAAGTAGTTGGGTCCTTGCCACCCACATGAGAGACTTAGTTGTGTTCCTGGCTCCTGGCTTCAGCTTGGCTCAGCCCTGGCCATTGAAGACATTTGGGGAGTGAGCCAGAGGATGGAAAATCTCCGTCTGTCTCCCTGATTCTCAAAAACAAACTTAGAAAATAGCAGTGCATACACCCTGAAGCAGAGATGGCTTGATTGTAAGAGCAAGGACCACATCTCTCTGATCATTCTGTCCTCAGAGTTAAGCACAATAGAATGCAATAGAAAGTGCTCCATAAATACTTTCTGTATGAACTGCCACAAATTCCTATGCATGGAATTCTTTTGCATTTGGATTATGCAAAAGATAAGAATGACCTCATTATCTGTTTGTTTTCAGAAAAATAAGGAGGAACTTTTTTGAAATAAATGTACTCAGAGCTTAAAATTTAAATACTGATTAATTTTCCGATGACTTAATTTCATTTAGGTCTATAGAAGTACATGAAATATGAAGAGAACCACTTTTCATATTTGTAGATCAAAAATACTGGCCCATAGTTTTAGAGTATTATGATGGATATCAGATAATTAGCCTAATTCATTTTTGCATAATATGCTCAGAGTTTTGGTTTTTGTGATTCAGAGGCCAAACTAATAATGTGGAGCCAGTGCTGTGATTTAAATTAATTGTAACCTTAAGCTTGTTTCATAATTGCAGTCACACTAGATAGTGGCTTAATGTTCTTGTCACAACATATAGAGCATTAATTAGAGTGTGGATTCTGAACTACAGCAAGGGATTTTGCTATATTCTACTAACCTAATTTTCAGAAATACTACATTCTGAGTTTTAGTCGATGAAGCCAGCTAGGAGTGTCTCTCTCTGGGAAGTACATGACTTTGAAAGCTTTAGTATTTTATTGATGACCAGTGTAGAGGTGACAAAAAAAGCAACTGTCATTTCCTAAGGTCCAAAGTGAGTGCATTGGCTGCAGAAGTTCTGTTGTGCCCAAGAGCAGGATAAAATCTCTTGGTCCCACCAAGTCCTCTCTAGGTTAGGTGACTCACCATGTGGTGGCCTGGCCCTCCAGGCCCTTTGACCTTAGAAGGATTAGGTCCTAGCATTTGTGTCCAGGGTCACTGTGGCGACGCAAGTGAGCCTCTCACCTCTATTCTGAGTGCCTTGCTTCGGAAATGATGCCCATCACCTCTACGTCACACGTCATTGGCCAAAACAAGTCAGGTGGCCATATTTAATATCACCAGGTGGGGAAGAATCATTGTCCTAAATACTCAGGAATGAGATGAGAATGAGAAATATTGATGAGTAATATTCCAGAAAGTAACTTGGTGGTTCTAAGAGTCTGATTTGACGCATCTTTCTTTAGGCAAAAATCTTTTTTTTTTTGTCTGTTTGGTGAAAATTTCAACTGAATACAAATGGAATCTGGCTTCTCTGATGCGATCAGTACAACGTAACATGCAATAAAGTGCAGAGCGACTTACTGTGGACCGGGATTTCGTGGGAGGTGGTTCTGTTTTGGGTTCTTTCCAAGGGGTGGAGACACTTAGTGCAGGAACTGCCAGCGGGACTTGGTTGCGACATTGCTTTGCTGAGAATGCAGTTCTGAGGCAGGGATCTAGGGATGATACCGTGGGGAGGTGCTCATTTAATTATCTTCCCTGCTGTGGGACTTCGAGATAAGATACACGAGCTGAAAAATAATCATAGGCAGCAACAGCAGAATAGTATTCCATTTCAGATAGTTACCAAGCGGACTGAAATATTTACCTTTCTTTTTCTAAGAACCAGTGTGCAACCACTCGTACACCTGTAAGTCCTTGTCCTGTGCTCACTCAAAAGATTATCTGCACCAAGCCAAGGCCTAGTATGACCCAGTCTACAAGGTGCGTTAATTCTCTAATCTTTTTTCCCCTGTAAAGCAACCAGGGTGTATGGTGCACCTGTTGTTTTTTAACGGCTGGGTATGATTTCCTGTCATGCTTTCCTACTACTGCCTATGGGCTCTTGGCCTATGCAAGGAAAGTGCCAATAATTTGAACCTCTTAGCACTTTCTCTCATGTCACTGGTGGCCTCAGGCCAATAAGTGTTAAGCCAGGCTTTGAAGAGGAGACTTTGGTATACTTCAGACTAATGTTTTCACTAAAGTGCATCTTGCTGAATTCTGGATAAGGAGTCATCTATCATTTGTTGTCTTTTTGTGTTTCTTCCACACCAGAAAAGACTTTTTTTTTTTTTTTTTTTTTTTTTTGACAGGCAGAGTTAGACAGTGAGAGAGAGAGACGGAGAGAAAGGTCTTTTTTCCATTGGTTCACCCCCCAAATGGCTGTTATGGCTGGAGCGCTGTGCCAAACCGAAGCCAGGAGCCAGGTGCTTCCTCCTGGTCTCCCATGCGGGTGCAGGGCCCAAGCACTTGGGCCATCCTCCACTGCCTTCCCGGGCCACAGCAGAGAGCTGGACTGGAAGAGGAGCAACCGGGATAGAATTTGGCGCCCCAACCGGGACTAGAACCCGGGGTGCCGGCGCCACAGGTGGAGAATTAGCCTAGTGAGCCACGGCACCGGCCAACTTCTGAGCATATACGGGGGTCGAGGTGGGGCTGGCACTGTGCTGAAAGTCTGTTAGAAAGTACTTATGCAATTGCCTTTCTCAGTAAGTGGCAGTCATTTAAGGAGCGATCTAAGAATGCACTTGAGGCTTGCCGTTTGTCCACATTTTCCATTGTTTTATTATTACCACATATGTGATTTTGATTTCTAGCAGCATTTTGATAATTTGTTGCCTTTTCAATAAAGGCAGGGCAGTGTACTAAAGGATGTTGTCTTGCAATAGGAATAAGGAAAATATCCATTTCTCAGGTGCCCATTTGGAGTGCTGAAGTCAATATTTGAACAAAGAGCATCCGTAGGCTGGCCTGAGGGCATTGCCACACTGGCTATTTTGCAGAGTGATGGCACTTTCTAGGAAAGAGAAAGAAGAGAAGGCATATTTTGGGAAAAGGACTTATCCTGGCAGCAAATGTGAAAGATTTGTTGGGTGTTTTTCTTAGATTACTCTCTTTGATCTTTCCTCAATGCATTGTCATCCAGTTCCTTGTACGTTGTTCCTTTTTTTCCTGTGTTCACCCAACAGTCATATGTAAGTGATGGCGTCTGCAACAGGAAAGGCTAAGTACTTAAGCTTTCACTGTCAGTGGGAGGAATGGAGAGTTAGAGGGATAGAGTAGAAGCAGGAGCAAGGTGATGGGCGCCACAAGAAAGTGCGGAAGTGTCCACGGGGAGGAGGAGGAGACCGAAGGATCATCGCGGCCTCCTGGTTCTTGGAGGACGGCTTCGGTAGATCCAAGGGGTCGGCTGCACCAAGCAGAGGGCAGGGCCCAGAGCTGTCAGTCCTCAGAAGAGCTCAGGGAGCAGTGACTTGTGTGTGAGGACAGAGCATCAGGCGAGGAAGGCTTGCGATCCAGGCCTGGAAGCAGCTTCCTCCCCAGGATTTGGGTTCTATATCGGGGAGCTGGACTTTGTCCCGGAGGTGAAGGGGAGCCACTGGGAAGCTGGACACAGGGAGTGCTGCGGTCTGATTTCCATGTCAGGGAGGGGACTGCAAGGGCAGAGCGGAGTTCAGGCTGGGGGCTGCCCTATTTCAGTGGGGGTGATGGGCAGCGTGGCAGCAGACATGGCAAGAAGATCGAAGATGAGGGTGTTTAGACTGTAGAGTGAAGAGCACTTGTTAAGTGAATGGATGCAGGGGGTTGGGGGGAGGGGAACAGAATCACTGCTGATTTCCACCTTCCTGGGTTGTGTGACTGGCATTAAACCAGGTAAGAGATACAGGGCCATGAGGGTGTGTGTTTGAAGGTAAGACGAGTTTGAGATGCCTGAAAACATTAAAGGATGTGTCCTTTAATGCAATAACAGTGGCTCGCATTCGCTGAAAGCTGTGCGTTCCACGTATAGTTATGAATTGTTTGAACTGATTTAACACTCACAGCCACCTTACCAGTGATGGCTAATTTATTTCATCAACCATGTGGTGACCTCGATGGTAAGACGCCTCTTGATGTCAAAGATGCCCGGGTACCTTTTTAGAATTCATAAAATCTGGCTTTATCTTCATTTTGATGACAAAGAAACTGAGGCAGAGAGATTAAGTAATCTATCCAAAGTCACATCATTAGTAGAGGAACTGGGATGCAGCTCTCGCCGTCTGCCTCCAGAAATTGTTCACACAATCACCACGCTAAGGCACCTCTTGGTGCACACGGCTCTCGAGAAAGGGTGATCCAGGATGGAGAGCAAAATCTGAGAGTCATCAATAAAAAATGATCCATTAAATGGCAGAGGTGGAGGTGGTTTTATAGTACCTGATTAATAAATTTGTAATAAGGTTCCTTACATCAAAGCTGAAGTACCACTGATACTATGAGAGGCAGGCGTCTACAGTGGAGTCCTTACAGCCGCCGCGAAGGTCCTCCGCTAGTTGATTTTCTTGAATTCTCAGCTTCCGACGGCTGAGTTCTTGCCCTGTCCTTTAGCTCTGTGAGAGGACAGCTGAGAGGCGGAGGGAGAGGGAAATCTCCTAGGGAACATCGCCACGCGCGTGTACTCGCACCATCAGGGCTGTCGGCTTGCACGTTAGGTTCGCAGTGTCTGCAGGCTTGGGAATACTTGAATTCCTTACCTGTGGGCAGGTGTGCATTTGGCCTCTTGCCTTTACTTATTAGGCAAGACCGTGTCTCAGCGCCGTGAGTCACTGGTTTTGGATGCGATCCTTGTGAGTCAATAGCAACAAATTTGTTTTTCAGGCACAATTTTCCCTTACTTTTCTCCAGTTCCTTCTCTCCTCATTTCCTCACTGGAAGTTCAGTTGTTAATGGGAGTTAAAGGGAAGGGGAGATTTGTGGGCAGTTAAGCCCGGTTTGCAGAGTAGAAGGGAACCAGAGCAGACGTCATTGGAGCCCACTCTTCAGTCTGGTTTCAGCTTTAATCCGGCCAGGAAAACTTAAGCTCACAAAGGCCGTGGGGCGGGGGTGGGGGCGGGGTTGCAGAAAAGGTAGCGTCTCCCTGGCCGTCTAGGCGAGGCAGGTGCAGAAGGTGGGTACACATTGTCTTTGAAAGCAGGGCAGTAGACTCCTCAGGGAAGGCGGCTGCCTCAGGGGCCAGCCTTCCAGACGGGGTCACTGGCAACAGCCCGGTCCGTGCACAGCTGCTGTCCAGCCCACACAGTTGCACGTGTCTGGAGGAGCCACTCTTTCCGTCCACCGTGGCGACGGTGCAGTGACCATACACAGAGCAAAGGAGGGAACCCCTCTTACCTTGCTGTGTTTTGGCCCTAGAAAACCAATTGACGATGGCTAACATTTTCATTTGTTGTGGGTATTTAATCCCAGCCCGGTTAAATCACCTTCACCAACTTTTTAAGAAAGGCCTCAAAAAAATTGCTTGTTTCTTTAGAGAAGGGCCTTGGATGAGGAAGGAGTCTATTTATATTTCTTTAACTGTCCCTGGCATAATACGGCTGTCACTGTATTTTGACTTTTCCATTTATTATTTCCTATGACCTTGTCCATCAGCCCAGTAACCTGCATGAAGTCATCCGATTAGCCAGGTGATAGACTGCCTTCTGTACATCTTTTGCAAAGGAGGTGCCTTATAAACACATTCCAAGGTAAATAGAAAGATGGGAGAAGCGGCAAGCCATCTTGGAGAAGAAAGAAGCAATTTCTTTCTTTTCACTAGGGAGGAGTTCGGCAGAGGCAAGGCCTGGGACACAGAGTGGAAACAGTAATTTTCTGAAAGGTAGAAGTAGGTGCCTGGATTGGGTAGTGCCTGGACATGCCAGGGCCGGGAACTTCCCCGAGCGCGTATCAGAAATTGTATTCGTTAGCTGCTGGCAGGGACTGTGAAGCAGTGTCCTCCACAAGACAAAGGTTCATGTTGATCTCATTTAAGGCCAGATAGGGTGCTGGGGGGCTCCCTAATACTCTAAGGGAACTAGGCTGTGCTTCCATCCTCTGGCTCACAAAATGGTTGTTGGAGCTCCGGCAATCACATCTGTGACTGTGATGGGGAAAAAGAGGAAGGAGGGAATGTGCCAAGGGGACCTGGGTGCTGAGGCAGGCTCCTTTAAGGAGCTTTCTCTGCTGTTCTACCTCACAGTCAGCAGGAAGCTGCAGGGGGCTAAGAAGGGTAGTTCTCTTAGTAGGGCACTTGTTTCCTTCTTCCAACATTTCTGCTAATAAGGACAAAGGGGTAGAGTGGTCCCTGGGTAAGTCCCAGTAGTTTTTTTTTCCTAATGGAGTAGGGAGGGGGGTAGAAGATGAATAGCATTGAAGGCAGGTCTTGCGAGCTTTATTATCTGAGCCGGTGTTAAATTTTTCAGAAGCCAAAACGCTAAGGCTGTCTTTTTGTTGATGCAGTCTGGGCCTCAACACTGCGTGGTCAGTACTACTGCGTTTCCCCGCAGCAGGTGTGGCCGGGTGGTCGGGGTGAGCAGTTACAGGAAACTCGGGGCTCACTGAGGGTGGAGGATTGATGCTGACTGATGTCTGGGTTGCAGAGGGCTTTCCTTCTGGCAAGCGGGGGACCATGATGTTTATTATTTTGAATGCTCTTTGAGAGGGGAGACGGGCAGGTGGAGCAGGCTGCTTTTCTTTAAAGCTGTTTTTTCAGACAGCACTTAGGTAGCTAAGCCTGCCTGCTTGGGTCCCATTTATCATGGGGACAAACGGCCCTTGGATTCCAGAATATAAAAACTCTATAGTGACTAGAATTTTTCTAGTTGATGTCCACAGTATAATAAACAGCTTCGTGCAGTTGGCTATGGTATTTATGTCCTAAGAAAATGCAAACGTCTGATATCTATCTTACAGGCCTCTGTCTACTGACAAACACTCATCTCTTCTCCCAAAACTCCCTCACCTGATCTTGAAACACACCAATGGGATTTAAGGACATGCGTGCCTAAGAAAGAGGTTAAAAGACCAACAAATTCTTTGCTTCACTCTAAACAACTTTGTTACTACATCAGATGCAAACAGGGAGAGGTTGTCAGGTAATGTCATTCTACCACATTTGAAAGGTCCGTTTTATCTCATACCCAGGGCAGCCTGCTGGGGACAAAGGGTCATTTTCACAGTCGCAATTGCTGCCCATCACCGGAGTGACCTAGAGTGTATTCCAGAAGATTTGGTAAGATTGTGGCTCGCCAGTTAACTCCGGAGAGCCTCTGTCCTTGGATTAACTCCACTAGGCATGAAACAAGGCAGAAAATTAACTGTTCCTCCCCCCCCCCCTTCTGCTGGAGAACTTTATACATAGCTACACCCCTGTGTGACAACTAGAAATATTTTTTCTTTTTAAAACTGAACCAATTCAAAAAAATGTGGAAGAAATAAATTCAAGTGTGTGAAAGCATAGGGAGGCAAAAGGAAATAATTCTATTATATTTATTTTTCAACAAGGGCTTCCATCTGTTTCTAATTCACACAGATTATTGACACATCTGGATGTTTGGCCTTAGGAATTGCAAGTTGCTGCTGTGGCATTTATTTTTTGACTCAGCTCTTCAGACCACCCTGGAACTCATGCAACCAGTTTGGAGAGACGTTTGTGATATTTTACAAGAAGTTACCTCTCTCCCGGCATTTCAAAAACCAGTGTCAATGGGATTCTGTCATCTTGTACTTTATAAATTGTGGCTTTGCATTTCTGACACCTGCAGGAAAATGAGGCCAAAGCCAGTTGCCTAAATGGCTTGACAATGACAAATGATAGCAGCAGATAAGGCTGTCAAGGGGACACTGGAGATGGGTGTCGGGTTAACAAGTTAGATCTGCTGTAGGGGACCTTGGATTTCAGCTGAGACCTACTAGTTAAGGGGTGAACGGCTGATGAAAATGCTGCTTTAATATCTCCTGGTGGGAGTATACAGTCTAATGAGGAAGAAAGGATTTTCAACAAGTAACATTGACTAACACTTTACCTCTTGGATGGATTTCTTTTATAATCAGGAACTAACTTTTCTCCCTATGTGGTCCGACTGTTGTAATTTATTCCAAGGATATGAACAATGGAGTTATGGGGTAGACCTTTAAGATTCTAGAAAGCAAAGACATGATGAAACACTTATTTCATGGCAAATATTCATTAAATGGATTAGCATGATTTTATTAAAAGCAACAGGAGGCTATACATCAAAATCCTGATGCAAACAGGCAAAACAAAAACAAAATTCTTCTGCAGTACTTTAGTCTAAAGGTACAATAGAAATAATTTAGTACACAATGTGGTTTGATTAGTTGTATTGAGAGAAACTTGCTGGAGTTTTCAGGGTAGTTTTTTGTTTGTTTGTTTGTTTTGTTTCATTTTGCTGTCACAGCAAACCTTAACATTCTGCCTCATAGGAGATAAAGTCTTCCAGATTGGGTGATACTGCATGGCAGATTGACATAAGAAAAAAAAATGACGTTTGGCTTTAGCTTTCCATCAAGGCAATACTGCACCTCACTTTGGAGAAAAATGAACACATTTTGAAAGCCTCTGATACCTCCTAGAAATAAACTTACCTAACGTGCTGTCGCTGGACTTTATTTTCTTATATCCTCACAAAATAAAAACACTGAATGTATACCATCCCTGAGATAAACAATAAAATATACCCATGGGTCAACCTATTTTTTTTATAATGTGGGATGGTGGTTTACTTCTTACATTTTCGTAGAGGTGACAGAGAAGGAATCAGAATTAGGAGACCAAAGACCATGGTAAAAGAGATATGTGCTTAGCATGTTCCATTTCAGTAAAGTCCTCTATCTTTTTAAAAAAGATTTATTTACTTATTTGGAAGAATTACACAGAGAGAGGAGAGGCAGAGAGTGAGAGGTCTTCCACCCGCTGGTTCACTCCCCAATTGGCGGCAATGGTTAGAACTGTGCCGATCCGAAGCCAGGAGCTTCTTCCGGGTCTCCCACATGGGTGCAGGGGCCCAAGGACTTGGGTAATCCTCTACTGCTTTCCCAGGCCATAGCAGAGAGCTGGATCAGAAGTGGAGCAGCCAGGATACGAACCAACGCCCATATGGGACGCCGGCACTGCAGGCGGCGGCTGTATCCGCTACACCACAGCGCCGCCCTGAGTCCTCTATTTTTAAAAGGCTGTTAAATGTCCGCTGGGATCAATAAATGGCCTCTGGGAGTGGTCTCACTGCAACTAAATAGGATGTCACCATGGTATTGTGCAGTAGTGACCTGAACGATTTTAACACGGAATCACCTCCAGTCCCATCTGTAGCGCTGTCCTTCCAAGGCTCGGGTCCCATGATTGCATGAGTCACACAAAGCTACCCTGGACCATCTCTTGTTACACCTTGGTGTCTAGCTCTGGCTTAAACACCAGGGGACCCTTAAGAGACGCTTTGCTGCTGGAAGTCAGGAGCATTGCCTCTAAGAGAAGCCTCCCTTTTCTTCTAAAGAGGGTTTGTCAAAGCTATTTTAAGGGAATAATAATAGCAGGATGGTTTGGGATTGCCCTGTGAGAGGGAAGAATTTTGGAGACGCTGTCAGGGTACTTAATGATAGACTTTTGGAAATGCTCACGGGTACCCACAACTGATTAGTGAAGTAATGGGACTGCCCCCTTGAGATACTTTGGAGCGGTGTCTGGAAGTCTAAGTGATTTTGTTCCAGGTGGTTCTTCTGCTCAGTCTGAATGCCCTAAAGACCACCATTCCTTAAATGTTCATCTAAGGGAACCTGTTTCTCTTTCGAGGAACCTTTCCTTGGTCTGTTGTAGGTTCTACTGGAGCCGTAAACACAAAGCTACAGAAGAGCAGGGCCCGGAGAGTATCAGAAGGGAACCAAGTCAGTGCAGATGGAAGAACAGAGCAAGAGGGAAGTAGAGGCAAGGATGGGAAGTCGGCTGGATCGGGTTCTTTCTTCGGGTTCAGTCTCCGTGCTGTGCCACCTACCCAAATCACTCTCTTCCTCCATCACTTTTGACCGGTAATGGGAAGTGACAGGGGTGTGTCTTGGGGCAAAAGCCTCAGTGTGCTTGCGATGCAGTCCTGCGTGCTAGAGCTGGAAGGTGACCTTAGGGGGCTCCGGTGTCTATAGGCGTGTGTCTATAGGAGGAATCGAGGCTCAGCCACCACAGGCCTGAGGGGAGATCTCTCAGCGTAACCCAGAGCAACCGACTTTGCTTTTTCTCATCTCGAGTATGAGGGCGTAATCATCCCAACTATCCTGTACATTGGAAATCTTGTCTCGGGGCCGGTGCTGTGGCGTAGCAGGTTAAGCTTCGGCCTGCGGTGCTGGCATCCCCTATGGGCACCTGTTCAAGTTCTGGCTGCTCCTCTTCCTGTCCAGCTCCCTGCTATGGCCTGGGAAAGCAGTAGAAGATGGCCCAAGTCCTTGGGCCCCTGCACCCACGTGGGAGACCTGGAAGAAGCTCCTGGCTCCTGGCTTCAGATTGGCCCAGCTCCAGCTGTTGTGGCCATTTGGGGAATGAACCAGAGGGTGGAAGACCTCTCTCTCTGTCTCTTCTCTCTGCTCTGTCTGTAACCCTGCCTCTCAAATAAATTATTTATTTTTAAAAGATTTTTAAAAATATTTAAAATTAAATATTGAAAAAAAAAAAAGAAAATCTGTCTCTGGGTATTCACTGAGCATGCGCGGTGTGCTCCACACTGAGCTTGAGCACTGGTGACAGGGAAGGCACGCACTACACACATCTCCTCGACAGACAAACTCAGCACGCGTCAAGCTCCTGTTTAGAGTGGCATAAGCCAGGGCGCACATGGATGGCCGCCAGATGAAGTCGATGGGTCAGCGTTCAGGAAAGGGAAGGGCCTTGTCTGTGCTCCCTTCTGGGGTTACCAGCCTGGGTGGAATTCGTAGAGGAATGATGTCCAGCCTTTGTCCTTGACGGGAATGCGGCCTGTCGCATACTGATGGCGAGGAGATCCTGGGGAACCGGGGGAATTTGCTGCCTCCAGGCATCCCAGAGGACCTGTTGCTCAGAAGGATTTGGAGTCTTGAGGTGATTACGGCGAATTACTTGAATCATAAGGAAGGACTTTTCTGACTGTTCTCATTTCCTTCTTCCTTTTCTGTTTTCTCTTGATCATCTTGTGGCTCAAGACTTTCCAGAAGGTCTGTTCTGATTTCACAATCTATTGTCCGTCTCCTTTCCCAATGCTGTCTTTCCTTTTTTTTTTTTTTTTTTTAAACTGGGGGATCACAGTCAGCTTTGATCTCTCTGTGATTCATTCATTTCCTTTACCAGCAAATATTAAATGAGCCACTATTTTATCGGGTTTAATCATTATATGATTTTCTGTTTTCTTTTTGTCTAATATTTAAGTTGCTTTCAGTTATGTTTTGAAATGACAATGCTTCTTTTAAATCATTCTAATAGAATATAATATGTTATTTATTAACTAGGAAAAGTTTCTATTCCATATCATAAGGAGCATTTTACCATTAACATTCTTGTTTTCCTGGGTCAAGGAATGAGTACTTCAAAGTTATTCAGAAATTTGTAACTCTTTGCTTCTCTTTGTAAATTTACTTTGTTACATAAATACATATGAATATTTATTATAGTTTTTTCCATATATATTGTATAATATATACTCCCTAAATATTTATTATAGTTTTCCCATTAAATAAGTAAATGTGTATTTTATTTGCTAACATTACTTTGGCTATTGTTATGGAAAACTTCTAAAGTCCAAATTTTGAACCTCCAAGTTTGATCTCCAGTGCTGATAAAGATGATAATTCTGTACCCATTATGTGACTCAGTGTCAACCTCTCCTTTGAGATGTGGTGCAAATCCCTCGCCCTGTGTGAGGCAGGAGACTCAGTGTTTGTGAGAGACTTGGGGAGCTGAGGAGACAGGACACGGCCAGTTCTCCTGGTCGCTTCTGGTCCTGGAGTCCCACCTCTGCCGATTAGCTCCATTTCTGGTTTGCTCACGTCTGCTGTCATCTCTTTCCCATAGCGTGGACCCCACATAGCTCACGGTCCAAGTCCTTCTACTCCGCATTCCAAGGCTGTGGGTGCAGCATTCATCTACTGGCGCTTTGGGGGCAGTGAAATTGCTTAATTCATCAAGAGAAGTTTAAAGTAAAGCATTGGGGCAGACATTTGGTGTGATAGCTAATATGTCACTTAGGATTCCTGCATCTCATATGGAGTCCTGGCTCTTGTTCCTGTTCCAGCTTTTTACTAATGCACACCCTGGGAGGCAGAAAATGATGGCTCAAGTATTTGGATTGCTGCCACTCACAAAGGAGATCTGGATGGAGTTCTCTGGGCTCCTGGCTTGGGCCTCGTCCAGCCTCAGATTTTGTGGATGTATACGGATACAGCCAGCAGCAAATGGATGCGCTCTCTCTCTCTCTCTCTCTATCTTTCCAATACAGAAATATAAATTTTCCAAAGTCATCATATCATTAAATCTGAATAGAGAACATTGCAGCTTTCAAAAATCTTTGGTCTTTGAGAACTTCTCACTATTGACTTTTTTTCTGCAGGCTGCCTGGAGTGTTATACAGATGCTTTTTAATTTATGATGGCATTCCTGAAAATATCACAAGTAAAAAATGCATTTTGTAAACCTAAGCTATTGAGCATAAGAACTTAGCAACACAGCACACTGCAGAGTCACGGTCATTTCCCCGTGGGATCCCGTGGCCAAATGGGATTGCGTGCTCATGGCTGCTGCCCAGCATCAGGACAAAGCACTGCACCACAATGCACTTGCGTGGGAAAAGATCCGACTGTAGGATTCGCAAGGTATGGCTTCTACTGAATGTGCATTGCTTTCGCGCTGTTGTAAAGTCAAAAGCTCCTAAGCCGAACCATCACCAGTCAGGACCATCTGTACTCTGCTGAATTCCACTGCGGCCCTCCTACCCCCCCACCCCAAGTTCTCTCTGCTCTCAACTCCATCTCCTCAAACCTGTTCTGTTGTTGCTGTTGTTGTAAAATATGTGTAATTATCTCATTAACCTCTGCTTCCTATCAGGGAGGGCATCACTTTGGAATCTCAGCACTCGTAGGGTTTCATCTATATTCCCAACAAGGACATTTTTCCCCCGATGAAGAACACCAGCACTCACTGTAAATCCTCTGTGTCAAACACCTTGCATCTTTCCTACCAAAGTACATGAATGTAAACCAGAGGTCGCTGCACTTTCTTTAAAGCAAACCTTTTGCTAGTCTCGGTATTTTAAGTGTCTTGCTTGTCATGTTTCATTTAAAAATATTTTAGCACTTTATCTTACATTAAAAAGTCTCACAAAATTATAACAGCTGTGCACATATCTATGTATATATAAGTTGTGAAATTTTCTACCAATCAGTGTAATTGAAAGCCATAATTCCACATCAGTCCTTACACAAATTATTTGCCATGCATTGTTTCCAAATCCTTTACTCCATGACTGCACTACACTGTATTCCTTTTCCCCCCACTTGGTGACTGGAAGTTATATATTCCGTTTCTGCTTTTTATATCTAGGCTCAAGATATGAAAAATATATTTTTAAGTCTAGCTGTCTATCAATACTAGGAGTGAGAAAAGCAGGGATTCTCCCTAGGTTAAATTTCTCCCTGAGCAATTTAACACACTTCTTCAATTCTCAGATGCTATGGAAATGCAGTGGTTCTTCAGTGTCTGGGAGATGGGTTCTGGGACCCCCTTAGACACCAGAATCTATGTAGGCTCATGACTCTTGTATAAAATGGCATAGTATACCCACCCTTCCACATACTTTAAATCATCTTTAGATTACTTATAAGATGTAACATCACCAAAGTGCTAAGTAAATAGGTGCTTAATTAAAAGAAGAAAATGTCTGTACATGTTCAGTCCAGATGCAATTCTTCCTGTAATATTTCCTCTTGGCACTTGATTGAATTCATGGCTGGGAAGTTCATGTGTACAGAGGCCAACTGGAATCTAAAGCCTTAATTCCAGATTATGATTATTTTGTATCACACACCCCTTCACACTTTTCCAGCAACTGTGCTTTGTAACGTGGTTTCCTTACCAATTGTTTAGACTTAGCTATAAGTTTCACCCACTCTGTTGGTCCCAATTCTTTCATTTATGAGATATTATTTTCTTGTCTTGAATTCTTTGTTTCAGAAAGAAGAGAAAGCCTCTGTGTTATGTCTGTATTGAGAATCCAAAGTACATCAAGGTCATCAGTGCTTTTTTTTTTTTTTTTTTAAGATTCTATTGATTTTTTTGACAGGTAAAGTTATAGACAGTGAGAGGGAGAGACAGAGAAAGGTTTTCCATACACTGGTTCACTCCCCAGATGGCTGCAACAGCTGGAATTGGGCTGATCTATAGCCAGGAGACAGGAGTCTCCTCTGGGTCTCCCATGCAGGTGGAGGGGTCCAAGCACTTGGGCCATCTTCTCCTGCCTTCCCAGACCATCAGCAGAGGGCTGAATTGGAAGAGGAGCAGTGGGACTAGAATGGGCACCCATGTGGGGTGCCAGCTCTGTAGGCAGAGGATTAACCTACTGGGCTACAGTGCCGTACCCTCCCCTCCCCGTTTTTTAAGATTTTATTTATTTATTCATCAGTTTCTACTCGCCTCCCCCCAGCAAACACTCCCACCCTGCCCTGGCCAGCCTTGCCTTCCACACTCAGCAATGACAAATGATGGATGCTGCGGAATCTTCCCTATGAATTCTGAACTTTGACTGGGGCACTGAGGATGAGGTTTAAACAGGCCCTGAGTACAATCCAGTGATTTCTGCGACCCATCCTCCTCTGATCTACTGGGTCTTGGTTAGTGTCTGGGTGGAAGGCAGGTCTGATGGACTTCTCCCCAGCTGGGAGGTTAGCGTGCCAACACTGGCCACCATCTGTGTCATTTCTTGCTGACAGAAAAAACTCTAGTTCTGGACTGTGTTCTTGCAAAAGCAAGGAAAGTAACGTTTACATGCATAGGATACCTACTAGTTCTAGGTTTGTACCTTGAGCCAGGATTTGTATTTCTGTTTTCTTCCTTACTACCTTCTTCATCTGTTGATTTTGTTTCTGCACAAGTTAAAACACGACAAACACACACACACACACACACGCTCTCAACCAAAGGGGCAAAGGAGAAAGTGATATTTTTAGATATTTATCTATTTGAAAGGCAGAGTAACAGAGAGGCAGAAGCAGAGAGAGAGAGAGAAAGAGAGAGAGATCTTCCATCCACTGGTTCACTTCCCAAATGGCTGCAATGGCCAGAGCTGGGCAATTCTGAAGCCAGCAGCGAGAAGTTTCTTGGTCTCCCATGTAGGTGCAGAGGCCCAAGGACTTGGACCATCTTCCACTGCTTTCCCAGGCACATTTGCAGGAAGCTGGATCAGTAGTGAAGCAGCTGCTACTTGAGCTGGTGCCCATATGGGATGCCGGCACTGCTCTATGCCACAGTGCTGGCCCCGAGAGAAAGATTTAATTGGGTAAGTACAGGAATTGTCTGCAGCAAACTGTGTCAGACCAGTCAGGATCCCCCAGTGCAGCTGGGGGGATCTGATGAGCACACAGGGAATGTTGCACAGTCAGGAGGAGAGGGGATGTGGAGAAGCTGGGTTCAAGTCCTAACTCCATCACTAGTAGTGACATGGACTTGGATAAGACCCTTGGTTTCTCAGGGCCTTATTTCTGGTTTCTTCTGATAAAACAGAGTTGTTGTTGTTGTTTTTAAATTAAGAGCCACCTATTTTTGTAGCAAGGAAGACAGAAAAGGACAAGAAACCATTAACACGGATCGAAGAAATGAGACAACCACATCAGAGCGTGTGAGAACATCAGGGTCCAGTGTGACCGAAGACCACTCCCAAAGGTCAGAGAGCCCCGGAGAGCAGGAGAGGAAGGGGATGTTATTCAACATTACACGGGCTAAATAACCCCCTGTCCCATACTTCTTGATCTCTGATCTGTTTTAACATAACAGTTGGGACACAAAATTGGCTGGGAAGAGAGGAAAGTTCCGAGGCAGATGGAGTGACCATCTGGGCAGGTGGCCAGGGTTCAGTAGCTGCGCTCATCTCCAAACAGTGTGTGGGACATTTAGTCACGGAGACTGTGAACATTGTACCATCAGATAGGATGTGTTCCCACCTCACATGGTGTCTTCCATATGTCTCAAAATATTGACAGCCTTAAGAAATGATAGAAAGAGCAAATAGAAGGTGAAGAAGAGAGAGATTACGCAGGACAAACAAGAGCGATGGAGGCCAGCTGTTCCCCATTCTTCCCCAGGACAGAGTTCCCTCCCGTGAACTGTCTCAGCACATCAGCGCCACCTTGGATTGTGACTGTTTGTGTAGAAGGCTTATTTTCCATACTGAACTGTGAGTGTCTGAGGCTCAGGGCAGCCTCGTTCCTCTTTAGATCCCTCCAAGATGGGCCTTGAACTTAATGGAAGCGCAGAGCCCGAGTATGGAAGCGCAGAGCCCGAGTACGGAAAGCATAGGAGTGCTGGAAACAACAGTGGTGGAGATATAAATCACATAGATTTAAGGACCATTGTCTTGAGTGTTGTCAAATCAGAGAATAATTTACTGAAGGTTATATCTTCTCTCTCTGTCTCTCTAGAGGTCTAAAAAAAAAAAAGAAAAGAAAAACATTCTCATCAAGTTGAAATTATTTAAATATGGTCTTGTGTGTGGCCGGAGGAAGTCAGCACCTCTCAGGATTCCGTCCAGGGTTCTGTGCTCTTGGTCTGTGATGAGAAACACCAGCTTCAACTTTTCTCTCCTTCATTCTCGCTCTTCCTCTCTGTCAGCCATGTTGGAATCCACCTGAGAGCGAGCACTAAATGGTAGGATTTCTGCATCTTGTCTCCTCTGAGAGTCTCCTGGTACCTAAAGGAGAGATGTGGGCTTGGGCTGATCCACCGCAGCAAGGCCCACCCCACTCTGAGGCTGTGACAGGCCTGTGACAGGACCATGCACTTAGGAGGGAATCAGATGGTGAGGCTGCCTCCTTCATCGGGCCTTGGAAAGTGGAGGCCATCAGTAATGTGCGTGTTTGTTGGACACACGATTTTCTGCAAATCTAACTTCAGCACGAGCGTCTTTAAAAGGCATCCATTCTTTCTCGATGGTCATTGGGTGTAGCCTTGCCTGCCAGCAATCCCATGCAGAGGGCAAGGGCGCTCCCCTCTCTCCCACTCCAAACCTACGGTACTCAGTGAAACCAGAGACGTTTTTGACAAGGGAACCGCATTCTTCCATTAAACAGTAAAATCGTGTTTCTCTATTTGAAAGGGACTTCGCTTCTTCAGTCTAATTTTCAAACAGTGTTGGACTAAGATGGTCAGGACCCTTGAAACTGCATCTGAGTTGTTGATTTCTCATTTCATCCGGGCTCTAGGGATTTCCTTTTGAAAAAAAAAAAAAAAAAAAGATGGTAAAGGGGAGAGAACTGTTGATGTTTTCACAAGACCAGGTTCTTCGGGAAGGAAAAGAGAACAGTGGTTCAACACTGGCCTAAACTGGGTTGAGCCCTCACTGTGGCTCATGAACTGTTTTTTGTTGTTGTTTGTTTGTTTGTTGTTGTTGTTGTTGTTGACAGGCAGAGTGGACAGTGAGAGAGAGACAGAGAGAAAGGTCTTCCTTTACCGTTGGTTCACCCTCCAATGGCCACCGCGGCTGGTGCGCTGCGGCCGGCACATTGCGCTGATCCGAAGGCAGGAGCCAGGTGCTTCTCCTGGTCTCCCATGGGGTGCAGGGCCCAAGGACTTGGGCCATCCTCCACTGCACTCCCGGACCACAGCAGAGAGCTACACTGGAAGAGGGCCTACCAAGACAGAATCTGGCACCCCGACCGGGACTAGAACCCGGTGTGCCGGCGCCGCAAGGCGGAGGATTAGCCTAGTGAGCCGCAACACTGGCTATGAACTGGTTTTGGAAGTTGGGAGGAGCATCTGCATTTCACCCATTAACATGTGACCCCAGTCTCCAGGGGAGAAAGCAGTGAACACGTTGGAGGTAAACCTCCGGAAAGCAATAAGCCACTCGGAGGGAGTTACATTACATCACCAAAGGGCGGGTTACTCAACTGAGAATATTCTGGGAGTTCTGATAGCGTAGGCCTGTGCAGGCTCTCCAGGTGGTATCACTAACCCATATGTGGCTACTGAGCATTTGAAATGTGGCCATTCTGCACTGAAATGAGTTATGGGTATAAAATACATGCCACAATATCAAAGACAGTATAAATAAAGAAGGAAAAATAGCTTAGTGGTATTTTTCATTAATTATGTGTTGAAATGATAATATTTTGAATATACAAGGAGTCTTCAAAAACTTCACAGAGGGGTTGGTGCTGTGGAATAGTGGGCTAAGCCTCCACCTGCAGTGCTGGCATACCATATGGGCACTGGCTTGGGTCCTGGCTGCTCCTCTTCTGAACCAGGTCCCTGCTAATGTGCCTGAGAAAAGCACTGGAAGACGGCCCAAGTGCTTCGGCTCCTGATCCCATATGGGAGACCTAGAAGAAGCTACTGGCTCTGACTTTGGATAGGCCCAACTCTGGCCATTGCAGCCATCTGGGGAGTGAACCAGCAGATGGAAGACCTTTCTCTCTGTGTTTCCCTCTCTCTGAACTCTACCACTCAAATAAATCAATAAATAACTCTTAAAAAAAACTTGATAGAAAACACATATTATGGAAAACTATGGGTGGATTTCCAGTTTTTTCATCAAAATAAACTTTTAATTTCACTTTCTATAAACTTTTTAAAAAATTGATTTATTTATTCTTGAAGTGGGGGGAGGAGAAAGAGGGGGAGGGAGGTTGGGACAGGTCAAAGCCTGGAACGTAGAAATTTATTTGGATTTCCCATGTGGGTGGCAGGGACCAAGTACTTGAGCCACCATTTGTGGTAGGCAACCTAGAGTTGTGGGGATAGAGACTCCCAAATTATGTTGTGCAGACCAAAAGCCCTGATTGGACTCAGAAACACCCCCAGCTGGACTTAGTTCAGATCTTTGACTTCCTGTGTATAAGAATGCAACCAGGGGATGTAGATAGAGGTGAACAGAAAAGTAAGATTTTTTTGAAAGGCAAAAGGATAGTATAGAGTCAAAATCAAAATGGAGTGAATGTGGCTAAAAGTTAATTGCAGACCTCTTGCTTCTGTACATATTAGCTTTGCTTGCTAATGGCTAAGGGTGCATCTTGTAAAACTGTGGGCCCAAATTCCCAGGAACAAAGTTGACAGAAATGTGTCCTTCACTGTTATCTTACAACCATATCTTGGATCTGTTATTGGGCTTGTTATTGTTATCTTGCAATCATATTCTGGTTTTTTTATTGTTCACTGCATACCAAGGGTCCAGTTCGAAATTGTGAGCCCTAGTGAACAGGAACACTATAAAAACCTGTGTAACCTGCTGTTGGGGGCCGCACTCTGGTAACGAGTGTTGGTCCCGATCGGTTACCTTGCCTCTCATTTGCATCTCATTTTCAATAAAATTCATGCATGACTGTCACTGGTTTTTGTAATATTCTATTTTAGCTGACAAGTGGATGCACAATAGTACGTACTCAACATGAGTGTGGGCAACCTCATGAGGGAGAATTGCCCCCACCTTGATGGGTCATCCTTTTTTAGAGTAGGGGTTGTGCTCGGGGCAGGGTCTGCATGAAGATCCAAGGGAGACAGGGTTTGGGGAGGGGCTGCAGTGCACCTGGGGGACTCCCAGGAAGGTGTTATGGTGCATATTGGAAACTGAAGCTTAGCTGAATGATAAGGAGTGGGTGTGTCTGTTCTTCCTGGCTCCTGGTTTTGACCTGGCCCTGCTCTGGCTGTTGTGGCCATTTGGGGAATGAACCAAGGGGTGGAAGCTCTCTCTGTGTCTCTCCCTTACAGATAAATCAATCAATCAATCAATCTTAAAAAAAAAAAGAGAGAGAGAGAGAATAAAATCCCGATTAGGCAGAGCAAGTAAGGAAGTGTATGGTGTCTCAATGACTGGGTCTAGAAATTCAAACAACTACCCACTCTGTGTGTCCACCCTGCCGCCTCCACCCTTCCCGGCAGTTTCACCTGCTCTGACTTCATTCTCAGAGTGGCATTCTGCTTGCTCTGGAGAGACGGGCCCTGCTGGGTCAGGTGTATGTAATGTGTGTAGACGAGAGAGGAGAGAAAGTGGGAGAGAGTGTGCACTCATTCCCCACTAGATTCACCACTGTGTTCAGGAGGGATTAATCCAATTGGTTCACCCAACAAAACCCATGAATTGGGAAAGAGAAGAGCTAATTTCCCACTGACAGAGAAACAAAACAAAACAAAGATTATGTCTGTGTGTCTGTCTGTGTACTATCTACCCACGTACTTACTGACATTTTTATGTATTTGGCAAAATAAACTATTGGGAGGGATGGGAGTAGAGCAAAGTGTCTAATACTCTGTACCTTAGTAATGAAGTGTCATTGCAAATGCAAGGGCAAGGCCAAAGCCAGGTTAATAGGATAGCTATCCTTGCCTTAATGTGACATTCGACCTTGTTTTCACCAAGAAAAAATATTATGGCTGCCCGAGGTGTGCCTCTCTCTTCATAGTTGACATTTCTAGTAAGGAAAGCAGTCGGACCTCTCTCTGCCGTGGAGAGTGAACTAGACATGGAGTCTCCACATCCACTCTGGCTCGTGAGTTGAGGCTCCATCCTCTCCCCATCTAACCAAGAGAGCCGCCCGACTTCTTAGCTAGGGCTGGAGTAGCTGCTGGATCTTGCAAGAAGCAGGATGGATTCAGGAGCAGGAGCTCCTCTTCCTCTGGGATAGAGAAGGGTCACCTCTCCCTAAGGAAGGATGGTGATGGTACGAGACTGATGGACTTAGGAATGGACCGCAATTGGGGTGGAGGTGCAGGATTTTTAAAAAGATCATCCAGGAGAGAGAGAATACTTTCAGGAAGCACTCTTGTTGCAAAGATCCAAGTCCAGCAGGGCCTTCTGTTGTGGTACAAGGGAACAACAACATTAGCTGGCATTCTTGTTTGTGTTTTTCATGCACTATATACTACAGTTTCAAGATGTACCAAACCCTACAGTGGCTACATTGTTCCTGGACTTGGCAAGGTTTGGAAAAGGGAGGGCTGTATCTGCCTTTATTCTCTGTAGGGGATCTGGTGGAACAGGGTGTCAGCCCTCAGCTGAAGGAAATGTGGAGACTCATGTGGTTGAATGGCCAAGAATGTTTCCAAAGCACAAGAGACAATGCAGATTAACTCACTGATCTACACTTCTTTTCTTTTTTAAAGATTTATTTGAAAGGCAGAATTATATATATAGAGAGAGACAGAGAGAGGGATCTTACATCTGCTGGTTCACTCCCCAAATGGCTGCAATGGCCAGGGCTGGGCCAGGCTGAACCCAGGAGCCAGGAGCTTCTTCTGGGTCTCACACATGTGTGGCAGAGGCCCAAGCAGCTGGATCAGAATCAGAGCAGCCAGGACTCGAACCTATGACCTTATGGGATGCCGGTGCTGCAGGCAGTGGCTTTACCCACTACACTGCATCACCAGCCTCTACATTTCTTTTCTGAAGAAGGAGTTGATAAGATGTATCTTTGGATAAGTAAGGATTTCAACAGTTTGCACCCCCATAGAAACACAAAGTGAAATATATTGTTTGAGTACTCGTTATAGCATTAAATCTCAATGTACAGCACATTAAGGACAGAGATCCTACATGAGGAGTAAGTGCACAGTGACTCCTGTTGTTGACTTTACCAATTGACACTCCTGTCTATGGCATCAGTAATCTCCCTATGCTCCAGTCATGAGTTTCCAAGGCTATGGAAGCCCTCTGAGTTCTCCGACTCTTATCTTGTTTAGACAAGGTCATAGTCACAGTGGAGGTTCTCTCCTCCCTTCAGAGAAAGGTACCTCCTTCTTTGATGACCTGTTCTTTCCACTGGGATCTCACTCACAGAGATCTTTTGCCAGAGTGTCTTGGCTTTCCATGCCTGAAATACTCTCATGGGCTTTTCAGCCAGATCCGAATGCCTTTAGGGCTGATTCTGAGGCCAGAGTGCTATTTAGGACATCTGCCATTCTATGAGTCTGCTGAGTATCTCACTTCCCATGTTGGATCACTCTCCCCTTTATTTACTCCATCGGTTAGCGTTAGCAGGTACTAGACTTGTCTATGTGCTCCCTTTGACTCCCAGTCCCTCCACCATGACCAACTGTGAACTGAAATTGATCACCTGGAACAGTGAGATGGCATTGGTACATGCCACCTCGATGGGATTGAATTGGAATCCCCTGGTATGCTTCCAACTCCACCACTTGGGGCAAGTCAGCCTGAGCATGTCCCAAATTATACATCTCTTCCCTCTCCCATTCCCACTCCCATGTTCAACAGGGATCACATTTCAGTTAATTTTCAACACTTAAGAATAACTGTGCATCAATTACAGAACTAAACCAGTCATATTAAGTAGAACAGATAAAAAAACTACTAAGAGGGATAATGTATTAAGTTGTTCATTAACAGTCAGGGCTATGCTGATCAAGCCACCGTTTCCCATAGTGTCTACCTCACTCCAACAGGTTTCCCTCTTGGTGTTCAGTCAGTCGTCACCGATCAGGGAGAACATATGGTATTTGTCCCTTTGGGACTGGCTTACTTCACTCAGCATGATGTGTTCCAGATTCCTCCATTTTGTTGCAAATGACTGGATTTCATTGTTTCTATGGGGGTGCAAACTGTTGAAATCCTTACTTAATGCATACTAAACTGATCCTCTGTAAAAAAAAAAAAAAAATTATCAATTCCCAACTTGACTCTCACTGGGATTAAACATGACAATAGGTCTGCTCTGATTTCATCATCATTTAAAAAAAAATCATCTATTATTTCTCACTTTATGTTTCTGTGTGGGAGCAAACTGTTGAAATCCATACTTAATGTTTCCTAAGCTGATCTTCTGTATATTAAGATAATCGAAAATGAATCTTGATGTGAATGGAAGGGGAGAGGGAGTGGGAAAGGGGAGGGTTGTGGGTGGGAGGGACGGTATGGGAGGGAAGCCATTGTAATCCATAAGTCGTACTTTGGAAATTTATATTCATTAAATAAAAGTTAAAAAAAAAAACCCACACACAAAAAAAGATGTATCTTTGGATAAAGAAAGGAGATATCTTGACATCTCCACACACACAATGTGTGTCCCCTGACAGTGCCAAGATCTCTGTAGACACTCACCTTGCACATCTATAGTCACCTGGATTTATTTCAAGCTTTTTGTAACAACCAACCAGTATCCAGCCAAGAGGAGTGAGGGCTGATATTTTGAACTTTGAGGGCCTTCAGTGGCAAAGGATCTCAGCCCTCACTCAGGTGCTTTACAAACTGGGTGAACGGCACCTCGCACACACACTCCCCTTGGTCTTCCCCAGGATTCTCCCGGCTCCTAAGAAAATAAAGAAGCCAAGGTGGTTCCAATGGAATTTGGGGTGTAGAATATTTGCTTCCCTCCAAAAGATTATCTTCAGCAAGAACAGGCTGCCCTCTTTCCTTTGGAATCTCCAAATTTACCGTGAGAATAGAAAGAGAGTGATGATCACAGTTTATTGTAAAGGCAAGTCACCTATCCTACCCTTCTGCCTGGTTTTAGTTTTATCCTGAGCAAGCCAGACAGGATAAGAATTGTAAATCAGGTCTTTGATGGGTTTGTCCCCACTTGGCAACTGAGTGCCAATCTGATTGTCAAGGTTATTTTTTTTTCCTTCTTCAAAATTGTACTTAAAAACCCCAGTGCTGGCCGGCACCGCAGCTCACTAGGCTAATCCTCGCCTTGTGGCGCTGGCACACCGGTTTCTAGTCCCAGTCAGGGCGCCGGATTCTGTCCCGGTTGCCCCTCTTCCAGGCCAGCTCTCTGCTGTGGCCAAGCAGAGTGCAGTGGAGGATGGCCCAAGTGCTTGGGCCCTGCACCCCATGGGAGACCAGGAGGAAACACCTGGCTCCTGCCATCGGATCAGCGCGGTGCGCCGGCCACAGCGTGCCGGCCATGGCGGCCATTGGAGGGTGAACCAACAGCAAAGGAAGACCTTTCTCTCTGTCTCTCTCTCTCACTGTCCACTCTGCCTGTCAAAAATAAAACAAAACAAAAACAAAAAAACACTGCTACGGGGCCCTTGGGGTTTTTTCCTTTCTTGGAAGTCCCTCTTCATGCTGCCCTAGCTGGAAGTCTTTTACTCTAATAAATCTTTTTAAATCTCAAGAAAAAAAATAAAGATGACATATTTAGACTGCAAAAAGTATCAAAAAGACACAAATAATGATATACTTTGTATAAAAAGCAACCTTTGCCTCTAAAGCTGATATTTCACCTCTTAATCTGATTGTGTAGAACACAGTTCTTAGACTAACACAGGACATGATAAAACACAGAACAATGTGCTTTGTAAAATAGATGATTGCAAAATACTTTGAATGCATGAAGTATTATATGGACTCTTAATGATCACAGCAATTATTTTACAACTTAATTGAGGGAAAATTAAATGAATAGAGTAGTTTAACGAACTCAAAAATTTATCAGACTGTGTACTGAGGAAGATAAAAAGGAGAGTTTGTGCTTTAACATCACCTGCTATGAATGTTGAACCTGCAATCAAGATTTCTCAACAATTTTAAAATTGGAGACTTAACTGTCCTTAGACATCAGCTCTGAGTGAATTATATTTTACACTCCATAAAAAGACATTTTAAAGAAGCAACAAATATTGTGGGCCAGTGTGGCACTGATGGCAGGGTTGATGGAATACTCAAGGATACACCGAGAAGACTTGTGCATTTGGGATATGACTCCTCCCACATAAATGGAAGCTTCCAGAGTTGCAGCCTGTGCCAGCCCAGAACAGCTGAGGTTGGGTGGGTCTCTTTTCTTAAAATTTGTATATTGCACTAATAAAATGATATAATCCTGGGTTTTGGAGTGGATTGAGTAAGGACAATAATACATGTTATACATTTTACATTGAGGGTTTCAAAACACTGGTCATTTGCTCCATGCATGGAATGTCCCTTCTGGAACTGAAGGCTACATGAAGAGAGTTGAGGGCAAGTGGATGTTTGGATTTTATTATATTTGCCTACCAAGTCTATTAAAGAAATAGCTTACCATGCTTGTTCACAAGAAATACTTTTGGCCTTGGGATTTTATACCTTTGGTCCTTGGCTATAACAGTTCATATATAATAAACTGAGATTAAAGTTGTTCTCTGTCATGAGATGAATAATATTTAACATAGAGATTCAATGCGTCTAACTGGTAACCTTTGACCAAATTACTGGAATAAGTTGATTTCTTAAAACCAGATTTCATCCTGCTTTTATATGAACTGATTCAGCACCTCATAGTAAAGGCTTGATATAGTCATGGATGGTTTTCCTAATCAACAAGGCAAGGCAATGCCCAAAGATTCTTTTGCATTGGCAGTTTAAATTTGCTCCCTCACAATCATTTTGCAAACAATCTATATAGGCTGTACACTTTTGAGGTATAATTCCAAGTAATTTATCACTTTTTCTGTACACTAAAATTAAATGGCTTAATTCTCAGGGGATTAGTTGAGAAAACATTTGCTGTTTCTGCCCAGCCTCTGTAATCTATATTTTTCAAGTTGTTAAAATGTCAAATTGAAAGAGGGTCAAGCAAAGCAACAATAAAGTTCAAAGAGAGTAAACTATATTCTCTAAGTTATTGCAATTTTTTATCAGGCTTATTGATCCTGGATAATAAATGCATAATGCTGTGCATTCCAGAAACTTGGGAAGATCTTAAGAGAATCAATCTTAGGAATAAATGTAGCCCTAAAAAGGGGGGGGAGGGGCTTGGGCAAGGTTAACAACTGGGTCTTTGTGGAAAAATTATAGGGCTTGTATGTTCAAACTTGTATCAGTTAGAAATACGTTTGAAAAGCTAATGTCTGTAGTTGAACAGCACAATTAATGAATTAATAGACTCGCGCCATTTACTCTTGAATTCTAATTGCTACTTGTTGTTGGCTAATCTAAGTAAAGCCTCAGGCCTTTATCAGAAGTGGGAGAAAGTGTTGGCTGCCTTGAAATTCACTCAAGACTTGTGAAATTCAAACATACTTGTAAAATGTAGACATCCATTAATGTCCATCAATAACCTGTCATCAAGACCTGAATCTAATAGCAAAACAAATAAGCAGCTTTTGGAATGAAAGGGTAAATATAAAAAACCATGAATATACTAATTGCTCTTTCATGTTAGGGCTATTAGCCCGAATTTGGCCCTCAGCAATAGAGACTCTGTGTGTGTGTGTATGTGTGTGTATGTGTAACAGTCATTCTCCTTATTCGTTCTCCATTGTTTTCTCCCCTCCTCCCTGGAATTACCTTGAATACCCAGGCCTTTCCCCACTTTGCCTGTTTGCCATTCCCCTCTTAGCACAGCCCTGCAGATCCCAAAGAAGTCAGAGTCTGGGTGATAGCCAGCCACCAATAGCTGTGGCTAGCTGAGCAGTGGTGGGGTCATCACCAGCTGGGAGAACACAATTGCTACTGAGAGTTCCTGTGTGGGGAAACTGAGGAGAAATCGCCCCAGATGGCCAGCCAGCAGGAGGCTCTGTCTTTTCTTTATCTTTGACCAGGTGCCGTCCTTGAGCCAGCTGTATCTGCAACAGGTTGAACTGCAACATGCAGCAGACTCTTCAACAGCAGCTATGAAGCTTCAGGACAGCGTGTAGCAAGACTGGTTGCATTAACTATGTAAGCAGCTATGACTGTATACACATGCAAAATACATGAAGTATCACGGCAGTATCACGCCAGAAAGCCAGCATGGAGGGACTGTGTTAGTTACCAAGGGACCATCCCTGTTCCCTAGGCCAGGGCTCTTTCTCTGTGCACATGGGTGTGTGATTTGTACAGCACTTTTTGAAAGTTCAGGGAGCTGGCTGGCGCCACGGCTCACTAGGCTAATCCTCTGCCTGCAGCACCGGCACACCGGGTTCTAGTCCCGGTCGGGGCACCAGATTCTGTCCTGGTTGCCCCTCTTCCAGGCCAGCTCTCTGCTGTGGCCAGGGAGTGCAGTGGAGGATGGCCCAAGTACTTGGGCCCTGCACCCCATGGGAGACCAGGAGAAGTACGTGGCTCCTGCCATCGGATCAGCGCGGTGCACCAGCCATGGCGGCCATTGGAGGGTGAACCAACGGCAAAGGAAGACCTTTCTCTCTGTCTCTCTCTCTCACTGTCCACTCTGCCTGTCAAAAAATAAAATAAATAAATAAATAAAAAGTTCAGGGAGTTGGACTGCAGGTGGGATAGAAGAGGGAATAGAGTCAGGGGCCAAGAAGTCTAATCTGTAGGCTACTGGATGAGTCTAAGTGTTGATGAGGACCTTGTCTGGGGAGCTTGGTGTAGAAGAAAGGAAAGGGTTAGATACACACATTTTGCGCGCGCACACACACACACATTGTCTTACATATATAAATTCCTTTGAAGCACAAAACTGTAAAACCCAGAGTGATTTTCTGAGAGCTAATTGTTTAGGCAATTTTGGACCTCTCTTTAAGAAAAGTCAATTGAAAACACAAAATTTGTTACAAAAGTGAATGAGAAAAGAATTTCTTTATTCTGACATATCAGAAATACCATGTTTAGAAATACAGCATTATTTTTAGTAAGTGCCTGACACTTCCGTAAGCCCTTTTATTCTGACATTTTTGGGCTTCATGATTTTTGATCCCTGCTTCATCTAATACTACTTATATAATATTACTTTTTATGGGCAGACTGCAAAAATAATTGTCTTCTCTCTAACATGGTTAGTCAAAATGTGTTTTTCATTGTTTTTATTGATGGGATGCATAAAACCTATAGAGTTACTTCTATGGAGTTGTACTTTATTGCTATAGACTGAAGATGTATGCTCCGCCCCTTCGCTACCAGGTTCATGTGTTAAATCTTAATGCCCAAGTGAAGTGATGGTATTAAGAGAGGGGACTTCTGGAAGGTGATTTGTTCATGGAATTTCATGCCCTTAGTACAGAGATTTCAGAAAGTTCTCCTACCTTCTGCTTTGTGTGAGAACTGAGCCATTGGGGAGGAAGGAGCCAGTCCCCACCAGACACTGAAGATACTGGCACCTTGATCTCAGACATCCGGGGCTCCGGAATGGTAAGAAATAAATTTCTGTTGTCTCGGTCCCCCGGTCTATGATATCCTATCACATAGACCAACTTGACTAAGACACCTACAAATACAGAACCTTGTGAAGGTCCAATTCCCAGTGAGAAGGAAAAAACAATGAGTTGGGAAAGTGTAATAGTGCTTGCTCCTTTGGTGAGCACATTTCTGACAAGAGCTGTCTCTTTTGGCTTGATGAGAATTCCATCCCCCACTTCCAGTTTTTCCACGTCTGAGGAGGCCTCCTTTGGGCCCTGCTGATCTTTGCTCCTTCCCCATTTTCTACAGATACAGAACATCTTAGGACACAGTCCCACTTTTGCAGCGCAAAGCAATATTTGGTCTTGCCTCTTTGTGTCATGACATGGAGTGAGCGGCATAAAAGATGTTAGGGACATTCTTTGTCCACAAAGGAGGGTAGTGACTACAAAGCAAGTAAACACAGCCACTAAATCCAAACTGAGCACATCCTGTGTGCGTCCTCCCCCAGCCTGGGGTTTCTCAACCATGACTCTACTGACATTTGGAACTGGCTAATTCTTTGTGGTAGGAGCCTGTCCTGCGCATAGTAAGATGTTTAGCAATATCCCTGGCCTCGATTCCCTGAATGCTAATAACATGCCCCTGGTGGTGACAACCACAAAGGCCTCCCAGATGTTGCCAAATGGTCCTCGTGGGGCAAAACCTCCCTCTTTGAGAATCTCAGCCTTAGACAGGCTCCCAAAACGCCTATGGCCATGCTAACACCATCCGACAAAACAGTGCTGTGACAACGCAGAAGTTGTAGTGGAAAGGCAAAAGCAAGTCTTTCCCAATGGTTGTTAAAATGTTTTCCTTTCGCAAATTTCACAAAACCATTTAAACACACTTTTGGATGTATCCCAGAACCTTGGGAAGAGTCCTAAAAATAAGAAAAAGAATGGGGGCCGATGCTGCGGCGTAGCAGGTAAAGCTGCCACCTGCAGTGCTGGCATCCCATATGGGTGCAGGTTTGAGTCCCGGCTGCTCCACTTCCACTTCTGATCCAACTCTCTGCCATGGCCTGGGATAAAAGTGGGGGATGGCCCAAGTCCTTGGGGCCCTGCACCCACATGGGAGGCCTGGAAGAAGCTTCTGGCTCCTGGCTTCGGATCAGCTCAACTCTGGCCGTTGCGGCCAGTTGGGGAGTGAACCAGCAGATGGAAGACCTCTCTCTCTCTCTGCCTCTCCTTCTCTCTCTGTGTAACTCTGACTTTCAAATAAATAAATAAATCTTCAAAAAAATAAGTAAAAAAATAAAAACAAGGGTAAATGTGAAAGGACTTCAAAAAGTTCATGAAAAATGGAATTAAAAGATAAATTAGTTTTGGTGCAAAAAATTTCAATCTATGCATACTTTTTCATAATAATGACTTCCATGAAATTTTTGAAGATATCCCTTCCCTATATACCTCTTCATGAAAAACATTGTAACTGACAATGGTGTGATATTTAGAGTCTATGCCATGGTCCAGGACTACATGATTTTTGCCTTAAGAGAGGCAAGTTGGGCCAGCGCTGTGGCACAGTAGGTTAAACCTCCGCTTGCGGCACTGGCATCTCATATGGGTGCTGGTTCATGTCTGGCTGCTCCTCTTCTAATCCAGCTCTCTGGTTATGGCCTGGGAAAGCAGCGGAGGATGGCCCAAGTGCTCAGGCCCCTGCACCCACGTGGGAGACCTGGAAGAAACTCCTGGCAGCTGGCTTCAGATTGGCTCAGCCTCTGCCATTCAGGCCATTTGGGTAGTGAACCAGTGGATGGAAGACCTCTCTCTCTGTCTCTCCCTATCTCTGTCTGCAACTCTACCTCTCAAAGAAAATAAAATCTTAAAAAAAGAAAAAAACAGTGACAAGTTTTCAGGCAAACCCATTATTTTGTTGAATGGAACATAGGTAGACTTCTTCTCTCGTGGATCCATCCGTTGCTGATAACTGAAATGGCTTAAAGGTGGAAAAGCATAAAAATCCTCAAACTTCTTGGGATTGGCTGGCAACGCCTCTTAGGATTAACAACAGTAAGACATTCTATGCTCCAGCTCTTACCCATCAACATGGGTTCTTATATAATGAGACCTCATTTGTTAAATTCTGCCTATCAAGCAATAAACAAGAAGCCACTTTGCTAAGCTACCATCTTTATTTTTTCTCTATAAAAACTTTCCCTTAAGGTAGTTCTTTTCTACTACAGTAAAAAGGTTTTGTGATTCTCTGTGATGCAGCTTCCTGTTTGGATGGGACTGGATGTTCACAGGAACTGTGAATCCAAAGCCAGCATCAACTGCAAATTTTGATTTCCGGACTCCACCTTCTCCCATACTTCCCGTGGAGCACGGAGGTCCTGCTCATTTTTTCCTGATGCTCAAATATCACATAGTTGTCTTTGTAGTTCAGTGGTGGTAAGCTTGCTGACCTCCAAGAAATTTCTATTGCCTCAGCCTACCTGGTGAAACCCATTCACCATTATCCCATTTTAGTCTTTAGATAGTTCTGGTTTTTTTTTTTTAAAGATTTATTTTATTTATTTGAAAAGCAGAGTTACAGAGAGAGATAGAAACAGAGAGAGAGGTCTTCCATCTGCTGGTTCACTCTCCAGTTGGCCTCAATGGCCAAAGCTGAGCCAATCCAAAGCCGGGAGCCAGGAGCTTCTTCCAGGTTTCCCACAGGGGTGCAGGGGCCTAAGGACTTGGGCCATCTTCTACTGCTTTCCCAGGCCATAGCAGAGAGCTGGAGCAGAAGTGGAGCAGCCAGGACTTGAACTGGCACCCATACAGGATGCCGGTACTGCAGGCAGTGGTCTTAACTGCTATGCCACCATGCTGGCCCCTTTAGATTATTTCTACCTTTGCTATTTTAAGTGTCAAGCTTCAATGAAATTTGGGCTTAATTAGGAAAAAAATAAGAAAGAAAAATACTTGAATGGAGTTGTGGGCCTAGACTTCTTTCTCACTGTCATTGTGAGAAGAAAATGTTTACTCTGATAACTGCTGCTAGCCTTATCATAGGGCAGTGCCACTCATCTGAAAACCTGCTCCTCTTTTGAAGGGGACTGTTAAATCCTTCCATTTTTATGCTATTCCTCTATTCCTTGTTCCTGAAAAATAATCCCTTCCAACCTCCATCTGTGTAACCTTCATCCTCCAAAGTCATACTCGCTACAATGTCTCTTAATTGACCTTAACCACTCCTGAATATTTCCTTAGCATCATACATAACTGGTTCATTTAGTAAAAGTTAGATGAGCACATAGTATGTACTAGACTCTGGGAATATATCTGTGGACAAACTGACAAATTTCTGTACCCTCCAGGGTTTATATAATATAATGATTTATATGGTGTTTGTCAAGATGAGCTGAAAGCATATTTTATAGTAACTTTAAATGATTTTGTATTTTGAGCCACATAACCATTTTCATTTGGAGGCGTAATCTTTTCCCTGCGTAATTTCTGAGTAGAGGACACACTGATTTAGTTCTAGTAAGTTGTCCTAAGTATGTTCATCTCCATTTAAGACAATTACCCTTTGTTTCCTTGAGACGGAGTCCATCTTTGCTCAAGAAGTCTTCATCCCCAGAGGTCATACCATCACTAAGGAATTTTAAGTGTTCTGCTGGATACTGCTTGAAGAGACACATGTTCATTTTCATAATGCACCTGTTCCTACTGTGGCCATCGTCTCTACTCAACTCAGTCAAGAGCGCTACCTAAGCACTATCCCTCTCTCCTTCAGAATAGTTAAAAAAAAAGAAAAGAAAAAAGAGATTGTTTGTATTAAGGGTTGAGCAAAAGACCCAAACAGTCCTAAGCATTTTTATGTTTCTCATCTTATTTTGTCCTTACAGCAGCTCTATAAAGCAGCCCGGAGAGAAAATTGAGGCTTAGAGAGGTGAAGGAAATTTCTCAAGTTTTCTTAGGAAGAAATCAAGCCAAGATTCAAACCCAGCAATCCAACTCCAGAGCCTGAATGCTTAACTTTCCTTGTGAACATGGTTATTTGTGTCATTTGCGAGCTGAGTCTAAATGGATGGGAAGGCCGGCTAAGGTAAGTAGACTGGAAAGATGGTGATAAATTCTCCGTCACCATACGACAGGTAGCAACAGCCTCTCACTGGGATGTCTTCAATGCAGAGGGTCCAGTGGCAGCTCCTTGATGGAATACACCGGAGGATTGTGTGCCAGTGAATTTTAAAACTGGGAAGAATCTGTTGGGTTATCTATATCACACACACACACACACACACATACACACACACGTATGTCTTTGGGACATGTAGATGTATATGCATGTGTGCACATACATACATATTCAGGAATAGAAGAGATCCTTAATTCAAGAATTTTCTTGACCAGATGGAAATAAAATTCTTGGAAGGTGACATCTTCTTGATAAGACACTTCAACAATGTTCCCAATTGTGCATGCTGGGAGTCCTCGGGAGATTTGTGCATGTCTGTGTGAGTGTGTGCCTACTGCCGTAAGATTAATTTTTTCTCTTGCTACTTGTGGTACCGTCCTCACAAACCTATGATTCACAACAGGAATGCAGCTTGGAACTTCTGCTATGTAAGCAGCTGCAGATACTTCAAATACCATTGTACATGTGATCCAGGACTTGCTATAAATTTGCCCCTAAAAATAAAGTAACAAGTGACTGAGCAGCAATAGGAATTAATCACTGCAGTGCGTGAATGGAATGTGCTAGGCTGTACCTCAAATCCTTTTATAAAAAGATTGATATAATTAAAACCCCGAAGAAACACCCAAGGATGCTATTATATTTGAGCAATTGTGCTATGAAGTTTCGGAAAAAGGATTTTTTTTTTCTTAAAGGAAAGACATGGTGTTTCCGCAACTTCTATATCATTGGAAGTAGGCTTATATTATTGCATCACTGAAGAATTTATCATACAAAGGAATTTAAATTGGATCTGATCTCAGTACACTGGGATTTTCTGAAGGCCAAGAGGATAATCAAGCCTCTCAATTAAGCTGTTTGCCACAAAGGGAGATAACTTCACAGTTAACATTTCTACAAAAATTTGTAGTGAATATGACCTCAGTGATGGAGAAATGCAAGCATTCATGTGAAAAAAATAGGAGTCCAGGCTTACAAAGTTAGAGGTGAACCATTGAATAAGTCAAAAACAAAAAAGAAAAACAAATAACAAATAAGAAAAAAACTGAAGAATATGACTTCTTGAAATGTACCTTTTTCTTATGACTGTAACACTCAGTGTCCAAATCCAAGAGATTTCTCTCCCTCTGACATGCTAACATGCACTCAGAAAAGAATATGCTGAAATAGAAAGAAAGAAAGTAGAAAAAAAAGGAGAGGAGAAGGGAAGGAGCCAGGGAGAGAAGGAAGAGATAGAAAGAAAGAAAAAAACAAATCAAAGGAGAAAGGAAAAGGTAACACTAATCAATACTTTTAAACCCCACCACTCAACAAGTCTCCCTGACTCTGACTACTCCAGAGGGAACAAAGTGTTTAGGCCATTTGAATGAAAATTTGATTGAAGATCAATTTTTTGGACACAGAAAGAGTGAAAGAGATTTCTTAAACCCATTTGAATAACCAAAGATGAAAGGTTAAAAGCATTAAAAACCAAAAACTACATTAGCAACTGAACAGTAAATACCATCAACAGAGAGACACAGAAGAATTAGCAAAACAAATATTCAATGAAGAAAAAAAGAATTCGTTTCAAAAGCCAAAAGAATTTTCTTTTCCTTGTATTCCAAAATTGATGCTGCAGTTTTAGATGGAAGTACTAATGGGTAATTTCTATTTAATGCTTTCTAAACAAGTGCACAAAGTCACTCTCTGCTCCAACGGGGCAGCCATCAAAACAGGGAGATTTCCCATCGCTCTACCCTGTGTTAGGAGCTGTGAGTGTTTTCACAACGAAACATGATGTATTTTGAACTGTAATTGTACATGAATTAGGTTTAAAGCCACACATTAATAATAATAAAAAAAAGGGATGAAACCACACATGATAAGCTGGGTTTCTGTGGTGGTCTTTGTTTTTCAGAATAACTCTGTCGCAGGGCAGTATCACCAAGGCATTGACAAACCCAGATGCTTTTATCTTAGTAATGTAACGTTAAGAGGACCGTTCTAGGTAGCTTACATGTTTTTCTTTTAATATTGAACTTTAAAAAATTGAATCATTATTGTTACAAGCATTAATATACTTTCCTACTTTCTTAAGGAGATTAAACCTCTTTGATGGTTCGAGGTCATCATCATAAACTTATAAAGTACTGTTATAGTAACACGATTCTGTCATGGCCGAAGTGTGTGTTTCTCTTACATTAAAAACCATTTGAGGGGTGGATGTTGTAAAGCAGCAGATTAAGCTGCTGTTTAGGATGCTTGCATCCCATATCAGAGTACCTGGGATTGAATCCCGCCTCCTCTTTTAATCCAGCTTCCTACTTATGTGCTTGGGAAGCAGTGGATGATGGCTCAAGCATCTGGGCTCCTGCCACCCACATGGAAGACCTGCATTGAGTTTCTAGCTCCTGGCTTCAGCCAAGCCTAACCCTAGCAGCTGTGGGCATGTAGGATGTGAACCAGTGGTTGGAAGACCTCTCTCTCTCCCTCTCTGTCACTCTGCCTTTCAAATAAATATGTAAATTGAAAAAGCATTTGATTACTACAAATATTCTATAAAAACTATAAATCAATATTTCTGATGAATATTTATGAAAAAATCCTCAACAAAATACCAGCATGCTGAATTCAACAGCACATGAAAAAGATTGTACACCTTAACTACATGGGATTCATCTCTGCAATGCAAGGATCTCTCAATGTAATACACCATGTTAACAGAATACAGGACAAGATCATCTCAGGTGATACAGAAAAGCATTTGACAAAATCCAACACCCTTTCATGATAGAAACATTCAATAGCCAAGGAACAGAAGAAATAACCTCAACATAGTAAAGATTATTTATGACAAGACCACAGCTAACATTATATCAATAATAATTTAAAAACTCTGAAAGATTTTTTATCTAATCTGAAGAATAGCACAAGGATGCCCACTCTACACACTACAGGAATTCCTCACTAGACCAATTAGGTAGGAAAAATAAATAAAATATCTAAATTCATAACATGACAAGATGTTATTACAGAGGACCTAAGGATTCCATCAGAAGATGTTAAAACTAATAAACGACTTTAGCAGTGTTGCAAGATACAAAATCAACACTCAAAATTCAGTTGTGTTTCTATACTTTAACAATAAGCAATACAAAAGAAAGTTAAGAAAAACAAGCTCATTTACAATAACATTGAAAAGAATAAAGTTAATGAAGGAGATAAAAAATGTGTACAGTGAATACTACAAAACCTTGTTGAAATAAATTAAAGAAACAAAAAAAAGAAATAAATTAAAAGAAGATATAGATAAATATAAAAACATCCTGTGTTCACAAACTGGAAGACAATACCATTAAAATGTCCATACTACTGAAAGCAATATTCAGATTCAATGCAAGTCCTGTGAAAATCTCAATGATATTTTGGCACAAATAGGAAAAAAAAATCCTAAAATGCGTATAAAATCTCACAGGACCCCAAAAATGCAGAAAAATATTCAGAAAAGTGAACAAAGCTGGAGGTCTTACAGTTCCTGATTTCAAAACATATTACAGGGGCTGGCGCCGTGGCGCAGCAGGCAAAGCCACCACCTGCGGTGCTGGCATCCCATATGGGCGCCGGTTCAAGACCTGGCTGCTCCACTTCTGATCCAGCTCTCTGCTTTGGCCTGGGAAAGCAGTGGAAGATAGCCCAACTCCATGGGCCCCTGCACCTGCATGGGAGACCTGGACGAAGCTCCTGACTTCTGGCTTCGGATTGGCGCAGCTCCAGCTGTTACAGTCAATTGGGGAGTGACTCAGAGGATGGAAGACCTCTCTCTCTCTTTCTTTCTCTGCCTCTCCTCTATGTAACTCTAACTTTTAAATAGATAAATAAATCTCTTAAAAATTACAAAGCTATATTAATAAAAAAGGCATAAAAATAAACATACAGACCAGTAGTACAGTGCAGAGCCCAGAAACAAGCCCTTGCAAATGTGATAAAATTATCATTAACAAGGATTCCAGTAGAGAAAAGACAGTTTCTTTAACAAATGACATTGTGAAAACTGAAAACCCACATTCAAAAGAATGAAGATGAAACTTTATCCTACACCATATGCAAAAAATAAGTCAAAATAAATTACTAAACTTAATACTTGAAAAAACAATAAAAGAATTGTAGGAGAAAATGTGCATGACAATGGATGGGCAATAGTTTCTTGGATAAGACACCAAACTTAGAGGCAACAAAAGCCAACAAAGACAAGTGGGCTTGCAAATAAGCCAATAATGTTTGTGAAACAAAGGGGATAATTAAGAGTGAAAAGGTGGCATACAAAATAGCAAAAAATGTTTGCAAGCTAAATATTGGGCAAAAATTACTATATAGAATGGATAACGAGCTACCACAGCTCAAAGTCAAGCAGCCCAATTAAAAGATAGGCAAACATTTCTCCAAAGAAGTTACATAAATGGTCAATCAGGATAGAAAATATGATCAACACGACTGACTAAAAGGGAGTGCAAATCGACACCACAGTCACCTCCTACCTGTTAGGCTGGCCATAATCAAAGAAACAGAAAAGAAGTGTTGGTGAGGGTGTGAAGTTGGGACCCTTAGCACTGGTGCTGGGAGTGTGAAATAGTACAGCTGCTATGGAAAGCAGTATAGAAGCTCCCCAAAACCTTAACAATAGTGCTATCATGTGATCCAGCAATATCTACTCCTGGTACATACCCAAAAGAACTGAAAACAGGACCTTGAAAAATTCTTTGAACATCCATGTTCACTGCAGTACTAGTCACAGTAGCCAAGATGTGGAAGTCATCTAAATGTCTAGCAACAGAGGAGTGGATAAAGAACATTATTATTCAATTAAAAAATAAGGACATCTTAGTATGTGGTACTGCAGAGTTGAGCCCTGAGGACATTTTCACTTATGCTAAGTGACCTAAGTAAATCACAAAAAGCTAAATACTGCATGACTCCACTTATAAGGCATCTAAAGTAGCCAAACTCATGGAAACAGAAAGCTTGAATAGTGGCTGTCAGGGTCTGGGGGATGTGAGAAATGGGGAAGTTATTCAATGGGTTTAGTGTTTCAGCCATGTAAGATAAAAAGGGCTTAAGGATCTGTTATACAGTGCAGTGCATATAGCTAATAATAATGTATTATACAAATAAACATTTTTCTAAGAGTAAATGTGTTATGGGCCGGCGCCGCAGCTCAATAGGCTAATCCTTCACCTAGCGGCGCCGGCACTAGTCCCGGTTGGGGCATCGGATTCTGTCCCGGTTGCCCCCTCTTCCAGGCCAGCTCTCTGCTGTGGCCCGGGAAGGCAGTGGAGGATGGCCCAAGTGCTTGGGCCCTGCACCCCATAGGAGACCAGGAGAAGCACCTGGCTCCTGCCTTCAGATCAGCGCGGTGTGCCAGCCACAGCGCACCAGCCGTGGTGGCCATTGGAGGGTGAACCAACAGCAAAAGGAAGACCTTTCTCTCTGTCTCTCTCTCTCACTATCCACTCTGCCTGTCCAAAAAAAAAAAAAAAAGTAAATGTGTTACTTTTTTGCCACAATAGCAATCATTCAACTGCTGTATTTCTATAGTTCTTCTATAATTTCATTTTCTTTCTTGGTACTATCAGTTATTACTTCTTAGTTCTTGGTGTTGTAGGCATATCTAGTTTCTAATCTTCCATCTTAATTAACAAATAATGCTTTGAATAGATACCTGAATATCCTGAATATTACCCAATATCTCTTACAAATCCATCAGCTAGGTGCTTCTCAAGAGTTCTATTTCCTTACTTGTTTTTTGTAAATATGGTCCATAGAATTGGGATTACCAGGTGTTTGACCTTGACATATTAAATTGGCAATTACTGAGCCATCTGCATTTTTTTCCCCAAAGAAATCTTTTATTTATTGAGTACAAATTTCATAAGTACAACTTTAGGCATATAGTGATTCTTCCCACCATACCTGCCTTCCCACACCCACTCCCATCGTCCTCCTCCTCCCTCTCCAATTCCAAGTCCTATTCTCCATTGGTTCATTTTCAATTAACTTTATACACAGAAGACCAACTCCATAATAAATAAAGATATCAACAGTTTAAACACACACACACAACTGTTTGAAAACAAGTTTTTACAGTAAATTCTCATAATACAGCTCATTGAGGACAGAAGTCCTGCATGGGAAATAAGTTCACAGTGACTCCTGTTGTCAATTTAACAATTAACACTCTTATGTGTGATGCTGGTGATCACCCAAGGCTCTTGAAATGAGCTGCCAAGGCTATGGAAGCCTTTTGAATCCACAATCTCTGTCAGTATTTAGACAAGGCCATAAGCAAAGTGGAGGTTCTCTCCTCCCATCAGAGAAAAGTACATCCTTCTTTGATGACCCCTTCTTTTCACTGGGGTCTCTCTCACAGAGATCTTTCATGTAGGATATTTTTTTGGCCAGTGTCTTGGCTTTCCATGCCTGAAATGCTCTCATGGGCTTTTCAGCCATACCAGAATAACTTAAGGGCTGATTCTGAGGTCAGAGTGCTGTTTAAAGCGATTGTTGTTCTATGAGTCTGCTGTGTGGACTGCTTCCCATATTGGAACATTCTCTCCTTTTTAATTCTATCTATTATTATTACAAGATATTTGATCTTATTTATATGATCTCTTTAACACTTAATTCTATCTATATGATCACTTTACTACTTAATACGATCACTTTAACACTTAAGATGACATTTTTACCACTCAGCTTAATGGGATTTGGGGTCCCATGCCAAGTTTTTAAACTGTACCCTTAGAAGTAAGTCTGTAGGAATATATGCAGAACTATACAGCTTTACACTTACAAACTTCCTCCTCCCTCTCTTATTTCCACTCTTATTTCCTACTGAGATCTATCTTCAATTGACTCTATACACATAAGATCAACTCCATGCCAAGTAAAGAGTTCAATAAATAGCATGAAGAAGAGAAAAAAGAAAACCAAAAACCTCTTCCTCAACAGTCAAGACAAGGGCTGCTCAAGTCATTGCTTCTCATAGTGTCAATTTCAGTTCTATAGGTGCTTTGTTAGTTACTGCAGATCAGTGAGAACATATGGTATTTGTCCCTTTGGGATTGGCTTATTTTACTAAGAGTCATCCATTTTGTTGCAAATGACTCCATTTACTTTTTTTTAACTACTATATAGTATTCCATAGAGTACATATCCTATAATTTCTTTATCCAGTCTTCAGTTGATGGGCATCTAGGTTGATCCTATGTCCTAGCTATTGTGAATATTGTTGAGTTGCAATAAACATGGGGGTACAGAAAACTCTTTTAATTGCTGATTTCATTTAATTTCATTTTCCATCAATAAATTCCCAGGAGTGGGATGGTTGGGTCATATGGTAGGTCTATATTCAGATTTCTGAGTTATCTCCATACTGTCTTCCACAGTGGTTTTACCAGCTTACATTCCCATCAACACCTCCTCACCAGATTTGTTGTTTGTTGATTTCTGTATGAAAGCCATTCTAATTGGGGAGGTGAAACCTCACTGTGGTTTTGATCTGCATTTCCCCAATGGCTAATGATCCTGAACATTTTTTCATGTGTCTGTTGGCCATTTGGATTCCCTCTTTTGAAAAATATCTTTTTAAATCCTCAGTCCATCTCTTAACTGGGTTGTTTGTTTTATTGTTGTGGAGTTTCTTGATCTCTTTATATATTCTTGTTATTAATCCTTTATAATTTGCATAGTTTGCAAATAATTTCTCCCATTCAGTCAGTTGCCTATTCACTTCCCTGAATGTTTCTTTTGCCATACAGAAACTTCTCAATTTGATGTAACCCCATTTGTTAATTTTCACTTTGACTGCCTGTGCTTGTAGGGTCTTTTCCAAGAACTCTTTGCCTTTGCCAGTGTCTTGCAGGGTTTCCCCAATGCTCTCTAATAATTTGATGGTGTTGGGTCATAGATTTAGATCTTTAATCCATGTTGAGTGGATTTTTGTGTAAGGTGTAAGGTAGGGGTCTTGCTTCATACTTCTGCATGTGGAAATCCAGTTTTTAAAAAGATTTATTTGTTTATTTGAAAGTCAGAGTTACACAGAGAGAGAAAGAGAGAGGAGAGGCAGAGAGAGAGAGTCTTCCATCCAATGGTTCATTTCCCAGATGGCCACAACGGCTGGAGCTGTCCCGATCTGAAGCCAGGAACCAGGAGCTTCCTCTGGGTTTCCCACGAGGGTGCAGAGGCCCAAGGACTTGGGCCAACTTCTACTGTTTTCCCAGGCCATAGCAGAGAGCTGGATCGGAAGTGGAGCAGCTGGGTCTCGAATCGGCGCTTCAGGCCAGGGCGTTAACCCACTGCGCCACAGTGCCAGCTCCTGGAAATCCATTTTTATCAGCATGATTTGTTGAAGAGGCTGTCCTTGTTCCAGGGATTGGGTTTAGCTCCTTGGTCAAATATAAGCTGGTTGTAGATGTTTGGATTGATTTCTGGCATTTCTATTCGATTTCATTGGTCTATCCATCTGTTTTTGTACCAGTATCAGGCTGTTTTGCTTATAACTGCCTAATAGTATGCCTTGAAATCTGGTATTGTGATGCCTCTGGCTTTGTCTTTGTTGTGTAAGATAGCTCTAGTTATTTGAGGTCTCCTTGTTCCAAATGAATTTCAGCATTTTTTTCTCTATCTGAGAAGAATGTCGTTGGTATTTTGATTGGTATCCCATTAAATCTGTAAATCACTTTTGAAAGAATGGACATTTTGATGATATTGATTCTTCCAATCCATGAACATGGAAGGTTTTTCCATTTTTTGGTATCTTCTTCTATTTCTTTCTTTAAGGTTTTGTAATTCTCATTGTAGAGATCTTTGACATCCTTGGTTAAATTTATTCCAAGGCATTTGATTTTTTTGTAGCTATTGTGAATGTGATTGATCTTAGAAGTTCTTTCTCAGCCATGGCATTGTCTATTGGCTTTTGTGTATTGATTTTATATCCTGCTACTTTACCAAACTCTTCTATGAGCTCCAATAGTCTCTTGGTGGAGTCATTTTGGATCCCCTATATATAGAATAATGTTATCTGCAAACAGGGTAGTTTGACTTCCTCCTTCTCAGTTTGTATCTCTTTGATTTCTTTTTCTTGCCTAAAAGCTCTGGCTAAAACTTCCAGGACTATATTCAATAGCAATAATGAGAGTGGGCATCCATTCCTGGTTCCAGATCTCAGTGGGAACGCTTCTAACTTTTCTCCATTCAAGAGGAGGCTGGCTGTAGGTTTGTCATAAATTGCATTGATTGTCTTGAGGAATGTTCCTTCTATACCCAATTTGCTTAGAATTTTCATTATGGGGGTGTTATATTTTATCAAATGCTTTCTCAGCATCTATTGAGATAATCATATGGTTGTTCTTCTGCAGTTTGTTAATGTGATGTATGACATTGATTGATTTGTGAATGTTGAACCATCCCTTATACCTGGGATAAATCCAACTTGGTCTGGGATTCTATTGGCTAGAATTTTGTTGAGGATTTTTGTGTCTATGTTCATCAAGAATTTACTCTTTCTCTGTTGCATCTCTTCCAGGTTTAAGAATTAAGGTGATGCTGACTTCATAGAAAGAATTTGGGAGGATTCCGTACCTTTCAATTGTTTTAGATAACTTAAGAAATATTGGAGTTAGTTCTTTAAATATCTGATAGAATTCAACAGTGAAGCCATTGGGCCCTGGGCTTTTCTTCATTGGGAGGGTCCCCACCACTGATTCAATTTCTTTTCTTTTCTTTTTTAAAAAAATTTATTTATTTTTTTGAAAGTCAGAGTTACAGAGTGAGAGGAGAGGCAGAGGGAGAGAGAGAGATCTTCCATTTGACAGTTCACTCCCCAGTAGGCTGCAATGGCTGGAGCTGTGCCAATCTGAAACCAGGAGCCAACAGCTTCCTCCATGTCTCCCACATGGGTGCAGGAGCCCAAGGACTTGGGCCATCTTCTACTGCTTTCCCAGGCCATAGCCAAGAGCCGGATCAGAAGAGGAGCATCCAGGTATCGAACCAGTGCCCATATGGGATGCCGGCGCCTCAGGATAGGGCGTTAACCTGCTGTGCCACAGCGCTAGTCCCTGATTCAATTTCTGTCCCAGTAAAGGGCCTGCCTAAGTTTTCTATGTCTTCATGGTTCAATTCAGGCAGATTGTATGTGTCTAGGAATCTATCCATTTCCTCGTGGCTTCCCAGTCTGTTGGCATATAGCTCTTTGCAATAATTTCTGATGATTCCTTTTATCACTGTGGTGTCTGTTGCCACATTTCCTCCTTCATTTCTAACTCTACAGATCTGGGTCTTCTCTTTCCTTTTTTTGGTTAGCTGGGTTAATGATGTGTCAATTCTGTTTATTTTTTCAAAAAAAAACTCTTTGTTCTGCTGATCCTTTTTATTGCTTTTTCTGGTTTTGTTGATTTCTTCTCTAATTTTTTAAAAGATTTACTCTATTTATTTGACAGACACAGTTATAGTGAGAGGTAGACACACACACACACACACAGAGAGAGAGAGAGAGAGAGAGAGAGAGATCTTCCACTTGCTGGTTCACTCCCCCCAAATGACTGCAATGGCTGAAGTTGAACATATCCAAAGCCAGGAGCCAGGGGATTCTTCTGGGTCTCCCACAATGCTGCAGGGGCCCAAGGATTTGGGCCATCTTTTACTGCTTTCCCAGGCCACAGCAGAGAGCTGGATTGGAAGTGGAGCAGCCAGGAACTCGAACTGGCTCCCCCATGGGATGCTGGTGCTGCAAGCTGGGGCTTTAACCCACTCCACCACAGCTCCAGTCCCTTTCTAATCTAATTTTAATTATTTCTCTTCTTCCACTAGTTTTGGGTGTGGTTTGCTATTATTTTTCTAGATCCTTGAGATACACTGATAGCTCACTCAGTTCCTTTCCAACTTCTTGATGTAGGCACCAATTGCTATAAACTTTCCTCTCAACACTGTCTTTGCTGTATCCCACATTTTGACATGCTGTATTGTAATATTCATTTGTTTCCAGAAATTTGTTGAGTTTTCTTTTGAAACTGGTGCACTGTGGCCAGCGCACTGCGCTGATCCAAAGAAGGCAGGAACCAGGTGCTTCTCCTGGTCTCCCATGGGGTGCAGGGCCCAAGCACTTGGGCCATCCTCCACTGCCTTCCTGGGCCACAGCAGAGAGCCAGCCTGGAAGAGGGGGCAACCGGGACAGGATCCGGTGCCCTGACTGGGACTAGAACCCAGTGTGCCGGCACTGCAGGTGGAGGATTAGCCTATTGAGCTGCAACACTGGCCAGGCGCATATACATTTATAATAGTTACATCTTCCTGTTGAATTGAATCCTTAATCATTACATAGTGCCCTTCTTTGTCTCTTTTAACAGTTTTTGTGTTAAAGTCTATTTTGTCTGATATGAGGATGGCTACACCAGCTCTTTTTTGGTTTCTGTTAGGAAATCTATATTCTGTTAGAATATCTTTTTCCATCCTTTCACTTTTATCTGCATGCATCTTTGTTGGTGAGATGTGTTTCTTATAAGTAGTAAATAGATGGGTTTTGTGTTTTAATCCATTCAGTCAGTCTCTGTCTTTTAACTGGAAGGTTGAGGCTATTTACATTCAAGGTAACTATTGATAAGTAATGACTTTGCCCTAACCCTTTTCCATTAAATATTCCTATTTTTACTTTGGATTTCCTTTGTACTTTTACTGGGAGATTTCTTTCCTTTACCTTCTTTTGTAGTGATGACTATGTTTCTGTGTTTCTGCATGCAGCACATCCTTAAGCATCTTCTGCAGGGTTGGATGGGTGGTGACAAATTATTTCAATTTCTGTTTGTCCTGGAAGGACTTTATTTCATCTTCATTCATAAACGAGAGCTTTGCAGGGTATAGAATTCTGGTTGACAGTTCTTTTGTCTTAAGACTTGGACTATATTTCGCCATTCTCTTCTAGCCTGTAGGGTTTCTGATGAGAAGTTTGCTGTGAGTCTAATTGGAGATCCTCTGAAAGTAATCTGGCGCTTCTCTTGTGCACATTTTAGAATCTTTTCTTTATGTTTTATTGTGGTGAGTTTGATTACAATCTGTTGTGGTGAAGATCTTTTCTTGTCATGTCTCTACAAGCCTCCCACAGTTACAAGCACCCAGCCCCCTGTCTGTTCTCCCCACCAGACTCAGGAGTCTCTGGTTGGCTGGTTGCTGGGCATGGACAACATGAGCTGGCACAGCTGTTACATATGTCCAAAATGGTTCCTTCTCTCTATCAGCTTGTTATAGGACACAGTTGCAGGGTGATCGGGGAGAGAGAAAACATGGCCCTTCTCCCCCCCCCCCATTTTTTCTTCTGTAGTTGGACAGGTACATTTTCCCCAATGGGACTCCAAGCTGGATTCCCTCTAGGCTTTTCCTGTAGCTTTATCACCAGTGGCTTGCGCTGCTGCAGTCTTGTCTCACCTCACTCTCCAACACTGGTGCAGAGGCTCTCAGCTGCTGGGGTCCTGAGTTGTGCATGTCCTTGCCCTCCACTTAAGTCCACTGTGTTCCTCCAATTTGCATAGAGCTTCCTCTGCTGTGTTCTCCCTAACTCTTCTCTGAGACGGCACTCTTTCCACTTTAATTAAACTATCTTCTCTTAGACTAGAGCAGCAAGCTTCCTCTGTACTCTATCTTAATCCACCACCTGCATTTTTTTTAAAAATTATTTCTTGCTTTTATTTGAAAGACACAGGGTAAAAGACAGACTGACAAACAGGAACATCTCTCAACTGCTGGTTCCTTCCTCGAACACTTGTAACAATTGGTGCTGGGCCAGGCTGAAGCCAACAGCTTTCAGCTCTATCCTGGCCTCCCCTGTTGGTGTCAGGGACCCAACTACTTGCACCATCACCTGCAATCTCCCAAGGTGCACATTAGCAGGAAACTGGATTAGGGAGTGTAGCTGGGACTCAAACTCAGGCACTCAGATATGGGATGAAGGGTTCCCAATTCCTGCCTCTGCCCTTTCTTAGGAGTAGGGGACATCTAAGTAGCCGGACAGCTGGGAGTTAGCTGTTGTCTTGGGTTGGGGGAATTCATAGTATCCTGTTTAAGAAGATCTTGACATTTGGCCTCAAAAAATATTACATTCCAAATTCAAAATGATTGTGTCACTGTACAGACTTCTCAATCTCTATTTCTGGGCTGGAACTCCTTGAGATACAACCTTGAAGCCAATGCTGTTTACCTACCACGTTTGAATGCTGGTGATGTTACTTTTTGCTTGGTAGAAGGTATACCCTATAACTCTACCACTTGGTTCAAAGTTAAATGATCTTGAGTGTTAGCTTTGTTGCTATTTTTAGTTTTGTTTTGACTTGTTTTACAGAGAAGAGGTCCTTAAATGCTCTGTTAGAAGCAGGACGTATTTTTATCGTTAATAATTATTTTTTAAAATTACAGATATAAAGGAGAATAAACTATGCAAAAGTACAGACTTTGAAAAGACAGTCTCCTTCTGTCTCTGTTAGTCAGTTTCCAATTTTTCCTCATTAGAACAGCCACTTTTGGCCCAAACCAGCCAATATTGTTTTGGCAATCTTTTATTTTTTAAGTTTTTTCTTTTTTATTATTTTAATTTTAAATTAGTTTTTAACAGATTCAATATGGTTTGTAGATACAATTCTAAGAACATAATGATATTCACTTCCTTCCTCCTTCCCTCCTCTTCTCTCCTTCTCTCCTTCCCACCCTACTTCCTTTTCATTTTCTTTCTTTGACAATCTTTTATATGCTTCCAAAGACATATAATTAAGAAAACCCAGAAATGGGAGAATAATTATGATAAACTGCTCTGTATTTTAGTTTTTTCATTAAATAACAATGTTAGAAATAAATTTATTATCTTATATTTGAATTGATCTCATTTTTGATATAGCAGAAACCCTGCAGTTAGTGAGTAAACCGAAGTAGTTTAACTAGCTCTCATTCTTAGGCAGAAGACAGTGATGAGAGTTCAGAGGATGCCAATATTTCTTCCTGCTCTCCAAATTATGAGTAAGTTTCCTTTCTGAATTAAAGTTCTTGTTTTTCCAATCAAACAGCTTTGAAACAAATGGATTTTCAAAGATTTCTTCTGATCTTACCAAGAAAGATGGAGGTAAGAAATGGGTGGACATTAGGTCTGTGCATCATCATGGTAGTCCCTAAAGACTTGGTTTTGATGAGTGGAGAAGGGAATTTCATAGGAGATTTTGTAACCCACTTCCACAGAATCATCAGGAGCCAGATTTTATTGGGCAGCAAATTGCTAACATATGGTATAATAGTCTCTCTTGGACTTCTAGCACCAAAGTAGAAATTGTGTTCATTTTTATAGTTGAGATGTGAGGAAATACCCTAAAACGAGAGTTATTTATTATCATTTTTAGCTTAAAATATTACTATATTTTGTTACTTTTAAAATCCACTGTTAAAAAGCACAAACAATATAAATAGATGGATAAGATATATAGAGAAATTTTTACTTCCCAAATAGAGGTGATATTCATACTTAATGTTTTAGGCGATGATTCTTTCATGGTTTTTTGTTTACTTGTTTAATTTTGGCTTTTATATGAATGGGATCATCCCATCTACACACTTTCACTTCCTGTTCAGACAGGCCAAGAGAGCACTCATCACTATAATAAAGGAGTAAGGGCACCTGAATTATTATTATCGTCAAACAGCTACAATCAACCAAAACAGTCATAAAAGTGCTCAGGAAAATACAGTAACATGTCATTGAAGATGGTTTTGAGAGTTCGATTGATTGGGTCTATGAACATAAAATTGGAATTCAAGGCCCAAGATGGTTCTTGGGCTGATATAACTTTCCAGCTTACAAGAAGAGAGATGAATCATTAGGTTCCTGATTGTGTTCTCAGCCATAGCTCCTGAGCTATCCCAGTGGAGCAGAGAGCATCCACTCATCCCGACACTGTAGGGTCAAGTCAGGAATTTCACTTTCATTAACAGAGAATCCAGAGAAGAGTGGGTTAAACAAGCAGGAGTTCAGTATTCTCGCAGGATGCCTTTGACTGCTGGAGGTAAGCTGATACTGGCCTTGATTCACGGGATGATACCAGGCTGGCTGGCTGGGCTTTCCCTCACACCCACACATCATGTTCGCAGACTGGCTGCGGCTCTTCAGATACTGTGACTGCTTCTGAAGTGGCAAAACAGGAAAGGGCAGCACCACCCAAGAGTGCTTCCTTCTATCAGGAAATCAAAAGCTCTCTCTGAATCGCCATGGCTACTCATTCCTTCCTGGCCAAAACTGTGTCAGATGGCTCCTCGGGAGTTGCAGGGGAGACTAGGGAGAAAAGTGGCCAGATCATTATGTCAGACAAACATGGGGCTTTGTTATCAAGGAAGAGGTGAGGACTAGGTGTCATGGCGATAACTCACCTTGTCTGCTCCATGGCAGGTTTGTCCATTTCAAGTTCCTTATTTCTTTTTCTTGTGGTCCCAAGATCTGGATGCCATGAAAGACTGAGACTAGGACTCAGATTCCCTGGGGATCATGACAGTATTGAGCAAGGAGACATGCCACTTGGGAATGTGGGTGTTCCTGCCAGCTAAAGGAATCCTAGAAGATGTAATCGAATCTCAAAAGAGACATCACTGCCCAGGGGAATGGTCACCCGTTGGGTACACTGAGGCCATGTTGGCTCTTGTGAAAAAGCCACTCGTGGAGACAACTGCAGTCTGACCATGTGAAGTAGTGATGCACACTTTTCTATCCCTGGATTTACCAAGGCACCAAGGGTTAGCGCTGGGTAAAGGAGAGTGTGAGAAAAGTAAGAATATGCCCCTCGTCCCCAAGCCCCAGAGGCTGCGGAATAGACTCTGGGTTGGAGAAGCATGCTTTGGGTTTCATGGGATGACACCAGCTGGATTCTGTCACACAAATCTAAGAGAAGCTAAACTGATGAATATGAAGTCCAGAAAAGCAATGGAATCACACTGAGATGTCACTAAGGAAACCACTGCCTGGTATGATGGAGCCCTAACCCCTCATGCCTGTGCATGGGACCTGATTTGGAAACATGGTCTTCAAAGATGCAATCAAGTTAAAATGAAATCATATTGAATTCAGGTAGGCGCTCATTAAAAAGACCAGCACCTTTCTAAGAGGAGGGAAAGTTGGATCAAGAGACACAAAGGGAGACTACTGTGAAGACAGAAGCTGAATTGAGTTGATTCAGTTACACAACAAGCAATGCCAAAGATTGACAGCTACCACCACAAGCCAGGAAGAGCCCAGGACGATTTCTAGCCATAGCCTTAGAAGGAGCATAACTCTGTAGACCTTTGATACTGGACTTCTAGTTTCCAGAACTGAAAGAGAATAAATCTCCATTGCTTTAAATCATTCATATTGTGATACACTGTTACAGCAGTTCTGGAAAACCAGTATAGCAGCCAATAAAGTAGGGGAACGTTGTTACATATACACCCCTAATGCTGTGAGCTGGTCTTGAATCCAGACACCAACAGCTTTGTCACCATACCATTTTCAGTGACAATGTCATGGTATCATCTTTGCCTGGGTTAAATAGAAAATGTTCAACTGCCTTGGATATTTTTTCCTAAAGCAAAAATTTTCAATCTGCTGTTGCTCAGAGGATGTGCTGGGTTTTTACTTTCATTGCTTAGCATTTTTAATTAGATGCATGGCAGCAAGTATTTGGCAGAGCAGCTAAGAAATTGCTTGGTATGCATGTAGCCCACACTGAAGCACCTTGGTTCAAGTTTCCCCTCTGCTGCCAATTCCACCTGCCAATCACGCCCTGGGAGGCAACAGACGATGGTTCAAGTAGTTCAGTCCCTGCCATCCACGTGGAAGACCCACACTGACTTCCCAGCTCCTGGCATTGAGGTGGCCCAGCCCCAGCTATTGCATACAACTGGGAAGTGAACCAGTGAGTGGGAAACTCCCACCTGCCTCTCTGTACACCTTTCAAGCAAATAAAATACATAATTTTTAAAAATTAATAAAAATAACTTAGGTTCATAGAATTTACTAGAGAGAAGGCATGAATTTCTTTCATGACTCTTCCAATATTATTTTGGTGAGGATATCTTTAATTATGTCTCTTCAGTGTCTCTTTTTACAAGAAGAAGACACTTTCAATTTCATGGGCTTCAAATCCTTGTGTCCTTTACCCTTATTGCCAGGGTGCATGTGAAGAAAAATGAAGAAGCTCCAGCCATTCAAGTTGTCAGAAGTGGTCTCTTTTTTTTTTTTTTTTTTCCTGACAGGCAGAGTGGACAGTGAGAGAGAGACAGAGAGAAAGGTCTTCCTTTGCCGTTGGTTCACCCTCCAATGGCCGCCACGGCTGGCGCACCGCGCTGATCCGATGGCAGGAGCCAGGTACTTCTCCTGGTCTCCCATGGGGTGTAGGGCCCAAGGACTTGGGCCATCCTCCACTGCCTTCCCGGGCCACAGCAGAGAGCTGGTCTGGAAGAGGGACAACCGGGACAGAATCCGGCGCCCTGACCGGGACTAGAACCCGGTGTGCCAGCGCCGCTAGGTGGAGGATTAGCCTAGTGAGCCGCGGCACCGGCCAGAAGTGGTCTCTTTCTTAGACTCTTGGTTGCTTTGACAACACGGCTTGGAATCAGCGCTTCTCCTAGCTCATCTACCTATGGGATGTATTTGTGTCAAGACGTCAGGGAAATGGAGGAGACTTGAACATCTGTGGGAGATTCAGATGCTCACAGGCTACTGTGCCCCGTGCATGAGTTTCCTGGCTAACCTCTTTCAGGATTTTGTAACTTGTCTCCCACTTCTTACACAACTTTAAAAGTTTTCCTAAGCATTTTAAATCATTTTTAACACAACAGAACTTGGCAGTTTTAACAATTTACCACGATTTCTTCACATCTTTTTTGCTTTAGAGACTGTTAAATCAAATTTTAGCAAATCACATTTTGCATTTCCCACAAATACTATTTTTTAATAGAAATGTGATGAATTCTTGTATTATGATATCCCATATTTTTGGTTCAATGATTAAAAAAATTTTTGGACATTTGATCTGTTTCAAAGTAGAGCAACCCTATAATTATGGCAGTCTAATTATACTGGGGTATTTCCCCACATTCTAAAATCCATGTTGGGGACATTTGTCATTTTGAGGATGTTTGAGATATTTGATACTATAAACATGTTTTTAATTGGCAAGTATAAATGTTACCTGTTAGAACTCCTAATTCTTACAAAATTAAAGTTAATATTTAACACATGAAACAAAGCAAGAAATAAAGAAGCCCTTACTGCTAACGCTCTACTACTAAAAAATGCTTTAAAGTTTTCTGAACTTAATTTGAACTTTTAGTTTCATTTAGACATCATTAAGGAATTTGGAAGGGGAATGACAGAAACTTATTTGAAATTTATTTCTAAAACAACTTTAACCCTTTGAGTGCATATTCTAGGGCAGCATTAGCAAGCAATATGCCAGAAGGGGCAACAACAAGAATTATTTTAGGGCTCCTGTACTTTTGCGTGTTGATTCTCTTCCTGCTACATACTCATGTTGTTTGGGGTACGCAGGTTCCTTGGGGACAGGGTGAGTGGTGGGACCAGTCACCAAGAAAAGAAATGAAGGAGAAGAAAAATGTGAGTTCTCTGCCTTCTTGTGTTTTTCCTGTTCTCTTCTGCTAGTTTTGGTGACTGGCTCTGCCCTTATCGGCCACTCAAAATCATGATCCTGACAATGACTTCCAAGATGCTTCCTTCCACTCCCCTCTTCCCACTCATATTAGTTCCCAAGTATGATGCCACCTCAATGTTGCTCTGGACCAGCCAGTGTCACCCAGTGTCACTCAGTCTTCCCGTATCTACTGACAATCTCAACTTCCAAGGTTGTCATTTTTCTAAGAGGGATAGGTCCTTTTTTTTTTTTTAAAGATTTATTTACTTATATGTTTGAAAGGGGGAGAGAGAGAGAGAGAGAGAGAGAGGGAGGGAGAAAGAGAAGGAGAGAAGAGAGACTGTCCTGATTTCCCATATGGATGGCATGGGCCCAAGAACTTGGGCCATCTTCCCTTGCCTTCCTAGATTCATTAGCAGGAAGCTGGATCAAAGAGGAACAGCCAGGACTCAAACCAGTACTCTTACGTGGGATGCTGGCCTAAGTGATGACTTAACAAATTCTGTACTACATTGCCAGACCCCGGGGACAGGTCCTTTTAATAAATGATAAGCCAAATAAGGTAAACATTGTTCCCAAATTATTTAGTTTCTTGCAACACTTACAGAAGCAGAACAAGCAAAAATCTTTAAAAAGGGATATATGAACATATAGGGAAAAATAGGTAAAAGGAAATTACTCAAGCACAGAGTGTTAGTAAGAAACCAAACATGGTTGTTCATAGAGGAAATTATACAACCGCCCTTGAAGATGAACCTCTTCAAGGTGACACACAGATGGATCCAGATGGCCGTCAAATCATCAGCAATGGAAAGACTCTGCACTCCAGCAGAGCCTCAGGTGGACAATGTCTTTTCAGAATGAAAACTAGCAGAGAGTGGAGTCACAGTAAGCTATGTCTCCAGTGGTAGTATGAAGGCACCAGTATCTTTTGGTCTTTAGCTTCCGGATGTCAACTGTAGAGGTTAAAGTTCTGGAACCAAACTATCTTTGCACATTGGTGCACAGTTGTCGATGTTATCCATTACCCAGAGGGAGGTGATTACTGTCCAGCCGTGTGACTCTGTTGCAATTTGTGTTAAAAGAAAAGGCTCAAATTGGAGTTAGTGTCGTCAAAACAAAGACACATTTTTTAAAAAAGATTTTATTTATTGATTTGACAGGTAGAGTTACAGACAGTGAGAGAGAGAGAGAGAGGTCTTCCTTCCACTGGTTCACTCCCCAGATGGCGGCAACGGTCAGAGCTGCGCTGACCTGAAGCCAGGAGCCAGGCGCTTCCTCCTGTTCTCCCATGTGGGTGCAGGGGCCCAAGGACTTAGGCCATCTGCTACTGCTTTCCCAGGCCATAGCAGAGAGCTGGACCGGAAGAGGGGCAGCTGGGACCAGAACTGGTGCCCATATGAGATGCCGGCGCCGCAGGCAGAGGGTTAACTCTAGTGTGCCACGGCGCCGGCCCCACAAAGACACATTAAGCATAATTCAAATACCAGCTTACTTGGACTCATAAGAATCATGACAACAAAAGACAGATCACAGTAGTTCCCCACATGAATTATCTTTGTCCCTTCTTTTCCGTTCCTTGGAATTATTTTCCAGGAGCGTCTCTTAACTAGCCTCCCACCCAAATCTGAATTTCATGCTGATTCTGTCCAGCCTTCTTCCCAGTCTAAATTTCATGTGGATGCCAGAGAAATACCTCCAGATTGTAAACATGATCACTAGCTTAATAGACACGAAGAAAGTTCTTTGGGTAAATCTTTCTTCCTAGAGCTGGTCCTTAACAGTTAAGCAAATCTTACCTTTCATTGTTGGCCAAGGAAATCATGCCACTGAGCAATTTTGTCATTTGAACGTCAGAGTGTACTTATACAAACACAGATCGTATAGGTCAGTCTCTCAATGGAGCCTCCCGATGAAATCAAGAGATGCAAGAAACACGGGATATACGAGGCTGCTGTTATAACATGGTGCAATTTCACAGTAAACTTTTTAAAAACACCCATGAAGAGTGCTCTCTGAAATAACAATAAAAAGTATGGTACAGAATGGCAAATTCTGTCCACAAAGGACTTTGTCCTGGTCAAGAATTACGGATTGTGCATAATTCCACGTGCTATCCTTTCGTACAAGTGAGAGTGCAGCAGGTGTGTTGACAGCGTCACCACCACTCACATGTGACCAATTGTTGCACCATGACCTTATGAAAGCTGTGATGTCACTCAGGGATGTGAGCTGGAATTTTTTAGCTCCATTATAATCTTTTGTATATGTATATATATATTATATATTATAATCTTTTCTGCCATTGCATATGCAGTATGCCTGCCATTGACTATATTTCTTTCAACTACTCTACAACTTTCCAATGTTAGGTATTTGTTTTCATCCTTGTCTACCTCTACTTCTCCCTGTCCCCCACTGAAAAATAAGTCTCAGGAAAACAGAGGCTGTTTTGTCTTTATATCCCCAGCATTCCGCACTGTGTCTGGTGCGTGGAGGTGCTCCATAATTGGTTTGAGAGTAAAGGAGGGAAGCAATGATCACATCACAGTGCCTCCCCCACCAGCCCTCTTGATCGCTTTCTGGATGATTTACCTAGAGCCTCCGTCTCTAGCATGCTCTCGCTGTCTCCTGGAACAAGTGTAATCTGCCACTACATATTATCTGCTCGTATCAGGTTTCTCTTTCTTAGTGGGGATAACCAAGGGTTTGCCATGGCTGCAGCGCACTTGGCAGCTGTCAAAATCAAAACTCATTAATAAAAAAATGATAATGCTTCAAAGCACATTACGTTATTCCTTCAAAGTCCTTTGTGGACATTATCTTATTAATCATCACAACAGCTCAGGGGAAGATAAACATGGTTGGTTATCTTACCTAGATCATATTTTGAAGGAGCCTTTTTTTTGTTATTGTTTGATTATGCTAGGAAATCTGGATAGCAATTTTCATATTGGATATTTGGATATAATTTGATATGCTGATGTAAAATTTCCCTGGATCAGGAAGGTGGTTTTTATTTTTATTTTAGATGTCTCACCCAGAATTCTTTCCAGAGAGCTGAGCAAAGAATAACAAGCAAGAGACACAGATATTTCTACTCAAGGATTGACATTTTCTGGATAACTTGAAATTCATTTAACCATGGGTTCATGATCTAGAAATCAAGAAATGAATCAGCTATCCACATAGTAGGTATCCAAGTAGTTGTTGAATGATGCAATGATGTATTAATTCATAATACAGATGTTTTCAAATGGAGGGCTTAGGATGGAAATTATCCTAGTTAGGGATGCCGTCAGTATCAGGTATCAAATAGCTAAGAGAAAATTCTCTTAGGAGAGGAATTTTGCTTAGGAAGCATTTACTTGGTTGTTCTGTCCCCATCTTACCTCTTCCATCCCTATGCTTGTTTTTCTCATAACACTGATCACACATTGTATTGTGTATTTATTTACCACTTTAGTTTCTTTTCTGTGGTACAAAAGACTGCTCCTTGTATGTTTGACACATAATGGGAGCTCAGTAAATGGCTGGTGACTTGAAGCAAATTAACCAGAGAAAACTTTCCTCTAAGAAATTGAAAGTAAGATAGGTTTAATTTTAGAAGTATCGGAAGGGGTTTGTTCATAATTGGGTGCCCTCTTCAAGTTGGATGTCAGTGTGACTGGTGTGAAGAATTCAAGATCTTCCAATTCAACAAGAACCTGTACCATCTCTGGAAGACTTTCTTCTTCCAAGAGATGGGTGTTGTCACAGATGATATGGAAACTTTCTATGTTCTAACATAGAGGCTTCCTCTGAGGGAGCATACAAGATGGAGTGGCCATCAGTGCAATTTTACCTGTTGTCTTTGGCATTGGGATAGTGTGTAGGTGTGAGGTTTACCTCAAATTTCTTTCTAGTCCAAGCAAGCACTTCTGACTTCTTGGATGACTGACAACTCTACTGTAACCACTCCATAAGGACAAACTGAAAGATCAGGCTGAGGTCAGGCTGTTGTGCTCATCAAGTGTCTGTCTTCAGAGTTTTGTAGCACAGGGTGTGGAGCTGAGTGCACGGTGGGGCCTTTCTCTTGTCTGGAGCTCCCCTTCCTGGTTGATCACAAACACTTTCCACTGGTGCCATCTCTTCCCACTCTTCTCACTGTCACTCCAGGCAGTGTTGGTGTCCCCTACTAACTGCCTGAAAATCCCTTCAGTTTGAAAACCATCTTGAAAACTTTCTCCAACCTTCAGAGAATTACAACCCATTATTCAAAAATTCCCAAGCAGAACATGCAAGCTCTCTTTGTCACATTTTAAGATTTGGGGATAAGTACCTTTACACCTTTAAAAAATCTTACTTAATCTTGCCACCTATCTTTCAATATAAACATTGGTGCTGGCATAAAAGTGGTTCACAAGTCCAACGAGTAATGTGAACTTCCCATAATTCTGTACTTCAGGGGGAAGAATCACATCCAAAGACTTTCTAGAAAAAATGATTATGCTTTAAAAACAAAATCTAAATTCTTCATTTATGTAGGTTCCTCAACTTTAGATCCTAAACTTTGCATTATGTTCAAACCAGCATCTATTTAGGTATTCTAACAAAATAACACTGTTTTGATGAAAATATATGCCTCAGTTGTTCAAGTCAGGCATAGCAATTTTAGATTGGGTGTCATAGCCATTGTTATGGTCTATGGAGAAGACTTCTTTGAGAAAGCTCCCAGGACTTTAGGAGCTACAGAATTCTTTGTGTTACTTGATGCCCAAAAACATTTTTCCCATGGCAGTAGAACCCTGGAAAACTTTGGGGCTAAATCATGGTTTGGGTAGAAAAGCCCAGGAAAGTTGATGACAAACTGTTAGGACAATCAGTCTCCAACTCCTCTTCAGTCACATTAGTTCCCCTAGTGATTTAGCTTCTTCCTATCCTGAGGTGGAGATTCTGGTAATTGGCAAATCAAATGGTTTCTAGAATTCTAGAAGGTCTTTCCTGGGGACCTAGGCAATCTTGGTTTCAAAACCACTGTTGCAAATCTTTAGCTTTCCAGCTATGGCTGGGCAAGTAAGAGACCAATCAGAATTTCCAGAACTGCTCACTTTCCTCCTAAAAGTTACAGATTCCCTTCAGTGTAGAGGAATCACTGGATCCATGAAGCTTGGTAAGACTGACTTTAGACTTGGAAAGGTTTGGGTTGAAGTATCCATTGCCTTATTATGAGACAAAAAAACTTGTGCCTGGGTTGTGATTCTACTTTATGTATTTGAGATTAAATTCATTTGATTTATTTTGGGGTCAAATTTCCCTTTTTGTATGATCAAAATAGTTAAAATGGGATTGTTTTTTCAAGCATCAGTTGTTAGACCTGACTAGGAAGCAGGGTAAATGTGTCTCTTTTGTGCCTTGCATTCCTCACTCCTCAGCTACCTCTACTCTCTCCACCACTGGAGATGTAAGTTACAATTCTAGATCTGCTGTTAGTAGGGCCATCACTTGACCTTTTGGGATTAAATTTTCTCCTCTGTTGAATAAGCAGACATTGGGCTGAGATGATCAATAAGGCATCTTTAGTCACTAACAACTGATGATCATGTGGGATCAGGTCCCACAAGAGTACACATCTATGTTGATGGTACCCTACATAACTCTATGGGCTACTAATCTCTTAGACTCCCACGTACCTGACCCTGGAGTTATACAAAACAGTGGTCCTACAGGGGATGATTTGAGAGGTGGGGCCAAGTTCACCTCAATTTTAAACAAATCCTTCCTTTGCAGATGCTCTGAAATGTTGCCACTAGAGACTCAAGTTTAAATATTATTCTCTCCAGTATGATACTTGGACAGATAACACATTAAATCATTAACAAGTTATGTGAGTTGTTTTTATTTCCTCTGTGACAGGAAGACCCTAGAGAAGTGTGAGAATTCTATGTAGATGAAAAGGGGGTGGTAGTGAGGAAAGAGAGGTTGAATCAGGTCTTTTGGACCAGAAATAACTGAATTCAAATCTTGGATCCATTTTAAGTTGAGCAACTGTGAGTTAATAATTTAAACACATATACCTCAGTTTTCTGAAATCTGTAAGCTTATAGTATCCACCTTTGTTGTGCGGTTGTGCAGGTGGGTTTCAATACTATATAAGTACGCCATGTGTAGCACTCACTCACTGGTCAGATCTATCATGTATTGCTTCACAATTTTACCCACAGCTAGATCTGCAATTAAATGTTCCAATCACCTGTTTGAAAGCAAAACGCAAATAGAAGACCGTGGTATTCACAGGACAAACAGACACACCTTCCTACTTGAGGAACAACTTTTTATTTCATAATCCCTCTGTGCCTGTGGCACTGTGAAGCCAGGATGCCAACAAATGCTTCTTCTCTGATCTTCTTCACACTGCCTGCAATTCCTTGGAGTCATTTAGCACAGGTTTTGAAATGTGAAAACAAGGATGGTACTGCTAAACCATAAAATCATTATGTTAAAAGCTCATTTTATGTTCTTCCATTTGAATATGACCTATGGTGCTGGAGAGATTGTTTTTTGTTAGGGAGTGGGTTTTCTCTCTGTCTCTTTCTTTCTCCCTTTCTTTTTAAGCTGTCTTCCATTAAAAAAGTATTTTTTGATTGCTTGCATAGTTTATTTTGTGGAAATAAGAGTCTATTGTTCTATCAGGAAAAAAAAAAAACCTACCGCAATAACCATTTAGGACAAGAAGAAGGAAGGAAAGTATTTTGGAGAAAAATAATTCCTTTCCCATATTTCTCTTAAGTTGTGTATCTTGGAACTGGTTTTCCATTATAAGGGCCTTCTCTTTTGTTTATGAAAAAAAAATCTCTATGAAGACAAAACCCATAGGATTTGTCCTTTTTCCTTGCTAATTTTTAAGCATGGTGCAAAAATGCCATTAAGCATCTCTGTTCCTTGTCCAGTTCAATTTAAAAATATTTCTTTAGGAGTTACAAAAGATTTCAAAAACATGTTAAAGGACTCTTCTTCAAAAGTTGACTCCCCTTGGGAACTTGAAAATCAGATTTTTGGAAAAGGGTTTCTGAGCTCTCTCTGAAATTCCGTCTTGAAGAGCCTTATATTATCTTCCTAGCAAAGGGTGGTTTGATCTGTAGCTTCCAGGCAACGTGAGGAGGGAGGTGTGTGCACCCAGCTTGGGAGCCTTAGTCACCTCTTTTGCTTCTGTTCACCATAGAGGTTGCGGAGTTAGATGCTTTCCGTGAAGATTATTTGCCTTTATCCATCTAGAAATATGTTCCCTGGAGCATATTTATTAACAGTGTTTCTGTATGTGTTTTAGTATGTGTGTTAGTGTTTTAGTCAATAAATAAATCAAAAATTCCATGAAGCAGGGGCACTTTGAATAATGTCCTTTGGCCTTCCCTATGGTGATGAGTTCAGTTCTGGCCCCTTGGTAGCTGCTTCATAGCAGGGTTGTCCCTTTTTTGGTTGATCATCTGTTAGCTTGATCTGTAACCAGTAGAAAATTAGAAAGAGGGTTGAGCTTCTCTCTTTCCACTTAACTCGGCTAACAGAAAAGAATTTTAAAGCAAACCATCCACTTATTTTTCTGCCCCTGTTACATCCTTTTGGTCCTGATTAGGTAACAGCCATATAAAGGGGAAACCAAGACTGCAGAGCCCCTTTCAGACTAAAGTTTTGGGTGACGAACAGATTGAGATTTAGGTCTCCGAGTGTGAGGTCAGCCAATTGCCGCTTCGGTACACCCTGGTTGAACTGTGAGACAAATGGGCAGAGCTTTGCATGATAGGCAGTCACACTTTTCTCCATTAGAAGAGAGAATCAAGAATTGGCTACATTTTTTTTAAACCTTATTTTGTTGAGTTCTTTTTTAAAGAAAGAAGCACCATACACTTTTCAAGGTTCATTTACGAGAAGGCATCAGCATTCATCTGATCAAACTTCACTGTTTCATATAAGACCGAGGCTCAGCGTGTCCGCCTGGTTTATAGCGTCAAACACCCAGCCAGGGCGTGACCAGGAGTGGAGCCCTCATCGAATTCCCCTCCACCTTGCTTCATCTCTTCTCTTTCACAAAGGGATTCAGGGCCAGTTTAATCTTTTCTTTTCATGGTGATTAACTTTCCCTTTTCATTCTAGTCTACCTTATTTACTTATAAAATGAAGACGCGATAGCAATGAAAATATTTCCTTTTTCCACCTGTAACTCTCAGGGAATTTCATGTTGAGAGATCAGATGTGAGGCACTTCAGGCTACTTAGCAGAAACTTGTGTTAGGCATATTTTTAAGGCAAAAAAAAAAAAAAAAGACAACCATAGAGAAAGATCAAAGAATAAGTATCTCCCATTATTTTCTCCGTTCACATCATGCTTATAAATTTGAATTTATGTAACAGTGAACATGTGAGGGTACAGGAGATTTCAAAAAATAGCTCTGATGAAACCGAATAGCACAGGCCCCTTATTGTTCCCAACACCACAGTGGGAAAGGTGTGGCAGGAGAAAGCGAACAGAGAATCTCAGATGAAACACAATATTGATCTTTGGCATGCTCGGCTGACTTTCCACCCAAAGATATGAAATCACTTTACCCACACTAATGATGTCTCCCCACCAGGGCCGGCCCTCTGCTCAGCCGGGAAGTTGACAGGGGTTGACTTTGGCACCTCCTGCCTCCGCTTTTCCCTTTTGATACTGCACTCAAAGGTGGTTTAGCAATCACCGCTGTAGAGCACTTGCCATTGGCTGCTTAGACAGCAGATTCCTAAGTATCAGGCTGATCAATGAGAGATATTTATTCTTTTATCTTTCTCCATGATTGTCTTTTTTTTTTAAACATTAAAAATATGGTTTACATGGTAGGCATCTGGTAAGTAGTGTAAAGTGTCTCACATTTCTATTTGCCAACATTATTTTTTAAATTCCATGAGTTACAATGGGTGGAAATGAGAAATATTTCTGTTACTATTGCATCTTGATTTTGTAAGTATCAACTGAAACAGAATATCTGTAGGTGGAGTCCCAGAATCTGCATTTTAAATAGGATCCCCACCCATCCCCTTGTGATCTGTACACTGAGTTTTGAAAGCTACAGACCCAGTAATAATCACTCCAACATCCCAGAAATTTACCTTCTCCTATCTGAAAAAGCTATTCTTTTAAAAAAGTTATTTATTTGAAAAAGATTTTTAACATTTATTTGAGAGGCCTAGAGGCAGAGATAGATAGATAGATACAGACAGACAGACAGACAGGTAGGAGCCCTCATCTGTTGGTTCACTCCCCAGATGCTCACAGTGGCTGGGGCTAGCCCAGGCCAAAACGATGAGATGGGAACTTGAGTGGCAGGGACCCAACTACTTGAGACATTACCTGATGCCTTCCAGAGTCTACATTTGTTGGAAGTTGGCTCTGGAGCTGCAACCAGGCACGGAATACACGCACTCTGATGTGGAATGTGGCATCTTAATTGTTCAGCCAAACATGCACCCCCAACTGAATCTTTTGAAGTGTGCCTGAGAGATGTGATTTAATAATGAGTGCTAAACAATGGAGATTCATCCATTCTCTCTCTCTCTCTCTCTCTCTGTCTCTCTCTTTCTTGATTTATTCATTTGAAAGGCAGAGTTACAGAGAGGCAGAGGGAGGAAGAGAAAGAGAGATCTTCCATCTGCTGGTTGACTCCCAAGATTTGCTGCAACTGCCAGAGCTGCACCAATCCAAAGCCAGAAGCCAGGAGCTTCTTCCAGGTCTCCCACCTAGGTGCAGGGGCCCAAGGACTTGGGGCATGTTCCTCTGCTTTCCCAGGCCATAGCAGAGAGCTGGATCGGAAGAGGAGAAGCTGGGACTTGAACTGGCACTCATATGGAATGCGGGCACTGCAGGCAGCAGCTTTACCTACTACACCATAGTGCTGGCCCTGATGCTTTCTTTATTTTAACACAGACAACAGGAATCTCTTGGTAGAATAATGGGTATAGGGTGAGATGAGAGAAGTGATTTTTAAAATTTTAAATCCTTTGAGGTTAATGTAATTACTAACTCTTATTTTGCATAGAGGGTTTTTAAAAAATATTATTGTTAGGGAGGCCATCTCTGTTGAATAGGCTTACACAGTATTTGAACGCAGAGAGCCTTGACTTTGAAGCCTGACCCCATCACTTACTAAATTGATGATCTCACCAAATTACTTAACCAAACTTAGTCTCACGCTTTTCATTTATAAAATAGACAATAATGCATCAAGTATGGCATTATTCTGAGAAATAAATGAGATAACTGTGTTTAGGGAGTGGCCCATGGTAATGCTTAGGACAAGTTAGATGCCCTAAATACAAACAATGCATACGGACCAAAAGCCTAATATTAATTGGTTATGGGGATAAAACAGAAAATAAAATAGAGGTGGTTCCATCTACAAAGAGCTTAAGTCTAATGAGAGAGAAAGATCTACAGGCAGTTTCAAAAGGAGGGAAATATAAAAGACATTCATATACTGAACAAGTATTTATTGAGTTTATTATCTATTGCACTGTAGATAATTTTTTTTTTTTTTGACAGGCAGAGTGGATAGTGAGAGAGAGAGACAGAGAGAAAGGTCTTCCTTTTGCCGTTGGTTCACCCTCCAATGGCCGCCATGGCTGGCGTGCTGCAGCCGGAGCACCGCGCTGATCCGAAGGCAGGAGCCAGGTGCTTCTCCTGGTCTCCCATGGGGTGCAGGGCCCAAGCACTTGGGCCATCCTCCACTGCACTCCCTGGCCACAGCAGAGAGCTGGCCTGGAAGAGGGGCAACCGGGACAGAATCCGGCGCCCCGACCAGGACTAGAACCTGGTGTGCGGGTGCCGCTAGGCGGAGGATTAGCCTATTGAGCCACGGCGCCGGCTTGTAGATAATTTTCTAAGTTGGACATAGGTGTGTGGTGATAATTATGGTGGCTAAGCTTCCTGGTGGAGCCTACACAAGGAGACTGAGAAGGGAAGTAACAATGTAACAATGAAAACTTTGGTGACATCAGATGTGGAGAAACACTATGGGAGGCGTGAAGCAGGGTTAGTTTAGAGAGGTGTATTACTTTTCTAGGATTGCTGTAACAAATTACAACAAACTAGGAGGTTTAAAAGCATTGAAGATTTATTTTTCATAGTTTTAAAGGCCAGAGTCCAGATTAAATTATTGACCAGGTGATTCTTTCCAAAAGTTCTGGGCAGAAATCCATTCTCCTGGACTCTGGTGATTACCGGCAATTCTTGACTTGTAGGAACAGCCCTACAATCTGCCTTCCTCTTCCCATTACCTTCTTCTCCCCCATGTCTTCTCTTCTCCACCTGCCATTGAGTTTAGAACCCAGCCTAAAGCCAGGCTGATCTCAACTCAAGATCCTTAACTTAATTACAACTGCAAAGAACTTTTTTTCCCCCGAATCCGGAAGCTTCACATGTTCCAGTGTTTAGGACTTGGACATTTATTCTATTATTATTTTTGAGAAGCCACACCACAATTCAACTCACTACAAGAAGGATTGTGGCTAAGTAGGAAATGGCCAGCCTACTTCACATGGGACAATGGTAAAGGACATTCTGAGCAGGAGACACCGAACTGAGACTTGGACCGGGAGACAGCATCAGCCATTTAGGAGTTCCTGAAAGAGGGAATGCCAATGTGTGGTGGCCTTGAGGTAGAAATGAACTTTCCAGCCTCCAGGAAAGGAGAGAAAGCCCATGTGGCTAGAGACATCCCACGAAGAGGAGAAAGGTGAAGATATGATTGAGGTCAGAGAGATAGGAGGGAAGTCGGGTCCTTCATGGTCTTGTAATGAATAATCTTCTACTTGTGTTTTATTAGTGCGGTAAAAACCCACAGGAAAGATTTTATTGGAGAATACTGTAGGCAGATAGAGATAAATTCTGGAGCTCAGATGAAAGATCTGGACTAGATATATATGTTTGCTGGTTAACAACATTCGGAGAGGCGTCAAGAAGATCATAGAGAATAGACATTCTCTTTAAGCTCCATTTCCCCATTAACTTTTGAGTCTCTGTAGTATAGCTGATATTTGAAGTCATGGCACAGAGTGTGGTCGCCTAGGGAGAGTATGGAGATAGACAAGAACAGATTTGAGTCATTCCAGTATTTAGAGACCAGGGAGAGCAGCAAGCAAAAAGAAGGTGGGAAGCAGTGGGCCATAGATTAGAGGAAAATCAGAATCTTCGAATGTCTCGGAATGTGATGTTCGAAGTTGGAACTGGTCAATATGTTGAGTACAGGAGAGAAGTTGACCAAATATGATATCAGAATACTAACTGGCAAAATGCACATCAGCAATGACTTGAAAAAGATGGTTTTAGTGGAGAGATGCAGTTGAAAATGGACTGAAGAGTGAATTGCACCTGGGAGATACAGTCAGTGAGTTTAGGCAACTCCTTTAAGATTTTTGCTGTGTACGGAAAAACTGATCACATTGGCTGGCTCTGTCCACAACATGGAAAATAAGCTTGAGTTTCAGAATACTGCTGCTTTTTGGGGTAATCAAGGTACTGGTGTTAAAACACAACATACTTTATTCTCTTTCTGAAGTTAAGGAAACAAAGCTAAGCTTTTTTTTTTTTTTAGATTTATTTATTTATTTAAAGGCAGAGTTACAGAGAGTCAGAGGCAGAGAGAGAGAAAGAGAAGTCTTCTTTCAGCTGGTTCACTCCCCAAATGGCTACAATGGCAGGAGCTGAGATGATTCGAAGCCAGGAACCAGGAGCTTCTTCCAGGTCTTCCACACAGATGCAGGGGCCCAAGGACTTGAGTCATCTTCTACTGCTTTCCCAGGTCATAGCAGAGAGCTGGATCATAAGTGGAGCAGCTAGGACCCGAACCTGCATCCATATGAGATGCCAGTGCTGCAGGTGGAGGTTTAGCCCATTACACCATAGCGTCAGCCCCAAAGCTAAGCTTTTATGAATGGGCAAGCTTGTTAAGTGAATGAATGTTAAAAAAAAAAAGATTTTGTTAAGATCGTGTCAACCTACAATTTACTCTCCAAGCCAGAATACTTCTTCTTTTTTTTAAAAAAAAAGATTTATTTATTTATTTGAAAGTCAGAGTTAGAGAGAGAAGGAGAAGCAGAGAGAGAGAGAGAGAGAGAGGTCTTGCATCTGCTTGTTCACTCCCCAATTAGCCTCAACAACTAGAGCTGCGCTGATCTGAAGCCAGGAGCCAGGAGCTTCTTCTGGGTCTCCCAGGCGGGTGCAGGGGCCAAAGGACTTGGGCCATCTTCTACTGCTTTCCCAAGCCATAGCAGAGAGCTGGGTCGGAAGTGGAACAGCCAGGTCTTGAACCAGTACCCAAATGGGATGCCAGCATTGCAGGCGGTGACTTTACCCGCTACACCACAGCGCCAGCCCCCAGAATACTTCTGAGAGTGAAGAGGTGAGAGATGCTCACTAAGAATAAATAAAATATGTAATTTTTAAAGATCAGGTTTATTGTAGCACAAATTGCGCATTTTAAAATTTACACTTTAAGGTATATAGTTTGATGAGTAAAATTTTATAATTGTTCAAATAACTATTTCTTAATAAAGCAGTTTCAACAAATCCAGTAGATCTATTAATTTTTTTCAAAAGTCATTTTCAAAAATAAAGTTCTGTCTAAAGATAAACATATTGGTTACTGAAGTGTAGTAAAGAAAAAAATGTAATCCTTTCTATACCAATTATCTGAGTAATAAAGATAATATTCACAAAATAGTTACTCTTGGCATACATGCACAGATTTAAAAGGAGTCCTTGGTTGTACATCTTTCAATTATTTTTCTAAAGAATGTACTTTTTCCCAAATGGGTTTTCTGGATTTTTTTCATTAAATTCCTATAATCTTCTTCAAGGTTGCTTTTTTGTCATTTAAAATTCAAAATTGTGACCCTATGTTTGCTCTTCTGGGTAAAACCCAGTGTTTTCTGTTAGGAATATACTCTATGTACTGACGCTGGGCTACCTCGTAAGCTCAGAGCAACTGCTGTTAATTGCAGACATTCTCCAGTCTCATTTCTTGGTGATACAGAACTGTTGTGGTATTTGAGTTCAGTGCTATTATCCGTAGCATCTTTCCCCTCCCACCAAAGTTGTCTTTCTCCTCTAACGTGCTTTAACATAAAACTCTCTAATACACTATCTCAGTTTGTAATTCTCTTAGTTATACAGATTTTTTAGGACTCTGAAATCATAGCACTTGCCAATTTCTTGCCACTTCTCTATGAAATACGGGGTTATTCAATAAAAGAAAGACCTCTAGCCAAACGTGCTTCCTATCAGCTAGGATATTTTAGAACACAATTATCGAATTTCATGACCAAATATTTTATAGGGAATAGCCTGTTTGGGCAAATGTTTGATGTAGTTGTTACACTGCTGCTTGAAATGCTCTCATCCCAAACAGGAAGGCCTGGCTTTGAGTCCTGGCTCTGCTTCTGATTCCAGCTTCCTGCTAACGTGCCCAGGTGAGCCAGTGAAGGCTCACGAACTTGGATTCTTGTCACCCTGGTAGATGACCTGGAGTGAATTCTCAGCTCCTTATTTTGCACTGGCCCAGCCTTGGCTATTGTGTGTACTTGGGAACTAAACCAGCAGATGAAATCTCTCTCTCTCTTCTTTAAAAACAAAAACAAAAGAGTGGCCTCTCATCAATCAATATATTCAGTTTCTAATTGCTTTTTCTAGGAATCAGTTTCAATTCATTCATATTTGTTAGCTTTATTTCCAATCATTGCAACTCGTGAAAAGGATCAAAATATGAAGTTTTTTTGGTACTCCATGTGTTAATGGTTTTGATTAAAGACTTTCTGTTGAAGCAAAACAAAAAAACCACCAAAATTTAGAGGGTTCATTTACAAATAGCACAATACCATTGCAGGACACTTTGGTTGATTTACAAAGTAATATTTCAAAAAGACACTTCTAAATCCTAATTGATGTCAGGCAGTAAAGAGAAAAAGAATTTACCACTATGCTGAAATCTTTTTTATATAATTATTGAGTAGTCCAGCTACTTTGTGAAAATATAAAAATGCTTCTATTATGTTCAGAGTATCAGTTGTATGCAGTTATGAACTGCAAACAGTATGAACAGTGATGAACTACACATAGGAACACTGCTTTTCATCATGACAATGTGCTCTGCCAACGTTTGTTTCTGTCTTACCATCACAAAACCAAATCTTTTGATTTTCAATGTTGAACTTGAACTGAGTTTATGATATCATCACAATGATTTCAAACATTTTATCATTTATACAATGAACCTCTTAAAGTGTCAGTATATCCTACAGAATGAATTAAATAACTGAATCAATACTGGAATTGATTTACATGATTTTTTATTTGGAATGTGGATAATGCTGACACAAGACAGATGTCACTTTAATGTTTGTAAAGTCCTAGTTAAATCAACACCTTAATGGCCATCATATCACATTTTACATGTGTAAAATACTTGAAATAAAAATGGAAAAATTAATTCACAAGAACATTTTTTTTTAACCTACCTACGAATGGCCTTGTCCCTTTAAGCAAGATGGCTGTCATGGCAAATCGTAAAAAGTCAGGGAAAAAGACTTGGTTACCACTGCTGTCTTTTAAGTGTTAAGTCATTGCATGACTGGCTCTCATACTAGGAGCTGGGACCATGATCATGTTGAAAGTACAAAAGAGGTCCATCCCACCCATTCCAACTGATTTCCATGCATCTATTAGTAATATTGCTTCATTTAACAAATGAGAAGTCTGGGAGAAATGCTATACCAGACAACATAACAGCATAGCAGGTGTAAAACACTAGTCCTCTGGGGAGACTGCGACAGGTAATCACCTTAGTTATGAAAAGAGGTATAGAGATGAGGTTGTAATGTAGGTAGAAGAGCAAGGAAATGTGTTTATGTTCCCATTTTTAAGATGGAGAGGAATCAAGAATACCCCCAAGTTTTACAGATTTGGGGGGTAGAAGGCATTTAATGCAGACTAGAACCTCCAAAAAGAATTTTTCAAAAATCATTGAGTTAGCTTTGAAGACTAGACTAGTGGCATCTGAGGGCGATCTGAGGATGGCTCAGCACAGCGGAGCGTGAGCTAATGAAGACACATTACATGAAGCAGAGCTCTCAGGACAAGAGCAGACTTCTTGGGAGAATGTACATAGGAAGCAGAGAAATGGGTCAAGGAGAGACTCATCAGCAACGAAGAGGGAGAGGAAAAGGGAGGAGGGAGGAGGGAAGAGAGAGAGAGGAGGAAGAGAGAGAGCGAACTAGCTAGGCTAGACTGGGCAAGGAAGGCAAGTTCAGTAGGCACAGAATCATTTAAGTGCAAGAGGCACTTTGAATGGGAGAGAGTGTCCCACAGAATCAAGTGCAGTAAAGGGCAGGAATGTGTGGCTCTCTATGCCAGATGTGAACAAGGGGTAGGTGTTTGCTGCAGTAGTTACGATGCTTCATTGGATGTCTACACCTCACATTGGAGTCCCCCCACTGCCACCCGGATTCCAGTTTCCTGCTAATTCACAGCCTGCGAAGGTGACACATCAAGTAGTAGGGTTCCTGCTACCTACGCAAGGAAACTGGATTGATTTCCTGGCTCCTGGCTTTGTCCTAGCCCAGCTCTGGGTATTGCAGGTATTAAGGAGAAAATCAGTGGGTGGGAAACCCATGTCTGTCTCTATCTTTCAAAAAACAATCAATCAATCAAAACAAACAAACAAACAAAATCAAATGTGAACAAATGAGAATGAAAGCATACAGTAGAGAAGAAGCACTTGATTCTGGGACAGCGTCATTGGTGTGGTTTAATGACCAGGAGACTTGAGTCTGCTGTTAGCTAAGAGAAAGGACTAGGATTAAACAGAAGTTGGTTCAAGAAATAGGAAAGAAGCAAATTGTTAGAGGAAAGCCCCAAGGGAGGCCAAAGGACAGACGAGGAAGCCTGTTATTGAACTTGATGATAGAATCGTAATTTGTGATTACATGTTTATTTAATTGCTACTTATTTACTGTCCTTGACACCAATTAGAGAGTAAGCACAAGAGGCCAGTCCCTAATTCTGTTTTACTCAATCCTTGTGTATCTAGTGCCTAGTGAACATGTTCAGTGCTCAGTTAATTTTTCCAAGTGAATCAGATGGATGAAAGGATGTCATTTTCTGAGACTACCAGAAATTCAAAATATTGGATTAGGCTTTCCAGTTAAAATGTTAATAGTTATAAACATGACATATAAGTAGTAAATCATACTACAATTTTAAGTGATTATTTTTATTCACCAAGTAGGAACATAAACTGTAATTCAACATTGGAAGGCTGAAATTAAGCCCTCAGAAATATTCCTACATTATTCTGTCTAATTCTTTCAAGAATTGTGTGCTAATGGGTTTGATATACTGTATTTCACTGATGAGAAAACCACAGTTAGCCTGAGATAGTATAAAAGCTATAGGGTAGGGTAGGATTTGACCCAGTTTTGTTGGTTTCCAAAGTTCATGAATGCACTCTCCTACAGTTGCTCTGTAGATTTGTATTCGTGCTATTCCCAGACATCTTGACTTTTTTTTTTTTTTTTTTGACTGATGATAGACTGAAATGCAAACTCCAGGAGGGCAGGATTTTTATTATGACTTTTGGTCAACTTTGTTCCCTGTATTATATTCTCGGCATTTGGAATGGTATCTATGCCATGGCATGTGCTTCATAGATATTGATCGAGTTGGGGAGAAGCTGAATAAAATATTCTAGGTGGTGTGGTGCTTCCTTTTTTTAAGTTTGAAGTCTTTTAAATTGGACATTTCTGGGGGAGGCACCAGCTTCAACTCTTGTTGTACACAGATTAAATGAAGGATGTCAGGGTAGGCAGAAGAACAGAATTTGAGGAGAGGTGTTGAGGATAACAGATGCAATAATGGACATGGTTTGGTGGATATAAGGGTGAATTTTGTGTGTCAACTTGATTGGGTCTTGGGAATTCCCAGATATGTGGTTAAAGAGTATTTCTGAGTGTGTCTGCCAGGATGTTTCTGGAAGGGATTAGTACTTGAATTGGTGGATTGAACCAAACCGATGGCCTCCTTTGGGGTGGGCGGGCATCATGCCTAGAACATAAAGGCAGAGAAACATTGCATTCACTCTCCCTCTGTCTGAGCAGTGGCTGGGACGCTGACCTTATCCTGCTCTTGGCACGCCTGGTTTACAGGACTTCAGGCTGAAACAGGAAACTTTACCTTCGCTCTTTTGCTTAAAGGCCTTCAAACTGTACCAACCCCTGGCTTCCTGAATCCCCTGCTTATAGAAGCTGAGTTATGGGACTTATCAGCTTCCGTAAGTATTGTATGAGCCAACACCTTATCATAAATCCCTCTCTGTGAATGTGTGTGCTTGTGCGTGTGTGTTTATCAAATTCCTGTTTTCTGGAGAATTGTGACTAACACAGTGGAGTTCACCTTCTCTGAAGTTTGACCAAGGTTCAGAACAGACAGCAACAGTCTGTGCTAGTTTGCCACCAGTGCCAGGGACATCTAAACTATGGGTGCTGGAAAGTGATTGTCTGATATTGATTTCCTATCTAATATATGAGACCTTGGATTTTCCCCAAAGTTACGTAATATAAAGTCACAATTCTTACCATAGTTGTCACATTCATTTATGAATAAAGCCAATATTTCAAGTGATAACAGCAAGTATATGGAAACTTAACATGTCTTCATATCAGCCCAAGATGATTGAATGTTTACAGTGATTCTTTTGTTCATTCAACATATTCTTTTGACATCTTCTAAGGGCCAAGTGATACTTATAATGACTATTACATTACTGTGATAGTGCTTGGTCCAAAGATGACTCTAAACACAAGAACAAGGAGCTAATTGCTGGAGCAGACGATTTAAATCTAATCAGAATTCTTTCTGAATGCGATCTCCCAATGCTTGTTTGCTCCCCACAAAGAGGTGAGTATGTTAGTGTGGGAGTCCACCCAGGGTTAGTATGAGGATTATTTTAAAGAGGAAACATTTGAGCTTCAGAAGATGCAAAAAGAAACTCTACCTGAACTTCCTCTTGTCTGACTCAGCAGAGGCTCTTGAAAATATAGCTGCCATGGAGACGGACTGCCCATTCCAGATAGCATCAAAAAGCACTATAAAACCTTTCCTACCCTCTCACGGAAATCCTATAAACTACCCTTTGGTTAATTTGGTGTATAAGTATAAATCTTTACTTAGTGTTACTCTGCAAGCTACTTATTGCCCAATAACTCTCATGTGCCCATATGAATAAGCCTTGTCTTTTCTCTTGTTAGTCTATTTTCAGTTAATTTGCAGGCTCCTAACATTAACATATTGTTGCCTAATGATTCATGGTAACTGTAGAGTTATTTTGGAAATGTTTTATTTTATTTTCATTTTACTTGACAGGCATAGAGACATGGAGAGAGAAAGAGACAGAGAGAGAGAGAGAAAGAAATCTTCCATCCACTGGTTCATTCTCTAAGTGCATACAACAGCCAAGCCTGGAGACAGAAACTCAGTCTGGGTCTCCTGTATAGGTGGCATGAACTCAGGTAATTGTTCCATCCCCTGCTGCCTTGTAGGGTGTGTGTTAACAGAAATCTGGAGTTGGAAGTGGAGTCAGAACTCAAACCCAGGCTCTCTGATATGGAATGTGGTGGCCCCAAAAGGCATTTTAACCACTCTGCTAAATACCTGCCAGAAATGTATTGGTTTTTAACAATACAGTGTACTAATTCCATGTTATACCGAACATTTGCAACTTTTCACCATGGTTACACATGTTACCAGGGACACAGTATATACTAATTAATTCACTTGTTAGTTGTGTAATCTTGAGCAAACAAATGAATCTCTGTATGCCTCAGTTTTTGCAATGTGAGATGGGCATAAAAATAGTACTTGTCTGATAAGGTGCCTATGGAAAGCAAATGAGTTAACACATGTAAGTGCTTAGAATAAAGTTGTATGTGAACAGTAAGTGCCCAATTAGATGCTATTCCAAGGTTTCCACAGAGTTAAGGAGAGAGGATCTTGGTCACAGCCCATGCCAATATTTTCTAAAAACCTGTGGTCCACTAGTCTCAAATTTATTGTTTTCTAGAAATTTTCTGAAGTAATGTGTGTGCTGCTTGTTTATTTGAAAAGCAGAGTTGAGAGAGAGAGAGAGATCTTCCAACTGCTGGTTCACTCTCCAAATAGCAGCAACAGCTGGGACTGGGCCAGGCCGAGGCCAGGAGTCAGGAGCTTGCTCCAGGTCTCTTTTGTGGGTGCAGAGGCCCAAGGACTTGGGCCATCATTCTCTGCTTTCCCAGGAGCACTGGCGGGGACTCGAACCGGCACCCATGTGGGCTGCCAGAACTGCACATGGCGACTTACCCTGCTGCACCAGAATTTTTTTTTTTTAAGGATTGTATTGTGCATTTCTCTATGATGCTTTCTATTTTTAAAAGTAGTTTATGGTTTCTGAATATTTTGGGCTTATTTTGGAGGCTTGTAAGGTTTTGCACCTTCACCATCAGCATAATATCAGTACCCTTAGAAGGGTATCAGCAATGCAAATGTGAAGATATCAGTACTCTAAATAATGACAATAAGGAAAGCAATTACACTCGCTAAATGACACATGCAGTTCATTCTGCTTCCAGAACATGGCTTCGATAAGGTGAAAAGCTAAAAGTAAAGAGTTGGAATAATCTATTTCTAAATGTAAGTAGTTTTGCTAATATTGCCTATCTGAAGCCAAAGCCAATGCCTACCTAGTTTTTGTAACAATAATAATGACTATTATTTATTGATTACTTCTCAAATGCCAGCTTCCTTGCTAATCTTTTTATAGACATTATCTTGACTGGCTCTTAATGAAATCCGATAAGATAGGTTGTATTGTTTCTAACGAATAAAGGGGGAAACTGCTCATTTGTAGCTTTAAACACCATGGTGGAGGTTCAATGTGGGGGGGGGGGTGTCGAATTCTAAAGCCTGACTCTTTAACCATCACGCCCAGCAGCTCCCATGGTCCTAGTGCTCTTTCTGCATTTAGACAGTTCCTATAGTTCATCTGCAGACAGATGACTCTTGGAGTCATCCTTTATGAAATCAAAGTGTTAAAATGGGGTATGGAACGTAAATATGCATTGACAATGCACAGAGCTTCGTGACACTCCTTTGTTTTGCACGGGGTATCAATTTCTCCTCCTTGTTCTCATTCATTTCCTACTCATTCTTCCTCTTCCAAATAGTACCACTACTATCTCCTCCCTGTCCCTTTTTAACCGCTCCACAAAAGCACTAGAGAAACCCAGAGACAGATGACGGCAGAGTTGACCTCACCATGTGGAGGGGAGGACTTGAGAAGCCGTAGACCCTCTCAACTGCCCCAATGTCGCCATGATTTCCCTATTTAGCATTCACGTTACAGGTATCTTTTTTTTTTTTTAGAGGTTTATTTATTTATTTGAAAGTCAGAGTTACACAGAGAGAGGAGAGGCAGAGAGAGGTCTTCCATCTACTGGTTCACTCCCCAGTTGGCTGCAACTGCCAGAGTTGTACCAAGCTGAAGCCAGGAGCCAGGAGCTTCATCCAGGTCTTCCACGAGGGTGCAGAGGCCCAAGGACTTGGGCCATCTTCTACTGATTTCTCAGGCCTTGGCAAAGAGTTGGATTGGAAGCAGAGCAGACAGGACTGGGACCGACACCCATGTGGGATGCCGGCACTGCAGGCAGTGGTTTTACTGGCTACACCGCAGTGCCGGCCCCTGCATGTAGCTTTCATCTAAAGATCTCATAGGGTTGTCATAGGGTTGTGACTGAAATCTATTCAAATTTACTGAAGAGAGAATGATTAATTTAGGGGCGGCCTTGCTCACTTGGTGCCGACTTGTTTCTTTTTCCCAGAAGGAGCGTGAGTTTTGTGAATCAGCTCCTGTGTCCCTGTGCAGTCGATAGGTAAATCCAGCACTTGCCTGCTGAATCAGAGGGAGCCGCACTCTCTTGTTTCCTCTGGGCTAAGGGAAAATGGGAACACGAAGCTCTGTCATGCTTACTTGTTATTCAAGCGATGCAAAGTGTAACAAGTCCCAGCAAAGGTTAATTCCTGGAGAATTCCTGGCTCAGAGGAAGGGTTTGTGATCAAGACTCGTCTGCAGCTAAAGGCTTTTATTTCTCTTCCAGATTTCTTTCATGTTTAAGCATCACTTATGCAGAAAAAAAAGGCAGTGATATTTTGAGTTTTTTTTTTTTTTGTTTTTTTTAGTAAGGTGACTCTAATGATCAGCAGAAATGGTGATTCTAACGTGATCAGCAGAAACATGAATGACTAATTTGGGTACTGCTTGTTACGAAAACATCTGTGTGATTTCTTTTTCTGATAAGTACATTTGTGAGTCTTCGAGAAAATTCTGATCTTTTACATTTTAATGCTCTGGGGAGATATTCATTTAGAGCTTACTGAATGCAAAACTGTGTGGTAGAGACTGGGAAGCGAGGTTATTGGAGAAAAGAAGAAAGAGACATCCAAATTACTAACACAGAGGCTCAGGCTTCAGATGAGCTTATTATCTGAAAGAGGAGGCCTCTCCTATACACATTAGGATGGAACAGGCCAGCTTTATCGTGTAGGGCTGAGCTGCCTGGCCCAGCCCCTGCCATTGTGGCCATTTAAGGACTAAACCAGTAGATGGTAGACCTTTCTCTCTGTCTCTCCTTCTCTGTTACGCTGGCTTTGAAAGAAAGAAATGCATTCTTAAATAAAAAAATGAGATGGGAAAGTGTTCAGTCTCTGATATGATTCAAACTGGATAGGAGCTCCTGTCCAGCTGCCCACTGGGGAATCTCTAGTTAGGACTGTGGCTCCCAATGCACCTGGTTTCGGCAGAGTCCTTTCAGATCTTTTGATTGGTAGCATCATCTTGCATCCATGAGTCCATGCAGGATTAATATTACCCATTAAGTGGTACTGGTAGAAAATATTATGGAGAGGGAAACTCTCTCCAAATAACTTGAATTTTTTTAGCTTAAAAAATTTTTTTTGACAGGCAGAGTTAGACAGTGAGAGACAGAGAGAAAGGTCTTCCTTTTTCCATTGGTTCACCTCCTAAATGGCTGCTACGGCCGGAACTACGCCGATCCAAAGCCAGGAGCCAGGTGCTTCCTCCTGGTCTCCCACACGGGTGCAGAGCCCAAGCACTTGGGCCATCCTCCACTGCCTTCCTGGGCCACAGCAGAGAGCTGGACTGGAAGAGGAGCAACCGGGACAGAATCTGGCACCCGACCGGGACTGGAACCCAGTGTGCCGGTGCTGCAGGTGGAGGATTAGCCTAGTGAGCCACGGCGCTGGCCAGCTTAAAAATTTATTTGAAAGGCAGAAAGATAGAGATGATCTAGAGATAGAGAGACAGAGACAGAGACAGAGAGACAGATGTGAGTGGCAGGGACCCAAGTATGTGAGTCATGCTGCTTCCCAGGGTGTGGATCAGCAGGAAACTGGAATTCAAAGTAGATCCTGGGGGCTGGAACTGAGGTGCAGCGGGTAAAGCCGCCGCCTGCAGTGCCAGCGGTGGTTCTAGTTCCGGCTGCTCTGCTTCTGATCCAGCTCTCTGCTATGGTCTGGAAAAGCAGTGGAGGATGAGCCAAGTGCTTGGGCCCCTGCTCCCACATGGGAAACCCAGAAGAAGCTCCTGGCTCCCGGCTTCGGATCAGCACAGCTCCGGCCATTGCGGCCAATTGGGGAGTGAACCAGCAGATAGAAGACTTCTCTCTCTGCCTTTTCTTCTCTCTGTGTAACCCTAACTTTCAAATAAATAAATACATAAAATTAAAAAAACAAAAACAAAAACAAAAAACCAAGTAGATCAAGGAGTTGAAACTGGACATTCTAATATGGTATGCCACTGTGTCAAATGCACACAGCCCTGAAGTTTTTATTCTCTAGCATTAGTGAGCTTTCTATTCTAAACAGTATCTCCCTAACACCTCTCTTCCCATCTCGCCCATACCCCAATAATAAACTATTTCATAACTCTTTAAAAATAATCCTTAATCGGGGGAGACATAATGAAAGGATTATGTCAAAGTATTTTTCCCCATGAAGGAGAAGTGAAGAGAAGAATTTTTCTAGGGGAATATTAAGTGTATTTTCAAAGAATCTTAGAATAAGGAGAAAGTGGAAAGATTGAGTTGAATAGAATCCAATAGAAATTCCTGTTTTCTAATCCTTAATAGTTGCTCAACAAGTTCCGAAGGCTTCAAGTGCCTCAACTGACTTCTTTCTTTTCTTTCTTTCTTTTCTTTTCTTTTTTTTTTGACAGGCAGAGTGGACAGTGAGAGAGAGAGACAGAGAGAAAGGTCTTCCTTTTGTCGTTGGTTCACCCTCCAATGGCCGCCGCGGCCGGTGCGCTGCAGCCAGCGCACCACGTTGATCCAAAGCCAGGAGCCAGGTGCTTCTCCTGGTCTCCCATGGGGTGCAGGACCCAAGCCCTTGGGCCATCCTCCACTGCACTCCCTGGCCACAGCAGAGAGCTGGCCTGGAAGAGGGGCAACCGGGACAGAACCTGGCGCCCCAACCGGGACTAGAACCCGGTGTGCCGGCACCGCAGGTGGAGGATTAGCCTAGTGAGCCGTGGCGCCGGCCTCAACTGACTTCTGGGTGATTGCTGCCATCAAGGAGTAGTCAGATTTTTTGGTTGCAAGTGACAGAACATTGGTTCATAAGAATCTACGTATTGGGGCCAGTGCTATGGCGTAGTAGGCAGAGGTTCCGCCTGCAGTGCCAGCATCTGATACAGGCACTGGTTCATGTCTGGGCTGCTCCTCTCCCAATCCAGATCTTTGCTGTGGCCCGAGATGGCAGTGGAAGATAGCCCAAGTGCTTGGATCCTTGCACCAGTGTGGGAGACCAGGAGGCTCCTGGCTCTTGGCTGTGGATCAGCTCAGCTCCGACCTTTGTGACTGTTTGGGGAGTGAACAAGCACATGGAAGACCTTTCTCTTTGTCTCTTCCTCTCTCTGTAACTTTACCTCTCAAATAAATAAAATCTTAAAAAAAAAAAAAGAATATGTATTATATAAGTGGAAAGACGTATATTAACCAAGGAATTTACTTACTATCATTAAGCATTGTGTCTCTTTCTTTTCCCTCTGAACGGCACCATGTTGTGGCAAGATAACCATCTGTAACTCTAGGCTTATTACATCATTCTCAAATGGGATTGTAGTGAGCAGTTCAAGTCCCTTCCTTAAATAAACAAACAAAACAAAGCAAACACTTGGGAAAAGAATCCCAGGGAAAGCTCTGATTGGCCCACTTTATTCACTCTTGAATGAGGAAGGACTACTCCGGTGGCCCTGAGGGACCCGATCATCCAACTTGAACTGTACAGACTTGAAATGAGGCAGGGTGGTTTTCCAAGAGTTGTTTGGTATCCAAACACAAACATGCCTACCACACACTTCTTCTTCTTTTTTTTTTTCAGAATCTCGCTAAATATTTATTTATTTTTAAACTTTTATTTAATAAATATAAATTTTGAAAGTACAACTTTTGGATTATAGCAGCTTTTCCCCCCATAACCACCCTCCCACCTGCAAACCATCCCATCTCTTACTCCCTCTCCCATCCCATTCTTCATTAAGATTCATTTTTAATTACCTTTATAAACAGAAGATCAACTTAGTATATACTAAGTAAAGATTTCAACAGACTGCACCCACACAGACACACAAAGTATAGAGTACTGTTTGAGTAGTAGTTTTATTGCTAATTCGCATAGTACAACACATTAAGGACAGAGGTCCTACATGGGGAGTAGGTGCACAGTGACTCCTGTTGTTGATTTAACAATTGACACTCTTATTTATGATGTCAGTAATCACCCGAGGCTCTTGTCATGAGCTGCCAAGGCTATGGAAGCCTCTTGAGTTCACAAACTCTGACTTTATTTAGACAAGGCCATAATCAAAGTGCCTACCACATACTTCTAACTCAACATGCTCCCCTCTTCATTCTTCCTTCTTAAATAGTGTACTCTATCTTTATTCCCTTCTCAATAATGGTGTCATACATCTACCTAATTGCCAAAACCAGAATATTCTATATTCTCTCCTTTACTCAACTTCTAAAATAAATCTCCAGTTCTTTTTTTTTTCTTTTTTCTTTTTTTTTTTTTTTTGACAGGCAGAGTGGACAGTGAGAGAGAGAGAGACAGAGAGAAAGGTCTTCCTTTGCCGTTGGTTCACCTTCCAATGGCCGCCGCGGCCAGCGCGCTGCGGCCGGCGTACCGCGCTGATCCGATGGCAGGAGCCAGGTACTTCTCCTGGTCTCCCATGGGGTGCAGGGCCCAAGTACTTGGGCCATTCTCCACTGCACTCCCTGGCCACAGCAGAGAGCTGGACTGGAAGAGGGGCAACCGGGACAGAATCCGGTGCCCCAACCGGGACCAGAACCCGGTGTGCCGGCGTCGCAAGGCGGAGGATTAGCCTAGTGAGCCGCGGCGCCGGCTCCAGTTCTTTTCAATTTGACTTTACTATTTCTCAGATAGATCCACTTCTCCTCAATCTGATTGTGTAGCCTCTGCTCAGATTGATCCCTGTCTCTGGATCCTCTAAGCCTCATAACTGGCATCCCTGTCTTCAGCCTGAAAGGGTGCATTGCAGTCTAAACGTGTTGTACACAGGCAAGCAGAGTGATCTTCTCAAAGTAAAAGCCCAATCCTTTCAGTCTGGTTTAAATTACTTCAATGGATTTTTTTGGGGTCAGCGCTGTGGTGTAGCATATACGGCCACCGCCTGCAGGGCCAGCATGGCATATGGGCACTGGTTCAAGACCTGGCCTCTCCACTCCTGATCCAGCTCTCTAATGTGTCCTGGGAAAGCAGTAAAGGATGGCCCAAGTCCTTGGGTCCCTGCACCCCCATGGGAAGACCTGGAGGAAGCTCCTGGCTCCTGACTTTGAATTGGCACAGCTCCAGCTGTTGTGGTTAATTGGGGAGAGAACCAGCTCATGGAAGACCTCTGTCTCTCTGCCTCTCCTTCTCTCTCTGTGTAACGCTGACTTTCAAATAAATAAATAAATCTTTTAAAAATAAATTATTTCAATGAGTTTTTGTTGCCTGAGTATAAAGTGCAGAAAGTCTTTGCATGTCTAAAAAGGTTGACAGTGATTTGATTGTTGCAAGCATCCAGTACCACAGAATAAAAATTTATTTTGGTTGTCAATTTTGCTTGTTGATAATTTAAAACTTTATTTTTATAATAATTCATTTATATGAAATAGAGTGAAAATTTTGAATCACTTTAAGGTAAAATAATTATAGTGGATATAGTGCACTCACTGAGATGTGGCTCTCTTCTCTTTCCAAGTACATGGGTGGATTCCTCTTCTTGGCTACTAATGTTGTATGCCTAGCTCTGGCCAACAATTTGTGAACAGATCAAATGCTGGCACAAGACCTTCAAGAGTTCACTAATTTTTTTTCTTTTAAGATTTATTTATGACCAGCTCCGCAGCTCACTAGGCTAATCCTCTACCTGCGGCGCTGGCACCTTGGGTTCTAGTCCCGGTTGGGGCGCCAAATTCTGTCCTGGTTGCTCCTCTTCCAGTCCAGCTCTCTGCTGTGGCCCAGGGAAGGCAGTGAAGGATTGCCCAAGTGCTTGGGCCCTGCACCCACATGGGAGACCAGGAGGAAGCACCTGGCTCCCGGCTTCGGATCAGTGCAGCACACTGGCCGTAGCAGCCATCTGGGGAGTGAACCAATGGAAAGAAGACCTTTTTCTCTGTTTCTCTCTCTGTCTTAACTCTGCCTGTCAAAAAAAAAAAAAAAAAAAAAAAAAGATTTATTTATTCAATTGAAAGGCAGCATGACAGACAGAAGGAGAGAGAGATAGAGAATGATCTTCCATCTTTCAGTTAGCTTCCCAAATGGCTGCAACAGCCAGGTCTGGGCCAGTCCAAAACCAGGAGCCCAGAACTTACCTAGGTCTCCCATGTGGGTGTCAAGGAATCAAGTATTGGGGCCATGATCTGCTGCCTTGCAGGTGCATTAGCAAGGAGCTGGATTTAAGAAGAGCAGCCAGGACTCCAACCAGCTCTCCTGTCTGAGATGCTGGCACTGCAAGCAGTTGTTCAATGCACTGCACCACAAATCTGTCTCCACTCACTTTGTTTTGTTAGGGCAATTTGCAGTGTAACAGAGTGACGTCTCCATCAGCATTGCTTGTGGGGGACACTAAGCGAATTCTCCAGTCACCTGCTGATAAATATGAGGTGGACATGACAAGCTGAATACTTTCAGTTTAAGCAAATGCTGAGGATGTGTGTTACTGAAGGGTTACCCAGACTTTCCTGTGTGAGGAGAGTAGGTCCAATCTCCCCAGTTCCATAGAGTTAATTCCCTCTGTTCTGTGCTGAGGGGGACAGAGGAGTTTGAGATTTATTGCCCTATGGCATCTAGCTTAGTTCAATAGGTAGATTAGATTCCAATTAATGTTTCTAGAAGATAATTCATTTGTCTTGAGTGATTTAAATGTGGTCTTTTCTGAAGGTAGGAACATTTTTTTTTTTACTTTTCTATATAATGCTCATAGATAATTAATTATTATAATAATGTGTGACCCATTTTATCTCCATTTCTTTCCTTCACAAAATGCAAATGCTATTTTTGGAAAACATATCATAACCCTAACACATATCTTAATTCTATGAGAAATCATACACCACAGCCTTTTCTCAAGCTTGTATTATGAATGCACGAGGAATTTGTAACACATTTACATGTATTTCTTTCCTGTGATCTATAGGAACATAATGTTGCCAATTCTGAGAAAGACACAAAAATGGCTACCACAGGCATGTGTATTGCACAGATCTCACAACATCTGTGTTTGAAGTTAATCTTTTCCTGAAGAGCTTTAAGTGAATGCTTGTAAATTTGAGTCAGTGTCAGGGAGCAGTAAAAAATAAGGAAGCAATGTTCAGCTTTCAGCAAGATCATCCTTGATTGCTATAAAACTATTCTTTGCCCACCCCACCCTGAACCTCGGTGCCATAGGTGACTGCGGGACTCATGAGGAACTATGAGCGCCTATGCTGGACTCCAGCAAACCCTTTGATGGACAATGCCGAGACAGGCCAGGACAGTTTCCATGGCTGGTCACATCTTTCTGTCTGAGAAGAGCCTCTCCTTGCTTAGGTTTGCATAGGTTGTTCTCTCCTTTACTAATTTTGCTTGCTACTTATTGCTTTGTTCATTCATAGGATACAAGTTCAAGTTTCTAAAAGCAAATCTTTCTTTCTTTTTTTTTAACTTTTATTTAGTAAATATAAATTTCCAAAGTACAGCTTATGGATTACAATGGCTCCGCCCCCCCCATAACTTCTCTCCCACACACAACACTCCCAACTCCCGCTGCCTCTCCCCTTCCATTCACATCAAGATTCAAATGGCATTATAAAGCCTCCTCAAGGTCAGCACTACGTGACTTTCAACTCTTCCATTTCATGGGCTGCAATACAGAAATTTTAAACATTGCAATAATTTTTTTCAATACATAGACCAGAGTGTTTACTTTTTTCTCACAAAGCTTGTTTGGGTTATACATACATACGTCACTAATTTTCAAATTAAATATTATTATCATACGTTCCATGAGATCTATGTCTTCATTGATTTTGCCACTATTATTATGAAGACAAGGTGCTGCTCAGAGTGCCCACAATTTAAGCAAGGTAAAATTCACCTTTTGCAGTCGAATGTAAAGGAGTTGGTGGATGGGAGAGGTTCACCCTGGGTGCAGGCAATAAAGAGTTGCAATGTTTGTGAAGAACCTAAATCGACATTATGTGCACAAGGCAGCATTTCTAAGCAATGTTGGCAGTGAATGACTCTCCCCACGGGGGTACACTACTCCAAAGGCTTCCCCTCATTGAGGCTTGATATAGCAAGGCTTTTTATTTGTAACTTTGCTAACTAAATTGCTTATTATTTCACAGAACTTAGGTATTTTGAACCACTGACATTTCATTTAAAAAAAACCACCAATTTTGCAGATTTTTGAATGAGCTTTGATTTCACAGAGTTAGGTCATCTCAACAAAGGGAGCTGTCTTGTCTTCCTTTGGTGATGATGCCACAGAAGCCATGTGCTGTGACCCTAGGCTCAGAAAACCGAGGTCTGTGAGGTGGCCTTTCCAAGGTAACTCAGCTCCCAGGGTTTCAAAAGGCTTTTCAGCATCTGCCTTGATCCCTGCTCTGTTCTCCTCTCTGCTTCCTGTAAATGCAGGCCACTGCACTTGGCAATTAAAGATAAGCAGAGGTAGTTGGCTTCAGTTGAGAATCTGTCCACAAAGAATACATGCCCGAGTAATTAAGATACCAATACATCATTTTTATAGTTCTCATAATGTGTTTGCCTAGGACATTGCCACAAATTATTCGCAGTATGTGATTTGACTTCATTGAAAACCTTAAGTGAACAATCATAATAATGTTCTTTTTCTTTCATAATCATTCCATCATTTATTGTGCCTTTTAATATTCTGAAAACTGTGTATGGAAACCTAAAGCAATCAAGAACAGGGTGATTAGAATACATTTATTCTGCATCTTTTTAGAAAGGCAGTGTTTCACAGTATAAAAGTATTGATTCTAGATCCACCATTTACTAATTGTGTGGTAACTTTCTGCAAGCCTTTTAACTGTTTTAAGCCCATATTTCTGGAAAGAGAGAATGATAGTAGCTAATGTAACAATTCTATTCGGCTGTTGTAAATAAGAAGGGAAATCTATATGTGAAATGATTTTGAAAGCTCTAAAGCAGACTTGGCGAACTCAAAAATATACAGGAGTCAACAGATAACAGAATGTGCCAATTTGGGTCCCAGGGAATGATGAGTATATGGGATCTATAGTTTGACTAGAGAGTGCGGACCATGACTAAATCATTCAATACCCAAACAAGGCGGTATGACTGTTTGGGACTCCAATTTAACAGGTTATTATAGATGGAAGAGTCATTTATAGGGATGTGTACTTTGCTCATTTCCTGAAATAAAATAAAAAGAAGTTAACATCAAATATGCTTATCTGGAAGTGAAAGGGATTTAGATTAATATTAGGAAGAACTTCCTAAATAATTCAAAATGATATCACCCACTTGCCAATTTGCAATAACAACATGGCCATAGAATCGTCAGTTGTCTGTGTTGGCAGGAAGCTCTCTGCTTTGCTCTTGAGTTCTCTGAAATATCCTACATGGCTTAGGGATTAGGAGAGAGAGAGTCAACAAAAACTGCTACTATTTTGACTTTTTACCATGTTTTGGCTGCTGCCCCATGTTATTGTTGAATGCAAGTCTTTCTCAGTCTGGTCAACATCTACCCATTGGCTGCTCTGCCGTAGTCTAGCTAGCTCCAGGCTCTCCAAAGATCACAGTAGTATCCCATTCCTAGTGGGTAGGTTCTGGTTGTCATGTTTTTCACTGATAAGCTCAGATATTTTACTCCCTTTATCTTTCTCTCTCTGAGTGCAGAGAATCAAACAAACCATTGTCTGAAATAAACAAATGGATGAGAATGAAAATGTATGTAAGACACTGAAGAAAAAATCAGAGAAGAAAAAGGATAGGTGCTATAGGTTAAATGTTTTGTCACATTTGTGTCCCCCTCAAATGTCATGTGTTGAAACCTAATTCCCAAGGAATGAGGAAGTGGGGTCTTTGGTAGGTCAATAGGATAGGACCTGCATGAATGGTATTAAGAGCTCTCTTGATCCTTTGGCCATGTGAGGTCACAGGAAGACAATTGTCTATGAATGGAAAGCTGGTCCTTCAAGATGCTGAAACTACTATTGTTGCTTTGATCTTGGATTTTCTTGCCTTTAGAACTGTCAGAAAGAAATGCTTTTTGTTTTTTATAAGCCATCCAGTCTGTAGCATTCTATTGAGGCAGCCCAAATAAACTAAACCAACATAGAAGTGATGTCAGAGAAAATGATGGATATTTAATTTAGCTATTAATGACTTTGAGAGAGGTATTAGGATAATTAGAAAAGAAACCAATAACCAAAGATATAATAGAAAAAAAGTTTTCTCAACTAAAAGTAAATATAGAAATGGAAAACATTTATATTTAAAATAATTGAAAAGAACTCCATATATAAATATATATATGTATGTATATATACTTGAAACTTTTTAAAAGGTTTTTTGTTTCTCTTAATCAGAAATAGATTACCAAAGATTATCATACATTGAAGAAATCCCTTGGACATGATAAAAAGAGATCAGATCAAGAGAAAAAGAGGTAATTTGAAAAATATAGAGATTATTCATGAGAAGGAAAGCTTTTAAAAATGCAGTAAAGTGGGGAGGAAAATACATCCATCAAATAATAACCATATGATGTAGAAATGAAACATTCATAGTAGAAAAACTATTGCTAAATGTTAATACTATGCTACTGAAGTACACATTTCAGTATATAACTATTGGATATTGAGCAAATATTCTAGAAATTATAACAAAAAGTGAAAGATTTGGAAAATACAACATCCATGATGACGAAGTCATAACATCATTCCAGAAGATGCAAGATCTGAGACATGAATTCACCATAGATATGACTCAAGAAAATATCCTATAACTGAGTTTCTCAATCAAGAATTTCTATCAATGGATGAAAATGTATTTATATCAAGGTACAGTGTGCTGCAATATTTCAGAGCATGGGAGAAAAAAGACGAGGTCTCATAAGCTTCAAGGGAGAAAAAGTATCATAAACAGCCTCCAAAGTTAGAATTGTTTAAGATTTCTGTTTTTAAATAAAGATTTATTTATTGAAAAGCAGCGTTACAATGAGACAAAAGAGGAGACAGAGAGAGAGAGAGAGAGAGAGAGAGAGTGAGCTTCCATCTATGGTTCACTTCCCAGATGGCCGAATTGGCCAGAACTTGGCTGGCTTGAAGCCAGGAGCCAAAGTTTCCTCCAGGTCATCCACGTGGGCGCAAGTGCACAAGGACTTGAACCATCTTCTACTGCTTTCCTAGGTACATTGACAGGGAGCTGGATCGAAAGTGGAACAGCCAGGACTCGAACTGGTGCCCGTATGGGATGCCAGGGCCACAGATGGTGGTTTTACCCACTATACTACAGTGCTGACCCCTTCAGATTTCTTAATAGCAACAACTGAAATCTTGAAGATAATGGACAACTGCATTAAAATTATGAAGGAAAAATAATTTACATGCTAGAAGTGTTCTAGTTGTCAAGCTATAAATCAGGGTTGACGATTGACTAAAAATTTCAAGTATTTTGTCTTATATATCTGTTCTCAGTAAGCTACTGGCAGATGCATTCTGCAAACAACAAGGGAGTAAGTGAAGAAAATGAAAACATGAGACTCAGACAAGAAGAGAGAGAGACTGAAAAATGCTGGGAGAGTTTTAGGATCACAGCTAAGCAGGAGGCCTGAATAGCAACCAGTGTGACTAGAAGGAAAGCATATGTCTCTAAAATTGTGTGCACAAGGTGACGATTTTCTGGAAAACTCTACTGAGAATCTGCTGGCATGTGCTTGTCACAGTAAATGAACTCAGTAAAATAAATAACTAAGTAACCTTTAAAAATGGAAACATGAAAACAAAACAATTACTAACTCTATGGAAGAAAAAAGAAACCCTAAAAGAATATGAAAATGCCTAGCTGTAAATAATGTTTATACAGTTTGGACTATATAATGTATGATTACACAAACATTTTCTTTCCTTTTTTTTTTTAAAAAAGATTTATTTATTTGCTTGAAAGGCAGAGTTACAGATAGGCAGAGGCAGAGGGAGAGAGAGAGAGAGAGAGGCCTTCCATCCATTGATTCTCTTCAAATGGCTGTAATGGCCGGAGGTGAGCCTGTCTGAGCCAGGAGCTTTTTCCAGGTTTCCTATACAGGTGCAAGAGCCCAAGCACTTGGGCCATCTTCCACTGCTTTCCCAGGCCATCGCAGAGAGCTGGATGGGAAGTGGAGCAGCTGGGACCAGAACCCCTATGGGATGCCAGCAATGCAGGCTGCAGCTTTACCCCCTATACCATAATGCGAGCCCCAAGGAGCTTTTCTAATGTGAACCTGGTGAAAGGTGATTGAGTCATTGAAAGTGAGATCAACATACTTTTGATGGGATACTGGTTCATTCTCATGAAAGAAGTTGTTGCATACAATTGCAACCCTGGCTCCTGAATCTCCGGCTTCCTGTGTTGCCATGGGTTCTCTTCTGCAGGCTTCCACCACAGTGATGCTGTCTGCCAGGAGGCCCCTACCAAAGGTCAGAGAAGACCACCTCGTCTCAGTCTTTCAGTCTCTAAGACAGTGAGCTAAATAAGCCGCTTCTCATTATAAAGTACTTAGCCCCAGGTATTTGGGGAGCGAACCATTAGATGGAAGATCTCTTGCTCTGTCTGTCTGTCTTTCTCCCTCTCTCTGTAACTCTGCCTCTCAAACAAATAAATTAATTTTTTTAAAAAAGGTAGCTACATCTTAGTTTCTGAAGTAGATACCAGTATTGCAGGTGGTTAATCTAGCCATTGTCTTCAATAGGAAACCTGGTCCAGGAACCTGCTGCATTTCTGAAAAGGTAAGCTTTATTTTTTTAACAATTTTTTAAATTGTTTTATTGCTACTGTTATTCTTTTTTTAAGAAAAAGATTCATTTATTTATTTGAAAGTTAGAGTTACACAGAGAGAGAAGGAGAGGCAGAGAGAGAGAAAGAGAGGGCCTCCATCTGCTTGTCCACTCCTCAACTGGCTGCAACGGCTGGAGCTTCACCAATCTGAAGCCAGGAGCCAGGAGCTTCTTCTGGGTCTCCCAAGTGGGTGTAGAGGCCTAAGGACCTGGGCCATCTTCCTCTGCTTTCTCAGGCCATAGCAGAGAGCTGGATTGGAAGTGGAGCAGCCAAGACTCGAACTGGTGCCCATATGGGATGCTGGCACTGCAGGCAGTGGCTTTACCACTATGCCACAGCGCTGGCCCCAAAGGTAAGCTTTAAATTCTGAAATTATAATTCATTTGAATTTCAAAATTAAAAAGACTGAGAACAATTTGAAGGCAAGGGCAATTCTCAGGTTTTTTTTTTTTTTTTTTTTTTTTTTTTTTGACAGGCTGAGTGAGTTAGAGAGAGAGAGAGAGAGAGAGAGACAGAGAGACGGAGAGAAAGGTCTTCCTTTTCCATTGGTTCATCCCCCAAATGGCTGCTACGGCCAGCGTGCTGTGGCTGGCGCACTGCGCTGATCCAAAGCCAGGAGCCAGGTGCTTCTCCTGGTTTCCCATGCAGGTGCAGGGCCCAAGCACTTGGGCCATCCTCCACTGCCCTCCCGGGCCACAGTAGAGAGCTGGACCAGAAGAGAAGCAACTGGGACAGAATCCGGTGCCCCAACTGGGACTGGAACCCCGGGTGCTGGCACCGCAGGCAGAAGATTAGCCTAGTGAGCTGCGGCGCCGGCTAGAAATAGTTACTTTAGTCTCTGTCATGTGGGAGTGCACTTAAACTTAAACTCATTTCCTGCAAAAGATGAAACAGACCCACAGTTTATTTACAGATGGCTTAGCCTTTTCAGCTACGTCTAGTGTATAAGGTCCAGTTATCATCTGGTGGCATTACTGCAGTCTCAAAGCATTTGTCTCATGATCAACTTGAGTTTCAAAGATCACACTCATCAAGTCTTAGGAACTGACCAGTGTCTTGGCCGTGGGACCTGTGTGTCTGTGCCCTTGACTCAGCCCTTCGGTATGATGTTTTCATTTGAACACGGGGACCTGACTGAGTTGTTTTACCAGCACAGAATGTCTGCTGAGGTTGTTTGTTAACCATGGACTTGATGCTGTTGACAGATAAACTTTGTAATTTTTAAGTCGGTATGTTGGGTCGAGCAGGAGGACAGGAATAGCACAAAATAATTTCTTAAATTTCACTTATTTATTTATTTGTGAGGCAGATAGACAAAGGGATAGAGAAACAGATGCAAAGACAGAGACAGAGAGAAGGAGAAAGGGTCGGGGGAGAGATGCCTGCAACATTTGGGGATGAACCCAGGAGCCAGAAATGCAATCTGGGTCTCATCAAGGTGGCGGGAAGCCGGCTACGTGCTCCATCACCGCTGCTGCCAGGCGTTCTGCCTTCGTAAGAAGCTGCATCCGGAGCCAGAGCCGGAGCCAGGAACTGAACCCAGGCACTGCAGTACGGGACGCAGGCATTTTACCATTAGCCTAACGTCTGCTCTTCCGATAATTTTGGAAAAATCAAATAATGAAAGTAACCTTGAATATTCAGTTGACATTTTCCATATTTAGAACGCAGAAACTGTAAAAAGAACACCAAGCTTTGTAACTTCAATGTGTGAAAAAAATTTTTCCAGATCAATTAAACACTTATAAACTTAATTGTGGCATTAATGTACTGCTTTGTGAGTGTAAAAGCACTTGCTGTAGTTATACTTCTATAACTGCCTTATAGAAGTTTAATACGCTTCTTACCCTGAGTGGTTACTGCTTAGCACTTGACTGACTCAATCTTTTACCTTTGTCCAAAACTCTGTTTTTAATAATTCTTGTTGTTTGAATCCATTTTAATAAACTTATTAAGTAATAGCTGAATATTAACTAGTTAACTCATCCTTTTTGCTTTATAGATCCAACAGTGGGCCCAGACATCTTTCAAAGCAGACAGTTTTCAACCTGTATCCATCAAGGGTGTTAGAAAAGAAATTTCTACACTGAGAAGGCTGTCAGAATGGACCTCGAAGATCCCTTTAAACTCGAACGTTTTAGGTCCGAGTACCTCTTAGGTCTAAAATAACCTAATGACATGTTTGTGAGTATCTTCCAGGTGTTTTTACATCCATTGTCTGAATTCCTCAAAACTTGCAGTGAGGTTGCTATTATTATCCCTGTTCTACAAATGAGGTCGAAGCAACTCAAGAGAGATTGATTTGACTAATGAATTGTTTATCAGGGATACAAAATTAGGTCAATCTGATCCCAGAGTTTTATGTTCCTTTCTCTGTGCTTCTCAAGTGCTGGACCGATTTTGGGTAATTACAATGGTGTGGAAGATCTTTCCATTAGTTCATGCTGTTTTATGACATCATGAAAGCTAAAAAGCAAGAATGAGCTGAGTATTTCCTCTCTCTGACCCAGCGGCTGCTCCTGTGTGTCCTGCCATGGTGTATAATCCAGTGAGGTGTTGTATATGAGGACGGAAGGTATAGTGGCTCCTAATGTTACCAGCTTGGTGAGCAGCCTTTTGGCTAAAAGGAGACACAGAGTATCCAAGGAACAGTCAAGTGCCTGCATGGAGCAGGTTCCTGAAGACAAAAAGAGCACCAGGGTACCCTTCAGGGGAATCCAGCAGTACCATCCTGCATCTTCTTACCTAATCTCAACCCATGCCCTCTTTGTCACTTGATGGCCACACGTCCCATTGGTCCTTCGTGACCAATCTGAGATTGCTTTGTTTTCTGCCTCATAAATGGGAGCAACTGGGCTCTTTCGATGACTCTTCAACGTAACTGAAATTGTAGGGAGACCCAGAAGTGACGCTACTGGGCTGAGGGGCAGCACAGTTCTGAGGTTCGAATTCTCTTCTGATGGCAAATCAGAGAACACAGAATTTAATCAAGTGAACCAAAAACAAACAAACAAACAAAAAACACAGAAAAAAGTTCCATAGACAATGGAAACAGTCTATGATATTTTTGGACTGTGCAAAAAGAACATATTGAGAATATTTTGGGTCAGGTAGGCCCATTTATTTGAATCCATTGTCTCCATTTATTGTTTTCTAATCTCAGTGAGCCGTTTAACCTCTCAGAGTCTTGTTCTTTTTTTTTATTTTTTATTTTTATTTTTTTTTGACAGGCAGAGTGGACAGTGAGAGAGAGAGACAGAGAGAAAGGTCTTCCTTTGCCGTTGGTTCACCCTCCAATGGCCGCCACGGCCGGCGCGCTGTGGCCGGCGCACCGCGCTGATCCGATGGCAGGAGCCAGGAGCCAGGTGCTTTTCCTGGTCTCCCCATGGGGTGCAGGGCCCAAGCACCTGGGCCATCCTCCACTGCCTTCCCGGGCCACAGCAGAGGGCTGGCCTGGAAGAGGGGCAACCGGGACAGAATCCGGTGCCCCGACCGGGACTAGAACCCGGTGTGCCGGCACCGTTAGGCGGAGGATTAGCCTAGTGAGCCGCGGCGCCTGCCAAAGAGTCTTGTTCTTTATCTGTTAAGTGGAGACCATAATTTTGGCCTTATACATTTGGTATGAGGGACAGTGAGATCTGTCTGTAATGGTATTAACATAATTCTTGGCAGTACACTTGGGATATATGCTGGTTTCTCTTCCCTTCTCCCCCTTCAATGAGTCTGCCGATTTTTGGGGGGAACAGGTCGTTTTAGAAAGTGAAAGGATCCTTTCTTCCCATTCATTTAGCGGTGTAAAATAGCCCTATGCTTTTACGAATCTCACATTGTTTATTTTGTAGGGATTTAAAAAAAATAGCTTCGTTAGCAATTCAGGAACCTGAGTTACAAGAAGATAATGTAGACTCTACCATGTCTGTAGTGGGAGAAAAATGGGATGAAAAAAACAAGAGTGAGAAAGAGACTCGGTGAACACCATATGCATTATTTATAAACAGGAGCACTTTCTCTGCACAAACTCTAGGCACCTCATTACTTTGTAAACTGTATATTCTTCTCAAATATGGGGCAGTTTAAGTTAATGATGTGATCCGTTCACTCTGCCATGTTTTATTTATATTTCCATCTACAGTGAAATGGAAAGTCAAAAACAATGACCTGTTTATTCTGTAAAGAAGAGGAAAGGGAAGAGAGGGAGAGGGAGAAGGAGAGGGAAAGAGAGAGAGAGAGAGGGAGAGAGAGAGAAAGTGAGTGTGTGTGTGTGTGTGTGTGTGTGTGTGTGAATTTTCCCCGTGACTTAGGTTGGGGGGATTTTAACCAATTCAGCCACAGATTTACTTGTAAAACCCGTTACTGATGTTGAAGAGGTAAACCTGAAGCTGAGAACAGCAAATGGCAAAAATCCTGCAGCTCTCTCTGTTGAGGACCAGCTCGCTCTCCTCCTGCTTCAGACTGATTACCTCTGGGGAATGTGCCGTGCCTTGGAGCGAGTCAGCCCTGCACAGAATAGGAGAGGTTGAAAAGTTTAGGATGTGGAAAATATGTGGAATTTGCTCTTGAATAATGATTTGCATTTTTTCTTTTGCAATAAATACGACCAATGATCCAGATAGGAAGACAGCAATTACTTCATGAATCAAGCTTCAGAAACATAAAAACAGCCCATAGGAAAGCAACAATAGTAGGAAGCCAACAAGTAAACAAGTGGGATGCTTCGTGTGCCTGTAGATGTACATTTGCAAATTCCACAGCCATGACTGTAAAAAGGATTATTCTAATAATACCAGCATTCTCAGTTTCCCTTGCTCATCCAACTGGTTCTTCTGAATTTGAAAACAGACAATGTTCCCTGCTGAGTTTCTGCACCCATCTCGGAGTCAGGTAGAGGGGACAGTGTATCACCTGTGTGCGCCTGGGACTTCGCAGCCCGTGGCTCCGACAATCATTTACCTCTCTGCAAGGCCCCTTTGCCCTAACAGTCTCATGTGTTTCAAAGTAAATCATTTCCAAATCTGCTTCAGCCAGTGTAGAAATCTCTCTCTCGATTTTTTTTGTTGTTGTTCAGTTATAATTTAAAATCTGCAATCCAAGTGAAGTTTTCCTTGGCTGGTGACCATTCACTTAATCTGTGAAGTGGGATATGTTTCCAGTCTTCAGAGAAGAGGGACAGAGGCTGTCTTTAGCAGAATGTGTTGGGGGGAGGCAACACTGCATGCACAATTGCTGGCCAGTGGAGGGTTGTGCCTCAGAGAGACACCAATGCCAACACCTTCACCTCTTAAAAGAAGACTTGGCAGCTGTTGACCGGAAGGTGTGTGGCACCACCAACTTGGTGACTTCTAGAGTGTGACATCCTTTTTTTCTTATGTAATAAGGCATTGGTTTAGATGAGAGTTACAAGCCCTTGCAGCCCTAACGTACTGTGAGAGCAAAAGGAGTTTTCAAGATCAAGAGAAGATTTGCAGAAATAGAGAGCTCTTTAGATATTCAAAACAAAAGAATCCCAACTTCAGCAACTTGGCCAAGCTCTCTGGTCTCTGAGTAAATGACATTAGGCAGGAAATTGACAGAAGTAGTTTGATGTCTGTGTGTTCAGTTGGCCCTTTCCTCCATGCCAGTTTCTCAAATCCTAGCATACATACGGGTCACCTGGGAAGCTTGCTAAAGGGTCCCAGCTCTAGAGATTCTGATTCAGTAGCTTAGGGATGGGCCCAGGAATCTACATTTTAAAGATGACCCAGGAGATTCTGATGAAGGAATAAGGTGTCATGAACCACCAAAAGTCACAGTGTTCTGAAGAGAAAGGGGACATCTTCTCGGAGGTTGTAAGGGGACTACCCAGCTGGAGAGGAGAGGGGGTACCTTCAATAGCTCCTCATCAGTTATGGGGTCCCCAGGTCTGATGTTGCAGGTGGGAGATGTGTGGGATCCCTCCTGTGGGTTCAAAACACTACCAGTCAGTTTCAACTAAAAGCCACAAACAATCCTATTGAAAAAAAAAATCTGTTCGAAAAGAAAACAGTTCTAGTATGCAACCAATTAGTTGAAAGGAAGGGAATTAATTTTAGGAACAAGACAATAGGAAGGAATCTTTGTCACATTTCTAAAATGTGCTGATTATAAAGTGCAATGTCTCTTTTAATCCTCACAACAATCTGTGAGCACAAAATTAGTCTCGTTTTTGCAAATAAGAAACCCAAGGCTGATAATAGCCAGGAATTCACAGCCTGATTGCATAGTAGAGTCACCTGGGAGGTGGTGGAGAGACTTTGAAAAGTTACCTATTCCACGCCCACATCCCCCAAGACTGTGCTATTATTGGGTGGGCATTGATACCTTTCTTTTTTTAAAAAAAATTAATTAATTTAGTTGAAAGGCAGAGAGAGACAGAAGTATAGTCCGTCTTCTGGTTTACTTCCTAAATGTCCACAACAGCCTGGGTTGGACCAGGCTGAAGCCAGGAGCCTGAAACTCCAACCAGGTCTCCCATGAGGGCAGAAGGGACCTTAATAGTTGGACCATCATCTGCTGCCTTCTCAGGTGCATTAGCAGGAAGCCGAACCATAAGTGGAGGAGCCGGGACTTACATCGGCACTTAGATATGGGATGAGGGCATCCCAGGTGGCAGCCTAACCCGTAGCACCAGAACTCCAGCCCCATGGCACTGATGCCCTGTAAAGTGCCCTGGATATGCTAATGTGCAGCCAGGAGCGTGTACCATTGATATTAGCAAGAATTCAGAAGATTAAAATGTTTCCCAATCATAGCACACTTGCTTTAATTCCCAATCTATCTCCTTGTCCGTCTTCTGGGAACAACTCAGACTCACTTCATGTCCAAGGCAGGATCGTGGTATGAACGAAAGTCTGACCTAGTTAGAGATATGCTCAGCTCATTTAAACAACTTCTTCCAAGAGTGTCTGGCATGATATAATTTATTTTTTTAAAGTGATATCATTTATATTGTTGGACCATTCCCGTGCTTGGAGAGCTCAGTATCACTGTAATAATCTTCCTCATAATGCAGAAACTGAGGTCTTGGGAACTCACCAGTTTCTCATAATTTCAGGGACAAAAGTTGAGTTAGACTCATTATTCTATAGAGTCTGTCCACCTCTTTGGAATATACCACTTTCCTTAACTTGGAAGTTATCTTGACTGATCTTCAATTTCAAAGTTCACTCTCCCAAGAAGTGAAGAATTATTTATTTTCAAAGACCTTTTGAAAAATCAAAATCTTCACTATATTTATTGAGAACATTGCAAGGTCTTTTAGCCTTCTGAAAGTTTTAAACTTTCAAGGTTGTACAACAGAAGCAATAATATCATACATATTTAGAGATGGAATAGTGCTAGATAAATACATTTTAAGTGTTTTTTGGGAAAAATTTTATTTTAAAAAATGGAGAAAAAAATCCTCTTTCCTTCATCTAAAACATACCTTACTATGAATACTAAAATAGATGATAATCAACTTCCAAGTTCTCAATAATTTATTTTAAAATTAGGAATGTGAATAACACCAGCTTTTTTTTTCAACTTTTATTTAATGAATATAAATTTCCAAAGTACGGCTTATGGATTACAATGGCTTCCCCCCCATAACGTCCCTCCCACCCACTACCCTCCCCTTTCCCACTCCCTCTCCCCTTCCATTCACATCAAGATTCATTTTCGATTCTCTTTATATACAGAAGATCAGTTTAGCATACATTAAGTAAAGATTTCAACAGTTTGCTCCCACACAGAAACATAAAGTGAAAAATAATAGATGATTTTTTAAATGATGATGAAATCAGATCAGACCTATTGTCATGTTTAATCCCAGTGAGAGTCAAGTTGGGAATTGCTAATTTCTTCTTCTTCTTTTTTTTTTTTTTTTTAACAGAAGATCAGTTTAGCATGCATTAAGTAAAGATTTCAACAGTCTGCACCCCCATAGAAACACAAGGTGAAATATATTGTTTGAGTACTCATTATAGCATTAAATCTCAATGTACAGCACATTAAGGACAGAGATCCTACATGAGGAGTAAGTGCACAGTGACTCCTGTTGTTGACTTTACTAATTGACACTCCTGTTTATGGCATCAGTAATCTCCCTATGCACCAGTCATGAGTTTCCAAGGCTATGGAAGCCCCTTGAGTTCTCCGACTCTTATCTTGTTTAGACAAGGTCATAGTCAAAGTGGAGGTTCTCTCCTCCCTTCAGAGAAAGGTACCTCCTTCTTTGAAGACCTGTTCTTTCCACTGGGATCTCAACACCAGCTTTTATGTATGTAACATTATTCAACTTTTGGGTAAGTTTCTAGTGTCTTATTTATGCCTTTAAGCCTGCTGTATTTGCATCTCTTTAGGGAAAGGGTAAGTAAAGTTTTCACACTGGGGACAGGAGGGATAAGGGCATTATATACACAGAAGGAATGACATAGTCAAGAAATGAAATTGGTACAGTGTCAAGTCAAGTGACACCCGACACTTGACAGAATGTCAAGTATATATGGGTGAGAGGCAGGATAAAAGTTAGAAAACTCAGCAGGGGCAGATAATAAGAGAGCATTAAATACCAAAGAAATTGTTTCTTCTACATTTGCAGTGTATAATATAATAGCCACCAATAACAGGTGGCTTTCTATTGAGCACTAGAAAATGTGTTAGTCAAAATTAAAATATACTTTAAGAATAAAATACATACCAGTTTTCTTTTTTAAAAAAAATATTTATTCATTTGAAAGTCAGAGTTACACAGAGAGAGAAGGAGAGGAAGAGGGAGAGAAAGAGAGGTCTTCTATCCACTGGTTCACTCCCCAATTGGCTTCAATGGCAGGAGTGCGCCTATCGGAACCCAGGAGCCAGGAGCTTCCTCTGGGTCTTCCCACATGGGTGCAGGGGTCCAAGCACTTGGGCCATCTTCCACTGCTTTCCCAGGACATAGCAAAGAGCTGGATCAAAAATGGAGCAGCTGGGACTCAAACAGGCACCCATATGGAATGCTGGCACTGCAGGCTGTGGCTTTACCTGCTGCGCCACAGTTCCGGCCCCCATACTGATTTTCAAAGACTAAGACTATTGCAGAAAAGAGTAAAAAATCTAATTAATAATGTTTATATTGATTTTATGCTAAAATAATATTTTGATATATTGGATTAAATAAATCTATCATCGAAAATAATTTCATCTGTTTAATTTTTTTAATGAAACTGTATGCCCATTTAAAATTACATGTGATTTGCATGTATTCCCATTGGCTGGGGATGCTGTAGATCATGCCACAGCAAACTACAAGCTGCAGGCCAGTGCCCTGTTCTATAAAGCCAATGAGCTAAGATTTTTTTATTTCTTTTTTTAAACATTTTTTTTAGATTTATTTTTATTTATTTGAAAGGTAGAGTTATACAGAGAGGTCTCCCATCCACTGTTTCACTCCCCAGATGGATGCAGCAGCCAGTCTGAAGCCAGGATCCAGGAGCCAGGAGCTTCTTCTCGTTCTCCCACATGGGTGCAGGAGCCCAAGCACTTGGGGCATCTTCCACTGCTTTCCCAGCTGCATTAGCAGACAGCTGGATCAGAAGTAGAGCAGCCAGGACTGGAACCAGCACCCATTTGGGGTGCTGGCATTGCAGGCTGAGGCTTAACATGCTATGCCACAATGCCGGCCCCAAGATTTTCATATCAAGAAGATTGTTTGAAAGAGAGGAAAAGGGAGGAGGGAGAGAGAAGTCACATGTAGGGGTTCTTTATTATGAGGGCTGTTCATAAGGTCTGTGGGAAAATGGATTTAAAGGATAATTTTATTTTGGCGCAAAAATATTGAAATCTATGTATGCCAAAAATCTTAAAAAAGTTTATGAAAATGTATATTAGAAAATATGCATGGATTTAAAAAACTTTTAGCATCCAAGTGAACTTATCTTTTAATACCATTGTCCATGACCTTTTGAATACCACTTGTATTTACTATTTGGCCCCTTAACAATCTACCACCACCCGCCTAACACTCAAAAGCTTGCTGGCCTCTGTTCTAGATTCTCACCACTCTAGCTGTGGTTCATGAAGCAGCAACATTGATGCCATCTAGGATTTTGTTAGAAATGCAGACCCTCAAACACTATCCTGGATTTACTAAATCAGAATTTGCATTTTAACAAAATCCCCAAGCCATTCATACACATATAAAAATGTAAGAGTCACCAGTCTAGATGATAGAGAATTATTGAAAGATATTAAAAGGAGAGTGATGGGTTTATTTTCCCATATGAAAAGTCTAAGTCAAAAGATTTTTGATAAGTATGGATAGATACTAGATTTTTTAAATATTAATTTTAAACATAATCTGAATTAACAGTGTCTGAGATGAAATTAACTCTACAGTCAAAAAAAAGTCAAAGCTTATGTTTTGGTCTGGTCCCGTAATTTTGAACATTTAAAAATAATGAACCACAGAAAGAAATGTATTTTACTTTGATATCTAGTATACATACAGATATATTTAACCGAAATAAAAGTTTCACAAAGCAGCATTTACTTTAACTAGAAACATGTTATCATATATCTTATCCTATCCTATCTCATCCCATTGCTTTACACTCTATAATATCCCTTTCCATTAAATTCATTGCTATTTCTAACCATGATGGAGTATGTGGTACTGATCTCAGAGAAGAATGCTTGTGTGAAGTTTCCCCCGATCATCTAACAGTTTGTTTGGGGAGATACCTGACCGAGCTGTAGAGAATGGGCATCTGAGTTGAGCATGGTGATTCACACTGAGCTAAGGAAGTGGAGATCAGAGTTGAGATAGTTGAAATGGCTGGAATCTGTGAGCCAGGGCATCAAAACAAGAAAGCTTTCCCGTTAGCTCAGGAGTTCATGTTGGGATCATTAATGAGTCTGCCTACAGTTAAGGACTGGGCTCTTCATGAATAGGGTGAGACCACGTGAAACTTACTAGACGAGTCTATAGGATTGAGAGTAGACTAGACAAAGGCTAAGCAAGCTGGGAAAAGGGGAGACAGAAAGTATTGATGTTCCAGCCCTGCCAAAGAGATCACAACGCTTTGTTAACATCCCTGAAACCCAGAGAATCAACGTTAGAGCAACGCCAAATCTAGATGTGCCCTAGCAAATCCTAAAGCCAGATCCCCGGAAGCTTCAGGGGAGACAAGGTCTATAAATCAATGGTCTAATTAGCTTTGGCCACAAATTGCATCCCACTCCTATCTTGTCAAGTTGACAAGCAGAGCTTCAGTGCGAGAGTTCAGATGCTACTGACTACGTTAGCTATTGTCCCTGATGAGAACATCCAAGTGCTGGCTACCGCAGCCTTTTCATACATGCAGAAAATTATATTAGTTGACCTCCCCAAGATCACTTTCATTAGTTTGTTCATAAAATAATTCCTGTGAAGGTAGAAAGTGCCTGATATTGAATTTTCGCCAGGGATAAAAAGATTCAAAAATGATAACTCCAACTCTCATGATGCATTACAGGTAATGAGAGATATAATGGTTATTTTATGAAGCTATTACAATTGATAAGTACCCTGATACATTGTAATTTCCTGGGTATTTTTAAACATATTTTCAAACATATTCTTTCCTTGGTGTAAAATATGAAGAAATATTATTCCCCTTTGTAATTTTCACTTTTACTAATACAGTAATTTATAAAATAGCAGAAAATTGGTTTTACTGCTAAAAATTTATTGATTTATTATTTTGATAATATCTTGAGATAATTATTCATTAGTTTTTAAAATGCCCTTGTTAAATTTTTAACTCTGTGTTACCAATATATTTATTTATATTTGAGATTTATCTGGAGGATAATTCTAACATTTTGTTAGAACATAGCCATTAAGACAGTTTACATTGTTGTTTTGTAACGCTGGAGATTTTTCATTGTGAATTTCTAAAAGATTTATTTTTTTATTTATTTGAGAGGCAGAGTTACAGATAGAGAGAGGAAGATACAGAAAGGTCTTCCATCTGCTGGTTCACTCCCCAAATTCCACAATGGCCAGAGCTGGACTGATCCAAAGCCAGGAGCCAGGAGCCAGGAGCCAGAAGCTTCTTCCAGGTCTCTCACACGGGTGTAGGGACCCAACCTGTTGGGCTATTTTCCGCTGCTTTCCTAGGCCATCAGCAAGGAGCTGAATTGAAAGTGGAGCAGCCAGGACTCAAAACAGAGCCCAGGGATGCCCAAAGGTTGTCGGCACTGCAGGTGAGGCTTAACCTACTATGCCACAGCACCAGCCCCTCATTATGATTTTTTAAAAATGGAGATTCTGTTTAAGATGGATTTATCTTATATTCCACGTAAGAGTGAGAATTTCCTGTATAAAAGTAGCTAAAAATTCATAAAAGCCTCCTTCATATTCCTGGGTGTTATATCATTGCAGACTTCATGGTAAGAAAGCTCAAGTTTATTATTATCAATTATTAAAGCTCTGTTGCTTACAAAGTGTATTGGGTGCTGTGGTCCATGTAGAACAGTGGACATAGCCTCTGCTCATTGTTGGGCACAGAACAGACATGCATTAAGCTGGAAGCAACATTGGGAAACAACTCTTTAGCAATAGCATTATCTTTATTCCTTTTGGATAGACTCAGCTTAATCTCATAATCATGTGTGTTTATGTGCCTGTATGGTGTGAAAGTCTCTAAGTCATCTTTTGTAAGGAGCGGAGTGTGTGAGTAAAACTAAAAAGAATATAGTCTGTTGAAAAACGATCTCCAATGAGGGTCTCTTCTGTGGCCTCCCTCAATTCTTCCAGATTCTCTTTGTGTGAATGTGTGTGTGTGTGTGTGTGTGTGTATCATCATATTAATTTTGATTGTAAGGGTATCTTAGAGTAAAATGCTAAGGAGCGAGAGTATTATCATTATTTGAAAAATCCAGTGGTTCTGGTTTCTGCCTACTTTTGTGTCTGTGGATAGTAACACTCCTTGCCACAGTGTTTATGGCAATGGAAATCGCATGATGTGCTCAGATCCTTCCACTTCAGTGCTAAGAACTCAAAGAGAATATAAATTACCTAGGTATTAGATCTCAATTTTTTTACGACTTTCATATTTTTGAGAAGGCTGTGGATTTCTAGCATGTAAGACAGGAGATGATTTTACTTTGTTGGAATAATTGAAACATCTGCTCCCTGCTTTGAATGGATTCTGATTTATGTGCCTGTACAAACTTGATAGCTATAAAACCAACTAGCGATGTCATATGTTGAAATTCTATTCTCTCTTTGCTTTAGGGAGCTCCAGAACCTAGGAAGTGAATAATGATATTGCACGAGATAGATTAACTTAATTCTTTCATCATCAATTTTTGTTTGTGACTACGTGGTAACAACCGTAAAAATAGAGACCAAAGTGCTTACTCCTCGGAGAACTTTGCCTTTGCTGGCGTACAGTGTGGCAAGACGTAGCTATGTTTCAGAAATTAAAGGATGCATGCACCCTCCATGAACATTATGACGATTCAGCACTTTAACCCATATGCAAGGAAAGCAAAAAGGAGAAGAGTAGAACACTTCCATTCGGACTTAGTATGGGATGGGTTGGGTGACATTCTAGCCAAACAAATGAAAACTAAAGTCAATAGAGCATCTTTATAAAGGCCTATCTCTTACTTGAAGAATGGACTTTGTCATCATCAGTGCTGTTTCACCTTGACATTAGTAAATTGTAAAGGAGAAATTCCTCACTGTATATCACGTCCACTCTTCTTTTTCCCCATGTTGGTGACTCCAACGACCTGTGTCAAAATTTTGAAAAATTTTATTATCACCTTAGATCAATTACTCTGTTTTCTAAGTCAAATGTTTTGTAATGTCTAAAAGAAATAGTGTTTGCAAGTCATGATTTTTTTTTCTCATCCAACTGTCCATTTATCATTTGTTCTCCCATTCTTTCCTTTCTTATTATGAAGTGCCAATGAACTTACTTTAGTCAGGTTATAATTTCAGTCTGGTTTCATAAGCGGTTCCTGTGGCATGACAGAAGAACCTCCCAAAAAGGCACACTTAATACAGGAAATGAGGTTAATGATTCAATAGGCGAAACTCTTACTTCTGACTCACCACGCTACCTAATAAAAGGCTGTGTTCACAATGGAGATTTAGTAAATGTTTGTGGGCTGATTACTATACCGCTGATAAATCCTGAGTATAAGGAAAACGTCATGTGGAAACCATCTATTTCAGTTCTAAAGATTAGGAAATAGAAGCACCAAGAACCCAAATGCCGTATCTGACGTAGTAGTCGAAGGGCTTGGAGTGGAAGCACTTCTGTTAATGGCTCCATTTTATCTACCTAGTTGTTTGCTTTTTGTTTTCGTCTTTCTTACTTTCTAAAAATTCGTATCATGTCACTTTGTATGTTTACAGATGCAAGTATCAAAGAGTGACTATGAAGCAGGTCCCAAGATTTTAGATTCAGAATGTGTCTTTCCCGTATGACCCAATTGAGCTTAACACGAATGAGAGGCCAGGTTTCAGAAAGAAACAATGCAGTAATCTGTGACAACCAATTCGACGCATCCGGGATCCAGAACCAAATCTGCTCTCTTGCTGCATTTTCAATAATACTGGGCGCCTCAGAGAAAGTGTTTATTTTATTTATTTAATTATTTTTTGACAGGCAGAGTGGACAGTGAGAGAGAGAGAGACAGAAAGGTCTTCCTTTTTGCCGTTGGTTCACCCTCCAATGGCCGATCCCATGGCAGGAGCCAGGTGCTTCTCCTGGTCTCCCATGGGGTGCAGGGCATCCTCCACTGCACTCCCTGGCCACAGCAGAGAGCTGGCCTGGAAGAGGGGCAACCGGGACAGAATTCAGTGCCCCGACCGGGACTAGAACCCGGTGTGCCGGCGCCGCAAGGCGGAGGATTAACCTAGTGAGCCGCGGCGCCGGCCAAGTGTTCATTTTTGAAACGTACTCTCTAAATGCTTGTGTGGGGGGCAGTTGTAGATCTTAAGCTTTCCGGAGGTCCAGGCTGTCTTCAGAATGCACATTTACAGGTATTTGTGTCCAGAGCATTCTGCAAACAATTTCAGCAAATTTGTAAGCCCCTCAATCTATTTCTGGACTCTCCATGGCACCATGATCTGTAGAAGAAGAATGCCTGCTTTAGAGAACCCATATCTGTCCCAGATTTGTTCATTTAGAGTTCATTTCAGTGCGAGGGGACAGGCTGTCGATTTGTTGTGGCTTTTTTTTTTCCCAAAATTTTATGTACATTATTCTGCACTTTTTCAAAGCGTGTATGCTCATGCAAATGTGTGTGGTAATTCTTTTTAAATATTTATTTATTTATTTCAAGTCAGAGTTGCACACATAGAGATAGAGATGGAAAGAGAGAGAGAGAGAGAGAGAGAGAGATATCTTCCTCCACTGGTTCACTCTCCAGATGGTCACAATGACCAGGACTGAGCTAAACTAAAACTGGGAGCCTGGAGCCAGGAGCTTCTTCCAGGTCTCCCACATGGATAGCAGGGGCCCAAACACCTATGCCATCTCTCGGTGCTTTTTCCAGACTATTAGCAGGGAACTAGACTGAAAGTGGAGCAGCTGGGACTCGAACTGGTGCCCATATGGGATGCTGTGTTCACAGGAGGCAGCTTTACAAGCTATACCACAATGCTGACCCTGGTTATCAAATTTTTAAGGCTGTTTTATGAAATCTTAGTAGAGAAAGCATTTACTTTCAATGTAGATAGTACATTTCTAAAAATGTGTATGTCATTCTACAGGTTTCATTTTCCTGCTAGAAGTTAGAGGCTTGTTCTCATTTTGGATGTGAGTTCTAAAGTGAGACTTCTATCAAAGAATCTTCATGATAATTAGACTGCTTTCCAATTCCAGAAAATATTATTAGAAGAATATCTAAAGAGAGAAATGATGTGTGTCAGGGGGTGGAAAACTAAGGTAGGAGGGCCAAATGGGTGCTGCCATCTGTTTTTACAAATAAAGTTTTATTGGAACACAACCATACCGATTTGTTATTGCCTATAGCTGCTTTTGTGCTAAAAAGTCAGAGATGAGTATATGGCAGAGACTGTGTGGTAGCAAAGCCTAAACTATTTATTTTCCAGCCCTTTCTAAAAAATGTTTACCTACTTCTGTCCTCCGTCACCCTAATTCAAAATTTGTCAACCTCCACAGTACTGACATTTTGGGCTGGAAAATCTTTCTTGGTGTGTGTGTGTGTGTGTGAGAGAGAGAGAGAGAGAGGAGGGGTGTGTGTGTGTGTTTGTGTGTGTGTGTGTGTGTGTGTGTGTGTGTGGAGGGGGCTGACCTCTGCATTGTAGGACATTTACTAGCATCCTGGTCTTCTCTCCCGCCCTGATGCCAAAAGACTTTCCCTCACCCTCTCCAATGGTGACCATCAAAAAGGCCCTCCAGATAGTCTTAAATATCCTGATTGAGAGCTGCTCTTCTAACTAGATGAGTCTATCTGTTTGGCTGGAGAGGATCTCTTGCAGTAGATATCTTTTGCTTGTGGAAATGGTCCATTAGCTTAGAGGTTAAAATGACCCGTGTCCCTCATTGAAATATGTGGGTTCAACTCCCAGCTCTGGATCCTGACTCCAGCTTCCTGCTACTGCAGACCTTGAGAGACAACTGTGATGGCTCAAGTAGTGGAGATCCTGCCACCCATGTGGGAGACTTGGATTGCATTCCTTCCTCCGGTCCCAACTCAGCCCCTGTAGTTGTGTACATTCGGGGAGTGAATCAACAGATGGGAAATCTCTGTCTGATTCTACCTCTTTGTTTATTTCTTTCTGGGTCTCTCTTTTTATTTTATTTTATTTTTTTGACAGGCAGAGTGGACAGAGAGAGAGAGAGAGACAGAGAAAGGTCTTCCTTTTTTCTGTTGGTTCACACCCCAATGGCCGCTGCGGCCAGCGCACAGCGCCGATCCGAAGCCAGGAGCCAGGTGCTTCCTCCTGGTCTCCCATGCAGGTGCAGGGCCCAAGGACCTGGGCCATCCTCCACTGCACTCCCAGGCCACAGCAGAGAGCTGGCCTGGAAGAGGAGCAACTGGGACAGAATCCGGCACCCCGACCGGGACTAGAACCTGGTGTGCCAGCGCCTCAGGTGGAGGATTAGCCTAGTGAGCTGCGGTGCCAGCCCTTTCTGGGTCTCTCAAACAAATAATAAACAAATGAAAACCTCTCCACTAGAGTATTATTCCTTTTAAAGAATCTGCTGCTCACTCTGGCCTCAGAATCAGCCCTTAAGGCATTTGGATCTGGCTAAAAAGCCCATGAAAGTTTTGCAGGCATGGAAAGCCAAGACACTCTGGCAAAAAATGACCCAAATGAGAGATCTCTCTGAGTGAGATCCCAGTGGAAAGAACAGGCCATCAAAGAAGGAGGTATCTTTCTCTGAAGGGAAGAGAGAACTTCAACTTTGATTATGGCCTTGTCTAACTAAGGTCAGAGTTGGTGAACTCAAGAGGCTTCCATAGCCTTGGCAGCTCATGACAAGAGCCTCAGGTGATCACTGACATGGTAAATAAGAGTGTCAATTGTTAAATCAACAACAGGAGTCACTTAGCACTTGCTCCCCATGTAGGATCTCTGTCCTTAATGTGTTGTACTATGCGAATTAATGGGAAAACTAGTTTTCAAACTGTACTTTATACTTTGCGTGTATGTGCAGGTGCAAACTGTTGAAATCTTTACTTAGTATAGAGTTGATCTTCTGTATATAAAGATAATTAAAAATGAATCTTAATGAAGAACGGGATGGGAGAGGGAGTAGGAGAGGGAATAGTTTGTGGGTGAGAGGGTGGTTATGGGGGGAAATACTGCTATGATCCAGAAGTTGTACTTTCAAAATTCATATTTATTAAATAAAAGTTTTCTAAAAAAAAGAATTTGCCGCTGTGATATCAGATCATTTTCTTTAAAATTGTCAAGGCAGAACAGCAGTGATCTCCGTCACTTGAACAAAACCTTGTGCTTCTTAATTAGGCATCTCTTCCGTCATCATTCCGTGCCATCATCACTTCCAGACCAAATAAGTGGAATAATTTTGATTTGCTATTACAGAGGAAACAGCCCTTGTGCAAATACAAGCATTATCCCTATTCCAGTTCCTCCCATGAGGCCAGTGTGTAGAACTACCTCCACCTATAGCATATATGCCAATCGGAGGAACATCACTGAGGATTGGAATGCAGCCCTTTTAAATCCTGCAATTCACTGATTCTGATTCTGTGTAAGTGTTGTTACAACAATACTACTATCTTGCAAATATTTTTTTCACATCCTCATTTATTTAATAACAAAGCCTCATAGAAATGAAATACTGGATATCTCTTCCATCTTATTTGGAAGTAAAGAAATGATTTAAAAGAGAAACTTTCTTTAAGGAAAAAATTAGAAAATGGTACCTAAAAACCCTGCATGTTTGTTTTTAGATTGGTTAACAGAATTCTAATTTTAACCATCCAAATCTTATTGCTGAAGATGATGGTATGTTCACTCTTTGATCTGAGTAGATGCTATCTTTTAATATTTATCTTGAGCAGATATGGGTGAATTGGTTTTATGAAAAAGTCTTGTAGAAATTAGGCAAGAAACATTTAGTTCCTCCACAGATCTAATCTCAGGTAGATGACGTTTTCACAGAGAGAAACAAAGCTGTTTCACCATGTCAGAAAACTGACATGATATATCACCCCAAATATATTGAAATGAAAAACCACATGCAGATTCTTGAGAAAATGCAAGTTGGAGATCAGGACTAAATCCATTATCTAGAAGATTGGGAAAGCGAGTATACAATAAATGTATTAACTCCTAGACTATGGCGATCTGTAGCCATTCTTCCTGAATTTTACCTGATGAGGTAAATATGACCTAATGCTCTGGAGGCTTGTTCCGTAAGTGTGATGACTGTGACATTGCCATGGAACCGAAAAAAATATTGTTTCCTTGGCACTGCTCTTGTTGCCATTACCATTATGCAACCTTAATTTTCATATCGTTTGAATTAGAGAACCAACAGAGTTGAATCAAGTTACTGTAAAACAATCCGACAGATCGTTTACCTTTCTATTTAAAATTTTTGTCGGGGGAGGCATATTCCGTTCTTATTTGGATGTAAGAAAAATAACACTTAGCGTTTCAGGAAAACAAATATTCACGTAATGTTTTCTCCAACACTAATGCCAAAGTGATCAAAATTCCTTATGACATACAAGTTGGAAACATGCTCTGTTTTCTTTATTTTGTCTTCTGTGATACAAGGTGGTCTTTTCTTTTGTTTAACAATCAAATTTCCCATGCCGGAAACTATTACCGTTCATACTTGGGCTGATAGTCACTCTGACCTTTTTACACAAAGAGTAAAACAATCAATTCAAACCCACAAACCAGTGTTTTCATTTTGAAGAAAAACAAACTTTTTTTTTTCCCATGAAATGGACCAAAGGGGGAAAAAAAAACAGAAAAGAAAAGAAAAAGGAAGAAAGAAAATGAGAAGAAAGAATCCATAGCAAACAAATGTTTTGTGATTCACAATTGCATGAGATTCACAGCTATGGAGGTTATTATCCAATTATCTGTGGTTTCTCCTGTATCATCTTGTCTGTATATTTTACGGGTGTCATTTTGTTTATTTTTGCTTTGATTCTTTTAGAATTAGTACAACATAGAGTACTCCTGAGTACATCAGTTAATTTCAGGTCCAGTCTTGCAAGTCTCCCCGCCCATTTTGCATAAAGCCTTCCACAGATGAGATGAAATCATATGTTGATGACATATAAAATACGGTTGCCTGAAGAAAGTTCTAACATTTTTCTCTTCCTGTTTTCTCCCGTTGTTTTCTCTTTTTATAGTCACTCATTCATGTAATCAAAATTTGCATCTCCGTAGCGTTCCAGACTTGGTATTTTCCTGTGACTTCATTCTTGGATCACTTCTGCGGTGTCAGCTTATTTATTCCTATTTTACAGAGGAGAACACTGAGGTTGAAGGGAAGTGGATTAATCCAAGATTGTATAGTTAGTAAGTACGGCTCCATGGCCTCACAGCTTTCTATGAAATATACTTGCTTCTTGACTTAGGTGGTTGTATTTAGAGCTGTGCATGTTGAAAAGTAAATCATTTCATAAATCGACTGGTGTTCATTAACCGAATCCCCATGAAGGAAACCAACATGGTAAAGTGATTGATTGTATCTCAGAGTATGAGCATCAGTTTCTTCATTCTTCAGCTGGATGTTTAAGACGGCTTATTGCCTAGAAAGTTAAATATTTAGTCAATCACAAACTTTTTCCTTTCCATGTGACATGACTGTGGTTTTGACTAATCTTTTGGCTTTGGCCTCACAAAGTCCACAGCTTTAGGCTAGCCTATCTCTAGCGCTGAGTTTTTCCCACTTCCTCCCCCAGCCCCTTTTTTTTCCTTGTGGTAAAATGTACTCACTATTAAATTTGGCATTTTAACCATTTTCAGTGTGCAAGTCAGTGTCCATAGTACATTCACAATACTTGTCACTATTGCCACCAGAATTTCAGAACTTGTTTTGTCACATCAAACAGGAACTTCATACTCACTGAGCAATAGCTCCCCATTTCTCTTAACCCTCAACACTTGATAACATCAAGTTTTTGTTTCTAAGAATTCGACTACTCAGACGTGCATTATTTATCCTTTTGTGCCTGGTTATTTCACTTAGCATGGTGTCATCAGGGTTCATCTCTGTTGTAGTGTGCATCAGAATTCCATTCAGTTTTTAGGGTGAGCGACATCCCATTGTGTGAAGACACCACATCTTGCTTATTCATTCATTGAGTTGCTTTCACTTTTTTAAAATACAAAGTAGATGTACAAGATCCTAAAAACAATTAGTAATAGTGATCATAACGAAGCACAAACATAAGGCAAAGGATGCTACCCACCCTCACTCTGCTGGCAGGGACATATTAAAAGACAAATAATAGAGATATCAAGAGGAAGGTACTTCTGTGCAACCTTTCTCACCGTTTCCAGCCAATGAAATTTATAAATGGGGCAAGAAAACAAGTCTTTGGAATAATGGAATTTGCTGGACTTTTTAGATCATGGTTGGTTTATATTATCTAATCTATTTATGACTCACGTTTTTGAAATTTCTGAAATTATTACTATTGTGGTAGATGGTTAGCCTAGTGGGTGAGGTATATGTTTTACACTGGAGTGCCTGGGTTTCAGCTCTAGCTTGGGGTCCTGATTCTAACTTTCTGCTAATGCAGACCTTGGGAAAGGAGTAGTGATGGCTCAAGTACTTGGGTCCCTGCCACCCAGGTGGGAGACCTGAATTAGATTCCCAGCTCCTGGATTCAACCTGGCCTTGTCCCAGCTATTATAGGCATTTGGGGTGTGAACCAGTGGATGAGAACTCTTTCTTTTTCCCCTTCCTCTCTCCCTCGGAAATACATGAATAAATATTTAAAAATATCTTCTACAATATTATTTTTCCCATCTTAGAAAGAAGTCTGCAATAAAGGCAGAATTTTAGTTGAAATTGAAGAATTTTCTAGGCCTCAATAGAGGCTCCTTTACACACAATAGATTTATTTGCTGATAACGCATCAAGTTGGAAAATGTGCTTGATATGTCGAACCTATCCAACATCCTGGCTTAGCCTAGTCTTCCTTAGATGTGCTCACATTTTACATTAGCCTATAGTTGGGCAAAGTCATCTAACACAAAACCTATTTTATAATAAATTGATGAATATCTCCTGGAACTTGTTGAACATGGTACCCAGTAGAGTACAGTACTGGTTTTCTCCTGTGATCCTGTAGCTGAGAGGGAACTGTGGTCACTACAGTGGCTGGCATCAGGAGGGAATATCATACCATGTATCACCAGTCTGGGAAAAGACCAGAATTCAAATCTGAAGTATGATTTCTACTGCATCGGCATCACTTTTTGCACCATCAGAAAGTCTAATCACTGTAGGTTGGGTTCTGTCTCTACATCAAATGAATCCCTACCAGGATTTTATGCTAATCTTAGCTGACAAAGAGCATAGAGAGTGGGAATAGCATATGCTGGGGTAAGAATCTTCTTAATTTGAGCTTGTAAATTAAGGGAAAATTAAACTTTCTATGGTGTGCTGTTAAGTAGTGGGTGGTATTTGGGAAAGGTTCTAGGATCAGAGAGTGAATCTAAAGACTGAACAGAAGGGGGGGCACTAATAAGAGCTGCTCGTGGGGTCAAGGTTGAAGTTCATAGATTCAGCAAGATTCCCCACCCCCACCCCAATTAACTACTTCCAACTCATTCCTAGCAGGGCCAAAGTTCCTTTTCTAGTTCGGTGTATGTGCTCCCCCTCTTCGCTTTGGAATTCTGTTGTTCTGTCAAGGTTGTTAGGTGTGATGCATTTTATTTCCTGGGTTCTTGTATCTGCATGGGGTTCCTAATAACATAGGGTGACCCAAGAGGCAGCCTCAGCAGAAAAAGGCTGAGTTGGGAAAAGCAGGTGTCAAGTACCAACTTTTCTGTTAAACTATCACCCTCTAGTCTAAGTGATGCTAAGAAGAATTTTACCCCCTGGTGAAAGGAGTCTCTAGAGAACGAATATCATGAAAATATGCTGCGTGAATATATAGTGATGTGAGCAAGAACATAGCCAGCAAGGAGGGAGCTGAGGCCGCCAGGCCTTCTCACCCACACTGCCCCAACCACACCTCTTCCTGAACAACTGCCAGGAATGCACTGCTCAGCAATGGCATTGGCCACAAACCGTGGCTGTCAGTTGTGACCCCACAATGCAGAGGCAGAGAGAGAGAGAGAGAGATCTCCCATCTGCTGGTTCACTCCCTAATTGGCTGCAACAGCCAGAATTGGGCCGGTCCAAAGCCAGGAGCCTGGAGCTTCTTCCAGGTCTCCCACTCAAGTGCAGGGGCGCAAGGACTGGGCCATCTTCCACTGCTTTCCCAAGCCACAGCAGAGAGCTGGACTGGAAGCGGAGCAGCCAGGTCTCGAACTGGCTTCCATGTGGGATCTTTAACTCCCATCTTACCCCTGACATCATAAAGCTTCTGAGATTTCCAAACTAAGACAAGGAAAAGAGTGACACTCAAGTCTGTCTCCAAAACTCCACCCTTTATGAATATTCAATTAAGCCCCCTCCCAGACACCACCTCCTGTGTCTCCAGCTCAAATAAGGAAAAGACCTCAAACCTCATTGAGTGCTGCTCACTCTTGAGTATGCCCATACTCCCTCTTGAGTGTGTGCTTTTGCTTTGCATTGCAAATAAACCTTGCTTCTCTGCTGAACTTTAGCTACATCTGATCTTTAAATTCTTTCATGCATCACAAATCAGAACCCGACCCAGGTACCCCAGGATAATAGTAAATTAGGTCTAACCTTGTGGCCAATTTAATAACATACAGTTAATGACTCAGGCATAGTTCATCTAGATGATAAGGGACGAGCTAGTCTGGTGTGACCCATATCTGGGGTACTCAATCTGGTGGGCCCACGCTGCCTTACCTGATGACTGGTGACATTAGGATAGGAGGGCTGACAGTGAGTACTCACCACACCTTACACCATGCTATAGATTTACATGTATGTCTGTGTTACTTGGTCTGACCAGTACTTTATGTGATAGGTACTCTTCATTCTCATTTTATAGATGAGGAATCCGAGGCTTAGTGAGTTAAGGAAACTGACCCTTGTCAGGCACCTAGCAAGCAGCAGAGGTGGGCATTAACCTGTGATTACATAGCGTGTCTTGGCATGATACTGTCACCTGAGGCACACCTGTCTGGCTTCCTAACCCTCCTTAATGCAACTTGCCTCTATGCCATGTTAACGTTAATCTACAAGCTGAGCTAAATCAGGTCCTCCTGATACCAGACATCCCAGGCAGCTCTCCTGGCCACAAAGCGCCCATAGCAAACAGCAACTTTGAGGGGAATGTGTACAAATTTCTAAACTAAGCGCATTAAGAGGAAGGCTCAGTGTGAACCCACTGTTTCTCCTTCAGTTTTCAATATTTAAAGTTTATTAGAGTTTTGACAAAAGACGCAGTCATGCATTTTCAATGGGTAATGTGTTCTTAACTTAATAAGAACTTAACCAAGCAACTTCACAATATTTTGTTTAGAAGAAAATAAATACAACTAACAGGGACCTATTTTTCCAGCAAAGAGTAGATGTAAACTGAGCTGTAATTTTAACTATTTCTATTAAAATGAAATAATATTGAGCGTAAGTTTACTCGGCTTGAGAGTGTATTTGATAAACCAGAGTACAACAGAGAAGAAAAATAAGCTGGCATAAAGAAAAAAAATAAATCTCACTTGGATTTCATCCTCTTTTGTGGCTGAATAGTATTCCATGTGTACACACACCACAGTTTCTTTACCCATTCGTCTGCTGATGGACGCTTAGGTTGATTTTTTCCTTAGCTATTGTGAATGATGCTGCCATGAACTTAGAACTGCAGCCATCTCTTTAATCCATTGCTTTCATTTCTTCAGGAAGATGCCCAGTAGTGGGATAGCTGGATCCTACAGTGGTCATATTTTTTAATTTTTGAAGTACTTCCATTCCGTTTTCCATAATGGGCTATACTCATTTACATTGTCACCAACCATGTGTAAGTGTTCCCACTTCTCAATGGCCATGTTAGCATTTGTTACCTTTTTTTATGTTATAGCCATTCTAATTGGATGAGGCAATATTTCATTGTTGTTTTGATTTGCATTTTCCTGATAATTAGTGATAGTGAGCACGTTTTATATACCTGTCAGGCATTTGTATGTCGTCTTTTGCGAAATGTCTATTCATGTGTCTTTCTCATTTTAAAACTGGATTATGTGTATGTGTGTGTATGGTTGTTTTGTTTTGCTATTGAGTTGTTGGAGTTCCTTAAGTATTCTAGGTACTAATTCATTGTAAGATACAGTTTGCAAGTATTTTCTCCCATTCTATGGGCTGTCTCTGCACTCTCTATTATTTTCTTCGTGTTTTAGAAATCTTTTAGTTTAATATAATCCCATCTACTTTTGCTTATGTTGCCTATTCTGTTGAGTTCTTATCCAAAAAATTCCTTGCTCATACCAGTGTCGCAGAACATTTTCCTCATGCTTTCTTCTAATAGCTTTATAATTTTTTGTGGGGTCTTATATGTATGACTTGAATTCCTTTTCAGTTGATTTTTGCCTCTTAGGGGATTTGGGTGGCAGGGACCTAAGTACTTAATCCATTTTCTACTAGCTTCCCAGGGGCATTAGAAGGAAGCCAGATTGGAAGCTGAGCAGCTGGACTTGAACCAGCATTGTGACATGGCATGCCAGTGGTGCAAGGGGCAGCTTAACTAGCAGTGTCACAACATCCATCCTTATTTGAAGATTTGCTTAAATGTTGAGAAGTTTAAAATTCTTCTTTCTAATGATGAAACCTCTTATCATTTTTATTTCTAATAATGCTTTCTGCCATAAAGTCATCTTTCTCTGATATTATCTGCTTTTTTATTGGTTAATATTTAATACAACTTTATTTTTTTGAGTTTTGAAGTTTTGCAGTCTTATCTTTTAGATATTTCTTTTTTAGGTAATATAGAGCATGATTTTTAGAGATTGGAGTCTACTAATCTTTGTTGTAAAATTGGATTTCAGTCCACTTACATTGTGATGACTGGCATGTTTAAATTCATCTCTAGTATCTTAAACGGTACTGTCTCCTTTTCCTGCATTTTTAAAAAATTTCTGTTTACCTATTGACTTCCTTTAAATTATTTAAAGGTTTTTAAAAATTATAATTCACTTATTAATCTGTCTCAGTTTCTTTAGTGGCTAACTAGACATTGAAGCAACATCTAGAGCTAATCAATATGTGCACCATCCTCAAAAGTATACGATCATCTTGGAAAGAATAACTAATCACCTTTCTTCTGGGATCAATCTCTTTACGTCCTTCATAAATTAGATACTTTCATTGTGGTTCTGTATAGTTCATACTAGTTCAAAGTTAGTCAGTTTGATATCTTTGTTCACTATTTCTTCTTAAACCTCACACTTTCTTTTGGGATTTTTTTTTTTAATTCCTGAGGAACATCCTTATGATTTCTAGCATGGTATGTTTATTAGAGGTAAATTTTCTTGTTTTTCCTGTGTCTGAAGATGTCTTGAATGTCCCACTGGGAGTTCTAGATTACCAGTCATTGCCTTGGTGTCTTGCTTCCATTTTGAATTGATAGGTCCACAGTTAACATAATGGCTGTTCATGTGTAAGCAACATGTTTTTAGCCTTTTAATCATTTTTTCCTTTTACTTCTTTATCCTTTTAAGAAAAAGTACCAACTTGATCCTAATGGGTCTGGCCTTCTCATAGGTACTAAGCATACGTTGTAGAATAAGAAAGAAACAGTTTCCATCTTCATGAACTTTAATGCTTAGAACACTGAAAATAGAATAGCATTTAAAATAAATCTATTGTCAGGGATTTGAAGGCATGGGGTAGCTGCCATTTATTTGTATGTGGTAGGGATCGGGCATCATGCTCATCACTAAATATATTATTATTTCACTTATTATTATATACAAAATTCCAAATGCCATAATTAGATATACAGACTTCAGACATTCTAGACTCAGTCTTCTTTTCCAGGGTAATTATCTATCATTTTAATCTATACTTCCACTCAGCCTCCTTGAGCCACTCAAGTTTGCCAGGAACAATCATATCCTTCCATGACTCCACTTTCCATACTCTGGAAAATCCTACTAACCCATGCATAATCCAATGTTCTTTTGTCCTTGTCCAGTGTTACAAAATTTCCCAGGTTGTAAGTTTTTCCTTTTGTTTTGTCCCTAAATAGTCTGTTCAAGTCCACATATGGTCAGTGCATCTGTGGGTTCAATTATAGGTCAAAAATATTTGGAAAAAAATTTGTGCTTATACTGAACATATTTTTATTTTTTCTTATCATTATTCTCTAAACAATATAGTATAACAAATATTATAGAACATTTGCATTTTTGGTTATTACAAGTAACCTAGAAATGATTTGCTATAGATGGGAGAATGTGTAGGTTGTATGCATGTACTCCCAGTCTTATACAAGTGAATTGAGCATCCACAGGTTTATCCATGGGATCTCCTGGAACCAATCCTTCATGAATATCAAGGGATGACTGACTGTAATAGGAATTTCTTGTTCTAGTTAACACAGAGTACTATCTACCTACATTTATTAACACCCATATAAGGTTACTGTCCTGCAATATACAACCAAAAAGTGGACAAAACATAAAACAACAATTTTCAGGAGACTGCGCATTGTATATCAGATAGTGATTCCTGAGAAACATAAGGTGAAACAGGGTGAGTTCTGTGATTCTCCACCGTACTGCCTTGGGAGTATTTTGAGGCTGTCGCAGGGAAGGAGAATCAAGATGGAGCCCAGGGGACCACCTCTGAGTTGCTGATACACAGGTGAGAGCCAGGAACTCCAAGGCACCCGGAGTTCTCAGGACCAGAGAGGTGGAACTACATGAAGGGATCTTCCTTGAGTATATGGCTAGCAACTCGAAATTGGGGAAAGAGCCAGATACAATGCTGAGGGGTAACAGAGCCTGGGTCCACCATGGGCCATTCACGGAGGATTTGGTTCATTAGTTGTATTCTCTGGGTTGGTTTGTGGTAGTTTTCCATCGACCTTAACTAAAGGTCATTGTAATACTATAAGATGCCTTACAGGATCACCTGTCTTCCAGACTTACTCTTCCTGACCTCATGCTAGAGAAGTAGTCCAAGTTCCCTGTGGTAACCAGGATAAATCATCAGCCTGCACAGAACTCTTCTTTGCTTGCTGATTCAGAGGCATAAGGATCCCAAACTTGCTGGGTGGCAGTCTTCTAGTTTAATGGAATCATTTTGTCTCTTAGTAGAAGAATTCTTCCCTTGAGAAATAAGACTTCCAGGCCGGTACAACCTAAGTTTACAAGACCAGAAAGCAAAAACTTTGCTCGTGGGTCATTACGGGTGTCAGAGATTGTTTTCTGTTGGTAATTTATAAAGAATAGAGGTTCATTTTGGCTCATGGTTCTGGGTTCTGGGTTCTGGAAAGTCTAAGAGAATAGCACTGGTGAGAGTCTTATGCTGCTTCAACTCATGACGAAAAGCAGATGAGCAAATGAAAGAGACAAAGCACTAGGAGCAACCCCATTGTATAACAACACACTCTTGTGGCTAATCCAGTCCCACGAGAAAGGCATTAATTCCTGTCAGTGACCTAGTCATTTCTTGTAGGTCCCATCTTCTAATACCATCACAAAGGCAATTAAATTTCAATGTGAATTTTGGTGAAGATAACAAGTTCAAACCATAACAAGGGGTAACAGTGAATAGTGTCATTCCCATTTCCACTCCTTGATTGTTAGATCCATGAATTCTGGCCATGGGAGAACAAGTATCATGCATTGGACACTGGTTCCGAGCATATATAGCCTTTGGGAGAACCTTGCCCCAGCCCTACAAAATATTGTTGCTTACCTAACACTGTAATTGAGTCTTTAAAAGGCCATTCCACTGTTCTGTCAAACTAGCTACTCAGGATTGTGGGGAGCATGGCAAGACCAGTGAGTTCTGTGAGCCTAGATCTACTGCTATACTTCTTTTGCTGTGGAGTTCCATGACCAAGGCAATGTTATGTGGAATATTATGACTGTGGCTAAGGCATTTTGTAAGTCATGGATGGTATCTTCAGCATGATAAGAAAGGTAAATCAGTAGCCACAGTCAGTGTTTTTTTTTTTTTTTTTTTTTTTTTTTTTTTTTTTTTCCCCAGTAAGAACAAAATGCTGTACTTTTCAGGAAGAAATAAGTCCAATATAATCAACCTACAACCATGTTACTGACTGATCACCTTGGAACTGTGTCATGTTTTGGACTCAGTGTTTGTTTGTTACTGGTAGATTAATGCTCAGTAGTAACTTCAGCTAGGTTGATCTCGGTATGTGGAAGACCGTGTTGCTGAGCCCAGGCACAATTTCCAGCCCTGACACTATGCCCACGTGCTCATGAGCCTATTTGGTGATAACCAAGGGGTCTGGCTGAGGAAGGAAACTCGTTCTTGTCCACAAAACAATTCCTCCTACCTACCTGATCATGAACATCTTCCTCTGGTGAGGTCACCCTTTGGTGAGCGTTCACATGAAACACACATATTTTCAGATTTTTGGCCCACTCAGAGATCTAGGCATGTACTGCTTTCCCAAATTTCCTTAAAACCATTTTTCTGATCATGATCCTCCCAAGTTCCTGACTATCCAGCTAAACCATTGACCACACCACACAAAACAGTATATAATCACACATCAGACCATTTCTCCTTCCAAGTGATCAACCAGGTGCAATGCTTGAAGTTTTATACCTTAGAAAGATTTCCCTTTACTGCTGTGTGTCAGGGATAGCCAACCCCAAAACAGGCTACAGCACTGCAGCTGTCCCCTTTTGATCTGTGCCTATATGCTCTACACAGCCATCTGTAAGCCAGGCTTCAATCTTGTCAATCCTTCTTGATGGTAGGAAACTCCCCAAGGGCCATGGGTGCATTCTGGGAGAGAAAAGGCAATGCAGCAGGAGTGAGAGCAGTGAGTATTTTGGCCATACCTTCATGTAAGTCACATACACCTTGAGGGCCTGCTCAGGCCCGATCAGGAATATACCACTTACAGAGACATTCTTAAAGGGCATACAGAAAACATATGCTTTCCTTTTCTACATCTTTAATGCTGGATGCTATTACACCTAGAAGAAAACCTACAATATTTCTAAAATAACTTAATTTTCTCATTCACTTTAAATTCTTGCAAACAAAGCCAATATATTAAAAAAAACAGAATGGCAGCATATAATTATGATTCTCGTTAATAAAACCAAAATAAGGATGTTTTCATGAAGTATTAATAGAATGTCTATAACGTAGAGGTGTATGCATGAGATACTGTCTGTAGTTGCTAGATTTTTCTTTCTATACTGGTAAAAAGGATTCTGTCCCGGTTGCCCCTCTTCCAGTCCAGCTCTCTGATGTGGCCCAGGAAGGCAGTGGATGATGGCCCAAGTGCTTGGGCCCTGCACCCGCATGGGAGACTGAGGGAAGCACCTGGCTCTTGGCTTCGGATTAGCACAGCACGCTGGCCATAGTAGCCATTTGGAGGGTGAACCAACAGAAAGGAAGACCTTTCTCTCTGTCTCTCTCTCTCTCTCACTGTCCACTCTGCCTGTAAAAAAAAAAAAAAAGGTAGCTACAGCAACATCATGTTTTGGTTCTTGAGCCAACCCAGGTTCTGCCTTGGAGATGAAATATTTATTCCGGGAATCTTACCTAACACTGTTGAGATTTACATGTGTGTTTACTTTTTATTAGGCATGTACTGATCTGACTTGTTTGAGTTTTATTGGCACTTATAACCATGAGAAGATTACTGACTCATGACAGCAGAATTTAAGTGAGTCATTGGATTCATTAATCAAAATGACTTCAGAGATGATTTACAATGGAGAATCGATAAGTAACTTATCTTTATTTAAAAGTACCTAAAGTACTTAGTATCAAGTTATTAAAATATTCATACCTATTGAAGTGTAATGTACATAAAAGAGAATGCCTACCTCTTGGTGCCTTTAGTGCCACGTGTTTTGACAGTAGTATATATCCACATAACCTTCCCTATAACATTTGCATCACTGTGGAAAGTTCCTTCCGTGCCCCCTTCCAACCCCCGCAGAGGCAATCCCTTTCTGATTTCTATCACTATTGCCTTATTTTTCCTGTCCCTATGTTTTATGTAAACAGAACCATCCATTATTCTTCTGTGCTTAGATGGTGATAGTTAAATACTTATTTTTGGTACCCGCCTGCTGCACCAGTGAGTTAAGCCGCTGCCTTCCACGCTGACATCCCAAATCAAGAATGCCCGTTTCAGTCCTTGCTGCTCCATTTCTTATCCAGCTTCCTTTTAGTGTTCCTGGGAGCACAGCAGCAGATCATCCAAGTACTTTGGTCCCTGCCACCCACATGGGAGATCCAGACAGAGTTCTGGCTCCTGGCTTTTGCCTGGCCCAGACCTGGCCATTGTGGCCATTTGGAGAATGAACTTAAGTATAGATTTATCCCCATCTCTGCTTCTCTCACTATCATTCTGCCTTTCAACTAAATAAATAAATATTTAAAATGCTTTTTATTTTATGGAATTTTTATTTCTTTTTTATATTTTCCTCATCAAAATAGTTTCAAAAATAACCCACAAACACTTTACTTTTGAGATTAGTGCTTCTGTTGTTTATTGCCACTATCTAGCAATGGTTTGAAATTTGAATAAAAAGTCATGATTTCCCCTAGGAAGTAACTCTGGGTCTACCAAATTAGGAAATATTTTGGCCTTCTGGATTTATGTTGAAGGATTAACACGTAGTTGGGAGGAGTAACTCATGAACTTTAGAGCTGGAAGGGATTTCAGGGATCACCGTAGGAAGCAACGAATAGTCATGGAACTTCTCTAAGGCAACTGTTTTGCTGGAGAGATCTTAAGGATAGAGTGGGAAGCCAGAGAGATAAAATCTCTGCCTTCATGGAATTTGTGTTACATCAGGATAGAAAGAACGTAAGAGATAATGGCACTAACGTGTGATGAACAATATGGTACCAGGTATCATAGCGTTATGTTCATCTAGTACTCTCAGAGGTCAAGGGTGTTTTCCTTGGGGAACTGATGTTTATGAACTCAGAAGATAAGCAGGAGTAAGCTAAGAAAGAGATAGAGAAGGAGGAAATGGGGAGGCGGGATTGATTCAGAGAGGCCAGCCTGGGCAGAGATAGAGAGCTCACAGCGTGGTACCCATGGGGCACTATAAGGAACCAACAGAAGGTCAGAGATGACATAAAGTGGTCAAGGAGGAAAACAACAGAAATAGCAGGAGCTGCTGAGCTAAGTTAAGGGGTTTTGAATTCATTTCATGGAAGAGTTAAGTGAGTTAATACATGATCAGGTTTGCAGAAAACCTTTCTGTCTATGTCACAGAGAAGCAAGTTTGGAGATATGGAGACACATTAGAGGCTATTTCTTGAACGAGGGTGGTGGGGTTTGTGGGAGGGGAATTGAAGTCAGACATATTTCAGGAATAATTGCACCAGCTTTAGAGCATATGCATGGATAGTGAGGAAGAAAAATAACTGAAAGATTTTTCTCAGATTTCTTGTTCAAGCAAATACCCATTGACAGTCCTATTTTCTAAAATAGGGATTACTCAAGGAGATGGCCATTTTGGGGGGTAGAGTGGTGGAAACAAGCACAGGTAAAAATATTGAGTCCAAATTTTTTTTTTCTTTTTCTTTTTCTTTTTCTTTTTTTTTTTTTGACAGGCAGAGTGGACAGTGAGAGAGAGAGAGACAGAGAGAAAGGTCTTCCTTTGCCGTTGGTTCACCCTCCAATGGCCGCCGCGGCCAGCGCGCTGCAGCCGGCGCACCGCGCTGATCCGGTGGCAGGAGCTAGGAGCCAGGAGCCAGGAGCCAGGAGCCAGGTGCTTTTCCTGGTCTCCCATGGGGTGCAGGGCCCAAGCACCTGGGCCATCCTCCACTGCACTCCCTGGCCACAGCAGAGAGCTGGCCTGGAAGAGGGGCAACCGGGACAGAATCCGGCGCCCCAACCGGGACTAGAACCCGGTGTGCCGGCGCCGCTAGGCGGAGGATTAGCCTAGTGAGCCGCGGCGCCGGCCTGAGTCCAAATTTTGACATCTGGAGGTGCTTATGAGACATTCAAATGGATTTGTCCCAAAGGCACATGTCTAAAGCTGTAGAAAAAAGGAATGACCAAAGAGACACCTTTGTCATCATGAGCAAGTAAATAGTGGTGCAATAGTCTACAAAATGGTGTGTAATTCTTGGAGATAATTAGTATGTTGTTTCGTAGACTGGCTTCCATGATGGACTGGTTCTATGTGATGCTTTGAACAAATAAAATTACCTTGTGGTCAAGTACATTTGGAACATGCATCAAATAACACCCTTCTTCTGAAAATGTACAAGGCACATTATTGGATTAAAGACCAGGAAGTCCAGTAGTGTCAAAACATGTTTTATAATGCTGTGTTTTTCAAACACAACCTCCTGCCTCCGTTGTTATAATACATAAGAAAGACACTAAACCATACCAGTATTTTGCCATATGGTTTTCATCTTGGACATGACCTATACCTGACTAACATGTCTCTGGGCAACTAGAATTCTGCTTCACTTTCCAACAGGAATAGGATGCAGTCAGTCTTTGTTCACAGAGCTGCAACACAAGTGTTTTTGATTGCTGGATGCTTAATATGGTATTGAAAGCAATTTGCAGGTGCAGTGCCACTCATTTTTTTCTCCAGAAGCCTTTTATTTAAGACATACAAACTTGATGCAGTTCATAAATACAACTTTAGGAACATAGTGATTCTTCCCACAGTACCTGCCCTCCCACTCATACTCTCACTCTTCTTCCTCCTCTCTCTCCTATTCCCATTCTTAATTTCTAAGTTCTTTCTTCATAACCCATTTGGAATTATTCCTAATAAAATGATAAAATAGAAAAAAAACAAATTTCTAAGTTCTATTTTCAATTAACTTTATATACATAAGATTAATTCTATAGTAAGTAAAGAGTTCAACAAATAGTATAGGCAAAAAAAAAAAAAAAAAAACAAAAAAAAACCCAAAAAACAAACTGCTCCTCAACAGTGGAGATAAGGGCTGTCCAAAGTCACAGCATCTCAATTTCACTACTATAAATGTCAATTTCACTACTATAGATTACCTTTTAGGTGCTCTGTTAGTTATTACAGATCAGGGCACAACAAGTTAATAGCCCCAGCCTGCAGCACCAGCATCCCATATGGGCACCGGTTGGATTCCTGGCTGCTCCACTTCTGATCCAGCTCCCTGCTAATATGCCTGGGAAAGCAGTGGAAGATGGCAGAAGTACTTGGCCCCTCTCATGCACATAGGTCTGCCTTGCCCAGACCTGGCTGTTGTGGCCATTTGGGAGGGTAAACCAGCTGATGGAAGATCCCCACCATGTGTAACTCTGCCTTTCAAATAGATAAATAAATCTCTATGCAAATAAAAATAAAAATACTCACTAAATTCTGAATTCTCTAAGTAGACGGGATAACTCTCCTTGCTGCTACTACACCTTGACCATAGCATTAACCTTGTATGTGAAAACTGAATGCCTGCTGTTTGTGTATTTCTATCCCACTGTAGTTTGGGAGCTTCCAAAGAAAAGGTTGGCAAACATTTGCAGGAGAGAATTGTGCAGCCCAAATGGTTTCTGTGCCAAGCTCTCAACTCATCCATTGCAGTGTGATGCAATGTACCCACAGATAATCCACAGATAAAATGTACAGGAATGAATGTAACTGAGCTTCTGTAAAAACTGATTTATGGACACAGAGATATGAATCATCAATAATTTTCCATGTTAAAAATATTTTTATTCCTTTGTTTTTCCCTGCAATCATTAGAAAAATGGAAAAACTATGGACTGGGTATTTAGCCTAGCTGTTAAGACACACACAGTCCATATTGGAGTACTTGGGTTTAATTCGTGGCTCTGATTCTTGACTCCAGCTTCCTGCTAACAAAGATCCCAGAAGGCAACAGTGGTGGCTCAGGGAGTTGAATTGCTGACACCCAGATGGGAGACGCGAATTGAGCTTCTAGCTCCTGGCCCTGGTTGTTGCAGACATTTGGGGAGTGGACCAGCAGGTGGGAGTGCTTGCTCTCTCTTTCTCCCCTCCCACCTCTCCCTCTCAAGTAAATAAATATTTTTTTAAAGAATCATTTATTTATTTGAAAGTCAGAGTTACACAGAGAGAGGAGTGGCAGACAGAGAGAGAGGTCTTCCATCCGATGGTTCACTCTCCGGATGGCTGCAACGGCCGGAGCTGCGCCGATTCAAAGCCAGGAGCCAGGAGGTTCTTTCAGGTCTCCCACTCAGGTGCAGGGGCCCAAGGGCTTGGGCCATCTTCCACTGCTTTCCCAGGCTGTAGCACAGAGTTGGATCAGAAGTGGAGCAGCTGAGTTTCGAACTGGTGCCCATATGGGATGCCAGCACTTCAGGCCAGGGCATTAACCCCCTTGCACCACAGCACCGGACCTAGTAAATAAATATTTTAAAAAATATTTTTAGCTTGTGGAACATGCAAACATAGACTTGGCCCATGTTCTGTAATTTGCTCACTCTGTTCTAAATGGTAGGGCTATTTTGCATTTATTTTCATGTATTGCATTCAGTGCTGGCAACCGACATTCTTGGTGCTGCACAAATGTTTGCTAAAATGATTCATGTGGAGACAAATGCTTATCATTTCATGATATCTTCCATCACCAACTTCAGTGTGTGAAACAGTACAAAATGTTAATTAACTGAAGATTAGCTAGAAACCACATTAAAATTTCAACACCTGCTAAAAAAAATCTTTCTGAAGTATGTTATTTCAATTTTCTGCCCTAGTAAGTACAGTTTCATGGACACACTTAATTATCTTGTGATGCCCTCAGGTTGGGATTAAAGATAAGAATTCTCATTGTGTGACCAAGTAAATGTAGACTATAGAAAGGATAGCTAATTGAACCCCAAATGCAAAGAGATTGAGGTTTACTCCAGAAAGAACCTGTTTGATGCAGATTAAATCCTTGAGATGTATTTGTTTTTCAGTGATATTTTCTTTTCTCTATAAAATGGGGCATAGATAACAAAAATAAAAGGAAACAAGAATGATTAATAAATGGTTCTTATTAACAGGGTTGAGTTCTATATAGGAAACTCTGAACATTGGAGTTGTTAATTTCATTATTCTTTCTCTCTATCCCCTCATATTGAGGAGCTAAAGCTGCAATGTTGATCAAGGAGAAAACATTGAAATAAATACATTTATAACCTTGGCCTAAGGAAAAATATCATGGTATCTATCAGATGAAAGCTTGGTTTTAATGATCTAGTTGAAGGTTTCCTTTAAATCTAAATGGACCCTCAGATGAGTATAATGATTTAACTATCTAGAAGTCTTTCCACGTGGCAAAAGCACAAAGACTTCTGGTTTTTTTCCACCCAAAGTTCACCTCAGTTAATTATTTATCTTATTTTTCAGCATGGTACAGTGGTAAAAGCACTCCTCTGGAGCAAAAGGACTTGGGGCCCTAGATTTGTTCTATAAATTACTAAGTTGATGCCAATATTAATACTTCACACAGTTGGGATGAGATTTCCTACTGCAAACATTGGATGAGGCATGCATATAGGTGGAGGGCTCAGTAGGTGTGTTTTTCCTCTATCTGATGATTTAGTCATATAATTACAGAATAATAAGCACAATACTAATTTCAATTTCTTGTCATTTTACTGTGTATTAGGGAAAGACCTGGGGCCAGTGCTGTGGTGTGGAAGGTTGAACCTCCACCTGCCTGCAATGCTGGCAGCCCATATACGTGCCATTTCAGGTCCTGCCTATTCCTCTTCCAATCCAGCTCCCTGCTAATGTGCCTAGGAAAGCAGTGGAAGATGGCCCAGGTACTGTGCCCTTTTACCCATGTGGGAGACCTGGAAGAAGCTCCTGGCTTTGACCTAGCCCAGCCCTGTCCTTTGTTTCCATTTGGAATGTAAACCAGTGGATGGAAGTTCTCTCTCTCTCTCTCTCTTCCTCTGTATTTATGACTTACAAACAATTAAGTGTTCTGCCATTGCATTGTACTAGAAGAGGCATTATGTCTATTTAGGTAAAAAAAAAAAGATTAATTTGCACAAGGTCATCTTTGTTCATCATTGTAGGCATTAGCAGTTAAATGCCATTCTTGAGAGAGTCATCATGAATGGGATACATAGATTTGACCTCCTATGAATCTTGAAAAAAATAAATGCAATGAGAGGAATTCTAGACAAGGCCTGGCTGCAGCTCTATGACAATTCTTTTTCACTCAATACTCGGAGTATGTATGTTCACACCAAAATGGCCAACCAGAGAGTACACTTTGAGAGGCATCACCAGGGAGGACCCTCAGGAGAAATCTATCTTTTATTCTAACTGCCACTGTGTTTGGAATTTCATAATAATTCAACCTTTTGGGTTAAGAAGTACCTTAAAATTTTTCTTCTTATTTTCTCTATCCATTCAATAAGTATTGATTGAACAATAATGATACATCAATACAATGTCAGGTACTTGAATAAAAAAAATACAGCTTTTTAGCTATTAAGATGATCATAGTCTATGGAAGGAGACAGAAAACTAATAATGACAATAATAGCTAACATTTATCATGGGCCAGATACTGTGGGAAACAATTAGGTATTGTCTCCCTTAATTCTTATAACAAACATAAATTACAAGCAAATTTATATTTATTTATTTATTAGTAGAAAACTGTTATTTAATAAATATAAATTTCAAAAGTACAACTTTTAGATTATAGCAGTTTTTCCTCCATAACCACCCTCCCACCCACAAACCATCCCATCTCCTACTCCCTCTCCCATCCCATTCTTCATTAAGATTCATTTTTAATTATCTTTATATACAGAAGATCAACTCTATACTAAGTAAAGATTTTAATAGTTTGCACCCACACAGACACGCAAAGTATAAAGTACTATTTGAAGACTAGTTTCACTGTTAATTCTCATAGTACAACACATAAGGACAGAGGTTCTACATGGGGAGCAAGTGCACAGTGACTCCTGTTGTTGATTTAACAATTGACACTCTTATTTATGACGTCAGTAATCACTCGAGGCTCTTGTCATACAAGCAAATTTAAACCCCATTTTCCATGCAGAAACTGAATGCCAAATGGGTAGACAGTATCTTAAGGAAACTGACCTAGATTAGGAACTGGAGTAGAAATGAAGAGGAGATAATCATCAACTAAGAAGATTTATTGCAACCTAACTGGTTGCTACTTTTTAATATTGCTTGCAATTTTTCTCACAAAATTTCTATTTATTTATTTATTCAGCAAAGGAGGGAGAGGGAGAGAGAGGGAGAAAGGGAGAGAGGGAAAGAGAGAGGGAGAAAGGGAGAGAGGGAAAGAGAGAGGGAGAAAGGGAGAGAGGGAGAGAGGGAGAGGGAGAGGGAGAGGGAGAGAGAAACAGAATTCTCATCTGCCGGCTCACTTCCCAAATGCTTGAAACAGCTAGAACTGGGCAGATGTCAAAGCTGGGAGCAAGGAACTCAGTCCAGGTCACCCATATGGATGGCGTAACCACTTGAGCGTAGTGGTTAAGACACTGCTTGGGATGCTCGCATCCCATATCTGAATGCCTGGGTTCGAGTTGTAGCACCGCACCTGATTCCAGCTTCCTACAAATGTACATCATGGGAGGCAGAGGTGATTGCTTAAGCACTCAGGTCTCTGCCATCCACATGGTAGACCAAGATTGAGGTCTGGGCTCCTGGCTTGGTTCTGACTCAATACCAACTGTTGTGGGCATTTGGGGAGTGAACCAAGTCTCTGCCTCCTTCTGAGTGTCTCCACCTTTCAAATAAATAAATAAATATATATATATATACACACATACATAGTTATGTATACACACACACACATACACACATATAAAAGGACATGGATCTTCTCCTAAACCTACTCTATCTATCCTACTTGATAGCTTTATTATCTTTAGTGCTCAGAACAAAAATCTTAGTGTCACTCTTGATTTCTCTTATTCTTCATATTTTAATGACTAGAAGTGAAATTAAAAGTTAACATCACCTGATAATAAGACACACTGATACAGAGGAAAAGACATTGAAAGAGAGAGAGAGAGAGAGAGATTGCCACTGTTGCTTTACCCCCCACCCCATGCCTGGCTGTGTATTCGAGCCACCATCAACCAAGTACTTGAATCACCCCTCATCTGCTGCCTCCCAGGACACACATCAGCAGGAGTGGAAGCAGGACTTGATCACAGGCACTCTGATATGGAACGTGGGTGTCTCAAGTGGTGACTTAACTCACTGGGCCACAGTGCCATTGTACTGCTCCTTCCGATATGATGAATTGAGAAAGTCACACATCATTTCAGCGATATTCTTGCCAAAAATGCAATGCAATCATAAACTAATCAGAAAAAACTGAATTGTGGGACATTCTACCAAACACCTGACGATTACTCATCAGAAGTGTCCAGGTGATGAAACACAAGGTACTAGCACACTGCTTGTACAGACTGGGGGAAAGTAAGGGGCTACAACTTTTAAATTCAATGTGGATTGCTCTAATGGGTACTGGAGCAGAGAAAGGACACTGAGGAAAACTGAAGAGATGCAAATTCTAAAATTTAGTTAATGGTTTTGTATCGATGCTAATTTCCTGGATTTGAACACTGCCTAATGGTTACATAATTAGTATTGGAGGAAGCCAAATTAAAGGTAGATGGGAGCTCTCTCTTTTTTGGAACATTTCTGCAACCCTAAAATTAGTCCTAAACAAAAAAAAATCATTTTGGACTTTATTTCAAAATTTATGTAAAATCTAGCCACTTCTTACATTCCTACTGAAACCACTTAGATTTATTGTAACCCTGTTTTTCAGCGAGCTTATTGCAGTCACATCTGCATTGATCTTTTTGCTTCTTTTCTTGCTGCCCTGAAATCAGTCTTCCATACAGTAGTCATAATATTCTTTTATAAGTCAAATATGAAGTCCTATGCCACTCCCTCCCCTCACGTTACACTTTGGGGAAAGGACAGGTTCTTACATTGTGCAGATAACCTGTTGCTGTTTTCCTTGGTTCCCTCTCTGGCCTCCTTTTGTACCACTCGCCCACTCATTCTTACTGGCTCCCATCACATTGACCGCCTTGATCTTCCCTGGATATATGAGGAACATTCCCACTGTGAAATGCGCGCACTAGCTGTTCTTTCTGCTAGGAGCACTTTAAGGATTAATGCCTTAACTCTCGAATGTCCTATCTCAATGAGGCTTACCCACCCTCTTAGCTTAAAATTTCAGTGCTGCCTGCTCACCCTCACTGGCACTCCCAATCCTCTTAGATATGTTCTACTTAAAAATCTGTCCATGATTTATCATCATCATCATGATCACTGTATCATCAATACTATCATTACTAGTAGTCTTCTAAAAACCTGAATATAAACTCCAGAATGGCAGAAATCTTTCCCATTTTTCCTGTTGACCTATCCCAAGAACCTAGAAATGTTTCTAGAACAGAGTAGGCACCCCTTAAATACCTGTAAATGAACAAAAGGTAGAATAGACAGAGATTGGCAATGACTTTGTGGTGAAAGTGTAGGGGGCGTGGTTAACTCAGTGGCTACTGACGTGGGTAACAGACAGGAAGATGATACAGCCAGGCTGTACATCAGGACAAACTTGTAAGGGGAGCTATCTACTAGACATCCCCAGGTAGGGGTCCAATAAACTGCTCAATGTGCAGCTCTGCAACTCGGGGCAAAGATCTTGGACGCTAAGAGACATTTAGATGTCTTCTCTTACAGCTACAGGCATGTGAAGAATGACAAAAGGAAGTCTCTTGCAAGTTAGCTATCCATCTCCTTACCAAGAGAAAGCCTGGGCCAGCGCCGTGGCTCACTAGGCTAATCCTCCGCCTTGTGGCGCCGGCACACCGGGTTCTAGTCCCGGTCGGGGCGCCGGATTCTGTCCCGGTTGCCCCTCTTCCAGGCCAGCTCTCTGCTGTGGCCAGGGAGTGCAGTGGAGGATGGCCCAAGTGCTTGGGCCCTGCACCCCATGGGAGACCAGGAAAAGCACCTGGCTCCTGGTTTCTGCCACCGGATCAGCGCGGTGCGCCGGCCACAGCACGCCAGCCACTGCGGCTATTGGAGGGTGAACCAACGGCAAAGGAAGACCTTTCTCTCTGTCTCTCTCTCTCACTGTCCACTCTGCCTGTCAAAAAAAAAAAAAAAAAGAGAAAGCCTGGGTGGCATAAAGCTCTGACAGCTTGCTGGTAGGTGGGATGGAGAACAGCTCAGAAACAAGGTGACTGGTATCGCAATTTGCCATAAAGCTAAACCATATTGAGGCAAGGAAAGGATTAGAGAATGCAAACAATTTCTTGTCCTTTATTTTATTTTTCAGACTTATTTTATTTATTTGAAAGACAGAATTAGAGAGAGAGAGAGAGAGAGGGAGAGAGGAGAGAGGTCTTCTATCTACTGGTTCACTCTGAAAATGGCCACAATGACTGGGGCTGGACCACACTGAATCCAGGAGCCGGGAGCTTCTTCCAGATCTCACACATGGGTGCAGGGGTCCAAACACTTGGGCCATGTTCCACTGCTTCCCTAGGCACATTAGCAGGAAGCTGGATTGGAAGTGAGGCAGCCAGGACTTGAACCAGTGCCCAAATGCATAACTTGCATCCCATATGGTAGCCTTACCAGCTATACCATAATGTCGGCCCCTCCTTGTTCTTTCAAATAAAACAGAACCAAGGGATAGTGGGGCACAACTTCTGATGCCCTATGCCAAACAAATCAAATGGGATTCAATACGAGGGTACTTGAAAAAGTTCATTAGCATTGATTCCATTTTCTACAAACTTTTCGGTGCCCCCTTATCTGTGTGCAGTTTTTGTGTTATAACTCGGCTGGAGTTGGGGCAGAGTGGGAAACAGTCTTCTGGTGCGGCAGGAGATGCATGGCCTAGCTCTTAGGTTTCTAAACTCTAACACTGGAGAGAACACTGGGCGGTGTTCCTCCTAGCCTGTTAAACTTATCCCCTCATCCTTCCTTCGGAGTGTAATTTTGTCATTCAACTTTCATTTGGCACAGGGCCAATGCACCAGGGAAGACAGATCTCTCTGTTTGCATGCTTCAAGGCAGGGTTAAAGTCTACTTTGGCAAGCCGTACGCGGAAAGAGAGAAAAGAAAATAAGGGCTATAAATCATCCGGAGGTCGGCATACAGCAGAAAGATATGCAATCCATTGTAGAAAAGAGTTCTGCTATCCTGTGCTTAGCCACGACCCTTCCTTCCCCTCCCGCTTGGTTCGAGCCAGGGAAGTGACATCTCACATGAGAGGCTGCTGTGAGAACAAAGACCCAAGGCTCCAGGCGAGCTGGTGGAAGGCTGACTCCTCAGCGACCTTCCTGAGGTCCTTGTTCTTGGGCTCAGAGAGTGTCCCCTTCGTGTTGATGCGATAGTACATCTTGAGAAATAATAAACACTTGTAACTCAATTCCTGTTGGTCTGTGCTCAACAGAGAATGGCGGGGTTCCCACCTTCTAACTAATCTGCTCCCCTTCATGGGACTCTTTCAGTTCTGCACCCACGAAGTCCTGGTGAGGATCAGATTTTAAAACACGCACTTCCTGAAATTAGGTGATATCTAAAAACCAAGCTTTTAGCTTCATCTCTACAACCAAACTTTAATGCCTTTTGCTTCCTTTTTAGATATGCTGACAACAGCTCTCATATGAGTCATCTAGGTAATTATTACCTGTTGCTTTTGTAATAAAATGCTGCTGATCAAATCTATCCTATCACTCTGCACGTCAGAAAAAAAAATTGTACGTGCTAGATTACACAAGAAGGTTGAAGAGAAAATGAATTTTGTTATAATTTTTTTAATTGATTGATAATCAGAGTCAGGAATCCCAGAAAGAAACTGTTCCGATGGCACAATGTGCATAAGGGTATCTTACCTGAGTTCTGGTTGTCAGTACCCAACTGGAAATGAACTAACTTGGAAAAAGGACTTGATATATTTGAGCTTCCTGTAACCCTTTCTGAAAGAACTTGAAATTCATTCATAATTGATTGTCAAATAATTGCTTGTCAGCTAGTTGTTTTCAATCAGATCATGTTTACCCAGGTACAAGAAAGAAGGAAACCAACATTTATTTAGCTAGGGTTTCCTGTTATAGTGTGTTTCCAGTGTAATGATGCATGTATCAAGGACTCAGTATACTGTGAATAAATATTTGTTGAATGGATAAATCAGCAATTAGCCAATAGCAAAATGTTCTCTTTGATTCAGGGACAAGGGGAGCCTTTCAGATGCATGTACTTATTGTCTCGTGGCCTTGAGGTATTATTAATGGAGCAAGTGCTCACGGACTTACCATGGGAGGCTTTGCTGCCTAGAAGATTCCTTGGCATTTTCTTGTGTGCCATAGAGAACTAATCACAGGCTAGCTGGGAAGAGAAGGGTTGACACTGGGTGATCATTCTGCAATACCTACCTCCCCATCCTGGCCCCTCAGCCACACCCAAGTATGCCCCATAGCTTCACAATGGGTCAAGTCCCCCATTCCAACTCTTCCTCCCAACAAATTTCACTATGCAACTGCAAGTTTGGTTTCAGAGTTGCACTTTAAAGCATTTGGCAAGGTGTTGAAGTACATGTAGCAATAACAATTTCATATCCATCTTTTACAGCTATGTGATCAGGTACAGCAGAACTATTAACCAGCGAGGTAGCCTCATGTCACAGGAGCTGCGTTCCTGGGATTTTAGTTACTGTCTTTGTTTGGACAAGCCCTCAAGACAAAAATTAATCATGCTGCATGGCCATGGTTTAGGCCCTGCAACCTTTGCTGTGGTTTCTGATATCTAACTAAGGCATGGCAATTTTGAGTGGGGGGACCATAAGATGTGGTTGAGGGCATTTACTACAGATCTGTGAAGCAAGCAGTTGGCTTTCATTTCCAAGGTACATTTGGTTACCACAGGTCAAATACACTTGCATGAGAAACTTTTGCGTCTAGGAATATAAATTGTGGGGCCAGTGATGTGGTCCAGCAGATTAAGCCATCTCCTGCTACATGCTATCCCATATGAGCTTGGGTTTGAGTCTTGGCTGCTCTACTTCCAATGTTTAAGCTCCCTGCTATTGAGCCTGGAAAAGTAGTAGAAGATGGCCCAAATACTTGGAACCCTGTCATCCATGTGGGAGACCTGAATGGAGTTCCAGGCTCCTGGATTTGGCCTGGCCCTGCCCTAGCCATTGCAGCCATTTGGGGAGTGAACCAGTGTATGGAAGATCTCTCTCTCTCTCTGACTTTCAAATAAATAAAAATAAATCTTTTAAAAAGAAATATAAATTCCATGCATAATATAATAATTGCATATGTAGTAAAGGAAGTTGTATTAAGGCCTCAGGGCAGCTTGGACATACAGACAGACTCCACATGCTAATGCCAGGGCAAGCACATGGGTGATTGAGAGGGATGACAATCTGAGTTGACTTTCAGGGAGATTCTAATTTCAGTAGTCTTCATGGATGGAATGGTCCTGGGGATTTGAACTGGGAAATGCTGAGCTAACTGAGCACATGCAGAGATCTGGTACTTTCCTTTTTTAATATGAACTACTCCAATCTTGAAGGTTAAGCCTGAGAAGTCTACCAACAGTTTGAATCATTGCAAACCTTTCTGGAAATCTGGGAAGATGAAAGATGAGGGATTAAGTTGGTTTCGATCTAAAGCATAGAATGTTCAGCACCCTTTTTGGCACAGCTGAATTAGCCAGAACTGTTACACCCTTCTCAGGAGAAGCTTAAGGCGGAAAGATTAAGGCTGGTGTAGGTCAAAGGTTAGCTGTGTTAATGTATTTGTTTGGGAAAGTATACAAAAGCCCTTATTAACCTTGGCTTTGGAGAGCTGAGCTGTCAGTCTCTCACGTTCCTTGATCACATTTTTATCTGAAAATGTTTTGAAGCAGTCTAGAATCAAAACAGAACCTATGTATCTCAGGTAGAAACATGTTGACCGGCAGCGAATCTCTAACATTATGTACACTGGCAACCTTCGGTAGATACCTATCGTATGAGCTATTCTTTTGTTCTTATATATTTAGTTACTATTTTAGGAGAGAAAATAATTTATTAAAAAGAAAAAAAAAGAGTGGAGGGAATATTTTCTGTTACATAAAGAAAAAAAAGTCATTTTTGGAAATTAAGCTTTCAGCTCCCTAATCTTCTAGGGGAATACTTACTATCTGAAAAAAAAAAGATAGGTGTCTTTTAGTCTTAGGGGGGTTTAGCAACAAACCATTATTGTTTGCAGACTGGGTCTTTTGTGAGAAGGCAAGCTGCCTTAATGACAGCTTATGCAATAGCAATCCATGATATAGTACTTACCTGGATGTAGCAACAACTGTGCATTAAGCCAAGAAGAAGGGGGAAAAAGTCAGTATCTTGTGCGTGAGAAGCTTGTAGATCCCCTGGGGTGACTTCATATAATTCTAAAATAGCAGGTAGCTTCTTGCATAGCTAATCAAGGCATCAGTGCCCGGAGCAAGTGGAGGTGGCTGACAGTGTACTTTGGTTTCAGGTGCATTCAGCTCTTTTTGAGTGATATGAGCTTAATTCATGTTCCAGTTTCTATACTGAAAGTTTATGCATTCTGATTTGGCAAAAATCCTCTCCTGTTACCTGACAGCTCTATGCTTTGATAAAGTTGTTGACCTTAACGTGTTACTTAGATGTGTTCATCGCATGCAGTGAGAAAGTTAGTATAGCTGAATCAAGGGAACAGTTGTTTTTTTTTTGTTTGTTTTTAAAGCATCTGAGTTATCCCACCACACCCCACCCCAGTTCCATTCATTGCTTAGCAAAAGACACAGGTGGCTTACCTGAAAAACTTGAAATACACAGTGTGGGTAAGTGGCAAGAGCTGAAAGAGGAGGGAGTCATCCTGGGTTTGTCAAGTAGGTGGCTTATTTCTGGAGAAAGCAGTCCTTGGGTCAGAATGAAGGTCAGGGAGTGACAACCTGAGATACATGTAATTGCTGGTGCCTTGAGGTTTTTAAAAGAAAGTCGAATATTAGCAGGAGGCTTTGGTTTGTCCCTTTGCCTATCCGAAGGTCTTCTCTGACTCTCTCTGGTGCAGTGCATGGAGGAAATGTTTTCTCTTCTGCACTATTGGCCATGTGCTGGGCAATTATTGGCATGAAGAGAACCTGCCTTAGAGAACAGAAGGTTTGGAATCACACTGACTGCTTGCGTGCTCATGAACCTACAAGTGGAAACTACATGTGCAAAGAGCCCATAATTTCACTCTAATAGATATTTAGCAGCTTAAATGAAATAACAAGGAGTTCATTCACCCAGGCGCCAACCAGGAAGATTTGCTGGGTATTTTGCATTCCACTCTTTGAAAGGAAAAACATGATTTTTGATACTTTCCCAAGATATATGAATATTTTGGTATGCAAAGTGATAATACATAGCATACCTTTAAAATTAGACCAAATTCTGTTTGGCCAAGAGGATTTATTGCTGTCACTATAATGAAGGCCAGTCAATCAGTTTGAATTTTTCTTCTAAATCAGTTGATTAGAGCTTGCTCAGGCAGCTACTTGCTTTCATGCTTTATTTGTTCATATGCTGCTCGATTTTCTTGTGCTTAACTGAAAGGCGTGTTACAAACAAAAATGAACACCATAAATTGCTACTCTCCGTGCATTTCTCTTTAATCTCTGGACCCCAGCTCTTTCATAGATGGTTTGTGGATATCATAGTCTTCCTTTCTAGCTACTCAAAATTCAGTGGGTCACAAGAGAGTTCATTATCCCTCGTCCAATCTCATATTCCTTCAAGTCAGTCCTTTATGTCTTTTTTTGATCTGCTACTGGCACATCCATTTAGTGCCTCCGTGTGTTGAGGAACCTGCCACATCAACAGGACGATAGTATACTGGTTACCTTGGCAAAGCACTCCTTCTCTGCTGGCAGAGCAGAGCAGGGTAAAATCATAAAATCTGGTTTGTGTTTGGTATATGACTTTGTAGTTACCAGTATATAATACAGGGATGATAATAGGATGTTTTCTTTAAGTCAGAACATGAAAATATGGTGCTTAGCTTGGTGTTTGGTGTTCAATAAATGTCAGTTAATATGAGTGTCCACTGGCCTTCCTGCCTCTCTAACTCATTTTCCCCACATCAGTAAAATTGTCTTCCTTTTACAAGCACCCCTGACCAAGCTCTTGAGCTCCTTAGAGGCCCCCAGTCACCACCAACCCTGGTCTTTGCACACATTCAAAGTCCTTCCTGCCATTCCTATACACACCCAAGTCTCCATGCCTACACCATGCCTCCCAGTCTCATTAGATGTCTGGTGCTGTCCAGCCGGCTCTTGCCCCCATGCCTTTGGTCACTATCTGCCCGGAACTCCAGTTTCTTTCTCTAACACTTGTCAAAATGATATTCACCCCTGCAGGTCCTGTTCAAATGCCACCTCTCTTCAGAAACATCTTTATCTAAATAGGTTCTGAAGTCTTCCCTGGCCATCTAATTACAATCAATTCCTTTTTTAGCACAGACTCACAGCATTTCGCTAGTATCTTTTTTTTTTTTTTTTGAAAGATTTATTTATTTATTTGAAAAGTAGAGTAACAGACAGAGAAGGAGAGGCAGAGAGACAGAGAGGACCTTCCATCTGCTGGTTCACTCCCCAAATGGCCGCAATGGCTGGTATCAGGCCGGGCCAAAGCCAGGAGCCTGGAACTCCATCTTGATCTCCCTCCTGGGTTCAGGGGCCCAAGGGCCTGGACCGTCTTCTGCTGCTTTCCCAGGTGCGTTAGCAGAGAGCTGGAATGGAAGTGGAATAGCTGGTACTAAAACCAGTGCTCCTACAGGATGCCAACATTGCAGGTGGTGGCTTAACCAGCTGCACCACAGTGCTGGCCCCACTTGGCTTGCATTTTGAGTTAGACTTGCTCAACTGTGTTTTGTTCGAGTTAGTTGCTCATAACTCTCTTCTTAACGTGCTTCTGAACAACTCCAGGGCAGGAACTGTGGCCTTTTAAAATCTCAGAATCCACATAATGCTTTGTCATGATATACTTGTACAATCCATAAGTGCTTTAGAATCGAGTTGAAATTGAATACTAGATGGACAGGCTATAAAAATGGATGAGTGAGCTGGGCCCACTGCTCTGGGTACGGCTATTACAGAGCTTAGGAAGTATGCTGCTGGTGGCATACGAGTGTAGGAAAGTGAGAGGCGTGGAACTTCGCAATTTCTCTGATTCCCAGCATCAGGGCTTCTCCTGGATGAGAGAGCAAACACGACATGAGCTGTCACTTGGGCTCACACTGAGAAGTTAATAGAGATTTCCTACTCTACAAAGAAAGCGGGGAGAGGGTCACTTCTACTTCATACATAAATCCTCAAAATGTGGGTCTTGGCCCATTCAGTGGTGAGATCCGGGCAGGGAAAGCTGAACTTTGTCTCTGCCTGGGGGATGAATAAGAGGTGTCCAGATTTTACTGACATTACCTAGGAAGCCAATTCCAGCATACAAGAGAGACATGTTGTCTCAATGCCTGAGAAAGTTCCCTAGCTGAACTGATAGGAAAGGTGTTCAGAGTGTCTGTGGTGAAGATGCTACCCACCTACTGAAGCCTTGCCCCCCCCCCCCCCTTGGCTGACAGAGGTCAAGGCTGGGATGCACCTGCCTACCGCAGGACTGCAGTGTCAAGCTTCCCTTGCAGCCAGGTCTTAGGCAAAGTAATATACTCCCAAGAGAGGTATGCGTGCCTGTTGCCACCCACTTCTTAAAGGAAAAACTCTGGTGCTCAACCCATTCTTTCTTCCTCTTGCTATTGATTGAGAGGGAAGCCCTTAAGCTGACTGTTGGTAGCTATAAAGCTATCACCAAACATTTATTGAATACTGATTATATGTTAAGCCCCGAGGGAGATAAAGATGTGAATGAATGTTTCTCAGTCTGTATCTTTAAGGAGTCTATAGTCAGATTGAATGGGGAACAATGCTAATAATAAAATGAACTGCTGGAGGCAGGCAATTTCTTAGGACAGAGAGGATGGATATACACTAGCACAGGAAGATCACTTTTGCTGACCATGATGTCAGACCTGAGAGAGTTCTGGGGATCAATCAGATTCAGAAAGAGGTAAGGAAGCATACCAGATGGGCAAGTGCAGCAGTGCGTGTTTTGAGATTGGTAGGGGTGATAGTGAACCCGCTAATTTGGACACATGAAGCAATTAGCTTGTAGCAGGAAGCATGGAAGTTACCTCTGGAGAAGCTGTCAGGATGTGACTGGGAGAAGTCTTGAATACCAGACTGCTGGGAAACATTGCAGCCAAAGAGGCACTGTCTATTGTAGCATCTTTGCCTACAGGAGTGACCCTTTCCGGGTGAATGTAGTCACCCAAGCACACTTTGTTTGTTCACAGATCTGTTGTCCTTGTATCTTGTAGGAAGCAGTGAGAAATCTGGTTCAGTCTCCAAAGTACAGTTTTTCTACAAATAGCTCATTTGTTCAGCAAGGGCCTGAGGCCACTGCACAGAACAAACTGCAGAGGAACGAATATACAGACAGGTTGTGTTACAGCTTCAAGCCTTCCCTTTGACCCCACCTTTAAAACAAACTTTCTCTCGTCTTCCTGCTTTCCCATTTTCTACATCAGTGACTTCTCACTGTACCTGTCTTTGTGTAATAACTTCTTTGAAAAAAAAAATGCAAGCAAACTTTGCATGTTTAATCTCATTCTTCTTACCTCACCGACTGGCATCTTATTGATTTCCTTGTCCAAGAAGTCATGTTCAGACTCGGTTCCTCTACAGTCGATCTTATTTGTTTTTATTTATCAACTACCTAGCAACACAGTCTTTAAGAGAACCCTCCTTAACAATTGGTATCCCACATGCATTTCTACCATATTATGTAGACTTTTCCAGCTCCGCACAAACTTCTTTTCCTTTCAAACCAGCGGTAATTAATCATCTCAAAAGGTGAGAAAGTACCAGGGAAAATCCAACTCATGGAAAATTTACTTCTAGGTGTTTTTCCTTGTCTTATCTCCAAAGAGTTAGACTTTTATTGTCTTGAAAGGTGCAAAAGTTTCAGTGAAGGAGAGTTAGATTGCAGCTGGCCACACTTGAGTCATAGCCTTCAACTTGGGTGGGCTAACATTAGCTTCAACGTGTTTCCTAAACGTGTGAGGTTGTGAGGCCGAGACACAGGAAGAATTTTCTGTGACCCTTTGTCCAAGAGTGAACTTTATTAAATTACTGAATCTGATGTGGGAGAAGAGTGTAAAAATAAGAAGTCTTCTCAGGTTAAAATGCTTGAATTATACAAAATATTACTCCTGACAATGTGATGGAAAATGTTGTAGAATTATTTTTCATATCTTAGAAAATCAAGACTGGAGGATACTTTTGGGCTGTAGAAATGAATTCTGAACTAAACTTTGGACATGTCAGTAACTTAAGTTATGAAACATTCTATGGTGGTAATGGACAAAATTGTGACCAAGAGTTTGGTAATGTTTGTGAAAGGCAGAGAGAGAGAGAGAGAGAGAGAGAGAGAGAGAGAGACGGAAAACTCATCTACTGGTTCACATCTGGAGTGCCTGCAATGACTAGGCCTGAACTGGGCTAGGCCAAGGCCAGAAGCCAGGAACTTAATCGGGGTGACAGAAGGGCAACTTCTTGAGCCATCACCTATTACCTCAAGAGTCCCCTTAAATAGGAAACTGGACTCAAGAGCAGATTCAATACTCAAACACAGGCGCTCCAAATGGCTAAACTTCCACTCCTGGCTTCATCTTTAGTGCATTTTGGCAAGTTGTGTTTAAACAGGTCTTGATATTATACTCTTTAAATGCCAGATGTTTTCCCTCCTTGTACAAGTAGGACTATCAGTTATGGAAATGAGCTCATATTGGTATTGGCACCAGCAGAATGCTTGCTGAAACATGGATTTGGGGTGAAAAATGTGACTCTTCATTTATCCTGTCCATGTACAGCTTTGCTTTTATTTTCCTACCTCTACCTGCCAATTGCTGTTTCTCTTTTTAGTTTCTATCTTTTGCTACCCCAAATTCCTTTCCTTAGATTCTACATGCCATTGTTTTTATTTTTCAAGTGAAGGTTCTAGGAGACAGAGGGGAGTGACTGTTGGTGGATAGGGGTTTCTTCGCGGATGATGAAAATGTTCCAAAACTGATTGTGGGGACAGCTGTGCAACTCTGTGAATGCTCCCCCAAATCCCACTGAGTTTACTCTTTAAATATATGAATTATACATCAATGAAGCTGTCATTTCTTTAAAAAGTCTAGTGTTATTTAGAGCTTTACATTTCGGAAGTTTTCCAGAAGACGTTGTCCAGCTCTGCCTAACTACATTGCTGTGTTAAGGCCATCATGAAATCAGGTTGACATTTCTGATCTTTTCCAAGTCCTGTATATTTTATTAAGTCTTGGATGGGGCACTCTTATAGTTTAAATCAGTGACTTGTGGCACATTACCCTTCAGACCAAAAGATGATGGTTTCTCTTAACATTTTGCCCCATTACCTTATTTAGAGTGGATTTTACCTATTAACTTAACAATTTCTTTCTCCTAATCTGAAAAATCGATGTTAGAAATTTCATGTTGAAAATCTTGAGTGCTATTTTCTTTGCTCGAAACTTTATGTATATATACTACTCTCTCTAAAAAAATAATTGAAGCTGACATGTATGTTCATATCCTCATGAATCTGCTAAGGCAACGGCCCTTGCCTGAGTGACTTCATCTGCAACTGTTCAAACACAACCCTTTCTTCAATGCCTTGCTCAAGTCTAACAACTTCACAGAACTTTTCATGTATTCTCAAGCCCACTTCCTTCCAAGTTACTAAATATTTAGAGTTTTCATCAGCATAGCCATGACATGGCAAAAAAAATATTTAACTTCAACTTACTAACTTCGCCAGTACATAGTCTATATGTCATGTGACTTAAATCTTTTGAAAAATAAAGTTAACTGGGGCCGGTGATGTGGCATAGCAGATAAAGCTGCCACCTACAGTGCCGGCATCCCACATGGGTGCTGGTTCAAGATATGGCTGTTCCACTTCCAATCTAGCTCTCTGCAATGGCCTGGGAAAGCAGCGGAAGATAGTCCAAGTCCTTGGGCGTCTGCACCCACATGGGAGACCCAGAGGAAGCTCCTGGCTCCAGGTTCCTGGCTCCTGGCTTTGGATCGGATCAGTTCTGGCTGTTGTGGCCATTTGGGGAGTGAACCAGCAGAGAGAATATCTCTCTCTCTTCCCCTGCTTTTCTGTAACTCTGTCTTCCAAATAAATAAACAAATCTTAAAAAAAAAATAAAGATAACTACCCTTCATTGACTGAATTGAATTGCCCCCTGAACTAGATGGCTGAAGTTCATATTTGAACAACACAACCCCATTTAGAATAACACATCGAAGTTCTGTTTCACACCTTCTCCACTTACGAGGGGGTCTTCAAGAAATTCATAAAAAATGTGTGTTAGAAAAAACTGTGCCTGAATTTCAAAATTTTTTTCCATCAAAATAAACTTACCATTTAATTTCATTTTTCTGTAAACTTTTTGAAGTAACTCAGACATCATCTCATCCCTTGTCAAAAGTAAGTGCCATTGAAGTTTGATGAATCTTTTGCCACATACATATGGATATGTCATTAAATCAAGAATCAGGGTCATATTCCATTCATTTTTTATTTATTTGCAAGTCAGAGAGAGAGAGAGAGATCTTCCACCTGCTGATTCACTCCCCCAAATACCTTCAGCAGCTGGGGCTGGGCCAGGCAAATGGGAGAGCTAGGAACTCAATGCAGGTCTCCCAGATGGGTGGAAGGGACCTAAGTACTTGAGCCATCACCTGCTTCCACCTAGGATGCATATTAACAGGAAGTCGGCATCCGGATTGGAGCTTGAACTTGAACCCAGGCACTCCCACTTGGTATGGGATGTGGGTTTTCAATCAGCAACCCCACTGCTGCACCAAGTGCCCACCCCCAGCAATGCACTTATCGTCTTCTGAATTTATTATCTCTGTCTCTTATTTGAGTCATAATGAAAATGTTTAGTAGCATCAGTTACATTGATGCTTTCTGTTTTGTTTGAGTTTTCATGCATATTTGTCAAAGTCTACACTGCTTTTATTCACTGAGCAGGAATCTATTGAGGGCTGAAGTGAGCTGGATACTGCATAGGCCTTGAGATCAGAGATAAACAAAATCAAAAGTTCTTTGTCTTCAAGAAGTTGACACTTTAACAATGGATTGGAATATTAAACAATATTAAATTAATTAATATGATAATAAATGCCCACCAAGATTTTGAAGAGTAAAATATTGCATCCCTCTGAGATGCAATATTATGTGGATAACATGCCACCCCTCTGGGCAGGTAACATTTCAGGTGAATCTAAATGATGGGGAGAAAACCAGACAGGGGTAGACTTGGGGCAAGGGCACCATAGGCAGAGGGAACCTGTAGGGTTAAAGTCTGGTATTGCTGGAGCAGAGCAAAAGAGGACAGGGCTTGGATCAAGCAGGGATTCTATAGCAATGTACCACAGTTGATTTTTGTTGTAATTGCAACGGGCAGTTACTAGAAGATCTTAAGTAGGGTGTGATTATGCTTTGATTTCTGGTTTCAAACAACATCAGAGACTAATTAGTGGCAGTTATAATATTTTATATTTATTTATATATTATGGTATTATTTATATATAAGATGTAGTTGATTTTGGAGGAATAGCCTAATGTGTGTGACTTATTTTTCCTGTGCAGAAAATGTACGTCTTGTTGAATGAATGAATGTTTAGAGATCATTTGGAGAATGATATCTAAGCAAAAACAAAAGGCCAATGATTTATTGACCAGTGATGACCTCTCTCTGTCTCTTTCTTTCTTGCTGCTTTCTTTGCATTTTAAGAATTTGTTTTGGCCTGTGCCATGGCTCACTAGGCTAATCCTCTGCCTGCAGCACCGGCACCCCAGGTTCTAGTCCCAGTTGGGGCGCCGGTTCTGTCCCGGTTGCTCCTCTTCCAGTCCAGCCCTCTGCTGTGGCCTGGGAAGGCAGTGGAGGATGGCCCAAGTCCTTGGGCCCTGCACCCGCATGGGAGACCAGGAGAAGCACCTGGCTCCTGCCTTCAGATCAGCGCGATGCACCGGCCGCAGCGCGCTGGCCGCGGCAGCCATTGGAGGGTGAACCAACGGAAAAGGAAGACCTTTCTCTCTGTCTCTCTCTCACATTAATTCTGCCTGTCAAAAAAAAAAAAAAAAAAAAAAAGAATGTTTTAATGTCACAAAAGTAAAACAATGTGACACACACAAGCATACACACACACAAAAAAACACTCAAAACCAGAAACCTATAGAGTACAGAGTGAGTCTTCCTCCCTCATCCAGGCCAACCTTACAGGGGTAAACAAGGTCAGCAGGTATAGGTTCTTCCATACCTTTTCCTATACTTATGCAAATAAGATCGTATGGTGATATGATGCTCTTTTTCTTTTCTTTTCTTTTCTCTTCTTTTCTTTTCTCTTTTTTTTTCCTCTTTCCTTTCCTTTCTTTCCTTTTACAATAAAAAGGTATTATGGCTTTGTTTGTAAATACAGTTCTGTAACTCACTCATTCAACTCATTCACTTACTCATTCTAGTACTGAGCCACTATAGGGATCATCTGCTGTACGTCAGATCCTGTGTTGGGCCCCAGAGCTCTTGTATGGGATTCCCTGCCAGGGTTTCCTAGTTTGGCCTAAGGGAGAGGACATTTCTGTCTCCCAGTGAGCACTCACTATGTGCTGAATCCTTCAGGCTTTGCCCATTCTGGACTACCTGGTTCTATGAAATGTGGATGTTTGAATTTACCAGTGGTTGTTGAAATCACAGAAGACACCACTACGGATTATGGTCTGAACTTGTGGTATCAGAAATGATACAAGAGTAATTCCTTTGTACTTCCCTGCTCACAATGCAATGCTAAAAGAAAGGATTTCATGTGAGGCTCAAAACATTGTGCAATGGGGAAACAAGGAGTGGCTTGACTTTTCTGGTAATCTCTTTTCTGTACCTTGATATTGTCCTATTGTTGCCTCTGCGTATCCTGGTGATATGTGTTGAATTAAAAACTCCTTTTCTAGAAGTCGAAATCTAGAACTCAGAAGGTAAACTTCATGACAACTGTGCTCACAGCCATGAGAGGCAGAAACTCTTTTCTGCAGGGCCCATTTCATGAACCAAGATGTAAGGCGGTGTGTGTGTGTGTGCGCGTGCGTGCATAGGTCTTGCTGGGAGTCAGTTTCATCAGTTTCCATATGTGGGTTTCTTATGTCCTAAAAATCAGCTGCATCACAAGAGACCCAGGTTCCTTTTCTGGGGTGCAGTTGACCCAACAGGGAAAGAATGTGTCCTTTGACTACAAGTTTACATCCTGGTTCTGCCACTAATTATGAGGACCCAGCCAAAAAGCTTCACTTCTAAGTGCTCCAAGCTGCAATACGGTAGCAGTAATCTCTACTGCTTTCAAAAACAACTACTTCGGGGCGTTATTTTTATGTGAGCTCATGTAAACGAAGCCAGGCAAAGAACGGTCTCTTTGTTTCATCCCCCTTTTCCTTCCTAAAGATGTGATTGTCAGGTCTCGTTTTAGGGCTTATGAATATCACCGTGTTGTGAGAACATTAGAGGTTGGTAACAGGCTCACAGGCAAAGCCTCACCACAGTGCTAAATTGAGTGCAGAATCCTGGCTTCCTTTTAGGACACGCAGGGATAGCCAAAGTCGCCGCGGATTAAGTGAGCTGATGGATTTCTGTGATTAAGTTGGAATCTCAACCATTGGCAAAGATATGCGGCCTGGGACAAATGGAAAGTCAAGGCTGGAGATGTTAGAAGAACATTCAGATGAAGGCTGCTAAGTGCAGGCAAGGACTGACCCTCCATTCAGCTGCCAGTGTTTGACTTGGTTACACTTTGTTTCCTCTCCAAACTGGCACTTTATTTTCAGCCCTCAAATAAAGAACAACCGTTTGATTTTGTAATGTAAAAACTATTATTGCCCTTAGGAACAGGATTACTGAACTTTCTGTGCCTAGTGTTTATGCCTTTAAGAAGCACAGTGTTTCCAAGAGAATTGAATGCCTTTTTTGTACCATGATGTTTTTCTATCACTCCATCTAAGTTTCGTACCTTAATGTCTGGGAAACTTGTTTATATAAATTCACAGAAACCTGACAAACAGGAGGAATTTGTTCTCTGTCTTTTAGAGATGGGCAAATCCCTAAAGAGCTTGTTCATTGCATGCTAACCACTGCTGTGAGCCAGGCGCCTTTCCTTTCTAAGGCAAAGATTCATTGGGACTTGTGGGGAAGACACTGCATGGGGAACATTAGTCTCAAAAAACCGTGCGCTTAGCAAGCAGCACCACGTGTTACAGATTCATCTACCTACATATGGGAACTTTTGCATGCTCCAAAACTGGTCTTTACGGTTTGCATAGTTTGGTGTATTTTGTTTCCAACTACGGTGTTGTAAATGGTGATGGCATAAAAACATTGGTAATCTAAACATTGAAGGCCAAAGCATGAGCAGGAAGAATTTAAGTGTGGAGAGAAGAGGCTGGAGAAAAAAAAAAAATGAGTCAGATGGCAAAGGGTTTTGCATGTCAGGCTCCAGGGCTTAAACTACATTCCGAGGAATCTTCAACAGGGTAAGAGGGAGCCACGGGAGCTATGAAAGACAGCTGATGAGATGTTTAGACCCGTAATTTTGGAATTGATTTGAAGGATGATGCCTAAATTCAGGACGACCACATGGATGGTTATGGAGAAGTGTAAGCCAAGAAAAAGGCCTTGAAGGGAAGCTGTTGGAGTAAGGATAGAAGGATTGGGACAAGTTGGGATGAATGGATGAGAAACAATGGCAGCAAAATAGTGACAATTAGAATGCATGATTAACTCATTCTTCAGGTCAGACAGTGTCCTAACAAATCAATAGGTCATATCAAGTTTAAAGAAAAATTTTCATGTCATATTTATCAGGGAAATTTGGCTTGCTTTGGTGAGACTCTACAGAACCTGGAAAGAGCTGCTTTTTTACTCACTTTCAAAAAACTGATTTATCATCATTCATAAGCTTTTTCAGAGATCCTCTTCCTGAAATATCAAATATTATTAAGACCAACCAAAGGGAAATTTATAAAGAGGTAAAATGCTATGTATGTATTTTATTTTTAAAGGACTTATTTATTTGAAAGTCAGAGTTTATGTATTTGAAAGGCTGTGCTACAGAGAGGAGGTTTGGTGAGATAGAGAGGGTAAGGTCTTCCATCCTCTGGTTCACTCCCCAAATGGCCACAATGGCTGGGATTGGGCCAGTCTGAAACCAGGAGCCTGGAGCTCCATCACAGTCTCTCACATGGAGGGCAGGAGTCCAAGTGCTTGAGCCATCTTCTGTTGCCTTCCCTGGGCATTAGCAGGGAGCTGGATTGGACGTGGAGCGTCTGGGACTAGAACTGGTGTTCATAGGGGAGTTGGATGTTGCAGGAGACAGCTTGACTTGGTGCACCACAAAACCGGCTCCAGTATATTTATTTTATTTCTATTTTTGAATTATTTGAGTGCTTACTATGCTTTCTTTTTTGGCCTTGCTAAGTTTTTAATGCCTGTAAAAAAGTTCATCTCATTGGTTACCTTCATATCACGAAATAAAGGAGGAGATTTAAACTAAGAGGTACAATAAAAGGAGTTCTAAAAATTTATGAAGCAAGAGGAAGGCAAGCATTTGGCCTAGCAGATAATGTACTATTGAAAATTCCTATGTCCCAAGTGGCTGGATTCAATTCCCAGTTCTGGACCCTTAACCCTGCTTCCTACCAAAGCATGCCCTGGGATCCATCATCCATGGAATAAGTATGTGTCATGAGCAAAGCACTGAATGTAGGTGGTAGAAGCTGAGAAATGGGTCCAAAAACAGGCAAGAAAAACTTTTAGAAATTTGAAGATATCGGGGCCGGCACTGTGGTGTAGTAGGCGAGGCTTCCACCTGCATCCCCAGCATCCCATATGGGCACTGGTGGTTGGGCCCTTGCACCTGCTTGGGAGTCCTGGAAGAAACTCCTGGCTCCTGGCTTTGGATCGGTGCAGCTCTGGCCATTGCAGCCATTTGGGGAGTGAATCAGCAGATGGAAGACCTCTCTCTCTGTCTCTCCCTCTCCCTGTCTGTAACTATTTCTCAAATAAATAAGTAAATCTTAAAAAAAAAAAAAGAAAGAGATGACAACTCATATTATTTAATTGACTAGGGCCACGTAGCAATTCAGGACAACATTCCAAGACACACCAAGCAGAAACAAATTGGTTGAGAACTAAATAAGTGATACTGAAAACAAATGTCCAAAACAGAGAAAAGCTATGTTGGCTTGAATGGTCAAGATGGGTCCCAGGCGACCCTGTGTAGATGCAGAACCAGAAGACAGAATTCAAAGATACATGCCAGATATGTTCTTGTCAAAAAGAACACTGGAGACTTGCAGTCAGAAAAGTAGGTTGAAGTCCAAAGTGAAAGACAAAATAACCTAGGTAGTAAGAGCTGCTTTTGAGCCTTGAGGGAGAATCCCAAAACAGTCACCAGCAAGCTATTTTTTAATATTTATTTATTTATTTATTTATTTAGATTTATTTGATTTATTTGAAAGAGTTACAGAGAGAGGTAGAGACAGAGAGAGAGGTCTTCCATCCACTGGTTCACTCCCCAGATGGCCATAATGGCTGGAGCTGGGCCGATCCGAAGTCAGGAGCCAGGAGCCTCTTCTGGGTCTCCCACATGAGTGCAGGTTGCCCAAGGACTTGGCCCATCTTCTACTGCTTTCCCAGGCCATAAAAGAGAGCTGGATCAGAAGAGGAGCAGCAGGGACTCAAACCGGCAAAATGCAAAAGATTTCTATAATCTGAAGAGAAACCAGAGTATCTAACCCTCAATTTCAATAAAAATTATTTCAGAGAGCTGTGACACAATATAAGAAAAAAGTGCTTAGCACATTGCTGTTTAGTAAACAGCAAGTCAAGAAGTGTGAATTCCATGTGTCCTTAAGTAATGAGGGCTAGTTTTTGATGTGAAAAGTGACACAATGAGAAATTGTCATTCAAATGATCAATAACAGGGTATTACATGGATTAGGGAAGGGACACAGTTTGTAGGAAGAAGAAAGCTGTCACATGAAATTTAGCATGTCTCCAAATATCAGAATTATACTTGTGATGATAGAAATAAAAAGAAATGACAATTGGAGGGTATGCCAGAGATTTTGTGTAGAAGGTAAATAAGAGGTCACTACAGGCTGCTAGGGGAGTAAAGCTAAGAACTCCACATCTAATCCTGAAACTTTGGGGTCCTCTAGCTTAGGAAGTGGTGATCCTATTAACAGCGAAGTGTGGGGGAGTATTGGGTTTTAGAGGGGTTGGGTGAGGTTTAGTTTGCATTGTTTCACAGTTGAGATGTAAACTGGTACTACTGAGGAATAGCTAGAGAGGTTCAGGGGGCAGAGGTTACACGTGATACAACCCCACATTCAGAGGGGTGCAAAGGGATGGGGGGAGCCTGCAGAGAAGGCAGGCAAGAAACAGACAAGAACAGAAGGAGAGGCCGTGGGACATGGGACAAAGTATTACAGAGACAGGTGCTGCCATAATGAGGTACAGTGTTCAGGAATGTCGAGGAACGTGTCAAAGCCCCCGAACTGTCCTGTCCCTAGGAGGTCATTGTCAACCTTGACATAGGTGCTTCCCATGTTTCAGAAACATGGCGGAAGCAGAAGAGCCCAGGCTGAGACGAGATGGAGGTAGAAGGGGTAGCAGGCAGCAGGTGATAAATTCGACAAGCAAGGAAGAAAGTAAATAACAGGCAGCAGGAGAGCAGCTGAGTTTCCAAAATGGGAGATAACAGAGCCTTTTGGCAGGCAGAAGGCCTGGAACATGCGGTAGGGAAACCTAAATTTGCTGGAAAGGCAGGGGCTAACAGAAGAAATAAGTTCCTAGACTAGAAAGACGATGGAATGGGAAGAAGGCAAGCACTGGGACAAGTCTACCTTGTAAATGAGAAGGAGGAAAAGCAGTGGGCATCAAAACAGGTATCTGCAACCGGACATTCAGTGGCCGTGGCAAAAATGAAATTTCAAATTGTCCCCAAATTGGGAACTGAGAAAACAGGGACCGACAGAAGGAAAATGAGGGAAGTTCTTCAAGAAGGAATCACCGTGTGTCGGTCATCTTTAGGGCGGTGAAAGAACAGCAAACCTTAAGAACAGTATTGTGAGTTGGCAAAGGTCTGGCCACTTAAAGAACTTTAATAACCCTGGCAAGACCCGGAAGTATCAGCATTTCATCATGGAATTTTAAAACAGATTCAGAAGGGCAATGACAAATTCAAAGGAAAGTGGTGCTAGAGAAAAAAAAAAAAAAACTGCTTCCAGGGATGGACTATCCCACACCAGGAAGGAGAAAAACTGGCATTTCCTGATCAGGCACAACTAAGTAGAAACAACATAGGAGACAAGGGCTCAGCATGTTTTGACGTCAGCCAGCAACCAATGGGATTTACCAGAAAGAACGTTTAAACAGACACTAGAAATGATCCAGAGAATTTTAAGCTTTTATTTTCAAGTCACCCAATTAGAAAGTGACATGGCAGCTTATCACCCGGCAATACGTCAGCATTTTATATTCAAGCATCCCAAGTTGACAAATCAACCAGCTGAACAAAATGTTGCACAGCGGGACAGGCCACGATGGAGGAGAGCTGCTTGCAAGCCAGAATAAATACCATTACGCGTGACATTTCAGAATGACGAGGATTCAAAAGCATAGCATACGAAGGAAATTTCACAACAATGAACGGGAGAGAGGGAAATACCCTGGCGGGTGAAGGAAGACAAACAAAAGAGAAGACAAAAACGGAATCAACCGTGGTTGAAGAGCACGGACTACATTTCGAGAAACCTGCCGCGAATCCGTCTCTGTACCTGCAGGTTCAGAGCCATGGCGGGCAGTTGGGAGCGTTTCCTCCGCCTGGAATGGAATGAATGATGAGTCTTCCCTTAGACAAAAGGGCTGTGTTGGAATGACAATGTTGGATCGCAGGGCCGACTTGAAATTGCTGTTTGCTATCCAGGCAGATATTGTCATGGGGGAAATTCTGCCACTGTTGGCTACCAGACGTTGCCTTAGGAATCAGAAGAATCAGAAAGCCCGGCTTCTGCTGTCAACTCTGCCAATAATCATGAGGATTAGGACAAGTCTTTTGCCTTCTCAGTATCTCCTGTTCCTTAGCACAAGATAGCAAGACCACCTGATCGACTTTATTATGCTTCAGAATCCGTCTCTGGGACAGCACTGTGGCAGGGTTAGGCCGGCATTCCATACAGGCGCCAGTTCGATTCCCGGCTGCCCTTCAGTCCAGCTCCCTGCTGAGGCGCCATGCACTTGGGAGACCCGGGGAGGGTCTCCAGACTCTGAGACTAAAGTAACGAAAATTCAAAGAAGTTTTCAGCTAGCTGTAGGCTTCTTAAAAAAAAAAAAAGATTTATTTATTTGACAGTCACAGTTACACACAGAGAGAGAAGGAGAGGCAGAGACAGAGAGATCTTCCATCCACTGGTTCACTCCCCAGTTGGCCGCAATGGCCGGAACTGCACCGATCTAGAGCCAGGAGCCTGGAGCTTTCTCCAGGTTTTCCCGTGTGGGTGCAGGGGCCCAAGGACTTAGGCCATCTTTTTTTTTTTTTTTTTGTAAATTTTTATTTAATAAATATAAATTTTGAAAGTACAACTTTTGGATTATAGCGGTTTTCCCCCCATAACTTCCTTCCCACCACAAACCATACTATCTCCTACTCCTTCTCCCATCCCATTCTTAAGATTTATTTTCTTTTTTTTTTAAAGATTTTATTTATTTATTCGAAAGTCAGAGAGTTACACAGAGAAAAGAGAGGCAGAGAGAGAGAGGTCTTCCATCCAATGGTTCACTCCCCAGTTGGCCACAACAGCCGGAGATGCACCGATCCAAAGCCAGAAGCCAGGAGCTTCTTCCGGGTCTCCCACGTGGGTGCAGGGGCCCAAGGACTCGGGCCTTCTTCTACTGCTTTCCCAGGCCGTAGCAGAGAGCTGGATCAAAAGAGGATCAGCCAGGACTAGAACAGGTGCCATATGGGATGCTGGCACTTCAGGCCAGGGCATTAACCTGCTGTGCCACAGTGCCGGCCCCAAGATTCATTTTCAATTATCTTTATATACAGAAGATCAACTTATGGGCTGGCACCGTGGCTCAGTTGGCTAATCCTCTGCCTGAGATGCCGGGATCCCATATGGGTGCTGGGTTCTAGTCCCGGTTGTTCCTCTTCCAGTCCAGCTCTCTGCTGTGGCCTAAGTGCTTGGGAGCCTGCACCCACGTAGGAGACCAGGAGGAAGCACCTGGCTCCTGGCTTCGGATTGGCGCAGCACACCAACCGTGGCAGCCATTTGGGGGGTGAACCAACAGAAGGAAGACTTTTCTATCTCTGTCTCTCTCTCTCTCTCTCTAACTCTGCCTGTCCAAAAAAAAAAAAAAAATGGGGTGCAAACTGTTGAAATCTTTACTTAATATATACTAAACTGATCCTCTGTAAAAAAAAAAAAAAAAAAAAAAAAAGAAACTATCAACTCCCAACTTGACTCTCACTGGGATTAAACATGACAATAGGTCTGATCTGATTTCATCATCATTTTAAAAAAATCATCTATTATTTTTCACTTTATGTTTCTGTGTGGGAGCAAACTGTTGAAATCCTTACTTAATGTATACTAAGCTGATCTTCTGTATATTAAGATAATCGAAAATGAATCTTGATGTGAATGGAAGGGGAGAGGGAGTGGGAAAGGGGAGGGTTGTGGGTGGGAGGGACGGTATGGGGGGGGAAGCCATTGTAACCCATGAGTCGTACTTTGGAAATTTATATTCATTAAATAAAAGTTAAAAAAAAAGTCAACTTAGTATATACTAAGTGAGGATTTCAACAGTTTGCATCCACACAGACACACAAAGTATAAAGTACTGTTTGAAGACTAGTTTTACCATTAATTCACATTGTACAACACATTAAGGACAGAGATCCTACATGGGGAGCAAGTGCCTGTTGTTGAGTTAACAATTGACACTTTTATTTATGGTGTCAGTAATCACCCAAGGCTCTTGTCATGAGCTGCCAAGGCTATGGAAGCCTCTTGAGTTCACAAAACTCCTGCCTTATTTAGACAAGGCCATAATCAAAGTGAAAGTTCTCTCCTCCCTTCAGAGAAAGGTACCTCCTTCTTTGATGGCCCGTTCTTTGTGCTGGGATCTCACTCACAGAGATCTTTCCTTTAGGAAATTTTTTTGCCACAGTGTCTTGGCTTTCCATGGGACTTGGGCCATCTTCTGCTTTCCCAGGCCATAGCAGAGAGCTGGATCAGAAGTGGAGAAGCCGGGACTTGAACCAGAGCCCATACGGGATGCCAGCACTGCAGGCAGCAGCCTTACTCGCTACGCCATAGTGCTGGCCCTGTTATAGGCTTCTTCTGTATTCCAAACTCAAGATTTTTGGAACTCCATGTTCAATGCCCTCTACTTCATTATCAGAATTGGCACACATTCCATTTTACCTAGTTCATAGTCATCATTCAATATGTATACTTTGATGTAGCAAATCAGTAGGTGAATAAAAGAATGTAATTCATATGTCTCTGCTTAATACGAAATGGCCAAATGAGTGTCACAATAGCCTATCCCTGAAAGTATCATCCCTTGATCAGTTTGCCTTCTTCTACTGGGATCGTCTGGATAACTTGAATACCTGAAATTCCACCTTGACTCATGTTGGTTAAATATGTTTATTTTTAGGCATCCTACTACAGGGGAACACATTAGCAGTCATGAATACATAATCCAGTTAAAGGATAAGGAAATGGGAATAGCACTCTTGGAACAAGGAAGAGGAGAGAGGAAGATGGCTGGGAGCAGTCCCTAGTGGTGCACTTGGGTATGGACACAGCGACGTCAAAGGGTACCATGCAACATGATAGTAACATCAATTTCTATTCAAAAACAAGAAATTTATTAGGGGAGATGCCCGTGGGAAAATGGGAGGGAGTCCAGGGAGATCAGGAGAACTATCAGATGATGATGGAAGTTTAACCCCAAGTAAAGGAGAGAGAGAAGGAACGATGGTTGAGTGCAATCTTTTTACTGTGAAGCAGACTTTGACAAGGTTGTTGAGTCTTTGAGGTAAAGTAGCCAGTCAGAGGGGCCCCATGCCTCTTAGGAATGGACTTGCCTGCCTAGCCCTCCCATGTGGCATGGGTTGCGTGCAGGGAGAGCAAACATGGCCTTGATGAAAATGTTTGAGATAGATTTCAGAGCACCGCAGTTGGCACCAATGGACACGTATGTTCCCTGCAGGTAGAGATCTGACAGGTGATTTGTCATGATAGCCACACCTTACTGGCAACTCTGCACACTGCCACAAGCAAAATGCCACCATGGACTCTCTAGAGTTTACCCGGCATCTCATGGCTGGAAAACATCTAGTGATTTTTCAGGAACTATAAAATCAAACACTCTTCAGTTTACCATCATAATTACTGAAAGTCATTCATTGTTATAATTCAAAAAATTTACCGCATGCAGGAGATACAGTTCTAGCCGATAAAGGAGGCGTTCTTTCCTTTAGTGAATGTGCTGAGTATCTTTCATATGTCATGCATGGTTGTAAGAGAGGGGATAATCACCATTGTCCCTGCTTAGAAGGAGGCTAGTTAATGAATAGTAACTATAGACTGTGTCAGCTATGATAAATATGAAGAAGAAACTTACAGGGCTGTAAAGGAACAGAGAGTGATGAGGAAGTTTGGGCAGAATGGTTGAGGAAGACTTCTCAAATAAGACACTATTTGGTCAGAGAGCTGAAGGAAAGAAGCAGCAAGCCACTCAGGAATAAAAGAACAGAGTGATGTAAGCATAAGGGAAAGCAAAATATCCTTAGCAAGAAAAAGAGTGTATGCACCTGCATCAGAGTGAAGGGGAGATACTACTAGAACATTCTATAGGTGATGGGAGGTGGAGGTAAACCAGATCATACGTGGCCTTGAAGGCAATAGTAAGAGCTCAGAATTCCCTTCCCCTTGGAACTGAGTTGGTCCTACTGACTTCAATTTTCAATTGCATCAGTCAAATGATGTTCTGTGATTTCTGAGTCTGGGTTTAAGGAAGCTTTGCAAGTTCTATGTACTCTATGAGTAAGTGAGCTATCAAGTAAAACATGTGCTGCTGTGAGACAGCCACGATGGACAAGCCACAAGTACATGCCTGTGGCTTAGTGGGCTAAGCCTCTCCCTGCAGTGCTGGCATCCCATATGGGTTCCAGTTTGTGTCCCAGCTGCTCCTCTTCCAATCCAGTTCTCTGCTTATGGCCTGTGGGAGCTGTGGAGGATGACCCAAGTACTTGGGCCTCTGCACCCACATGGGAAACCTGGAAGAAGCTCTTGGCTCCTGGCCCCTGGCTCCTGGCTCCTGGCTTTGGATCAGTCCAGCTCCAGCCATTGTGGCGTAGGCCAGAGGTTGGAGGACCTTTCTCTCTGTCTCTCCTTCTCTCTGTGACTTTGTTTTTCAAGTACATAAATAAAATCTACTGACTTCTTGAAATTCCTAATGATTTTTGAACACAGGAACCTGAGTTTTTAAGTTTCATACTTAGCCCCACAAATTATCTAACTAGTCTTGCAGATAAGTGAGAAGCATCTTGTTCCTCTAGACCAATCTATCTACCTGTCAGTCCTTAGTTGGTGCCATGAAAAGCCAAAGAATCATCCAGATGAACCAAATTTGTGATATAAAGAAGCTGTTTTAAGTCATTGCTTTTTGGGGGGTGGTTTGTGATGTAGAAATAAAGAGATCAAGGTTCATTTTAAATTGTTTCTGTGACTCCCAACATGAGACACACAGAAGAAATTTCTCTGGGTTGAAAAATCAATATTTGGGAACAATGAGTGTAGAGATGCTATTAAACCCATGGTACTAAATCGGATGACTTGAGGAATGAGCACACCTAGAGGAGAGGCCTGAAGATTGAGCCTAACTTCTTAATCTCCAAGCTAGTGAGGACCTAACAAAACAGACTGAAGGAAGGCTGTGAGGTCATAGAAGAACCAGGGGAAATAGAGCCTAGGAGGCCAAGGACAGCTAACATAGTGTGGAAGATGCAATGATCAGTGTTGTCAAAGGCTACTGATTAAAGCAAGAGGAGCACTGAGCCCTGTCCATTGGATTTGGCGGTGTGAAATCATTAGTAGCATTGGGAAGAGCAGTTTCACTGAGTGATGGCAATGGAGGCCTGACTGGAGAAGTGTAAGAGGCAAGGAGAGAGGGAGCAGAAAATAGAGTTCACAAGCCCAGGAGGCCTTTCAATGACTTCTTCAATGACAGGAAGCAACAACTGAAGAGGGACAGACAGGGTCAAGACATTTTTGTTTGGGAATGAAATTGGGAAAGAAATTCTCATTGGGAATGAGAATGATACAGTAAAGTAGAAAAAACAATGATGACACAGAAGTTAGGTCACAACAGAGAAGCAAATAACTAAACAAAGTAATTTCAGATTGCCATCAGTGCTGTGAGGCCCGAATGGAATCCAGAGAAATGTGAGGATTTCTACTTATTTACTTAAAATTAAAAATTTTCATTTAAGAGACAGAGTCCCTATTTACTAATTCAATCCCCCAAAGCCTGCAACAGCCCAGGTCCCAGCCAGGAGCTGGAGACTCAATCCAGATCTCCTGTATGGGTGGTAGAACAGAAATACTTGAGCAATCACTGCTGTCCCCCAGGGTTTGCATTAGCAGGAAGCGAAAATCGAGAGAGGAGCTGGGACTTGAACCCAGGCACTCTGACATGGGAGATGGCCATCTCAACTGACCTTTTAACCCTAAATCAAACACCTGCAGTGGAATCTTACTTTAGATAACTTTAGAGAAGTCATCTCTCAAGAGATGATGGAGCTGAGAATTGAAGTTTTGCAATCGGCCAGGGGGGAGGATGGAAGGCAGGGAGGGAGGGTATGAGAGGGACAAAGAGGAAAAAGAAAGTTTAGGTGACCCAGCTGAGCTTAGGACATTTTGCTAAGTGCAGATTTTGAGTGTGAAGAGCCGTTCCTGAGGGTTTTAAACAGGTGAATGTTTTACTATCACTAATAACATTATTAATAACGATTTTCTCATCTTGCATTTTTAAAGTGCTTTATGGTTTGAAAGGGCTGATCTCATAAATGGAAGCTCACAGAGTTCAAACCATTTTTCTGAGATCGTAGCACAGACCCAGGCACTGTGTAAAGTTCAGAGAACAGGCTCAAACCCAGGTGCACAGCTTGCAAAGCTGGTGGGTTTTTCCCACCCCTCCAGTCTGCTCCTTGCACCACATGTACACCCTCCCCACACCTAATTGTGTCACTGTTTCTACTATGTCTCAAGAAACTCTGGATTGCCAGCCAGTAGCTCTTTTTTGATTCATAAACACACCAGGGAGATTCCCAAGGGTTTCATAATTTATGCCTGGTGCTACTCACAAAAGAAGTCAAATGCTCTTCTTTCTTTCCACTTCTCCTTTCCTCCTTATCCTAAACTCTCACAGTTATTGTTATCTCTTGTCTGTCATTTTATACGATTATGATGTCTTCTTGGATGTCAAGGATCTAGTCTTCTACTTGTTTTGATTCATCTTACTAGGCACAGAGTGGGAAATAGCATACTCCTCAGATAAATGGGATAATATGCTTGAAAGGCCAAACTTGTTTTCCTTGGAGCTACAGAATTCCTCCACTACATGTTCAGAACAAAGTCAATGGGATAATCACAGTGGACACAATTTCAGGACTTCTGGGGCAAGTAGCTCAGGCATTGAGTGTGCTAGAAGCAATGTTGTAAAACACTAAGAACCTAGACTTTTTCAGAAAGATAAGCCTTGGGGCCAGCGCTGTGGCTCAGTGGGTTAATGCCCTGGCCTGAAGCATTGGCATCCCAAATGGGTGCTGGTTCGAGATCTGGCTGCTCCTCTTCTGATCCAGCTCTCTGCTATGGCCTGGGAAAGCAGTAGAAGATGGCCCAAGTCCTTGGATTGGCACGGCTTGGGCTAATTGCAGCCAACTGGGGAGTGAATCATCAGATGGAAGACTTCTCTCTCTTTCTCTTTCTCTGCCTCTCCTCTCTCTGTGTACCTCTGACTTTCAAATAAATAAATAAATCTTAAGATAAGCCTTTCAGATCTGATTGTTTGAGAAACCAGAACTTTTTCTACTATCTACATTGAAGAGACTCATTTTAAATGATAAACTCACTTTTATTAGTAAATGAGAAATTTAGTATTTTAAGCATATCATATTAAGATTTATGCCAATTATATAAAACTCAATTCTAGAGACTATTATAGTTGATTAAATCACTGAGATTTGTGATTGAACCATACTAACTGTATTTAAAAGTCTGTATCATAGCTTTTCACTTGAGTCTATTAAATTTTCATGTCAATTTTCCAGGCATTTTGACCATAATTCAGTGAGCAACAGGACTCTTAAATCCTTGGAACAGAGAAAGGCCTTCTAAATTAAAGAGCATATTTTAATCAACATACAGTTAACAAAGACTTACTTGCTAATTTAGACTTCTGATCAGAATTACTTGCATATGGTTTTGTTTTGAAATCTAAAAGGCATTGGCTATAAAATAAGATGTGAAAGTGAATACCAACATCAGTCTTTCACATAGGCACAGAAATGATCTATGTCAAATTCTGATTTGAGTGACTCAGGAATAATATAGAATTTACCTTAAGGCTAATGCCAGAAAGTGGCTGAAAATATTTTACTGGTTCAGGTGGTCCCAATCCATTAAAATCCTCCAAACAGAGGAGCTAAGGTGTCGTAGTCTCTATCATCTCTATCATCTCGAGTGAAAATGGGCCAAGGTAAATAAGATTTTCCTAATATTTCATATTTTTTCAACCAGCTATGGCTACACTGAAGTAGTATTACCATGATAGCCTTTATTCATTGTAGAAAAGTTGAAGTTATTGAAAATTTAGTACAAGACAGGACCATCTGCATTGCATGATTCAGTTTATCTTCAGAGATGATTGACTATTTTAGTTTGGGACATAAAATTAATGCAGCGCAAGATTCATCTCCCATGAAATTTTTTCCACCTCTGTGAGAGAGAAATCATTCTTTTTGGGTTTAAAGGCATCAAGAGGCAAATGAAAAAAAAAAGCACACTAAAGCTGAATTGCTTTTCTCATTGATAGGAGAATCGTGCACAGCTTCTACTTTTACTGTACACAGATAACAAAATGAAGGAACTACTTTTACAGTAAGTCCCATTATTAGACCACATTTTCACACCACTAAATCCTTGTAATAAGAAAAAAAATAACCTGTCAGGAAATCTACAAATGATTCAACAGCAAGTTGAGACTTGGAGACAAAAATTGCATAGTGCCCACCTGTATCAGCTTAGCTATAATTACGTTGATGAAATTATGTGTAATTTTTTTCATTCAGGAAAAGTTTATTCAACTCAAATTAACAGGTAATACTGGAGAACCTTTCCCATTCAAGGTACTGCATTTGTGTTAGGCATCGCTAGAGAAGCACAGGTAGCTATGGTTCTGGTCCTTAAGGACTTCATAATCTGATGGGGGAGGTAGGCAAGTACACAATCAAGTCTAATACCAAGGAGTCTTCCTAAAGCACATGGAAAATGCGTATTATGAAAAAAAACTATACATGCATTTTAGGAATTGCTTGCACTAAAATGAACTTACCTTTTGATCCCATTTTTCCATAAGCTTTTTGAAGTAACCTTATCTAGGTCTACCTGTGACAAGTGCTATGTGATAGGATGGTCTAAAAAAGTGCAATTGATTCGACTCAGGAGAGTGAGGAAGGCTTCAGAGTGAATGGTGGTTAGAATCTCTTCCACAGGTGGACAGAATAAAGGGCTTTCCAAACAAAGAAGAGATCAGATGGAACAATTCAATTATGACTGGAACACAGTCCCGATAGAGAGCGATTAGAGATGAATCTATGTGGGGGAATGGGTTGGAGACAGAAGATACGAGAAGATTCAGACTCAAGGACCAGCCTGGAGGATAGTGAAAAACCAAACTAGGGTGTGGAGAGTAGGAATGGAAATGAGGGAGAGGCTATGTGGGCTTTGTGATCAGCCATCATCAGGTTCTTTTATTTTGTCTGAAATTACCTCTGGGATATCTTCCGTTCATCCTTCGAAACTCTACTCCAGTATATGTCTACAGGTAAAGCCTTCTTGACCATCTCAGGCAACGTTTGTCCCTCCACCTTGGTGCCTCCCTAGCATTTGGCTTTCACCATGCCTGAGTTCTTATAGGCTGCGATCCAGATGAGCAGCAGATTTGGAGAAGGGCCTCATTTTGGATCCACTGTTTGCAAGGTGTTTTTCAATAGAGGTGAGCAGCAGGCAGCTATAATCCCCATCTGTGACTCAGGAAAAGCACTTGGTTTCAGGTGAAGATTTGGGAAGAATTTTTAAGGTAAAGATTTGGGAAGAATTTGCAGGGAAATAGCTATAAAAATAAAGTTTAAAGAAAAAGTAATGACGATTCAGTACAGTTTGAGTCTAAAATATTCATTTGAGTCTATTCCTAACTTGAGTCTATCAAAATATTCATTTTTTTAAAAAAATTCAGAATTAGCTTTGTCCCTGATGAACTTACAATCTAAAATTTATGATCAAAAGTGAAGTATGCCATTTGATGGCAGACTCAATATTTTTATTGGGGGAATTTAAAATAAGAAAATAGAAATTATTATTAATATAAAATGAAGAAAACTTCCTGTAAGAAATGCTAGGTGTCAATTTTTAAAAAAGATTATTTATTTGAAAGGCAGAGAGAGAGAGCAAAAGAAAAATATCTTTCATCCTCTAGTTTACTCCCCAGATGTCTACCATGGCTGGGGATGGTCTCTCTCTGTCACTCTGGTGTTAAAATAAATAAATCATATATATAGAAAAAGAATAAATTCAAGTGTGTGGTGAAAACAGTCACTGGTCCTCCACTCAATGCCTAACCATCAGGTCAGTCCACAGGAAGGGAGAAAATCTGTAAAATGAGGCTCAGGAGTACATGGCTACTGAGTCTATGGGAAACGTGGTGAAGCCTCAGAACTTACATGAAGTTACAATTTTCAGAGTAAATATGGAATTCTGTTGTTTCCAATAATACTGGGAAGCTGTTCAGAAAGCATTTTTTTCTAAAAGGAAAGGCAAGGTATATTTTTGCTTTTCAACTGCTATTGCAAGTGTTGATAGATTTGGAGTTGGAATGACTTTTTCCATGTGGGGTTCTTCACATCAGAGGAGAGGAGAAGAGTGTTAGGATAAGGGATACATAGCAGGTTCTTCAAGTGAGGACAGAAAGATGAGAGACAGTGAACAAAGGAGAAAGAACAACTCTTGACAAAGCCCATGAAGGCAGGGATAAGATCAGGAATGGAGGAGGAGGAGTACTCAGGAAGGAAGGTACTAAAAGGGAGATCATAAATGCAAAAAACTACCAAAGAGGGAAAGCTGAGCGAGAGTTGATGACAGGGAAGCAAAAGCAGAGAGAAAGAAGGGATCAATATCAAAAATAATATTACTGGTGGACAATGTCAACAAGTATTTATGGAATGATTCATTGCTGGGGATGATGAGGAAGGTGGTGCAAAATGATATAGACACAGAGAATTTAAATCTGATACTAGTAGAGCTAGCTAAGTTGTTCCCCCCAAAGAGCTAGCTAAGTTGTTCCCCCCAAAAAACAATAGCAAGGCTTAAGAAATGAAAAGAGTCCAAGAAGAAAGAGAAGAAATTAGGGTGATCAAGAAAACAGCGAAGAGTTGACAAGCGAGTGATAGTGTTGATTGGATTAGTTTTCTTTTGTTTTAGAATGAAGGAGAGCAGGGCAAGTTTGATGGAAAGCCAACAGGCAGCATTTGAGGGACCAAGAGGGGGTCATGAAACCAAACTGCCTCCTCTGAGCACAGAATTTAGAATACAGAGCAAATTCAGTAAATGTGGGTCCACATGGCGATGACTCAACCTTGGCTCTCAAAATCTTTCCAGTGCGCACACATGACCAAGAATGCTCAAATGTTCTGTACCATCATGGGGGAATATAATTTCTGGAAAATCCACTGTAATTTCACCTCATTCTCACTCATCCAGGAAGAGCCTCTCAAGGTGCAAATGAGAAAGAGTGACACTGAATCCCTCTCTTGTTTATACAAATCCCCAGCATGCAATGCCAGAAAACAAGAGAAAGGGAAGCTCCCAGCTTATGGATTAAGAGGATATGACCCATCAGGAAGTGTGACAGAGGGGCTTTTGTGTCTCAGCCACTTGGGTTAAGAGCAGGGCAGGAGAACCTTGGGCTCATGAGAAAGTCTGATGAAGTTGTTTCAATAGCTGGGTCTTGAGACAGGATGTGCTAAAGAGGAAAACCTGGGCGAAAGCTGGCGCAGCCAAAGGCAGGCAGAATGGGGAGAAGCTGAAGTAGCGTCTTGGAAAGAGGGCCGGGTGGCTGGGAGAGTTTGTTGTGGCCTCACTCCCTGCTGGGCAGAGAGCAGGCATTGGCCCTGAGAGCTGGAGACCAGGCAGGACTGAGGGGTTGAGGAGCAGAGCCGCCCACAAAGTCCAGGTTTGTTACTGAAGACAGCCGACTGGTGGGTCAGATATACCCATCTCCCACTTCGGTTCCTTTCCCTCGGTTTTTGAAAGTGTTACGAACGATGTTTATTTTTAAATCTTTAAGTATCACTCCATCATATGGGATTTTCCACCAGGACTTAGAAAAAATGCAGATTGCACTGTAAAAATGCTGTTCGCTCAATCAAAGTCTGCTTTTACTGAGTAAATTTCTTTATGATGTTTAACTTTGGTTCAGGGTCCTGATTCCGAGAAGTGAAATTTGGTGGCGTGAGAAGGAAAAACAACACAGAAAGAAGCAAACCTCACGATGGCCATTTGAACACAATCGGAGCTTGTTTACTGCTGTGGACTTGGAACTTCCTCTGAAAAAAAAATGCATGCGATTAGGAAAATAACTAAGCAGCTAAGAATAGTCCTCTGAAACCTGAGAGCCACCTCTCTTCTTTCTCACTCCTGGCAGTGCAGTTAGCAAGAATGTATGTTTTTAATACGCTGATTCTTAGCCACAAAATACTTCTATAATTAGTACAAAACTTGAATAATGTATTGTCTGTTATTGTGCACAGCACATAATATTTGGAGACTTGTACTGGCAGATTCGTTCACATATGTCACCACGGTACCTGTAATTTAGTTTAATGCCAGGTCAATGTTCAAAGTGCCTGTGTGTGTGTGTGTGTGTGTGTGTATTTAAAGTTTTACCTGATAGTTATTTCATGAGGCTTCTCAGTAGCTTTCTGAAGTAGTGTCCATTTTAAGGAAAACGTAATCAGTCAAAATGACAATTTCTTGCAGGAATGCACAATATTCTTTATTCACACAAGGGCATTGAGTGGTGCATCAATGGCTCACCAACTAGGAAATTATTTAATAATTATCCCTAAAAAGGGCAAGACTGGGTGAATGTGCAATTAGCAATCCAGGGTCTTGCCCAGAAAAGTGCTATCTTTTGAGCAAGTCTCACCAAATCAGGATCTGAAATCAGTCTGCAAGACACAGTGAGGTGTTACAGAGAAGCCTAGCAAATCCTTTTCAGTTTTAATTGTTCAAATGTATCACAGAAAGACAGATAGTTTTCAGATCCAGGAAATCATTGGTTGGCAGAGGACTCAAGTTTTTGCACACGTGAGCAACCTGCCCCAAAGGAGGGTGTTTGAAACAGGATGCGTGCCAGGCCCTCCTACATCCATCTCACTCCGAACCGTCTTGTCTCTAGAGGTGTGGCCGCAAGAAATCTCAGATGCAAAAGGACTCCCCTCTCTGCCCAAAATGAAGGCGACCTCACCTTGCAACTCTTTTGAAATGACGTTCCTCTCTGGTAAGGGACCCTTGGTAGGAAGTGTATGGTTGATTCCCTCACTCCCCACCAGATTCACTCGTGCAGACAGCAGCAGGATTTTTTGTACACGTTCTCATCATCACTTAAGTCTCCAAGATTTAGAGTATTTTGTTCATCTGAACGTCTACCCAGTACAAACCTTGGGCATCAATATTAACGTGGAGAACTCCCTCTTTGGTAGTCACAAGCCTAACGCACATAATCCTTTATCTCTGGCAAGGCTATTAGCTTTCTGGCCTTTGGCTGGTCGATGTATACAGTATCTATAGTTATTGCATGCAAGCGTTCTCAACTGACTTGCAAGCTCTTTGATCAAACCAGCTAAACTTGATTTTCCAGATTATTCGAGAGACAAGGCACACAACGATCAGCTTTACAAGTCCTGGCAGGCCATCAAGACCCAGAGCTCCCCACTCCCTTTATCAGAATCAAAGGTAAACAGGGAGCCAGCTCTCATTTAAATACGTAGCATCGGGATCTCGCCTCGACTTTCACAGTTGTAGCAGCAGAAGAAAAACAACAGTTGAAGTTAAGAAAAAGGTTTCCTTGGCACGGATGCCAAACTAAATAATGACACCCAAAGCAAAAACATGCTTCACTGAAACTAAACTTTAGACGATTCAGCCTACTTAAAACAAAGCTTTTTTTGTGTTTTCAAAAGTGAACATTGTACTTTGCTCTGGCAGCCATTTATATGTTTTTGAATGATCCAATTATGCATAAATCCCCAGCCTACAGACCTTTCAGCACCTCAGACCTGTAAGTGATTTGAAAACACGACTGAAAATTTCTATACACAGTCTCTGCCCTTTCTTCCTCTTAACCTTTTGAAACGCACACTTTGAGTGACAGTGTTTTGACATACATTGTCATTGTGCATTTTCTCTTTCTCCCTCTCTCTTATTACCTTGGAAATATTTACAGGAAGGTTTCCCGCGAGATCAAGGACTTTACTTGCTTTTCCCCGGGAGCCCCATTCCTCATCACCCCTTGGCCTATCTCTTGTTTTGTGGACGTCATCATTCCACTGATGCCCCTGAATTATTGAAGACGGTCGAAGTGACCACCTTTGTGGTTTGTACAGTCACAAGTAAGAAGGCAACAGATGCAATGTCAAAGCTTCTATTTGAACAGTGATATGCATGCCTGGTTAGTGAGTAGCTCACTGGATTAGCAGCGTATAAACAGTACTAGTTTGTTCAGAGGTGAGATGAGCACTGAACAGTTTCTCAGCCTCGCTTTCCTTTGGGGTGCTCCGTAGCTAGTGATGCTGGCACAGTCCCTGGGAAGGGGCAGCAGTTCTCGGTACATCCTGAGCTAGGCCCTTGGACAATTTCCAGGTGACTTTTTTTTCCTCTTCTACAACTGGAGAAATGGCTCTTATTATCCGGTCAGATTTTAAATGCACCATCACATTCTACAACTCAGAGGTTTGCACAGAACAGGATATTGTCCTCCTCTGTCTCTTTGGCATTACCTGGAAGCTCTTTTTAGATGCTAAACAGGAGTAGGAAATGACCCTTACTACTGGTAATTGAGAGGGAAATTCTCCATAGGCTTCCCCAATGGCTCAGTGTGGCCAAAAATCGCGGTCCCTCAAAGCCAAGTCCAGGATAAGGATAAATCCCCAAATCATTATGAGACTTCCCTGAAATATCATGATTGTTCAGACTAATCTTTAAGAATAGATGATTGGGGTCGATGTTGTGGCTTAATGGGTAAAGCCACTGCCTACAATGCCAGCATCCCATATGGGCACTGGTTCGAGTCCTGGCTGCTCCACTTCCTATCCAGCTCTCTGCTATGGCCTGGGAAAGCAGTAGAAGATGGCCCAAGTCCTTGGGCCCCTGCACCCATGTGGGAGACCCGGAAGAAGCTCCTGGCTCCTGGTTTGGGATCAGCGCAGCTCTGGCCATTGAGGCCAATTGGGGAGTGAGCTAGCAGATGGAAGGCTTCTCTTTTTGTCTCTCCTTCTCTCTCTGTGTAACTCTGACTTTCAAATAAATAAATAAATCCAAAAAAAAAAAAAAGAATAGATGACTCTGCCAGAGACAGAAAATTCTGGTGTGTCTCAGCAACCGCTGACTCTCTTGCCTACTTTATCTCCATGTGAGTACGTGCGTACATTCTTGTTTCTGTCTCCTTGACAATGTCCTAGCCTCCTGGTCTCTTTCCTCTCACTCTAGATGTGCTAGCTAGATAATATTATCTACTAGCAGAATTCCAACTGCCCATTCTTTGGTGATGATTCTCAAATCAGAATCTCCAGGCAACACTGTTCTTTAAAGGCTTTCAGAGTGCTTTATCCAACTAATTACTAGATACCTGCACTCAAATGGCTCCCAGGTACCTCAGACTCAACCTATCCATCACTGTCATCAGGCGCACACCTCCTTCTGTCCTGTGACCTGTGCCTTGCGTCTCAGTGAATCACCTCACCTTTACCACAGTGTTTGAACCATCAACCCGAGAGCCCTTTGGATTTTCCCCCATCCTTAGGTCACAACATCTGATCAGGTCAGGTCTTACTGATTCTGTCTTTCCCAAACCTCTTAGATGCGCCCATTTCACTGCCTCTCTTTGGCACACGCAGCAGACAGCTCTGCACTGTCTCCTACCTGGCTTATTAGCTGAGCTCCTTGTCCTCAAGCCTTGGCCCTTGACATTTGTGAACTACAATTCACAAACTTGCCGTTCTGCTCAAAGCCGTCACTGGCTTCTCCTTACTCTTTGGATAATATCCAAGCCCTTTAACATAGCTTATAAAACCTTTGGGTGGTGGTGGTGGTGGTGGGGGTTCCAAAAAGTGCATGGGAAAGGCACGTTACGTTTTAGTTTTATTTTCCACAAATGTTTTGAAGCCTCCTCCTATATGTTTCTGTTTCTTTCTTTTTTTTTTTTTTTAAGGATTTATTTATTTACTTGAAAGAGTTGCAGGGAGGCAGAGGCAGAGAGAGAGAGAGAGAGAGAGAGAGAGAGAGAGTGTTCCATTGACTGGTTCACTCCCCAAATGGCCACAATAGCCAGAGCTGGGCTGATCCAAAGCCAGGAGCGAGGAGCTTCTTCCAGGTCTCCCACGTGGGTGCAGGGTCCCAAGGACTTGAGCCATCTTCTACTGCTTTCCCAGACCATAGCAGAGAGCTGGATTAGAAGTGGAAGCAGCCGGGACTTGAACCGGCACCCATATAGGATGCCAGCACTGCAGGCTGCGGCTTTACCTGCTACACCACAGTGCCGGCCCCCATATGCTCTTGAACTCTGTATAACCCTGCCATGCTCTCTTTACTCTTTACTTCTTGGATGACACCTGTTAGCTACCGAAGGTCTTTTAGTTCTTTCAAACTCTCTTTGACTTTTGTATCTTCTCTCGTACTGTTTTTGACTGTTGCTTGCTTATATTTGCTTCCTCTTATACCTGGAAGATTGCACTCAACCTTCCAGTCTTACTCAGACACGGCTGTTTTCAGGAAGTCTTCTCCACTGCTTCAACTCTGAGTGACAGCGCCTTCCATTACCTCCCTACACTCTTGCACATCGTAACATTGATCTCTGTGAATATGATCAACTCTTTAGGAGTTTCTATTTTTCACTCCCCTGGGAAAATTGTGGCAATGGTGACTTGGCAAATGTTTAATGTGTAGTAGGTAGTTAATAAACACTTGGGGGAAAAAAACAAATGAATGTATCAAAATAAATAAATCCATACTAGGAAAGTCTATCTTGCTGGGTGAGATAAATAATTTGTCTCTTTTATTTCATATCCTTGGATTCAGTGCTGGTAGAATTGTATTTAATTGAACAGGGTGAGGAGGTCATGGAAATATTAAGGTTTGTTGGATCCATAGAGATTATCTTCATTGTATAGATGAAATTACTAAGCCCACGGGAGAGTAAGTCACTCACTATCCCATAGAATGACTCCTGTAACTCCTGCCCTCACATCTTCTTCCCTCTGGGTTTTTAATTCTAACCACATTGATATGTATGAAACGGTGGCCCACTTTTGGAGTTTGTTTAATTTGACTTCTTACGATGACTATTGAGTTAAACATATTTCTATTACTTAATGACTAATTGAGATTTCTCTTTGATTAATATTCAGTTGCCTGTTTATATTGTGTCCATTTTTATTGGGTCACCTATTTTTTATTATATACATTTAGGAATTCTTTATCCTGTACAGTAATTCTTAGTCATTTAAATGACTTGCAAATTTGAAGATACATATGACCCATGACCTAATAATTCTGTGCATAAGCACGTTCCCTTGAGAGAGACTCTTTCCCACATGATCAAGGAGATGTCAGAGAGATTATATTTTTTCTTATGTTGCTCTTTGCAAAAGCATAAAATTGGAGATAGCTAAAATGTATAGTTAGTGAGTGAATGAATCATTAAATTAATGAAATTAATGTCTTTTTTTTTTTTAGAGAGAGAGCACTTCCATCCACTGGTTCATGTTTCAAATGGCTGCAATGGCTGAGGCTAGGCCAAGCAAAGCCAGGAGCTTCATCTGGGTCTCCCACATGGGTACAGGGGACAAGCACTTGGGCCATCTTCTGCTGCCTTCCCAGGCACACCAGAAGGGAGCTCGATAGGAAGTGGAGCAGCGGGGACCCTAACCGGCACACATATGGGATGCCAGCACTGCAGGCAGAGGCTTAACGCCAGAGCACCTGCCCCTAAATTATGATATAATCACACAACAGAAATAGCTTAAATGAACGAACTGACAATGGCAGAAAATACGATGTGGGCCCCCATAGCAAATAACAAATAAATATAAACAGTATTTCATGTGTACAAGCTTAAAAATTCCCATAAAACAATTCTAAACAATGCTTATGTGTAAATATATATAAGCAAAAGACATGTAGCAGAACACCTTTCTCTTCTTGGGAAGAAGACAAAACAGAGATAGGATATTCAATTGAGTCTGGATTTTTTCTTATATAAAATATATTTGTAAAATACAGTAAAATATTAATGTGTTAAGTGTGAGTTGTGGAAAAATAGGTGCCTCTTATATTGGTCTGTGCATTATTTGAAATGTTTCTTAATTAAAGAAAGAAAAATGACAAGTGAGATGTCAGACCCCATTTCCACCTAGAAGAAATTTCTGAGGACTGAGAAAATGGGATGCATTGCAGGGACGTACAGAAGGAGTGTTCTAGTGACAGGAGAAGGCTCTAGGGTAAAGGAAACAAAAGTAACGCAGACCATGAAACACGTTGTTAGTTGACCAAGGGTGGGGAGGGGTTGTAGGCTTATGAATGCTGAAATTCCTGGAAGGAGAAATGTATCAGAGGGAGTAGTAATCTTTGTGCCTTTACAACCTATTTATAGCGATGTGTTATAAGGACTGCAAAGTAACTAAAAGTTCATCTGAACTCATTTTTTTTTTAGTCACAAAAAAAAAAAAAAAAAAAAAAAGAGAGAGAGAGAGAGAGAGACCCAGAGAGCTAAAACCTAAAGAGAAGGCATTTTGTGTAAGGATATTGGGATATAACTAGTCATTCTATATATTTATATTGGCTGACTTCTTAATTGACATGACAGTTAAGTGTCCTGCAGAGATAGATTTTTGAGAGGGTGGTAGAGAGGAGAAATTTGGATTAGGAGGCATTTTAACTAACACAGAATCTTTAGAACAGAGAACAGAGAAACTCATGAGGGACATTGGAGTTAAACTCCTGCCACATCATAATTGTGCCTGGATGGGTCCTGCTTGCTGGCTGATCAGTGTCATGCTGGCTCCCTTGGGCTTTTACAGCTCCCATAAAGACTAGCTTATTAGGTGGCTCAAGGCAAAGAGATAACTAACTGTGAGGGCCTTCTATGAAGATTACAAAAGGTGACGCAAGGTCATCACCACTATGATGATCACTGAGTTTTCTCAGGGACTTTCTTAGGGGATGGGTAAGTTGTGAGACCTGGTACTCACCAGTGATGTCCATCTTGGCCTCTGTGATCTGCAGAGGATCTCTGACAAGTCTAATCCCAGTAAAGATAAAGGAAGCAGCTGATTACGGTGCGGACTACGCAACTGTCCAAACTAGCTTATCCATGGGCTCTCTAAGCATAATCAACCCCACATTGCTTCATACAGATAGAGGTCTACACACACTGGAGGGACTGATGGCTCCTGGGACATGAACACATGGTGCTGTTCAGAGAAGTTCTTCTGAAGATATCATCAGGAGCTTTTTTTTCTTCTACAACATATCAATACTACAATGAATTTATTAGATTTACTAATTGCATCTTCAAAGGAATGGAAGGCTCTGTCCTCAAGAGGTGAGATGTGAGACTGGCAGGTTTTAGCTCATGATGATGACTGGCTAGACCAAATAAAAAACATCAGAGCCTTATACTTCTCAGCCAGCTCCCACTCAGCCATCTTCAGGTTCATTCTCTCTGTTTTACACGTTCTTAGAAGCTTGTGTTTTCCTTTGTAGCACATGAGGATTTTAATTAAACGTTCACTTGCGTGACTTGTCCTTAACGTGTGTCTTGCTAGATAGATTATAAACTCCATGACAGTACAGAGACTACATTTCTTCTATTGTTTGCAGTACCCTAAAGCCTGGTCAAGTGTCTAGTTTAGAGCAGGTGCTCAACATACACTTGTTAAATGTATATGTGATCAAATGAGTGGATGAGTTAGGGGAAGACAAGAATGAATGAAGAACGAGTGAATAACTGGGTCATATTGTAGAGCAACAGGAAGAGTAATGAAGAGGGAGACCCACGTAGGCTGCCATGAATGGGGTCCTGTCCTGGAAGCAACCAGCCTATGATAGTGATGGGGTATGGAGTAGCACGCATTTTAGAGGAGAAAGGAAAGATATCCCTAAGCAGTGGGGGAACCAAAAATCTACTTCTGAGTATAAAGGGAAGAAGTTATCCCTGTCACCCATGTGGGAGGCATGGATAGAGTTCCAGGCTCTTAGTTTTAGCTTGGCCCAGCCCCAGCTCTTGCAGCCATTTGGGAAATGAACCAATGGATGGAGAATCTCTCTCTCTCTCTCTGCCAGTCTGTCTTTCAAATAAATAAAATAAATCTTTAAAAGAATACTCTAATTTGTAATTCAATGTCACTTGACAACCTTAAAAACAGTATCTAGAGAAGGACCATGAAAATGTCTCTTTAATCATTATAGAGTGTGTAGTTTTGCCCCTGATAATACTCAAAACCCTCACATGATGGGTTGTTGTAACTGGAATTTTATTTTATAACTTGACTGAATTACCTACTCTAGAGATGACTCACAGCATAAAGAGATTGCATAAATATGAAATATTTTACTATACAATAACCATTTGATTCTAGGTAGCTTACTTTAAAGAACAGTGTATCCCTTCCACTTTCCCATGACATTTAAATCTTGTTTTATGAGATTCCCAGAATAGGAAGTACAAAAAATCCAGAACACAGAGTGCAGCTGTCTGTATGATCTAGTCATTCCTTCCTTCATTTCTTTTATAGTTATATCTACACTGTCCAAAAATATAGGAAGTGTCATGTAATGTAAAATATTTTACCTTTGGTTCTTGGTTGTGGAAGAAAAGTACAAATTTCATGGTGATCATCACTGATCTTTACTTAGCACTTGTACTTCAATTCATTTTTCTGGTTCAGAATATTCTAGGAATTCTGATATCATTGCTTCTTTTAAAAATATCATATGGCTAAGATCAAGTGTAAAAATGTCATATGGAATAGTCCATATTATTATTTTTAAAGATTTATTTATTTGTTTGAAAGGCATAGTGACAGAAAGAAAGAGAGACAGGGAAAGAGAGATCTTTCATCTTCTGGTTCAATTCCCAAATGTCTGCCAACAGCTAGGTCTGAACCAGACCAAAGCCAGGAGCCAGGAACTACATCCTAGTCTCCCACATGGGTAGCAGGGTCCCAGGCACTTGGGCCAACTTCTGATGCCTTCCCAGGTGCATCAGCAGGAAGCTAGATAGGGGACTGGAACTAGCACTACTCTGACATGAGATTCCAGTGTCCCCAGTGGTACCTTGACCTGCTACACCACAATGACAGCCTAAGAAGTAGTAAAAACAGGCTTGATTTGGATATATTGTTTCTGTACTAAGAGGCTATCAGTATTTTTGAAACTATAACCCCTTTAGCCTCCTTTTGCCTAAGATGAATGAGTATTTAGAAAGTTGAAAGCTTTCCCTTCTTTTTGGAATAGACAATGATTTGGACTTTTTAAAAGTGACTTTGCTTTTAAGTGCAATTTTATGTTTCCAGAACAATTAGGCAGAAGGAAAGTTTCCATTACCTCTTCTCTTCCCAACTCCCACAGTTTCCTCTATTATTGACAAACTTGCTTTAGTGTGGTACCTTTTTATACACTAATGAACCTACATTGATACATTATGATTATTAACTAAAGTCCGGTTTTCACTGGTGTCATCCAGTTCTATTGGTTTTGAGAAACGCACAGTGTCATAGATTCACCATTACATTTTCACATGGAAGGGTTTCACCGTCCTAATAACTTCTTGTGCTCCACCTACTCACCCCTCCTTCCTTTCTTCCCAGAAATGCCTGAATGAAATAAATTTACAGAAAGTTGAATCATATTATTCTAATAGCAAAGTCAAATAATGCCAGAAACATGATAAAAACCAACAGGACACAGAAACTCTTTAGCTCTTATTCCACTATGGTGCTTTTCATCACATTAAGCTCCCCTTTTGAACAATACATTGATAAATCTGAATTTCTTTAAATTACCAGGGATCTTATCAATTCTTTTCATCGTCTATTTTTGTCTTTAAGTAAGGCTTCCTCCTCCTAAAAGAAATCATATCTGGAATAAGAATGGAAATTCTCTTCCCTCTTTTTGTTCCTCTTTTACTGGACATGAAAAGTACTAAGCTGTTGACTGTGGCTCATTTGTGAGTACAATTAGCCCTTGTCTCCAAGTTACAAAGATAATCTCCTACCCCGTCAGTAACGCTACCATCAGCAGCAGCAGCAACATTAGCAGGAATCTTTATTAAGTAACTGAGTGAGTATGATGTTGTCAGACTTAACCATTCAAGGGGGAGCTATTGGATTGGATCCTTGAGACTTGCCCAGAGCTTTGCCTGCCTGCCCCTACCCCTCCCCACCAGGGGTTTTGGGGACTGAAGAAACCTTTCACATGGTTAGATCCCTGGATACCCTTTTGTCTGATACTGCTGTAGTGCCGTGGATTCGAAACACTTACAAAGGATGATTGAGGAGACATCTTTTCACTCTCCAAGGAACACTTTCCCAGCTCCCCAGCCCCTTGAGCTCCCTAAAGAACAGCTTGCCTAACTCATATAAATATTACCTTCCTTACCTTCCATTGAATCTAACATTTCCTCTACAGCATCGCATTGGCTTTTCTTATTAGTTAAAAAATAAAGCATGTTGAATACATCACCATGGCTACTCCTCTAATTAATAAAAAGACTGTGTTGAGTTTAAAAACAACTAACTAGCTCTTTTCATATCTGAGTGACTTTTAGCAGCTATTATAAATTATTACCTTTGTCTACATCAGAGGTGTCTTATGACTAAAGGCAGAGACGGCCCCCATGATGCTCTTTAACAATGACTCTTATGTTTCTTTTGGTAAACTCATAATGTTAATTACACTCTGCAACAGATGGAGCGCCTTCCATCAAGGACCTCAATGCACCTTACAAATGTGGTGAGTCATCAAAGCCCTTCTATAATGGAGGTAAGTATCCACGGTCACAATTTTATAAAGAAGACAAAGAAGGTGAGTGTTTCTGTTTTTAAAAGTAGAATGTGTTTTAGTCCAAAGGTTTAGTCCTCATTGCAGAAGGAGAATCTCAATGAATATTATTGTGTGAATAAATTAATGAAATGGTTTATCAGCAAGACTTGGTTTTCCCCACAGCGAACACCTGGACTATTTTGATTGCTTTGAGGCGTCACAGATGAGTGGATCTCACATTATCTACTGCTAATTATCAATCTTTACAATGATCAGTGTGGAAAATGGCAAGTTGACCATCATGATGATAAAGCAGTTCTAGGAAATGGAAATACCCCACTGTTTTTGCAACATGATACAGAAACATTGAAATTTACTGCTAGAAAATTCCAGAGACTATTTAGCAAGCACTTGCATATTTTAGATGAGAAAACTGAGATCCAATAAGGTTAATAAGCAGCTTGTATGAAATCACTCAGCTTTTAAAACCTTAATTTAATTTTTATGCTCCCTACTGTTTCAGAAAGGGTTTAATTTGGCTTAGTCACTCAGCTGGTTAGTGGCATTGATCACTACAAGCCAGGCTCCTGAACCTAATTCATTCATCTTCCCACTAAATTCCATTTTAAGAAAACTTTCATAATGAGTGTCTTTCTACACCTTAAGCATCATAAAATTTTAGGATGTAAAAGTTGAAAGGAGGTCACTTTTGTTATCCTTTTCATTTTAAAAAATGTTTTTAAAGATTTACTTTATTGTATTGAAAGTTGGAGTGACGGAGAGAGAAGAGCTATCATTCATCCACTAGCTCACTCCTCAAATGGCCTCAACAGCCAGAGCTGGGCTAAGCTAAAGCCAGGGAGCTGGAATTCTATCCAGTTCTCCCCACGTGGCTGGCAGGAGCCCAAGTACTTGAGCCATTTTCATCTGCCTTCCCATGCACATTAGCAGGAAGCTGGATCAGATGTGGAGCAGGTGGGACTTGAACCAGTGTTCTCATATGGGATGCTGATGTCACAAGTGGCAGCTTGGGTCCGTTGTGCTACAATATCAGGCTCCTATCCTTTTCTTTAATTGATGAGGAATCTGATATTCTAGGAGTTTAAGAGTCACCCCAGGTCCCCAAACTCCTCCTCTTTCCCACTGTTGGAGAATCTGGAACTTTTATCTATTAATCAGGATCCTAATAATCAAAACTATCAATATAATTTTATCCTGATTTTTCTGAAATCTTTTTTTACTAAAGACAAATGAAAACTGAATAAGATAATATTAATGATTAGAAATGAAAAAAAATCTCCGAGGCACGTCATTATTTCAGTAGTGATTGCAGTTGCATTCATTTGTTCAATATCTTCTAAACCTGTGAACACAGGTAGTGATGACTTTAATCTACCATAAGGGCACTAAGGTATATCAAGATCCCAAAAGTACTACATTTTCAGAGAATAAACTATCTCCATCAAATTTACAAGGTTGAATCCCTTTATTTATGGTGAAAATTGATAACTACAGGTAAAATGGATGGTAACCCTCAACAAGAATATCTAATTAAAATAGCACATCAATTCTTAACCATTGTTGATAACTAAGAGTTTCTAGTATTTTTATCTATTTCGGGTTTGCATCATCCCATTCTATCATCACAAATCCTTAGTTAAAAGAAGATTCACCAAATTAAACAGAAGAATGCCAAAATGAATTTTAAGATAGTTTTCCTCTTATTTTGTTTCCTCCTATTTTATTTTATTTTTTCCTATAGAAGTTACCACACATGTATACACTGGAGATAATCTAGCCTACTTTCAGAAAAATTCAAAAATGAAAGCATCCATGCTATGTAAATCTTGCAATGTAATAATACTTCCCATTTGTATGGTGTTTTTACTTGAAGATGATGATAAACACCGGCAATTCTTCAGAGATCACTTTGAGCTGGTGAATTGACTCTTGCCATTATGGAGGTGGAGAAGGTAAGGGCTAGGCGCTGGGACAGGAGTTGGGAGGGGACTGGCTGAAGACTTTCCTCAAGTCATAGTTACCAAGTTGTCAAGTACTCCAGTTATATCCCCAACTGTAATGGCAGACAGACTAGACGTAGGGAGGTAGGAGGCTCTGATTCTGTTAGTAGACACCTCTAGATTTGCTTGCTAATATTCATTCTGCTGCCTTCACAGCTTGTTTTCTATACACAAGCAAGCTTACCATATGAAAATCATTCCTGGCTACTATTTGTATAGGACATTAGCCATAGCGCTACCATTGCCCTATTTATCTCTGACAAGTAGGATGAGTCTTGGAATTTGTACTGCAAGTTGAATATTAATAAGACAAGCAGAAATAAGTTGCTCCTTTCCTTTAGAGCCCCAAACTGGTGTTGTGAGCAGGAGAGCTGGATCACATGGTTAGTTAGGCCTAGATGGCCAGTCCTATTGCTCAGTTTCCCAGCCAACTTTCATGGTAACTGAACAGATCACTTTATCACAGTTTGGATTTTCTAAATTCAACTCTCCAGGAGCCAGCATCCTGCATGTTAGTTACTTATTGTTTTACAGAACTATGGAATTTTAGCCTGGTGCTCTTTTTTTTTTTTTTTAACTTTTTTTCAAGTAAAGATAAGAGTTAGCAATGACACTGAGCATAGACACAAAGCATTTCAAACTCCTTTGAGAGTTTCTATTCTATTTTACTCCTGTATTTTTATGTACAGATGCTGATTTCTGTAGATTTTTTTCTTACCTTCCTCTCTTTGTCTATGCTCTTCACTTCAGTCTAAAAGAGGCAAAGGAACTGAAGAAAAATATTCCAAGTTTGTATGTAAATGAGGCTTAGAAAGTTGAAATGGGAATCTTAGCCTGCACTTTCTTTTTTCCTTCCCTGCAGCTGACTGATAGATGGCTGGCACTGACAGCTTCAGTTGTTAGAGAAAGACACAGGGATGTTAAAGTGAATTATCCGAACCCCTAAACACTGGTTGCCTAATTAGTAACTGAAAGTCTAAGCTCAGGATCTTTCCCTAAGAGCTTGACTTCTGGTCAGTTTAACAAACAGGAGGCTGTCTTTGCCAGGTGACATGAACTAAACTTTGTAATACGACAGGGAAAATAGGGTAAGGCGTAAACCCAGGATTGTTCTTAGGCCGCTGGCATCAACTTCAAATTGTGATGACTGAAGACTATATACTTGTCTGTTGTGCTCTGTAGTTGGAACAAAGCATAGAGAATGATGCAAATGTTCACATAGGGGAATGGAGTCAATCATTAGTAACTTACTTCAAAATGGAATAAGATTCAAATTTGTTTCTAACAATGTAAGCTAAAAAAAAATGCATCGTCCAACCCTCTTGAAAATCACAACTTCTCATAACTATTCTACCAATGATATTAACTTGATCTTTATCATATGGAAGACACGGTCCCAGGTGCTCAGAGACTCCAGAAATGAGAAGCCAAAGGGCTTGTTTTGAGCAGTGTTTACCATGGAAACTGAACAGAGAGCTTGGACTATTTGCACTATTCACTCAATAGTTTGCTTTTACATAGATTCTCATCTTCACTAGAATTTATATTATAAAAGTTCCCATTTACATTTCATTGAATCTCTTTAGCATTCTTGAGTTGGAAGCAATTAAGGTACCCATTTTGTAGACAACAAGCTGAAGTTACTTAGAGGTTAAATGAATATTCAAAGTCAAAGAGCAAGGGTGAGATTTGTCTCCTGTCTGCCCCATTCATTTTCTTTTCACTAAGTTGCCTTGTATGAGTGACTGAGTTTCCTTGCAAAAAGTTGGAAGGCAATGATAATTTTCTTGGGTAAGCTTTCTCTTTTTAAAATATCTTACTATAATATCATTAGGAAGGAAACAAATATATCTCATGCCACTCACCCAGCTTCTCTCTCTTTTTTTTAAGATTTTATTTATTTACTTGGAAGATAGAGTTACAGACAGTGAGAGGAAAGAGAGAGAGAGAGGTCTTCCATCCACTGGTTCACTCCCCAGATGGTCACAAAGACTGGAGCTGAGCTGATCTGAAACCAGGAGCTTCTTCCTGGTCTCCCACGTGGGTGCAGGAGCCCAAGGACTTGGGCCATCTTCCACTGCTATCCCAGGCAATAGCAGAGAGCTGGACTCGGAAGCGGAGCAGCCAGGACTCGAATTGGCACCCATATGGGATGGCTGGCGCCACAGGTGAAGGATTAACCTGCTGCACCACAGCACCAGCCCCTGGCTTCTCTATCTTGGTTACCTTCTATACTGATATAAAGTTTTGTAGTTGACAGCATATCACATAAACTATTTTGTGTCCAATAAATGTTGGATGATTTCTGCGTTTAACTGTGTGAATGAACTGTAAAAGAATTTTGCCCCTTCCATGGTACACGTACTCTGTCTTCTATCATTTATTTTATTACATTTCTTATTTTCTGAATTATGTTTTAATTATTGGGGGCTAGAATCCATTATTTATTGTGAATTCCCTCAGCACTTAGCACCATGCACTGAGCAGAGTATGAATTCCACAAACATTTGCTGAGTGAATGTGTGAATTATCACTTCCACCAAAGGAAACACAACATGAAGGCCTTGGTGACAGCAGATTCTCTGCTCACATCCTCTCCTTTCTTCTCTTTCTTCCTTTTTGTTTTTTATTTCCCTGATGGCTCTTGGCTATTTTTTTTTTTTTGCCTTTTTTTTTCTCTCTAGTAGCTTAGCTGGTAATTGAAAGCATAACTTTAAACCCTGTCTCACTTCTTGCTTCCCTGAGTCTCCCTTGTTCCGCACTAGGACTCCATGAAGGCTTACAGGACGAAGAGAGGAAGAGGTGAAAAGTAGCTGATTAATAATGCTTGCCAGTTGTCACAGGCTCTCAAAGGGCCAGGAATTAATCTAAAAACCTTCATCAAGTTATTTACTTCTTTGAATAATCTTGTTAAGCAGATCCAATCAGCAGCCCCAGTTAGCAAAACCAAAGCACAGAATAAAGTATTTGCCTGAGTTCAAGAAGCTCCTAAGTCGTAGAGACAGGATTCAAACCCAGAGCCTCTTGACATAGCCCCAAGGAGTTTCAGGACAGAAGGAGAAAACAAGGAAAGACAACATCAGTGATGTCAGTGATAGCCAACACGTTGGAGAGGCAAGGGCACTAGAGAATGATGTAGAAATCCTATGTCCCAGGATTAACTTTTCTTTCTTCATTTAGCTTCACCTAATGTCTTCAGACTCACTCTTCTAATCTGCTAAATGGGTGTAATTATTCTAGCTTTCCCTTAGGCAGAGTTGTAAATTTATGTGAACACAATCTGAAATGAATTAAGGATAAAGGTCTGTGATTTTGTAAATGAAACCTTTTAATAACTTTTATATACATGGCACAGCACTTTTACCTGCTAGACTCAACAAATTTTCACATAACAAAAGTAATAATTAACTGTATTCAACTGAATAGAGCCATACCATGGGCATTTATTAGACCATATAGATTCTGTATATGTGCAGTTTAATAAAATAGAGAAACTTTTAATTTTATCACAGGCTTATGAAGTTCTTTGATGGAGCTGGATGGAGTCTCAGTTTACTATTGGACATACTTAACCTTATCCAACTAGCTCATGGCACAGTGGAGGGGTAACTACCTCACACACAGTAGTGGGGAAGCTGGTGGTTGGTGGCAGGGTGGGGGTGAATGTATAATCAGAGGGAAGAGCTCCACCTACTGCTCGGCAATGTCACCTCCTACCACACCTCTGGAAGTCAACTCGATACTCAGTGGGTCACATAGTCCATTCACTTTGGAAAATAACATTAGGAACATAATTGCCACCACCTTACACACATGCAAACACACAAACCCACCATTTGCTGACTACTTACTGTTAGCCAGGCAGTTACATTTTTTTTTCTTTGACTCCTAATGACAATCCATCAGCCATGGCTAAGAGGAGAGCCTGAATCCAGGCCACTAGAGCTTAGAGCCCGAACCTTCCATTTTCCAGGTGTGTGGCCTTGAGCAATTGACTTAATCTCCCTGGGCCTTCATTTCCTTATCTGTAAATAGGGTTTATAATAACTTCCACCTCACTGGTGTTACAGGATTTCTTGAATCAATGTTTGTAAAGAATTTACAAGGATGCTTGGCGTGTAATAAGTATTTACGAGATAGATTTTTTTAAGAGATGAGGAATCTGAAGCTTGCAAAAAGTTATCACAGAACTCCAAAGGGGCCATGTCAGGAGCTGAACACTGCCTGCCTGCCTCCCAATTCTCATGCTCTTAGGCACTAAGCAAAGCAGCATTTTAATCTACAACTCTTTGATGAAATCCAACCTAGGGATTCTAAGTCTATGCTAAGAGTCCTTATACACAGGGCAGATGACTTGCTGTTAGAATTACATCAGGTTTAGCCTTTCCCATCATTTTAATTCTTGTCTTGGATTCCTATTTTTGGAATTCCTTAGCTTTATCAAACTGTTGCCCCGAGAATTCTCATGGAAGAATTAGAAATAATGATCCCAGATTATCATGATCATGCAACACATTTGGAATGGCTCACAGAGTTCTCACATCAAGAGTCTATCTCTCTGGATTGTCGAAATCACTAATTCAACTCCTGATACATAGTGACAATCTGTTCACTAAGTTGAAGCTGCTCCTGGGAGTGTCCACAGTTCAGAGAGATCCTAAAGAAAAGACTTGGTGTTTCAGAAAGTATTGAATTGGTTCCAGCTGTTGAGGCAATGACTTTAGAATTGTTGGAAGAATTTGGAATTTGGATTTGGGACACCTTGTTTTGGGCTGACTAATGATGCCTATTTGGGGGAAACAAGTAGTCTAAAGGTGTGGGGAAATAGTGGAGGGAAGTTCTGAGCTCAGTAACTCCAAATCAAAGCTGATTAAGAGACAGAGCCACAGGTGGCCTATAACATAGGGCTTCTTCCCCCGCCCCAACTCTAACAAACCCCCTCCTCCCAGCTCACAGCAATACGTTAAGCCATAATTTAGTGATATGAGAGATGGATAAAATGATTATTTAGAGAAATGAATTATGTGTTACACCATTTTAAGTATGATTGGATCTCTCTATATTTTACATGGGACTTAACAAAATTTGTTGAGTCTCTAGGGAGACACAAAGATAATTAAAGTGTTGGGAAATAGACCAGATGAAGAAAAGTTAAAGGATCGCAGGGAATTTAATTTGGAAAAAAGAAGCAATTAGGAATAACTTAAGTGTTTTCAAGTCTACAGAATGTTATTTATTAAGGGACCAAGTATTTGTTCTTTATTTCCACAGAGATTAGAAATAGAAATGGGCTTAAGTTACCACACACACAAAAAAAGCTGATATTTACACACAAGAAACAACTATTTGATTAAACTCTAGAACTTACGAGGGAGAGAAATTGTGGGTCTTTGCTCCAGGAAATCTTTAAGAATTGAAGAGGTAAGCCCTGGGTAATCTTATGTGGTGTTGGGTTGAGGCAGAAGGCTTAACTGGAATTTCTTTAGGTCTCATCTGGTACTTAACGACCATGATTGCATAAATAGGAATTTGTCCACAAAGCAGGAAGAGAGGCAGACAGAACAATCAGGCATAACCCATGTAGCAATGGAGTCGCTTCTCCTGAGCGAAGATTTTGAAAATCTTAGTTTCGAAGCACAATTACAATGTCAGAGGCAAAATTTTATGAACACGATGGAAGGTTCTCATCAGACATTCACTGTTTTTAGCCATACTAATGGAGTCCACTTGAATAACAAATTGTATACTCATCATTTTCCATTTTGTGGGAATTTGTGACTATTTTTGTGTACCTCAAAAAAAGAAAAACTCACGCTACAGTAAATACAGTATTTTAGATGAACTTGCCCAAAATAGATATAATCTAGTTGATTACTTTGTAGTACTTTCTTTATGGGGATTCTCAAATTGAAATTAGAAACATGTTAGCGTGTGGGAGTGATGCTGAGGTATCTCCCAAGATGTTGAGAGTAAGGTGGTCCTTTTCTAAAATGCTAATTTCCCTTAAAGTTAAATTGAAAATTCTTTTACACAGTAGACATGACTAGCCATTATATATGAAGATGGAGAGTTTGGGAACAACTGACATTTCAATCAAGGTAAACTGAGAGGGATATCAGAAAGAGGGTCTGGAATCTGATTGTAATTTTGTAACTCGGTATGGGGAAATTTAACCATTTACATCCTCTCATGTCTTGGAGAAAGTCTGTCTGACAACAACGTTCATTAATATAGAGGCTTAGAAAAGGCCAAGTCGGGCAGGCATTGTGGCACAGGGGGTTAAGCCTATGTCCATGACACCAGTTTCCAAATGAGTGCAAGTTTGAGTTCTGGATGCTCCACTTCTGATGCAGCTCTCTGCTAATGTACCTGGGAAAGCAGCAGAGGATGGCCTCTGCCACCCACACAGGAGACCTGGATAGAGTTCCTAGCTCCTGACTTCAACCTGGCCCAGCCCTAGCCATTGCAGCCATCTGGGGAGTGAACCAGCAGATGGAAGATTTTCTCTCTCTCTCTCTCTCTCTGTTTTTCCCTCTCTTTGTAATGCTGCATTTCAAATAAATAAATCAATCTTTTAAAAAAAGAAAGAAAGAAAAGGCCAAGTCATAGAAGGTAAAGTTATCAGGGAGACTTGACAAGGCTGTCCTCTGCTAGCTAAGTGTCACACGCTGTTCCAGATCACCTCTGCCCTCTTGTTGATTCCATGCCTGTCCTCACTAAGCAGCTTTTCCTTTTACATGGCTTGGTGACAGGAGAAAGTATATGGGTTTGCCAACTCAGTCATCTCAACCTTCCTGACTTTCTCATGGAAAACCATTTATAGATCAGTGTCTATGAGCTGAATTAATGTAAATCTACTGACAAGAGTTGGCTCACCCATTTGCATGCTGATGTGAAGGACCTAATCTACCAGTTTCAAATCCTGGATATTCATTAAAGTAAATGCTGACAAGTAGGAGTTTGAACATTCTCTCTCTCTCTGTCTCTTTGTCTCCCCCCCAGCTTAATACTTGCTATCTTCAAGCTGAAACAAAAATGTGACATTTAACCATTTTCAATCAAATGACTTTTCTCCAGTCCACAGAAATGAGAGCTCCCTCAGTGGCCTTGGAGGGCGGAAGTGAGGAGCCTGGGTTAGGCTTTGGGGGAAGGAGGCAATGAGAGGCTCTAGGGCTGTCTGGCCAGTAGGATAATTCTCCTCTGAGAATGGTGGTGGGATTGATGACTCACAAGTTCAGCAGACACATTTATCAGGCACTTTGTACGTCAAACGTTTTGAAATCTAACAGCTCTGGTATTCCCTTGTTCATAGGAATATAGTAGCAGTTTCCTGTATTGCTTTCCAGTGTTCCAATAGAATGACTACCTAAATGACCGGGAGCTATATGGCACCATGCAACATAAAGCTGTATGAGTACACATGTTGGTTTTAGATAGTAATGGATTTCCTGACTCTTGTACCAGAAGCCTAGTGAATCTCACTACCAGGCTGTCTCTGGTTATGACCTTATCAGATTTCATAAGCTAAACAGGCTTTGGCTGGGGCAGTTTGTGAATGGCACCGGTCCAAGGCAAACCAGGTGCTACAGGAAGTGGAATTGGTGATTCAGGCAGGTGCATTCTTTCTTATGATTCAGACTGACCCACTAACTAATCACAGTGAGTGGGCACTCCGCTCTCAGAGGTGCTTGTGAATAAGATGTAGAGTCAAGGTCTTAATCACGCCTGCTGACGGCGGAGGTTTCACAGAGACTGTCCTATCTAATGCCTTTAGAACTGCAAAATGAGGGGTTGATTCTATTGTGGTAATAAAAGTTGTTGGTAATACCACTGTAGCGGTAGTTGTGCTGTATGCTCTACTTCCTATCATGACTCAATACGACAACGTGGAATATGTTATTAGCCATTTTACTTCAGAGCTGGATTCACATTTGGTATATCTTGGGACTTTAACATAATACACATATAAATAAGGTAATGTATTTATTTCCTTATGTATGTTCTCCCTGCAGGATTTCAAAATGACTACCAAATGGAAGCAGTAAATTAATAAGGACACTGAAGCAAGAGAAAATATAACAAAGAAAATAAGGACAGAGTGAGGAAATATATATGTTAATGTATCTGTAGCACACATTAAGAAAAGTACCTATCCCTGAAAGTTATTAGTATTGAAAGAGATAGCCCACAGGAGATGTTTAGTATACTGCCTGAGACATATCAAGCAGTAACTATTATTTTTCAAAGGATTATCATCACATTAATTCCCATAAATGTATGATTGAATAGACGAGTTCTCAGCTGCCTGTTTTCCAAACAGCTTTATTCAGACTCAGTTTGCTTTTTTTAATTTTTCATTTTGTTTTTCATTTCCTCATATTTTATTTTTTAAACAATCCTATATATTTTTAAAGATTTATTTATGAATTTGAAAGGCAGAGTTAAACACACACACACACACACACACACAGGGAGAGAGAGAGAGAGAGAGAGACATCTTCTATCCACGGGTTTACTCCCCAGAAGGCCACAACAGCCAGAGCCAGAGCTGGGTTGATCTGAAGCCAGGAGCCAGGAGCTTCTTCCCAGTCTCCCACGTGGTTGCAGGGGCCCAAGCACTTGGACCATCTCCCACTGCTTCCCCAGGCACATTACCAGGGAGCTGGATTGGAAGTGGAGCAGCAGGGTCTTGAACCAGTGCCCATATGAGAAGCTGGTGCTGAAGGCAGCAGCTTTACCTGCTATGCCACAGCACCGGCCCCACAAATTGAATTTTAAAAGCACAGTTCCTTGAAGATTAGAGAGGGCCTGAGTCCAGCGGGCCTTCAAGCATATGACATCATTCCCAAGTCCCAGAGCAGGTTCCCTCCATGGACACCCTGAAGGGCTTCCGAGGGTTGTAACCTGAGTCCTCCCTTACCTTTATCACTTGCACCTTTTCAAGGGTGTGGTGTGGTTCCTGAAGGTTTTCTTGGTCAATACAGGCATCAGTTAACAACGTAGTCACTCATTTTGTAAGCACCGTGAGTGTGTAAGGAAGCTCTCTGGTTCATCTTCACTCTGCGGTGCCCCTCAACGTCTTGGTTGCCCCTCGATGCCCATGGCCTAGGGAAGATGCCATCTTCCTAGGGCTTTGGTAATGGCCTTGTACAAACTGCAGTCGTCCTCACCTACCCTCTCTGCCTATTCGTCTTTAACGAGGAGCTGCCCCTGATTGAGTGCCATAGGCACAAGCCTCTACTTAGAGTGAAACGTTGATCTTAAAAAAGAGTCTTCATGATGAAGTTGCCACTGTCTTGAGCAGGCTCACAGCTCACTGTGGGTTTGGGGAAGCCATAATCTCCCAAGGAAAGGGTCAGGGGCTGAGGGAGGGACTCCTCTGTCCTCTCTTCCTTTTTAATTTAAAGATTTTAAAATTAAAGATTTTTCGATTGCTTAGTGGACTGTCCAGCACATGCAGTTAACTTGAAAGAGAGAGAGAGAGAGCAAGCTTCCATCCATTATAAGTTTACTCCCCAAATGTCTGCAGCAGTCAGCTCTGGGCCAACCCAAAGCCAGGACCCAGGAACTTCATCCAGGACTCCCATGTGGATGGCCGGGGCCTACATACTTGAGCCATCTTCTGCTGCCTTCCCAGGTGCATTAGCAGGAAGTTGGATTGGAAAAGGAGCAGCCGGTACTCAAACTGGCACTCTGAGAAGGGGTGCCAGCATTGCAAGTGGCTGCTTAACCTGATGTACCACAGTGCCACCCCCTACCTACAGTGTACCTTATAAAACCATTTTATGACATTGGGAGAAAAATTAGAGTCTAATTCTAAGTACTTATATACTGTAAGGAAAGGAAATTATCTTTCAAAGGCATCTTTTTTTTTCTTTTTTTTTTTTTAGTATTTCACATTTTCTTTCCAACAGCTCTTCTTAAAGTGATTAAAGTTTACATGTAATGCAGGTAAATTCAGATCTAGCAGAAGTTCCCATCTGAAAGTAGCTCAGGCACATGGGACGATGAGCTTCGTTCACATCTTAGAAATGAGCTCACCGTGCGCTCCTGCAGATTTCCCCGCCATCTTTTCTGAGCTTTTTGTCCCCAGCAGACACTGAATTAGGTTGTCATTTGCTCGAATAGCATTCCTAAACTGGACTGATTTGTCCTAGTAAATTCTTTTTTTAAAATATTTATTTATTTATTTGAAAGGCAGAGTTACAGAGAGGCAGAGAGAGAGAGAGAGAGAGACAGAGAGACAGAGAGAGAGGTCTTCCATCCGTTGGTTCACTCCCCAGATGGCCGCAATGGCCAGAGCTGAGCCGATCCGAAGGTAGAAGCCAGGAGCTTCTTCCGAGTCTCCCATGTGGTGCGGGGCCCAAGCACTGGGGCCCTCTTCCACTGCGATCCCAGGCCATAGCAGAGAGCTGGATGGGAAGTGAAGCAGCCAGGACTCGAACCGGTGCCCATATGGGATGCCGGCACTGCAGGCGGCGATTTTACTTGCCACACCACAGTACCAGCCCCTGCAGTAAATTCTTAACTGAGCAAATTCATAGCTTAAGTTTCAAGCTTTGCTAAAGTGTCCGAGCTGAGTAAGTTTCCTCTTGCTAGGCTCTGGAGTCAGGCTGAGCTCAACTCTCAGCTCAACAAGTGACTAGTTGTGTAACTTAAGCAGGTCATCTCACCTCTTCAATCCTCCATTTTCTCATCTGTAAACAATATTAATAATAAGGCTGTGGAGATTAGTGCATGTCAACTGCTCAGTAAACTGCTCAGTATGTACAGCGTATGTTAGCTACTACTGTTATTACCATCATCATTATTTCAACATTAACTTCAAAAGTGATTCATTCAGAGTAGGAGTGCAAAAAAATTAAAAGCCACATAAACTTACAAATAAATGTCAAAATTCACTAAAAATGACACAAGTACAAATTAAACACTGATTATTTTTACCCATAAAATTGGAACAAATGATGGAAATGAGAATATTCTATTTGGGCAGAAATACAGGTAAACAGGTAGATATTCTCAGACCTAAGAATAAAACTCTAAGTTGGCACAACCTTTTGGCAGTACAATTCAGAATGAATCAAGGGTTTTAAAAGACTTCACTGTTGTGGACCCTACAACTGGACATGTCCTTTAAGAAGGTAGATAGTCACTGAAGACTGTTAAAGATTTTTATGAAGTAATTATATAATAATGATGATGATGATAATGATAAATGTAAAACTAATGTGTGAAAGTAGATGAATGCTGAAATATACAAAGAGAATATTATAAACTTTTAAAATAATGCTCTTTGGCCGGCGCCGCGGCTCACTTGGCTAATCCTCCTCCTGTGGCGCCAGCACTCCGGGTTCTAGTCCCGGTTGGGGCGCCGGATTCTGCCCCGGTTGCTCCTCTTCCAGGCCAGCTCTCTGCTGTGGCCAGGGAGTGCAGTGGAGGATGGCCCAAGTGCTTGCACCCTGCACCCGCATGGGAGACCAAGATAAGCACCTGGCTCCTGGCTTCAGATCGGCGCAGTGCGCCAACCGTAGCTGCCATTTGAGGGGTGAACCAACGGAAGGAAGACCTATCTCTCTGTATCTCTCTTTCTCTCTCACTGTCTAACTCTGCCTGTCCAAAATAATAATAATAATAATAATAATAATAATGCTCTTTAAGAACATGTAAGATTAGGAAAAAGTACTTCTAAGATACTACAAAACTGAAGAGAGTATGTGATCCCACTTTGTTTTTAACTTATATAGTCCTGTGCCACATAATAATGTTTCTACAACAGCATGCTGTACTATGACAATGGTCCCATAAGATTATATTATCTCAGGGCTGGCACTGTGACATAACAGGTAAAGCCACTGCATACAGTGCTGGCATCCCATATGAGTGCCGGTTCGAGTCCTGGCTGTTCCACTTTGATCCAGCTCTCTGCCATGGCCTGGGAAAGCAGTAGAAGCTGGCCCAAGTCCTTGGGCCCCTGTACCCGCATGGGAGACCCAGAAGAAGCTCCTGGCTCCTGGCTCCTGGCTCCTGGTTTCAGATCAGCACAGCTCTTGCCATTGTTGTCAACTGGGGAGTGAACCAGTGAATGGAAAACTCTCCCTTTCTCTCTTCCTCTCCTTTCTTTGTATAACTCTGCCTTTCAAATAAATAAATAAATCTTTAAAAAATTATATTACCTGGTGATGTTGAAGCCATCTCAGTTTGTTCAAATGTACTCTGTGAAGTTTGCACAGTGATGAAATTGCTTAAGAACACATTTCTTTTTTTTTTTTTTTAAATTTTATTTGTTACACAAGTTTCATGCATTTCATATATACAGGTTTGGAACATAGTGATACTTCCCTCCCTCCCCTCCCTCTCGCCCATGCTCCAACCATTCTTCCTCCTCCCTCTCCCATTCCCATTCTTAATTTTTAGAGATCTACTTTCAGTTTACTTAATGATCATAAAGTTAACCCCTACACTAAAGTAAAAGAGTTTAAGAACACATTTATCTGAATATGGCTCCATCATTAAGTAGCATGTAACTCTATCTAACTATCTATTATCTATCAATCATCTATGACATACATGTATCAGTGATGTCTTTCAGATGACAGCATGGGGATAGCCAACAGTCATCTCAAACTTGACCTGTCTACAGCCAAAGTGCTTCTTATTTCCAGCCACCAATCCCTAGATCTATTCCTCCTGTAGCCTTTCTCATCTTGATAAAAAGCAATTCCATCCTTCCTGTTATGAAAGAAAATATCTGAAGGTAAATAAATGAAGGTAAAATCGCTGAGGATTTTTGTTGACTTCTCTTTCATTCCCACAGCCAATCCAATAGTGAATTGATTCTCAGTATTTCAGTCTACTCAAAATCTGACCACCGTCTACTATTTGCAACTATTTCTCTCTCTCATGCTTCCATCACATCCCATCTGGATGACTGCTGAGGGCTCTTACCCGGATCCTCACTTCAAACCCTCCTCCCTCCACACTCTTTTCTGGGTACTACAGTCAGAGTTGGATGGAAGCTTTAAAATATGTCAGATCATGTCACCCTGTGTTCAAAGGCCTCCAAAATCCAAGCCAGAACTGTGTGCTGACAGGCACAGGCCTTTCCTGGAGGGCATTTCTGCTCTCTGAACTCATTCTCTACCACGCTCCTCCAACTTTCACTTTCAGCCACTCCAGCCCAATGTGTTCCCAGTTCCCACCAAACAGCCGCCCTGGCCTTCCCACGCGCACTTACCTCCACGGGACATGCTCTACATAGCTGGTGCCTTCACCCCCTTGGAGGGCTGTGTCTCCTGTTATCTCATGTGCATACACATGGAAAAGATGTTTAGTATTACCCCAATATTTCTTTTTTCTTCTTTTTTTAAAATAGCACTTGGGATCAAGTGACTTTTTTATGTTTTCTCAGTTAGTATCTTTCTCCCCTGTGGAACGTAAGTTCTTTGGGAGCTGGGGACTTTTTCTTCTAACTTGCCATTGAATCTTCACTTAGAGCAGTGCTTGCTGTTATCTTTATAAATACTATGTCTTTTTATCCTTAGAATAACCCTCTTTACAGTTATTATCATTCCATGTACCAATGAGAAAATTGAGGCTGAGAGATTAAGAAACCATCGGAGAATAAACAGGTAGCATGTGCATGACAGATCTGTCTGCTTCCAAGGCCCATACTCTTGTACCTTTTCTAATACTCCACGGTTGCCTCCCAGCTGTGCGATTTGTTTATTTATCCCTACATTTACACACTCCCTCCTTTCAGAAAGGATTTGAAGGAGATGACACTGTTGCTATTGTTATTAAGCTCTGGTTGCTGTCTCCATACTGCTTGTACCCTGGGAGCTGCGGAGGCTGGCATGGGCCACAGCTGGACTGCAAGACAAAGCCCATCCTGTTGCCACAATCTCCCAGCACAGACAGTTCACATTAGCTACTACTGTTATTACAGTCATCATTATTTCAGTCTTAACATTAACTACAAAAAGGATCAATTCAAGAGAGATGAGAGTGTACATTACAAAAACAAAAATTAAAAGGCACGTAGACTTATGAGAAATGTCTGAATTCAATAAAAATGAAGTGGATGCAAATTAAACATCGATAGGTGATCTTTTTTACCTATAGAGTCAGAAAATAGTTGAAAACGTTTTTTCTATTTTGGCAAAAGTGAAGTTGTGGGTATTCTCACATCTAGGAGTGAAACTCTACATAAGCATAGCGCTTTGGGAATGCAATTTAATTTGTAGCAAGTATTGCTGGTGTCAACTACCAACAATGGTGAACTTGGCAACAGATCCCGGATGTCCCAGCCAGAGGCAGTGCTGTGGGGTGGTTCCAGGCTTAGCTTGGTGCGTTTAGTTCGGCAACTATCTTTCTACCAGGTGGACTTGGATCTTGAGCTTTCATTAGTCCTGTGATGATTATTTTCTTTAATAAATTTTTTTTGAAAAATATTAAGTACTTGTGTATCATTATGCAGTCTTTGTGAAGATATTAATTTTTAAAGATTTCTTTATTTGATTTGAAAGGAAGAGTTACAGAGGGGCAGAGAGAGAGGACTTCTATTTGCTGGTTCACTCCCCAGATGGCTGCAATGGCTGGAACTGTGCTCCGATCCAAAGCCAGGAACCAGGAGCTTCTTCCTGGTCTCCCATGTGGGTGCAGGGGCCCAAGGACTTGGGCCATCTTCCACTGCTTTCCCAGGCCACAGCAGAGTTGGGTCAGAAGTGGAGTAGCTGGGACTCGAACCTGCATTCATATGGGATGCCGGCACTGCCGGCAGTGGCTTTACCTGCTATGCCACAGTGTCGGCCCCTGAAATTAATTTTTAAGAAGGGAGAAGACTAAACCTTTCACAAGAGATGATAACAAATAATCAGTCACACCTGTAACCTTCATTTATCACCTAAGTGTTTTTATTGTAACCTTAAGAGCCGTTTTGATATGTAAATCTTTTGTGCTCCTCCTTGTAAACAACTGGTCATGTTTAAATACTACTGCATTTATTCAATAAACGAGCCTTGATCAGGAAAAAAAAAAAAAAGAAGGGAGAAGAATGGTAACTAATGTCTGTGGAGCAGCACTTCAAACATATATTTTTTTAAGTTTCAGAAACCCCTGTAAGATCAACTTCATAATTCTTTTTTTCTTATTAGATAAAGAAATTTGAGCACAGGAAATTTATTTACACGGCACAGTGTAATAATTCTTTTTAAGTTTAACATCTATGCTCCTTCTACCATCCTATGGACTCATTCTATTTTTACATATGTAAATATGGATTGGATCTTGATTTTGACAACTATGGTCTTTCTTTTCCCTTAAAGATTTATTTATCTTGTTATTTAAGAGAGAGCGAGAGAATCTTCCATCTGCTGGTTCACTGCCCAAATGCCTGCGCGTTCAGTGCAGGGCCAGGCTGAAACCGGAGGACAGAAACTCCATCTGGTTCTCTCTGCGTGGGTGGTGTGGACAGAACTGCTTGGGACATGATACACTGACTTTTCAGGTGTATTAACAGGGAGCTGGATTGGAAGCCGAGGATGTGGTACCCAAATTAGGCATTCTTGTACGGGATGTGAGTGTTTCAGTCCACTCGCTATGGTCATTCTTAAAAGCACATAGGATAGTTTTGGAATCTGAGACTGCTTAGGAAGATGGCAATATTCCTATCAAGTAAGGAAATGCAGTCTGGTTTACTGAACCTAATAGGATGCTCTGAGTATCTGTGATGTTGATGCATCTGTCTGTGTCTTACCTTGAAATTTGTCTCTACATGTTAAAGAATACCAACATCCTGATGTTCCCCACCAAAATTAACATTAGCAAGCCACTCTGATCTGTTCAGGAGTATTTAAATATTGACTTGTCTGAGTAACATGGGAGTTAACAAAATGGCTTTCTCAGCTCATTTTCTGATCGCCACTGATACAATTCTATTGCTAAACTGATACTGAGGTTGTAGATTACCAACGCCATCTCACTATCTAGAACGCAATCTCCTAAAAGTTGCTTATCTTTGGGAAGAGTCAAGTTTGCCTGCTGGTATTTAGGGGGCTGTAGAAATAAACGAGTTCCACCAGTGGCAGGAAACTGAGTCATCTCCACGCTCATGCTCACTCTCTGAATGAAGAAGGGCACTGTTCACATAGAAACTGTATCATTTGTCACGTTAAGAACAGACTGATCTTGTTCTAATGCTCTTGCAGAACTCCAGATACGCTTGCAAGAGGAGAACATTTCAGAAATTAATAAAATGAGGTTCCGCCTTAAGGAATGTGACTAATACATCTGAGATGAGTGACTCAAAGCACTCGAAGGGGGAGATACTTGCAGTTTAGCATGAAACAATTTTCAGCTATTTGAGTTTTTTTTTTTTTAAATCATAGTAACTCATTGTTTTCACATTGGACGCATGAAAACATGTCTTTTATGCAGTAGATCAAAAAGAAAAGCAACCATTGGACAGAGACGGACCAAAAATGTAGTGCCTAAAGGATATCTTAGTAGCATTATCTCATCCAAAGGGCAAACATTTGATGTAGTTGTTTGTATATTGACTTCAATGCATGTTTTTAATCCCATAATAATTGCCCAAGATAGAGCTCGAATGTCCACATTTCCCTGAGTTCTTGGTGCCACTCCCCAGCATATGTGAGTGTGATTCAGCCCATGGACCTGTGGGGACAAGTGTGTGCACTCAGAGGTAAGGGCAGCCCCTCGGAGATGTCTGATGTGTTGGGTGTGAGGAAAGGGTGCTGTTTGTGACTTTCACCAAATTGCCAAGTGTGAATTGCCAACGAGCGTTTTATCACTGAGAACCATAGATTTGGAGAGGGAAGAGATGCCTAACTATTTAGTCAAATCCTTTAGAATGTAGAGGAGCGAGCTGAGTTCCACAGTATTCGCAGCACTCATGGCCCAGGACGTGGTTTCTAACTAAATATTTGTTAAGTGACTGAACAGGTGAATGGATGAATGGAGGAGTGAGTGATAGAATGAGTCTCAGAGAGATTGTGCCAGCACACACCAGGAAAAGAAACCCAAGCGTTTCTTATTTTTCTATTTTCTAGGTCCTGTGAGTTACCTTTTAGGGGTTAATCAAGTTATTTTTCTCTTTTATTCTTAAACCTGGTTACTGGAAATGCCACCTGCTGATAGCTGAACCAGGCCCCTTCTCTCGCCGGTTTTCACCTCTTCCCCAAAGCTTTGCTGAGTAACTGGAAAAAAGGTGGTTTCTCCTCACCTCCACTTTGCCCGAACACGCAGTGACACATGAGTCACTCGCCATTCCTTAGACACAATAGAGCTTTCCATGGCTTGTATTTGCTATAAATATTTACTGCCCTGATCTCTGACTTACTTAATATTAACACAATTGTCTGGGGACCCTCAGACCTTTGGTATATATACCAGTCTTAGTATTTGTCTAAGAACCCAAATTACTTTAACATTTTATATTTGGTAAATATGGGATCCATTCCAATTCAGGTTATTGATAAAGCTGAAAACACTATGTCTTTTTTTTTTTTTTTTCTGGAATGCCAGGTGTTGTTCTAGGGGAGGTCTTTCTGTCTCAAGTTTTTATAATAATTTGTCCTCAAATCTTTATAATTCCATGGGGTAGGAGATATTGTCCCCCATATCTCCCTATCCATTTTTTGAGATGAGGAAACTGAGACTTCAAGAAGTGAAATGACTTTAAGAAAATACTAGGGCTGGTGCTGTGGCACAGCAGGTTAAAGTTCCGGCCTGCAGCACCGGCATCCCATATGGATGCCAGTTTGAGTCCTGGCTGCTCCACTTCTGATCCAGCTTTCTGCTAATGAGCCTAGGAAATCAGTGGAGGATGGCTCAAATCCTTGGGCCTCCTGCACCCATGTGGGAAACCTGGAAGAAGCTCCTGGCTCCTGCTGTCATATCAGCTCAGTTCCAGCCATTTGGGGAGTGAACCAGCAGATGGAAGACCTCACTCTCTTTCTGTGTCTAACCCTTTCTGTAATTCTGTCTTTCAAATATGTAAAATAAATCTAAAACAAAAAAAGAAAAAAAGGCCACGGCTCACTTGGCTAATCCTCCGCCTGCGGTGCCGGCACCCTGGGTTCTAGTCCCAGTTGGGGCGCCAGATTCTATCCAGGCCGCTCCTCTTCCAGTCCAGCTCTCTGCTGTGGCCTGGGAAGGCAGTGGAGGATGGCCCAAGTGCTTGGGCCCTGCACCCACATGGGAGACCAGGAGGAAGCACCTGGCTCCTGGCTTCGGATCGGCGCATCGCACCAGCTGTGATGGTCATTGGGGGGGTGAACCAATGGAAAAAGGAAGACTTTTCTCTCTGTCCCTCTCTCTCTCTCTCACTGTCTAACTCTGCTTGTCAAAAACAAATAAATAAAGAAAAGGAAAGAAAAAGAAAAAAAAAGAAAGTGCACGAGCCAGCATTTAAACTGATATCAGACTGCCTCCTAAGACCAAGTGTTTTCCAACCTATTATGCACCCCCCCCCCCACAACCTCCCTACCCCGTGATCATGGAGGCCACTTTAAATATCAGGACCATTAAGACTTGACTACCATGTTTACCAGGGCAGTCAATTTCTGCGCTATTATCCCTTCATGCTTCTGGATCCTGGGAAGGCATATGGAACAAGAGAGGGCAATGGTATAAAATTCACTGCCTCGCTGCCTCTCTCACACCAGTTCATAGTATCACCCAACAGGAGTCAACAGATACATCCTCTTCATATTTCTCACTTCCATAGGCTCATTAATCTCATCTGTATAGCTATGAAGACATTCCATTTTTCATAATGCAGTCCAGAATACCAAGCTCAGGTGCAAGTTCAGAGCAATGGGTCTGTTATATCTTAAAGGAAACTACATACTCTTTAACAATCTGCTGTGACATATTTTCTCATCTTTTTTTTTTTACCCAGAGAAACCTTTTATTTAATGAGTACAAATTTCATAACTACAACTTTATGCATATAGTGATTCTTCCCACCATACTTCCCTCCCACCCCATCCCATCTCCTCCTTCTCCCATTCCTAGTCCCATTATCCATTAAGATTCATTTTCCATTAACTTTATACACAGAAGACCAATTCTATACTAAGTAAAGATTTCAACAATTTGCACACACACAAAACTGTTTGAGAACAAGTTTTACAGTTAATTCTCATAATACAACTCATTGAAGATAGAAATCCTATATCAGAAGTTAGTGCAAAGTGTTTCCTGTTGTCAATTTAACAATTAACACTCTTATATATGATGTCAGGGATCACCCAAGGCTCTTGACATGAGTTTCCAAGGCTATGGAAGCCTTTTGAATCCACAATCTCTGTCAATATTTAGACAAGATCATAAGCAAAGTGGAAGTTCTCTCTTCCCTTCAGAGAAAAGTACATCCTTCTTTGATGGCCACTTCTTTCCACTGGGGTCTCTCTCACGGAGATCCTTCACGTAAGACGTGTTTTCTTTCCCCACAATGTCTTGGCTTTCCTTGCCTGAAATGCTCTCATGGGATTTTCAGCCAGACCAGATTGCCTTATGGGCTGATTCTGAGGTCAGAGTGCTATTTAAAGCAATTGTCATTCTGTGAGTCTGCTGTGTGGACTGCTTCCTATGTTGGACCATTTTCCCTTTTTAAATTTTATCTACTATTATTACCAGACACTTGATCTTACAAACTTCTTCCTCCCTCTCTTATTTTCACTCTTATTTCCTACTGAGATCTATCTTCAATTGACTCTATATACATATGATCAACTCCATGCCAAGCAAAGAGTTCAAAAAAATAGCATGAAGAAGAGAAAAAAAAAAACCTGTTGCCGAACACTCAAGACAAGGGCTGTTCAAATCATTATTTCTCAAAGTGTCAATTTCACTTCTACAGATTTCCTTTTAGGTGCTCTATTAGTTCTCACAAATCAGGGAGAACATGTGCTTTTTGTCCCTTTGGGACTGGCTTATTTCACTAAGTATGATGTTTTCCAGATTCATCCATTTTGTTGCAAATGACCAGATTTCATTTTTTTAACCACTGTGTAGTATTTCATAGAGTACATATCCCATGATTTCTTTATCCAGTTTCATGTAACATATTTTCATAGCTCACCCTTTTTGTAGTAATTATTTGCTTAACTTCCTGTAGAACACAACCTTTTTTTTGAATTGGGATACACACAATGAGTGTTGTGAGGAATTTTCTCTAGGAGATGTTGAAAGGCTATAAATACACATATTGACACCTCTATGCTCTTTGCAAGAAAGGAAAGATTTGTAACCTTTGGAAGTTAAACTTCGATCAACTAAACATTGGCCCATTCATTCATTTCATCAACAAATATTTATTAAGCTGTACTATGAGAAACACATAATATGTTAAAGTAAAAGGCAGACCATAATAATTAATTTAAAAGATGTGAAGATTGGGGTAAGCATTTGGCATAACAGATAAGATACTTTTTGGGATGCCTGCAACTCACACCAGAGTGCCTGGCTGGGATGCCTGGTTCCACTTCTAATTCTAGTTTCCTGTTAATGTGCACCCTGGGAGGCAGTGGTGATGGTACTTTAGTCCCTGCCGCTCACATGGGAGACTCAGATTGAGTTTCCCACTCCTGGTTTTGGTCTAGTCTCAGCCATTTTGGGCATTTAGGGAGTCAACCAATATGTCCCTCTGCATTTCAAATAAATAAATAAATGAATGATTTTTTTACACAAGATATGCAGATTAGGTGGTTTATAAGAGGCAGAAATTAGTCAGAGAAGAGAACATGGAGGACTTCCTGGGGAGCTTGGTGTTTGTACAGGTTCTTGGAGGTTTGGGAAGAGAAGGCACCCTAAATAGCAGTGTCCACATAAAGAGATGGGAGCAGATTACAAAGGGGAACACCAAGTTGGCCAATTTGAATGGGGAAATTTGAAGAAAGGAAATGGGGAATAAAGCTAAAGAGGATTAAACTCCTAGAAGACAAGGATGGTGTCTGATAACATGGCTTTAGGAGGGGTCAGAATATACATGAGGTGATGCTTACACTTCACAAACAACCAGAGCACACCAATATACGGAGGAACTATATGCAAAGGACTTGATGGTGACAGCTGTGGCAGTAGTGTTGTGGGGTGGTGTTGGGAATGATGACAAGGGGATGTCGACAGTGAAGATCCAATGATAGGCATGATAGACCAAAGAAGATGTTCAGCAGGGAAAGCAAGTTATTGGCTAGGGAATGGAAATTTCTCATACACCACATCACTGGCACAAATCTACCCAAATGCAACATCAAAGATGGTGGTAGGCATGGGGAGGCAGGCCATGGAATTGATAACAGTAGGTTAATAGTTAGCAAAGCTGAAGAATGCAATGAATCTAATGACAGTGAGTAGGTAACTTTCAAATGAAAAAAGACTCCATTTTTAAAAAAGTAAAACTTGTAACAAGAAAACAAGTTCTATAATTAACCTGCAGAATTTAGTGTCATAAGATAGAATTAATGGATGCTATTAAGTAGAATTATACGATTTAAAAAGTACTTAGCACTTACATGAATAAGCAATGCTATTAGTATCTAATACCCCCAGAGATAAGTATCATTATCATTTGTTAATTTCACTTAAGATGCTGAAATATATATTCTATTGCTTGCCCTTATAAAGTCCAATGAATATGAGCATCTTTTATTTTATAACTTTGAGTTAATTAGAAGCCTCATGAATTCTGTAGTATTACATCATTGAAAAAAGAAAAAGAATTGATACAACACAATTAATCAATGTTTTTGCTGCCAGGGTCAGTGCTGTTTTTTCAAAATTCCCATTACTATAATTTCCAGTTGCAATTTGATGCTCCTCTGATAATTCCTATTACTGCCCTAGGGTGACTGTTCTTTAGAAGAGTGGGTATTATTGTCTAGCAAAGTTTCTTTTCTCAGAGGCCTCTTCTTTCTTTCTCTATCCATTAATGAGTCTCACTGCTAGATCACTACTACTTTTTAAGAAACACAAAATTTTCACCCTGGTCTTACAAGTCTAATTTCTTTCTTCTAATGCTGCATTTCATGCTTTGGAGTCCTTTTATGCCGTCCCTTCTTCCCACATAGATTCATCCCTTTGACAAGCCTTTCTGAAGTGCTCACTGAGTACGGGCAGTGGTTCGCAATGGCAGAGAGGACAATGGCTTTGGAATCTTATGGGTTGAGCTTGGATCTGGGCTCTGGGATGTAACAACCAGTGACCTTGGATGGGTTGTTTAACAAGGTTGAGTCTCAACCTTTATTTACAAAAACAAGGTGGAAGGGTGGAAATGCCTTCCCTGCAATATTCTTGCAAAGATGCAAGACCATGTCTGCGCCTGAACATGGCACACAACCTATTACAACCTATTCTCTGGCAAGTGCACCAGGATACTTGAGTTTTGCAATAATGTGTCCTAGGAGAAACTTGAGAGTGTTTTAGATCTTCCCTGTTGCTGATTCCTCTTGCTTTGCTTTTTTAAATTTTTGACAGGCAGAGTGGACAGTGAGAGAGACAGAGAGACAGGTCTTCCTTTGCCGTTGGTTCACCCTCCAATGGCTGCCGCGGCTGGCGCACTGCGGCCAGCGCCCCGCGCTGATCCGATAGCAGGAGCCAGGTACTTCTCCTGGTCTCCCATGGGGTGCAGGGCCCAAGCGCTTGGGCCATCCTCCACTGCACTCCCTGGCCACAGCAGAGAGCTGGCCTGGAAGAGGGGCAACCGGGACAGAATCCAGCGCCCCAACCGGGACTAGAACCCTGTGTGCTGGCGCTGCAAGGCAGAGGATTAGTCTAGTGAGCCGCTGCGCCGGCCGATTCCTCTTGCTTTCTAGCTTTTACTAATAGACTCTCATTTCATGCTTAACTAAACTCTGACTGTCCTTGGCTCCTCCCACGGTTCCTGACTGTTTTCCAGTGGACCACTGGTATCGGCCAATGTGGCTTCATGGAGACCATTACTGCTTCTCTGGCAAGTTCATCTGGAGGCAGACAAGGCTTGCTTGACCTTTCTTCCAGCCTTATAGGTGCTCATTCTGATAGGGAAGCAAAAATTTTATTTTGGGAGATCATTTTGTTTATCTGAGACAGAGGAAGAAAAAGCTTTCACAAGAAAGAGCTTTTTCTTTGTTTTAAATACTGAAAACATAATAAAGACCTGTATAGTATTTCTGCAATAGTAGAGAACATTTGTTATCTGCTTTCTTTGTGTTGAGTGCAAAATAGATAAAATATTTGGAAACTGGAACATGACATAAGATGTACCTGCTTGTTCTCTCTTTGCTGGTTTATAGTTTTAGTGCTTGGCTGTTGCTTTAGCCTTGGGTTGTTTTAGAAGTATGTCCAATAGGTATTGCACCCAGATTTGAAAATGAGGGGCAAGGACAAAGGGGAAGAGAGAAAATGGGCAGAGGTTCATGTGGTCGGGCGTTAGGAAGCAGTGGGGAGTCTGAATTTGCACAGCCCAGAGCCCTGCACGGGGACTGTGAGAAGCTTGGGCCCAGTGTCTGGTGCAGGGCATTCACTCGGTCCCTGTCTGTTGACCAGAGGCCTGGTGCCAGTTACCTGTTCCCTTCCAGGTATCTGTAGAGGGGAGGCTGTTTTTCTTCTGCTCTCTTTATTCCATTTACCTTCTTAGAACTACTGGGGACAAAGTCTCCAGCTCTCCTTTCATGCTTTACTCCTGCCCTGTTCTTTCGCTAAAGGAGCAGGAGCAGTTTGCTGAGTTAGGGGAAGACACTTAGGAATAACACACATTAGCCAGGCCCCCCTTTGTTCAGTGGAATCTCCTTGGAGGAAGGTGGGCAAACACTCATCCCGCTTGTGTTGCCCCCATGTGAGCCACATCTAATCCAGGGCCCAGCTCCTACTCCTGAAGGCAGGCTGGGAGCCCATCTGGACCTTGGGTCCCAGTAGGTGCACCCCGGCCTCACACTGGGATGTCCTGCATCACAGACTGTCCACACAGGAGATTCCAGCTGTGGATTCAGGACCGAAAGGAAGCCTCTTTGCAACTGAAAAGCCAAGTTTTATTTTCCAGGCTAGGTTTACAAAGAATATATAACATCTTGGGAATCTTGTATGACTTTTGAGTTAGTAATCTGCATAGCAACAATAAATGGAGGCTTACCCAGCATTGTGTGTAGTGGATAAAGCCACTGCTTGTGACACATTGGCATCTTATATGGGTGCCAGTTCCTGTCCTGGCTGCTCCATTTCAGATTCAACTCCCTGATAATGGCCTTGGAAAAGCAGCAGAAAATGGCCCAAATTTTTGGGTCCTTGGCATGGCCACCCTTCCCCCACCCCCTCCCCTCCATGGGAGACCTGTAAGAAGTTCCTTGCTCTTGCCTTTGGCAGCCATCTGGGGAAGTGAACCAGGGGATGGAGGACTTCTCTCTCTCTCTCTCTCTCTCTCTCTCTGTAACTCTTTTTTTTTTTTTTTTTTTTTTTTTTTAAAAAAAGGTAACTTTTAAAAATAAAGAAATGGGAAGTCTGGGTGTTTCTTTTATTTAAAATTTTTTTTCCTAAAAATTTGTTTGACAAGCAGGATTGCAGAGAGGGAGGGAGGGAAGGAGGGAGGGAGAGAGAGATAGAGATAGATAGAGAGAGATCTGGTTGAAGGCAGGAGTCATCGTCGTTGCTTTCTCAGGCACATTAGCAGGGAACTGGATTGGAAGTGGAGCTGCCAGGTCTTGAATCTGCTCCCATGGGGAATTCTGGCATTGCAGGCAGCAGTTTAACTGCTACCCCATAACATTGGCCCCATGGTTGCTTCTTAAAAGCATACTGTTGGACCTATAAACATGAATTTTCTATTTTATTAGGTTATTTAAGGAACACAGCTATATACATACATGTTGTTTAAAATCTGGTGTAGCTATGTGGGGCTTATTGTTATATACAGCAGCCTAGTGCCCCTCTAGTCTATTTGTGTTCTCCAACGGAAACCACTTTTCAATTCATATAACTGGTTCTTGGGGCATTTACCACCAAATGGCTGAAGAACAGACTTCACTCACTAACTCTTGAGTTGTAGACATTGTTTATTTATCTAGGCCTTAGTTGTTGACTTCTCATTTTGGAAATAATGATTTAGGGTTCTTTCATGTTCATTTTTCCACCATACCAACAGCTGCTCTGTGTTCTGTATAGTGCTGCTGTAATCTTGTTGAGTTCATTCTTTGAGATTTCATTATTGTGATTATGAAATGACTATTGGTAGCTGAATTCTGCAGTTTAATGAGGCTGTTGGAATAGAATGGGACTGCTGTTCCTTCTCTATACTACATTTTAGTGTTCAGTAAATTGTCACTAATTCAATCCCAAACTTGTACCTTCAGTGCACCAATCATTCTGTGTCACTTTGGTTTAAAGGATTATTTATCCATTTGAAAGCCAAAGTTACAGAGAGAGAAGAGAAAGAGAGAGAGAGAGAGAGAGAGAGAGAGAGAGTCTCCCATCCACTTGTTCACTTCCCGAATGCTTACAACAGCCAGGACTGGGTCAGGCTGAAGCCAGGAACCAGGAGCTCAATCTAGGTCCCCCACATGGATGGTAGGTACACACATACGTGAGCCACCACCTGCTGCCTCTCAGGGTACGTTCCAGCATAGCCAGTGGAGTCACACGATGCCATCTCCCTGGACCTGGCTCCTTAGCATCTTTATTCCAATCAAAATACCCTGTGGTTACATTGGACCCACCCTGACAACCCAGGATAATCTCCTTATTTTCAAGTTAGTTGAGTATTAACCTTAATTCCACCTGCAACTAGCCATGTACTAAGTCTTACTCACAGGTTCTGGGGATATGGACAAGAACATTTTTCAGTGGCCATCATTTTGCTTCCACAAACAGGAGCTTTTCCTCTCCTGAAGAGTACTCATATTTTTGAATAAATACGATGATCCTTCACTTTGCACACTGAAACTATCAGCTGAGAGTTTAGAGCATACACAGTAAGTCATCCAGTGCACTCTTGAGTGTCAGTCAGACAGCTGAGGCCCTGCACTTGTCCTCAGTTTACCAACTTCTTTAGACTTTGATGAAAGCAAGTACATCTTTCATCATAATTTAAATGGAGAAAACACTCTTTGAAATCATTTGGTCCTGAAAAATCTCAATATAAATGGTTTGGTTGATGATACACAAATATATGCTTATATATTCTTTGTGCTATTTCAAGTAGTTTTGTTTCCTATAATTGTTAGTGTCATCTTCTTGTGCTGAAAGGAAACCTAACAGCAGTAATATACTGCACAATTACAATCACACACACAACACACATTCTCTTGTTAATGGTCTAGAAATCAGAGTCAAAATGGAGGAATTTGTTGTAAAGACATTAACATACTAATATTCATAGATGATGGCTTGAAAAGAAATATTTAAAAGTTAAAATAGCTTGCATTTTCTGGGAAAACTTAAGATGTAGCATTCTGAAAGTCTTCAGCTTTCCTCCTTGGGCTCTCTAATAGGCTCAGGGTTGCATTTCCTCTGTTTTGCTCAAGTCAGTAATGCAAATGTTCAGCCTCCCTCTAATAGCGCCCCTTAACAGTAAGCTGATACTGCGGAGCTGTTAAATGGACCTCGATGGTTTTCAGGCATTCTCATTTCTGTCCTCTACTAGCCAAGGAGCCCCTAAGGGTGGGGGACCACACGTTGTTTGCAACCCCTGAAAACATCATGTTTAACAGTCCTTTGTCAACTTAGTAGGATTTTTATCGTGAATTTGGAAATAGAGTAGTTGTCTGTGATAATGAAAAGGAAACAGACATTTATTTACGTGGCAAAATGGTATGACTTTTTAAACTATCTAATTAAAGAGTTCTTTTGCAAGCCTATTTTTCAGTTGAGATTCAGGGTACAGAAAAGTAAGAATTGTATAAGATCTCTTTTGACAGGGCCATTTTACTTAAATGGAGTGCCATTGTCTCCTTGACCCCCAAATCGAAGGATCAATTAAAACAAATTAGGTCTGAGCTTTAAACGATTCTCTCCCTCCCAATCCCCAAGTTTATAATTGTTTGGGGTGCCCGGTTTAGACAAAGCCAATAAAGTATGGTGTTTTAGTTTAAGTTATAAATTAATGGGCAACCCCGCAAACGCTGTGGGTTATCTTCCATTTCCAAACCTGGTGGAGCAAATTGAATTGGGTGACTCATTGTTCGAGGATCCAGCATGTGAAATCAGCCAGCATGTTTGCTTGAATCTCTTCTCCTAATGAGCTGAAACAGATAGAACATTTCTCATGCATCCAGATGGGATTATTTTGGAAAGTAAACTAATGCACATGCCCACACAAAATTCCTCTGCTATCTCTAGCCAGATTCAGTTAGCTGCTCACCACGATGATTTACCAGCAATGCGAGGCTGAGCTGTTCCTTGGTATTATTGGCTCCATAGGAATTCTGCCAAGAGACAAATTTTGCTGTTTTGCTTTGTTCAATGTGATAAAACCATGCACAATATTTTCTAGATGCTGTGAGTTTGTGTGTGTATCTGTGTATGTGGGCGTGGGCTGTTTTATGACAGTCGGTAGAATTCACTTAATAGAGCTATTTGACTTGTTATTGAATATTTATGTCAATAACCCATAATATTTAAAACTCTCTCACTGGGGCAAGCATCTGCCTAGCAGATAAGACACATCCCACATCAGAGTACCTGGATTTGACCCCCGGCTCTGTCTCCTGACTTCAACTTCCTGCTAATGCACACCCTGGGAGGCAGCAGCTATGGCTTAAGCACTTTGTCTCTGCCACCCACGAGGGAGACCAGGATTGAGTTCCTGGCTCCTGACTTTGGCCCCTAGTCCAGCCCCAGATGTTTTAGGCACTTGGGTAGTGAATAAATGGATGAGAGCTTTCTACCTTTCTTTTTTTCTTTGTGTCTCAATTAACATTTAAAAAAATTTTTACAGAAAGCTTTTATTTAATAAATATAAATTTTGTAAGTATAACTTTTGGATTATAGCAGTTCTTCCCCCCCATACCCACCTTCCCACCCCAAACCATCCCACCTCCTACGCTCTCTGCTCCCTCTCCCCTCATATTCTTCATTCAGATTCATTTTTAATTATCTTTATATACAGAAGATCAACTCTATACTAAGTAAAGATTTCAACAGTTTGCACCGATACAGACACACAAAGTATAAAGTACTATTTGAAGACTAGTTTTACCATTAATTCTCATAGTACAACACATTAAGGACAGAAGTCCTACATGGGGAGCAGGTGCACAGTGACTCCTGTTGTTGATTTAACAATTGACACTCTTATTTAGACGTCAGTGATCACCTGAGGCTCTTGTCATGAGCTGCCAAGGCTATGGAAGCCTCTTGAGTCCACAAACTCCGACATTATTTAGCCATAATCAAAGTGGAAGTTCTCTCCACTTTGACTACGACCTTGTCTAAATATGATCAGAGTTGGTGAACTCAAAAGGCTTCCATAGCCTTGGCAGCTCATGACAAGAGCCTAGGGAGATTACTGATGCCATAAACAAGAGTGTCAATTTGTTAACTCAACAACAGGAGTCACTGTGCACTTACTCCCCATGTAGGATTTCTGTCCTTAATGTGTTGTTTAATGTGAATTAATGCTATAACTAGTACTCAAACAGTATTTTATACTTTATGTTCTGTGTGGGTGCAAACTGAAGAAATCTTAACTTAATATATACTAAATTGATCTTCTGTATATAAAGATAATTGAAAATGAATCTTGATGTGAATGGAATGGGAGAGGGAGTGGGAGATGGGAGGGTTGTGGGTGGGAGGGAAGTTATGGGGGAGGGAAGCCATTGTAATCCATAAACTGTACTTTGGAAATTTGTATTTACTAAATAAAAGTTAAAAAATCATTGAATATAAACATATATATTTTTAGGAAAAACAAAACAAAAACAAAAAAAAACCAAAGTGAAAGTTCTCTCCTCCCTGCAGAGAAAGGTACCTCCCTCTTTGATGGTCCCTTCTTTCCACTGCGTTTGTTGCCCTTACTATGTAAAACACTTTTAAAAGTCATGAGAAAAAACATAAAGAACTCAAAACACAAATATAATTTGTTCTGCATACTTAAATTGGAATAACTTTTGCAAAATAATTTCCCAATGTATATCAAAAGTCCTAAAAGGGATATTGTCTGTGCATCCAGCAGTTCTAAGATTATGTACCAAGGAATTAATTAATAATGGCCGGTATCAGATCTTTCAAGACAACCCATTATACTATAATTTATTAAAAACAAATGAACAAAATCCTTTAAGTAGCCTAAATGTCCAACAACAGTGAATTAGTTCATGTTAGTCTGGGTCCTATGAAAGAAATAAAACCAAGATAAGGTTAGTGGTACAAAAGATTTCTTGGGGAAAATGAGGAGGAGGAGCCATCACGTCACAACACGGGTCTCACCCTGGTGAAAGGGGAGGGTGGGAGGATATGAGAGGGGAAGAGCCTTAGCAGAGCAGCTGTAACAAAGTTTTGGTAAGGTTGATAGAGTCCCGAAGTCTAAGTCACGCATCAGGAAGCATTGAGGGGTGTGGCACCACAGTGTCGAAGGCTGAGCCTCTGCCTACAGTGGTGGCATCCCACATGGGCACTGATTCGAGTCCTAGTTGCTTCACTTCTGATCCTGCTCCCTGCAAATGTGCCTGGGAGAACAGCAAAAGACGGCTCAAGTGCTTGGACCCCTGCACCCACATGGGTGACCCGGAAGAACTCCTGGCTCCTGGCTTTGGCCTGGCCCAGCCCTGGACATTGAGGCCATTTGGGAAGTGAACCAGTGGATGGAAGATCTCTCTCTCTCTTTCTGTCTCTCTCTCTCTCTCTCTGTGTCTCTCCCTCTCTCTGTGTTTCTCTGCCTTTCAAATAAATAAATAAATCTTGACAAAAAGAAAAAGAAGAAGTGTCGCATTTCCCAGGAACGCCCATGGAAAGTGTGCCCTTTGCTCAAACTCAGTGGTGGATTCAGAGAGTGGTGACTGAGGCCATCAGTCTGTTATGCTCTGGGCAGTAGATCTGAAGGGAGCATTTTGATGACTTCCACACATTAAATAAGTTACTGCATAAGCACACAGGGGTCTAATCATTAAAATGAAGCCGATGAATAATTGTCGACAGGAAAATGCTTATAATTTAGTTTTTGTTTATGATTAAAATACTCATCTCTTTCTTTTTCTTTTTCTTTTTTTTAGTTTTTGACAGGCAGAGTGGACAGTGAGAGAGAGAGACAGAGAGAGAGAGAGAGAGAAAGGTCTTCCTTTGCCGTTGGTTCACCCTCCAATGGCTGCTGCGGCCGGCGTGCTGCAGCCAGCGTACTGTGCTGATCCAATGGCAGGAACCAGGTACTTATCCTGGTCTCCCATGGGGTGCAGAGTCCAAGTACTTGGGCCATCCTCCACTGCACTCCCTGGCCACAGCAGAGAGCTGGCCTGGAAGAGGGGCAACCGGGACAGAATCCGGCGCCCCGACCGGGACTAGAACCCGGTGTGCCGGCGCCGCAAGGCAGAGGATTAGCCTAGTGAGCCGCGGCACCAGCCTCATCTCTTTTAAAAGTTAACTTCATACTCTTTACCATATACATAAATTAACCACAGTTCCTTTGTAGACCTCTTATAACTTGGGAAGACAATTGAGCTATGAAAACATTCTAACAGAATGGTCACTAGAAAGACAATTCAGTGATTTCATGCTTACCATCATTTTTGCTTTTCTACACTGTGATGCCTAACTTACAGTCTCAGGAAAGAGAAATAAATGTATGAAATTCCATATCAAGTATAGGTCAGTCATCCATGAACAGTAAACTGAAGAAACTCTTCAATTAAAGCATAGAGTTCTGAGGCCGGCAGAACTACACAGTGGTGTAGTGGGTAAGGCTGCTACCTGCAGTGCCGGCATCCCATATGGGCGCCGGTTCGAGTCTTGGCTGATCCACTTCCGATCCAGCTCTCTGCTAACATGCCTGAGAGAGCAATGGAGAATGGCCTAAATCCTGGCCCCTGCTCATTCTGGAAGACCCAGAAGAAGCTCCTGGCTCCTGGCTTTGGATTGGCCTAGCTTTGGCCATTGCAGCCATTTGGGGAGTGAACCAATGGATGGAGGACCCCCCTTTCTCTCTCTCCCTCTCTCTCTCTCTCTCTTTCTCTCTCCCTCTCTTTCTCTCTCTCTGCCTCTGCCTCTCTATAATTTTACCTTTCAAATAAATAATTAAATCTTTTAAAAAAAGCATAGAGTTCTAATTGGGGCTGTTCCTTTAAAATGAACTTGATTTTACTCTCTGAAAAATAAATTTTATTGACATGTATAAATAAATGCTGAGTAGAAAAACAGATCTTCTCAATGAATTAGATTTTATGTTGCCTCAGAGGAAGGAGAGGGAACACAGGTTCCAATAAGTACCCCAGTAATGAGTAATGCCAGTTTACATTATGATGAATCTGTGGCCTTATCTCTCCAGCCAAGGTCATGTATTATGGGTGATCAGTCCCTCAAGGTTAGCAGGAAAGGTGGAAAATAGTAAAACCCTCCCACTGAGATAGGATTTTATACACACCACCATATTCCATGTTCCCACACGCCCACCTGTGAAGTACATGATTGATGATGATGAGTAATTGCTACGATGATGACCTTTGTCATCATGCCAGTTTGCAGTTAGCTACTTCAGATGGAAAAATGTAATTTTAGATCGGGAAGAATCTTAGATTATACTATTCCCATGATGCTCTATGAACAAGAGTCCTGTGGTCAGATAGATTTAGATACTGCTTCATATGGTAACCCTTGCACCAATTTATAATGGTGATTAAAAGCTATGAGTAATCCTGTCATAAACCTTCATTTAAATTAGTTTAATACAGCATTTCTGAAGCTTGAAAAAGGAAAGTTCTTTCTTCATTTAGTATCTGCTAACCCACTGTGCATGTGAAACACAGTAGGGACACCTGACTCTTTTTAGCTACATTTTTGCCTTTTTTTTTACTTTTTTGACAGGCAGAGTGGACAGTGAGAGAGAGAGACAGAGAGAGAGAGAGAGGAAAAGGTCTTCCTTTGCCGTTGGTTCACCCTCCAATGGCTGCCACGGCTGGCGCGCTGCACTGATCCGATGGCAGGAGCCAGGTGCTTCTCCTGGTCTCCCATGGGGTGCAGGGCCCAAGCACTTGGGCCATCCTCCACTGCACTCCCTGGCCACAGCAGAGAGCTGGCCTGGAAGAGGGGCAACCGGGACAGAATCTGGTGCCCTGACCGGGACTAGAATCTGGTGTGCTGGTGCCGCAGGCGGAGGATTAGCCTATTGAGCCGTGGTACCGGCCTACATTTTCGCTTTCATCTGAGAACTCCACAGAGTTAAGTTACCTGTTTGAAGTCACGCAGATGCTTCCTGGAGGTCTGGACTCTAAAACAGAGGCTGCCTGGTTCAGTAGTGATATTAACTATACCAAAACACATCTTCAAAACATCTGTGCAAAAATGGAATTAGAATATAAGTTTATTTTGGTGCAAAAAATTCTGAAATACATGCATAGCTCACCTTTCTGCCCTCCCTCCCTCCCTCCCTTCTTTCTTTCTTTCTCCTTCCTTCTTTTCTTTCTTTCTTTCTTTCTTTCTTTCTTTCTTTCTTTCTTTCTTTCTTTCTTTCTTTCTTTCTTTCTTTCTTTCTTTCTTTCTTTCTTTTTCTTTCTAAAAGGCAGAGTTACAGAGAGAGGGAGAGATTTTTCCATCTGATGGTTCATTTCCCAGATGGTCACGGCTGGGCCAGGGCAAAGCCTGGAGCCTGGAACTCTACCTGGGTCTCCTACTATGTGGGTGGCAGGGGTCAAATACTTGGGCCATCTTCCAGTGCTTTCCCAGGCACATTAGCAGGGAGCTGGATCAGAATTAGAGCAACTAGGACTAGAACTGCAACTCATACGGGATGCTAGCATAGCAGGTGTGCCACAACACCAGCCTCCTAGCTTTTTCATAATAAAAATTTCCCACAGTCTTTTTGAAATCCCCCTCATATGCATGGATTTTAATTTTTTGACCCAAAAATAAACTTATCTTTTCATTCCATTTTTTTCTTAAATATTCTGAAGTCCTCTTGGACCTGTAGCTCACTCTCCCTACATTAAACTTGATGTGGTCATTATATCACCTTCTTTGGACTAAGATAGCTAGGGGCTACCACTGTGGTGCAGAGGGTTAAAGCCCTGGCCTGCAGTGCCAGCATCCCATAGGACACTGGTTCAAGTCCCGGTTGCTCCACTTCCCATCCAGCTCCCAGCTAATGCACATGGGAAAGTAGCGGAGGATGGCCCAAGTGCTTGGGCCCCTGCACCCATGTGGGAGACCAAGAAGAAGCTCCTGGCTCCTGGCTTCAGGTTGGCTCAGCTCCAGCCATTGCACCCTTCTAGGGAGTGAACCAACACATGGAAGACCTATCGCTCTGTCTCTATCTCCCTCTATATCTCTGTCCTTCAAATAGATAAATAAATATTTTTTAAAAAAAGATAGTTAAACTTAGTAGGCCTGTGGAACTTGAAGAAAAGAATCTAAAATAGCTACTTCAGAGAGTCCAAGTTATTTTGAAGTACAGCAGAAGGACCAGTGGAAAATGAGGACGGCTATCTTTTCCCTTCCTCCTCAGCTACTGTTTCCAAGGATGGGGTTTGGATGATCAAATGGAAGCACAAGCTTCCTTGAGGAGCTGCTTCTGAGGAGTGATTTATTAATTGCTTCTGAAAGGATTCTGAGTTATGTGTGTTTTTTTTTTTTTTAATTGGATCCCATCGTGGAATGCCACAGAGGTGTGCTGCTTTTACTTTGGTGCTCTTAGAGTTATGATGGAGGCATCCATTTGGCCAAGTGCAGAGCAGATTTAAAAGCAGGCATGTCCATGTGTGCTTTGAGGTGACGGTAGATTTTTCTGCTCCTCAGGGGAACAGAGCAGCTGTACCCTTAGGTTGCCCCGTATCCTGCCTTGAAGGCTGAACTAGTTTCCCAGAAGATTAGAAATAGATTGATGTAAGGGTGTGCAGGCTGGGGGTCAAACCATAGGCTAACTGGCTCTTCCAGTTGTTGATGTTTTTGTTAAAGTTTCCAGAGATCCTGATGCCTCATGTTGAGTAACAGATCCAAGAATGCAGCCAGGTCACTGGACTGAAACCAACTACACAAATTCTGAAGCTCCGCTGGGCTCAGACCAAGAAACACAGGTGGTCTCACGAAGCCACTTTAATATTAGCCCCGCCTTAGAATAGCAGCGAGTACCTGGGTGTGTTTATTATTCTCCAACAAATATTTTTCCATTTATTTCATTTTTAAAACAACCAAAGACAAAGCTTATTCAGCTGTAAAAATGAATTTATGGATTGATTTGCTTGACATTTCTTTTGTATTTTTCTCACTGAAAGAGAAAAGAGAAAGTGCTAGAAAACAGACATAGTTTGCACAAGGACATCCACTGGAGAGTCCTGAAGTGTAAGCTGATTTTTTTTTTTTTTTAGGGATTGGGCTCTCCTGACTGACTCCATTATTTCTGGACTTCTCTACAAAGACCCTCTGAATGTTTGTTTCTACAGAGAACTCGACAAACACTAGAGACCCATCCACCGGAGTGAATTCCCTCAGTGAGGTTGCAATTTCCTGCCAAGAATCGAAGGCCATCGCAGCAGAGTGCCGTCCTCATGTTCAGCCACTACGGAGTGTCTGGAACAGAGTGAGAACAAAAATTAGCCTCGTTCGGTGCCCCCTGACTCTTTCGGGAAGAATCCCAACAAAACTGCCACTGGGAATTCAAAAAGCACATTTGGAGACTGGGAAGGGGCCAGGCCAAACACAAGAGAGAGAATGGCGGTGGAGAGTCAATAAGATAAAGGAAATAAATGACTCAAAGAAGAGTTTTAAGCCAATATTTACACCCATATTGCCATATTTACAGCTTAAACACTATGCCCTGAACATTCAGGAAGTACGTTTTTATGAGTCTCTTAATGAATGCTAAGTCAATAATACCGCAAACAATGGGCCCACTGAACTTTCTTGGGAAGGCCATATAGTGAGTTGTTCAAATGGAGTCAGTTAGTTAAACTCAGTAATGCGCTTTTCGAAAAGGAGCAATTTTCAAATTGGCCAAAATGTATCTATTATTAAAGGGAACCAAGACGTAGAATTAGAAGATGTCCATATTACGCAACTAAAAGTCTCCATGCAGCAGATTTTATGGTCAACAGAAGCAGTGCTCAAAGAACAGGTGCCACCATCAGCATGGTCATAAGGGAATAATTACACACACAGACAAAGCTAATCAAAGGGCCAATTTGCAAACTAATGTGCGCAACTATGAAGTCCACTACAGCCAAGCAGCTAAGCAGCGAAGTGGATTACATCAATGAGTTGGTGCCATGACGTCAGTAACTCTTTAAGCTAATTTTTCTTTTCCTCTTGTGTTTCTGTTTTTTATCTTAGCCACATCTGACCTATACGGGCCAACTGGCAGGACCAGATGAATGATCAATAGGCAGAGCCCCCTGATATGTGAAACACAAGTCCAGCGAAAATACCACCACATTCTTTGATCAGAATGAGATGCCTAGACAGTGTTTTTAAAAGGGTTGTTTATTTTTGGGGGTGCTCCGTTATTCAATGTCCTTTTGTTGCATTTACAAATGTAATGTCAAATGACAGCCCTGCCGTTCTTTCTTAAAATGTCAAAGACCACATAGATCTCGTTTGGACACATCCTCCACTTTCACACATTATGCTGGATGCAGGTAAATCAGCATGATTCAGTAGACCTCATATTTTAAAAGCATTCATTCTCAGACATTTTGACATAAAACAAATCCTCTTGATAAAAATGACAGCATGTTAATTGATGGCTCCTACAAATTAGTAGACATCTGATGACATCATATACAGCATCAGACCCGATTCTCTACCTATAAAGACTCAAAAAGAACAAGAAGAGAAAGTTTTTTATAGTCCCCCTTACTTAAAAGGAGAATAATGTAATTATTCAGGCAGATGTTACTATAAAGTTGAACAACTAAAGCCACTGGTGACAAAACTAGGTTCCAATTTTGTCTTTCGGAAGCATAGGGCTCTGCAGGTCAGATGCATTTATTAAGCTCCCTGAAATTAACATGGCATCTCAGAGAACTGGGTAATAATGAAATATTTGCAAGCAATCTCCCTCCATACCCATGGGAAATTGGTCCAGAACACACTCTCATTCTCTTCCCCAGACACTAAAATCTGAAGATGCTTAGGTCTCCTCTAAAAAGTGTCATAGTATTTGCATTTAACTTACACAATCCTCCCATTTATCTCCATCATATCTAGATTACTAATAATACCTGAGATGATGTAGATTCTACGTAAATCACTGCGGGGTTTTTTTTTTTTTTTTTTGAGATTTGTTTATTGATTTATTTGAAGGTCAGCGTTACAGAGAGAGAGGGAGAGACAGAGTTCTTCCAATCACTGGTTCACTCCCCAGATGGCCACAACAGCCAATCCTGGGGCCAAGCTGCTGATAGGAGCCAGGAGCTTCTTCCAGGTCTCCGACAAGGGTGGCAGGGGCCCAAACCCTTGGGCCATCTTCCACTGCTTTCCCAGGCCATTAACAGGGAGCTGGATCAGAAGTGGAGCAGCCAGCACGCAAACCGGTGCCCACATAGGATGCTAGCATTGCAAACGGTGGCTTTATCTGCTACCAGCCATGTAAATCATCATTATGTTGTGTTATTTAGGGAATAATGACAAGGGAAAAAATATCTGTACACATTTAGCATCGGGGCATTTTTTCCCCTTGAATAATTCTGATCCATGGATGGTTGAATCTGGGGATGCAAGAGCTCACATGTGCAAAAGGCCAGCTGTCTATGAAGTTATGTAATACATGGCCTGGTAACTTCTATTAACTGAATATGGACAAGTGTCTCATGATTTTAGAGATTTATATTGACAGAAATCTGTGGCGGTTTTCCAAACATGCAATCCACGAGAGAATGTGAGTGAAAAAGTCATTAGTAGTACCAATGGCTTTGACCTCCTGGACTCCCCTGAAAGTCTGAGCGCCCCTGTCCCAAGGTTGACCAGACATCCCTTTGAGTGCCGCTGTGCTTGGGGAAATATTGGAACCTGTTGGCAGGTGGATGCCCTCGTGAAAGTAAAAAGGTAAAAAGAGAAAGGGAAAATTGAATTGAATTCTCCCTCTTGTGAGGGATTTTACCAAAATCCTCAGGCAAATGCATGATGGTGGGAAGACACAGAATACAATGGGGGTTGCTAAGGAGAAGAATTTAAAATATATTTTGAAAATTCTCACCAAGATTAAATGAGGTGGCAGATGACAGCTTTGATTCTGGACCCTATGTTTTTCTTTTTCTCTTTTTAAAGACTTATTTATTGAAAGTCAGCATTACAGAGACAGACATAGGGAGAGAATCTTCCATCCATAGCTTCAGTGCCCAAATGGCTGCAATGGCCCAGGGCTGAGCAGGGCAAAGCCAGGAGCCAGCAATTTCTCCCAGATCTCCCATGTGGGTAGCATGGGGCCAAGCATTTGGGCTGTCCTAGGCTGCCTTCCCAAGGGTATTAGTAGGAAGCAGGATCAGAAGCGGAGCAGCCAGGACTTGAACCAGCATCCATATGGGATGCCAGCATCAGACAGTGTGGCTTACCCTCACTGCCACAATGCCAGCCCCAAAGCCCTTATGTTTTTCTTTCTAGCTTTTTCTACCACCTTTTAAGAATGAATGCCCCTTAGAAATTCACCTGGTTAGTATTATTAATTCACAGGTGTAGTTGTGATTCCAGATGATCTGCTTTAAGCAAAGTTTGTACTCTCCACACTGTAGGTGCAAGAGGCTGATCGAAAGGTGATCTCTGACCCAGAGATGAAGGAACGGAACAGGCTGATCTGTGCAGAAACCCTCCATAAGCTGTGCTGGCCAGGGGTGGGCTTCTCGGGGGTTATGAGGATGAGGAGGAGTGAAGGCCAGGGCAAGGGGCCAGCACCAGCATAACAGCACAAAAGGGAATCAAGGGTGTCTCCTGTACATGTGACAGGCCAGGAATGATAATGCAGTTCCGAAGGGCTCAACCTTACTGTCCGTCCCAGGGGATGGAGATAAACACACACACACACACATACCCTGTGAAGCGGCAACTACAGCATTGAGCTGCAAGTGCATGGACCCTGGATCCTCCTGGTAAGAGCTGCAAACTCTTTATTCCAAATAAATCAGCACATTATTGTGGTGGTGGAGATACTGTGCAAACTTCAAACTCTGGATGATTTGAGGAAAATATGCTCGTGGAACATCCTTATTTCAGTCCCAAGAATTTGGAGGAAAAGTGACTTTAAAATTTCAGCTATTTTAATCAGTTACAGCATGCAGAATCAATGGAAAAATCTGGTGTGGAATGGATGTAATTCACAGCTTCATAAGTTACGTGCAGCATTGCAGTCTCTTAACTTTTTACATATAATTTGTACTCAACACGCTAAATCCGAATGCTGATTAAAAAAAGAAAATTATTAGTGTCATTTTATCATCCTAAGAAGAAACTAAATGGGCACTCACAGAAGTCAACTATATGAGAACCTGTTTCTAGAATCCATTTTTCACTTAGAACTGTCATCACTAACATTGCTTCATCAGGGATTCCCTCTTTTCATTGCTTACAGGTTTTTTCCCCAATACAAAGCATAGACGTATTATTAAACTCCTATGCTTTGTTCAGAAATTTTTATCTTTAACATTCACACAATAACTTCTTCACTATTACTGTTCTTTAAAAATAGTATTTTCCAAAAACATGTTTTGTTGACTTTATTTCTACAAGCTTCTTGTGGACATTCTCCAAAGAGATTCTGCTTAAAGATGGTTGGAAAATGACGGGCTTAAAAAAGAAGCTTCTTTACAAGGGTACTTTTATAATCCTTTGATAGAATTATATTCATCAAGAGATGGCAAGAATATTTTCCTGAAGGAACCGCTTCCAAAGTTACTTGATTTGGAAAACTTAATTTCCCTGTGAACCTATTAATATCTCTTAGAACTAGTAACTGGAGCAAAATACATTTATGAAACATAAAGATGGCAAACTTGGGGATTGCATGGTGGTGCAGCAGGTTAAGCTGCACCATATGGGTGCTGGTTCAAGTCCCTGTTGTCCACTTCCAATCCAGCTCTCTAGTAATGCTATGGGAAAATAGCAGAAGATAGTCCAAGGGCTTGGGCTCCTGCCACCCATGCAGGAGACCTAGATGGAGTTCTGGGCTCCTGGTGAAGCCTGCTGAAGCCTGACCAAGCTAGCTGTGAACTTTGCGGTCATTTGGGGAATGAACCAATGGATGGGAGATTCTATTTCTGTCTCTCCCCCACCTCCAGTGTGTGTGTGTGTGTGTGTGTGTGTGTATCCCTCTCTCTCTGTAACTCTGCCTTTCATATAAATAAAATAAATCTTTTGGAAAAAATAGCAAACTTGTCACCTTGATATTCAATTGCTTTTTCACATGCAGTTAGACAAAAGAGCTTAAGTTAGAATAACTGAGGTAGAAGGCTGCCATAGTAGAAATTGCATTCCTCTGTTCTCCCACACCCAGGGTGAGAGAGAACAGGTAAGAGGGAGGTGTTGCTGACACAGAGAATGCTCTTCTTGTTGTGGTGTGCATGTACAATTCTTTTCCTGTCTAGGTGTAAGTAGACAATGAAGTTTTGATTGTCTGTGACTGCCCATGTCCACTTTGGTCAGTTCATTCAGATATGCAGTTGAATGGCAGCATTGCCAGTATCTTATACCCACTGAGGGGCTGAAGGAGTTGTGTAACCAGTGGGATAAGTTAGATGTCTGGACCTGGGCCTTTTGCACAATTGGGGCCTCATTATTTGGTGTGAAACATTTCCAATCCCCAGCATTCTACACTCATACATATTAAGTATAGAGAGTTAAATATAAATCTAGAGACACTGTTCAAGGAGAAATCCATGGGATTCTTTGATCACTTTCATTTCCAATCATTTTCCTTTATTGACACAAATACTCAAGAATTGGCTGTACTAGGTTTGTCTGTCCCTTTTTTAAAAAATTTATTTATTTATTTGAGAGGCAGAGTTACAGAGAGAGAGAGAGAGACAGAGACAGAGAGAGAGACAGAGAGAAAGGTCTTCTATCTGCTGGTTCACTCCTTAAATGGCTGCAACAACCGGAGCTGGGCCATTCTGAAACCAGGAGCCAGGAGCTTCTTTCAGGTCTCCCACACGGGTGCAGGAGCCCAAGCACTTGGGCCATCTTCTGCTGCTTTCCCAGACCATAGCAGTAGCTGGATCAGAAGAGGAGCAGCCGGGACACAAACTGGCACTCATGTGGGATGTGGGTGCCGGAGGCGGAGGCTTAGCCTACTACACCACCACACCAGCCTCCCGTGTGTCTGTCTTACATTAAATCAACCAACCATTAAAAATCAATCTTTCCAAAGCTAAACTGTTCCTAATTGTCCGTGGGCTTCGCCAGGAAGGAACACAAAAGCACCGCAGAGTTTCTAACTTCGTTCCTTGTACTTCATCGTGGGTTCTCAGCAGCCCCCAGTGCTCTCTGACTGCGTTCCGTCAGCTTCTCGGGGAGGGATTGGTTCCTTCAACAGCTGTGTGAACAGGCCGGGTCGGTATCACAGAATGGCGACTGCATAAAAAAGTGGGCTGTGCAAGAGGAGGAAGGTTTACATCTAAGCCTAATTACCCAGTTCAGAAAGTTGCCAGCCTCGACGGGCTCCTATCTTCTTTGGACAGTGATAGCAGTTCGTTTTCTATATTTATATTCCTATGCACTTGTGCATACAATGGAGCCTTTGTTGGAGTGTGTCTGGCCAGTGTTTTGCATCTCTTTATGACAGGCAGTAATTGAGCTGGGACGTAATGTACCTGGGCTGAAGCGCTGCTAGCTGTTGGAGTCTCCTTCTGGGCGGTGTTGTCGCTGGCACAGTCATCCTATGTGCTTCTTCCCGGCTCCTCCGAGCCTCCTCAGTTTAATGACAGTCTTAGGTTTTATTTGTTTCCTCTGATCCAACATATTTATGTGGGGGCAGTTCCAGAATTCATAAAGTCTGTCACAGGGTGGTAATTATTGACCCTAGTTTTACATAGCACCTCATGTGGTAAGAAGATAAATGCGTAATCAGCCAGTAACATGCAAAAGGACCAGAGGACTTTGTCATTTCACTCCACCCTCTGTGAGTCACTGACATGGATTGAATTATAAACGAGAAACCAGCACTTCAATTTGATGAGACTCCTCCTAAACAGGAAAGTGTCGCTACATGTTGGCAGTTTATAAAATGTGATGATCTACCTTAATCCATCGGAACCGACATGTCCTTAATGATAGCACACATTCTTTGTAAGTTAAATAGCTGGTACTTTTTTAAAAAACCTGTCAGGATATGCTTATGCGGCGATGCACATGTGATCCCAGGCATTTCCATTGTGTCTAAAATACAGAAAATACAACCCACTGGAGAGTTTGTAAAATAGTGCTAGTGTCCCAGTCTCTAAAGGCACAGACCAAATCTGAGCTACAACCCAAGGCTGATTTTTCCCATTGGAAAGACCTCAGTCCTTGCATGAAGCTGTAATGTCTCAAGGTCATTGTGCATCAGACCCCTAAAATAACCATTCAACAAAATTCTTTGGCCACCTGTTCTGCTCCAGGCACAGACCTAGAGGGTGCAGCATAGAGATGGGGGGAACTTACTCATGCATTTATGCTTCTCTGTGGCTTGTTTAACCCTTTCTAGTCAGCAAGAAGATACTCTGGCTTCCTTCTTTTCTCTCCTGTGAGGATGTCCCCTGCTTCCTGTTTCTGAGCCTTGTACCTTCCAGGCTGCCCCTCCAAAGGACACTTCTCCCACAGTAAAATAAATGAAAAGCAGCCTCTGTTGATGGCTTAGCTAAAAAGGAATGTATTTCCAACCTGGTGCTACACTAACCTTTTTTATTTTATTTGTAATTTTTTCATTTTTTTTGTAACCCCTATAGACCTCAGGATAAATACTCTAGAATTATGTTAGAGATTTTCAACAATCCTTTTGCAAGGTTATTTAAGGACTTGATGGTTAGAATAGTAGGGATTATAACATGAAGTCACCCAAGACAGGCTTAAAATAATTTGATACAATGCAGAAATTTTCTGACGTGTCTTACAGATAAACCGCTGCGAGAGTCATCTTAGTCAGGCTTTATCTTGGACACATCTGCTTATAACCTTGGTAATGACGTGTTTGAAGCAGACAGGATATGGCAAACTGGGAAGCCAAGGGTGTAATCAGGGGGCTTATTATCAGCAGATCTCACTTAATGGAATGTTTTCAAGGCACTGCTGAAAATTGCAAATATTAAGCTTGAAACGCCCAATGGTTGCTGTTTTGTTCATAAAATTTGATATGAGAACAGCAAAGGAACAGCGTATGTCAGAGCTGTTGTTTATGTAGGTTGTGTCCTGCATAGCGGCACCCAGCAGAGAAAGTAGTTGGAGGGGGTTAAAAACCTGGTTTGCACTGTGCTCGCTGGGCTATGCGTCCTGAGGTGAGGCTGTATCTGCCACAAAGGGTGTGTTTTTTCATATCTGCACAAAGGTATGGGATGTATATATGATCCTAGTCATTTCCAGTGTGTCTAAGATACAATTACCACCCTCATCTTTCCGCTGCTAGGCCAGTGGAAAGATCTGGGAAGGGCTGCCTTACTGATAGTAGGAAAACTGACTGCAAGTGGAGCCGATGTCCTTTCCCCCAGCAAGCTGGGCCCCCTCCAAGGATTCCAAGTCACTAGCCAGTTCTGGGGCTCAGAAGGCATTGTTGTTCCACCCACCTTCCTTTCCTGGAGAATCATCAAGACCCAGGATTTCCCCAGGGCTGGAATAATTACTGTGCAGAATCCAGCCCTGCTGCGCAACTGCAAGGCGAATTTCGCCGTGATGGCCACGTCTCCTGCATCCCGATGCTTAAACAAGGGCTGTGGCTTGTAGGCTGCTCCAAAAGGACTGTGAAACTGTAGAGCTCAGACTTCTAGCTCCAAGCATATTAGCTTGTCCGAAATACTAGATTTCCAGTGTTTGCTATTATATACGGCTGCCATGAATTTAAGTTGGGTATCACTAATTTGTGGGTTTGTCCTATACATGAACGAAACCTCGTGGTGTGTGTACGTGTGTTATGAGAGTGTAATAGCTCAAGATTTTCCACATTGCTCCCTCTGCATTTCCCAGCTCAAACACACACACACACACACACACGCGCGCGCATTCCACAACCACTGCCAGTAGCAGTAAAATTAAATGAGAGAAGCTATCAGGAAACAGATAAAAAGGCATACAATAGAGACTTTTTTTTTGGTAGAGAATGAAGCCAGGCAAATGGATTTTAAAATTCTGTTTCTATGACTGCACTCCATTTAGATGCTGAAGGCATCAATAGCTGACATTGCTCATAGTACACCAAGGGAAAATTCTGAAAAGGAAGTATGTATCTGTTCCTTACCCAAATGTAAATTATATGTGCTCTTGAAGTATGCCCTTTATTTAATTTTAATGCATTTTAAATTTTAATACAGATTACTCTACATGAATCACCCTCTTTGTTTTCAGTGCCATTAGCACAAAAAATTGAGGAAGGGATTCTATTTTCTGGTAATTCAAAGTATTTTATGAGGTGTAGCACATAATATTATGTCTTCAACAGAGGAGGAACTCAATATTTGTTGAAGCAATTTCGGTGTGATATGCTAGCTATGGCCTACCATGAGCAGTTAATGACTTCCTATATTTCTACCTTAAAAGTATTCTTCTATTGCCATTCATACTTTTAAAAATCATTGGTTCTCTGGGGCCAGTGCTGTGGCTTAGCGGGTAAAGCCGCTGCCTGCAGTGCCGGCATCCCATACAGGCACCAGTTCAAGTCCCAGTTGCTCCTCTTCCAGTCCAGATATCAGCTTTGGCCTGGAAAAGCAGTAGAAGATGGCCCAAGTTCTTGGGCCTCTGCACCCATGTAGGAGACCTGGAAGAAGCTCCTGGCTCCTGATTTTGGATTGGTGCAGCTCCAGGCTTTGTTGGTAGCCATTTGGAGAGTGAACCAGCAGATAGAAGACTTTCTCTCTCGTGCTCTCTCTCTCTCTCTCTGCCTCTCTGTAACTCTGATTTTCAAATAAAATAAAAAAAAACTTTTAAAAAATTGATTCTCAATAAAATCAAGGCATATATATTTTTAAAGAATATATTGGCATCTTTCTCAAAGACTTAAGGAATCAAAGAGACTCAATTCAGTTGTTTGAAACCAAATCATTTTCTTATCCTATAAACACATTCCATAAGGTCTGAATTTTTTCTGTTTCAATAAATCCACTGATTTGAAAAGCCTATCAATGATGACTATTTAAGCTACAGGCTAAATATATGATGAGGGTTCAAAAGGTTTGTGGAAAATGGAATTAAAAAATAAATTTTGGGTGCAAAAATATTTGAAATCCATGCATAGTGCTTTTCACAATATGCATTTTCCATGAAACTTCCAAAAAGCCCCACATAATAGGAAAAAATATTTTTTAAAAGACACAAAAACATTTGAATCAGGATTTGATGTACTTCTGACTTTGTGAAGGAGATAAATGTACAAATCACTTTGATGCAAGTTGAAATTTAGAGAGCATCATATTAGACAACCCAACAACTGGGACAGACGGTTAGAAGGCTGGGGCTGAGGGGAAGCCTTCATGGAGAAGAGTGCAGGACACGGCATGAAATAGGCACAGGAGGCAGGAGGGTTCGTAGCCATTGGAATAACAGAGAATAGCCTCATTCGACTAGATGAGAAGACAAATCAAGGGAGAAGTTGGAAAACCAGGCTGCAGGATATGTTGGAAACAGGTTGTAAAGTCCTTGAGCACTAGACATGGCACCCTGTCAATCAGGTATTGGTTGGAGGTAGGGGGCAGGTGAACTGAGTTTGTAGTGTTCACTAGTTTTATACTCCCACATGAGGCTGCAGAATGTGGACTTGGGACTAGATGCTAACACTAGGAGCTGGTACAAGCCACCTCCAGCGCTCCCACAGACAGGTACGGGTTGGAGCTATTTGAAAAGATGATATTGCCAAGGAAGAGAACAGAAAAAGAAGAAAGCAAGCAAACAAAAGAACAAGACAGGACCTTTGGGTTACCTGTGTTGAAGACTATTAAGGGCAATGTAGGGGCCAAGTGTAAGAGGAGAGGAGCTAGAAGTTAGCAGAAGAGGAGATTAAGATGAACAAGAGTCATAGCAGCCAAAGAAAGAGAAAGAATGCCAAGACCAAAAAACTGTCACTAAATTTGGAAATTAAAAGAAATTTGGGGATTTTAGGATAATAGTTTTAGGAAATTGGTAGGTATAAAAATTAGATCATAGGGGATTAAGGACTGAGAAAGTGGTCTATTTAGTTTTATTTATTAGTAGCCTTCATTGGGTCATATTCAAATGATTCCACCATCTAATGGAAAAATTGTATAGGGAATTAAACATATGAATTAGTATAAAAAAGTGAAGTTAAAAATTCCACAGTGAGGATTTTTGCAAACACTCCATGACTCAGCTGATTTGAGATGCTTCAATGACTTTGACATTCTCCTACATTTCTTTCAGTTCAAATATTCAGGAAAAAAACTCAAAATGGTCAAATTCAACAATCCCCTTTAACTTTCACAAATGTATTTGCCGCTGCCCTTGTTTAACTATCTTCCTCCTCTCCTGTTCTCCTAAATCTGTCTTTTGCGCCTCTCTTGAAAGGCAAGTAGGTAGGAACCTTAGCCTTCAATGAGAGATTTTTTTTTTAGGCTCTTTCTCTAGAGACATACTGAGAAAATGAGCTCAATCAGGCTGACCAGGTGCAGGCACTATTGGCAAACCCAGAAACTGATACTATTCTGCTATGTAACTATTTGGCTGCCTGCCACTTTCCTATGTAAGCATATAGAAGATGCTGGGGGCATAGCTGACTTCAAATCCTCTGTGTGTGCTTTCCCACCACCAGGGGTAAAAGGTGGCTCTTTTGTGTGTGTCCACCTGATGTTGCTAGAATAAAGTGTGGACTTCCTGTGTGCACTCACTTGCCACTGTGAGAATAAAGAGGTATGAATCTGGTACTGGCTCTGCAGTTGTTCTTTGGCCTGTCCAATTCCAGCCAGGGTCTCCTTGGAGCTGGGTTCTTGCATTACACTTGGCATAGTTGGCAGGATTCATCTCAAGCCAACACAGAACTTTCTGCCCTACCAGAGGGCAGGATTCAGGGCTGGCTGGCCAGGAGTATATGGTATTCAGTGGTTATGGCCTTGTCTGCCTGGGACTCCACCAAGAGTGGGCCAAAGTGGCTGGCCCACCCATCAGTTATAGAGAAGGCATTGAATGCCCTCAGAGAGATATTAGAGAAGGAGAGTGCCCAGGCAGAGGGAGGAGTCATAGGGTGGGTTTTCTAACTGCCTTGCTGGCAGACATCAATGCTAGGTTGAAGGCAGAGATACAAGAATGGAGCTTTCAGTGTGTTCTGGAGGATGAGAGAATCGGAAGATGAGGGATTGAGATCGCCACTCTCTGGGCCACCCCAACACTGACAGTTGCAGTCATGGTGGTTGCATCCTCCAATGACAAAGACAATGCTGAACCTTTGGTGCTATTCAAAACCCATCCAGCAGCCACCTAAAACATTGAGACTCAGCAGCATAGGGTTTTTCAGGGACAACAGCACCCCCACCCCCAGGAAGCAGAGCGTTCAGTGTTCTGCCTGCATATTTAGGTAGAATAGTAGCTCTGGGGCCTATACATTAGGCAGAAGAATTACAAATCCATTGCAGCTTGGTTGTTCCAATTATGGGATGTAGGGACAGATGGGATTTGTTCTCAGCACTGGAAATGAAAAATTGTCATCCTTGACTGTGCACCCAGCCTTGTGGTAGCAGCTTCAAACCATCTGGCATACAGCAGGAAATGATTCCCTTCTAGAATGGATTGTAGCAGGAGCTTGTATGGTCAGGCCTAATGTCAGAGACTTACTTGGGGCCATCAGCAGGTAGTGCATGTATGTGGAACTGCAGCAAGACTTGTAGGAGTTGGGCATGGGAACATCAATAGACAATGCTGGGATTGTCTTTGGGGCCGTTTTTATTATTTTTATTACAGGAATGTGGGATCCTGTGCTACAGACTGCTCCCTCTGCCCTGTTTGGTCCTTTGCTGGTGATACTAACCCTGTACATGACACAACCTATCATTGTGGTTACTCTTACCATTGCTGATTTTGGAGAGGCTGAACCAATGCACACTTGGATAGAGGTGCAGGACACAATTCAGGAGAAGAAATAAGGCAACAGACCAAGTAGGGTCACTTGAACCTACATGTGGGTCATTCTTTGGGCAGCATAGGCAGAGAGGGAAAAGCTAGATTAGAAGCCTAATAAGATATTTCTAGAATTATAGTAAACATTAAAACTGGAAAAAAATTGCAGCCATTGAAGAGATCCAATTTAATAGAACATCCAAGAGGACACCAGGGATCCGTGCAATATGGTTACAGAATTTTCTGAGCATCTCAAACAACCACTGAAGATTGGGAAATTAAATTTGATTGGGGAGATATGAAGGTATATACTTGGCAGGGGCTGGCAGGGATTGGAGGCCTTATGTAGAACTTGCTATCCACTGATTCTCTTCTAATGTCCAGTGAATGCTGGCATTAATTGACATGGTGGCTAAAGGTACATTGCTATACAGCAACCTTGAGAGGTTTTCTAGGCCCCCAGTAGCCATAGATGCTTATAGAGAATTCTGTATCTGGGTAAAAGCAGTAAGCCTAGATTTGGGAATAGGGCATCTACCACTTCAGGAATCTACTGTGTATGTATCTACCACAACTGAGTACATACTGGGCATTGATGTTCTACAGGGCCTAAGACTAAAAACTATAGTGGGGTAGTTTTGCCTGTGAGTATACATGGTTAAAGCTGTGCTGATGGGGCATGCTGCCCACCCACCATATAACTACCCATGCTTAGGTGGATGACAAACACCAAGCACTACAAACTGCCAGGAGTTCATGAAGAAATTACTGGAACCATCTGGGAACTGGAAAAAGTAGGCATCATTAGGCCCACAGATAACCTATTTAATTCACTAGTATGGTCTGTGGGAGAGTCAGATGGGACATGCCAGAAGATAGTAGATTACTGAGAACTCAATAAAGCTGTCCCTCCCTTGCATGCAGTGGTTCCATTGGTTAGCAATAACCCCAGCCATGACTCAGGACCTATCTGTTTCAGATGTAGCCAGTGAGTTCTCTACTGATATATCTCCTGAGAGTCATGACTGATTTGCTTTCACTTGGTACAGCTGGCAATGGACCTTCACTGTTCTTCCGCAAGGGAATCTACATAGCCTCACGTTGTATCATGGTTTGGTAGCAGCAGGTTTGACATGATGGTCAACACCTGTGACACTGCATATATTTCATTATATAGATAGTTTGATACTAACCTGTGGCTGTCTTGCAGATTTGGAAGCAGTTACACCCACTTTACTGGGCCATTTAAGGTCATGTGGCTAGGTAGTCAACAATTCCAAAATGTAGAGACCAGGAGTCTCCATCAAGGAGAGCAGTCTAATCAGATAAGATGAAGGTAATTCTTGAGAGAATTAGAGACAAAGTTCAAGCACTTTTCATCCCAGTGACTGCAAATCAATTGTCAGAGTTTGTAGGATTGTTGGGATATTAAAAAGGATAAGGATGTCCCACAGAATATTTGGGAAATATTTTCATAAATACTCTTACACACTGGTCCTTCTGTGGAAGCTGAGCGTTCTGTATGGTTATTTGCTAAATCTGGCAATGCTATCCCCGAGTCCTTCGCCACTCTCATAACCAACTAACTTTTCACACACAGAGCAGCACAACTCTTCTGACTCAAAAACACTACATAAAAATCGCAGATCCCAGTGCAAAATGAAAATGCAGGTTTTCCTTGCTCAAACCATTATTATAAAATTAAAGATGATTATGGTAGAGCATTAAATCAAACATGAGGCCCTTGTAAGCATGGGACCCTAGGAGACCACACAGGTCGCACGTCTATGATGTTAATTCTGTTCTGAAAGTGAAATTTGAGAATGTCTCCTGTTACATATGTGAAACAGAGACAGGAACCAGCACGCTTTTGACTTGGGATTTTTTTTTTTTTTTTTTTTTGACAGGCAGAGTGGACAGTGAGAGAGAGAGACAGAGAGAAAGGTCTTCCTTTTGCCGTTGGTTCACCCTCCAATGGCCGGCGCGGCCGGCGCACTGCGCTGATCCGATGGCGGGAGCCAGGTACTTATCCTGGTCTCCCATGGGGTGCAGGGCCCAAGCACTTGGGCCATCCTCCACTGCACTCCCTGGCCACAGCAGAGAGCTGGCCTGGAAGAGGGGCAACAGGGACAGAATCCGGCACCCCGACCGGGACTAGAACCCGGAGTGCCGGCGCTGCAAGGCGGAGGATTAGCCTAGTGAGCCGTGGCACCGGCTTGACTTGGGATTTTGATGAAGCTTCTGAGTGATATATGCATGTGCATGTAGAGTGCATCTTGCTATAAGATACATAAGGGTTAGGATCACAACTGACTGACTTACCCAGTGCTCTCTATAGTGCCTGACCACTGGAAATCACTCCATAAATATATTGAATGACTGTTCTATGGGTACACATTTGACTATAGTATGCATTTGCCTTGAAGTGGCATTAAAATTAAAAAGACCAACTATAATTTCCATTTGAGTGCTGAAAGATCAGTGTGCAAAATGCAAGCTAACAGCATATGCATTATGCAATATGCATGTTTGTGTGCTATATAAAATAGGTATGTGATGTTATATACGTCCCTGGCTTCTCCAGTTAGTGAATATAATACCTCACTATGGTAAATACCCACATCCTGATGCTCTGAACCTGTGCACTATTAATAAATCTTTTTCCATAGGTTCCCCTTCCTAAGTACTTCTGAGAAGCCTTAGAAAACTTATTCATGGGTCAAATGTCTCCTAAGCCACCTTGTTGGTATTAGCCAAGTCCACTTGGTATCTTAGTCTCCAGAGAGGACAAGTGATGGAAGCTCTAGTTCCAGAAGCTGTGGTTGACACTCAATACTTCTTGTGGTGACTTTGCTGCTTTTGACTATAGTGTTATTACTGCCATTCTCTTCTAGACCAGTAGGTCTTATGTTGTCTGTGATGAGGTCTTTCACGGCAGGCTACCACAACAGAGTGACTTGGGTCCCAGTGACACAATGCTCTTTTTTTCTATTTAAGATCTGTTTATTTGAAAGTCAGAACTACACACACACACACACACACACACACACAGAGAGAGAGAGAGAGAGAGAGAGAGAGAGAGAGAGAGATTGAGAGAGAGAGAGAGAGAGAGAGAGAGAGAGAGAATCTTCCATCTACTGGTTCATTCCCCAAATGGCTGCAATTACTGAGGCTGTGGCAGGCTGAACCCAGGATCCAGGAACTTCTTTCAGTTTTCCCATATGGGTGGAAGGGACCCAGGGACTTGGTACATCTTCTGCTACTTTCCCAGGCACATTAGTAGAGAGCTGGATCAGAAGTGAACAGTTAGGACTTGAACTAGCATCCATATGGGTTGCCAGTGCTGCAGGCAGTGGGTTAACCTGCTGTGCCACAGTGCCAGCCCCAGCACAATACTCTTATTGATGGGTAGCAGAATACCTGAGAACTCCAGACATGATGGTCACTCATCAGTGGTGCCTACAAAAAATCTTGGGTCCCTGTAGCATCAGGTATCAGAGTCAGGTGATGTTCAGGATTCCATTTTGTCCTACCCAGGGAGGAAGGGGTCTTGTTTCACCCACATCACTCTAAATCTGAACCCTATTGTGACTGAACTTCACAATTCTTCCCATGGAAACATGGGAAAAACCCAAGAAAAACAAAAGATATATTGGACTTTTGTTTCTGTGGTCCCAACTAATATTGAGGCTCAGAGCAGTAAAGGGAAATCTAGATATGGTAGGGTCCATTTTTCTAATGCTTCAGGGACAGTGAGAGGATTCCTTGGCTGGCGTTGTATCTAGGACAAACTAATATCTGTGATAAATATTTAACTTCTGGAAGCTTATGTTTTGGTGCCATGCTAAATTGTCTCTGTTTGTATTACATATTTTTCTCTATGTTTTACTAAGTAACTTTTCCGTTTTCAAACATAGTCATATGAAAAGAATGATCTCAAGTGAAACTAGGTAGGAAGTGATCTCTTATTCTCCTATCCAGCCAAATTACTGCTTTAGTCATGTATGAACTTAAGGACAGACATTATGTATAATTTGCAAACTCTTCAAAAACTCAGAACTTATTTTAATGTGTTTTTTCTCATTTATATAACTGACTTTAAAATTTACAACTAACATTTTGTGACTAACACCAATTTGAGATGGCACCAAAATAATCCTTTCCCGGGTTATTCATTACTGAGTTTTCTATTGTATAGTTTTTAGGTTTTCTTGTGTTTACAGATGAATGCCAATTTGCATATGTTCTCTTAGGAGAATTGTATATAAGAAATGACCTAGAGCTTAGTTACTTATTTCTGAACTAGAAATACCTCAGTACATGATGCATAAGACAACCTTACAGATTACTTTTCAAGATCACCTCATGAATTAAAAATCTACCATATATGACCATACACTTTCTCAGTGGGATACTTCTTTTCATTTTGTCAAAGAAAACAAGACTTCGGTACTCTCAAGTTTGAGACAGGGGGATAATGGTAGAAATAACACTGGTTAAGGAGTTGGATAATCCTGAGAAACATTCACCAGCAACTATGAACTGTGTGAACTTGGGTGCATTACTGATCTCTCTGAATCTCTATTTACTCTTCTGTAAACTCAAACATTGTGAGGATTAAAGGAACTAACACAGAATCCATGGCTGCAAGAACAAGAACATGTGTTGTCGGTTGAATAATCAACTTTTCCTTATATTTGTTTAAAAATGTATCTTTCCAATGTTACTCCACTCTTCTTCATTTAGCTGCCAAGTATTTCTTCCTGGGTCAACATGTATATTTCCTGGGTCCAGTTCAAAAGTACAAATGGGGCAAGGGCTGGCGCTGTGGTGTAGTGAGTAAAGCCACCACCTGCAGTGCTGGCATCCCATTTGGGCACCAGTTTGAGTCCCAGCTGCTCCTCTTCTGATCCAACTCTTTGCAATGGTGTGGGAAGGCAGTAGAGGATGGCCCGAGTCCTTGGGCCCCTGTACCCTCATGGGAGACCCTGAAGAAGCTCCTGGCTCCTGGCTTCGGATCGGCCTAGCTCTGGCTTTTTCAACCATTTGGGGAGTGAACCAAAGGATGGAAGACTTCTCTTTCTGTCTGCCTCTGCCTCTGCCTCTCTGTAACTCGACCTTTCAAATAAATAAATATTTAAAAAAATACAAATGGGGTCTCACACACTGTATGTCTAGATATTGTCAAGTTATAACTCAAATTAACACATGCTAAGGAGATGCTATCTACCAGCTTGGAAAATCTCTACTGACAATGGCCTGAAAGGCCAGTTTGAATTGAGAATTCTTAGACTGTGCATGATGCAGTCGGATGGGTGAAGAGAACTGGCTCCTGCCTCTGGCTTTCAGTCTGCTCTTTTTCTGTTCCCACACCAGTTCCCACCCACAACATGAAGATTCTCTTACATCTCTGGGTAGATACACCCTTCCTAGCTTCTTCCACACTTCCCATGGACAGTTACCTTGTGACCACATGTTGGGCTTACTAGTATGGAACCACAGGATGGACACTCTCTGCCTTTAGAAGAGCAGACCAAACAAGGGATCACGAGGTACTGGGTACATACACAGAGCCATGAAGTAGCCAATTCTGGGATCTCAGATACTCAGAGTGCAGTCTGAACAATGAGGTCATGGAGGAGTTAGACTCCTGGTGTGTATGACCTAGTTTTATGAGCTCTTCATTACAAGGGAAAGAAAATGGTTAGAGGAGGGCCAACAGTAAGTCCTCCAAAGCACAGAGTTCAAGGCTGGGGATATCTTCTCCAGATGTAGAGGCAGCACTTTCCCATGCTTACTCAAACACTTGGTTATCACATTGTCCAAAAGTAAGCTCTAAAAATGCTAATAGCTTTTAATATGGTAAGGTATATTGAGAATATCCAAGGTTTTTGAGCATGCAAGGGGTGTGTGTGTGTGTGTGTGTGTGTGATCTATAAGTAGAACACCTCCATAGGACAAGAATTGATAAAGGCTATTTTAATCTCCCATCATCAAGTAGTCTTTATTTCTCTTCCTCCATCTGCCTCTTAATTGTAGGAGCATTTGCTTTTATTTTGTTATTCTATATTCTTTCTTAATTATTTCATCTATATACAAGGTTTTATAATTTTCTATATCCCAGGGATTGTCAACTCTCCATCTCTCACCTCAATCCTGAGCTCCATACTTATTACTTAATATCTCTACTTGGATAGACAAGGGGCCCAGGAAAAAGCACATGTTGAAAACTCAACTCATCATCTCCTTCCAGTTCTTCCTGTACCAACCTGTTTCTCCAGTAACTTCCTTCTCTCAGTAAATGTTTCATGATCTGCTCCTGTCTCACCAACTTTCCTGGTCATAATCTCAGAGTAAAGTTTGATTCTTTCTTTAGCCTCATATACTTCCCAGTTTATCCCCATATTTTGTTGATTCTGTCATTTTGGTATTCTACCAATCTCTCACATCTATCATTTTTTTCCAGGGATCTTATTTCTTGCTTAGATTTCTTCAACTTTACTTTTCCTGAATCTGTTTTTTTAAAATATTTATTTATTTATTTGAAAGGCAGAGTTACACAGAAAGAAAAGGAGAGGCAGAGAGAGAGAGAGAGAGAGAGAGGTCTTCCATCTGCTGGTTCACTCCCCAGATGACCACAATGACTAGAGCTACACTGATCTGAAACTAGGAGCTTCTTCCAGGTCCCCTATGTGGGCTCAGGGGCCCAAGGACTTGGGCCATCTTCTACTGCTTTCCACGGCCATAGCAGAGAGCTGGATCAGAAGTGGAGCAGCCAGGACTCGAACTGGTGCCCATATGGGATCCAGCGCTGCAGGCAGCAGCTTTATCCGCTACGCCACAGCACTGGCCCCTCCCCAATCTATTTTTTACAAGGAGAGAATTAATTTATAAATGTTCAGCAATTACAAATGACTGAAGAAGTTTGTATGTATTGATATAAAAAGTTTTCCAAGATAATTTTAAGTTTAAAAAAAGGCAAGTTATAGAGCCAGGAATAGAGTAGATTATAGTTCATGTAAGTAAAGAGGAAAATAAGAGAGATATATTAATACGTATATTAATTTTTAAGCAACTAATAAAAGTGATAGGGTACTTGGGATAGATGTTTTGGGGTAGGGATGGATGTGAGATAATTCATTGTTTAATTTTTTGAGTTTTAAAAAAATGTGAATGTACTAAATTAAAAAATTCAAATTCAAAGTTATTCAAAAACTAAAAACATGTTTTAAATATTTAAAATTCCATAATGAATTATTATACACTTATTATGTATTATAGCATATAAAGAAAAAAGTGAAAAACAGGGGAAAAAACACATACATAAATACATATTAACCTTACCATTGTTTTGTTTAAAATATTCCTTGGGTTCACCATGACCTTCAGCACCAAGCAAGGACTGTTTGGAACGACAGAAATCCTTTGAGGATGTGGGCTTTCTCTACTTTTGCAGCCACTTCTCCCCATTTCATTTTATGTCTCACGTTATGGACACATCGAATGATGCCATCATCCACATCACATATCACAGTCTCTTCCACCCGCATGTTTCCACTATTTGGAAGCTCCAGCTGCCCAGTTCAGTCTGCCTGGTCACTCCAACTCAGTTGTTCAGATTGTTTCCAAATTTCTTTCCCCTAAGTTGAATCAAATGACCCTCTTTACTGTTTCGTCACTCTACACCTTTCTTTCTCATTGTACTTCTCTCGCACACTATATCATTATTGACTATGATCCTTGATGTAGGCTGCACACTCACTCAAGATGAACACTATCTGTTATTCATCTCAGTCTGAAGTATACAATATAAGGCTGGTACAGGGCTGGTTAGATGAATCTATACAGGGAAAATAAATGAAAGCGTAAATGAATAACGAGTGAGTGAGTGAATGAATAAATGATGAAGATGATTTATAATTATTCTTCTCCTCTGTCCACCCATGGTGTGGGCCCAGACCAGACATTTGGCAGAAGGACATTGTTTTGTACATGACTGGCGCACTTGACTCAATGAGTCTTGATTTTGGTGCAGCTTCTAGAGCTAACCCAGGATGTCGTGAAGTCCTCATATCCATATCAGAATTATTCCTCAAAAAGTAGTCCCAAGTGTTTTATGCCTTGACCTGAATAGTTTAATTTTATATTTTCATTTCACTTCAACTTTCTGAGAAAGAGTCAGTTTCTAAAACTCATGATCTTTCCAACTTTTCCCTGGAGCAATTTCTGTTGAGGGAGATTACAAAACTCCCACCTCGGTGTGAGGGGTCAGCCTTGGAATGAGGGGACGTACGAAAGAAGAAATATTGTGGATGCTTTCTTCTTAACAATGCTCATGTGGAATGATCAAACGCTGTACTGCATTCTCTACCTAAAGCTGCCAAGGAGAAGAGGAGGGCAGCTCATCGTTTTGGGAATTGAGATATAAATTATTCCATAGTTTGCAGAACAAGTATCCATATAAAACAAGGTAATTTTTTTTTTTTAGGTTTTAAGAATGTATTTTAATCACTTTTGGAATGAACTTCTTTGGAAAGACATAATCTCTCCAAATAAGGCCAAAAACCTAATTTTGATTTGCAAATTCTGAAGTAAAGGAGGTCACTAGTGAACATTTTGGGCCAAGTTCTACATAGCTTGGATTCATGATGTAGGCAGATTCATGGGGACTCCAAGTAGGGCCCAACCCACTCATGTGCTTCTGAGGCAGCGGATCCCTGGTACGGGGCTGCCCCCTGGGCCTGAGAAGACAGCTGTCACTCTGGTCTTGTGGTGGAAAACAACCCAAAGGATTAAACCCTGGGCTATGGCTCCCTTTGCCAAGGATCTGTTTTTTTTTTTTTTTTAACTTTTATTTAATGAATATGAATTTCCAAAGTACGACTTATGGATTACAATGGCTTCCCCCCCATACCGTCCCTCCCACCCACAACCCTCCCCCCTCCCACTCCCTCTCCCCTTCCATTCACATCAAGATCCATTTTCAATTATCTTAACATACAGAAGATCAGCCTAGCACACATTAAGTAAGGATTTCAGCAGTTTGCTCCCACACAGAAACATAAAGTGAAATATAATAGATGATTTTTTTAAATGATGATGAAATCAGATCAGACCTATTGTCATGTTTAATCCCAGTGAGAGTCAAGTTGGGAATTGATAATTTTTTTTTTACAGATCAGTTTAGTATGCATTAAGTAAAGATTTCAACAGTCTGCACCCCCATAGAAACACAAGGTGAAATATATTGTTTGAGTACTCGTTATAGCATTAAATCCCAATGTACAGCACATTAAGGACAGAGATCCTACATGAGGAGTAAGTGCACAGTGACTCCTGTTGTTGACTTTACCAATTGACACTCCTGTCTATGGCATCAGTAATCTCCCTATGCTCCAGTCATGAGTTTCCAAGGCTATGGAAGCCCTCTGAGTTCTCCGACTCTTATCTTGTTTAGACAAGGTCATAGTCAAAGTGGAGGTTCTCTCCTCCCTTCAGAGGAAGGTACCTCCTTCTTTGAAGACCTGTTCTTTCCACTGGGATCTCACTCACAGAGATCTTTTGCCAGAGTGTCTTGGCTTTCCATGCCTGAAATACTCTCATGGGCTTTTCAGCCAGATCCGAATGCCTTTAGGGCTGATTCTGAGGCCAGAGTGCTATTTAGGACATCTGCCATTCTATGAGTCTGCTGAGTATCTCACTTCCCATGTTGGAAGGGATCTGGTTTTATTGAGTAAAATTTTTTACTTTGGTAGTATTCCACTTACTTGGACTCTGGTCTTATCAGTTCCATAAGTTCATAAAGAATTTCATATTAAAAGGAGTTGTGTTCATGGACTACACTGAGAAAATTGTCCTCTTGGATCTAACTGTTTGAACCCACTGCTGCTTGGTTTTAACATTTTATATACAGTTGCATGCTTTGCCTTCTATTGCTTTGTTGAGAAGCACAGAAATTAGATGAGGCCATATTTTCAGAATGATTAACACTGACTAGAAAACATGCACTCTGAAAGATGTGTTTAGTATTAGGATCTCCAAATTCTGGCTGAGGGAACCAAAGATTAAATAACTTTCCCAAGGCCACTAAGTATTACTTCTTGGAGTTTTGGATTGTGATTTCTATGCTTATTAATGTTGCATTCAAACTCAAACATTTCTCTCTTCTCCCCCCACCTTCGTCCTGTTGTACAACAGTTCCCCTTTATCTGTGGGAGATATGTTCTAAGACCTCCGATGGATACCTGAAACATTGCCTAGTACTAAACCATATATATATACTACATCTTTTTCTAGAAATATATGTGAAGTATCTTCAAAACATACATGGAAATGTGAATTATGAAAAAGATATGTGTGAATTTTAAAGATTTTGCACCAAAATACACTCATACTAATTTGTTATAACCCGTTTGAACAGACTCTTGTTGAGGCCCTAGAACGGGTAAGACATCAGTTAGAAAGAGGCTCTAGCAGAGCGATATGAGTTCCACTCAAATTGAGACAAGAGTAAGCATCAAATTTATGGTGAGGCTTGGGTGGAAGGGTGGTGAAATCATGGATGCTTTATGAAAAGTCAGTGAGGAAAACATTCCAAAGAGGTCAGAAGTTTGCAAATGAGTAGCATTTTAAGAAGGGACAAGCCAGTGTTGAAGATGAAGCCTCAGTGGCAGACTATCCACATTCGTTAGTGAGGAAAAAATAAATCTTTTTCATGCCCTATTTGAAGAAGACTGACAATTAAAGCAGAAATAGTAGTCAACACTGAAACATCTCAACTGATTCAACTTACACAATTATGACTGAAAAATTAAAGTGGAGCAAACTTTCTGCTCAATAGTTGTCAAAACTATTGCACCCAGATCAGCTGCAGGAAAAAAAAAAAAAAGCAAGGCTCTCAACGGTAATTTTAAACATGTGAGATCAAGATTCTGAAGAGTTTCCTCAAAGAATCAGAGCAGGAGATGAAATGTGGCTTTGCCAATGTGATATGGAAGACAAAGCACAAAGCAATGGCTGTCAAGTGGTGGAAGTGGTCCAGTCAAAGTCAAAGTGGACCAGTCAAGAACAAAGATCATGGCAATAGATTTTTGGGGATGGTCAAAGCAGTTTGCTTGTTGACTTTCTGGAAGGATGAAGAACAATAAAATCTGATTATGAGGGTGTTTTCAGAAAGCTAAAGCTTTAGCATAACAAAACTCTAAATAGCTTTATCAAAGAGTCTTTCTCCACTATTACAATGCTCTTGTTCATTTCTCTCATCAAGCAAGGGTAATTTTGCAAGAGTTCTGATGGAAAGTCATTGGGCGTAGATCTTACACTGATGATTTGGTTCCTTCTGACTTTTAATTGTTTCCTAATCCTTAAAATATTTTGTGTTAATATTGTATACTATATGAAGCAGATTTCATGTATTTCACAGAAACAATTGTTAAGGATAACTGCACTTCCATCCCTCCCTCAATCCCCTTCTTCCTTCCCTACTTTTCTTTAATTATTTCAAGAACATAATTTTAATCTACTCTATAATCACAGGATTAATGCACCATTAACCACAGTATTCAACAAATAAACAGTAGAATGACCCAGTTCTATAGCAGTAAAAGTGAGGACTAAAACAACAATCAAATTACAAGATGTTTTTACAGATTTTGGATTCTATATTAACTATCATATATCAAGAAAACATATATTTGTCATTTTGGAACTGGTTTATTTCAATTAAGCATAATGGTTTCCAAATTATATCCAATTTATTGTAAAAGACAGGATTTCTTTTTTTTTTTTTTGGCTGAATAGTATTCCATAGTGTAAATATACCACGTTTTCACTATCTAAGCATCAGTTGATGGATATCTAGGTTGATTAGCTATAGTGAATTTAGCTGCAATAAACATTAGGATTCAAATAACTTTCATATGCTGATTTCATTTTGTTTGGGTAAATTCCCAGGAGTAAGATGTCTGGGTTATATGGTAGATCTATTTCCAGATCTCTGAGGAATCTCCATACTGACTTCCATAATCATTGTACTAGTTTTACATTCCAACCAACAGTATATTAGGGTACCTTTTCCCCCACATCTCACCAGAATTTATTGTTTCTTGATTTTTGGATGATAGCCATTACAACTGGGGTGAGGTGAAACCACATTGTGGTTTTTATTTACATTTCCCTGATAGATAATGATCTTGAGCATTTTTTCATGTGTCTGTTGGCTATTTATATCTCATCCTTTGAAAAATGCCTGTACATGTCCTTTGCCTATTTCTTAACTGGATTGTTTGTTTTGTTGTTGTTGAGCTTCTTGAGTTCTTTATAGATCCTGGACATTAATCCTTTATTAGTTGCATAATTTGCAAATATTTTCTCCCATTCTGTCAGTTGTCTCTTCACTTTGTTGAGTGTTTCTTTTACAGTGCAAATCTTTTTTTTTTTTTTTCTTTTGACAGAGTAGACAGTGAGAGAGAGAGACAGAGAGAAAGGTCTTCCTTTGCCATTGGTTCACCCTCCAATGGCCACTGCGGCCGGCGCGCTGCGGCCGGCACACCGCGCTGATCCGATGGCAGGAGCCAGGTGCTTCTCCTGGTCTCCCATGGGGTGCAGGGCCCAAGTACTTGGGCCATCCTCCACTGCACTCCCTGGCCACAGCAGAGAGTTTGCCTGGAAGAGGGGCAACCGGGACAGAATCCGGTGCCCCGACCAGAACTAGAACCTGGTGTGCCGGCGCCACTAGGCAGAGGATTAGCCTAGTGAGCCACGGCGCTGGCCAAGCAGTGCAAATCTTTTAGGCTTAATGTGATCCCATTTGTCTGTTTTTGCTTTTATTGCCTGTGCTGCTGGTGTCTTTTCCAAGAAGTCTTTGCCTATGCCAATGTGTTGCAGAGGTTCCCTGGTATTTTCCTCAAGTAATTTGATGGTGTAAGGTTGCAGGTTTAGACCCTTGATCCATTTTGATTTATATATAAGGTGTAAGGTGTAGGTCTTAGTTCATACTTGTGCACATGTAGATCCAATTTTCATAGCACCATTTGGTGAAGAGACTTCCTTTCTCCAGAAATTGATTTTAGCTCATTTGTCAAAGATTAGTTGGTTGTAGCTGTGTGGATAAATTACTTGGGTTTCTGTTCTGTTCTGTTTGTCTACATGTCTATTTTTGTGCCATTACTAGGCTGTTTGATTATAATTGCCCTGTAGTATGTCTTAAAATCTGGTATTGTGATATCTCCAGCTTAGTTTTTGTTGTTGAAGATTGCTTTAGCTATTTGGGATCTCTTTCATTTGCACATGAGTCTTAGCATTATTCTTTCTAGATCAGAAAAGAATATCCTTGATATTTTGATTGGGATTACACTGAATCTGCGAATTGCTTTGGGTAGCATGGATATTTTGATGATATTAATTCTTCCAATCCATGAACTTGGAAGTTTCTTCCATTTTTTGGTGTCTTCTTTTTTTTTCTTTAATTTCATAATTTTCATCATAGAAATCTTTGACATCTTTGGTTAAACTTATTCCAAGGTATTTAAATTTTTTTGTAGCTTTTGTGAATGGGACTGATCTTATAAGTTCTTTCTCAGCCATGGCATTTTCTGTGTATACAAAGGCTATCAATCTTTGTGTATGGATTTTATATCCTGTCACTTTACCATACTCTCTTATGAGTTCTAATAGTCTCTTAGTAGAGTCTTTTGATTTCCATATATATAAGGAATCATGTCATCTGCAAACAACGATAATTTTACTTCCTCTTTTTCAGTTTGTATCCCTTTGATTTATTTTTCTTGCATGATGGCTATGATTAAAGCCTCCAGAGCTATATTGGACAGCACTGGTGAGAGTGAGCATCCTTATCTGGTTCCAAATCTTAGTGGAAATGCTTCTAACTTTCTCCCATTTGATATGATGTTGGCTGTGGGTTTACCACATGTTGCCTTGATTGTGTTGAGCAATGTCCCTTCTACACTCAATTTGTTTAAGGTTTTTATCATGAAAGGATGCTTTATTTTATCAAATGCTTTCTCTGCATCTATTGAAATAATCATATGGTTCTTATTCTTCAATTTGTTAATGTGATGTTTCATATTTATTGATTTGCATACATTGAATCATTTCTTCAACCTTGGGATAAATCCTACTTAGTCCCAGTGAATGATCTTTTTGATGTGTTGTTGGATTTGATTTTCAGGTATTTTGTTGAGGATTTTTGCATCTATGTTCAACAGTGATATTAGTCTATAGTTCTTTTTCTTTGTTCTTTTTCCAGTTTTGGGATTAAGGTGATGTTGGTCACATAGAAGGAGTTAGGGAGGATTCCCTCCCTTTATATTATTTTGAATAGTTTGAGAAGGATTGGAATCAATTTTTATTTAAAGGTTTGGTAGAACTCAGGAATGAAGCCATTCAGTCCTGGGCTTCTCTTTATTACTAATTCAATCTCCATCTTTGTAATTGGTCTGTTCAGGTTTTCAATGCCTTCATGACTCAATTTTGGTAGTCTGTACATGTCTAAGAATCTATCTATTTCTTCTAGATTTTCCAATTTTTGGCATATAGCTGTTTATAGTAATTGCATATATTCTTTCTATTTCTATGGTGTCTGATGTTATATCTAGTTCTTCATCTCTGATTTTATTAATTTGGGTCTTCTCCTCTCATCATTTGTTTTGTTAGTTGGGCCAATGGTGTATTGATTTTATGTTATTTATTTGGCTGATCTTTTGTATCATTGTCTTGATTTCATTTTTTTTTCTTGTCTAATTTTAATTACTTCTTTCCTCCTACTAATTTTGAGTTTGGTTTGTTTTTGTTTTTCTAGGTCTTTGAGTTGCACTGTTAGATCATTTATTTTATGCCTTTCCAATTTCTTGATGTAGCCAGTACTTGCTACAAACTTTTCTCTTAACACTATTTAAGCTGTATACCATAAGTTTTAATATGTTTTCTTGTCCTCTTCATTCGTTTGCAGGAATTTTTTGTTTGATTCCCATTTTGATTTCTTCTATGACTCACTGAGCATTCAGGATCATGTTGTCCAGTCTGTATGTGCATGCATATTTTCTAGAGTTATCTTAAGCTGTTAATTTCCAGCTTCAATCCATTGTAGTCAGAAAAGATATATGGTATGATTTCAATTAGTTTTAATTTGTTGAGACTTAAATCAACAACAGGAGTCACTGTGCACTTACTCCCCATGTAGGATCTCTGTCCTTAATGTGTTGTACAATGTGAATTAATGCTATAACTAATACTCAAAGAGTAATTTATACTTTGTGTTTCTGTGTGGATGCGAATTGTTGAAATATTTACTTTTCTGATTGTCTATTATGAGTTCTATGTGCTTTCTGTACTTGAATGTCTCTTTCTCTAAATTATGAAAGTTTCCTGCTATTACTTCACTGAATAGGTCTTTAACCCAATTTCTTTTTTCACACCTTCATAATTACTAAGACACATGTGTTTGGTTGCTTGATAGTATCCCATAAATCTTAAACACTATTTTCAGTTTTCTAATTTCTTCTCCTCCTCCTCTTCTTCCTCTTCTTTTTGCTTAAGATGTTTCCAAAGATTTGTCTTCTAGCTCAGATATTCTTTCATCTGCCTCACCAAGTCTGTTGTTAAGTATTTCCACTGTATTTTTTATTTTACATATTGAATTCTTCATTTCTAATATTTCAGTTTGATTTCTCTTCAGTGTCTCCATCTCCTGGCAGAATTTTCAGTATGTTGTATGTGAATTTCTTTAACTCATGTATTTGCTTCTCTGTGTTTTTAAGTTATCTTTTTTAAAAAGATTTATTTATTTATCTGAGAGGTAGAGTTACAGACAGAGAAAGGGAGAGACAGAGAGAGAGGTTTTGCATCCACTGGTTCACTCCCCAAGTGACCACAATGTCTGGAGCTGGGCTAATCTGAAGCCAGGAGTCAGAGCTTCTTCCGGGTCTCCCATGTGAGTGCAGGGCCAAAGCATTTGGGCGATCTTCTACTGCTTTTCTGCTCACATTAGCAGGGAGCTGGATCAGAAGTGGAGCAGTCAGGACTTGAACCAGTGCCCATATGAGATGCTTCACAGGTGGAGCGTCACAGGTGGAGGCTTAACCTATTATGCCACAGTGCCACCCCTTGAGTAATTTTATGATCTTTTTTTTTAATTCCTTTTAAGGCATTTCATCAATGTGTTCATCTTCACATTCTAATATTGATGCATTGTTGTGTTCCTTTTGGAGAGTCATATTATCTTCCTTGTTCATGTTTCCTATATTTCAACATTCATTTTTTTTTGGTATTTGTGGAATTTGTATATTTCAACATTCATTTTTTGGTATTTGTGGAAACACTTATTGGTTTTCTATTCCTATGGCTTTTATCTTTGAGGTACACCTCTGTGACTTAGTGGAGGGTCTTCTCCTTTAGTGGATATCCTGAAACGTATGCTGGATGGAACCAGGGAGCTCTGGCCAGTGTTTGAGTGTGGGCACAAGTCCAGGGCGACACTCAAGTTTGGCATAGTAAATCTTCTCTACTGTAAGCAGAGGGGAGGGTATGACTGCATTGGCGGGCATAATAACAGCATCAGTTCCTCTCTGCCAAGGTGAACCAACCACCCAGGATGAGCCCACAGTGCCTAGCACGTCATCCATGCAGATGTATGGACTGCACCAAGCACCTATGCACTCCTCAGTGTGAGTGCAGAATTCTGAGCTTTGAAGCCAGACACTGTGACTGCCAAAGATTCAGCCACATCCTGCCGCATGCCCTATCACACAGCCATAGAATTCCCACAGTCACAGGAAGTAGGGGATCTACTCTTAGCCCCATAAGCCACCCCCGCCCCAACCCATCCATGGAAAAAGCCGCGGTGTTTCCAGAGCCAGCTGCCTAAGCAATAGAAGTTGGTTGGTGCTCCGCCTTGGAAAGTCAAGTATGGGTGCCTTGACAGGGTGAGGGGGCAGGGAGTTCTTCAGAGGCCTAAGCCGGGCACCCTGTCCCCTGCCTAGCTTCCAGCCCACACTCAATGTCAGTGGGGATCATGGATTTATCCCTCTGATAAAATCCCTATCACACATGGCCTACAGATGGTCTTTTCTCCCCACTGGTCCCCGGGTACCTTGCTCCAAGATGGCATCCCCTCCAGCCACTGGCTGTGGGAGTCACTGGCAATGTGCTGTTGTGTGATTTTATTGTCTTCACTACTCCACAGACTCTCTTTTATTTTTTCTAGAATTTCCATTGCAAACTTCTCTGCAACTGTCCCCTGGGGAGGCAAATTTCTTCCGATTTCTCCTGTTATCTTCCTGTGGTCATAATCAGCACGTCTTTTCCCTGTTCAGTCATCTTGGGACAACCTTGTTTCTTAATCTTAAAAAAAAATCCTCTCTTCAGTGAATAATGTAAAAGAGATTGCATCAGTATGGTTAAATTCCCAGGACCCTCAGTTCTTTGGGGATGGTCTAAATGGCTGGTATAGACATTTACAAAATTATCTTAACCTTGATGCTTAGGAAAAAAAGTTGATATTCTTTATTTTTATCTTTTAATTAATTTCCATTAACGTTCTGAAGTTCTTTTATATGTACCTATAATAAAGCCGAATTGATAAATTAGGCACAGTGAGAGATTAACAATTATAACAAAATAGAACAATTATAACAATATATTGTAATAAAATTTATGAAAATGTCATCTACCTTTATTGCTCTGTGTCTTTCTCTGAGTCCATCTCACTGTACTGTGCTCATCCTTGTTGTGATGACATGAGATGACACAATGCCCACATGATAAGATAAAGTGAGGCGAAAGACATAATAATTGTGATACAGCGTTAAGTCACTGCGTAAAAGTTACTTGAACTCAAGCACTGAAATACTTTGCCAGGCAATCTGATAACGGAGCATGTTACTTAAGTAACTGCTGGGCTGGTAGCGTACATTGTGTGGATACTAGAAAAAGGGATAAATTGCTTCCCAGTCGGGATGAGATAGGCTGTCATGAGACTTTATCATGCTACTCCAGTAGCGTAAAATTGAAAACTCATGAATAGTTTATTTCTGCAGATTTAGTCTTTTAGGATCTCGGTTGATTGTGTGGATAACTGAAATCTTGGGAAGCAAAACCATAGATAAAGATACTGTACACAACAATGATATATTTTGTAATTCATTATAAGCTGAGCAAAAATGGATAGCTTTATGTTTTTAAATGTCCAAGTTCTTAAGAATGTGAAACCTATAGAGTATTTATGCTTCAATTTCTCTGAGAGGCAGAGAAACACAGAGATAGAGAGCATCAGATAGACAGAGCTATCCTCTGCTGTTCGCTCTCCAAATGTCCACAATTGCAGGGAATAGGACAGAGGCAGAGCCAAGAGCCAGATGTGCAATCCAGGTCTCCCACGTGGGAAGCAGGGACCTGATAACTTGAGCCATCACTGGTATATCCCGGAGTCTGCATTGGCAGGACCCTGGAGACAAGAGCCATAGGCAGGAATGGAACCTGAGTATTTCAATGAGGGATGTGAGTGTTTTAATTGCCATGCTAAATTCCCACTCCTAAGCTTTTATTTTTCTGAAGTCTCAGAGATAATTTTAAAAAAATTTTTTTAATTTTTATTTTTTGACAGGCAGAGTGAACAGTGAGAGAGAGAGAGACAGAGAGAAAGGTCTTCCTTTTGCCATTGGTTCACCCTCCAATGGCCGCTGCGGCCGGCACACCGTGCAGATCTGAAGCCAGGAGCCAGGTGCTTCTCCTGGTCTCCCATGGGGTGCAGGGCCCAAGCACTTGGGCCATACTCCACTGCACTCCCGGGCCACAGCAGAGAGCTGGACTGGAAGAGGAGCAACCGGGACAGAATCCGGCACCCTGACTGGGACTAGAACCCCGTGTGCCGGCACCACAAGCAGAGGATTAGCCTAGTGAGCCGCGGCACCAGCCTCAGAGATAATTTTAATATAGATGTCAGCACCCACGAAAAGCATTAGATAAAGAGGATGCAATGCCCTATTTTTTTGTTTTACACACAGAAGAGCTATTTATTTCTTGCTAACACATATTTTTTTGCTAAAATCAAGAGCCCTTGAAACATTCCGGTACTCCCTGTTTGTGGATGATTTGTGTTTCAATAAAGATGCTTGCTTTGAGGGGATTTGGACTAAAAATTAATTCATTTTCAGTAGGATTTCTAAGCCGATTTCCCTGGAGTACAGCAGCTATAATGACTGCTGTGACAATATCTTTATGTATGATAAACTTGCTTGTTGCATAAGCTTTAGGTTTTGCCAAAGGATGACACAGCCCCACTCTTCTCATGTCAAATCCTTGGACTGACACTGGGGTAAATCTCTATGACTGAACCATTTTCCCCTTTTTCTCTATTTCAATAAAGTTGCTCTGTTATTAATCATGGATTTCCACTAGTGGTCTATTGATAGTTCTTCCAGTAGCTCCCTGTAAAGCTCACCTGTAATGCTGCTTTGGGCTATTCCTTGAGCGGATCTCATAAGAAGATATTTGTTAGGAGCTCCCTGGCAACTTCGGTTAGGCTTGAGCTCCGGTCCTTGGCTGTGATATTGCTGCCACAGGCCAACAGCACATGGATTGGAAAAGGTGGAAATCTGACAGTCAGCAGGCAATAGAAGAAGGGAAATGAGCATCCATAATGGGTTTGTTTTGAGAGAAGACAGGAATAGTCGCAGTGAGTCTCCAGGAGAAGGTTTACTTTGCAGCAGATTGGAAGCCTGGCAAGGGAGGAGAGTTCTAGAGTTAAATATAACTTCCTCGCCTTACCCAAGTGTGGATTTCTGAGTCAGTTTGGAGAGTTAAATGAAAAGCTTTTTCTTCCTGAAGCAGTTATTAGAATATAGAATCCTTGCATGCCATTGACTTGTTCAACTTGCATGCTGTGTCCAGCAGCGTTTTCATGCAGAAGTACAGAACAAACTTCTGTTTGAGCGCAGTGAAAACGTATTGTTGATGTTTTAGCAGAGAAATTTGCTGGTTCTGTTAATATCCAAAACCTTTCTTTTCAAACTTGTGACTATGGAGTGAGCTTCCACGTAAGCTAAAATTGTGTCCAGGAGGTTTAGGATATTCAAAAATATATAATATTAATATATATAATATATAACATATATTTTATATATGCACATATATTATATATATGCACAAAGCTTTGATTTACGACTGAGGACGAGAACCAAGGGGAAACTTTTGGGAGCAGAAAACTAACAATGGCGAAATCTAAAGTAACTTTCTCTAAGTGGCGGGCACCATGAGCACTGGCCGACCCATGTCCTCAGCAGTCTCCCAGAGTGAGGAGAAAGGTTGATTGTTCTCCATAAATGACAACATTGTGAAGAAGACGTTTGGACTAGGAATTACCAACACGAGCCTGATTTTTAGGGGGCAGCCAATAGTCTTCTTGCTGGAAATGCCCGTATCTTTCCCAAACCATTTGGCTCACCTCCTGACGTAATTGCACCTGAAAGAAAAATATTTAAATGGGCTGGAGTGAGGGTAATGGAAGGATTTCAATTACCACAGTGCATACTGGATTACTTTAAGTGGCATAAATCGGCCTCACAGCAAACACAGCTGAAGCCCAGTATAGCTCTCCAATGCAATATGCATCTGCTCTCTCTGAAGGTAACACTCTGTGCTCTTAGGTAATGTGAAACAAAGGTTAGGAGTCAAGACATCATTTGAGCAGAACTCTATTGGGAAACACAAATCGTAATTTCATGTATGGAGTAAGGCCAAAACAGTTGAGCATGCTGAAAAAAATGGTCAAGGGAGGCTCTAGGTAAGTTTGAAATCATCTAAAAGATTTTAAAAATTTATGGAAATTTATGTTGAGAAATATTTGGAGGCACACATATAAAGCAGTTGCAAACTCTTAGAGCAAAACATTATGTCTTGCGGATCTAGCCAATTAAAAGGAATCAGTAACTTTGCATTTAAACACTTAAGCAAAATATGACAAGCTTAGCTCTTACTACAGAGAGACATGTTTTACTTTCTAGCTCTCACGTCTTGGCTGTGTGTGAAGAAAGCCTGCTTACTTGAGTGCTGAGGGATTTAGCTGGATCAGTTTCCAGACAGATAGCTGTGGCCGTGTAGGTTGAACTGTGAGATTCTCTTTCTTGCAACTCTTTTGTTTTCCTCTCCTTTGCATCCTTTCGTTCTTCTCCCATGGATTGCCTCCTATTACACCTTCTAAAGCACCTGTCTCCCTCTTCCTCCTCCTATCCAAGTCCCTATCCTTGTCCCAACAGTAGTTTCCTTTATGAAAACACTATGTTCATTTTGCCCACTGCCAAGGCCCACCAGACCAGGATGGCATTGTCCAAATTCTTCCTTGTTTCCCCTTTCAAGTGGCCTTATGTTCTACTGACCATGCACCTTCACTACTTGGCCAAGTAACAAAGTCAGATGACACTTTTTTTTTTAAAGATTTATTTTATTTATTTGAAAGACAGAGTTGCAGAAAGAGGTAGAGACAGAGAGGTCTTCCATCTGCTGGTTGACCCCCTAGATGGCCGTAATGGCCGGAGTTGTGCCAATCCGAAGCCAGGAACCAGGAGCCTCTTCCAGATCTCCCATGTGGGTGCAGGGGCCCAAGGACTTGAGCTGTCTTCGGCTGCTTTCCCAGACCATAGCAGAGAGCTGGATCGGAAGAGGAGCAGTTGGGAATAGAACTGGCACCCATGTGGGATGCTGGCGCTTCAGGCCAGGGCTTTAACCTGCTGCGCCACAGCACCAGCCCCCGATGCACTTTTTTAAAAGATTTTATTTATTTATTGAGAGACAGATTTATAGACAGAGAGAGGGAGAGATGGAGAGAAAGGTCTTCCATTTGCTGGTTCACTCCCCAAATGGCCTCAACAGCCGGAGCTGGACTGATCTAAAGCCAGGAGCCAGGAGCTTCCTCCAGGTCTCCCATGTGGGTGCAGGGGCTCAAGCACTTTGGGTCATCCTCTGTTGCTCTCCCAGGCCACAGGCAGAGAGCTGGACTGGAAGAGGAGCAACTGGCAAAGAAATCAGCAGCCATATGGGGTGCCAGTTCTGCAGGCAGAGGCCTAGGCCACTACACCACAGTGCTGGCCCCAGGTAACACATTTTCCTGTTAAACATGATGTTCTCAATACAGAAGATGGGACAGCACCAGTCTATACCTAAAAAATTACAATAATTAAAATAACATGAAATTGGTACAAAAAATAGGCATGTGTGTTGATGGTAGAAGAGGCTAGGAAAGGAAGCTAATAAATTTTGAAATGTAATGTAAGTATAGTTAATATTCGAGATTACTTACTATGTGTTGAACATTACATTTATTTATTTCATCCTCTCTGTGACCTGATGAGAATGGCAGCAGAGATGAAGGAGTTGAAAGTTGAAGTAACTTTCCCAAGCCAGCTTCATCAACTGGATCTGGACCTAATATTAATTCTGGGCTGTTGGGCTCCAGAGTAACATCTTGACCTTCACACTCTGTTGCCTCTGAAAAATGAAGTTTAATAAAGCAGTTGGGAAAGTAATTATTAACTAATAAGTATTTGGGGTATAATTATCTTTATGGTATTTTATACCATAAACCAAAATGAACCAGGAAAAGTGTTACATATTTGTTAAGTCATGGAAAAACACTGTAAACCACAATATAGAATTCAACTCTGCAAGAATCATAATTTTCTAATTATTGAACAAGAGAAATGTTACAAAGTCACACATTTGTCTACAATTTATTACATTACACAGCTAACTTTTAAACTTTGTTACAATGAAAAACAATCAAACAAAGCCTTAAGAAACCAATAGAACCAGAAATTATTGGTGATAATTATGACTAATAGAATTCATCCCTCCCATTAATAAATAATTTTAATATTTATAAAAATACAAAGATCTCAGTTACATTGGCAGAGATGACTCACACAAAAGAAATACAGGAGTACTTCAAAAAGTCCATTGAAAATGGAATTAAAAGATAGGTTTATTTTGGTGAGAAGAAAATTCAAAATCATGTATAGGTTTTTCGTAATTCACATTTTCCACAAACTTTTTAAAGTAAACTCATACAAATAATATTAAACAAATTTGTACTAGTCAGGCCATTACTAAATGTGAAAATTATTTATTTATACTAATTTTATTATAAAAGAGATCTAGAAAAATTAAATTGCTACAGAGACCAATTGAGATAAAGTAGACATTTGAAATGATTTCATATGAGGAAAAGTGAGCAGTGGGATTACTGGGGAAATAATGCTAAATAAGATGCCCAAGAAGCCACGTTTGGCTCATGGGACTGCTAACCCTGGAGCTTGGAAGACTCAGAAACCAGGATGAGGCTATGGCAACGACTATCAAACTTTAAGATCCACCAATATTATGAGAGCTTACTGATACACAGATTGTTGGTTCTTACTCCTAGCCTTTCCTGCTCAGTAGATTTGGAGTGAACCCCACTGGTCAGATTTTTCGGAGGTTTTCAAGTGATGCAGATGCCACCGGGCATGGGCTCACACTTTGAGAACCATTGACTTAGATGCTTATCTGCAGACATAACCAAAGGTACCAAGCATAAGGAAATCAGTAGTGGAAGCAAGGAGGGGTAGAGGGAGAGAATGAAACAGGGGGGAAGAGAAAGGAAGAGATGGAGAGAGCCAGCCAGCCAGCCAGCTAGCAAGAGTATTTAAGAAGGCTGAAGGAAAGAGGAAAATTTCTTTCATACCAGAGATGTATGTAGCCAGGGCAGCTGAGACACACAAGAGACAACTACAGGATGGAGCAGACGGATTCTACTCTAAATTTACAATCACCCTTCTCTCATCTGATCCTGACCTCTTTCTTTCTATTCACTGCCAAACATTATGAAAAATTAGCTTCCCTCTCCCCTGCCATCACCTCTAAGCAGTCACATTCCTAAACTCGCCTAAGTCCATCTCCTGCCTTCACCTATTTGATGAAATGATTTTCTGAAGTCACTGAATCTGGAGATCTGTTCTCAGTCCTGTATCCCTGACTCACTCACTTTCTCATTGATTTTCATCACACACACCGCCCTGATTATTTATCCTAATACTGGGCCTGTGATCTGCATCTCAAGTTTTCACATGGTTGCAACAGGGAAAATGACTCTATTGTACCACGTGGCATGACAGATTCTGATTCTCATGGGGAAATAAGTCATTTTCATACAATAGGTTCAAAAAGGAGTATGATAGGAACTCAGGGTATTAATCATTTGGGGATAAAAATTAATAGAAAAAGATGGCAGTCTGGTTCAGGCAAGAGTATTAATGGCTCAGACCTCTCAGGAAAGAAATTATAGGTCATCCTACAAAGAACCAAACACACCAAGAAGAGCTGGGGTGCTGGTTTGGTCAAAGGGAACCTCAAATGGGCCACAAATGAGGCCACTGGATGGCTTCATGACCAGTTGCAGAAGTCTTGTAAAATTTATAATGATTTCCCTTCTTTGGCTTTTTATTATCCTTTATTTGCCTAACCCAAAAAGACAGAAGTTCCAGAAATGGCATCTGTGTCAAATTTATAGATTCACACTGTGCACAATATCTGACATATAGTAGGAAGTCAATAAATTCTTGGAGATAGAACTAGTAAAATGGAAGTAGTAGGACTGCCGGGGACGGTGTTAGTTCACAAGGGTGTCATCTTCCTTCAGTGTTCTGCACATCAGCTTCTTGTACCTAAATGGAAAGTCACAATACCTTACCTTTAAGAGTAAAGCTTTTTAGAATAAATGCGTCTAACCTTCTACAAAATTCCTTGATTGTTCCAGAAGGCACAGTATATTTCGCCTAGTTTGGCCTGTGAAGATAGTAACATTCAGTATTATGCATTTAGTAACTATTTAGTGAGTATCTATAATGTGCAGGGCCCTGGGCCCTCTGCAGTGAGCAAGCTTGCCAGAGTCTTTGCATTTATGAAGCTGATATTCTAGTGGGGAGGAGACAGGCGAGACACTGGTCAACAGGAAATAAGTAAGATCATTGCACCTGGAGAAAAGTGCTCAAAAATAAAAAACAAACGAATTCATAGTGGAGAATGCCCAGGGGGCAAACTCTTTGAGGTAGAGAAGCCAGGAGTTTCTTTGAGAAGGTGCTACTTGAGCTGAGATCGGAATAACAAATGGAAGCCAGCCAAGTGCAGATTTAAGATAAGGCCTTGCATCAACCTTAGGAGGCCAATGTGGCTAAGCATAGTAAGTGAAGAAGACACAGACAGCGAAGGGGACACAGAGATACACAAAGCAAGACCACCAGGGGCCTGGGACGACATGGAAACATGTCCGTTTTTAGTCTGAATGTGATGAAAATCCTTTGGAGAATTTTAAACAGTAAGTGATATGGTCTATTTTACCTTTAAAAATAATTGCTTTAGTTAAAGGCTTATAAAGGATGACTGATTGCCCAGGTATTTTCATTCTCTTAGCGGAGACTGTACTGAAATAATGCTAAAAGAATAAAAAGGCAGAAACATGAGAAACAATGAGAAAAGGTGAGGAGACAGCAGGAGCTAAAACATAACCATATATTTTTGGAAAATGGAAACAGATGGAAGGGGGAATGGTAACTGATTTAGACAGAAGCAGGTAGTTCTAACCTAAAGTTTGCTCAGAAGAGAATACCAAAGAGGAGTGAGCCAATTCCTCCTGCTCAGTACAGGAGGTATTGAAGTACCATGCGGTGTGAGGTGGCACAAGGCTCTGACAATGGAAGGATTGGCTGCAGATTTGTAGATGAAGCTGTTAGTCTCCAGATGCCTGTGCCTCGCCATGCTTAGGATATGTCCTCTACCGTAGGAAAAGGCAGGTGCATTTGACCTTCAGTGGTGATGGAACCCAGGGTCCATTTCGGAACACAGACTGGGCATGTGCCGCTTTGGGGTGAAAACAGATTAACAGAAAGTCAGCACACTGAGTAATGGAATCTCCAGCACCATTTACCTTCCTGTTGCATGAATATTGGTCTAGACTCCACCTACAAGAGATTTCAGAAAAGTTGTCCTCAAAAGAAACTGAAAATTCCCAGAGAACAAGTTTTCACGTAATTCCCTGATGAATCAGCCTACAGTGAAACTAGCCACTTGTCTGGTCCTGATTTTAGATTAGGTCTGGTTTCTAAGCTCTTTGCAATATATACAACTAGGGGCCGGCGCTGTGGCACAGCAGGTTAATGCCCTGGACTGAAGTGCCAGCATCCCATGTGGGTGCTGGTTCGAGACCCGGCTGTTCCACTTCTGATCCAGCTCTCTGCTGGCCTGGGAAAGCAGTAGAAGATGGCCCAAATCCTTGGGCCCCTGCACCTGCGTGGGAGACCCAGAAGAAGCTCCTGGCTCCTGACTTCGGATCAGCACAGCTCTGGCCATTGTGGCCAATTGGGGAGTGAACCATCAGATGGAAGACCTCTCCCCCTACCCCTCTCTCTCCTCTCTCTGTGTAACTCTGACTTGCAAATAAATAAATAAATATTTTAAAAAAAGAAGTATATACAACTACTTAGAAATCATCAGATGCTTGAGAAAAATCTCCAGTATAAATAAGAGCACTCCAAGAAAACAAAGATAAATTCCTAGAGGAATATGAGATAAATCCAAGAACAGTATAATACTGTATTTAAATTCTTTACTGTCATTAGAATGATAGTAGAGCATATCTAATAGAGCACCAAGAAACTATAAGAAATGAATCAACACAGAAACAAAATGAAAAATGTGAGAAAAATGATGAAAAAGAAAATTGAAGAAATCTTTCACAAAGTAGGAAAACCCTCAAAATTATGGGAAAAAAACAAGACTTGGGGGATCAGTATATCTAATATCTAACTCAGAGAGTTTCTGGGAGTTGAGAAAAGACAGGAGAAGATATTATTTTTAAAATTAGAAGCAAAGGGTCCAGTGTTGTAGCATAGTGGGTAAAGCCACTGCCTGTGATGCAGGCAGCCCACGTGGATGGGGGTTAGTGTCCAGGCTGCTCCATCTCCGGCCCAGTTCCCTGCTAATGGCTTGGGAAGAGCAACCAAATGTTTCAAGTGTTTGGGCCCCTGCCACCCAAGTGGGAGTCTTAGATGAGATTCCTGGCTTGGGAACTAATTGTTGTGGCCATCTGCGTAGTGAACCAGTGGTTGGAAGATCTCTCTCTCTCTCTCTCTCTCTCTCTCTCTCTCTCTGTGTGTGTGTGTGTGTGTGTGTGTCTGTGTCTGTGTTTCTCTGTCTTTCTGGCAGTCTAATGTAGCTAATACAGAGAGATATACATCCAGAGATTTGGAAAAAAGAAATGGTAGACAGACACATTTTGGACCATGGATATAAGTGGCATTTCAAGTTATCTGACTTGGGGTCGTTATCTCAATAGTGAGTAAAGACGGAGATGAGATTAAGGCTCTGGGATCTGAATGGAGACCAGAGTGCTCCCATGTTCATAAATTGGCCAAAGTCCAAGGCATCACTGCTGGAGTAGAGAAAAACTAGCTTGGCGGGGGCCAGTAAGGAACCAGGAAAGTGAGGGGTCATGGAGACCAAGAAAATAAAGACTGTTTTTTTTTTCACTTATGAAGGGGAAGTAGACAGCTAAGATGATGAACGGGATGAAGACAAAGAAGGATTGCTTTGGACGCATGAGACTTGTTAGAGGCGATGCCACTTTTTACTGTTTCCAAGCAGGCTTGAGGAAAGGACTGGGAGTGAGGAACTGAGGAGAGGAACCGCACAAGCTCTTGTGAACTGATTTTCTGGGAAGCGAAACAGAAAACAAAGCTGTGGTGAGAGGGAGACATGGAACAAAGGGAGCAGTTTTAAAACATGGGGCCCAGCCGGCGCCGTGGCTCACTAGGCTAATCCTCCGCCTTGCGGCGCTGACACACCGGGTTCCAGTCCCGGTCGGGGCGCTGGATTCTGTCCCAGTTGCCCCTCTTCCAGGCCAGCTCTCTGCTGTGGCCCAGGAGTGCAGTGGAGGATGGCCCAAGTCCTTGGGCCCTGCACCCCATGGGAGACCAGGAGAAGCACCTGGCTCCTGCCATCGGATCAGCACGGTGCGCCGGCTGCAGCACGCCAGCTGTGGCGGTCATTGGAGGGTGAACCAATGGCAAAGGAAGACCTTTTTCTCTGTCTCTCTCTCTCTCACTGTCCACTCTGCCTGTCAGAAAAAAAAAAAAAAAAAGATTTATCTAAAGCATGGGGCCCATGGCAGCCATGTGGTGCAACAAATAAGCTGCTACCTGAATGCCTGCATCCCATATTGGAACAGCTGGGTTCAAGCAATGGCTCTGCTTTTGACTCCAGCTTCCTGCTAAGGTACACCCTGGGAGACAGTTCCAGTACTTTGCTCTCTGTCCCCCATATGGGGCACCTGAGTTGAGTTTCTGACTTCGGGTGGTTGCCTGGTCCAGCCTCAGCTCCTGTGGGAATCTGTAGAGTGAACCAGCTGTTATCTCTATTTATGGTTCTGTCTGCCTCTCTACCTTTCAAATAATAAAAAAAAAAAAAAGAGGATAAAGAAAGGAATGAATGAAGAAAGAAAGGATTACTTTAGGAAATATGGGGTACAATGATGTTGGGTGGATCACCCCTGGGGGTGTGAAGAAACAGGACTAGATAAAGAGTACCCATTTTTTTCGTGAACTAACTTCCTAAAAAAGAACATAAGCAATCAAGGGGAAGTTAGTACTAAAAACAAGGAGAACAAGTGGGTGTCTTGTGGCATGAATGTCAGATGAGCGGGGGCTTTTGACGGAAGAGGGAAAAGAAATTACTTCAAAACAGCACTGTACCCCTACTCCAGGCTGTTGCGTACAAGGAAAGATAAGAACAAAACAGCGTCCTCCCACGTCGGCTGCAGTGGGTGTCGTGACCTGCGGACAGGACCCCTCACTTGCATGGGTTCCTCCCAGTGCCACTGTGGGCATCTGACATTTCTCATTTTTATTGCATTGCCCAAGGCATTTTGTATTTTGTTATTTTATTTCTTTTCTTTTTTTTTAAAAGAACTTCCCAAATTGTATATGCTTCAGGACCCCCAAAAAACCTGGCTCCACCCTCACTTGGAGCATTGGGTGGAGTGGGAGGATAGGTAGCTTCGGTTAGTTTAAGAGAATCAAGGGGACATTGAGATGAAAGGTTGACAAAACAGGAGGATTTGACAATGCATGGTCAGCATAGAGCATCCACTAGAGAAAGAGGGAGATAGGGAGGGAAAGAGAGAGACAGGAGGGGAGGGGAGAGGGAGAGGAGAGTGGAGGAGAGCGGGGAAGAGAGGAGGGGAGAGGAGAGGAGAGGAGAGGAGAGGAGAGGAGAGGAGAGGAGAGGAGAGGAGAGGAGAGGAGAGGAGAGGAGAGGAGAGGAGGAGAGGAATCAGCTTGCCTGGGGACTTAGAGATCACCATCTACAGAGGAAAAGTGGAACGGTAGATCTTTGAGCCTTCACCTGGACTTCCTCCCAGGAACTTCTATTTTAAAGCAAAGCACACTGCCTCTGATACTTTCCCTTGAGAACAGCACTTCTCGATTCACCAGTTGAATGGTTTGATGCAAGAAGATGAACATAAAATTAACCATTGATACCTTTATGTCTTGGTATTGAAAAAGATTTCTTAATGAGGGCCAGTTAAGCTACGGGTTGGGAGAAGATACTACTTACAGAATTATACTAACAAAGGACTTTTAGGAAAATTTGCAATCAATACTTCTGTGGGGTTTCAATCCAGTCTTTGTCTTACACATGCGTCTGTTTTATCACTGCATTTCTGCTTTGTTTTACAAAAATTGGAGCACTTTGGATACATTGATTTGTATCCTTTTTCTCCTGCAGCTCTTTGTAGTTCTATATTACAAATCATTGAATCTTAGAACTGGGAGGCCCCAGTGAGATGGTAGGGGCTGGTTCAGGATTGGGTAACTAGGTGCCATGGGTGGGGAGGGGGGAATGTTTCCTGACACCTGTCTCTCTTCATCTACAGGAGGCCTAAGGAGGGTCCTGAGTTAAGCCTTTGATCTCTCCCCAGGTTATACCCCGATGGGTGCCTGCCTCTTTTTACAAATATTTGTGAGAGTAAGTTTCATGATTGCTTTCACAGCTCATTTTCAGATTCCTGTAGGGCTAAAATTCTGGTGAATTATAATATCTCTTTATCCCCAGGATAAAAAAGAAAAGCTCTTCAGGAGCAAGGAGGAAGAGAAACATTGACTGCTAAGAAAGGGTTCAGGTTGCAAAGTTCGCTTGCTTATTTATTGAGGTGAAAAGTTAAACTGGATTAGGACAATCATATTTTTCTGACACATTGACTTGCTTCGTAAGAAAACATATTTAGCTTTTTCTTCATGAATCATTTCAGAAGAGCCAGGAATTATGTTCTTCTGCTGGGGAGAAACACTGAAAGCCCCTTTGTGAGGGCCTTAGCTAGCTGCGTGTGTTTATTTGGCCCATTCTCCTCCCTCTGAGTTACATTTTGACTTACATATTTGTACATGGAGAAGGAGGAGAGGCATTTGGGCTCATATCTGTGATTTTTTCTACAGATAAAATTAGCACCAAATTTATGAGCTTGATGGCATTCTCCTAGCTATGGCCTGGAAGCTTTTCTTGCCGTTGTCACCATTGGCTTCTCTCTCAGTTCCCTTCAATAACCCGCAGGAACTGGCTCACACGGCGCTGGTGAGAAGAAACAGGACTGAGAAAGGGATCAAGAGGTGCCAGCCTTCAGAACTACAGCAGCCTGATGCGGGAAACCTCCCCTCCACATGAACTGCCAGCGCTCACGGTGCTTCACGCCATGACACATGTGACTCTTTGAGGGGTCCACAGGGCCTCCGTATGCAGAAATTTCCCATCACCACTGTCCGAAAGTCTCAGGGATGGTGTACACTTCCCATTCAGGTTTTCTCCAGAGTATAAATATGGCTGTTTTATTGACAGAGAACTAATTTGCACACCCACCTAATGGAAAATGGTCAGAAATGACTTAGGTAAACAGCTCCTCTCCATACTGGGGAAACAGAGAAGAAGATAACTTGGTTGTTTTTATTCTGATTGTAATAATCTAGAGAATACAGATGCATATAAAGGAGAATTAAAAGTTCCACATCATGCCAGCATGGAGAGATGATTGCTGACATAATTTTGATGAGTCTCTTTCCTTTAAAAAAAGAGATCTTACTGTAAACATCCTGCTTTTAACTAGCTTTTTTCAATGAGGCATATTGAATTTTTTGCATGTCAATAAATATAAATTTTCATCCTTAATTAATGAACAATATTCCATATATATGAATGTGCTGTATTTATTTAATTAATCCAATATTGACACATAGTTGGGCTCTTTCCAATTTTCATCAAGTGGTGAGTCCTTGTGGTGAATATATTTACCTACACTGTGCTTCTCTTCAATCTATTCTTAAGGAATAATGCTTAGAAGGGGATTTCCATGGCAAATGACTTGTATATCACTAAGATTTTTAATACATATTGCTATATTTTTCTATCTAGAAGACATTTACTGATCTACTTTCTTACCAACAATATATGAAATTGACATTTCCTTCATCCTCATCAATATAGATATTAACACTTTAAAAAAAGCACTCTCTCCTATTACTATATTTACTTGAAATTCTTTGACTATCAATGAGATCAAATATCTTTTCTTATTTGTCATTTGCATGTCTTATGATATAAATTTTCTTTTCAAATCTTTGTAATGGAAAACAATAATCAACTTATGATACAGGAGTCTCTGGATTACTAGAGCAGTCCAGATTGAGTTTTAAAAAATATCTATTTATTTATTTATTTGAAAAGAAGAATTACAGAGAGAGAGAGAGAGAGAGAGAGAGAGACAGAGATCCTCCATCCACTAGTTCACTTGTCAAATGACTGAAATAGCCAGAGCTGGGCCAGGCTGAAGCCGGGAGCCAGGAACTCCATCCAGGTCTTGCAGGTGAATGGTAGGGACACAAGTACTTGACCATTCCTCTTTCCTCTGCTGCTTCCCAGATGCGTTAACAAGGAGCTGGATTAGAAGTGGAGCAACTGGGACTCAAGCCAGCACCCAATATGGGATTCCCAGAATCCTAAGCAGCTACTTACCCCACTGTACCACAATGCCTACCTTGGTTGACTTTTTTAAAAAAATAGAATTTTTATAAATATTGACTAATTGGAATCTTTTTATGGTAAGTCCATGAAAGACAAAAAAATCTGTGACTTACAATTACTTTGTGATTATAACTTCCCAAGCTGCTTTAGAGTTAAAATCATCTTTCCTCTGGTATTTGCAAATGGCAGCCACCTCCTCTTACTATCTGTTTTCATTCCATGCTAAGATATCCATTTTGTTTTTCCTGGTGAGTAAAAGTTCAGTGAAGGTAAGGCTGTGTAAACAAATAATATTGAAAAGCACAGTGCTTGCTGCCCTGTTCAAAGTATGTAGTGACATCATAACCATAATCAATTGTATTTATACTTCATAAACAATATTTAAGCTAAATTCATTATTATTTGCATGACTTAAATAGATTAAAAGTAATAAATTTGAATTTCCTTTTAAGCTAGAATTAATCTAGAAATCTGCATCTTTCACCAGTGGAACACAAAACTCTCAGTTTCTCTCTTTTTCTTGGAAATAATGTAAATTTTACAAGTCCTCTGGAGAGGGAAAGGAGGGACATAATGAAGGGAAAGGGCAAGGGGTCAGGACACTGGGTATTTTCCATCTCACATCATTCTTTAGTTCTATGCAGCGAGCTCACCTCCAGGGTACAGGACATTAGAATTCAAAATGTTTAAAATGAGCTAAGTGTTGCATTCTTACAGCAATTCTGAAAAAAAAGCATAATATTTAGAATTTGAAAAATTACTTGTTAGTCAACAAAAAGTTCCTCTCATCTCTCTTATCAGTTTTGGAAGGAGCGTTACCAAATGTTCAGGTCATAGCTTCAGCACATTTGATGACAAAGATATCCATACTGCCCTGCCCACAGGGACTGGTCACCATGGTGATCCTGCTCGCTTGTGGCCCTGCATCAGAAGGATCTGGCACAGATTTCCCTTTGCTTTGGTCATCACTTGGTCCTGCAAATCTTTCTTCCGTGCTTTGTCTTTTTTTTTTTTTCTGTAGTATGACCCATACATAAAATGTTAACTTGAAAATTTCATGTGAAAATGTTTCACAGTCTAAGAGCCAATCTGTGTATTTTATTCAGGTTGCAAGTAAAATATCCAGGAGCTCCTACTGCTTTGCATCTCTCCTGGGTTTACAGGAAATGTTAAGTGTGAATGCTTTATGGAAGATGGTTGCATTGATTATCCAATCCAGGACACATTTGAAAGTGGAGGGATGGTGAGGACTTTTACTAACTAAGCCAGAATGACAGGAATAAGTGGAAGTGTCCCAGGCACACCTGAGCAGAGTATCAGCCTATGTAGAAAAAGACTGGAAAATATCAGACGGGTAAATTGTTATCATTGGATATAAACTCTTTCAGATTACTTATTTAGATAGATCTCCTTTAAATGCTCTGATACCTTGAAGAAGGCAGAGATCACAGATGCCATACTCTCTCTTTAATCTGGCTACCTTCCATGGACTTGAAGGCTTCCTAAGATATGGCTTCTTTTTCTTTCCTTTCATAAGGCCGGGGAATGGGCAGCTAAAACAAACACACGCAAGGATTCTATGACGTCATCTCCACCTGCAAACACGGCTTGTGCTCATTTTTTTTGTCTGCATGTTTGCTTGTTTTTGATGATTGTGAAATAAATGTTTGTGAGTCTCTAGTTAGATACTCACCTGATTAGAATGTAGCTTGTATATAATAAAAATAAAAAGCAGTCTTAGCTAATGAGAGTATACCATGGTATGAGTAAGCAGACATAATAGTAGTCATTCTATGTATATTATCTTTAATCCTTATAAAAACCTGGTAATGTACCATTAGCCCCATTTCGCAGATGAAGAAAATGAGGTTTACTAGCTTGACTAAGGTCACAAAATTGGGATAAAACAGCACCACTGTCTGAATTTAAAACCCACAATCTTCACATACATGTTGTCTCTTTTTTAAGAAAGACCAGGAGATTGTTCTGGTCTCACATGTCATCTTCATCTCAAATTACCTCTGGCATTACTAAAGAATCTATAATTATGCTACAATAGTATGTATTTTTTCCAGCAAAATTAGATCTGTTATTTATGTTGTCTGTGGAATAGATTTTCCATTTACCAGTATGTTTGGTTAAGCAGAATGATAGTAGTCTTCCACAACTAATGGTTACTATTTACTCACTAATCACAATTGTTTGAGACATTATAATGGACTGAAAAAAAATGCCAGAAGTTTTTTCCTAAAGCAAATTGGAGCCCTGCTCACTTAGCCTTCCAAAGACGGGCATCTGTCTTGGTCGCCAGTTTCAGTCACTTCCTCTGCAGTCTGGCGGATTGTGCCTTCAACCACAGCATCTGCAGCTCCCTGTGCCCTGTTTTAGATGACAAGTGGTAACAGGCCCCTGATGACAGTGGAAAGTACCTGTAGGAATACAAGTTTGGTGAGTGGTAATGACGGGATGAGCATAAACACAATGCCATTGATTATACACAGCAGTGACAACTTCACCAGTGAAACCTGCCTTGATGTGTTTATGTGTAAGCAGGAATCTCCCAATAACAAAGCAAAATTGGGCTAAATTAGAGTTAGGAGCTATGACCCAGGAAATTTGGAACAGTGATGTTGAAAACTCTAGCAGCTATTAGTTCCGTCTCTGTCAAGACTGACCTACAATCTACCTGCTTTTACACTCTTGAACCCGTTCAGCTCAGAGTAAGGCATTTCCAATCCATATTCCTGAAGGTAAAAGTGGAGATCATTGGCCTATTTGCCAATTCATTTTGCTCCACCCTCCTATGAAATTCGGCAGGCTGGCTTGAAGCATTTATCAGAACAGGTTCCTGTTGTATTTCTCTAACTTCTGCCTATCATATCAAACATATTTACATTCCTCTGATCCTAAAGAACAAAGCCAACAGTACCCAAGTCATAACAAAAGCCCCACATTTCCTTAACAATGGCTCCCATTTAAACTCTTGCCCTATCTCCAGCTCCTTAATTGATGTTGTCATGCTGAGTTTTAAACTTTTTTATTGAAAATCTTTTCTGCTTTATTTAGTTTTGCTATGAAACCATCACAGCTTTTCAGAAAATGTGCAAATACAATAGAAAGCACCTTTTCTCTCAGAATGCTTTGAGAGTAAATTGCCTATCTGATAGCCTAAATACTTATTATTTAGGACAGAGACCTTAATAATGTTTCGGCTCAGCCTTCTCCACAGTGAGAACCCACACAGCAGTATCTATAGTTCTCACTGGAACGCCAAGCCTCAGGATATGTATATCATAACTCTAAACAATGCCAAAATATTCTCCAATTGGTTGCCAAGTTCTCTTTTGGATTCTCCTTTCCTTAACCCCAATGAGTGGCCTCCATTCCTGCCCCTCAGACAGGAAAGGGCCCCATGAAGAAAACCTCAGACCTCTTGCTCTTCACAATCTGATGATTCTTAATCACTGTTCTCATCCTCCCTGGTTTCTTTATAGTGCTTGACATTTCTGTTTGTTTGTGTTCCCTCCCTGGACTTTTTGGAACTCTGTCCTTACAATTGACGTTATTCATTTGTCTCTTCAGGTATTGCACAAATACTTATGTGTTGTGCACCTGTTATGATCCAGGTGTTCAGGTGGACATTGTGGATCCAGTGGCAAGTAGTCAGGCAAGCTCCCTGCCCTTACACAGCTGACACTAAACTGAACTAAGTTTCCTAAGTCACATTTGGCTCATGCCGTTGTGTGCTCAAGTCCTTTTAATGGCTTCTTCTACATTTACAATTCTTCATATGACACTATCATGTCCAATGTCAGTGGACTCCAAATAGTGGCCCCCGATACCCCTGCCCTGCAGCATTAAATCATTATGACAATTGATTCATGATTCCATGTGTATCTCAACATTATACAGCCCAAGTCTGTATAGATGCTGTAAATTTATTCCAAAGTAAATTCAGGTAAGTTTGCCCTCTTTCTATGAAAGTACATTGAATAGGCTTCAAATTTTTCTTTTATACATGGAACGAAGCTTCTAAAAATCTTAATTTTAACAAAACTGGAAAATTTCTCCCTCACTATCCTGCCTCCAAGATTTTGTTAAAACTCAGCGTTCTGTGGCTTTGGCTCCATTGGTAGAAACCCTATCCAAAGTCCACTTTGTTTTTGTTTTTGTTTGTTTTGTTTTTAATTAACTTGCAAGGCAAAGATACAGGGAGAAGGAGAGAGAGACAGAGAGAGGGAGATATATCTTCCATCCACTGGTTCACTCTCCAAATGGCTGCAATGGCCTAGGCTTGGCCAGACTGAAGTCAGGAGCCAGGAGCTTCAACCAGCTATCCCACATGGGTTGGCAGGGGCCCAAGGACATGGACCATCTTCTGCTGCTTTCCCAGGTGCATTAACAGAGAGCTGGATTGGAAGTGGAGCAGCTGGGACTTGAATCAGTGCCCATATAGGATGCTGGCACTGCAGGCAGCAGCTTAACCTTCTATGCCACAGCACTGGACCTGGGTGTTGTGTTTTGTTTTGTTTTGATTTTTGATTTTAAAGATTTATTTCTTTGAAAGGCAGAGTGACAGAGTAGGATATATGCATATAGCGTTCTCTTTCATCTGATGGTTTGCTTGCCAAATGCCCTCAACAACTGGGGCTGGGCCAGCTGAAGCCAGGAGTTTGGAACTCCATCCAGGTCTCCCACATGGGTGGCAGGAACCCAAGTACTTGAGCCATCATCTGCTGCCTCCCAGGTACCTTTGCAGAAAGTTGAATGGGAAATGAAGGAGTTGGAACTTGAATCAGCATTCCAACATGGGATGTGGTCATCTTAAGCAGCTTCTTAACCCGCTGTGCCACAATGCCCAAACCCAAGGTTCAGTTTTTATTTAAAAAATATCATCCTCGATGGTGTTTTGTCCTGTTGCAATCTTTTCCAGGGCTTTTCCTTCTGTGGTTACACCTGTCTTATCTGTAAAGGGCTGTACTTCACTTGTCTGTCTACACCCCCGAAACCTGTAGCATGGTACCGGCACATAGTAAGATTGCAAAAACCACAGTCAAATGACCATAAAGAATGTCCAGGAACATTCATCACCAACAAATACCAACAGCATCATAAATGTCCACATTACAGTCGTTAGAAATAAAGTGATACATTTCCAATAATGTTGACTGTATTGGAAAAAATATTGAATGAATCCACTCGCGTGCTACTTTTGAGCTTTCAGAGTGCTAGAACTCACCCTGCTTTTAAAATATTTTTAGCTCTTACATCTAATATACAAGAAGCTGAATTAGCTCATGCTTATCTCACATGCAAAATGAATTTCCTTCCAGATGATTAATTTTGTACTCTACCTCCAAACAATATTGCCTGACTAATGTATTTTTTGAAGGATTAGCTTAGAAACGTGTAGGCAGGAGCTCTGTCTTGGTACTGTGTTGTGGTAGAAATCTGATTGTCATTAGATTCTCTCCAACTGTGATGGATTTTTAAGTTATTACTGGAGACCAAGACTATCTGTTCCATCTCTGTATTTCTAACTCCTAGAGAAGTCATATGGCTTCACACAGTACGTGTGCTCACAGCATCTACCAAGTGAACACACACACAGACCCATCACTGGGAAGACTGTAACGACCTAGATATTGGGCCCAGTTAAGTAAAACAGGCCCCTCTATGATAATGACTTACTGCCAAAGCCCAGCAGATAAGACAGGCCTGCATTTCTAGTTACGCAAGAGAGAAATGCTCCTTTAGTTTCTGTCACTTCTTTCTCCCCTTCTATTAAAATCTTGCATTCTTTTGTATAGTCACAGAGAATTATAATTCAGTTTTGACCAAAAAGTGTTATGTGCCTTCTGTAGGTAATCAGTGTTCATTCAAGCTACTCAGTGTTTTCAGAATCTGTGATAGTTACAGAGATGTGTATCTGTGAGTAGGAAACAGCAAAGAAACCTCAAGGATGTTATCATTTGCATGCTTATATCTCCCCCACTACTCCCAGATGCATGTGTTTAGACCTAATCACAAACATGCAGGTATCGGGAGTGGTGTGTGGGGCATTCTGGGAGGTGATTAGGTCCTGTGGGTGGAGCCCTCATGAATGGGATTAGTGAGACCACAGTCCTTCCCTCTCTACTCTGTGACCACCGGTGAGAGGGCGCCATCTCTGAACCAGGACACAGGGCCTCACCAGACCCCGGTTCTGGCAATGCCTCAACCTTGGGCTGCTCAGGCTCCCGAACTGTGGGAAATACATTTCTGTTGTTTATACTATGTAGTCTGTGATCTTTTGTTACAGCTGCCCAAACACTAACACAGAGACCTTCCAGAATCTCAGAATATGCTTTGGTTCATAGAGATAAATGTAAGTCAAAGGCTGGCGCCGCGGCTCACTAGGCTAATCCTCCACCTAGCGGCGCTGGCACACCGGGTTCTAGTCCCAGTCGGGGTGCCGGATTCTGTCCCGGATGCCCCTCTTCCAGGCCAGCTCTCTGCTGTGGCCAGGGAGTGCAGTGGAGGATGGCCCAAGTCCTTGGGCCCTGCACCCCATGGGAGACCAGGAGAAGTACCTGGCTCCTGCCATCGGATCAGCGCAGTGAGCCAGCCGCGGCGGCCATTGGAGGGTGAACCAACAGCAAAGGAAGACCTTTCTCTCTGTCTCTCTCTCTCTCTCACTGTCCTCTCTGCCTGTCAAAAAAAAAAAAAAAAAAAAAAAGTAAGTCAAGAGAAAATGGTAAAAAGGAAGTTAAGAAATCAATTTTCCCCTGTTCTTTTCCTGTGATTTTTTCCTGTGATTGACATGTGTTAGAAGATGGATTATCATCAGTTGAGATTCAGCATGTCACCTTGCTACCAATTTAGAGAATAGTAACTATGACTTTAGCAAATCATCTCAAAATTTAAGTTATGCTTCTTCAGAAAAAACAATCTCTTCTTGTCATAGTGCTAATAGGTCAGTGAACAAAACTCACGAAGCCCAAATAAGACAGACTTTTCTAGATTTTTTTAAGGTGTAGAAAGGCAAGGTCTGTGCCCTTTAGATCTCTGTGATCCAGATTCAAAGCAGCCGTGGTAGGAAGCATGGAAATTCTCCCCTTCCCACAGCAGAGCAAAGAGCAGGATATGGGAAACCCCAGAAGAGAGGAATGAGCCTACTGTCAGAGCGATGGCCATATTTATTCGGAAACTAACACCTCATGGCAATAAGATTAGGAAATATTTCTTAAGGTCAATTGATTCTATCATCAGACAAGCTATTTTTAAAACTGTTTTTAAAAACCCTCCATATAATCTTACCGGGGTGCGGTGCTTATTTCCTCCTTTATCTTGGCAGAACATTCCCATAACAGGTTTCCCACAAGGCAATGCCAAGTCTTAACATCAGACAGTTAGACTCAGAGCAAGTACAAATTATTATTTCATATTTTCCTTTGCAGACCAATCATTATTACTATTTGTAAGAATGTTCCCAATTGCTTAATATATTTCTAGTACTTGAACATATATTTTAAAGCTCTCAGCTGTAGTACAGTCCAACTAAAGTAAGGTAAAACTTGACAGTAAGTAAGACAACTAATTAGATATACGAGAGGTCTTCAAAAAGTTCATGGAAATGCATATTACAAAAAAGGATATGGATTTCAAATTCTTTTTGTAGCAAAACAAACAATTTTATTTTTAATGAAATTTAAAAAATCTTTTTAAAATATGTTTTATGTATTTGACAGAGGGAAACAGAAACACACACACACAGAGAAAGAAAGAGAGAGAGAGAGAGAGAGAGATGGACAGAAAGACAAAGAGAACTCACATCCAATGGTTTACTCCTCAAATGCTCACACCAGCCAGAACTGGTACTAGAAACTCAATCCAGTTCTCCCACGTGGATGGCAGGACCCACATTACCTGAGCTATCACTGCTGCCTCCCAGAGACTGTTTTGTTGGGAAACTGGAGTCAGGAGACACAGCTGGGAATTTAGCCCAGTCACTCCAATGTGGAATGCAAGCTCTTAAACACTAGGCTAACTGACCACCCTCCATAAAGTTTCTGAAGTCCCTTCATACTTCAAAGGCTCCTGGACCTTATTAGAAGCGAGGATGTTTTGAGACAGAGGGCTTTCTTCCTTCAGTCCCTCAACTCCAAATATGGTCTCCCAGGGACAGGAAGGAGAGGAGGCTGCAAGGTGATCCCAACCGGAAGCAGAGAAGATCCATTTCAGAGTTAAGCACAATGTTGACAAGATGCTGAGAGAGGAAGGTGATCTTTCATCATCCGAATTTACTGTCAAGCTTCACACTTCCTTACAGACTGAGAAGCAAACAACAAGCAGGGCCAATCCCCAGCCACAGCCGTGAGCACAAACAGCTTGAACTTGTCATTACCCATCCACCAGATCTTCAAACCTCTCTTAAGTGTTACCTGTAATTTAACTCTAATCCAAGGTGGTTGCTTGGTTTTTCTTCGTTAGTGGGGAAAAATGGCAAGACAGATCCATTCTAGTTAGGTTTCACCCTAAAGTGCACTCCACCCTAGATGATCTAACATCGACACTGTTTTGAGTTTTACGAATTTTACTCATTGCAAGATGAGTTAAGAACATTCAGATTTACATATAATACTAACTTAGTAATCTCAATGCTTTCAGCCCTTTTGGAAGGGACAAAAATACCAAGTATTAAGACATTGCTTTTTCTTTCCTTCTCATTCATTCTGGAAGAATATATGCTCAGACTGTCCTTGGCATCAATTGCTATATTGTTAAATGAGAAATGAATTATATCCACTAGAGAAAGATCCAACAATGGGCTGAAGTGGTAAGATGATTTTCTACAGATTGTACTACACACTACCAAAGCCCCCAAACTCTAAAGCATCAAGTTTGACATCATTAGTGGTTTCAAAGCATTGGCAAGTTTAAACAGATTTTAACAGACACGGGTATTTTTTTTATGACAAGTCACCATTTACTTAAACCCAAGTAAATACCATCTACAAATCTGTGTCAAAATAAGGTGTTCATCCTTTGCTCGAGTCTTTAAGCAAAGCATATTAAAGCTAAACAATGCCTCCCAGGGACTGGGCTGAGACACTTGCTCTCTTAAACAATGTGTTTTCAGCAGGAAACAAATTGAAAGTAAATAAATAGGACATGAGACCATTTTGTAATCTATACCAAGGTAAAACCAAAAAGTACCTCCTAAGTAAAGGCAAATGAAAACATAAATATGTGACAGGTGTGTCCACTAATAACCCTACATTGCTAATTCAAGTTATCTCTAGCGATCTAAAGTTGTTTGATGTAATCTCATCTTATAAAATGTATGTTACTGAGTTGATGCCAAAACCTACATCATGATGGCCTCCATTTCATCTTAATATTGGGAGAAATTTGTACAGAAAATAAACTTCATGCATTCCATTATTTTTCTTCTTTTTGACTTATTCATTTATGGAATGTTTTTAGCAAATTAATATGGCCCCAGAAAAGGCTAAATTATAAGGCTGGTAGCTTTAATACCCATTATAATGTTGCTTCAGTTTTAAAACTGTAGCCTGTCTATGCTCCTCACAGCTCTGAGTGTGTTTCGATTGTGAATTTCTTAAATAGTTTTTGAACAAAATACTGATTAACTCTGCTACACCCTTCAATACTCAATTCCCTGTGAAGCCGTTTTATAATTCTCCTCGATCTTGATATTTCCTGTTTCCCTAATCTTTATGCCACAGCAGTTGTCACCCGAAAATATATCATGACTGGCAGACTCTTGGACTCCTCCAATTGTCACTTTAGCATGTCTATTCTTTTGTGTCTGTTCAGTGACTGGCACATAGTCAAAGCTTGCTAATTGTTTTCAGTGAATTAATGATGAACTAATTAATGTCTTAATTATTTAAGTGTCTGGAATTGAACCCCTTTAAACTTCCATGAATAGAAAAACGTAAAGAAAATTTTAGAAGCATCTTCTAAATAGAAGTGTGCATTTTCTTAGACAGGAAACTTCCTTGCTGCTTATAACCCTTTCAAAAAGCCAAGAAGAAAGCAAACTAATAACCTATAAATCATAGCAGGAATTTTATTGAGTCATCATACTGATTTATTTGGTTTTTAAGAGATTTTTTAAAAAACACAATATAACTAGCCAGCACAAGAAAAACACTTCTGCTCCTCACAATTCCAAATGATTGATGCTGTTTCTCATGTTCTGAGCTGCACATCTTTGGCGATAGCTTGTTTGTTTTTGTTGATAGAGAGTGCACTGCTGTAACAAAACCATAAAAGGCTATGGGAGATGGAACCTGCAGTACCTGCAGGTATTTGAAATAAATACTTCCACCCTCGTGTTTAGTAATTTTCAAGACAGATGTCTTTTATCAAAGAAAGAAGTGGAAGTTGTTTTTTTTTTTCTTCTTCTTCAACTTGGCAGGAATATTTGCATTTTCTACGTTCTCAATTCCCTGATAAGGAAGAGGTTTGGTTTTACTTTTTTTTTTTTCTCTTGCATTTCTTATGGTTTAGCATTGTCCTCTAAGAGAGGAGAGTTTGATGCATTGGTTACAATTGGTGAAGGGTTTTACAGTCAGACAGCATAGAGTTCCAATCCCAGATGACCTAACAACAATGACTAGCATTTATGAAAAGCTTTTGAGGTGCCTAGATTTGGGATAATTTTCATGGATTATTTTGTTTGATTTTTCACAACTTAAGAAATATTACTATGCATATTTTTCAGCCAAGGAAATTAATTTTTAAAGCACTAAGGAAAGTTATCAAAGACATTCAGCTTGAAAGTAGAAAGAAAAGATTGGAAACCAGGTCAGTTTAATCCCAGAACTTACTTTTCAGCCACTATGCTCATGATTATCTAAGGACTATGACTGTCAATGTGCACCTGCACATCTCTGCATCTTTTCATGGTGTTTCAGTGATTAGATAAATCAAAAATGTTAAAACACTTAGAATAGTATCTGATACAAAGCAAGCTTTCAACAAAAATTATAATCTCAAAAACAGCTGTTATTACTCTTGCTTTGAACAATTATCTGTTAGCCAATTAGAAAAGAAAGAAAGTAATCTTTTTGATTTATCCATGTATTTCTATATCATATATCCTTCATTCCATTCGATTTCCATCTAGATTTCCATCTGAGATTATTTCTCTTCTTCCTAATTTTTCTGGCAATAAATTATCTCCACTGTTGCTCATCTGAACTTTTATTTTGCCTTCATTTATGAAGAGTAGATTTCTAAGTGTATAGGTTTTTAATTTTTTTTTTTTATCTATTTATTCTTTATTTGGAAGGCAGTTACAGAGAGAGAGAGGAAGAGACAGAGAGAGAAATCTTCCATCCACTGGTCCATTTCCCAAACGGCTGCAATGGCCAGAGCTAGGCCAGACTGAAGCCAGGAGCCAGGAGCCAGGAGCTTCTTCCGGGTCTCCCACATGGGTGGAAGGAGTCCTTGGGCCATACTCCACTGCTTTCCCAGGTGCATTAGCAGGAAGCTGGATCAGAAGTGGGTCATCCAGAACTTGAACTGGTACCTATATTGATGCCAGTGCTGGAAGGGATGGCTTAATCCATTATGCCACAGCGCCGGCCCCAGGTTTTCTTATTTTATAATTTTGGTATTTTGATGATATTATTTTTTTTCAGCCTTTTTCAGTTTGGAAAACAAGTCAAATGTGCTCTTTTTTGTGTTTCCCTGTATGTAATATATCTTTTCTTTCTCTCTGATTGCTTATAAGGCTTCATCTTTATTTTTCAGTGAATGTGTGTAGATGTGCAATTTATTTCACCTGAATTTTGGTGTGATTTTTGGATCTGTTGATATTTTTCATCAAATTTTGCCAAATATATCTTCAGATTTTTTTTCTCCCTCTATTCTCTCTTCTCTACTTCTGGGGTTTTAAGTACGTGTATATCTGAGCACATGGCTGAATCACACAATTCTTATTAAATTTTCTTTCCATTTATTGCCAATCTTTTTACTTTTTTTTTCCCTTAAAGATGTATTTATTTATTTGAAAGGCAGAGTTACAGAGAAAGAAGGAGAGACAGGAAGAGAGAAATCTTCCACTTGTTGGTTCATTATCTAAATGTTTGCAACCACTGGGGCTGGGCCTGGTCAAAGCCAGGATCCAGGAGCTTCTTCTAGGTTTCCCATGTGGATGCAGGGGCCCAAACACTTAAGCCACCTTCTGCTGCTTTCCTAGGCACATTAGCAGATAGCTGGATTGGAAGTGGAGCAGCCAGGACTTGAGCCAGAGCCCATACAGGATGCTGGTATTACAGGCCGTGGCTTAACCTGTTGCACCACACCCCAACCTTTTTGCTGTTTATGCTTCAGGTCTAATCATCTCTATTGGTCTGTCTTCAAGTTTGCTAATGCTTTACTTTGCATTGTCCAATCTGCTGTTGATTCCAACAAATTTTTTTTTAAGTTCAGGCATTTGTATCTTTTTAAGTTCTAGGTGTACCATTTATTTCCTTTTTGGTGTTTCTGTATCTTTCACCCATTTTCCTGAAGCTCTTTTAACATAGGCATTTTAAAGTTCTACTAATTTCAACATCTAGGTTACTTAGGGCTTTTATTTTTCCTGATTAATCTTTGTCTTGATCATGAGCATTTTGCTGTTTTCCTACAGCTTACTAATTCTTCTAAAGAAATGTACACCAGTGTTATGTATGATGATGCATCATAGAGATTCTGCCTTCTATAGTTTACTCCCAGGAGTCTTAAGGCTTTTTATTTTAAGCAGGCAGTAACATTAAAAATGTGGATTACCTCAACCTTATCAATATTTGCCAGCAGTTTTGGTTTTGTTAGGGTGGGTCTATTTCAGTTGTGATTCTTTGTTCTTTGATGTGATTCTTATTCAGAAGGTGTGGCCCTACGGAGTTTCAAAGGAAAATCCGAGATACTCTCCAAGCCCTATTAACTTAGAAGGACTTGAATGCCAAGTTGTATCTCCCCAGGACAGGACAGAGTTTGAAATCTTTGCTCAGCTCTTTCAGCGTTTGTCCATTTGCTCTCCATTGAAGACGCTGTATTCTCTCTTCTCAATTGCACAGTTCAGAATCTATCGAAGACTCTGATGCGAGTCTGTGGCTGATTTAAGACCCTCCTTCCATAGGTGACTGCTTCTTTTGCAGAATTTCTTTCCCTGGCAGCCCTCAACCCTGACTTCCACACTTCTTGGCACAGAAAGATTTCTGCTCTCAGATGGAGCTCTTGACCCAAAGGCCTCATTGGCTGGGAGCTGCTCTAAAATGAAAACCCAGAAAAATACAGATCCCATCCAGTTTGGCTTCCTTATTTCAAGGATTATATCACTTCCATTTTCTGTCTGCTTTTGGTTGATCTTCAGTAACTCAAGCGACTCAAAGTAAGCAACTTAAATAACATGGGCTTTCTATTTTGTCCAGAGTTTACAAGTGCAAATGGTAGGAGGGTTATTTTGGTATATGCTACTTCACAAAAAGCCAGAAGTGTACGTTTCCAAATAAATTCTTATCAATACTAATCTTTGTTCATCAATGAAGTGTTCTAAATGTGAAGCTGGAGGCATAGGACCATTTTCTGCCATAGAAAGTGCTTTTTAATTATAAGCCATCATCATGAGACAGATGAAGTAGAGATTATCAGAAGGACAACTAAAGAGTAGGAGACAACTACAGAAGAGAAAATCACAGAACAAGCGGGGCCCTAGAGCAGTCTGAACTCACGATAACCCGCTGTCCCTCGCAAGATGTCCACTGCAGCTGGCTGTGAAGTCCTTCTTATAGCCAGATGTTGCTTCTGAAAAAGTCATTGTAAAGTTCATAAACTCAGAGAAGACTTTGAGTCCTGACCTGGTGTGACTAAACAGACTAATGTTTCGGCAAGATGAGAAATCAAAGAAAACACAAGACATGGGAAATTTGGAAATAATTTTCAAGATTGGACTGAACAAAGCTCACTGCCTACAGATTGTGTTTGTGTGCTTCTATTTCAGAAGCTGGATAAAATGTTGTCACATACTGTGGTCATGTCAAATGTGTGATGCATCACCTACTGACGCATTCTAGCTGGAGTTTTAGACTCTAATTGCCTCTAAATACAACTATGAGATTAAATACTGACTCACAAAACCACGGCTGGAAAATAAATCCAATCAACAAATACTTACCAAATGCTAACTATGAAAGAACCTATGCAGAATACCTAAAACATTGACTTTGTTCTAAAAATTATAGATGTAATAGAAACTCCGTGAAGAATGGACAGATAAAAGTTTTCAAGAGCACGGCAATTTGAACTAGGACTTTAAGAACATGAAAGAATATAAGATTGATTGATTTAATAGATTGGGTCAGATAAGGGTAGAGTAAAATGTTAGGAGGAGGAGTTTGATTGTGGCAATAGGCCATATTCTAAGTATAGAAAATAGTAGATGGGAAATATAATCTATTTTAGGAGATATCTTAAATGGAGAAGGTATATTTGCTACTATGAGATTTTATATCCATTGTACTTGATATTATTTCTGAAGCTTTTTGAATAAAGAAATCATGGTGCTCTAAAGCAGCAGAGGTAAAGAGAAACAGATTCTATGCTTAATGGAATCTCAGTTACTATGATAATAATGAAGACAACTGTGTTGATGAAATAGGAAGGGAAAGCCCTCTGCATAGCCTAGTTTCTCCTTTATGCAGGCTAGGGTATAAAAGGAGCAAATACTCAAGCCCTACAATGGAAATTCTCCAAGACTGCATGCAACTAAGAAGGAAAGACACGAGAGAGAAGACAAGGAAGCTGAAGTTTCAAACTTCCTATCTCTATCATGTAATTTTATCATGTAATTGCTCTCTCATTGGAGGAACAGTAATATTAACATGCATGTTAATGTTCTCTATCATGAGAAGAATGGAATCATGGTGTGTGTTGGTCTAGCCATTAAGATGCTTCTTAGAATGCCTGCGTCTCATATCGGAATGCTTGTGTTTGAGCCTCAGCTTTGCTCTCAATACCAGCTTCCTGCTAATGTGCACTCTGGAAGGCAGCAGGTGATGGCTCAAATAGTTGGGTCCCTCCCACCCACGTGGGCTCCTTAGATTGAGTTCCTGGCTTTGATCTGGCCCAGCCTTGGCTACTATGATATTTGGAGAGTGAACTAGTGGATATGAGTTCTCCTTCTTCCCTCCTCACAATTAAAACAAAATAATTAAATTGTATCTTGAGGCTAATTTTCTTTAAAGATTATTTATTTGATAGGCAGAGTTACAAAGAGACAGAGAGAGAGAGAGAGAAATCTTCGATCCACTGGTTCACTCCCCAAATGCCTGCAACAGCTGGAGCTGGGCTGATCTGAAGCCAGGATCCAGCAGCAGCTTCTGGGTCTCCTATGTGGATGCAGGGGCCCAAGGACTTGGGCCATCTTCTGCTGCCTTTTTTTTTTTTTCTTTTTAAAGATTGATTCATTTATTTGAAAGGCAGAGTTACACAGAGAGAAGAGAGGCAGAGAGAGAGAGGTCTTCCATCCAATGGTTCACTCCCCAGTTGGCCGCAATAGCAGGAGCTGCGCCAATCCGAAGCCAGGAGCCAGGAGCTTCTTCCCGGTCTCCCATGTGGGTGCAGGGACCCAAGGACTTGGGCCATCTTCCTCTGCTTTCCCAGGCCATGGCAGAGAGCTGGATCCAAAGTGGAGCAGCCAGGTCTCGAACCAGCACCCATATGGGATGCCAGCGCTTCAGGCCAGGGTGTTAACCTTTTGAGCCACAGCACCGGCCCTTCTGCTGGTTTTCGAGGGGCATTAGCAGGGAGCTGGATTGGAAGTGGAACAGCCAGGAGTTGAACCAGTGCCCATATGGGATGCCAGAACTGCAGCTGGCGGCTTTACCTGCTATGCCATAGCACCAGCCTCTAAATTATTTTTTAAAGTGGTAGTATATGACACTAACTGAAGATAGATCTCAAAGTGTTATCAGTTATCATTAGGAGGTGAGTATTGTGGTATTCCACATGAGCACTGGTTTAAGTCCTGGCTGTTCTACTTCCTATTCAGCTCCCTCCTAATGTACCTGGGAAAGCAGTAGAAGGACTAAGTACTCGGACCCCTGCCATCCACGTGGGAGACCCAGATAGAGTTCTTGGCCCCTGGCTTCAGGCTGGCCCAGCACCAGCCCTTGTGGCCTTCTAGGAAGTGAGCCAGCAGATAGATCTCCTTCTCTCTTTCTGTCTCTCCCTCTATAACTCTGCCTTTCAAATAAATCAATAAGTCATTTTTTTTAAAAGGTATCATTAGGACCTTGATTTCCTTGTATTCTGGCATATCAGTGGCCTATGTACATGCCATATCAATGGCATAACAGTGGCCCCAGTAGTCAGGAGAGGCTATGAGTCAGTAGAACTCAGTACTGACAGCAGAGCAGGTGATTCATGGTTTATGAACTCTGTTCATTGTTACCTTGATTGTCAGAACTCAGTTTTAAACGGCACAAATATCCACAATTCAACACATTTCAGGAATTCTCTTATGGCCTCCCAGACAATAGATAAAATGAATCTGTAGTGTTTATTGACTCGTTGTCCCCATATAACATTTAGCTTATTCAGTGATTTTCTATTACTAGCAGTAAAGAAATTCTCATGGCAGAAGGAAACCTTCATATAACTGTGGTGATAAGGCCAAAAAGTCTAAACAAGGCCTATAAAAATATTCTAAGTCACAGTGGACATGCTGACAAAAAACAGTTATGAGAATGAGAATTCACATTTCACTTTCATTCTCAATTTTTTTAAAAAGGGGAGTTTCTGCTGTAAATCAAAAACAAATTCCAGAACAAAATTTGTGTTAAGTGGAATATGTAAAAGCTTCTGTGTCAAACTACCACCTGGGATGCCTGCATCACATATTGGAGTACTGGTTCCAGTCCCGGCTACACTGTGTCCCATCCCGCTTCCTGCCAATATAGTCAGGGAGGCAGTAGATGATGGACCAAGCACTTGGGCCTCTGGCACCCACAAGGGAAACTCAGATGGAATTCCAGGCTCCTGGTTTCAGTCTGGCCTAGCAGAGAGACTTGCACACACATACACAAGCAGAGAGAGAGAGAGAGAGCGAGCGAGAGAGAGAGAGCATTCCAAATACCTACAACAACAGGGCTGCACCAGGCTGAAGCACAAAAGTGGCAGAAACCCAACTCCATGAGCCAGCACTGCTGTCCCCAGGGCACACGTTAGTAGGAAGCTGGAATCCTGAGCGGCACCAGGACTCAAACCCAGGAACTACGAGATGGGATGCGGGCATCCCAAGTGGAGTTCTAATTACGATGTCAAACACTCTCCTCCAGGAGATATTTTTCAAAACCAAACTGGCTTAAGTTTACTTAATTTGATCAAATGGTGAATTTGTCATTGACTAAAGGCAGTAGAGGATGAAGGAGGAACCCTACTGTGAAAAGTTACAGGATCCTCAATCTCTTGTTCTCCAGTGCCAAAGCTAAGGTCACCTCAACCTTGCCTTACTGCCGTGATTGAGGTCTCCTAAAACTGGGGCCTGCACTTCTACACTTCTAATAATTCATCAGAACAATCTAATTCATAAAATATGTTGTAGCCATTATAAGTGTCAGTCCAGTGGAATTAAAAATGACAATTAAGATATGCAAGTATAGAAGACACAATGGGTTTTCTGAGGTCTCCTTCTCTGGGACACATCCTTTACCCCGTGTATCCAGTAACAGGTGGTGGGTTTCCAGTGCTCATCTTTATGCACAGTGATAATGCCCAGAATATTCCAGTCTTACTGATTCCAGGGCCCTGAAATCAGCTAAGCCCACCAGATTCCTTTTCTTTACAAATTTGGCCGATGGAAGAATATGTACACACGGATCATGTTTTCTGCCGCATGGGTCAGGAAGCGGAAGAAACAGTCTGGAAAGGAAGAGGAGAGAGAAGCACATGCAGAAGGAGAGAGAGAGAGAGTGAGATGGGAGGGGAGTGGTGAGGGCTTTGGGGGGAAAGGCTGGGGGATGCTCCTGGTGGATTACTATGTCGTGGTGAATGCTTATAATGTGCTTTGTAAAATCCCCTCAGACTCCTGGGGGCCTATGGCTTTCCTTGTATCCATGTAAGAAATCCTCTGTTTCAAACTTTAACAATCTCAAGGTGATCTCGATCACTGAAATCCCAAAGTCTTAAATGGAACAAGAAAAAGGTTAGTCCTCAAATGTAAAACACTTCAAGACATGTAATGCAGATGATATTCCTTAGCTGTGTCTTGTATTCCTGTTACACACTTTCGTGGTGTGTATTTCACGTCCTAGGCTGGCTGCTGGTCCTTAGCCTTCTCTTTCCTACCTATCCACCAAAATACAGGTCAGAATTCATACTTCAGGACGCCATCACAACTCCCTCCAACCCCTTCTTGTTTCTTCTTAATTCTGTGTCCACATCTTGCCACAAGCCCGAGACCATACTGTATTATTTTGCGCATTTAACTGTTGTTTCACAATCATTCTTACATTGCTTTGTTCACTTATATTTTTTTTTCTCCACAATGAATTATTTTACCCCGTATTTTACTATGTTACTTTACGTGGTCTCAGTACTACAAATTGCATACCACAGGTGTCCCATAAATATGTTACCTGTCTCTAGCACGTCCTGAGTGAGTCACGAAAATCCTATTTAATAATACTAGAAGTAAATATTTGAAAACTATTGACTTAAAAAAAGAGGATGGTGATGACATCTGTAGAGGCCAAACTGTGAGCCATCTGAAGTTTACCTGGCATGCACTACTTCACTCAGGGATTTCTATTTCTAAGAGAGAAGCAGTGTCAGAGTTCTAATGCTAATTTTTTTATGCATTACGTATCTGGGTGACTAACCACAGAGGTCCTTCCTTCTAAATGAAGCGAAGCGAAGTGCCGCTCTCCTAAGAGCCCAGGGCCTTGGATTAGATTTCCCCGGTCTAACTCATAGATGCAGTGTATGACAAACTTTGAGAGAGAATGCTGGGACTATTGAGAGGATGAGATATCATAACCTCTGGAAAAGTGTTTGTAAAAAGTTCAGGGGAAATTTTTTTTGGATTGTACTTTACAACCTAGGGTGGGTCATAAAAAAAGTACCCACTTCTGATGCCACTATTTTTAGTGACAGATTGTCCTGTTTGTCTTTTTAAATTCATTAGCAATTAGGGAACAATATAATCTGCATCTGCAGGAATTCCTATTGTTTTCAGTGGACCACGAGGAAGCTACTGTATAAAGCTGAAATATATAGAAATTTCCTCTAATGAGTCTCAACTTTTATACCATCACATGCTCTGAGGTTACTGGAATGAGAACATTTTTGCAAATCTAAAATAAATAACTGGAGTAGGTTTGTTACGCACAGAAAAACACAGTGTGTTTACATGAATACCTCTTCTACTTGATTCCTTTGACCTGAGAACTTGAGTGAAACTCTGAAAAAGCTGCCAAGTTCCAAAGCTGGGAACAGACCCAGCCCGGCCTCCTTTTTATTCTCTTCCTCTAACTACCTGGAGACTTTCTCTCGAGTAGACCAGGGCAAAAAAACATATATATATATATATATATATAATTCCTTTTTTACCAATCAGTGCTTGGGATACTTTTGAGACTAAATATATACTAAGAATGACAAGCTGTTTTGTTTCAATCATGGGTTAGGTGTAAACAGATCTACCTAAACCAATTTGCTTGCCTTTTCTTCCTGTTCTTCCATCTCTGCCTTTTCAAATCTACAACCCTTTGGAACTTTATCCTATGTTTCTCTTTCTCCTCACATATCTTGCTCTGTTAAATCTGCTTTTGCTTAAATCTGCAGACCACCAGTCTTCCCCCCACCCCCAAGCTGTAGCCCTGATAGGATGACAGCTCTGGTTATCTCCCAGGCCAAAGGGATCTTCAGGGAATTTGACAAGTTAGGAAAAGGCAGCAGGCAGCAGGAGAGAGAGCAGATGGAAGACCAGTGGAGCAGCCATGCTCTTGGGTGCTTTTCTCAGGTTCATGCCTGTGCCCACACCATCACTGCTGCTGCCCTGAGGCCCCTTCAGGCCTTTCCTCTCCTTGCCAGAGTTTGCCCCAAGCATCGGCCACTTTACCCCCTGGTGTTTCATTGGCTCCCTCAAGTCTTACCTCAATGCATTTGGTTTCATGACCACAGAAAGTAGACATACTTGCTGTGTGACTCACAGAGGACGTGACCAGTTTTAAAGACAGCATTCATCACTCTCTACAAATTATAGACCTCTTGGCTAACTGGGCATCCATCAAAAGGCTTGCCTGGTTCTCGCTTGACTAACCACAAATCGGGATTTCTCCAGTCAAGGTTTCACATGTGGAAGCATCAAACTTTGGGCAAAACCATTCCACTGCCATCTACTCTTAGTCAACTTGTGGAACAGTCTGTCAAAGATACTAGCCTTCCGCTCAGGAACAAAGCTTTCAAATCCAAATAATAACACAATTTCCTTCCAACTTTCTTCCTGACTTGCCTTATTTTAATCCATCTCATAAGAAGATGATGAAAAATGATGCATTTCTTATGAAATTCTTTTGGTCGGGGCCAGTGTTGTGGCACAATGGGTTAAACTGCCACTTGCGATACACACATCCCACGTCAGAGTGCTAGTTCGAGTCCTAACTACTCTGCTTCCAATTCTGCTTCCTGCTAATTTGCCTGGGGAGCAGTGAATGATGGCTTAAGGGCTTGGGTCCCTGCCACCCACTTGGGAGACCCAGGTAGAGTTCTTGGCTTCTGACTTCAGGTTGGCCCAGACCTGGCTATTGTGGGCATTTGGGGAGTGAACCAGTGGTGTGAAGATCTTTCTGTCCCCCCCCCCCCTTTCAAATAAATAAATCTTTCAAAAATACTTTTGGTTAAGGTTCATGATAAGATATACCAATGCACATGTAACCATCAGAACTTAAAATAAACTAAATAAGAAAAATAAAACTTTAAGTGCATACTATCTACTTTTCTCTTTCTCTTCAAGGTTCTCCTTTGATTTATCAGTTCCCATTATAATTTCAGTTGAAGTATTTTTTTCCCTCATTGGTTTTATGGTTCCCACATGTTATGAATGACCTGCCATTTTTTGATGTATATTGGATTGCAAATTTTGTTTTTAGAGTTCTCTAGGGCCAATGCTGTGATGCAGTGGTTTAAGCCACCACCTGCAGCACCAGCATCCCATTTGCGCACTGGTTCGAGTCTCCACTGTTCCACTTCCCATCCAGCTCCCTGCTAATTACATGGGAAAAGCAGCAGAAGATGACCCAAGGCCTTGGGCTCCTGCTGTCCACGTGTGAGACCTGGAGGAAGTTCCAGGCTCCTGTCTACGGTCTGACCCATCTCTAGCTATTGTGGTCATATTAGGGGTGAACGAGCATGTGGAAGATCTCTCTGTGTCTGTCTCTCCTCTCTCTCTGTAACTCTATCTTTAATATTTATAAAGAAAGAAAGTTATTTAAAAATTTGGTCTCATCATAAATTTGTGGCCTTGTACCTATAATAATTTTCTTCCCACATGGGTTGCTAGGCTCTTTGCAATAGGAAGAAATAACTCTCAGATGCAGGGAGCTCTTAGAATGTTGAGCTTGAGTCTTTTAGAAATTCAAATAACCCTGACTTTTGGATGCAAACAAAATACAGAAAATTGCAAATGTTTGTGACTAGCAATAGAAATGTGCCCTTTCAGCCAAGGAATTTTTCAGTATTTAAAAAATGCTGGTGAGAATGCAAAGTGGTACAACTGCCTCTTTGGGAGACAGCTTGGCAGTTTCTTAGAAAATGAAACATATTCTTATCATACTATCCAGCAATTTAGCTCTTCAGTATTTACCCAATGAGTTGAAAACTTACATCCACACAAAAATCTGCACACAAATATTGATAGCAGGTTTATAATTATTGTAAAATCTTGGAAGAAACTAAGATGTCCCTCAATAGATGACTGGATAAACAGTCCAGGAAGCTTGCACACAGCAGCATACCTTTTAATGATATAAAGAAATGGCCTATCAAGCCACAGAAAGACGTGGGGGGAAAGTACAGTTTGCTTGGTGAAAGAATCAATGAGCCTCCAAACTGTGTGATTCCATGTATCTGGAGAAGGCAAAACTCCACAGACAGTTAAAGAGAGGAATGGCAGCTAGAAATTGGGGGCAAGGGAGGGAAGGATGGACGAGCAAGTGGAGCACAGGGGTTTTTAGGGCAGTGACACTATTTTGGAGAATCTTATAATCAGAGATACATATTGTTATACATTAGGCAAGAGCCATAGGCTGCATAATCGAAGAAGTGAACTGTAATATCAACTCTGGACTTTAGTTAAGAATAATATATCGGGGCCAGCGCTGTGGCTCAGTAGGTTAATCCTCCACCTGCTACGCCAGCATCCCATATGGGCACTGGTTCAAGTCCCAGCTGCTCCTCTTTCAATCCAGCTCTCTGCTATGGCCTGGGAAAGCAGTAGAAGATGGCCCAAGTCCTTGGACCCCTGCACCCATGTGGGAGACCAGGAAGAAGCGCCTGGCTCCTGGCTTCGGATCGGTGCAGCGCCGGCCGTTGCGGCCATCTGGGGAGTGAACCAATGGAAGGAAGACCTTCCTCTCTTTCTCTCACTATCTGTAACTCTACCTCTCAAATAAATAAATAAAATTAAAAATATATATCAATATTAGCTCATCACTTGTGACAAAGGCACCACACAAATGCAAAATACAGTAAAATTATAAACTATTAAAGTTGGAGCGGGTTGGGTCAGGGCAACTCTGTTTCCTGATGGATTTTTCTGTAAACGTTAAGCAGCGGGCTCGCTCCTTCTCAACCACAACAGCATGGGAAGCTCTTGCAGGCTTCCAAGGACACTTTCAGTCTCGTCCTGGCCCTTCGGCAGGCTGGGGGACAGTGCTAACGTGCATCAGGAAGCACACCCTGTATGCCAGCTCCTCTGTTTGGTGCTCTCACGCACGACCTCAGCAGAGCCCTATGCTGGTGGGTGTCACAGGAGGTGCTGAGGCTTGGCCGCGGTGTCGCGAAATGATGAGCCACGTTTCAAATCAAGCCTGTCTGGCTGAATGGAGAAAGAAGAGAGACCCGCTCTGTATTCTAGAGGATTGGGCTGGGGTGCAACAAATGAATAAAGAGAATGATTCTCTCTGTGACACAGAAGCCCCCCAAGTTATCATCCCGGGGCACCACAGCCAGGTCAGTGACTACCCTTTGCCATCCCAAGATTTCCTTGCTGGACAGGGTGCTGTTGGGGTCTGGTCCCTCTCCCTCATGTGGCTCTGAGATCCTGAGTCAGAGGGCTAAGAGGGTGGGGGAAGAACACTTGAGTGAAAGGCTTGTATCCGTGACATGTTCAGGCATTAATATTATATAATACAGAAAACACTTGCAACATGCTTTATGATCCTCTCAGGATATTTTTATTACAGTTATGAGTCTTTGAAAGGTACGCCTGCCTTGCCTGTAGCTCTCAATTTACCTCCAACAACTACCAGATTCTTTTCTTTACTTGTGCTCTTACCTTAAAAAAAAAGTTTCAAGGCTTACATATTACCTGTGCTAATTTTGAAAGAGAAGGAAAACCTGTAGAATCAAAAGCTCAAATAGCTCACTTTAAAAGCACTTGAGAACAAGAGAAAGTTTTATGTGATTACATTAATAGCAGTGACAAATGCACGTAAAACACTTAACCATGGTCTGTGATGCAAAGAAAACCCATTTAGGTGTCATTCATCTTTTGCACATTAGCACAATGAGCACTCTCTGCTTTATCTTCTTCTCCAACAACACCTGAATTAGAATGAGGCACTTTCCCAAAGCCAGCCTTCCAAGGGCCCTTTCCAGCACCTTTTTATAGAAATGGTTAAAACTCTGAAATGCAAACCATAAAACAAAAAGTTTTCTCTTTCAATTCCAACAGTCTTTTTAAAAAAAAAATTTTTTTGGAAACACTTTCTCTTTGAAGGGACAGAATTGTTATTTACGAATGGGTTATCTCTAGTACTTTTCCTCCAAGGGAAATAAACTATGCAAAATAAGCTACAACTCCTGATAAGCTGTTTCCAAACTCAGAATCCTGGAGGATAGAAGGGAAATAGGGGATCGTGACGGAAGTACTGATGGGACTAGATGTGGAGAAATGGAGGTGGGGGAGAAGGAGAGGAGACAAATGAGGGAATGGGAAGGAACTGTTCGGGTCATGCTTTAACCAGCTTCCTACAGTCAAGGACTTGCAAGCATTAAAACTTCAAGGGACTTTAGCAATAGCCCCCCGGCCCCCAACCACCTCCATGCCCCAACTAAGTTTTACAGGTGAGAGAAACTGTGTGATGTGGTAGTTGTGATGAGGGGAGGTTTTATGGACAGTCAAGTGACCTGTCTCTAACTAGCCATGACCTTGGCAGGCACTCCACCCTTCTAACCTTCCATTCCCATACCAGGGAATGCACTAGGAAGCTATACTATGGAAGCCAAGGAGCTAAGATAGAAGATTCTATTGTCCCTTTCTTTTGTAACTTATCAAAAAAAAAAAAATCAGTCCTGCAGAAGTTACTTGTACATTCACATAGCCAGTTAGAGGCTGGGTCGGGCTAGGTCGAGGGTCTCTTGAGGAATCATTAAGATTTTTATAGCTTCCTTTGGGTGGGGTGGTTTGTGAAAATGTTTATTCCATGGCCTAATGCAGGCGCCCATCTTTGTGAGCTGCCCTATTTCTCCAAATTGCTTTACAATTTTGTGCTTTATTTCCAAATGTTCTTTGGATGGTCACATCAGCCTGTGGAAAATATACCAGCACTAGCAGCTGTGAAAGGAGAAACCTGGACAAGAACAGTCGGCTTCAATGAGGTTGTGCCCACCAGAACACAAAGAAGACATGAGGCAGGTAAGGGCTTTGCAGGGCTGGGATAGAGAATCAGGCTCTTTCTCCTCATTCCAATCTCATCCCTTCCTCCGCAGTTGCGTAGAGGGACTCAGTGGACAGGAGATCCAGTGTTGGCTGTCTCTCCTCCCTGCCCTCCAAATACACATTTAAAGACTCCCAAAGGGATCTCTTGCAAACTTGAGTTTCTGATGTGGAAGGAAATGTTTCCAGATTAGTTTAAAAAATCACAACAAGCTTCAACATCACACAAAGGGAAAGAAAAGAGTTAGCTTTGAAACTCTGAATATTAAATGAGAGAGTTTGGGTTGGATATGAATGCTGGTACTATAGGAAAGAACCTCATAAAGCATATCAAGCCCAGGCAAAACTAAAACAGGCAAAAATAGAATACCATTTGAACTATAATGGTCCCATAAATTCAGTTCCCAAATTATAAGCCAACACACATACCATATTGTACAAGCGAGCCTAAAGCGGGGAAAGTAGAAATACATCAGAAAGCTTTTAGAAGTAGCATATTGAAGTAAAAAAAATGATGCAGAGCTACAAAAGTCAGAATAAATAACTATCTGGGAAGAAACACCAACAAAATATGTGATTTTCCTTTTTAAAGATTCTGGATTACAAAGCGCATCTGAGACGGTGGATGAGTCAATATGGGTGGGTAGGTTATTTGACAAATAAGTTTTGCTTCTCACCAGGACATTTGGATGCTACATAAATAGAAACCCTCTTTTTCATCTTGAGAAGCATAAGGAAGTGCTTTCTCAGAGTGAATATTTTCCTCAAATCACTTGGAAAAGAGAAAGAACATTTATTTCCATGTTTCTCATATCTAGCAAACTCTATTGACCTCAGGTTGAACTTGAAAACATTGTTCTAGTACAGCTTGTCTATAAATTCCAAGCTTGCCTTTCTTTACCATCTGTCCATGGTCTTGGAAACATCGTGGCAGTGCCTCTCGATTGAAAGGAACCTTTTGTTGTTGTTGGAGGAGGAGGTGGAGCAGAATCCCGGCTGGGCACCTGTAGCTAGAGCATGCAGCCCGACTCCGACACGTCTTCCCGCACATCCACAGAGCATTTGTGCTGGCTGACTAGGCTGTGGCCTGCATGGTGGGTTTCAAAGACGTAAGGAGAACGCATCTAGTCGGTGCAGATCTTAAGTGGCTTTATTTGGGATTAGCGTCCATTGAGTCCAGCAGCAGCCCTGATCGAACGTGGCTCAGCATCCTCTGCCCCACCATATGGGCAGGTAACACGGTTTACCGCCCAGAGAACAGGAAGTGACTATGGGAACAGGAAGTGAGGTACAGAGACAGCCTGACGGGTTACAGCACACGCCTGTCTGACCGCGACATTGTATACACAGTTGCCACTTGGGACTGAGGCTCAGCTGCTTGCCGTGCAGGTCACAGGCTGCTTACAGATCCAGGTAGGGTACCGTTCACTCAGTGTGCAGACACCTTTAGGCCAAACTGGGATCTGTAAGGTGGCAGTGTTAGACCAAAGGCTTCAGTTTAACATTGCGTAACACAAAGTGAAGGCCACGCTGGCAGCCACTTGCTAAATCAGATTTTTTTTTTTTTTTTTTTTTTCACCTGGGTTCAGCCTGTAGCTCTCACCTTCTGGGCTGAGAACAGAAACTCCTTCCAGCATATCCGTGAGACGCACGACCCTAAGCAGGGGTGGCCGCACGGCGCTGTTGTACTTTGTGAACCCCGAGCTCTGCTCAGCTCCACTTCCGCCCTGGCTGGAAAGCACCTGCTGAGGCGGCTTCCAGGCTGTCTGCCGCGCGTTACAGCCTCCGGTTGCCAAGGCAGGAGGTTGTTTTCGGAAGGTGATCCTCCGCTCTCCAGTTGCCTCCTGCCTCTTACCTACAGTGTTCTGAGCCCTTCGAAATTTAAAATTCAAATGTACCCTTCACATCTGGTGTTATTAGACTTGTTTATTTCAGAAGTGGAGTGGAAAGCGGAGGGGATGAATATATACATAGACTCTGAAGAGCAAAAGGAATTGTTTGAAGGAAACAGATCATGTGCGTGTGTTTTTCAATTTATTTGTTCCTTGGCTGCTATTCTCTTTGAGTTTCTCTTATTTAGTCTCTGGCCCACAGTTGGAGCTAGAATACAGATCACTATCCTTAGAAGGAAACTGAATAATTAAAGGTTATTCAATATACCGTCATTCTTTTATATAACCTCCAAGGGAAAGGCTCTCAGGGCTAACAATGCTGTACGGTTCAATTTTGTAAAAGCAGAATTAGAATTGTAATCCTAGAATGTCATGCTTTCTACTCAGCACAGGCCCTGATGCTCATTCGTAAATAGTTGTCTTTATGTTTATTTGCTAGGGTATGTAATAGGGTGAACATTCTAAGGCATTCTGTTTCTTCAAAGAGCTGATGTTTGAAAATTTCAAATATGGTACTTATTATATGCATGTGTTTAGTTGTCAAATATACATGTTTAATTGCCTCCTATAATCCATTGTGCTTTAAAAAAAGAACCTCATTTCTCTGTTTTCTATTGTATGAAATTTCAAAATAAGATACACCATATATTTCCTAGTTTTTCACTTATTAAATATAATGCCATGAATATTGAATATTCCATGAGTATTGTGTTGAACATAGGACTTTATAGAATTCCTTTAGAAATATTGGGGACAGGTAGAAATATATGTATGCATGTTTTTCTACAGGGATATATCTAGTTCCACAGAGTAAAGGAATTACTCCACTTTAAGGCAAGGATTACGTGCTGAACAAGAGGAAAACAGGGAATTTAAGCTTCCCTTGAAATCCAGCCCCCGTCCCTAATGCTTTTTTTTTTTTAAGATTCTATTTATTTATTTGAGAGATTGAGAGAGAGAGAGAGAGAGAGATCTTTGATCCACTGGGTCACTCCCCAGATGGCCCCAACAGCCAGAGCTGCACCAATCCAAAGCCAAGAGCCAGGAGCTTCTTCTGGGTCTCCCACCCAGGTGCAAGGGTCCAAGCCCTTGGACCATCTTCCACTGCTTTCCTAGGCCATAGCAGAGAGCTGGATCAGAAGAGGTGCAGCTGGGACTAGAATCGTGCCCATGTGGGATGCCAGCACCACACAGGGAGGATTAACCTACTGCACCACAGCGCCCGCCCCATCCCTAATGCTTCTGACAGTTTTACCAGGCCCAAGTCTCTCTTCTTTGACTTGCAATTTCCTTTTGGAGAATAAAAGTGAACCCTTTACAAAAGGTTCAATCAGCAGGGGCAAGCATTTGGGATGCCCACATCCTGTATTGCAGTGCCTGGGTTGGCGTCCAAGCTGTACTTCTGATTCCAGCTTCAGTAACGTGCAGGCTGAGAGGCAGCAGGGAAGGTTTATGTTAGTGAGTCCCTCTGCTACCCATGTAGGGAGCATGAGTTGAGTGTGCTACTTCTGGTTGCAGCCTGGCCCAACCCTGGCTGTTGTAGGCATTTGGAAAGTGAACCAACAGATCGGAGCTTTCTCTCTCTCTCTTCCCCTCTCACTCTTGCTCTCTTTCTGTCTCCTTTTCATCCCCCCTTCTTTGCTTTTCAAACAAATTACATAAATAATAACAAATTAATAACAATATAAAATAACAAATTAACAAATAATTATGAAAAATTAACTGACTGAATTAAGGGAATAGTACATGGCTCAGGCTGTCGCCAAGACCCCAGATAACCTGATTCAGAGCTCAGTGCTGACCTCTCTGCTTAACATTCTGTCTCTAGACACTGTGGAGATGCTTCCCAGGAACCCCAGACCCTGATCAAGGGAAGTAACCACAGAGCCCAGACACACAGGCGCGCAATTTGCCATCACAGCCTTCGCAGAAGAGCGTGCCTACCTGCTTTCTGTTGCTGACCAATCAAAGGAAGACCACAAGCACGGTGGACCAACCAGAGAAACCCACATAAGCTGACCATGCAGTGCTCAACCCCAGCTTTAATCTAGACGATTAAAGAAGATTAAAGTCCAGAAATTGGGCAATAGCTGCCCGACTGCTTGGTTTTTGTGTTGCAAAATAAATACCTACTTTCTCCCACTTCCCTAGTGTCAGCTTTTGGCTTGCTGTACATTGGGTATTTAAACCTAGGGTATTTGGGGGATACTATACTACCCAAACATATATAGATCCTTTAGTTCTTGGTTGGACCATTCTAAGTAGAAATGTTTGAAATTTATATTTCTTGTTTATTTGTGTCTAAAGAACTCCCTAATATTTTTTACTTGTTGTTACTCATAGCAAATAAAAATACTTATTGCACAATATTTATTTATTTATTTACTCCACAATACTCCACAGTTATTCCTCCTGGGACCCCACCTGACTGTCCAAGGACCAAGAACATCTTTATCCCACAACACACTAATTGGGACTGAATGTCTAGTTCAGCTTCCCTGGCTAGGGAGGTTGCAAAAAGGGCAAGAAGGTTTGTCTTCTCCCTTCCATCTTGATCAATGTCATTTAATGCTGCAAGTGTTTAATAAAATTCTAAAAATGCAGTCACTAAGCTCTTAAAAGTCCTACAAGTAACAAACAGCGTTATTCAAGACATGAAATACAAATATGGCAGTTGTGTATCTGTGAATGTTACTATTTTTTTAAATAATGATAATAATCAAGAGAAAATGTGTATTCTTAATTTTTGTCTCCAATTATTTTATCAGCACTCTGATTGTTTGTGCATCTTACTAAGTCTTGCCCTCATTCAAAAATTATTCCTTTATTACCCTCAGTTAACATGTCCATTCTCTGATAATTAAAGCAATTCAGGTTGAGAGGAGAATAAAGTTTAACTCCACTCATTTAAAAGATTTTGAGACAATAAATTGACGTTTACTTATTAGAACCACAGTGAAGTGGCAGGCATTCTTAATTTCTTCACAAAATCTCTGAGACTTTATTTATCCTCTTTTCCAGGGTAGGTAGAAGAAAATAATTGTTCTATGTCCAAGGATCCCAAGAGGTAACCCCTTTCTCCCTGAAATCCCTCTCTTTCTTCTCAAGTTCAGGAAGAAAAGAGTCATTAATTTGGAATTTCTAAAAAGCCAGTTTTTTGGCATGGATAGCTGAATTTTGAAAACTTAAATCTGAATTGGATGTAGGTTTCTTAAATTTCTCTTCTCAGAGAAAATAGTTTTCTTACACTGCTTCTTTTATTGCTTATTGAATTGTCTTGAGAGATTTTCTTTTGGGCTAAAAAATCAAAATGTCTAAAATCTCAGCTCCACGTCCAAGAGTAGAGACAATGATCATAAAATCACAAAACCAAGTGAATTTACCTGCTGTTTACAGGCGGTGCTCTAGTGCTCACTGATAACCTGTATCCCAGAAGCCACAGGGTGAGGGTAATTGTGCCATCTCATAGAAAAGCCAAGCTAGGAATCTGAAAGACTTGAGTTTGAATCCTGAACTGGTCACTTCCCAAGTGGATGATCTTTATCCTGATTTCTGAAGCTCTGGAGCAAAAGCCATTGTAATCCATAAGCTGTACTTTGGAAATTTATATTTATTAAATAAAAGTTAAAAAAATGCACTATCATCCCTTGTTCCAAGGGGTCACTGTGCCAGTGAAATGAGTTATGAAGGGGGTCAAGCACATAGACTTCTGCCTAAAAGAAATAGTCTGAAATTAAGGCCAGGTTATAGTTTCTCTAAAACATGGCTTAGGCCTCCATCCTGTCATATGGTTTTGAAGTTTTAAAAATGTTGCTGTTTATTTATTTGACTTATTTGAAAAACTGGGGAGAGAGAGGGAGAGAGAGGGAGATTTCCCTCCCATACCCTGGTCCACTCCTCAAATATCCACAACAGCTTGGGGTTGGACCAGACCAACGCCAGGAGCCAGGAGCTCAATCCAGGTCCCCCACATGGGTGGCAGGGACCCAACCTTGAGAGCCATCACCTGCTGCCTCCCAGGGTTCCCATGATCAGCAAGCTGGAATCAGGAGCAGAGCTGGGACTCAAACTCAACCATCCCGATATGGGATGCGAGTGTCCCAAGGAGTGTCTTACCCTTCCCTGGTTTTGAATTTTATTTAAGATTTTATTTATTTATTTGAGAGTTAGAGCTACAGACAGTGAGAGGGAGAGACAAAGAGAAATGTCTTCCTTTCGTTGGTTCATTCCCCAAATGGCTGCAATGGCCGGAGCTGCCCCAATCCAAAGCCAGGAGCCAGGTGTTTCTGCCCAGTCTCCCACACAGGTGCAGGGACCCAAGCACTTGGGCCATCTTGTACTGCCTTCCCAGGCCACAGCAGAGAGCTGGACTGGAAGAGCAGCAGCCAGGACTCGAATCAGAGCCGATATGGGATGCCGGTGCAGCAGGCGGAGGATTAACCTACTGCACCACAGCACCGGCCCCTGGTTGTGAATTTTGATTAGGACAATAGAAATAGCTGTTCCTTCCTATCTCAAGCTTGAGGGTAGAGACAAGATCTTTGGTATGTCTACTTCCTTTCCTTAGCACCCGATCTCCATCGGAGATGAGACTTCCATGTTCAAATTCGATGTGGAAGACATTCTGATTTAAAGGGTCTGGGTGGGACCTGGGCAACACCAGTTTTCTGATTGCCTCAAATGATCCCCGAGTGTTGCCAGAGCTGGGAGCCACTGAGGCAGGCGCTGCACATTGAAGTGACCTGGGGATGTCAGAGGTGAAGCTCGTAGTTGGAGGTAGCTGATGGCCTGACCCTGAAGAATCGACCTGTCCAGCGCCTCAATCACTGAACAAGGCCAGTGGAGAAGGGATTGGGTGATAACTCCTCCTCCAAACGGAATAAAACTAGCAGAATTAGCTCCACCAGGAGCAAGACCTGGGCAGTGCTAACGAGCCCTTTCTTGCCCACCATGGGCTCCAGGTCCCAGTAGCTGTGAAATAGCAGAATACTGCTGATCCTTTACATCAAAACTCCAGAAGCCTCATTTGAGCTGATATTATGGACTTGAAATCTCCTGCCTACATTTAGTTCCTTGATTTGTGAATTAAGAAGTACTTAGGATGTAATGACTTACTTAGATTGCTTGTTTCATAATGGTGGTTACAGAGCTGTGCTCTTAAACCACTGCATACGTAGGATATTTTGATCAAGTCACAGGCAATTGTCTTAAAAAGCCGAAGTCAGAAAGAGCAATCAAAAGCATTCAGATGATGGGGAGAGAACCGAGATGTCTTGATTTCCAGTTCTCTCAATTAATTAAATCACACGATAGATCTCAGAGGGAGCTACTCTTTCCCCTTGGAATAGGGCGCTGTATGCGTTTTTCATTTCTTTTACTGCTGATCTCTGCCTAGTGGTAATGACATTTTTCCCCCAGTCTCATCTCATGAAACCCTTTCTCCTAATGAAATCTAATTTGTACTTTCAATCTTGGCTATTCTCACACTGTAAAAAACTGAAGGTCCTTTAGCTAGATACCATGGGACTGGTACCCACTCTCCTTCCCAGGGAATAAAGCCTCAGAGGAGTAAATGTAGTATATTAAAAGGAGGAGAAGCATTAGCCACTCTGTCACTGTTAGATAATTAGGAGTGACCTTCAAAACTTCATAAACACTGGCATTTTATGCAAAAATAAGTCTTTCTGGCTTAACGGCACAAGGAAGGGGCTCACTTAATTATCTGATCAAAAGACTGTACTGTCCTTATACTGTTTTCCCCCAAAAGATATTAATTCTCACCATCAGGGAGAAAATTGACAACCCATGGAGGTCTGATGCAACCAGGATGGATTTGATTAACTTCGGTGAATTTGGGCAGGAAAGCATGAAAATTGTTAAGAGAATAAGCTCCTATTAAATCAGAACCTGTCATGAATCCTTGTGACAGTAGGGCTAAAGAAAAGCACATTTGAACATGTAACTTGCAGATGAAGGCTGTGGAAGGAGGCGAGGATGATATTCCCACAAAAGAGGGTGTTTCAGAAAGTGAGCTCCCAAAGTTAGTTACTGGTCCACTCTACATAGTGGATTCCTCCATTCCACAAATATTTATTGAGTGCTAAGCACTTACTAGACATAGCACAATGAGTTTATGGGAGGTATACTATCTGGTTAGGCAAGTAAGACAACTCTGGTAAGTGGATCAACAAGACTTGCTTGGGCTTCGTGTACCCTGAGTTTAAAATCACCTCTGCACACATGGGCACACGACAGCTTAGATAGGATTTGAAAGTTTCCTATTTTAGCATTCAACTTTTTATTATTATTAAGGTAGGGAACCTCAAATTTTAATTCTTTCTTTTTAACTTTTATCTATTTGAGAGGGAGGGAGAGAGAGAGAGAGAAAGTGTGTGTGTGTGTGAGAGAGAGAGAGAGGGAGAGTGAGAAAGTGTGTGTGTGAGAGAAATACAGAGATAAAGTGAGAGCTCTCATCCACTGATTCACTCCCCAAATGATTGCAGTGGCCAAGGCTCAGCTGGGCCATGGCCAAGTCTGAGAGCTAGGAATTCAATCCAGGTCTCCTGGATGGGTGGCAGGGACCCAATTACTTGAGCCCCCCCCCCCCCCTGCCTCCCAGGGCTTCTCTTAGAGGAAGCTGGAATCCAGGTACTACCATGTGAGACAGGAACATTTTACCCAGTGTCTTAACCATTAGTAATTGTCTACCTTCCAAATTATGATTCCTTAATATCTCTTTCTATCTATAGTTACTCATTACTTTTCTGACATATTCCCCTGAGTTTGTGTTAATGCCCCTTATATTTGTTAGAGGTTTATCAATCTGTTGGAGTGTTTATTAATATAAAATTAGCTATATATACAGATCATTGTTATATATGATAACTACATAAAGCATATATTAGGTAAAACAAGCATGGTACAAAGCAGTATGTATAGTGCAATGTTATTTGGATTAAAAAGTAGATATTACATGTATTTATGGGAATGGAATGAGTTGAGAATGTGGAGAAGGAGGTTAGTTTTAATAGTTTTAATTTCACCTTTCTTACTGATAATATTCTTCACCATGATTAACTTTAATAATAATTTTTAAAATAACTGTTTCAGATGAATTAATTAAGAAAGTCAAGACCAGTATCCGAACAGGTTCAGCACACCAGGTACCAGTTTCCAAGCGGTCTTGGCCCTGCTGCTTAGGCCTCCGTCCTAGTGAACTTGATTGTGCTTTTGATAACTGGCGGTGTGTCATCTGGGTGGAATGCCAAGACACTTAGGGGAAGTCACTTGATCAGTTTGTCCTTGGCACAGTGGCCATTCTGAAAATAGATATAGTCAAGCAAAATGAGTTATACCAAAATCTTACTCCAGACATTTAGTTAAATGAGTGTATGTTGTGCTTGAAAAACATTTTTAAAAATGTTTTATAGTACAGTGAAAAGTTCTGCTTGGGTTTAGTTTTGAGTCCTGGCTTGTTATGATTTAGAGTGCCTTTCTGGATGGGAACTCCCTTGCACTGGTCCATTTCGGGATTTCCAGGGGCTCAGGACATGTGCAAAGCGGGATGGACTGCTATGGGTGGGAGAGGAAAGATAACCAGAAATCACATAGCCAAATTTGCTAACATGCACACACATACACACACACACACACAACCAGGAGAAAACTTTTATACCAAGAGTGCTACCTAAAGGTCACTTTTTATTATTATTATTATAAAACAACCTTTTACCAATTCACTCCACACACACAAAGATAACTGGACAATAACTATAAGCCAGCAGTTCTCAAGTGAGAAAATATGGCTTATTCATTCACTAATTTAATGTATTTTTTATTGAGTACTTGAGATGGGATCATTACATGTTTGCCTTGAGGTTCCTAAGTGATACTAATCAGTGTTGGAAACCAGGGATAGAGGACCTCACCTCCGACACAGTAGCAGCCTCCATCATTACTCCTGATCTGTGACCACACAGAACGTCTCTTTAACTTAAGGCAAATGGATTTGCCAGGAGCACCGGTAACACTGGTATCAGGTACTATGCTTGCTTAGTTTATAACTTTCAGACTTAGCAAATGCCAACAACAGGTGAGCTCAAGTCTAACCTACTACCAAATTCTAACCTCTGGATCTAACTTTCAGCATGTACCATTTCCATATACTTTACCTTCCTGTTTTTCCTCCTGCTCCCCAAATGCTACTGGTTACTCTTCAGCAATTTAGGAAATAATAGAAAAAGGGAGTGGATAAATCAGGAACTCCTTAAGAGATCAGTAGAACAGAACCTAGCAGATGATGGGGCTGTGGGCAGGGAAAAAGCAGGGTTGGTGGATGACTCCATATTTTGGTGTCAGCACCTGGGGGTTCATAATGCTAGTAGCCTGAGCAGGAATCCTAGAGAGGGAACAGCATGAGAGCAGAGCTCAGCTCTAGGTGTGTTGAGTTTGAAAGTCTTCATGAGATGCCAAAGAAGTGTTGTTGTGAAGGGTTTGTTGTTATCCGTCCAGAGTTATGCTAAGAGATCAGGGTTGAGATACATACTTAGTTGTCATCAACATAGAGATGGAAATCCAGCCATCTGTGGGTGTGGATTGGATTGCTTAAGACATGTTTGTAGTGTGAGATGACAAGTGGGCTCAGGCTAGAGTCCTGAGCAGCCCCAATTTCTTAGGGATGGGTCAAGGAGGAAGTAAAATAAAAACAGCCACAGAGGTAGAATAAAACTTGGCACAGTGCCTTTGTTCATACTGATCCCTTTATCTGGAGTCACTTCTCTCTCTTCTTTGCATGGTACAATACAGCTGAGGACATCTCAGATGTCTCTTTGGTAAGGCAAACTTCTTGATTAATTCGTTACTTCCCCAAGTGTCATCGACATTTCTTTTCGCTCTTTTCTCTGCTTCTACAATATTCTAAACAAAAGCAAAAATGAAACCGTGAGCATGGCGACGGACAACATCTCCCACCCCCACCCCCATTATTTTCTGGGCTAATGCAGGTAAGAATGACAGGTGATTCTAATTCATGTGCATTTCCTAGCACCAAGAGGCAGGTACAAAATGGCTAGTAAGTGTTGAATTAATTGTGTTTGCTTGTTGAAAACTTTGTTCTTCGTTCTGACAGATTGAGGTCTGGTGGGACACATTGTTCCGAAAAAAAAAAAAATCCATATGTTTTTTAGAACTCATGTTTTACAATGAAATATATTTCTTGTACAATAGTGCAAGTTAATTAGTTTGTTATTATTCATGCCACACCTACTTCCAAAAAGAATTTGAGATATCGTGCCATGAGTCACATGAATAATTGCATCTTTAAAAACAGCATGAAAGCATCATGCAATGGGAAAAGGTGATAGCATTATATGATAAGTTTGGCCATGCCGAGTTTCTGCAACTCAGATGAAGAGTTTGCATTTCTTAGCAGAGTAGGTGACATATTGTCTCCCCACTCCCACCCCCCATTTTTGTGGAACTTTGTGTAGGTGGAAGATAGCACTGAAGCACATTGCATAGACTAGCTAAAAATCTGTTAGGTTTAATTACATCCCCCAACTATTTATTTGCAATGTTGTATATTAAATGCTTAAAAGTGATCTGTAACTTAAGACAAAAAATAAGAGCATATCCCTTTAATTTGCAGAAAGAACTGAGAAGTCATCCGCCCGTGCAAAATGAAGATTCGTTTTTAAGGTAAAAATGTTTTGTGCTATCTTGCATTGTACTTTTAGAATATGTTGCTTAAAAATCTACGACAGGGGCTGGCATCGTGGCATAGCAGACAAAGCTGCAGCCTACAATGCTGGCACTGATTTGAATCCAGGCTGCTCTACTTCCAATCCAGCTCCCTGCTATTGGCCTGGGAAAAGCAGTGGAGGGTGACTCAAGTGTTCGGGTCCCTGCCACCCAGGAACCTCCTGCTCCTGGCTTTGGCCTGGCCCAACACTGTCTGTCATGGCCATCCAGGGAGTGAACCAGTGGATGGAACACCTCTCTGTCTGTCTCTCCCTCTCTCTCTGTACCTCTGAGCTGCAAAATAAATAAATAAATCTTTAAAAAAATCTATGACAAAACACCCATCATCAATTTAGTAATCCTTAAATAAGTGATTTTTATTTATTGAGACATTAAACTATCTGCAGGTATGCCTAAGAGATGGTACACATGTCTGCATACACTTGTGTGGCGCAGAGGCACTGCTTGGTAAACACAGGTTTGAAATGTTTGTGTGGTAGCTCCAGGAATCTTCTCATCAGAGACTGGGAACTTCTAGTCCAGAGTAGTGGTTTTCAAAATTGTTACTGCAATCTGTTTGTTTGTTTGGTTGTAATTGGCTGTGTAGCTCTTTATACGAAGAAGACTTGCTCTGAAAATCAACAAATCACAAGTCTGGGGCTGGCTGTTGTGGCACAATGAATGAAGTCACCACTTGATGATGTCAGCAACTCATTTCAGTGTCGATTTGAGACCCAACCACTCCACTTTCCATCCAGTTTCCTGCTAATGCACTTGGGAAGACAGCAGAAGATGGTCCAAATGCTTGGGTCTCTGCCACCCATGTATGGGAGACCAAGATGGAGTTTCTGGTTCCTGGCTTTGTCTTGGCCCAGATCTGGCTATTGTGAACATTTGGGAAGTAAACCAGCAGATGGAAGATCTCTTTCTCTCTCTTGCTCCTTCTCCTCCCCCTGCTTCTCTCTCTGTTGCTTTGACTTTAAATAAATAAATACATATTTTAAAAAATAAATAACACATACAAAAAACTATTACAACTCAAAAAACAAGGAAACAAGCCAGCCAGTGAAAAATTGGACAGAAGATCTGAATACCTTTCTCAAGAAGACACACAGATTAAAAAAAGAGTCATAGCTCTGATTAAGGTTGAACTGAGGTCTCCCAATTACAGTCCAGAAAAGACCTTATCAAAAAGCCTATTATCACCCTACCAACATTATACTAAAAAGAAAATATTATGTAGTCACCAGTTTTCCTGCATGATGATCAGCAGCTTGGCCTTTGGTGTTAATTTCAGCACAGCCATTTCAATATCCATGATAAAATTTCCATTTTGGTAATATTTCTAGAATCCAAAAGATTATTTTGTTTGATAATTTCTTTAGATCATCTTCATTCCTTAATGTTGGCAGGATCCAGGGAGTTCGGAAGTTTCTCTTGGGATGTGTTTAGCAAATACACCTGCACATCCCCACGTTGCCACCAAAAGCACACTCATGAGACAAGGAGCTTAGGCTTCCTTCACAAGTCAGCACTTGCGAGTCAATGCTCAGTGTTAGGACACCCCACACCCCATGGGTTATCTGTTGTGAGATTCAACATAGACCCTGGACCCTGAGAATTCCTACTGACTGGAGCCCCTTAAGAGAAGAGACAGCTTCCTGCTGACCCTTCTAGTTCTGGGAGCAAATAGTAGTCTAAGGAGACCCCTACGCAGGAATCAAGTGGGAGAGAAATTTCTTGCTGTCCTATCCAACCTTCCAATTCTTTGCCCTCTTGTCCTCCTATTGCCAATCCTCCACTCAGTCATCACAAAATCTCTTCAATTCCTTGTGAGCCTCTTTCCAAACTTGCCCTTGGCCTTTGGCAAATGCTATTCCCTTCGACTGGAATATGCTTCCCAGCTTTTGCCTGGCTGGCTTGTATTGATTTTTCATGCCTGTGCTCTTTTGTCTTTTCTCTGAGAATAGTTTCTACCTCCCCATGTCTGGATTAAATACTTTCCCGTACAGTGTCATCATAGCTCTCCTCAAACACTGCTGTACCAGAATCATCCCCACTAGACTGGGCACTTGGAGTGGTAGGCAGGGTCAACTGTTGTATTCACCCATGTATCTCCGAATGTTAGCACAGTGACTGAGATTTCACAGATGCTCAGGCAAGACTTTGATGAATACAACAAAGGAACGAGCGAGTAAGTGTAATGATCAGGAATCCTCCCTCTCTGTCTCTCCAGCAGTTATAACCTCACTGTTGTTTTAGATAAAACCTTGCTGCTGTGTTTGCAAGGAAAACGACTGCAGTTGCTCACAAAGTGCCACAGGAACACGTCTGTGGTCCTGCCCCATCACCCTGTTCTGTGCAGACAAGACTGGCACTCTGCTCCTGCAGCCGGGACAAGTCAGCCTGTTCCTTCTTCCCGTGTCAGTTGGCAATGCGGATCTGCTCTCTTTATTTTCATGGATCCAACAAGTATTTATTGAGGGTCTCCTGTGGAAAAGAAAAAAGCCGTAGACTTGCCTTTAGCTACTCAAGAAGCTGTCATCTCAACAATCAAGAGCCAACAAATGCCAGACAGAGCAAGGGGAAGGGGAACCCTTACCATCTACTCGGAGCGCGCTCTTCGCGTTATAAATACGGATTGCCAAAAGCCTTTGGTCAAATCCCAGGCCATGCCTTTCCTCGTAGTAAGGAATCATCCCCATCCTGTCTTGAAAAACAGATTCAGGCCCACTTAGAGCCATCTGGAGGAAGATGCTCGCTGATGAGGGTTCAGTCTCTCCCCTTAGATACAGCTTCCACACAATTACGCTGAATAGAGCGTCAGAATCAAGCTGCCGTTCCCTTTCTCTCTTACAATACGTACTTTACAGAATGCACGGTGATCTCTGAAGACGTTTTTCTTTTTTATTTCCTCGTCCCTTTCTGACAGAAATTCTTTTTCTTTGCTGAGAAAGAAGGCTTTTCTTTCATTGCCTGTATTCCCTTGATGACATGAAGTATTCAATCACAACCAATTGACAGATCATGTGCTAGTTTCTCGTGTGTGTTTGTCAGTTTCGTCACCTGTGCCAGACTGTCAAATGCATGCCCTAGATAACGTCGCTCCCTTCGCCAACAAGTGTCCTGGTGCTTCTGAAAGGAAATGCCCCTCTTGGCTGCTTTTTTCTTGCCTGTCACCTTTGGGAAGGCTCTGAGTCAAGTTTTCTTTACCTGGCCAGTGCCTCCTGCTCTGTAGGCACTCTGCATCGCTCCTGCTCTACAAGGTATGTTTTGTAAGCTATAGAGCTAACCCTGTTGTCACTACTTGTTCAATCAGCTTGTGAACAAGGTGTCAAATTAATTCCCCAAGTCATAGGTCATTTGCTGAGAAACATAAAGAGGATCAAAAAAAAAAAAAAAACACCACAAATCTTCTATCAACAGGTCAAAGAGCTGGGTGGAGATCATCCCTCCTGGTCTTGCCCAAGGCCATCAGCAAAACCCAAGATGGCTCCTGTTTTCCCCTACAAAAGTGAGGAAAGACTCAGTAGTTAGGAAATGCTAAGAATCTAGTTATCCAATTTTTCCGTGCTTTTTGGATAAAGCAGGTTAATAAATTTTACTGGAAAGTATAGCACAACCATGGTTGGAATAATCCTTGGTTTTGGTAGGGAAGGGCCTAGCCGAATGGAAGAGTTTGGTGCTCCTTTTGTTGATCTCCCCAGTATGAGTGACCTAAATACCTTGCTAAAAATAAAGTGACCGATAAGATGCAAGGTAACTCAGACTAAAGATTTCTAAGCTCTAGTATCTATCCATATTTTTTTAAAGATTTATTTATTTGAAAGTCAGAGTTACACAGAGAGGGGCAGAGGGTGAGAGAGAAAGAGTGAGACAGAGAATCTCCCATCCTCAGATAGTCACAATTTTCCAGGGCTGAGGCAGGCTGAACCAAGAGCCAGGAGCATCATCCGGGTCTCCAACATGTCTACCCATATATTTATGTAGCTAAACTCTTGTTTTTTTCTCCTAGACAACAGCAGAAACGTGGGTGTACTTGTTGCCTCTTCTCCAATAATTTGACAAGACCAACGACAACAAAAATGACATGTCCCTAAATTGTGGACATGTGGACGTATTTCTCTCATTACTCAATAACCAGCCAGGGAGAAGCAACTACAGCTGTGACAAGAGATAAGAGGCAAAACAAACAAACAAACAAAACAAAAAACAAAAACCATGGACAATCACAGAAGGCCCTGCACTTCAAAGTTCTTAGGCTTCGATTTTTACTTTTCTGTTACAATCTTTATGCTTTTACCAATTTTTGAAAAAAGGACCTCATGTTGTCATTTTTTACTGGGACCAGAAAATAATGTAGCCAGTACTGCCTTGAAAATGTATTGTTAAGTATGAAAAGAAGTACAGAATGGGACCGGTGCTATGGTTTAGTGGGTTAAGACGCCACCTGCAGTACTGACATCCCATATGGGTACTGGTTTGAGTCTCAGCTGCTCCACTTAAATGTAAGACCTCTCTATCTCTCTCTGTCTCTCCTTCTCTCTCTCTGTGTAATTCTGACTTTCTAATAAATAAATAAATCTTAAAAGATACTAATTCCATATACACCCAATACTTGGATTGCTGGACCATATAATTCTATTTCTAGCTTTTTGAGGAAACTCCATACTATTTTCCATAATGACTGTGCAATTCAATCACATTCCCACCAAGAGTGTGTGAGAGTTCCCTTTCTCTGTGACCTGGTCAGAAGTTGTTGTTTTAGTCTTTTTGTGAAAGCCATTGTTGCTTTAATTTGCATTTCTCTGATGATTAGTGATGTCGAACATTTGTCATATATTACCTTGTCATTTGTATATCTTCCTTTAAATGCATAGTCAGGCCATTTGCCCACTTTTAATCAGAATATTTATTGTTTTTGCTTGCCGAATTGATTGAGTTTCTTATATGCTCTGGATATTAAGCCTTTATTGGATGAATAATTTGCAAATATTTTCTCCCATCCTGTTGATCATCTCTTCACTTTGTTGATTGTTTCCTTTGCTGTACAAAAGCTTTTTAGTTTGATGTAATACTGTTTCTGCTTTTGTTGTCTGCGTTTTTGGGATCATATCCAAAAAAATCTTTGCTTAGATTAATGTCCTAAAGTATTCCCCCTATGTTTTCTTCTAGTAATTCCGTAGTTTCAAATATTATAGATAAATCTTTGATCCAGTCAATTTTTGTCTGTGGTAAGAGATAGAGGTCTACTTTGTTCTTCTGAATAAGGATATCCAGTTTTCTCAGTACCATTGATTTAAGAGACTGACCATTCTCGAATGAATGTTATTGCTGTCTTTGTTGAAATACATGGATTTATTTCTGGTTTCTTTATCTGTTCCATTAGTCTATTTATCTGCTTTTATGCCAGTGTGTTTCTGGTTTTGTTACTATAGCTTTGTGGTATGTTTTGAAATCAGGTATTGTAATGACTACAGCTTTATTCTTTTTGCTCAGAATTGCTCTCACTATTTGGGATTTTTTGTGTGTGTGTGGCTCCATACATACTTTAGGAGTATTTTACTTTCTATTTCTACCAATGACACTTTAGAAGGAATTGCATGGAATCTGTAGGTTTAGATAGTATGGAGATTTAAAAATATTAATTCTTTATCCATGAACATGGTAGGTCTTTCTATTTTGGGGAGTCCCCACAGGTTTCTCTCATTAGAATTTTACAATGATCATTCGTTACTTTGGTTAAATTTATTCCTATGTATTTTAAAATAATTATAGTGATTGGAAATGCTTTATTGATTTCTTAACTATTTTTATTCATGTATAAAAATGCTACTTATTTTTATATGTTGATTTTGTATCCTCAACCCAACCTTACTGAATTTGCTTCTAAGTTTTAACACTTTTTTGGTATAATTAACCTACAATAAAATTTGTCATTTTAGGTGCATCCTTGGCAAAATTTTGTAGTTGTGCAACATGTTTTATTTTTTATTTTTTTATTTTTAACTTTTATTTAATGAATATAAATTTCCAAAGTACAGCTTATGGATTACAATGGCTTCCCCCCCATAACGTCCCTCCCACCCACAACCCTCCCCTTTCCCTCTCCCTCCCCCCTTCCATTCACATCAAGATTCATTTTCAATTCTCTTTATATACAGAAGATTAGTTTAGCATACATTAAGTAAAGATTTCAACAGTTTGCTCCCACACAGAAACATAAAGTGAAAAATACTGTTGGAGTACTAGTTATAGCATTAAATCTCAATGTACAGCACACTAAGGACAGAGATCCTACATGAGGAGTAAGTGCACAGTGACTCCTGTTGTTAACTTAACAAATTGACACTCTTGTTTATGGCATCAATAATCACCCTATGCTCTTGTCATGAGTTGCCAAGGCTATGGAAGGCCCCTGAGTTCACCGACTCTGATCATATTTAGACAAGGCCATGGTCAAAGTGGAAGTTCTCTCCTCCCTTCAGAGAAAGGTACCTCCTTCTTTGATGACCCGTTCTTTTCACTGGGATCTCACTCGCGGAGATCTTTCATTTAGTGTTTTTTTTTTTTTTTTTTTTTTTTCCAGAGTGTCTTGGCTTTCCATGCCTGAAATACTCTCATAGGCTTTTCAGCCAGATCCGAATGCCTTAAGGGCTGATTCTGAGGCCAGAGTGCTGTTTAGGACATCTGCCATTCTATGGATCTGCTGTGTATCTCGCTTCCCAGCAACATGTTTTAGTACATAAAACTTTCATTTTAAAATTTCATTTTATTTGAAATATAGAGTAACCGAGAGACCCAGAGACAGACAGATTTCATTTGCTGATTCATTCCCCCATAATGGCCTCAATAGCTGGGCCAGGTTGAAGCCAGGAGCACAGACCCAAGTACTTGAGCCATCATCTCATCATCTGTTGCCTCCCATAGAGTGTATTAGCAGGAAATTGAATAGGCAGTGGATGTGGGACTTGAACACAGGCACTCTGATAGGGGATGACAAAGAGCATCTTAACTGCTGAGACACTCATCTTTTGTAAATTATGTAGCCATGTAGCAAGTTTTAAAAGTGTTTCCATCAACCCAGAAAGTACTCTCATGACTGTTTACAATAGCCTTGTTAAGAATGAACTTAACAAAGTTTTATCCTTATTGATGCTATTGTGAATGAAATAATTTCCTTAATTTTATTTTCTGATTATTGTTAGTACTCAGATATACAGTTGATTTTTTTGTTGATGTACAGTGTTGAATAAAAGTGATGAGTAACACCACACTCATAAAATGAGTTGGGAAGTGTTTTTACCTCCTTTGCTTTCTGAATGAATTTGAATGAGGATTGTATTATTACTTCCATAAATGTTTGAGAAAATTCACCAGTGAAGGACTTAGACTTAGGCTTTAATTTGAGGAAATGTGTTTACCTACTAACTCAGCTCCTCAACTTGTTATGGGCCCATTCCAGTATCCCATTCTTGGCAGGGAGTGTCTTTATACCCTGCCTCAAAAAGAGAACAAAAATGAAAGAAAAAGGTATTTGCTCTCCCTACTTGATGATGCATCTAGGGCTTTGCTATATTGTTTACATTTAACTCTAGTGAGTTTTGGATGTTTTTACCTGAGAGCAGGTTTTGATAGGAAGAGAGTATGAAAAGACTGGACCACTGCTACTGGAAAGATATTTCCAAGGAAAGGAAAGGGCATGAACTGGCAGAGCAAACTAGCCAATTTCTTCATTTTCCCTATACACATTAATGCCAGGTATTGCCAGAAAGCAACTTGTTGATTTATGAGACAACTATAAGCAGACTGTTCAGCCAGTGTGGAATTTAGCTAGAATAGTTGCTTTGGACCAATTATTAAAGTCTAAACCTAAAAATGGATTTAAATGTACTGTCAGATGGGGAGTCTATGTTCACGATCCATCAGGTCAGGTATATTTATAATTTCTGCCAAATTTTTACATTGCTATCATGATGACCAGACATCACTGTGATGCACTGAGCTTTGAGGTGAGAATAATATTCAATTGGCTCACAATCCAGGTAAATTTAGTGAATTGGAAGTCTCTGAGTTCCTCTGTCTTTTGGTAGAGCAAAGGACAGAATTTGTTTTCTGTTAAGGGTCAGATATAAATATTTTCAGCTTTGTACATCATGCGGTCTTGGTCATAACTACCCAACGCTACTGCTGAAGTTTGAAAGCAGTCATAGGAAGGACATAAACAAATGAGAGTGGTTGTATTCCAATGACAATTTATTTATAGGAGTAGATGGTAGGCCAGATTTGGCCCATGGGTGTAGTTTACAGACACATATTCCAGAAGGTGGAGTGGTTACTGCTCAGTTGCTCACCTAGCATGCTAATTAACTGCAGAAATTCATTACTCAAGTTCCAGAGGTTGAAAAGTCTAAGATCAAGGCACCAGCAGATTTGAAGTCTGGTGAGGACCCATTTCATGATTCATCAACTGTACTTTCTCACTGTGTCCTCACATGGCAGGAGGGGTGAGTCAAGTCCCTGGGGCCTCTATTATAACCCTCCAATCCCAGTCATGAGGGCTCCTACCTCATGATCTAATCATCTTCCAAAGCAGCTCCCCCCCAGCCAGCTCCCAATATTATCTTCCTGGTGATAAGGTGTTTTTTGTTTGTTTGTTTGTATGTTTGTTTTATATTTCACTGATTCTTTTTAAATTTTTTTTATTTTTAACTTTTATTTAATGAATATAAATTTCCAAAGTACAGCTTATGGATTACAATGGCTTCCCCCCCATAACTTCCCTCCCACCCGCAACCCTCCCCTTTCCCTCTCCCTCCCCCCTTTCATTCACATCAAGATTCATTTTCGTTTCTCTTTATATACAGAAGATCAGTTTAGCATACATTAAGTAAAGATTTCAACAGTTTGCTCCCACACAGAAACATAAAGTGAAAAATACTGTTTGAGTACTAGTTACAGCATTAAATCTCAATGTACAGCACACTAAGGACAGAGATCCTACATGAGGAGTAAGTGCACAGTGACTCCTGTTGTTGACTTAACAAATTGACACTCTTGTTTATGGCATCAATAATCACCCTATGCTCTTGTCATGAGTTGCCAAGGCTATGGAAGGCCCCTGAGTTCACCGACTCTGATCATATTTAGACAAGGCCATGGTCAAAGTGGAAGTTCTCTCCTCCCTTCAGAGAAAGGTACCTCCTTCTTTGATGACCTGTTCTTTCCACTGGGATCTCACTCGCGGAGATCTTTCATTTAGGGTTTTGTTGTTTTTTTTTTTTTCTTTTCCAGAGTGTCTTGGCTTTCCATGCCTGAAATACTCTCATGGGCTTTTCATCCGGATCCGCATGCCTTAAGGGCTGATTCTGAGGCCAGAGTGCTGTTTAGGACATCTGCTATTCTATGGGTCTGCTGTGTATCTCACTTCCCATGTTGGATCGTTCTCTCCCTTTTTTATTCTATCAGCTAGTATTTGCAGACACTATTCTTGTTTATGTGATCCCTTGGTATCTTCCTGGTGATAAGGTTTTGACACATGAAATTTAGGATGCAGCATTCAGACCTCGGCACCTGCATACCTGGTTCTGAGCACCTGCTTCAGCTCAGCTATTTCAGGTTTCTTGACCATTTTGTCATTCCATAATCTCATCCTGTTTCATGGATTGTTTGGCTAAAAATAGAGCTTTTGGAGGCAGGTATTTGGCCTAGAGGTTAAGAGACCCATGTATGTCCCTCATAAAAGTTGTTGGGTTCTGTCCCCAACTCCTGATTCCAGCTTTCTGTGAGGGTGGACCCTTGGGAGGCAGGATTGATGGCTTCCAACAGTTGGGGTCCTGCCACCCACAGGGGAAGCGTGGACTGAGTTTCCAGAACCCAGCTGGCTGTTGAGGGCATTTGGAGAGTAAACCAGTAGATAGGAGCTCTGCCTCAAAAAAAAAAAAAAAAAAAAAAAAAAAAGAAGAAGAAGATGGAGCTCAGCTAGGCTGCTTGGAAGCTTATTTATACTGAGAGGCAACCAGGCACCCATGTATAACCGTGAGACATGTCTCTTGTTGGTGACTTTCTTGGCATACGTCAAACTGTTATATAATTCTCAGCTGACTCACCTTTGCAATGTGGAAAACAGGTTGTACCACCTCATGCTGAAACGAAGCAGAAACTGAGCTGATGGCTTCTCAGCAAATTCTTGGGGTGTGGGAGACAGATTAGGTTCCGTCTCTTATTCTGTGAACCTTTAGCTGTCAAATGAGTGCTACAGATGAGATTGCTATGCTATCAAAGTGTCTTGTCTTACTGAAAAAACTGTTCGAATGGTTCCATGTCACTTGGAATGTAATACATGTCATATTTCCTCATTTTGCTAAATTACATTAATACAGCTGAACATTTTATTTTCCCAAGATTGATGCGAAGTGTAAGGTCGGCGACTTTAGGGCTCTCTTTTCTTACATTAGGCTATACAAAGACCCCAAGATTTGTGGGGCACAGGAAAATAGAGGAAGCACCAATCCTCAACCTCTGTTTGCTTGTGAATTAAAAATTAATAAATATGTTGCCCATTTCACCAGACATCGTACTCAGTTCTTCCAGCAGTAAAGGGCTACAGTTTAATGAGTCTCATCTATAAACTGAATTTTTTTTTTCTCAGTCACAAGTATCAAACCAATTTCCCAGGAACGTGCCTGTTTCCCTTCTCAAATTTTCAATTGCCTAGTCTCTAAGTCCTTTCTTTTTAGATAATCAAGGTTAATTTTCTTGTTGGGCCCTGAGTGTCAAAATTAGAAATTATTTATCACACATAGTGACTTATTTTGCTTTAATCAAAATCCTATATCTTTAGAGTAAGCTCCATGTAAGCTCCAAATTAGAATCCCTACTACTCTAGCGTTTTACTCCAACCAGCTCCATTCATTGCTATTACAGTGTAGTCTTGGAGGGGAGGTGAATTACTTTATTTTACTCCTGATGAATATATAGTAAAGGCATGCTATAATTTGATTTCTCTGTATGATATTTTACTACATAAAAATTTAAACAACCCTCTCCGCTGTAAAATTCTATTTATGTTAGCCCAGTGGTCCTCAAGGTGTGCTCCTTGGAGCAGACGTGTCAGTCCTAGAGGCCTGGTAGAAATGTACATTTTCAGGCTCTTACCCAAATCTTAGGATCTTGGGAGTGGTCTCAATAGTCCTCATTTCAGGATGTCCTCTAGGTAATCGGCATCTATATGCAAGCTTGAGAATGTCTGTTCTTGAACATATGATACTTGGATGTGAACATTCCCTTGAAAAAGATCAGTCATCTATAACCAACAGTAACTCCTAGGATGGTCTCCGGGCCTCCGTTCTCTTTGCATGCACATTCCCTCCACATTTTAATTGATGCCGCTTTGTGCCTATGAGAATTCCTAAATATATAAGAGACCTATTCTTTTCTTTCTGGCTTCTTATCCCTGCTTCATTCCAGGAAAATTCATACTTTAATGTCCTGACTTAACTGGAAATTGTATTCATCATCTTTTTCCTTGCATCCATTTTTATTTTATGGTTTTTTCCCATTATCATTAGTTGTCTTAGAGATAAGTATGGGTTGAATTAGTCACTTCAAGTGAAAAATAAAGAATCAACAACAACCTTAATAATCAAAATAAATAGTATTTAATGACATATTAAAATGCTAAATTTTTAGTCAATGAAAGAAAATCCATAATGAATGAAACAAAAATCTTTTTTGCAAAAATAGAATAGCAACTTTGCTATGCCAAATCATATTAGAGACAAGAAGAAAAAAATCAGTAATATTGATCCTATCTTTATTTCAAATCTTGATTTTTTTTTCCACCATGGAAACTTTTGTATAAATTTTTATTTTAAAAATGTTGCATTAGACTATTATCTATCTTAGTTAGTGAGGTGTGTTTTTTTTTTTTTTTTTTTTTGATGTCCATTTAAATTTTGTGCCTGAGGTGAGTGCTCACCAAATTCCCCAAGGTTGGACCTTGAGGGCTTCTCCTCTGTCTCACACACAAACACAGTTCTCCATTCTCAGAAGCCTTCGGTGATTACAGAAGGCGCCAGCGGTAAGGAAAGAAAGATGATCAGATGCAATCATTTGACTGAAAGGTCACCTGACCTATTAAACTCATCACCTGCCTCTGTTTTGTGTTAGTATGGCATAGCTGATGCCCTGGTTGGAGAGGAAACACAACCCATTTCGGCTTGAAAGGCATACAGGAGGAAGTATTGGATCCTCTTGTGTTGGCTCAACAAGCGATGGGGCTCCGGGAGAAAAAGTCCCCAAGTAAGAGAAGTGTTGAAATAGAAGGGAGGAGCCTACAGAAGGGAAAAGAGCCTCAACGTGCCCGGGGTTGATGGTGCTCTGCTCATCGCCAGCAGCTGCACACTCAGTGCCTAGAACGCAGTCTTCTACTTGCTCACATACTGCTCTGTCACTGGTATTTGGATGAGTCACATGTACATATTCCTCTTCCATCAATTCGATTGCACTTTTTAATTTCAGGAATCAGGTTTTCTCTCTTTGTTTTTGATCCTGTTCTTTCAAGAGAACAAATCAAGTAGCCACTTCAGAAACATTCTCTGTGCCTCGTTTGACTTCATTCAGTCTTTTCTTCATTCAATCCACCGCACAGTTGAGGTGAAATAGAACTGAGGAGATGTTATTGAATTAAGCAACTCAGCATTTTTAGAAGTTCAAAATTGAGTTGCTTTCAGTGTCTATTTGAAGGTAATCTCAACTCCCCAGCAGGTTCTCCAACAGTGAGGTAGATGCCTCCAATACAGATACACATGAATAGCACACATAAAATAACTTAAAACATTCCATCTATGTATCAAAACAAATCGAGAGTTAAATCATGTTCTTAAGGCATAGCAGTGTTTCTTTCATATATTTCCAAACCAAATCCTGAATGCACCTACAGCCAGCTCATGGGTCTTTGAAGATGCAAGCATTCTGAGCACAAATTCACCTTTCAAGCAAAACTTTCAAAACCCAGCCCACAAACGTGCACCTCATAAATCACCAAATAGCCTCTTCAGTTGTGATACTGTATGAATAAAATTGTCAAGACTGTTTTCCTTTTATAGCAGTTGATTCAGTATCTTTTAAAGTCTTCAAAGCTGTCGGATTTCTACAGCTTGAACTGCAATAAACATGCTTAGCTTTTCCTTGTATTTAGACGTTTACAATGTAGCATTTCAAGCTCTGACTTGTTTTGAAAGTTACTTTAGGAAGTTCAGATGTTCTAACCATAGCAAGGTCGAGAGGCTTAGAAGTGATTTTCCCTACAACTTGCACCAGGTTTTGCATTGATAGTTTGAGAACACTGTCTTACCCAAGACACTGACAATCTTTCTAAGGAGCATTTGTTTTGATATTCTAGAAAGAATTTAGCTGGAGATCTTTAGGAACACTTTCGCATTGGCAAAAACCCATTCTGCTTTCGTGGGGCTTTGTGCCATCAATTTGGTAAATATGCCAATCCCCTCTGCTTGGGCCAGCACTGGCAAGGAGAAAAGTCTGTCAGCTGTGTGGTGACTTAATTTACAGCAAGCTGGTGAATGGCCACATGAGACGGCAAGGTCGAGAGGAGAAAGCAGTTCTCCTACCAGGGTGGACCCCAGAGAGACTTCTCGAATTCCACCTGTAAAAGCATCTTCCGAGACCAGTGGCACAGAAACCTCACTGCCACTGAGCTCCAGATCCATAGGGCACACACGTGCAGACCAAGGACGGGCTATTTCCACGGATCTTGTCTACAGAAGACTCCACAAAGGGTTACAGGGTTGTCGGACGCAGGAAGGGCTCACAATGGTATGATACATCTACTCCTCCACACTGGGAGGTGAGGAGCAGCTATCCCAAATGTCCCGGAGAAAGTGTGAGTTGGAAGAGGGCGCTTCCAAGGCCTTCAGACTCACTTTGCTGCAGTGTAGACATGAAGAAACCATGAAGCGACTTTGAACAGTATGATGTTACCGGGAACTTTTAATTTAAAATGTTCTAAAATGATCTAAGTCTTATCCCCACAGAAATGGGAGGGGAAAATCACCATGTGTGTGCATGTGCACGTTTGAGCATGCATTGTTCTCTGACTGTTGTCCTTCCAGGGTTGGTCTGCTCCCTCAGCACCTGCTGGCAGTGAGTCTGTCCCCTTCAGTTGGGTATAGCTTTTGGCCACGCTATCTAATGGGAACAAAATGCATCAGAAAGATTTTCTGGCAAGTGGCTAGCACAGGTACATACGGAGCTCCTTGTCCTAACTTTAGTGGTCAGGAAGTTTCTCCAATCATTTCATTGACTGGAATCCTGCCTCCTTACACTGTTTTCAGCCTTACTGTCTGAAAGGTACAGGTTTGTTTTCTTCTTTAGATAGCCCAAGGACAATCCATTAGGAAACTGGGACGTTGTGATTCTCTCAAGTGTTGGACAAAAGCAAGAAATGACTCTGTATCTTTTTTTAAAAAAGTTGAAATAGGCCCACAGAGGACCTGTGCCTAGGCAAAATTATAAAATATAAAATATTTAATGTGTTTTTATTTTTGTTTATATTTATTTTATAAAAATTTATTAATAATGATTTTACATATTTTTGGTCTATAGCACAACATTTCAATCCATGTGTACAATATATCTTGATTAAATCAGGGTAATAAACATTTTGTTCTCTTTGATATTCCTTTATGATTGGAATCTTGGAGCTCCTTTTCTCTACTTGCTCTTAAAAATATTTAACAGGTTATTGTGAACTGTGGTCACCCCACTATGCTGTGTAACCAGTAACATTCCTCCTACCTAATTCTGACTTGGCACCTACTATCCAACGCCTCTTTATCACTCTCTGTTCCTCTGAACCAGCCTCTAATAATTACTATTCTGTGTTTGAATAGAGCTTTTTTCTATCTTCCACATATGAGGAGGACATGGGGTGCTTGCCTTTCTGTGTCTGGTTTACTTCACTCAACAGAGCATTCTCCAGTTCCAATCAATTTTCTGCAAATAAAAGGATTTCATTATTTTTTGTGGCTGTTTAATATTCCATTGTATATAAATATATATAACACATTTTAGTTATTCATTCATCCACATCTTGGCTATTATGAGTAGTGTTACAGTAGACACGACAGCATGGGTATTTCTAGATATAGTGATGGGATTCCTGGATCATATGGTAGTTCCATTTTTTAGGAATTTTTTTTTACATTTTTTTAACTTTTATTAATGAATATAAATTTCCAAAGTACAGCTTATGGATTACAATGGCTTCCCCCTCATAACGTCTCTCCCACCCGCAACCCTCCCCTTTCCCACTCCCTCTCCCCTTCCATTCACATCAAGATTCATTTTCAATTCTCTTTATATACAGAAGATCAGTTTAGCATACATTAAGTAAAGATTTCAACAGTTTGCTCCCACACAGAAACATAAAGTGAAAAATACTGTTGGACTACTAGTTATAGCATTAAATCTCAATGTACAGCACGCTAAGGACAAAGATCCTACATGAGGATTAAGTGCACAGTGACTCCTGTTGTTGACTTAACAAATTGACACTCTTGTTTATGGCATCAATAATCACCCTAGGCTCTTGTCATGAGTTGCCAAGGCTATGGAAGCCCCCTGAGTTCACTGACTCTGATAATTTTTAGACAAGGCCATGGTCAAAGTGGAAGTTCTTTCCTCCCTTCAGAGAAAGGTACCTCCTTAATTGATGACCCATTCTTTCCACTGGGATCTCACTCGTGGAGATCTTTCATTTAGGTGTTTTTTTTTTTTTTTTTCCAGAGTGTCTTGGCTTTCCATGCCTGAAATACCCTCATGGGCTTTTCAGCCGGATCCACATGCCTTAAGGGCTGATTCTGAGGCCAGAGTGCTGTTTAGGACATCTGCCATTCTATGGGTCTGCTGTGTATCTCACTTCCCATGTTGGATCGTTCTCTTCCTTTTTTATTCTATCAGTTAGTATTTGCAGACACTATTCTTGTTTATTTGATCCCTTTGGTTCTTATTCCTATCATTTTGATCAATTGGGAACAGAAATTGATCACTGGGACTAGTGAGATGTCATTGGTACATGCCACCTTGATGGGATTGAATTGGAATCCCCTGGTATGTTTCTAACTCTACCGTTTGAGGTAAGTCAGCTTGAGCATGTCCCGAATTGCACATCTCTTCCCTCTCTTATTCCCACTCTTATATTTAACAGTGATCACTTTTCAGTTAAGTTTCAGCACTTAAGAAAGAATTGTGTATTGATTACTGTATTCAACCAAAAGTATTAAGTAGAACAAACAAAAAAAATACTAAGAGGGATAACATATTAAGCTGCTCATCAACAGTCAGGGTGAGGGCTGATCAAGTCACCGTTTCTCATAGTGTTCATTTCACTTTAACAGGTTTCCTTTTTGGTGCTCAGTTAGTTGTCACCTATCAAGGAGAACAAGTGGTATTTGTCCCTTTGGGATTGGCTTATTTCACTCAGCATAATGTTTTCCAAATTCCTAACAGGGATCACTTTTCAGTTAAAATTTAAACACCTAAGAATAATTTTGTGTGTTAATTACAGAGTTCAACCAACGGTACTAGAACAAAAAAAATACTAAAATGGATAAAGTATTACATTGTACATCAACCGTCAGGACAAGAGCTGATCAAGTCACTGTTTCTCATAGTGTCCATTTCACTTCAACAAGTTTCCCCTTTGGTGCTCAGTTAGTTGTCGCCAATCAGGGAGAAAATATGATATTTGTCCCTTTGGGACTGGCTTAATTCACTCAGCATGATGTTTTCCAAATTCCTCCATCTTGTTGCAAATGACCGGGTTTCGTTGTTTTTGACTGCTTTATAGTATTCTATAGAGTACATGTCCCATAATTTCTTTATCCAGTCTACTGTTGATGGGCATTTGGGTTGGTTCCAGGTCTTAGCTATTGTGAATTGAGCTGCAATAAACATTAATGTGCAGACTGCTTTTTTGTTTGCCAATTTAATTTCCTTTGGGTAAATTCCAAGGAGTGGGATGGCTGGGTTGAATGGTAGGGTTATATTCAGGTTTCTGAGGAATCTCCAAACTGACTTCCACAGTGGCTTAACCAGTTTGCATTCCCACCAACAGTGGGTTAGTGTCCCTTTTTCCCCACATCCTCTCCAGCATCTATTGTTGGTAGATTTCTGAATGTGAGCCATTCTAACTGGGGTGAGGTGAAACCTCATTGTGGTTTTGATTTGCATTTCCCTGATTGCTAGTGATCTTGAACATTTTTTCATGTGTCTGTTGGCCATTTGGATTTCCTCTTTTGAAAAATGTCTATTGAGGTCCTTGGCCCATCTCTTAAGTGGGTTGTTTGTTTTGATGTTGTGGAGTTTCTTGATTTCTTTGTAGATTCTGGTGATCAACCCTTTATCAGTTGCATAGTTTGCAAATATATTTTCCCAAGGAATTTTTAAGGAATTGCCATATTGTTTTTCATAGTGGCTGTGTTAATTTACATTTTAAATTTATTTCAATTTAGTTGACAGACAGAAACAGATAGCGCCCATCTGCTGGTTCTCTCACCAAAAGTCCTTGGTTAAGCCACCAGCTGAGTGCTGACCAGGAGCTGGGGACTCAATCCAGGCCTCCCACATGGGTAGCAAGAACCCTGTCACTTGAGCCATCACCACTGCCTCCCAGGGGCTGCATTAGCTGGAAGCTTGAGTTAGAAGCTAGAGCTGCATCTCAAACCCAGCCACTCATACGAGATGTGGGTGTCTTACCAGCGAGACCAAATGACCACTCCTAAGACTAAAACCGTTCATATGAAATCTACATGTACGTTCTATGAAGCAATCTGTCCCCCTTTCTCCAGGCAAATGCTTGGGAATTACTACAGGTCATATTCACAACAGCTGTGACAACACAATTGGTTAATAACTGTCAGATGGGTTTAAAAAGTAACGCAGAATGTGATTAGTCAAATCTTTGTCATCACTATAAATTGTCCTTGAGAAGACATTCAGTACGTATTTTAGCTTTCTTTTGATTATAAATATCAAGATTTTAGTACATGAGACAAAACACATGAACCAATCACTGACATAGAAATATATAAGAAACAAATTTAAAGTGTGAAACATGTTCTCACAGCATGAGCTGAGGCATGGTTTTCAGTAATAAAGAAACAATTAGGCCTGATTGATATCTACATCGCCAAATGGTTTCATAAAATTAGCCTTTTGGGGAGGTATTAATGAAATCAATGATTACAGTAATATCTATTACATTAAGGGTGCATATAAAAAATCTTTATTCTTATTAGTTGATTCCCACTGTGCATTGCTAATGGATGGAATTTACTAAATAAGTTGTTAGTGGAAATATGGAAAAATACAAGCTCATTCTCATTATGTTCAAACAATAAAGATATTTAGGACAGGCACGTGGCTTTGGGGCCAGTAGTTAAGACAACAGTTAGGTGCTCACATTCAGCATCAGAATACCCAAGTCCAATGCCCGACTCTGGCTCCTGACTTCAGCTTCCTACTACTGCAGACCCTGGGAGGCAGGGATAATGGCTCACGTCATTGGGAACCTGTCATGCACATGGGAGACATGGATTGAGCTCTCATCTCCACGTTTCAACTCACCTGCTATTGTAGGCTTTTGGGGAGTGAGGCTGTGAGTGGGAGTGCTTTTGTGTGCTCTTTCCCTCTTTCAAATAAATAACTATTTTTTAAATGTTCAGATTGGCTTTTCCCAGGAATGGTAAGGGTACATCGTGTGTTTGAGATCAGATGGTCAGGTGCACAGCCTTTGTGAACAGGCCTGTTCTGCTAATATTTACCAAAGACCACAAGTTCCTGTAGCTGGAAAAGCTAGGAGCTAGCTTATTGTTTGAGCAAACTGAAGCTTTCTTTGGAAAATCTTGGCAATGGGAAATGCATTTGTGCATTTATTTATAACAACTGTCATACATTTTTCTCTCTAAAGAAAATAAGTCTTTAATTTCCTATTGAACTTGTTCTGTTGACAGAAAATGTTTTATACAGCAGCTTCATGTTTAAAACATGAAGCAGGAACAAACGACCAGTACTATATGGAAATCTTCTGAAAGAAAGAGCTTTTGGGCTGGAGTCATTTATATTGGAGACACAAAGATGATCTTATTAAGAGTGGTGCTGTATGAAAGAGATGGTTGAAATAATTTTCAAGCTTTGTCTCTTTAGAGTCCAGATAATGTGGTAGTAAATTGAAACAGGCACACGATGATAATTTTAGAAACGGATTTACAACCCAATTACGATGACTTTTTTTTTCATAGCATCTCCTAGTGTGATATTTCCCAAGTATTGGAGAATACCGTAAACCCCACCAGAGATAGACACAAACTACACAATATGCATGACTTTCAGCAGCTCTTTTTCAGCCACCAGTTGACAGACTGTCCTCGACGTAAGATTGTTCAACTTACAATGTTTTGATTGTGCAGTGGTGTGAAAGCAATTCAGCAGAAACTGTACTTTGAATTTGGATCTTTTCCTGGCTAGTGAAATTTGGTCCAATTCGTTCTCCTGGTGTTGGGCAGCGGTAGCAGCCACAGCTCCCACTCAGCCAAGTGATCTGAAGTGGAAACAACTGGTGCTCTGCTGTGTACTGTGCTGATCAACTTTGATGGTCACTAGGTTAGGTGGATCATGGAGATGAGTTTATGAATACATTGCCTTAATGTATACCCTTATTCTGTTGGAGTTGCTATTAGAGGAAGGCACCTACCTTATTGGAGCCTCCTATTCTCTGTCTAGATTCCAGAATGCTACCAAACCCCTCTGCATTGGCATTGGCACTTACCAGCCACAGCCTGGCCTGTTGATTCCATTATTACTCTTCTTAAAGTTTTGAAACTGAGTCAAGTCAGAAAAGCCAACAGTAGCACCAGCAGATCCTCTTAGCCTAATATCTATTTCCAAATGGCCCTTGGTTCTCCTGCCCTCCCAACCCCATAGTTGTTTTGCGCCAGAAGAGAAACAGTATTTTCAAACCAGCATGCAAACACATTTCAAGAGTAAGCTAGTGATCCTTAAATAAACTCAGGTCTGCAGCCTCTAGAGTGGACCCAAGCTTTCTGAGCAGATCTTGGCTCGCTTAAGCAGCAGAACAAGAACTCTCTGGAACAAAACAAAACAAAACAAAATAAATACAATATTTTGCCAGCTAATTAGCTTTCTGATTGCTAATTATGGTTATGGAATTTTTAGTTTCTATGCATTCCTCATAGCCAAGATGCTAAACTGATCTGGTATCAGTTGAGCCACAGCATGGTGAAAGATGCATGTGTGTCTTGAGTAAGTATCTTATCTTAGTGTATCTGTGTAAATATCTTCTTTCTACGCCAGTCAATCAAGCATTTTTATTGTGCACCTTCTTTTCCTAAACACTATGCAAAGTGCAATAGGTCATACAAAGAAGCAAAAGATTTGATTTTTGGTTTCAGGTTTACAATTCCATTAACATGTCCAAGTTTATGGAAGACTAATATATATTACTGGGTGTTGAGTTTAGCATGATAAGTTTCAGAGAATAATGAAAAGACATGCTGGGGCTGAACTGGGGAGATTTTCAATGAATGATGTCATACAAAGCTATTTATAGAAGGGCTGTCTCAACAAGGAATGCTGGAAAAGCAGGCTTCCAGAAGGAGATGATAGCAATTAGCAAATGTCCCAACATGGGATGAGCACCATGCAATTGGAGAGTGAGGAGGAGAGCTATTTCACTTTATTCCATATTTATAAATGCAAAAGATACATAATACTTCTTCCCTAGACATAACTGTCTGTCTCAACCATGTAATTCCATCCCAAGGTAATATGTGATTCCAGATATAAAACAATTACCTAAAAGAGAAATGGTCTTTTTCTTCATATTTTCATACCGAATTCATGGAATATCAGATCCATGTATGAGATTTTTCCCCCCATAATGTCAGGAAGTTAGTGTATGAAATACACAAAACTTTCTTCTTAATAGAGTGAGATTTGGGGGAAGTAATTTTAACTAAACAGAACCCAATACTTAGTAACTTATTGTACCAAAATTTGTAATACCACAGTTAGTGAGAAATATGTGTTCCCAAGGACACTTACTAGAATTGGGAAAATGTATTACAGTTCATGTAGCATTTGTGGATCAAGTTGAGTCCATAGGCCCAGACCATATCCCTAAACATGAGAGTTGTGACTCCCCTGAAAGTAGTGGATGATCCACTCTCCATCAGCCTGGGAAGAGGCAAACTTTGATATTGCAAGAAAGAACTCAAGACTGCGGGCCTTGGGCTGTTGGATTTGTGGGGGGAGGTGGAAGGGTCTTTACAGCAGATGTGCTGGGACAGGGGTTGATTGTTCTCTTGCAGATGGTGTCAGAGAGGGAGGAAGACATCGTAGTGTCATTTAGGGGCTCCTGAAGAAAGCTGTCCTGGCTTTGGGACTGAGGGCTCTCCTGCGTAACTCGAGGACACAGGCAGCGTAATTTGCAACTTATTCTGTACACACACAGTCCCTTCTATTTTCCATAAATGACAGGCTTATTGTGATGTGCTGGTCTTAGTGACTGTCAACAGAGGACAGCTTGCCCAGTTTAGGGAGCATGGGAAAGGGGCAGGTGTCAGGCAGCCAGTGTCAGCGTGTGGGGAAATGCATCAAGACAATGAAAGAGGGACCCGAGCACATGTGTGGGAACATTGTCTCCTCTCAGAGATAGCCCAAGGACACTCAACAGGGCCTCATGTATGGAAAGCAGGTAAGCGGGACTCAAGCAAACATTTTGGGAACTTTAAAAGGAAATATGGCCTTATTTTGTGTATGTATCTAATTGTATATTGTTGCATAGTAAGTACCAGAGACTGCTCTCTTCTTTTTTCATTAGTGGACATAGTAAATCACATGCAACAGAATGTCTTCCAGAATCTCTGCTACAGCTTCCTTAGTTAATGAAGTATAAGGTGGACTATTGGGAAGTCTTTGCCTGGAGGCAGAGTATAATGGGAAATTTTATGGCCGGACCAAGGCTTCCTACTCATCCTTTCTCTCTCTTTTTTTTTTTTCAAAGATTTATTTTAAAAAAAAGATTTATTCATTAATTTGAAAGGCAGAATTACAGAGAGGCGGAGGCAGAGAGAGAGGTCTTCTATCTGCTGGTTCACTTCACAGATGGCTGCAATGGCCGGAGCTAGGCTGATCTGAAGCCAGGAGCTTCTTCTGGGTCTCCCACGTGGGTGCAGGGGCCCAAGCACTTGGACCAGCTTCTGCTGCTTTCCCAGGCCATAGCAGAGAGCTGGATTGGAAGTGGAGCAGCCAGGACTCCAACTGGTGCCCACATGGAATACTGGCACTGCAGGACGCAGCTTTACCAGCTGTGCCACAAAGCTGGCCCCTGAAGATAGATTTATTTATTTATTTATTTGAAAGTGTTACAGAAAGAGAGAGAAAGAGAGAGAGAGAGAGAGAGAAAATCTTCTATCTGCTGGTTCACACCCTAGGTGGCTGCAAAGGCAAAGAGCTTAGCCAGGCTGAAGCCAGGAGCCAGAAACTTCATTCAGGTTTCTCACATGGGTGGCAGGGCCCCAAACACTTACATCACCTTCTGGTGTTTTACCAGAAGTGGAGCTGCCGGGACACAAGACAGTGCCCACACGGATGCCAGCATTGCAGGTGGTGGCTTTAGCCTCTACACCACAATGCTGGATCCTCTTCAATACTTCTAAATCACCGTAGTTGTTCACTAAAAAGGAGTCTGATACATTTGCATAAGGAATCAAGGGACTTCAGAGAAAAAGAGACTCCAGCTCCTGCTCCCCCGCTTTGGATGGACCAGGATGAGCAGGTCAAAGTATTCAGAAAGGGCATCAAGAGCTTCCCAGGAAAATGTACCAACAAGCATCATGGGGTGTGTGAGGTGGTGACCCTTGGTCCATACCAGAGGAAGGCTGTTTTGGAAAGAAAAACGTGGCTGAGATTGGAGTTCCCTTAGGATCCAGCTATCCCCTCTCATTGTTGTGGTTTGGAAGCAAACACTGAGGATCTGAACATGGAGCACCCATCGGTTTAGGCATGGTATTTCACTGCAGGATGGACACACTTTGTGGCAGGGTACAGAACTGGTTGGAACCATGACCTTCAGTGAGTGCAAAAAGCAAAGCAGTTAGTGCAGGGTCAAACTCCTTCCATCACAGGGCTGAACAAGCCTGGGGCTTCTTATACTTAAACATAAAAGGAGTCCATGTGTGGGAGAGGAATGCTTTCCAGAGGAGGTCTCAAGGGGGAGATGCTAGACTTCCCACGAACAAGGCATGTGGGTGCTCCCTGGGACTAGGAAAGAAAAGGACTGCTTCCTAGCCCTGTGTAATGCATCAGGGCATGTTTATTGTGTTTATGGAATTAAAGATAAGTCACAATGTCACATTTTGTAGGGTAACCCCAAATCATAAAACATGCCATGGCTGCTTCTCTATGTTTATTAATTAAAACGAGAGGCCTGGGAGACCTCAGATTAGCAGAAACCTTGAGGAAGATGGTCTTGTCCAGGATTTCAGATCATCTCGTGACTGATTCCAGACTAATTCCTAACTCTGCCTTGCAAAGGATTTCCATGGAAGTCTGAAAGAATATGATAGGGATGCTGGGAAATCTACCAACTTTGGCTTCTCATCGTGGATTCGCTTCGATTTGTTAGTTTGGTGTGTTAGGTAACTTTCATAATTTACAAGACATATTCACCCATATTACATAAGCTGTGCCTCCCAACAGCACAGGTATTTAGAGCAGTGATAATGAATCATGTTGAATACATGAGGACACAGGGCTCCAAAGAGATTAAACTACATAAATATAAATGAGTGCAAAAGGCTTTAAATTTAAAGAATAGAGATATCGCATGCAAAGGGGTAAAGAGACACTTAACAGTGGAGAAACTGCTACATACCATTGTACACAAGTGATCAAGGTTAACACCAGCAATAAGGAAATATGGTAACATCTTGTATCTCTTGATATTACGCACTAAAAAGGGTACAAGATCACTTCTTTAGGAGTCTCATCAAAAATATATACCCTGAATCATGAGAGAGACTATTAGACACACCCAACATGAGACAGTCTGCCAAATAATTGACCAGTATTATTCAAAGCTGTCAGGGCAAGGCCGAGCATTTGGCCAAGAATTTAAGATGCTTTTAAGACACCCACATCTCACGCCTGAGTTCAATACCTCACTCCAGCTTTTGACTTCAACTTCCTGCTGATCCAAACCCTGGGAGACAGTGGGGTGTTGATGGCTCTAGTGGGGCTGCCTCCCACGTGGGAGACATAGATTTAGTTAGCGACTCCAGACTTCACCCAGCCTTTCTGGACATTTGGGGTATAAACTAGTGGATGGGAGCTAGTGCATTCTGCCTCTGTTTCTCTCTCATAAATAATACATTAATTAATAAATAGCCAATTAATTAAATTTTCAATGTCATGTCCATAAACGACAAAGACTCACAAGCCATCTCCTATTAAAAGAAACTTAGGAACTGTGCCTAGTAAATGCAATTTGGGCACTTTGATCCTGGACCCTGAAAAAGAAGGTTAGTGGGAGAGTCCATGAAATTTTACTATGATCTATAGATTAGTTACTAGTGTTACTTGCCAATGTTAATTTTGTGATTTTTCTAATTGTGCTATAGTTACATAAGATGTTACCATTCAAGCAGGTTGTAAGAAAGGTATACACAAACTCTGGATAGTATTTTTGAGAATTTTTTAAAGTCAGAAATTATTTCAAAATGAATATTAGAACAAATAATAAATTTTCTAACCAAGACAATTTTTATCTTCAACAAATATTTACATAAAAATCAAAACCCAACTGCTATTTTAAATAAATGGCCACTTACTTAGATTAATAGTGCACCCATCAGTTCCCAGAAGGGATCTCCTGCATTCTACCATGGAATTCTGGCCAAGTCCAGAGCTTGTTAGTAAAGAGTATAGGCCTGGGGCTGGCCCTGTGGTGTAGCCAGTGAAGCCACTGCCTGCAGTGCTGGCATCCCATATGGGCACCAGTTCATGTCCCAGCTGTTCCACTTCCATTCCAGCTCTCTGCTATAGCCTGAGAAAGCAGCAGCAGATGGTACAGGTTGGGCCCCTGTACCAACCTGAGGGATCTGGAGGAAGCTCCTAGCTTCGGATTGGCTCGGCTCTGGCTGTTGTGGCCATCTGGGGAGTGAACCAGCAGGTGGAAGACCTCTCTCTTTCTCTCTCTCTCTGCCTCTACCTCTCTGTAACTTGTCATTTCAAATGAATAAATTTAAAAAAAAAAGACTATAGGCCTTAGATCTTTTTTTTTAAGATTTATTTTATTTCTTTGAAAGTCAGAGTTACAAAGAGAGAGGAGAGGCAGAGCAAAAGAGAGGTCTTCCATCTGCTGGTTCACTCCCCAGATGACCGCAGTGGGCGGAGCTGTGCTGATCTGAAGTCAGGAGACAGGAGCTTCTTCTGGGTCTCTCACGTAGGTGCAGGGGCCCAAGGACTTGGGCCATCTTCTACTGCTATGCCAGGCCATAGCAGAGAGCTGGATCAGAAGAGGAACAGCCGGGAATAAAACCAGCACCCACATGGGTTGCCCGCGCTGCAGGCCAGGGCTTTAATTTGCTGTGCCACAGCATAGGCCCCAGCCTTAGATCTTATTACTAGATCTGATTTTAAATCTCAGCCTTGCCATTTTTCACCTATGTGAACCTCAGTTTCCCTATCTTAAAAATGGGGATAAATAGCAGTATCATAGGATTATTGTGGGATTAAAGGTGTCAGTGTTTGCTAAACTCTTAAAACAATACTAGATACATACACATTCTGGCTTTTGAATTATAATTGAAATTTTAAAAAAGGATTTAAGATGGTAGATTCATGGGCCAGTGACCACTTGTCAAATGGCTATGTGGTTTGACTTTTCACCAACCTAAATGGGCATATTTGCTCAAAAGCTGCTCAAAGCATGCTTACTACTAGTACAAGAGGGAGGAGGTGTCAGGTACACAAATTCCCCAGAGAGATATTGACAATAATAAGTGACTAGCAGCTAAAATCTTGCCGTGGAAAATATCCCAGCTGTCCCACTGCCTCTGGAGTCCTTTGGCTACTATCACCAGAGGATGGAGTGGGAGGAAGAGTTCCTGCCCAAAGCTTAGCGCCCGTGACAGACAGCAGGAAAGAAGCCACAACTGCTCATAGTCCAGCAAAGCCTGCCCCGAGTGGGCGGACAGGGCTTTAAAACACTTGGAAAGGCTCTTCAAAGAACAATTAAAAACAACCTCCCATGGTGGGAGGTGAATCTAGCTGGGAAGCTCTTGCTTACTTTCCCCAGGGTAGAATTCCCAGGCTTCTGGATCCTGGTGGAGCGCCCTTGGCAGTGGACACTGAAGTATGTTCCCTTTTCACTTTCCCTGGGCTCCGAGTGGTAGATTGGAGGACAAGGGGGAAGAACATCTGGCTCTCCTGAAGTTGAAAGCGAACTGAAGTCAGCAGGTGGGGGCTGGAGGTTGATGAAAATACTAGGTTGAAGTTCATCTTGTGGACAACTCTTGGCCGCGGTGTTATTTATTTCAGATTTTATACTGCTGAGCTCCTGTGGGCTTACTACAGATCGATTCATAAACAAGCACATACTAGGTTGTGTCCTGGGGCTAAGTCATGGGGTTGGGTGACTCTGGGGTTGTGTACTCGAGGTAAGAGGGGAGTCACAGCCGAGGACTCAGTGTCTTAAACTGGAATTCCAGGCTACACCCCTATTTGGGAAGAATGAAGAAAAATCCATGAACAATGCACAAGTTTTAAGGCACCAAATTCATGTCTTGAACTGTTTTAAAAAGAGTTACTGTGAACTGAAGGCAACAAATAGTCTCACAGAGCATCCAGCTTTCTTTCTGAGTGCCTGAAAAAATGTAATAATATTTTGGAGAATTGATGTGCTCTGTAAAATAATGTTAGCATGTATTTAATGTTTCTAATATTGTCATCATTTATTTGATGATCTCATAAATATCTTTTGAGTGCCTACCTTGAGCCAGAACTTAGAAGCCAAAGATTTTAATTTTTTGCAATTTTTTTTGGTGAGTTGATCATTTTCCCTTCATAAGGATACTTCTTATGGTATAAGGAGTATTGAGAATCCGCCCCACCCCACCAACTTAGAATCAATCCCTTTATGACAATTCACTGTGCACATGGATGGTAATGTTTGCGTGTTTGAAGCCATCGAAACTCATTGGATGAAAGGATGGGTCATCACGAGAGGCTTATGTATGGTAGCCCTGTCTGAGCAAGGCAGTAAAAGGGAGGCTTCACATTCCCAAATTACACAGGAAACAAAAAGACGTTCATTTCTCACCATGAGGTCAATCTCACTGAGTTCCCAGGAAGAAAAGTCATCATCAAAGAGAGAGACGCATACTGATTCTATGAGCTCATTTAGTCTGAAAGCCCAGAGTGTCTTCTCACAGCACAAAATGTCACAGGTACTCAAAGACATTGAAAGAGAACGAGTGGAAAATGAGGGGAAAAGTATATTTGAGATGGAGAGACTCAGACAGAAGATTAAAATGGAAAGGAAATAGAAACAGAGGAAAAGTAGGTACTGGCAGGACAGAACACTCTTCTAATTCTTTTACTCCTCCCCCCGCACCCCGCACCACTATAGTGCGACATAGTAGTGCTGCTGGATTAAGCTCTGTTCCTTGCTGCACCCTACCCATCACCCTCACGAGAAGTTCCTGCCCAGAGTCAGTGTCAGAAACTCTAAAGGCACAACCCCAATATTTGATGGCAAGATTATGGAACCAGTTCTAGATAAACAGCAACTGGGTGGCTTTTTGTCTGTCAAGTCTGGGCAATGGTTTGTAATAGAGCTGCTGATGGATCCCAGGCCAGTCAATAGACCTTTCCCTTGTGTTGTCAGGTAGTCACCATGGATAACAGTGGTTTTGGTAGCTAATAAAATGGTACTTGGAGAGTTCAGAAATTGTTAGTGTAATTTGTTAGTTTGGATTCAGCCTGACCCAGGGGAAAAGAAGAACTCTGATAAAAACATTTCTCCCAACCATTTGAAAGGGTGAACTTGTTATTTGTAACAAAGACTACCTATCATCAAGGCCTCTTGAGGAGCATACCGAGGTCTTAGCGTCTTTGGTGGTTGGAGATCTTGGCCGTAAACGTCATTAAGTTGACAGAGCAGTTGGTAGCTTACATTAGTGTTTGCTGTCCCATCGTCCTGACAGGTTCTTCTCCTAGTGAAGTTTAACAGTGTTTCCTGGGGTTCGGCAAGGAAAATCCTGGATCCTTTACTATCAGCAAATGAAGCAGCCAAGAAGGTGGGCTTGCTCAGCCTGGCATCTCCTCAAGGGATGTGACTTTGTGCAGAGGACATGAGTTCCCTGATGCCACGCCAAGTGTTGTGGAGGGGCCTCCCTTCAGGGACGGCCTGCTGAGCAGATCAGCTTTGCCATGACTGGATATTTGAAGATCCTTACCAATTTGCACATACAGAGAAGAAGGCTGGAGAGGTGGAGCCTTCCAGAAAGTGGAGACAAGTCAAAATGCGGTCAACTGGTGAATGGAGAAATCCAAGTGGTCTGTCTGTGCAGTGTAATGTTATCCAACTAGAGAAAGAATCAAGTACAGCACTGATAGCATAGTGCAGATGAACCTTGAAAACATCAAGACCCCTAATTGTACAATTCTACTGATAAGTGGAGCATAGATGGAAAGAAGATGTGGACACCCAGAAGAGGAGGTCATTTGAAGACAAAGATTCAAGGAACGAGACCATAAGACAAGGGAGCTACAAACAATGAAAGTGAAAAGAATTAAAGAAACAGATTTCCACCCAGAGCCTCTGTAGGGGATGCGGTCCTGCTGACATTGGGATTTCAGACTTCCCCTCTCCAGACAGAAATGTAAAGAAGATAATGGATACCCAGAAGAGGAGGTCATTTGAAGACAGAGACTGGAGTAACGAAGCCACAAGACAAGGGAGCTGCAAACAATGGAAGTGAAAAGAATTAAACAGCTTCCCACCCAGAGCCTCTGTAGGGGACGGGGTCCTGCTGACATTGGGATTTCAGACTTCTCTTCTCTGAGAGGCCAAGAAGAACATTTGGGCTACACGGCTCCTTCAGTAAAGAGACATGGGATGAGAGCATGTGCAACTAGTGATGCTGCCCCAGCACTTCCGAGGAGATTGGAGCCACACTTGCTCATGCTAGGTCTGCCATGGCGCCAAGGACCCTACAGAGTATAGACACCCCAGCCGTGCCTGATGCATGAAAGACAAGGAGGCAGCATGTTTCAGAGTGCACGCTCTGCAACCACAAAGCCTGGGGTCAGAGCCATCTGGGTGACCACCCTCTGTGTGACCTGAAGGACAGTGTGAGGACTGTGTTCAGCCTCACTGGTAGATAACAGGGAGGAGAGCCTGCTTGCCAGCAACAGCTGTCAGGGGCGACAGCACCAAGTCAGGTCAGGGCTCAGGTGGCTCCTGGAGCGGCTGATCCCACTGCTCCTACCCCTGCAAGGCTATAACAAGACCTGCTTTGCAGCACAGCCTCCCTTTTCGCTCACTTATTGCTCTCTCCCTCCAGCCTGTCAGGTTTCCCCCAGCCCACAATAAACCTGCCCATGACTCCGATGTTTGGTGTCTTTCATAGCGGCCTTTCAGCAGGGCCAGGTGGGAACGGGGAAAGCAGAAGGAAATGGAGCCCCTTCTGGATTTGGGAGGCCTCTGACCGACATCAGTCAGCCACCCAAGAGATGCGTGTGATAGGATCGGACTTGCTGTGAACAGGATCGCTCTGGAGTCCCTGTAACGTTACCAAATCGTGATTTTGATAGGTAGCCTGCATCAGAGACACCAAAGCCACTGACACCTGTGGGGGAATGTTGTTGCTTCAAGGCCGCCAACAAGGAACCAGCAGCTGTGCTCAAAGCAGACCGCTCCTGACAGTTTTGCAAGAGAAACTTATAAGAAGAAGGGGCGTCCGTTGGTGAGGATCAGCCTGGGAGTTGGTCGGTTGAGAAGGGGCGGGGCTGGTCTGTCTGCACCTGCGCCGGTCTGCAACATGCCTGTTCATGAGGCGCGTACCCCAGTAGTAACGTGTTTACTGGTTATAGAACGTGGCAGTAAACTTTGTAAACAGAGCGGTTAGTAGCTTATATTGCACTTTGCTGTCCCATGGTCCTGAAAAGTACTTCCCCAACTGTAGTTTAACCAAGTTTCCCATTGTTTAGCCAAGTGAGCCAAAAGGTGCAGTTAGTTCCCTCTCCCTTAACCCTGCAGCATATAGATGCACCTCTGTAGATTATTTGTGGAAATGTTTTTGTTTTATGAAGAAAAGATGTATGTCATAAATGAACAAAGACTTGCTGGTTTAAAACTGCAACACAGTGGTCATTTTGTGAACGGTTAGATGGGCTAATTGGCAGTTATGTCTTTTGGCAGATCAGTTAACAGCAGTTGGTTTGATCAAGGCTATATAAGAGGAAAACCCTGCCTTCTGATTGGCCGTTATTTTATTCCTGCCCTGATAGGTTAAATCTAGGTCTGGTTGTCAGAAAGCAGCCAATCAGAGAGAGCCACTGCATGTTCACACGGGGCAGACACTGGGAAGCTTCTTTAGCAACTCCTCCCTTGCAGGGCCCCTCCTGACTGCTGTGGCAAGAGGTTTTTCAGCTTCAAAAATCTCGCTAGGCTCACTGCCCCGTCCACATGGAAATTCTTTTTTTTTTTTTTTTTTTTTTTTTTTTGACAGGCAGAGTGGACAGTGAGAGAGAGAGACAGAAAGAAAGGTCTTCCTTTTTTGCCGTTGGTTCACCCTCCAGTGGCCGCCGCGGCCGGCATGCTGCGGCTGGCACATTGCGCTGATCCGATGGCAGGAGCCAGGTGCTTCTCCTGGTCTCCCATGGGGTGCAGGGCCCAAGGACTTGGGCCATCCTCCACTGCCTTCCCGGGCCACAGCAGAGAGCTGGCCTGGAAGAGGGGCAACCGGGACAGAATCTGGCGCCCCGACCGGGACTAGAACCCGGTGTACCGGCGCCACAAGGCGGAAGATTAGCCTAGTGAGCCGCGGCGCCGGCCTACATGGAAATTCTTATTTGATGTGAGGCAATAACCAAGATCACCTTCATCTTCTCATAACATTTCGTGAAGAACTCATAAGGAATTTAATAATATTATTTTCAATAACTTAAACTACTCTCCATGTGTCTGCTATTAAAATTGTTTTCACATCGTCACAGGTGTAGTAAGAAACTGCATAATCACTTGTCTAAATTGGCCAGGAATCTTTAGTGGCCAGCAACAGAAACTGACCCTGACTACTGTAAAGGGGAATGTTCCTGGATGGATACGGGCAACCTTAAAATTGACGGAAGAGCAGAAGTGGGCCTCAAGGAAGGTGGGCAGCCCAGCAGATCCAGGTGGCCAGTGTCAGAGTGTGGTCTCTATATGGGCGCTGGTCCTAGCATCAGGCTGCATCCCCCATTTTCTGTTAGTGGTGCCCACCTTTAAGAGAATACCATGTTTTTTCCCCCATTCATCCAATTCTTCATCACACATTTCTCTAGTGCAAGGGACACTCTTAGATGCTAGGGTCACAGCAGAGAAGCAAGCAGACATACCTGCCAGCATGGTGCTTCCATTCTAGTGAGGAGAGACTGGCAATGCCTCACCAGACACAGTGAATGAAATCTCTGTTCATATAGATGGAAATGCACGTTATGGATGGTAAACAAAGCAGGAAAATGGAGACAGTGCTGCAGGGTTAAATTGAGCATCTAGAAAGGGTCTTCCTTAGGAGGTGGTGTTTGGATGAAGACCTGGCAGAGGCTGCTGCTTGCATGGGGAGTGACTTTCCTAGTAGGGGGGCTAGTGCTGGCTTACGTTTTACAAGGTTCCCTCTGACTGCTCTGTGGAAAATACACTAAAGGCCACATAAAGCAGAATCAAGGCCAGCCATGAGAAGGTGTCTGCAGTCATCCACGTGGGAGATGATTTGGGCTTGGGAGAGTGATCCCAGTGCAGGGGAAGAGGAGTGATTGGGTTCAGATTTTTTTTTTTTCCAGGAAGAACTGAGAAAATTAGTAGTTAGGATATGAGGCTACTCCAGATTTTCTGGCCTGAATAGTTCTGAAGATGGAAAGGGTTATGGGAAGCAGCAGGTTTAGTGGGTGATTGGAACTTGTTTTGGCTGTGTTAAGGGTGAGACTAAGTAGAGGTGTCAGGAATAGGCAGGTGGACATGCTGGTAGGCAGTGCAGCACAAGGGAGAGGCTTGTGCTGTGGATTTTCATTTGGGAGACATCAGTAGATGCCTGGTATTTAAAGCCACAAGACTGACTGAAGTCAACATGGGAGTGAGTTTGGAGGAAAAGAAAAGAGATGTGAAGCTGTGACTTGAGGAGAGAAACTAGACAAACGGAGATAGGAAGCAATGACCTAATTAACTAAACAGCTATATTTTGTGGTCATCCTTGGGTCTGGGAATGGGAGTACCATGTTTCCTGGGTCACCACGCTAGTGGGCAATGTTGCATGAGGTTCCCCAAGTCCCCCTTCAGAAGGAATGGACCTGGTACAGGCATCAAAACATGTGATTGCCATACTCCTCTTTCCAGAATTTCTTTCATGTTCATGTAACTATTTTGACAAAAGATGTGAAAGGAATTTCCTTATTGGGTATCAAGGGACACAGATCTGGGTTATATAAAATTGCTGAGTTATTGAGCATATATACTATTTTGTTTCTTTTTTTAACTTTTATTTAGTGAATATAAATTTCCAAAGTAAAAAAGAAAAAAATACCTATCATCTATCTGTCTATCATCTATCGATCGATCTATCTATCAGCCTGTCTATCGTCTTCACATCTGGTACATCAGTTGCACTCAATTTCCTTTGCCACTACACATCTATGGCCTTCAGCATCGACTCAGCATACCCTGGCACTCTTTTTCCTTGTCCTTTCTAGCACATCATGGAAGTTCATTGCCCTAGCCACCTTCATTAAGTTTATTACTCTCTGATCTTGAATCAGCCAGCCTGTATTTGGCAATACTCCATCTGATTCTTTAGCTCAGCATATAAGAGTTCAGTCCTTAGTGCCCATTTTTCATGCCTTCTCTTAGACATGATATGAGACCCTAAACGGTCTCATTACTTGGCTTCTAGAATACTACTCTCTGTCCCTCCTCTTAGCTCTCTGAGTTTTCTGTTTCCTGTAAAACTTATTCCCCCGCTTTCCCTGTCAGTGTTCCTGTTTACCAGGACTGTGTCTGGGCCTTCCCTTAGCATTCTCTCACTGATAAATCTCATCCCCTCCCCACCCATGTAACCCGCTGGTGTGCCCAGCACTCTCAAATGCATACCTCCAGGTCCAATTCTTTCCCATCAATGCACACCACAGTAGGTAAAACACACAATGTCTGAGAAAGATGCCCCTTTTCTCCTCCCAAACGTTCTCCTTCCTAGCATCTCTGTTGGTTTGGTGAGAAGAACGCCCACCCAATAAATAACTCGGGGCCAAACATGGGTTTCTTGGACTCATCTCTCCTCTTCTCCCACATTTCAGTCTTTACCTCCTTCATATTTTCACCCGTCTTCTCAATCCCTCTTCACCTCTTTTTTTAAAACAATTTATTTGAAAAGAGTTACACAGAGAGAGGAGAGGCAGACAGAGAGGGAGGGAGAGAGAGAGAGAGAGTCTTCCATCCGCTGGTTCACTCCCCAATTGGCTGCAATGGCCAGAGCTGTGCCGATCTGAAGCCAGGAGCCAGGAGCTTCTTCCCGGTCTCCCATGTGGGTGCAGGGCCCAAGGACCTGGGCCATCCTCCACTGCTTTCCCAGGCCACAGCAGAGAGCTGGCTCAGAACTGGGACATGGGCTCCAGCACTGCAGGCGGCGGCTTTCCTTGACTGTTTTCTTCACCTTTTTAATTTGGAGACCTTTAACAATTTTCCAGCCTCAATTCTTGCACACTTCTAATTGATAATCCACACTTCAGCCAGAGTGATCATTTCAAAATTCGAGTGTAACTAAATTACTTGTCTGCTTAAAACGCATTAATGGATTCCTGTTGCTTTATGGCCCTGGGACTCTTAGCATTATGGATCTGGCCTGGTGTAGCCCGCCCTCTGCCAGACTCCCAACTTTTCTGTTTCCCGCTGCCAGTCTGTGTTCCAGTTGTTGGCCAGCAAAACAATTTGTGAGCTGAACAGCTTGAGAAAAAGCTCTTGCAGTCTTTTCTTACGTCTAAAATGCATTCTCAAATGACTAGGAATAATTAGGCTTGATATTTCATTTGCCTCCATCAGCATGTGTTCCCGTTTTGATATTGTGTTGAATTTTGTCATCACTGGATGTTCTTTTGATAGCCTTCTATCTTATCTATACCAGCTGTGGAGGTCCCGTGTGTTCATCTCACATCGTATCTGATATCTGCTCCCACTGAGAAAAGAAGGCGGTTGGTGTTCTAACAGGAAAAGTGGAGACATCTAACACTATAGTGCCAGTATCTAAGGATCTCCAGCAATAGCATGTGTCATTAATTTCAGCCTTTGATAATCCAAGACGTTTGGAAAATTCCCACCCCCTACTCCTCTGCAGAATTCGCAACTCTGCCAAGTGTGTAGCTCATTGGGATATTAACAAGCTAAATTTTGAGATGTGGAAAAAAGAAATCGTCACATCTTTGCTTCGAAAGAGCATTCAAACAGAGCGGTGTAATGAGGAAGGCAGAACACCAGATTCCATTTCCAGCTTTCCCAGGAGCAAGGGGTGTGATTAGGGACAAATGCCTGCACTTTTCCAGGCCTCAGTTTCCTCATTTATTAAACAGGAACCTTGGCTGATCTCTAAAACTATTTCTAGCAGCAAAGCAAAGCGAACAAAAACTTTGACAATATTTTTTTCAAATTCCTGCCCAACTAGGTGACCATGGACTATTTCCTTTATCGGGAGAAGAAATCAAAATAAACTTCTGTATTTTCCAAAACTAAGTGGCCCTTCTTTTGGGCTTTCAGACCCTCATTGCCTACAAATCAAGTTATGTCCACTTTGAAGTAGTTACAAAAATGGCGGGCACTTTTGGTTCTCACCAGGGACCCTCTGTTGACAACATTTCACAGGCGCTGAGCGTCTTCTGCTTGCTTAGACCAGAAAAGCAGCCTTTCTCCTGGGTGATAGATATCCTAGAGCATTTGCCACCCTAAAGTTAGTGTGTAAAGATGACCATTTTGGAAACTGGAACCAGCTACTGATTGCAGGGAAGGTGACCAGAAGGAGTGGTTTTCGTGCAGAGGGTGTTGCACGGCACGTCAGCACCCAGCACCCTCACCCTTCACAGCGCTCCAGGAGAATGCACCACTCCTCTCTCTGCTTCCAGAAATGCCAGAGACATGGGATGTTGGCACTAGAACCAAATGGAGACCATAGCCTGCATTTCAGCCTGATCCCAATTGGAAATCATGGCACGTTCTGGTGGACTATGTTTTCTGATGAAAACACATTACAAATCAGGATGAAAATATAATTAGAAAAAATCCTATACTTTGAAATTAATACATAAGATACACATACAAGGGAACTTCAAAACTGTTCATGGGACAAGAGAATTAAAATATAAATTTATTTTGGTGCAAGAGTACTTGAAGGCCGGTGCCGCAGCTCACTAAGCTAATCCTCTGCCTTGCGGCACCGGCACCCCGGGTTCTAGTTCTGGTCGGGGCACCGGATTCTGTCCCGGTTGCCCCTCTTCCAGGCCAGCTCTCTGCTGTGGCCAGGGAGTGCAGTGGAGGATGGCCCAAGTGCTTGGGCCCTGCACCCGCATGGGAGACCAGGAGAAGCACCTGGCTCCTGGCTTCGGATCAGCGTGATGTGCCGGCCACAGCGCGGCGGCCATTGGAGGGTGAACCAACGGCAAAAAAAGGAAGACCTTTCTCTCTGTCTCTCTCTCTCCCTGTCCACTCTGCCTGTAAAAAAAAAAAAAAAAAAAAAGAATACTTGAAAGTCTGGGATCCACATTGTGGTGCAGAGTGCCAGTTTGAGTTCTAGCTGCTCTACTTCTGATTTGGCTTCCTGCTATGGACCTAGGAAGGCAGCATAAAATGGCCCAAGTACCTGGGGTCTTGCCACCCATGTGAGAGCCCAGGATAGAGTTCTTGGCTCCTGGCTTTGGCCTGGCCCAGGCCTGACTATTGTAGCCATGTGGGAAGTGAGCCAGCAGATGGAAGGTATTCTCTCTCTCTCTCTCTCTTTTCTCTCTGTGTGTGTGTGAGAGAGACTCTCTTTCAAATAAATAATCTTAAAAAGTAATTCGAAATTAATGCAATTTTTAATAATGTATTTTCTGCATACTTTTAGAAGATCATTTGCTTTTTATAGATTAATACTGTAAATCCCAATACAGTCCAAACTGAAATATATTTTTTATATTGCATATCAAAATTCATGGGACACAATTAAAATAGTAATGAAAGTTTTAGGTTTAAACATTACATTAGAATGAAAACCCATGAGTTACATAGTCAGCTCAACAAGTTTAAAAAAAAAGCAATTCAAGGAAAGAAAAGAAACAAAAGAGCGGAAATTGCTGGAAAAATATTTAGTGCCTTAGAGAGAAACACCAAATGAATAGTTTAGTCTTTGGAAAGCTAATAAAATAGAAAACTCTTTTTTGAGATTTCTCAAAAAAAATAGAGAATAAACAATAAACAATGTTAAAATAAACAATAAGCATATGTGCAAATGCAGCCTAGATAGAAAATAATAAGAAAATATTGTCAACAATTTTGTGCTAATATATGTGCACGCTTGAGTGAAAGGAAGATTTCCCGGAAAAGATATAACATCAAATTGAATTATGGAAATATAATATACCTGAATATTTCACATCACACATGTGTGTGTGTGACTATGTGCTTGCGTGTGTGCATGTACGCCAAACACCACCCAGACTATTTTGCAAATCCTACCAAACAGTCATGAACCAACTATTTCCATCCTAACTGACTGTCCCAGAAAACACAAAGAGAGAAATCTCCCTGGCCCCTTGCTATGGGCTCAGGTAGAATTTGATCCTTAAATCAGCAAAGTACAATATGAGAAAGAAAAATTATACCTCATTCTCCTTTTTCATCATAAATGGAAACTCTTTGAAATAGAATCAACCAAAGTTAACAATGCACTTATTTAAATATATTTTACCACATTCCACACTAAAAAAATAAAAATCATATGATTATCCTAATGGATGAAAGAAAAATGAATAAAATGTAAGCACTCCTAGTTTAATAAATATTATTCATAAACTAGAAATGAGTGACTTCCTTATTCCGGTTATGGAGGCCTCTCAAAAAATTCTTGACAGATGCTGTAAATTATAGAAAAATTTAATACAAATAGGAGCAAGAAAAAATACTCACTATATCCACATAATCTGGAGTCTCATCTAGCACAAGACCAAACATAAATAAATACAGGAAAGAAATGAAAGAAAAAAAAGATCCGACATTGTTATGCAAATTATAATCATAGACATACAGAATACAAGAGAATATGCAGACTGGAAGAAACAAGGCAGTCAGAGAGCTTGTTGGGTAAACGATTCAAAAAAGCAATAATTTGCCTTAACATTGTTCAAAAACAGAAAATGTGAATTTTAAAATGTGGTATTAACAATCAAAATAGAAATAGAAATAGATCTAATCACACTGCGAAAGACCTTTTTAGAAATAATTATAGGGGCCAGCACTGTGGCTTGGTGGGCATCCCATATGGGTGCCATTTGAGTTCCGGCTGCTCCATGTCAAATCTAGCTCTAGTTAATGTGCTTGGGAAAACAGTGAGAATGACACAAATCCTTAGGCCCCTGCACCCACGTGGGAGAGCCCGAAAGAAGCTGCTGAATCCTGCCTTCGGATCGGCTCAGCTCTGACCATTGCAGCCATTTGGGGGTTAAACTGGTAGATGAAAGATTTTCTCTGTCTCTCTGTCTCTCTCTCTCTCTCTCTCCCCCCCTCTCTTTCTCTCTCTCCCTGTAACTCTGCCTTTCAAAAAATAAATAAATCTTTTAAAAAGAGAAATAATTATAAAATTATTGAAAACTATCAAAAAGCTCTATATTGAGAGGCATTGTGTGTCCAGTGATAGTAAAATCAATTTTAAAGATATCAACTCATGATGCAGTCACATTATACAAAGCATGCACCACGAAATGATTCATTACATTACAAGCAACCAATGCACCAAGCACTTACTTTGTTCTGTTTTAGATTTAAAATAGTAATAATAAAAACCAAACCAATGTTTCCATGTGTAAGCAGTAATTAAAAAACTAAAGGCATTTTTCCCCTAGTCAGTTAACCATGCAGGTGATACCATTTCCCAAACATGGTATAATATACAGCTTGAAGATAACATGCAACACTCTCAATTATTTGCATTGGGGGATTTTTATGAGTCAGGGAAGAGTCTCGGTGGCCAAAAATGATTATAAAGTACCCTTGGCTTCTACACATGCGCCTGCTTTGATCTACCAAGCGCTCACAACGCCTCTGCTCTCAAAGCGAAGATGCGGAGGCATGTTTTGTTTTGCAGTGCCGAGTAGTCATGGAAGCTAAAGCCAACCACATCTCTGTGTGGGCCTGAATTTCTACCGTAAGGAACAGAGGAGCTTCTGGCAACACATGGCCCACCTTAGTCAACCCCATGAACCTAGAAGAGCCTCATTCTTTAACCTAGTCCCATTCCTTAAGCTTCCAAAGGAAGCCGTGGATCAGGAGTAAGTTGATAAGGAGGGTAGACAGTAACTGCTTGGACAGCTGGTAGAATCCAGCTTTACTGCTGGCCGACAGTGCGCTTGCTCAGGACTGGGACTTGTTCCTTTAGTTCAAGACCCTTGATTAACCCTGTCAATCAACTGTGGCAACGACAGACATTCAATGCCAGAATCTGGTTCTGAAATGGAATAATATGAACGTTTCACTTTGTCTCTCTCACTGAGACCTCAGTGTTTCTCTTTTAAAAACTTTCCTTTCCCTTTTTCACTGTACTTCCTTCCTCCCCACTCCCCGCCCCATCGTCACCACTCTATTCCTCTATTCTCTTTAGTTTTCCCTTCTCTCTCTTTCTTCTGCTTTTCCTATCTTCTTCTACCTCTCCCACTCCATTTTCTCCAGTTGTGGGTAGATTCCCATGCCTACACCAGTTTCCCTAGATTCTCCTCCTCCCTGACCCTGTTCCCTAGTATTCCCTATTCCTCCTAGTATTCACTCTTCTAAAACGTTTGCACTTTTCAGCTCATGACAGCACGTAGGCCACCATCCTACCATGGAGACATCGCATGGCCCCGGGTGCAGCAGATGCACAAGAATCGAACAAAGACATCACCCAGATGAGGGGACTGTGCTCTGTTCTCTCCAAGCCTCCTCCTCTCTTGGCAAATGTGCTGCTTCATTTTCTTCTGTGTGTAGGCAGATAACATTTCAGATAATCCCCCAGAGACTAATTATCATGAATTAGCCGGGTTCAGTTTTTACTGCTATGTTTTTTATTATTTTATAGTTAAATGTTGGCCTAGCTATGGATACAGAAACTCTCACCAGACCTCTATAGTTAAGTGAATTTATCAACAAGACTATTATACAAATAACTGGATACTCATGTATGCTTATGAAAATTATAATTAGCTGTATGTGCCTCATGAAATTAAAGGCCAATGATTTGTTGATTTCAGAGGAAAACAAGATCCTTGCTGGTGGGAGAATAGAATTTTTGTATTCTTAGTACCAAACATAGTTCCTGGTGTCTAAGAGGCTCTCTCTAAGTGTGTGCTGAAATAAATATGCATCCAATGTATCCTCCCAAGATACCTAAATAAAAAATCAAAAACATTCATATTTCTATATATTCATGTTCCGTCAAATAAAATTTTCCCATAAAAGATCAACATGATGAGTTTTTATTTGATTGAGTTATTGGCATTTGAAAACCACTTGGTAATTTTTGTGACCTGCCTATTCACCATAAAAACTCTGTGGAGGGACAGGATTTTGGCTCGGTGGCTAAGCCAGTTCTTGGGATGCCTGAATTCCATATTGGAGTTCCTGAGTTTGAGTCTGGGGCTCTGCTCTCTGTTCTAGTTTTCTGCTAATGCACACCCTTGGAGGAAGCAAGTGATGGCTCAATTAGTTGGATTCTGTCACCCAGATGGGAAACCCAGATTGAGCTCTTGGCTCTTGGCTTCAGCTTGACCAATCCTTGTCTGTCACAGGCACTTGAACAAGGAACCAATGGGTGAGAAATTCTTTTCTCTCTCTCCCTGCCTCTGTCTCTCTCTCTGTTCATCTCTCTGCTTTTCAAATAAAAATAAGTAAATTTAGTGAAGGAAAAAAACATGTAGATTCTCATAAGGAGCAGTCTTTCCCTGAGTTTAAGACAGATACTAAGGGCAGGCATTGGCACACAGCTTTTTTTTTTTTTTTTTTTTTTTTTAAGGCATAGTGAAAGAGAGAGAGAGAGAGAGAGGTCTTTCTTCCATTGGTTCACCCCCCAAATGGCTTCTACAGCCAGCGCGCTGTGCCAATCCAAAGCCAGGAGCCAGGTGCTTCCTCCTGGTCTCCCATGGGGTGCAAGGCCCAAGCACTTGGGCCATCCTCCACTGCACTCCCGGGCCACAGCAGAGAGCTGGACTGGAAGAGGGGCAACCGGGACAGAATCCGACGCCCCAACCGGGACTAGAACCCAGTGTGCCGGCACTGCAGGCGGAGGATTAGCCTAGTGAGCCGTAGCCCCAGCCTGGCACATAGCTTTGATATGCTGCTTGGGTTACCTGCACCCCACATCAGAGTACCTGGCTCCCGTTCCAGCTACTCTGCTTCTGATCTACCTCCCTGCTAAGGCACCTGGAAGGCAGCAGATGATGGCTCATGTGTTAAAGTTCCTGCCATTCACTTGTGAGACTGGATGTAGTTCTGGGCTCCTGGCTTGGCCTAGCACAGCCCTGGCCATGGCAGACATTGGGAGAGTGAACCAGCACAGAGAAGATCTTTCTCTCTCTCTCTCTCTCCCTTTCTCTCTCCCTCTCCCTGTCTGTCCCACTGCCTTTCTAATAGAAATAGAAATGAATGAAAATAAACATTGTAAAAAAAACAAGGAAGAAGAGAAAATGGTCTATTGTGACTGACATATAATACAAACTTAGCTTTCTTACGAAAGAACGTGAACAGTTAGTATGAGCTGGAAAAATTGTGGTGAAGCAGTATCAAGCGGTCTCTGGCGTTGCCCAGGTCACTTGACCAGCCAGCTTTTCCCAGCTTTCCTGCAGAGACCTAAACCTAACAACTCAACAGCGAAGTGCAGAGCTGGGTTCCCTTTTGCACACCACTCACAAATTCTGGGAGCACCAGCAAGCCCGAGCACAACAGTAAGTGTTTTCACTTATAATTCACAAAGAATTTTAAATGATCATTTCAGGAATCAGAATACTTTGCATCTTTTATAGTTTAGGAATTTTTTTCAAGCTCTGAGTCAAGGGATTTACAGTGAATGATGATGTAGGGTCTCAAAGACCAACACAGGCACTATCCAGTTATAGATTCCCCTCTAAATGTTTTTACGCGAATTTTCATGATTTGGGCAAACAATCATACACATGGGCCAAAATGAATAGATCTCCATGAAGAGAGTGATCAAAATAGTCAAAAGTATTCATGTGGCCCGTACTGAATATTCCACATAGTCATTATGGTGTAATTAAAAGTATTAGACGTGGACAGTGTGAGACATTGGTGGATTCCAAAACCTGCCTTGCCTATAATTATTCCCAAGACCATTCCTGGCCGTTAGCTCTGTCTTCCTCAACCTGCCATTATAGGTTTGAGACTAGAGATTTGTTAGCTTGAGCTAATTCCAGATTTCTTACTGGATTAAGAAGGTCTGGAGGAAGAGAGGTGTAAAGTTATGAAGAACCATGAGCTTAGATGTTAGAACTTTACTTTGAGTCCCAGCTCTCTTTTTTCCTAGCTTTGTAATTCTGGACAAGTTTCTTAAAGTCCCTGGTCTCCAGACACAGTCAGTAATACCAACATTATAGAATTATTGGGAAGATGAAAGAAATAATATATGTGAAGACCTAGAAAATATGTGCAAGCTGACATAGCATACACAGTAATCACAGCTCCGTCAGCTAGACAAAAAAATAGTATTCATTTATGTGTGTGTGTGTTTTTGTTTTTTTTTTTTTTTTTGACAGGCAGAGTGGACAGTGAGAGATAGAGAGAGACAGAGAGAAAGGTCTTCCTTTGCCATTGGTTCACCCTCCAATGGCCACCGCGGCCGGCGCGCTGCGGCCGGCGCACCGTGCCTATCCGAAGGCAGGAGCCAGGTGCTTCTCCTGGTCTCCCATGCGGGTGCAGGGCCCAAGCACTTGGGCCATCCTCCACTGCACTCCCTGGCCACAGCAAACAGCTGGCCTGGAAGAGGGGCAACTGGGACAGAATCCGGCGCCCCGACCGGGACTAGAACCCGGTGTGCCGGCGTGGCAAGGCGGAGGATTAGCCTAGTGAGCCACGGCGCCGGTCCCAAAAATAGTATTCATTTATTCAGCCAATATTTATTGTGCACATAACATGAGCCAAGCACTGTTAATTCCTTGGAGAATTCCTGATGTGGGGTGGGTGGGAAGGGAAGTGTTATAAAAACTGGAGTTGAAAGGTATAGAGTGTAATTGGAAGAAGCCTTGAGTTCCTTAACAGAGACAGCCACATGTTTCTGCCTCTGTAGGACAAACTGTCAAACATCAGAATGTTGATAAAGTTGATGAACGTTAAGACCAGGCAAAGTTAAAATAGGTATTGCTATTGCTATTTCATGCCTAGTTTCTCTGTTGTAAACTTCTCCGCCCATGAATGAGCTATCTCCAGTCGTTTAGATGCTAAAAACCAGAGCCCTAGTAAGGCTGGACAAATAAAATATCCTGGTTAAAAGAGGGAAGGCAAAATACTATAGTTAATACAGCAAAGGAAAGTCTACAAATTTTATTTTCTCTCTCCTTCATTCAGCTGAGGGAATGAAAGTTTCCCAAGGGATGTCAACTGAATTCTTCCAGAAGGATCCTGGAAGCTCTAGTTACCTCAGTCGCTGTATGATAGTCAGAATAAGGGCCCTCCTTCCAGTCCCTGGAAACTATGAATGCTATCTTATATGGCAAAAGAGATTTTACAGATGTCATTAAGTGAAGGATCTCGAGTTGGATTATCTTTATCCTGGATCATGAAAGTGGACCCAATCTGATCACTCAAGGCCTTGAAAGTGAAGAACCTTTGACAGCTGGGATCAGAAAGCGATGTGACAATGGAAGTAGAGTCAGGGATGCTACATTGCTGGCTTTGAGGATGGAGGATGGGGCCAGGAGCCAAAGAATGTGTGGCGCCTCCAGAAGCTGACACAGGCAAGGAAGCAGAGTCTTCCCTAGGGACTCTAGAGGGCTGCAATTATGCCAACATCTTCCTTTTACTCTAGTGAGACCTATGTTGGAAATCTGGAACTGTAAAGTAAAACTTTTGCAAAGTCAATAAATTGTGGTCATTTGTTACAGCATCCAGAAGAAACTCAGACATGGGGGCAAGAAAGTGAGGACTTCAGGCAAGGAGGAAGGAGGGAGCAGGGTCCAGGCAGACTTCTTGAAGGTGCTGGGGTCAGTCCCCTTTGTTGTTCCAGAGTTTGTACTGTACAAATACCACACAGCTGCTGATGAGCCGAAACAGAAAAGGAGCATTGAAATATAATCAGTCCTGCACACATATTAGCTAACATAAAAAATAATAAATAAACTTGGTTGTCCATTCTGGGCATTTCGTTTCTTCCTAAAGATCTCTCCGTTTGGAGTGTGTCACTGACACTGTTCATTACCTTCCTAGAACTTTTTATGAGGTGTCACCATCTTGTTAGTTTTCTGGATTATTTTTAATCCTTTGCTTCATAGTAGAATATCACTGCTTTATTCCACATTGGACTGTAGGCAGAAAGAATGAAAGTATGACAGGTGAACGGAAGGATGATGATCTACTCATCATTGCGTTTCTAATGCTCATTGACTGGAGAGTGAATGGTGGCATTTCCCATCTGGCTTTGGAGGCTGCCATCTGTTCGAGGCTTCTGTGGTCCTCTCAGCCCACACAGACTACCATGGAAAATAGGTAAGAACAAAGAAGGAAGCCTGCACTTCAGCATTGTCAAGGCATGGACTGAACTGGTTGATTTAGAGCACCTAAATTATATATTAAATTTCATTTAATAAATTTCATTGCTCTTTGGGTTAACTTGTGTTTTCAGTTACGGATACCCTTGCATGTTAACTTTTACTGTGATCATAGAACAACATTGAGAATCAAAAACTAAAATTGTCACCCTGCAGGGATGAAAACATAACTGGTTCTAGCCAATGAATCAACTTTGTATACAAAGTCTTTGAAAAGTACAAGGAAAAAGATCCTGAGGGGAGCCAAAGTCCAGCAGATTGGCCCCATCAAAGGTCATATATAAAAAGATTGGGTGGAGCTGGAAAATAATCTAGGAGTCAACATTTTCAGTTTAGAATCTTCAGTTTAGGGTTTTTTTCTTTTTCTTCTTAAGCACCTCGTTTCCCAACAGGCCCATCTGAAAGAGGGTAGGTCCTGGACAAACCCTGCTTTCTTCTTTTTTTCTCAACACCTCTCTCCCCTGCTCCTCCAAAAAGAAAATCTTCACAGTGGTGAAATCAGGTGCAAAGAGTGAGACTCAGCTCTCATCAGCACCCTCTGGTCAGCTGGAGAGGTGGGAAAGGGTCCCCTTCTTCTGCAGCCTTTTCCAGCCAGCCTGCATTGCCCCTGCATTGCCCAGGAGGGCCGCATTTGAGCCTTTAAAAGCTGTCCAAGAGAGTCAGCCCCACCCACAGGAACTAAGTTTATTGCTCTTTCCATCTTCGTGCCTCCTCTCCAGTTCTCCCTGTCCTCTTACTGATGTCTCGCATTTGTCCTCAGACTGTGGCTCCGGTATCGCCCCTAACTCTGCTCCTGGCCTTTCTCTGCTCTCATAGTCAGACACTATTCTGGCCTTGCAACTCTACTCCACCTCTTGCTTCCTAGACCAGATTTGAAATTCATCCTGGATTTCCCAGCAAAGGACTGCCTTGCTCCAAGTTTCAGGTTCATTAACACAGCATGTGACAGGCTCCTTGTGCTGGGGACATCTCTCTGTTTTCTTATTTTTCTTTGTTTTTTTTCCATCTCCTATGATAATCAATGGGTGGGTTACTCAAGATGGAATTCTCCTGGGTTCTTTCCTTTTTAAAATGTTTTCTCCCTGGAAACAAAAAAATGGGGGTTACCAAGGGCTTGAGGAGGGAGAGGATGGAAGTTGTAGTTCAATAGGTATAGAATTCCAGATTTGCCAGATCTTGAGAACTTTGAAACTACATTTACAGCAATGGGAATATGTGCCACATGGCAGAACTGTCACTTTAAAATGGTTAAAAATGGCAAGTCTTAGGTGTGCTATTTATCATGATTCTTTATCAAAGGAGATTTTTAAAAAAATATTTCTCTCCTGAGTTCTGTTCTTTATGCTTTTGGATGGTAAATTAGATGTCAAATGTAATCAAATACTTATTCACTTGAATTCTTTACAAATAGAAGCTACCAAATGGACCTTCTTTGGGGTTTGTCTGAATTATTATTTCTTACTTCACAACAATATGGAAAGATACATCCCACAAATAATAGTTGAGCACAAACTAAAGATACCTGAACACTGCCAAAGACCAGCAGAAATTCAAAGAGGAATTGCACACAAGCCATTCTCTCCTGAAATGCATACCCTCCCACAATCATAACAATGATAGAACTATCACTAAGGTTATTCTGTGAAAGGAACTCTTGTATGTGATACATTATTCTTTCAACAACTGGATTAAATAAGTAATTTTTATCCAGTTCTAGTTTTTTTTTTTAAATTGGGGAAAACTTGTATCTACTTGGAAAGCAAAAATGGAATTAAGCTCTACTAAAATGGGATTAATGTCTATTAATGTCTATGTGCCAAGAAAAGTGTTGAGGAATCTTACACATGACATTTCATCTCCATTTTACAGATAAGAAAATTGAGTCTCAGCCAAGTTCTGAGAATTGCCAAAGGCTAATAAGACATAGAGATGGCTTTGGAAAGTGGCATCTGGCTGACCCCCAAGAGCGCATGAGTCTTCCCATGTGACAACACTATAGGTTGGGAAATAAGATTCGGTGTGCTAGAAATTCTATAAGAAATAATGTGGGACATGGGCAAAAAAGAGATTTACCTCTCAGTGGGGTTGGTGAGGTCTGAAAAGTAATCTAAGAAGGAATAACAACATAAACAAAGGAGCAGAGGAGGAACATAGGGTTTGCATCTTGGAAACAAGCTGAAAGGTGGGTTGGAATTTTCCAGCCAAGCAGTAGAGCAATAGGAGACCAGACAAGAGAGCAACATAAGGGTCTGGGCCTGTGTGACCCTGAGGTCAGTCTAAGGGGTTTGGACTTCAATATCTGCATGATAGAGAAACATTCAGATTGTGTCAGCAGACAAATTACAGGACCATATGATACGCTTTAGGTGTGTTCCTCTAACAAATGTGTATGAAATGGATTGGGGAGAGGTTAGGATAATGGGGAAAAATAGTCAAACTTCTCTCTCTTTAACTCTATCTCTTTTTAGGTTAACATTCAACTTGACATGGGAGATGTGTCCTCAATAAAATCCAGGATTCAATACTGTATTTGTCTGAGACTGCTTGTTTTTAGGTGATTTAAATATGATTCTTTTAGAACCCTCTCTCCTAAAAGTCTGTAGGTTTAAAACATAATTTGAACTTCATTTTCCAGGGAGGAATCCAATTTGGCTTTTGTTGTTTCTGGTCGGATATTATATGGTGTTTTTTTTTTTTTTTTTTTTTTATTGCAAGCCTTTAGAATGGTTCACAGATGTTGCTGCTAAAATAGATCCTCTTGGAACTATTTGGTTTGAGAAAATCTCTGTTGTCATGGATTAAATTAATAGAGACCTCTTTTTTAAAAATTCAAGGCTGTAACCACATTTAGGAGGTAATCATAGTTCCTTAAATTCAAATAAAGCAATCATGGGGACAGGCAACATTTGGAATACTAGCCATAGGTCCATATTATGGCACTTATGCTTGAGTTATGCTGGCTTTATATTAAAGACCATCTTTCCCAAGAAGACAGGGATCAGCCAGGATAGTATTTTTACAAATTAAGAAATTCATGCCACATTTGGTCAACTGCACTGGAGAAATAGTTATTAGAATATCTGTGGCTTAAATTATACATGTGGACACACTGAAATCCAACAGACAATTCACCATTAGAATTATTTTACAAAATATCAAATTCAAGTATCAACTAAACATCAGCTGGGTCTTGCAAAACCTCACATTGCATTTAGGCAGCTCTCAAAAGATTCTTTATTGGTCTCTTTCACTCCTCCCCACAGCCATTGCTGCTAAGTTCACATCTTCCTTGTCACCCATAGATGAAGGACTTGCCTATCTACATGTTCACTCCCATGTCTCAAGACCCAAATCCACAACACATTATTATGCATCTTCCTATCTGGCATGTGACAATCCAGATGTCCAAATCAATTTACCATTTTATCCACAATGTGGTGCCCAATGTAGGATCCTGTACATCAGCAGTTTCAAGATAATATTTCTGGAACACGAATCTTCTAGAGGCTTAAATTCTACAAATGGGGTAGACTTTTGACACAGCAGTTAAGAACTCCACCCAATATTGGAGTGCCTTGTTTAAGTCCTGACTCTGCTTCCTAGTCCAGTTTTCTGCAAATATTTAAATTGGGAGAAACCAGTTGATAGCTCAAGTACTTGGGTATCTACCACCCATGTGAGAGACTTAAATTGAGTTCCAGGCTCTTGACTGCAGCCTGGTTCAGCCCTAGCTGTTGGGGGTATTTGGTAAGTGAACCAGCAGATGAAAAATCTCTCTCTCTCTCTCTCTCTTTCTCTCTCTCTCTCTCTCAAGGGCAAAATGAAAATAAATAAATAACATTTTTTAAAATTGGAGATTTATGTTTAAATGAGTCTGGAAAATTTTACACAAAAATCACACTTTTTGGAGTTGGCAATTAAAATTAAACTTCTAATATCTCTTAGGTCTCCCACACTAGAAACATGTTTTCAAATTTGTTTATCCCAGTATATCAGACTCCTTTCTTTTATGACATCTAGTAACATTTCCAAAAACTCATGTTGACAAGAAGCATTTTCAGAGTAGCCCTTGCCTCCTCCTGGGTCATAAGTGCTGTAGACAACATCATCTCCTTGTGGTCTTCTACCTAGGAGTGCATCTAGAGGCAAATTGCCTGAATTCACTTCCTGACTTCACCACCCACCAGAACTGAGACCTGATCAAGTTACATCATCTCTCTTCTCAGCTTCTACATCATTAAAATGGTTGGCCTTGTGTGACGCCCCTCTAAAGCAGGAAGTAGCTATAGAAGGTATGATGATTCTACGTCCTTCAATATCCCTTAGGATTAAGGGCTGGAATCTCTCTGAGGGGCGAATGATGTGCACAGGCAGATAGGCTAAAATCGATTAGATTTGTAAGCTGGAGTCCACACTCTCCACCCTCCATCTCATGCCCCTACCTGACCCCACCTGTATGCCCACCTGCCAATCAGACTACATAACCACTCCCCTTTGGGAGTGAATAAAAGGCCCAGAACACAGTGGGCCCGTCCCTCTTGTTGCCCGAGCCTTCAGGACATGTGGCCTGCTTTCTTGCCTGCATGCTTGCCACACGTGGCTCGCCCCTGGCCTACTTGCTGCTTTGTATGGATCCAACTTAGCTCATAGACTTCTCTTTCTCCCCTAAATAAAGCCCTCACTCTCCTGCACATTTCTCTCACTGAATAAAATCCTTAAAACTTAAAAAAAAAAATGATTGGCCTTTCTTAAAGGATTGTAAGGACTAAATGAATTAATGTACTTGATATACTTAAAAAGTGTCTGGAACATAGTAGCTTTTCAGTAAATGTTCATTTTTATTATTGCTCTTGTTACCTCTAAAATGCCTCTATTTATTTATTTGAGAGGTAGAGTCACACTCAGAGAGAAGGATAGACAGAGAAAAATGTCTTCTATCTGCTGGTTCATTCCCCAGATGGCTGCAGTGGCTGGAGCTGAACCAATCCAAAGCTAGGAGCCAGGAACTTCTTTCAGGTCTCCCATGCAGGTGCGGGGGCCTAAGCATTTGAACTGTCTTCCCCTGCCTTCTCAGGTCACAGTAGAGAGCTGGATCAGAAGAGGAGCTGCCGGGCCACGAATAGGTGCCCTTATGGTATACTGACGCCACACGTAGAGGCTCAGCCTACTACGTGACAATGCCAGTCCCAAAATATCTCTCAAATATTTGCTAGTTCCAAAGGTTTTGATGCTCCCATACTTTACATACTCATCATTTTTTTCCTGAATTATAATTATTGTTATTGTTAATAATAATAGCAATTTGCACTAAGTTTGGCTCTTTATAAATTTATTTGATGTTTTCTTATACCTTATGCAATTAGCATAAAAATACTTCATTTACTCTTCTCACAGTCTCTCTCCTTGGCAATTCATTCACCATACTTTCATTTAATTCTTTAAAATATAAATCTAATGCTGCCATCCCTATGCTCACGAATGTTAAATGATCTTCCATTATAATAAAGGAAATAATAAAGGGAATAATTAAGGGAAGTAGCAGCCCCACACAATGACGGACACACAGCTACTGCATACTCCCCACTGCACTGTGTTACAGCCTAGACTCTGGGACTCTCCTCCAGTATTCAAGACGACAATGTACTTTCACAGCACCTGGTTTGACTGGCTCTGTTTTGGTTTTACTTTGAAAACCCTTCCCTCCTTGTGCTTCTTAAAAATCTTACTTGCTCTTTATGCCCACCTCGAATTTCACATGCACTATGAAGTATTTCTCAACTCTATTCAATCTGTATTCTCCTTTTGACTCTACTTGTGAGCACATAAATGTGTGTGTGCATACACATAAACATAACATAAGCATTATACTATACCTCACACAATTAATTATGCACAGACTGTCTTCAAGTTCAATTATAAGAGGTTATGTCTTATTCGTTCTTTTATATTTTATAAGCAAAGCACAGCCCCTTATGTTTCATAGGTGCCTATTTATATATTGACTAAATTTACCTATATAGACAGCTTCTTACACTTCATTAGTACATACCACATTTTACACAAAAATTGCACCTATAAGAATTAAATGGTTGGTAATTCTTTCCTTGTCAAAAGTTTCTATCTTTACAAAAGAAAGCACAATGAGACTCCTGTACCAGGGAAATGGGCCAGTATCTTTACATAAAAATACAATCACGTGGAACTTTTGCAAAACACGCCTACAAAATACACCTGTGTCCACCAAGCTCCCTTGGATTCTGGCTTCTTGGGATATTATCATATTTTAATTGGGATTATCTTGGAATAAAAATAGAGGCCAATTAATATCCGAGCCCTATAAAAATCATATCTCCATTTTTCCAATGGGGACTTCCTGGTTGGCTCTCGAGAGGTGATCTAATCTATAGTCTCACTCCCTAATCTAAGTTCACTTGCAGGTCAGATGTCCCCAGTTTGTTTCTTGTTCAATGACCTCATCTCCTTCAATGGAGCTGCTCCTCTGTCAAAATGCTGCTATTGGAAAAATCCCCCTGGAGACTCACTACAGAGGCAAACTTCCACGTTGAAAGTACAGTTATCCCTGCTGTGCATCGTTCTCAGTGCCTCCTGTCCTGGCTGTTGCTTGGCTAGAATTAGGAGGATTAACTCTTCCATAAGCCTTCCATTTTCCTACCAGTGCATCTGGTTAATCTGCAATCCCACGTCATATTGAAGTAGGAGATGCCTCTGTGCCATGCAAAGTTCTGGGCCAGCTTTGTGCACCACTTTCTCTTTGTCCTAAGTTTTGACTGATTCACACCTAATATGCATGATCTAATGATCTGTACCTCTTAGCCATTACTGCTTCCCGTGGATAGTTCAATTCCATTTTGTCAGTTAATAATAAACTATTATCTCTCCCTGCTACACTTCTGCCAAGAGTTTTTTTCCAGAAACGACTTTATAGTTATTATCTAATCTTTATAAAACCATGGAGGAAGTTTTCCCATCTAACAGACGGTAAATGATTAAGAAGCAGACAGTTAAAGAACTTGCTCAAGGTAACATGGCAATTCAGTGATGGAGTAATACCGAGTGTGTCCAATGTTCATTGTCCAATTGTTCTTTCTCTGTAATTCAATCTGCAAATACTTTCATAATATTATCTGAGTTTAAGTTTATATACAGCTGCCTCATTTTTCATACAAATCATTGAGTGGCCAAATAAAAAGAGAGGGTACCTATGAACTTAAGGAATAGCGTTGTAAGTGGTCTCTGGAGAGGTATATGCTGATTTCATTATTATTGTGCACTCGGCCTGGGGGATATTCACACATCTATTGAAACACTCACTTGAATACAAAACATCTTACAACCATAGGTCTAATAATGTAAAAAGAACTATGAAGACTTTCCTGGAAATTATACAAATTACCAAAAGGATTTTGAGGGCTATAATTTAGTTTTTTTAAGCTAAAAATATTTTTCAAGAATACATTTATATTCATTTCAGTGATACACTCTCACATTTATTAACAAGTATAATTTGTTATTGAGAAACAGCTAGATGAAAGAAGTGAGAAAAATGTCCAGGCAGGGGATATTTTCACATTGCTGATAGCTCTTAACCATATTAATATTTTGTGCATAAATAATAGATGTCTAGAAAGCACTTTCTCACTTAATCTTTTTAGTATTTTATTTTCTCACATTCAATATGCTCCTTTTTTCTAGAAGCTCTAAAATCATCTTACAACTTAGAGTCTATCATAATTCAATTCCTCATCATTTTGCAAGTATTTACAAAGCTTGTACATTCCATTAGGTATTAGAGACCTAGCCCACCAGAGCCTAAGTCCCCCAATAGAATAAGGGTTCAATAAATATTTTCTGTGGGTAGGGGGGTGCAAAGAGGAATATGAGGTTGCCTCTGTCTTCTCGAGTGTCCATTTGGAGACAGACCTATGGTTGATAATCACCTATGGTTGATAACCAGGAACAAACTGATTTTCAAGCCAACAAAACCTTAGTGTGTGCAGTTATCTGAAAATCAATGTGTATAACTTCACTGTGTAAATCATACATATGAAGCTGGATACATTTCACGTCTTTTCAGTCGCACTGCCACACTCTGAAAATCTTACTGCTATATTGCTTCACTCCCATCGTGGCAGGCTTCCGCCGTGCACAAGGATCATTGCTCAACTTGAAGTGTCCAAACACATATTTTTGCTTTTGTTTTTTTAATTCACTGTAAAGAAAATGGGCTTGGAAATCAGTCACTGCTGAGATGAATAGATTTTGCTAAACTGTCCTAGATTCTGAGGGCTTTATGAGCAGCTAGACTTAGAGGGCTGATTATAGAGTATGTGGTATCCTTTGCTCACCAACAACCCTGCTCTTTTCCATTTTCTAGGTCTACAGAGAGGCAACATTCCCAGCATTCCTTGCAGTCAGATGTCAGCACATGGTTAAATTCTAGGTGATGGGATGGAAAGGGAAGTGCTGTGTGCCACTTCAAGGCCAGGTTCTCACAAATGCTCTTGCCTTCTTCCAGATGTCTGGGATGGAGGAAATCCTGGGATACTCTTGGAAGCTACACATTGAACAGGGCAGAGCAATGGCCAGACCGAGTCTCTGAGTTTCTGCATGGAGCATAAAGTAGCTTATTTTCCAAGATAGCTGCCATCAAGTTCTTCCTGACCTACAGGCACGTGCCATTAGCTATCAACAGACAGAGTCTGTTATTCTCTTCCTTTTCAATCCAGGCTCACTTAATTGACATGATTATTTAACAGAATGAAGTGCCATTCTGAGACTGCCTTGAACTCCCATTTAGGTTTCCTAGAAATCCTCTTTTATACTACTAGGAAGGCTAAGGGGTCCTGTTGAGTGGCCCCAAAAAATCAACATTGACTTTCCAGCCATATGTGCAAATCTCCATCCCAACACTACCCTGCAAATGTGCATGCATAAGAAATACACTTCCTCCTGCTTTGAGCCTACATGTTTGATTTAATTGTTATTCCAGGGAGACATGTATCTTCCTTTTTCCATGCAAGTATTGCTAGAAGATACAAGTGAAAAGATTGCAAGAAGAGAGAGGGTGAGAGACAAACTGTCATGGTTGCCCCTCTCTGGACTGACGTTGCGGAAGTGAGGAAAAGAATTTCACACTACTCAGGGAAGCCCTCAGAGCAGAAGGGCCCTGCCAAGCTTCCAATGGGAAGGAGAGGAAAGGCCCTTGCAGGTCGACATTGCCGTCTTGGGGCACATTGTGCAGGGAGGGAGTTCACACACACACAAAAGGGCCTCACAAGTGGAATACCCAGAGCCCGGCAGTTCCCACATGTCCCCAGAGTGGGAGTGGGGCACTGCTAGCTCTCAAGGGAGAGCTGAGCTGGAGAAAATCTGTTGGGGTGAACCAGGTGGTCAAATGATGCCAAAGCCAAGAACCGGAGAGTTGACAGGGACAAATTTGGAGGCATAGCCATTTCCATCAAGAAGATGAGAGCAGCCAGGAATTGGGAGAGTATGGCTGTGTCCCAGTGAGAGGCCAGCCTGCAAGTTTCACAAGCACTAGACTTCAACAGCAGACACCCCTAGACTGTGACGGGACACAGGGCCAGCACCAGTTGGGCAACATCTGTTGCTCACCCAGACATGGCCAGAGCAGTTCAGAACCCTTCTCCGTCACCGCGAAGTCAACTGAACCACACCTCCCTGTGTGTCTCAACCTTTGCTTAAAGGAAGTTAGGGGAGAGACGGTGAGGGAATAAAGAAAGTCTGTGCATTTTCTCCCAGTGAGACTGAGAATATTTCTAAAGAGATCTTAAGTGATTTGATCAGAAAACACCAATTAAGTCTATAGTATCATGTCACTACCTAGCATTGTGGGGGCTTAAGAAGGAAATCAGATTAGTTAAAGGAAAAAAAAAAAGGAGAGCACATTTTTTCTATGCTTTGGAGCATAGTTTGAGAGTGTTCATTACCCCATTGGGTAGATTTAGTCACTTCAGTTTTCTAGATATGCAAGCAAAACTATCAACAGCAGAATTATATCCTCTTTCCGAACTCAAAGTAATGATATTTTTCTGTAGATTCTATTGCCTCCTGTTCCCAAATTCTACATTTATTATTTGATTTAAACTCTAAATATCAATCTTTAAATTCATTTTGGAATCTAGATATGACTATAGTGGAAGAAGGAGAGAAAGAGTAAATGTATTTTTAAAGGGTGTGCCACCACACACGTAAGTTACATGAATCCTACCGGTAAATATTTTCTACATATTTGTACGCACACAGGTCAACATTACAGAGTGCATGTGTGTATGTGTACAGAATTGTGTCATAATATGCAAAGAATTTATTTAGTTTGCCTTTCTTGTGGAACTATGGATACCTGATGATTGTTTTTTTTAGGCTCGGGGTGCTTGTTCCCAAGGAGGGATGTATGAAGAGCACTGTGGCTTGTTTGCCAAATATTCTCGTCATGTGAGACGCACCCTGGTAGGAGGAAACGAAGGACTCCATCACAGCAGACCTTTGGGGAAACTGAAAGTTTACTTGGAGTTAAAAGAAAGTTTAGGGAACCTGTGATCTGCCTGCGGGAATAATAAATGAGTGTTAAATAGCTGTTAAGAACATGGTATCTTACAGTGCCAGGTAGATTAACTTCCCCAAGCAGCTTTGTAACACTGTGGACATTCCCTGTAAGAATTATAAGAGCCTTATGGGCTCCACGGAATAAGGGAGACTTTGTTCATGTGGGGTCTCAGCTGTTCTTGACTATACGAGGAAGTGACCAACAGTGGTGACCTTACGGATGATCTGGCTAGAGGGAAATGCTATTGGCAACCATTACTCTGGGTGCACACAGCGAGGAGCACATCTTAAGAGCTTCAAGGGAGCACCACAGAAGAACTAAGGAAAGGGATTCACCGAAGGGGATTTCTTGCACACTGCCCTCTTTCAACAGTGAGCTTTTCTTAAGCAAGAAGGAGGGAAATTCACATTTTCTACCTAATATCAATGGTGGGGACACGAATAGGAAAGTGAAGTTTTTTAATAAAAAAAAAAAAATGAGGCCAGTGCCACAGTTCACTAGGCTAATCCTCCGCCTTGCAGCGCCGGCACACCGGGTTCTAGTCCCGGTCGGGGTGTCGGATTCTGTCCCGGTTGCCCCTCTTCCAGGCCAGCTCTCTGCTGTGGCCCGGGAGTGCAGTGGAGGATGGCCCAGGTGCTTGGGCCCTGCACCCCATGGGAGACCAGGAGAAGCATCTGGCTCCTGCCATCGGATCAACGTGGTGCGCCAGCTGCGGTGGCCATTGGAGGGTGAACCAACGGCAAAGGAAGACCTTTCTCTCTGTCTCTCTCTCACTGTCCACTCTGCCTGTCAAAAAAAAAAAAAAAATTTAAAAAAATGAGTGGAGTTAGCAGCTCAGAAAGTTCAAATTCAATTTCAGGTCTACACACAGACTCTGCCTACAGCTTCTCACCTCCAGTGGAGCAGGGAAACAGTGTTGCTGGGGGCAGAAGTGGTGGTGAGAAAAGATCTGCCCCGGTAACCTTATGCTAAAGTCAACATAACCGCAGTTAACAGTCCTCTTCTCCATTTCAGGTACCAACTGGAAAGCTGTCAAATGTAAAGGGCTTATTTTGAACAAATTGCCGGCACCAGTGAAAGAATTTTTTTGTTTTACTAATATCATTCTTGAACCCAAGCTGAAGAGCGGCAGGCAGCCTGATCTTTCAAGAAGTCCCAGCAATAATGGGAAGAAACGACTGGCACAGCAGAGAGGCGTGTTCAGTTCATCTGTTGGGTCTTCCCTGAAGTCTAAAGTTTAATTAGGTATAAAATTTCCCAGCTCAAAGTACTCCTTGTGCCTCCAATCATTGTTCTTAGGGTATAACTACAACTCTTCAATGACAGAAACTCTATTCTCTAAGTTACCATTTTGCTATATTTGACCCACACACATTTTAAATGTTAAGTTATTCATGCCCCCAAAGTCATTTTTCAGATACATATTTTTCCAATGCTAATTTCAGTTCTAACTCTCGAAGAAGATGACATGTTCATGCTAAGTACAGTTGTACTTTTGTTATTTGATAGGCAGTCTAACCACTTGGCAGATCTTCCTCAGTCTTTCTTCTTCCTTTTCCTTTGTATTTAATATCTTTTGACCCAGTAGATTAGCTTTTGAATGACAACTTGACTTAAGAAGAAATCTAGGAATAATAACGAAGTCCCCTTTGGAGTGACTTAATCACAGAATAAGCAAAGAATCAGAATCGGATCTGGAAAAACTCTTTATCTCTTTCAGAAGTTCTTCAGTCAAATAAATCTCCATTGATATTTCTTATGAAAAACAAAGAAACTGGAAATAGCAGCTCTTTGAGCCATGATGCTGGATTTGTTGAGTGGATGGATTCTGTAATTATATGGGCTCTTAAGTCCAAGAAAAAGTGGCCTCCATAGCCTATTGCTGATGGCAAATGTTTCTAGAAGGATCCTTTTAGAAAGAGCAGATAAGCACAGTCAGTTTTCATGCAATTTCTCTTTCACCTTTCACTTTGTACACCCACTGATGAGCTATATGTACAATGGACGTGCACCTGACCCAGTGAGATTGCTTCTATTGGTATTTTCTCCTCAGTGTCCCAGGGAGAAGTTGAGAGTATTGCTCATCTGTTCAGCCTCCATTTGGTGAACAAACTGTATTGTATGGTTGTAAGGTAGAAGAAAAGTAGGTTTGAAAACTAAATCAAAAATACTTTTAGGAGCCGTTGAAAATAGGAAGGGATGGTACTGGCATTGTTCTGTAGAGGGTCAAGCTTCCACCTGCATAGCTGACATCCCATATGGACACTGGTTCATGTCTCAGCTGCTCCACTTCTGAACTGGTTCCCTTCCAATCCAGCTCCCTGCTAACGTGCCTGGGAAAGCAGTAGAGAATGGCCTAAGTCCTTGAGACCCTGCACTCATGTGGGAGACCTAAAAGAATCCCCTAGTTTCTCGTTTCAGATCAGCTTTGCTCCAGCCATGTGGTCATTGAAGAGTGAACTAGCAGATGAAAGACCTCTCTCTCTCTCTCTCTCTTTCTCTCTCTCTCTGTAACTCTTTCAAATAAATAAAAGAAAGGAAAATATAAATCACTCCTCTACTCACAACAATACAATAGTGAGCCATTTTAGTCTGAGTAAATTTCAAAGCTGTCACTGTGGTGTGAGAGATTTTTTTCCAAGGATGGTCATACAATATCTCCTGGATATTAAACTTTTGTAAAGTCTTGTCATTCCTCCATCAAGAAATGGAGCCCATGCCTCTTCCTATTGAACTTGGTCAGGTCTGCAGACTGACAATCTGTAGAGTTCATCAGAAGTGATGTTCTGTGACTTCCCAGACCAGGGCACATAGCATCATGCATTGCCCCCTTGCTCTCTTGGGAAGCTCACCCTTGGGAACCAGCCACCGTTCTGTGAAGAACCCAAAGATGCCTGTAGAGAGATCAGAAAAGGGAGTAACAAGGCCCATGGCTCATCACGCTAGCTGAGATCCTAGACTACAGCCAGCGCCATTTTGCTAGGATGTGACTCAATCATCCTTCACCCCCTGGCCAAGCCAGCCATTTGATGCCATGTGGAGCAAAATGAGCCGTTCCCACCAATCCTTACCTGAATTGCAAATTTGCAAGCAAAATAAATACTCGATGTTGTTTGAAGTCACTAAGTGTGGTGGTGATCTGTTATGCAGACTTAGGCTGATACATGCGCTACACGAGGTCCTTTATAAGATGACTCGCAGTTGCTCTCCTGTTTCTTTTTCTTTTTAATCTCACTTCTTCCACATTTTCTCTCATCTACTTCACTCTGAACATTTGTCTGAATGTGCTAAGCATTTCTCTACTTCAGGGATTTTTATACTTACCCTGTTGTCCACCTGAAACATTTTTCTTCCTTTTATCTCCACACCTTGTTCCCTTACCTCTTCAAAGTCTGAGATCAATACAATTCTATCAGTGAGAACTTTTCTGGATGTTTTGCTTACCACCAACTTATGCATCGTTTGTTGGGTTAGTTGTTTCTATTTCCCTATAAAAATATAAGCAACATGAAAGAGCAGAAATTTTCTGAGTCTCAAGGCCTTATAATGGTTGTAGGAATCAATAACATTTTTATAAACATTTACTTAAAATTTTGTTTTGTTGAATATTTTCATTATTCACTTCTTTTTTAAAGTTCATTTTTAATTGATTTTTTATTTTAAAGGCAGAGAAGTGGAGAAAGTGAGAGTGACAGTGACAGCAAGTGAGTGAGAGAGATCTTCTATCTGCTGATCTAGTGCTTACTAGAGTTGGGCCTAGGCCAGGCCAAAGCTGGAAGCCAAGAATTCCATCTGGGTTTCCCATGTGGGTGGTAGGGATCTGAGTAGGTTAGCTGTTGTCCTATGCTCTGAGGGTATGCATTTACAGGAAACTGGAAGGGAAGAGGAGGCAAGACTTCATCCCAGGAATTCCAATAAGGAATGCAAGCATCCCAAAGAGCGGCTTAGTCCACTGCTTCACAGCAGCCACCCCTATTCATTTCCACATCCAGTAAGTCTTAGGTGTGCTTAGGGATTTTTTAAGCTCCCTTTTTGTCAGTGTCTTTACTGGTGATGGCCCATTCTCCCTTGCTGCCAGTCCAGTCCTGTGACAACTTCATTTCCTATCTTTTAAGAAGGCCAGCGCTTGGCTTAGTGGGTAAGGCCTCTACCTGCAGTGTCAGCATCCCGTATGGGCATCAGTTCACATCCTGGCTGCTCCACTTCTGATCCAGCTCTCTGCTGTGGCCTGGGGAAGCAGTAGAAGATGGCCAAGTGCTTGGGCCCCTGCACCCATGTGAGAGACCTGGAAGAAGCTCCTGGCTCCTGGCTTCAGATCGGGACATCCCTGGCCATTGCAGCCAACTAGGGAGTAAACCAGCGGATGGAAGATCTCTCTCTCTCTCTCTCTCTCTCTTTTTCTCTCTGCCTCTGCCTTTCAAATAAATAAAATAAACTGTTAAAAAATAAATTAAAAAGTTTTAAAAAAGAAGGCATACATTGCACAGTGGCTCTTGTGTATTTAGTTCACTTTCCACAAAAAACTAAAATCATTAAAGTTGCCAAAGTGAAAGGAAATTTAAGTTCTTTCCCAATTGTTCTAAATATTTTCTCATGTTTGTCCATCTGCTTTTCCCATTTGAACTAGAGTATTCCTATTTTCCTTTTTTAAAAAGATTTATTATTTATTTGGAAGTCAGTCTTACAGAGAAAGAGGGAGAGACACAGAGAGAGACAGAGACAGAGACAGAGACAGAGAGCTCTATCTGCTGGGTAACTCCCCAGCTGGTCCCAATGGCAAGTTTGAAGCCAAGAGCCAGGAGCTTCATCCAGGTTTCCCATGTGGGTGGCAGGGGCCCAAACACTTGCTCCATCTTCTGCTGCTTTCTTAGGCACATTAGCAGGTAGCTGAAATGGAAGTGGAGCAGCCAGGATGTGAACTGGCACCCATATGGGATGTCAGAGCTGCAGGCCAAGGCTTTAACCCACTGAACCACGGCACCAGCCCCAGGGATTTACATTTTTAATAGATCACTCAGTCTTCTGTGTTGGAAAATAGTAAACAAGATAAAACAGGGCCAACAGTAAAGAGGTGGCTGCTCTAGCAAGGTGTGCTGTGAAGGTGCCTAGGACTAGACTTGTAACAGTAGAGAGTGTGTAAAATGGGAAGATTACAAATCCATTCCAAAGATGGAACCCGGCGGACTTGCTAAGCGATAGTGGTAGGGTCAGTGAGGAAGAAAGCAGTCGAGAATAACTCTTACTCTCCTTAAAACATAGATACCCTCTTCTGTTCTAAGTGCCTGGCTTTTTTCACACAAGCTCTCCAAACCCATTAACAATTTTAGAAAAATTGAATAAAATACTCAAATAAAGCCTGATTAAAGGCAGCAGAATGTTCTGAATGCCCCCAGGTCTTGAGGAGTTGAGATATCAAAGGGAAGGGAATCCCAGGAGGTGATCCCAATATTTCCTGCTACATTTTCCACTGAGACATTTGTCCATTTGTAACTGGAGCATTTTTGAACATCAAGAAGTGGAGGAGAAATGGGAGGCTAACTGGTGAAGAAGAGGAACAGAGCTGTAGGTAATCTCAAGGGGATACACAGAACTTAGAGTTCAAGGCTAAGACAGTACCTAAAGGCACAGGGCAAAAAAATTACAAAATGGTACAAAAAAGTGAGCTAAACATTTGGTGCTTTCTCTTTTTGGAAGAAAGCTTCCAAAAAGCTGAGAGCCTGAGAGGATAAAATGCGACAAAGAGGCCAAAAAGTGAAGCAGAGCTTTCAATAGTGTCACAGTATGGGTAGGCAAAATCGAAAATCCAGAGGTTGCCAAGGACAAGAAACCATGATAAACAGATGTACAGCAAACCACTGAAATGCCTACATCTCAGGAAAAAGAGAAAACCTGAAATAAATTAGCCTTTACAAAAACTACAACTCAGCATAGAATTATTCTAACTGCCTGCCGGAAGTAAAAATGCATTCTTTATATATCATGCATATCTATAATCTCTCACTGACAATATATACAATTCAATCACGAGTTTTCAGGTACAATGAAGGATAAGAGCAAGAAAAAACAGATAATAGAAATAGACCTACAGATGATATGATTAAATTCATGAGAATTGGATTAGAGAATTAGATTAGAGAACAACTGGGTTTATGTGTTAAAGATAATTGGTGACAGGGGCCGGTGATGTGGTGTAGTAGGTAAAGCTCCAGCCTGCAGTGCCAGCATCCCATATGGGTGCCAGTTTGAGTCCCAACTGCTCCACTTGCGATCCAGCTCTCGGCTATTGCCTGGGAAAGCAGTAGAAGATGGCCCAAGTGCTTGGGCCCCTGCACCCATATGGGAGACCTGGAAGAAGCTCCTGGTTCCTGGCTTCGAATCAGCGCAGTTCTGGCCATTGTGGCCATCTATGGAGTGAACCAGCAGGTGGAAGACCTCTCTCTCTTTCTCTCTGCCTCTTCTTCTCTCTCTGTGTAACTCTGACTTTCAAATAAATAATCTTTTTTTTAAAAAAAAAAAAAACATAATTGGTGACTGAGTGGAAATTCCAGCAGAGGGAGTAAAAAGTAATTTTTTTTAAAAGTAGGATTTCTGGAATTTAAAAATACAACAAATTTAATAAGAAACTTAAAATATATTTTTAAGATAACATTAAGCACAGATAACCATTACATGTTAAAAGATTAGTGAAGAGAAAAATGTCCCAATTGACACACACACACACACACACACACACACAGAGAGAGAAAGAGGATAGCAACAAATTTAAAAGGCATCATGTACATAGCTAAAAGATCTAAACTGTATGTTATTTGGACTACTACAAGAATGAGAGAAAGAGAGATTGGGCAGAAATAATGGTGGTCAATTTTGTAAAACTATTAAAAACTATCAAGTCACTGACTCAAGAAGTGATATGGAGGCCTGCTTTGTGCACAGTGGGTTAAACCACCACCTGCAATGCCGGCATTACACACAGGCACTGCTTCGAGTTCCAGCTGCTCCAGTTCTGATCCAGCTCCCTGCTAATGTGCCTGAGAAAGCAGCAGAAGATGAACCAAGTCCTTGGGCTCCCACCACCTATGTGGGAGACCCAGATGGAGTTCTAGGCTCCTGGATTCAGCCTCGTTTAGCCCCAGCTAAAGGGGGCACTTATGTAAGATAAACATTACAACCGAAATAAATCTTCAAGCAGATTACTTGCATCATTGTATGTTGATTCCAATTCTCTTGCTTTCTTCAATTCTTTGTAATGATCAATTGTGTTCAGAATATGTCATTGACTTTGCAAGGTTATCATCACAAGTTACATTATTTTCACTCTACTAGTGTTACGAAATGTTGTGAATACATTTATGCCAGCAGTGTAGTGATCTTTACAAGGATTTTGACAAAAATAATTTTCCAGTTAAGTGCTGATCACTTATAAACTTCTTGATTCCTTAAACATTTAAATGAAACATGATTTTATAGTAGGTATAACATACCAATAATATTATGTACTCTTTTTGACAATGCACTATGTGCCAGTTGCTATTTGACCATTTTTCTGAAGTGCTTATTGTCTTATTCTCCAAACAACATAATGAGAGGGGCTGAGATGTAAACTGAAGCATAGAGCAGTTAAATCCCACAGCCAGTAAGTGGCAAAGCCAAGACTCAAATCTAAAATGGCCCCAGGGTCTGTGTTCTTAATTCTTCACTGCACAATCTCAAATGGATTAAAAAATGTCAGACCCCAAAGCCACAGAAAAACACCCTGTGTAAATTTGCTCTTCTTTTTTTTTTTTACTTTTTTTTCTTTTTTGACAGGCAGAGTGGACAGTGAGAGAGAGACAGAGAGAAAGGTCTTCCTTTGCCATTGGTTCACCCTCCAATGGCCACCAAGGCCGGCGCACCGCACTGATCTGAAGCCAGGAGCCAGGTGCTTCTCCTGGTCTCCCATGCGGGTGCAGGGCCCAAGCACTTGGGCCATCCTCCACTGCACTCCCTGGCCACAGCAGAGAGCTGGCCTGGAAGAGGTGCAACCGGGACAGAATCCAGTGCCCCAACCAGGACTAGAACCTGGTGTGCCGGCGCCACAAGGCGGAGGATTAGCCTATTGAGCCACGGCGCCGGCTGTAAATTCACTCTTAACTGGGACGAGGTGAAATAAGTTGACACAGCAACATGGCAGCATTAACTCTTTTCAAATCTACCTCACCACAGTGCGTGACAGAGTAACTCTCTCAGCACAGAGAGAAAACCTCTTGAGGAAGGTCTGTGACATGCTCTCTCATCCCAAGAAGGAAGCTGTCCATTATAGTCTGAGCATGAACACTTAGACCATTTCTGAATTATCTGCCCATCATGTGTAAATGTTCCCATTCAAAGGAATCTAATTTATTGAAGCACTCACCTTGGTATGATGCCGCACCTCAAAGGTGAGTGTACTGTTTGTTTCTGGCACCTGTTTTGGGAACCAGGTGCTAGGTTCCTCCCAGATCACAAGCTGTGTCCTCAAAGCAGGCCACCCGCACAGCAGGCTGTCTGTCACCTGCCTGTGTTCTTTCCAGTGTGGCCTTGATGGGAACTTGGAGCTTGTTTCTGAAGAGCCCTTTGTTTTTAAAAAACTAATATTCGTTTCCTTGGCAAACAAACAAACAAACAAACAAATAAAACAGTGATAGTAATGGGGCTTGGTGCTAGCATCGAGACCCCAAGGAAGGATTAGATGTGGCAACTAATAATAATAAGCTTCTTCACTGGGTAACCGCATTCAAGGGGATACTCAGAAAATGTGACAAAAAACACCAACCCATACAGAATCACAAACTTTTCCATTTTCACATATTTGTCGTTAACTGCTCACATACTTCAGTGACAATTAGACACAAGATGATCCTGTTCCGACTCTTACCCTGGATGGCTGCTAGGTGTTCCACAGCCTAAGGCTTTCATTGCAGGGACCAAATGTCTGTCACTTCTATCAGGCATCCTACCCACCCTGCCAAGTGCTGCTGAGTTTCTCAGAGTTCTTGTACTTGCACAGTCACGCAATGTCTTCTTTAAAAAGGAAAAATAAAAGAGCTTGAATAAAACAAACAGTTGATATGGATCTAAGCTCACTACAAAGGACAGTAATTAAAGGATGGATCATTATTTCTCTGATGCAATTCTTAATCGCCCCCACAATAAATTCTCCACCCTGATTACTCCGCTCCGTTCAGAGATTTGGGCTATTGTGTGTGCGGTTTCATGGAGTACAGTTCAATTGAATTACCTCATGAATGTGATCAAGGCAGGTTTATTTGGTTCTTGTTTTAGTAAGTACTGTCTTAGTCATGAGCTAGTTCTTCCAAAGGACCTGGACAAATAACTTCAATCATCAGAAAGAGTTTATAGAAATGGAGCTGTGTCATCAAGAAATGAGTTTTCATTGGCTGTTAGTCCAAATGTATATTGTATTTACTCCATTGAATTCAAATGGGAGGGAAAGAAGTCTTCAAATTTAAGCTGTGTCTTTAGTAGCTTTCTTACAGTCTCTGTGTAAATATGATGCCTAGTATAGCATACATGATATATACTAATGAAATGGAATGGCTTAGGCTTGTTTTGAAAGGAAATTAATTTTATTCTAAAATGACAAGTTCTCAGTTAAGAAGGATAAAATAAAATATGTATAAATTCTTCTCTATTATTTTTATTTGCTATTTATTACCTTTTCTAAAGATTATACTAGTCATTCTGAAATAATAACTCTAGATATTTTAATAAGTATTTATCATGGTTTTACCTCAGTTCCTTCAGGTGAGAGTTTTTTCTTTCTATTTTTATCACAAAATAGTTTCATTCCTAGCATAAGCATGGTCATGTTGTGCCCTTTGCTGTTTTTTGGATATGTTCTTCCTCTCCAATTAGATTGTAAGCTCCTTGTAGAAAGAGGTGTCTCTCTTTCCCTTTTTGTCTTTTTACCATCTAGCTCAGCCTTGTAACCTAGATACAGAAGAAATATGTGTTTATTATGATTTGAAAATTTCTCAAAGAAAAGCACTTTTTAAAAGCAAAAAGTACTAAATAAGACATGTGAAATAGTATTAGAACAAGGAGAATCAATATTTACGAGGCATGTATGATCTATGAGATACCTTGGATACATTATGTAATATAACCCTTCAGGTAGTGACTTGTTTGTTCCATTTTTCAAATCCGGAAATGAACACCCAGTGAGGTTTATGAACCTGGGCAATGCCAAGCAGTTTAAAGTCTGTAATTCGGGCTGACTCCAAAGCATAACTTCTCCATTATACCATGATGTCTGTCATGAAACATTGAAATGTCACCTTTGATATTTGTATTGAATATTTGATATTGATTTGTATATGTGCCCCCAAGATCCTATTTTAGAATTTTAATTCCTCAATGCAGGATTGAGGGTTGAGTGGGGAGTCCAGTGGGAGATTTTGGCTCATGGGTGCACAGCCCTCATAGTTGGGTGAATGTCTTGCTCACAGGAATGAATTAGCCACTACAGGAGCTCAGCCTGCTTTCTTTTCTTCCACACATACTTGCTTGCCCTTCCACTTTCCCCCATGCACTGAAGCAGCACAATGCCCTTACCAGAAACCATGCAGATGCCAGTACTATGCTTTTGCATTTCCATAGACACAAACCAAAATAAACCTCTTTTCTTGGTAATTATTCCACCTCAGGTGTCATTACAACAATGGAAAACAGACCAAGATACTGCCTCCACATAAAACTAGATCTTGCATTTGGTATTCAAGAATCAAATGTTTCTTGTTGACAAAGGTGTTGAGTTCCCTTCTTCCACTGAAGATTAGAGAAGAAAGTAACTTGTCACCATACTGTGCAGTCAGGTGTGTCATGTCGACTGTTTAAAGACAGAGTAAAAATGGAGGAAAAAGAAACTTCTGAACTTAAATCAGAGAAGATTCAGTGAGCAAAGGAAAATCCACCAAAGAAGAAGAAAAGATAATGATATAGAAAGGAACTGATAGGATGTTACAATTCAGATTTTAAAAAAGAGGGAAGAGGAGAAAGGACATACATGGACATGCATAGAATATTTCTGGAAGCATCTATAAGAAATAAAAATTACCCTCAGATAGGAGCACCAAATGCTGGGAGAATGAAAACTAGGAAGGAGATTTTGCATGATACACTTTTTTATAATTCAAAAATAGTGAATTGTGGGTTTTGCTAACAATAATGATTATTTTTTTTTTGACAGGCAGAGTGGATAGTGAGAGAGAGAGACAGAGAGAAAGGTCTTCCTTTTGCCGTTGGTTCACCCTCCAATGGCCACCATGGCTGGCGTGCTGTGACCAGCGCACCGTGCCTATCCGAAAGCAGGAGCCAGGTGCTTCTCCTGGTTTCCCATGCAGGTGCAGGGCCCAAGCACTTGGGCCATCCTCCACTGCCTTCCCGGGCCACAGCAGAGTTGGCCTGGAAGAGGGGCAACCGGGACAGAATCCGGTGCCCTGACCGGGACTAGAACCTGGTGTGCCGGCGCTGCTAGCTGGAGGATTAGCCTATTGAGCTGCGGCACCGGCCAACAATGATGATTTAAAATGAAAAATACCAGATTCCTCCAATTTTTTGTAAATAACCAGATTTCATTTTCTTTTACCACTGTGTAGTATCCCATAAAGTACTTATCCCATAATTTCTTTATCCAGTCTTCAGCTGGCAGGTATTTAAGCTGATTCCATGTCTTAGCTATTGTGAATAGAGCTGCAATAAACACAGAGGTGCAGATAACAATTTTATTTACTGATTTCATTTCCCTTGGGTAAATCCCCAGAAGTGGGATGGCTGTGTCGTATGGTAGGACTATTAGTCAGATTTCTAAGGTATCTTCAAACTGTCTTCCACAGTGGTATTACCAGTTTACTTTCCCACCAACAATGGATTAGGATACCTTTATCTCCACAGCCTCACCAGCATTTTTGTTTATTGATTTCTGAAAGCCATTCTAACAGGGATGAGGTGAAACCTCATTGTGGTTTTGATTTGCGTTTCCCTGACAACTAGTGATCCTGAACATTTTTTCATGCGTCTATTGGCCATTTGGATTTCCTCTTCTGAAAAATGTCTGTTTAAGTGCTTTGCCCCATCTCTTAACTGGGTTGTTTGTTTTGTTGTTGTGGAGTTTATTGATCTCTTTATATTTGGTTATTAATCCTTTATCAGTTACATTGTTTGCAAATAATTTCTCCCATTCTGTTGGTTGCCTCTTCACTTTCCTGGCCGTTTCTTTTGCAGTACAGAAGCTTCTCAATTTGATGTAATCTTATTTGTTAATTTTGGCTTTTATTGCCTTTGCTTCTGGAGTCTTTTCCAAGAACTCTGCCTGTGTCAATGTCTTGCAGGGTTTCCCCAATGCTCTCTAATAATTTGATGGTATCAGGTCATAGATTTAGGTCTTCAATCCATTTTGAATGGATATTGCATAAGGTGTAAGGTAGAGGTCCTGCTTCATACTTCTGCATCTGGAAATCCAGTTTTCCCAGAACCACTTGTTGAAGAGACTGTTCTTGCTCCAGGAGTTGGTTTTAGCTCCTTTGTCGAATATAAGTTGGCTGTAGATGCTTGGATTGATTTCTGGTATTTCTATCTTGTTTCATTGGTCTAGCCTTCTGTTTATGTACCAGTAACAGGCTGTTTTGCTTATAACTGCCTTGAAGTATGTCTTGAAATCTCATACTGTGGTGCCTCCAGTTTTGTTTTTGTTGTATAAGATTGCTTTAGCTATTCGAGGTCCAAATGAATTAATTTCTTTCTTTCTTTTCTTTTCTTTTCTTTTCTTTTCTTTTCTTTTCTTTTCTTTTCTTTTCTTTTCTTTTTCTTTTCTTCTTCTTTGTTTTTTTTTGACAGGCAGAGTAGACAGTGAGAGAGGGAGACAGAGAGAAAGGTCTTCCTTTACCATTTGTCCACTCTCCAATGGCCGCTGCGGCCAGCGCACTGCGGCCGGCACACCGCGCTGATCCAAAGCCAGGAGCCAGGTGCTTCTCCTGGTCTCCCATGGGGTGCAGGGCCCAAGGACTTGGGCCATCCTCCACTGCACTCCCGAGCCACAGCAGAGAGCTGGACTGGAAGAGGGGCAACCAGGACAGAAGCTGGCACCCTGACCGGGACTAGAACCCGGTGTGCCGGCGCCGCAAGGCGGAGGATCAGCCTATTGAGCCACGGCACTGGCCAAGGTCCAAATGAATTTCAGCATCATTTTTTTTAGATCAGAAGAACGTCTTTGTTATTTTGATTGGTATTGCATTGAATCTGTAAATTGCTTTCAGAAGAGTGGACATTTTGATAATATTGATTATTCCAATCCATGAACATAGAAGATTTTTCCATTTTTTAAATCCTCTATTTCTTTCTTTAATGTTTTGTAATTCTCATTGTAGAGATCTTTGTGTTCCTCACTTCCTGGGTAGGGGGGTGTGGTGAGGTAGCCTCCACAATTGATGGGCTTACACATGGGAGGCAAAGGAGGCAGTCCACTGCTCCTGATTACAATCAAAAATGTAAACAAACAAGATGGCTTCTCTCAGTTGGCTTCAGGTGTGAGTAGGGAGAGGAGAGGGGGGACAGAGATGGGCAAGGGGGTGACCAACCTCTCTGTTTGCTTTTCTATACCCCCCCCCCCATGTAGGACTTCAAAAGCAGTTCACCAAGCTTCTCCTCCTGCTGCTATTTGCAGCTCCATGGACCTGCAATTTAACCTAATCTGTTGGGGGCTGGTGCCAGCCTCCCAGGTCCATGCCTCCACCATGCTTCTGCAACATCCTTTTCTTATTTGCTCTCTTAGCAAATGGATCTTCCCAGTCTCTGTTGGTCTCCTGGGCTTCCCGTTGTGAATTTCCCACGGCTCTATCTCCAGCATGTATCTTCTCTCTTTTTTAACTCTTGATTTTCCCCACATGACTCGGATTGTCCTGTTGCTATACTGCCATCTTGGGACCCCCCAAGACTCTTGATTATCTGATATTCTCCCTCAAATCCTAGCAACACAAACCTGCAGTAACCTTTGAAAATAGTGAGTAAAGGAGAATGGAGGATATGGGTTTTTGGTCCTCATGCTCCAGGCCAGAGGTCTGGGGAAGATCTGAGATCAGAGTGACTGGTGACAGAGACCAAATGCTGAGATCTGCCTTTTTGGCAAGACAGGAAAGTCTATGAACTGTCCAGGGCTGAGAGGAGGTCACAGAGCATAAGAATAGAAAATCTTAAAAATTTTTAATTATTAAAGTGACTAATAAACACAAAGGAGTCTTTCATAGATAGAGCTTTCCTATAAATGATTGATTGAATTGTAAAGGGGATTTGTGCTGATGATAGTGGTTGGACTAGTTTGTATTATAAACCTATTCTATGATCTATGCTTCTATTATCATTGAAACATGGAAGCTGAAAATACTATATATGGATTAATTATCTCAAAGGCTAGGTTCAAGTCCAGAGGTTACCCCTGAGATTACAATTGAGAAAAATCTTTTGTATATCTGCATCACATTTTACAGTTCATAAAGTGTTTTACAGATGTCGCATTCAGAATTTACATTATTGCCTTTAATTATTACTGTTCTAATCACTCTAAACTCATCCTATATGAGCACTCGTTGAAGTCCGGGCTGCTCCACTTCTGGTCCAGGTCCCTGCTAATGTGCCTGGGAAAGCAGTGCAAGATGGCCTAAGTACTTGGGACCATGCCACTCACGTGGGAAACCTGGGTGGACTTCTGTGCTCCTGGTTTTGATCCAGCCAAGCCCTAGCTGTTGCAGCCACTTAGGGAGTGAACCAGCAAATGAAAGGTGTCTCTCTCTCTCTCTCTCTCTCTCCCTCTGTCACTGTAACTCTGCCTTTCTACCACTTAATTGAATTGTTTTTAATAAATTATATTCTATTTTGTACATTAGATAAGAGTTTTTTCATCCTTATCCCACCAGATTCAAACTCTTTCCACTCCTGCATTCTGTAATGGCACGCATTTCTAATTCTGTTCCCATTTCTTTGATCATTCCTTCCTGATGTCTTGTGCTATTGCAGGCTCCTTTGCTTGCACTTTAAAAAGTCCAGAGTTCTGGTGCTTGTTTATTTCTCAAATCTGGACTGTCACACGCAAACCTATTACCTCAGTCAACAGATACTTCCCCAATATTTCTCCAGTATCTCCAAATCTTTGTTCTTGCACCTCAAACCAGTTTTTCCAACTGTATACTCAATGTCCTCACTGGGACATTCCAGAAGATTTTCAAACCCAGTATGTCTAAAAGGTAATGAATCATCTGGCTCTAATTTCCTCTTTACTCATCTCTCAGCATTATAGTCATGTTAGATTACAACCTTGTTTCCCAACTTCCAAGCCGTTAACCTGGAGATTATTCTGGATTTTCTCTATTTCAGTTTCATACTAAGTCATCAAGTCCCATCGCTTCCTAATCATCTCCCTTTGTTATGGCCATAGCTCCAGTATTTACCCTGGACTGATGACTGTACTAACCTGCTTCAGTCATAGCCTTCTTCAGTCCAACTTCCATATCACAGCCTAAGAGATTTTTCAGAAGCACAAGCCTGTGGTGCCTCTACCCTGCCATGATTGCTCACTGTTGCCTTCAAGATTAATGGACAGATGTTCCCTCTTGGCAGGGAGTGCATTCTGGAACATTCCCACCTTTGTAACCCTGTCACTCACCCCTCCTCCCAAGAGCACATACTCCATGGAGCAATTCGCATGCTCCGGATAGTTCTCACCTCACATCACTTTCTAGCACACCTCTGAGCACCTATTGTCCTCTCTCTCTCCCTCTCGATGATTTTTCTCCCTTTCTCTTCTACTTCCCTCACTTTCTTCTGACTTCTTTCTTATTCACCCACTTCCCCCAGAAAATCAGAATTCCCTTTCCTGCTCCAGTGGCATTCTATGCAAAGCTCTACATCTGCACTTTCTCTTCCTTTATTTTATAGCCCATGTATATCCGCAGTTCCTTCAAAGATGTGTGCTCCTTAAGGAGCAACCTTGTACCAGTTCTCTTCATTGCTCAGCAACCTATACAATGCCTGACTTACAACACACTGAAAATATCTGTTGAATAAACAACAGGGCCGGTGCTGTGACACAGTGGGTTAAGCTGCCATCTACAGTGCTGCCATCCCATATGAGCTCCAATTCGAGTCCTGGTTGCTCCACTTCTGACCAGGCTCCCTGTTGATGTGCCTGGGAAAGCAGCAGAACATGGCCCAGGTGCTTGGCCCCCTGCAGCCAGATGGAAGACCTGGAGGAAGCTGCTGGATCCTGACTTCAGCTTGGGCGCTATCCAGGTCATTTTGGCCATCTGGGGAGTGAACCAATGGACAGAAGTGTGGGGAGCAACTCGGACTAGACTGTTACTGGAATTAAGACTTATTCTATGCATCTGCTCTCCCACAATATGGCGCTGGGAGAGGAGTAAACAGCTTCTACGCAGCTGCCTCTCGCCAGCTTGAGTGATGACCTGCAGGAGCTGATCCTGCTCCTGATTGGAGGAGAGCAGCATACTCGGCATGTGGGTAGCAGAGTTGGGATTGGTGGGAGAGGACTATAAAGGAGGAGAGAGACAACATGCATCGGGAACATCTAAGAGGAACACCTGAGGAACATCTGAGCAGCCCCCGAGAGAGCCGGCCGGCGGTGTGCCGCTCCCCCGCGGAAGTGGGGAAAGTAGCAGGGGGAACCGCCCTTCCACGGAGGTGGAAGGGTCGGTAGCCAACCCGGGAAGAACCAGCAGCAAACCCGGGGAGGGCCGAGCAGATGAAAGAACAACGCAGGGTCCTGTGTCGTTCCTCCACGAAGAGGGGGAGCGACACAGAAGATTCTCTGTCTCTCTCTTTCTTTCTCTTTCTCTAATTCTTTCAAATAAATAGAACTTTTAAAACAAAACATATTCTAAAACAAATCAAATCAAAACAAATCTTTAAAAACAAAACAATCACTAGGCAAAAGTGATCAAAAGTGAGTCCAATTGCAGAGCACTGAAGCGAGTGACCTGGACCTCTAATGTTCCAGCACTGTTTGCCCCCACTGCCCCTGCACTTGTCCCTGCTTCTGCCACTGATACTGCTGGGCTCCCTAAGGAAAGAATCACTGTGGCTAGGGGAGGCCCATTGGCCTTTGACCATGACCTGTGTTACAGTCAATGGCTTTGACTGACCTTCTGGATACCCCCACCTCCATTCTCACCAGCTTTCACAAGACATGGGCTAGAGGGTGCGTGAAGGAGGTGGGAGGGACTCTGTGCAGAGGCCCAAGGTCAGCCAATGGTCAGCAGAAGTTCAGCTCTCTGGAGAGGAAGGGGAACCTCATGCCCCACTCCCCACTCCTGCTTCAGGGAGGGGCTCAAAAATATTTCACAAAACAAAGTCGCAAATCCAGAAACGCACCAGAAGGGTGAGACTGCACAGCCCTTGGTAGGGCAAGAAATTCAGACGTGAAATATGGCATGCCAAAAAGTGGGTAATTTGTGACATTAACGAAAATTGCCAAACAGATAAACTGAGGCCAACAGTGGGAAAAAGTTTATGTTGTCATGGAGTCAGAGGTGTGGTCCCTGCAGACAAAGTGTCCTCTGTCAGGACTGGCAAACTGGCTTGAGAGTCTGCCTACAGTCTAGTTTTGAATAACCTATAGGTGACAATGATTTTTAATAGAAACTTTTATTTAAGAAATATAAACTTCACAAGTACAACTTTCGGATTATAGTAGTTCTTTCCCCCATATCCACCCTCCCACCCCAAACCATCCCACCTCCTACTCCCTCTCTTATCCCATTCTTCATTAAGATTCATTTTTAATTATCTTTATATACAAAAGATCAACTCTATACTAAGTAAAGATTTAAACAGTTTGCACCCACACAGACACACAAAGTGTAAAGTACTGTTTGAAGACTAGTTTTACCATTAATTCTCATGTACAACACATTAAGGACAGAGTTCCTACATGGGGAGCAAGTGCACAGTGACTCCTCAATGATTTTCACAATTTGAAAATGTTGAGGGGCCGGCGTTGTGGTGTAGCAGGTAAAACCACTGCGTGCAGTGCTGGCATCCCTTATGGGCGCCAGTTCAAAACCTGACTGCTCCTCTTCCAATCCAGCTCTCTGCTGTGGCCTGGGAAAGCAGTGGAAGATGGCCCAAGTCCTTGGGCCCCTGCACCCACGTGGGAGACCTAGAAGAAGCTGCTGGCTCCTGGCTTCAGATAGGCGCAACTCAGGCTATTGCAGCCAATTGGGGATTGAACCAGCAGATGGAAGACCTCTCTCTCTCTCTTTCTCTCTCTCTCTCTCTCTGCCTCTCCTTCTCTTTCTCTGTAACTCTGACTTTCAAATAAATAAATAAATCTCAAAAAATAAAATGTTATAAAAACACAGACACACAAAGATGAGAGTGAAATAGGTACCGTATGAACTGCAAATGCTTATGTAGTTAGAGAATGGCTCCACTGGCCCCTGTAAGGGGGGGTTCCTCTCACCCATGTGGAGACCTGGATAGAGTTCCAGCTCTCAGCCCAGCCCCTTTCATTATGGGCATCTGGGGATTCAATCAGTGGTTGGGAGCAAGCTCGCTCGCTCTCTTTCTCTTTCTCCCTCTTTTCCTTTCTTTTAAACAAACAAACAAAAAAATAATTTTTTGAAGTTAAGAAGATTTTGTTACCTCGCTTCTAAAAATTCTCCCCATTGGTAGAGCATGTCTGTATTCCAGCAGAGGAAAAGCGTAGGATTGAAAGGCAATCTGGGGCCGGCGCCACAGCTCACTAGGCTAATCCTCCGCCTTGCGGCTCCAGCACACCCGGTTCTAGTCCTGGTCGGGGCGCCGGATTCTGTCCCGGTTGCCCCTCTTCCAGGCCAGCTCTCTGCTGTGGCCAGGGAGTGCAGTGGAGGATGGCCCAAGTGCTTGGGTCCTGCACCGCATGGGAGACCAGGAGAAGCACTTGGCTCCTGCCATTGGATCAGCGCAGTGAGGCGGCTGCAGCGCGCCGGCCGTGGCGGCCATTGGAGGGTGAACCAACGGCAAAAGGAAGACCTTTCTCTCTGTCTCTCTCTCTCACTGTCCACTCTGCCTGTCAAAAAAAAAAAAAAAAAAAAAAAGAAAAGAAAGAAAGAAAGAAAGGAGCTCTGGTTCCCAGTGACAATACTAGGGCAGTTGAGGAGCTCAGAGCTTATTTAACATTGCTGGATTCTAATTTCTTCATCTGCTTACCAGGGATAATGTCTGCTTTACAATACCCGCCTGGTTGCTGTGTGGATACGGTGAGATGGCAGATGCGGCACACTTTGCAAAGTTGAAAGGGAAATAGAGGTATTATTATAGATGATGACATCATCAACACTTAATTATGTCTATTTTAGGGGAAGATGAAAGACATGTGCACATTAAGTCATTAGTTATTAGTAGAACTTTCTACTCTTTGAAATATCTTTTCTCATCCAATCTTTAATCAAAACTAACCATGGTCGAGACTGATTGATTTTAAGTTTTCTGGACCCCTTAATTCAATCAGTTGTGTTGTATTTGTTGATGAGTACAGCTTGTGCTCCGTACCTTCGGGAAGAGGAAAAACCAGCAGTGAATGGCCAAATGGTCATTATAGTGAGAGGAGACGGGGGTGAGAAACTTGAAAAATTTAGAAAAAAAAATCCATTGTACTGTAACTTTACTTTTACAACATATTTCTTAAAAAGAAAAACAATAACAAAAAAATTTCCTTCCTTAAAGCTGGTTAAAATAGTATCCATTCAGGACCTAAGTCAAGGTTAATCTCCCTGGCAGTGCCACAAACTCACATGCAGTCTGCTGTATTCTTTTCTGTGTCAGAGGCCACGCTAGGTTTGTCTAAGTGCTTTTTCCTTTTTCTGAGCAGGCTGAAGTCTGCATTTCTCAGTGTCCCTTGCAGTTGAGTTGTGATATGTGAGGAGTCAGGCCGGTGAGCTTAAGCTTGAGAGAACGCAGTCACTTCTGGGCAAAGGATAACAGATCAATGTGAGTTTTCTCCCTCCCTCTGCTCTGCTTACCGTCAAAACTCCAGGTCAAGGTGGCAGAGTCATGAGATGGGAATAGCCTAGATCCTTGAGTCGTTATTTATAGGGAGCCCTCCCGGAGAGATGGAAGCATTTCCTTTGTATGAAAAACAATATATGTGCATATGTATGTGTGTGTTACATAATTAATTAAGTATATAATAAATGTTATATGTATTCAGGCCAATAACCATTGATATTTCAACGTTTCTTTGTCAGTGCAACTTTATCTAGTCTTTTCTGAAAAGGCATTTTACCTTGAAGCTGGGTATCATTGTGAATATTGTTCTTCATTGAAGCATTCAATTCTACTGAGACCATAGAACGCTTTGTTATTTTTCCAAATTTCTATTTCCATATGCCTTGCTTCTCTGTCTACATTGTTATTTCTTTTTTAAAAAATATTTATTTATTTATTTGAAAGTCAGAGTTACAGAGAGAGGAGAGGCAGAGAGAGAGAGAGAGAGAAAGATCTTCCATCTGCTGGTTCACTCCCCAGATGGCCGCAACAGCCGGAGCTACACCAATCCAAAGCCAGGAGCCAGGAGCTTCTTCCAGGTCTCCTACGTGGGTGCAGGTGCCCAAGGACTTGGGCCATCTTCTACTGCTTTCCCAGGCCATAGCAGAGAGCTGGGTCGGAAGAGGAGCAGCTGGGAAAAGAACTGGCACCCACATGGGATGCCTGCACTGCAGGCAGCAGCTTTACCCACTATGCCACAGCACTGACCCCAACACAGTTATCTGTAACACTAAACCCAATACATCACAATTGGTTGTGGGGTACTGCATGTTTAGTTACCACATACCTCTCTCCTGTGTACCCTCTGCCTCTGGTTTTTGTTTCTCCAGATTTGTGCTTCATGAACTCCTCTTTAATTCTTTGCTTAAAGTTCACCTTCTCAATGAGGCCGCCTTTGATTAACCTTGCAAGATTTGGGCCCTGAGGTGGAAGCATTGGTAGCTGACTGCGCATTCCTCTACCTCTGTCCTGCTTTTCTCATTCATTGTTGGGAGAAAGAGAGAAATTAGGGGATCTCAGCTCCTTCTGAGTGCTCAGAATTCCTTTCATGCCAGAAACTCCCATAAGCAGGGCAAAAATCCTGTCTGTGTCGTGGCAGAAAAAGTATGGTTCTTTTTATAATGGGAAAGCACTACGAATCAGGGAGACCTTAGGGGAAGAAAAAGATAATGCCTTAGAGCTCTAAGATACTATCTTCATTGCACCGGGGAAGATGACCAGAGATAAATATTAATCTTAAAGCTACTATGTATCAAAAATATTTGAAAAAGAGGATCAAAACCTGAAACCTACTGTGGATCAAAAATATTCGGGAAGGGGCTGACAAGAGAGGGCAGGCACTTGGCACAGCAGATAAATCTACCTCCTGCAACTTGGGCATCCCATAGGGGTGCCAGTTCAAGTCCCAGCTGCTCCACTTCCCATACAGATCACTATTAATGCTCCTGGGAAAGCATAGGAAGATGGCCCAACTGCTTGGGCCTCTTTACCCACATGGGAGACTCAGAAGAAGCTCCGGGCTCCTGGCTTGTCAGACCCAGTTCTGTCTGTTGACCAGCTGGGAAGTGAACCAGCAGATGCAAGATCTCTCTCTCTCTCTCTCTGTTTCTCCCCCTCTGTCTGTAATTGTGCCTTTCAAATACAAATAAAATAAATCTTAAAAAAAAAGTGTGTAGGGAGATGCCTACCCATCAGTTATATACAAGCAAATACTATGCTACTCTTAAGTGGCAATGCAATTCTGCCCATAATGGAATAGTAGCAGAATCTTCTGACTTACAAAAATTATTCTTCAGTTCTTTTTCTAATTACTTGTTGATTTCTTCACTGTGTCAAGCAATGAGTTAGGCACTGTGGACCAAATGTTGAGTAAGACCCAGTACATTCCTTCAAAGAGCACATAATAAAGTAGAAGAAAGAGACAAATAGCTAGGCAGAAGTTTTGTAGTGTAACGTATGTGACATATGCATGTGATATAAGATGGCTAAGAATGTAGCCAATGGAGAAGCAGCTTATCCAGTCTTTTGGATCCTAGGAGGAAGTAATGTCTGAGTCTAGCCCTGAAGGACTAGTGAGAATTAGCTCTGTGATACTGAAGGAGGAATGTGCTAGGCCAAGACAGGAACCCATACACATGATCCTGGGGCTGGAAACTATGTGGCCAGGGAAAATGCAAGCAGTACACCATATGAAGATGTGAAGAGACAGAAAGTTTTGGGAGATGGGCTGGAAAATTTGGTTGGAGGTCAGGGTGGGGGGTAATATTCAGGAAAAATCCTATATACTACCAGAACAAGGTGGAAGTCTATTTTGAACAATATGAAAGTCACTGAACAGTTTTAAATGGTTTATATCAAGGGTAATATGAATATAGAGGTGTAAATGTAAAATTAAATGTATAAGAACATTGTATACATGGTGGGAGATGGGGAGGATATCCTTAAAGAAAATCTCAAAAGTCTAAACCAGAAAAGAGAAGCCATTGATTGATCACATCAAAATCAAAGATGTCTGCTCAGTGAAGGACCCTATAGGCAAAGGTAACAAGGAACCAGAGATATCTGCAACAAAAACCATATCTAGAAATCATGAGGGATTCCTGAAAACTAGCAAGAGAAACAGAGGAAATCCAACATTTGAAAAATGGGAAGAGGATGAAAGTGGACAATTCAGAGAAAAGTAATGCTGAATGGATTAACCTCACTAGTAACTGGAGAGCTGCAAATTAAAACAGCTCTAAGCTACTCCCCTTCAAACCCAAATGGGCACAATTGTGGAAGTCAATCATCATGTGCTAAGTGTGTAGGGCAATAGAAAGTCACCATTACTGCTTACATTGTGGGTTGGTGCTGCCTTTGTGCATAGCTGTCTGTCAGTGTGATGAAGTATGTTAACACCCCAATACAGCTGGAGATGTCAACTTCTGGTACATGTCCCAGGGACGTCTACATAAATTCACGGGAATTGCAAATGAGAATAATAATTGCAATATAGGGTGGCTTGTAGTAGCAAACAGTCGCGAGTAACCTAAGCATCCATCACTAGGATATGCATGTATATACAAGTCTTTGCTGATAGAATATGTAGCATTGAGGGGCTGGCGCTGTGGTGTGGCAGGTAAAACTGCCACCTACAGTGCCGGCATCCCATATGGGAGCCGGTTCGAGTTCAGGCTGCTCCACTTCCAGTCCAGGTCTCTGCTATGGCCTGGGAAAGAAGTAGAAGATGGCCCAAGACCTTGGACCCTTGCACCCATGTGGGAGACCCAGAAGAAGCTCCTGGCTCCTGCAACGGCACAGCTCAGGCTGTTGCAACCAGTTGGGAAGTGAACCAGCAGATGGAAGACCTTTCTCTCTCTGCCTCTCCTTCTCTATCTGTGTAACTCTGACTTTCAAATAAATAAATAAATAAATCTTTTTTTTAAAGAATATGTAGCATTAAGAAGAAACTAAGCAAATTGACACCTAAAAGCATGGAAGACCACCAAAATCAAACATGGAGTGAAATAATTGTAAGAAACAAGGTTTATTGCACAACTCCATTTATTTCTATTTAAACATATCATTTATACAAACAGCAACACTGTGTTTTTAAGAACATATATCTATTACTATTAAACAAAGACAAAGAAATTGGAATGGAAGGACATGTGTTGAGAATAATTAAAAGTTGTTATTAGTAGGGACAGAAGAGAATGGGGAAAGAATAAAAGAGGAAAACAACAGTAAATAATGAAATAATAAAATAACTGCTGAGTTGAATAATGTCCTTCCAAAACCCATGTCTTCCTGGAACTTCAGAAAGTGACATTATTTGGAAATAATGTTGTTACAGATGTAATTAGCTAACATGGAATCATGCTGGGGTAGATTGGGTCCTAAATCTAACACAACCAGTGTTCTCATGAGAAAAGGACAGTGGAGGGAGACTGATGCACACAGAGGGAAGACTGTGAAGACAACCAGGGAGATAACCACAGAGGCAGAGACGGTGGTGAAGCATCTACGAGACAAGAAAGCCACCCACTGGACACTTAAGAAAGGAGCCTCACTGCAGCCTTCAGAAAGAGAGAGAGAGAGAGAGAGAGGATAGTACTGCTGACAGCTCAATTTCAGGTTTCTCCTCTCCAGAACTGTGCAACAATAATTAAAAAAAAATTTATTCATTTATTTGAAAGGCAGGAGAGAGAGAGAGAGAGAGAGAGATTTTCTCTCTGCTGGTTCACTCTCCAATGGCTGCAATGGCCAGGCTGAAGACAGGAATCCATAATCCCATCAGGTCTCCCACATGGGTGGCAGAGACCCTGGTACTTGGATCATTTTCTGTTGCCTTCCCCCAGGCACATTAGCAGGAAGCTGGATCAGAAGTGAAGTAGCTGAGACTCAAACCAGGACTCTGATATGTGATTCTGGCCTCACAGAGAGTAACAGAAGCCACTGTGCCCAATAACCTTATACTTGAAGCCACCCACTTTGTGATGAGTTTTTACAGCAGTCTAGAAAACTAATATAGTAACAAAATTCCTGCTTGGCTCTATGGCTGCAAGCTATGTATGAGAGAGTCTTCACATAGACTGGGAAACGTAAAATATGAAACAAACTGCATGAGCCTTGAATTTTTGCACCGAAATAAACATAATCATTTAATCCTATTTTTCCATGAACTTTTGTCCTTATCTATGCACCTGAGTTGCTAGAATAAATAAAAGCCAGACAATGGAATTGTTTTTTATCCTGCAACTGGAGAATGTCTTAGCTTTCACGTCTAAGACAAATTGCCATTGAGTGGGTGGCTTAAACCATGCACATTCGTTTCTCACAGTGCTGGAGGCTCCGGGGTGTGAGAGCAGGGTGCCAGCATGGCTGGCTCTGTGGAAGGCTCTTTGCTAGACTGCCAGCTCTCCTTGTGTCCTGACATTGTGGGCAGAGGCTGAGCTAGCTCTCTGCCCTTTTCTACAAGGACACCAGTCCCATTCCCGAGGGCTCTGGCCTTAGAACTTAATCACTTCCCAAAACACTGTCTCCTAATACCACTGCACTGGGCGTTAGATTTCAACATAGGAATTTGGAAGGATGCAGTCTATAACAAGTGACAATCTTAACAGCCCTATGAGAAGTCGACAGTATGCTGTCCCATACTTGTGCTTCAGAGAAATGCTGTTCGCCGGGCTATTTCTGATTTATGCTACCTCTTGTGGTTGTGTCGGAGCAGACTTCCTGAACTCGCTCAAGTGGAAGAAGAGGACCAAGAATATCTGGGTAAGTGTGCCAATCATGTTTATGAGAGGTTTTAAGGATGCTTTCAACAAACTTTATTGCTTGGAATGAATATTTAATTGTTTTAAACTCATGGCTTTAAATTTTACTTATTTGCTTTTTGTTTGTCTGAAAGAGAGAGACAGAGACAGATCGTTCATCTGCTGGTTCACTCCCCAGATGCCTGCAACAACCAGGGTTGGTCAGGGCAAAGACAGGAGTCCGGAACTCAATCTGTGTCTCCCATCTGGGTGGCATCTTGCTAATGTGCTTGGGGAGACAATGGAAGATGGTCTTTGGGCCCCTGACACCCACATGAGACATCCAGATGGAGTTCTGGGCTCTGACTTTGGCCTGGAGCAGCCCCAGCCATTGTGGCCATTTGGGGAGTGAACCAGTATATGGAATACATTACTCTCTCTGTATCTCCCTCTCTCTGTGTCAGTCTTTATTTAAAAATATATATATATATATATATATATATAAAATTTCAAAAACCATTAGGTGATACAAATGTATGTTGTCCAACAATACTTGGAGAAATAGTTCTCTGGACTTTCCAAGGTTAACATGCCTTCAGTGTGTGTAGTATTCTACTTAAATGCAGATTCTGGCTTGAATTCCAGCCTAACAGGTGCCCAGCTGGGCCACTGACAACATTTCAGGAGGGAAGCTTTTCTGATCTGAGTCCCCCCCCCTCCGGGAGCAGCACCCAGCTTCAGTATGTTTCTGAGTCTCCTCAGGTGACTCCAACCCACAGCTAGGTACTAGACCTACCAGACCTACCAGGAGGCAATGGTGACTTCTCATTCCCAGTTTCTCTCCCAGGACAGGTGAATAATTAGTACCCCTTGAGAAGAGAAGACTCACTTCAAAGGAGGGAAGTTTAAGAAAAAAAAAAAAAAGGCCATGGAATAGCTGTAATTTTTTGTTTAACAAAAATCATTATTTTGTAACCCTTCACTTTTATCTGCCTCCAAAGACACTTGAATTACTTTTAACTATATTATTTCCAGCTAATTGAAAACTGTGTATTGGTTAGGCCTGATGATGTTTTTGTTATTGGAGAACTAGAGTTTGTTTTGATATTTTTCTCCTTTGTTTCTGGATTTACTCTTGATTTCTAAAGTGCTGGGGAGTAGTCCAGACACATAACTGGACAGTCCTCTACCGGTCCCTGTAGGTTAATTATGATCGGAATGTAAAAGACATCAAAGCAGTCACATACCCAGCACAATTGCCCCAATTTCCCCAACCAAGTACTCCCCTGGAGTCAGGAACAACATGTGACAACAGATACTTTGAGTGTCTGCCCAAACTTGGAATCCAGGTTCCAAATCGTTGTTTTCTTCCTACCTCTTTGTGAACTTTTCCTTTTACCAAGTGATTGACTAATAAGGAAATGATTCATACAATTAAATTCTGATTTCTCTAACCCCACCTGCTTGAAGGCAGCTTAAAAGGGTTTCTCCCAGGACATTTGTTTATAGAAACACATGATTTTTCTTCAGTTCCTGATTAGTAGATGGGATAATATACATGGAAAGTACTTTGTCAACTGTGTTGTACTGGGTCCTGTTATCATTGATAATGGTAATTCAAGAGAAACCTTTGTCCCAGGTAATTGGGAGTAGCATTTGATCAGATAAATAAGACATTTATCTAAAACAAGGATTCATTTGAAAATAATATAAAGTATCAAAATGTTGTATTTCAACGTGAACTATTTTTAGGCAGAGCTGATATTTAGGCAGCCATGCACCATGTGGCCACATAATGGTTTAAGTTTAAACATCCTTTCTTATGAGATGAGCATCTGTTCTCATGGGTCAATGCTAGAGTCATTAACAGTTATTGAAATATTTGAATATAATTCTTCTATATTCATCAGTCTTTTGACAAAGGACCATTTCTTCCATAAACCACACTCAAAACATATCACCCTTAATTTGCAATTTCAGATTCTATAATTAAAAATCATTTAGCAATAGGCTGGTGCCGCGGCTCACTAGGCTAATCCTCCACCTTGTGGTGCTGGCACACCGGGTTCTAGTCCTGGTCAGGGTGCCGGATTCTATCCCGGTTGCCCCTCTTCCAGGCCAGCTCTCTGCTGTGGCCAGGGAGTGCAGTGGAGGATGGCCCAAGTACTTGGGCCCTGCACCCCATGGGAGACCAGGATAAGTACCTGGCTCCTGCCATCGGATCAGCGCAGTGCGCCGGCCGCAGCACGCCGGCCGCGGTGGCCACTGGGGGGTGAACCAACGGCAAAGGAAGACCTTTCTCTCTGTCTCTCTCTCTCACTGTCCACTCTGCCTGTCAAAAAATAAAAAATAAATTAAAAAAAATCATTTAGCAATACAGAGTGGAGACTTCTACAATTTTAAGAATTTCCCCCAATTTTCAGAATATTTCACTTACAGCTTATTTAATGGCAGTTTCTAAATCTCACTATAAAGAATCTTGACAACCATTTGAGACAAGTTTTCACAATATCAACGACTTAGTTGTCCTACTCATGCTTCTATAATAGCTAATTAAATTATAATGTAATTATAAAAAACTAGCACATCATAATAAAGTGTTTGGAAACTCATCCTGATCAACTTAATTCAAGGAGGAGACGTGGAAGTTTGCATTTATACTAGAATTTAGCCTACTAGTCCCAAGGGTTTAATCTACCAGGACCACTGTGTTAAACACCAATATCCATCATTTTTTGACCCAAAAAAACCAACACTTTAATACAGTTCAGCCAGTGTGTTTTACAGAGTAATCAAAAGCTGGGGTGGTGGTAAGTTAAGTACTTAACCAAGTTGAGTCAGCTAAGGCAGATTCTATTATACTATTCAAAGAACAGAGCTGCTTTTCAGCACTGTGTTTTGTCTTCAAGATTTTTAAACAACATTCATTAATGGCATTTATTCTTCTGCCAAACATTTCACAAAAAACTTCCCTCTGACCCCAAAAGAAGTGTTTAAAACAAATTCTCTGGCTGAATAAGTTTGGGAAACACCACATACCATACCCATCTAGGAGATTCATAATGCTTATTAGCATATTCAAGTCTCTGAGAAGCCCGGTAACAAAGGCCTTTGTTTGATTTTATTTGGGGGTAGGGTTTCATAAGGTTATTTGATGAAAGGGGGCTGTTTCATGTAACATCTAATCCAGAAAAGCTAGTGTTTAATGAAACAAGCGCACCTTGGCAAATACTACCCAACCAGCAGTAAGGAAAGTATTATTACGACTTTGCTGTAGATTAAGCAAACACCATTGTACAGGTGTCCCAAAGCACTATCCACATTTCATTCAGTGGTGTACAAACAGAGAAACAAAGGGATAAAAAAGTATTAGGTAGCTTGCCAGCAAACACACAAGCCTGAGACAACAGGAACCAGAGCCCACATGTCCTAACAGTGATTTCTAAGCTGTGTTTACAAACAGAACCAAATTACAAACTGTAGCCACCGGCCACGTCTAACTAGAGTTCGTACTTAAGGGCCAACCTAAAAAGGAAATAGAGGGTAAGACTTTGGAGTCATGCAAAGGTAACACTGCCTGCTCCATTTGAGTGCTGGAGACACTCATCAGTGAGAAAGGGGGACTCTAAACTCTCCAACAGCCACGGGGATTCAAAGATCCACAGCCTTAGCACTGAAGCTCATTGAAAAAAACCAAGGCATGAATAGATGACTCTCTACGGGCAAGATTCTGACCTTGAGGGAATGAATCTCGGTCATTGGCAAGGTCAAATAGATTCACGTGCTGTGTTTCCCAGCATTTGGAAGTGCATGCTTACATGACATGCTAAGGACGTTTCGAGAAAACCTGCCCACCCCCTCTGCTAGGGCTGAAGGGGATGGGAGCAGTGATGCGAGGCTTCAAATTCAGATTTATAGACACCCATGTTCCCTAAGCCTTGTCTCGAAGTATGCTCCTGCGCCGTGGGGCCTCGCTGCCTGTGTCACAAACAATATCTGCTGTTTCAGAACACAGCAGTGCTGCACCTCAAGGCCAAGTGAGAGTTGTCAAATAAAGATGAAGAGCCTTGGGCAAAAAAAAAAAAAAAAGCTCTTAAAATGTTTACCTTCTCATACCTAATGGTTTGAGATCATATCTTATTAGCCTAGGAGACCCATTATATAAAGTACAATTAAGATCTCCTTGACATTTTCTAGGCGTTCCAACTCAGCTTTGCTAATAGCTATAACTTCATTGCTTCCTCTCTCTCTCTTTCTCTTTTTTTTTCTTTCTCTTTCTCTCTCTGCTCCTCCCCTCATTTTTTAATTTAATGCCACATAGTGTTAGAAATGCAGTTTACAATAATGGAGACTGCCCAGGGTGCACTTGCAATAATTACACAGAATGTCAACAGCCTCTCAAGCCTGTGTTGATTGCTTTTTTGTGACATTCTCATTTGGACAACTCATTGGAATTATCCCCCTGTACCTGTGGGCCCCTGCCTCTCCTAGACTATCTAAAAACTGTTCCCTAGACATTTGGTTTGATGTCTTCTATTAAGCGTAGTGTCTCCCAGCTTAGAGGAAGGAATCAAAACTAAACCTAAGAATGGAATAACTGCTCCCATGGCCAACATCCTACCCATGCTGTCAGCAAGTATTTCTCAAGAAACATTTATTGAGCCCATATCATATATCTGGCCCTATGCATGGCACTTAAGGCACACAGCTGAATAAAATTCTCGTCTGCTGTCACTTTTGTATGTTGCAGTAAGAGGATGCAGAAACATGTCACCAAGCACACACAAGTTTCTGCACAGAAAAGAAATCCCACAGGAGTGACAGCTTGGGCCACAGCGCTCCACTGCACACTTTTTTGCATTTACATTGTCCTCTGCGTGCTCATGTTAGCCAAACCTCTCATTATCAACAGGCTTTCCAGAGTTCACAATTTGGTAAATAAATAGCTAATCTTTCCATGGTGCCCACCCTTTACCAGGATCTGTTATAATCGCTCATGTATGCCAGCCCATTTAATCCTTGTAATAAATCTGTCTGGCAGATGGTATTATCTCCATCGTTATATGAGGAAACTGAGGCCCAGATTAAGCAGTACAAAGCCAGTGAGTTGAGAATCTGAAGTTTGAACCTTGGTTATTTGCAGTCAAAAAGCCTTTAACTGTTCTGCCATTAGGAGGGAAGTCCTGATAAAAGATCAGGATGGTAAATTAAACAAGATAGTCCCCGGGAGATGATTAATGGGCTCCATAAAACCAGCATGGCTGAAAATGAAAGGGATTCTGGACAGGAATACAATAAAGACTTGTCCCTTAGCGAAGCCTGCTTAAGTACCATGGCAGTGACTCCTTTGTGACAAGGCACTGGGGTTAAAATAAGAACACAGTGGCTACATATACACTATGGGTAGGCATTTGATCCAGCAGTTAAGCCACTGCTTGGGATACCCACATCCCACATCAGACTGCTCCTACTCTGATTCCAGCTTCCTGCTAACAAAGACCCTGGCAGGCAGCAGATTGAAATTCAAGTAACTGGGACCCTGCCACCCGCAGGGGGAGACCCAGATGGAGTTCCAGGTCCTAACTTCAGCCTGGCCCTGCCCTGGCTGTTGCAGGCATTTGGGGAGTGAAGCAGTAGATGGGAAATCAATCTCAATCCCCCCCACCTCTCTTTTTCTCTCTCTCTCTAACTTTCAGATAAATAAACACACACACACAACTGCCACTTGGGTTAAGTACTTATTGTACCTATGTTGATACCAGGAGAGGAGAGATTGATTCAGTTGAGCTAACTGGTTTTGCTCTACTTACTGAGTGCTCAGGTGAGGGCCGCCTTTCAGTGTTATTCCAGTAGAAGCCTGCACACCCGCCTGATGGCTGCCACCAGGACCCCCGCGTATAACGCGGGCAGAGCAGGGAAGCTGCATGTCTCACAGGCTCTGATTGAGCAATACATTGCTGGATCTCTGTACATACAATGCACCAGTCGGATAATAAATTAAAAGTCGGAAATGAAAAGGCCTATGTTATATTATGCTCCCAAGAGCTGAAGAGAGTACACACCTTCACACATGCCCAGCAGGTGTTTCTGAGACAATCGTTATGTCTCAGTCCATTCAGAATCTGCAAAGGAGTGACTAGGCAAACAGGTTAACCGCTCAGGTTAGCAATAAATCTCAGAAACTGCTGTACTAGACACTGGGAAGTGTTAAGCCATTGATCAAAGAGATGCCCTTCCCCTTATCCGAGGAGCACTTTCTCAAGGCCAGCATTGCTGGGGTTATGTTTTCTCTGTACAGTATCGACCATAGTTTTTACTTGCTTGACTGGTTAAAAAGCAGGTCTGGTCCTGTCACTGCATTTCTTCAGGGTTAATATGTGAAAGAATTATAAAACAGCTGTGCTTCTTTCTGTGTGTTCCCGTTTCCTTCTCATCGTCTTTGAATAAAATTTATTAGATGACATTTCTGTTCTCTTTCAGCTACTTCATGACTTCTGCCTTGGCTACAAACCCACTTGAGACTGGCCGAAATAAGCTCTGACTTCGGTTTCTGTTGCTCTTGGCTTCTGTGCTGGATTGTTTTGCTCATGCTATTGTCATGCTGCAAGTTACGGACAGTAAAACTTCCGTATATTTATATAACTGCGTTGGCTAAAAAGTGATAATGTCCTATCAACTTATTTGAGTTTATATATGTATACATATACACATGCATACACTCAAGTATGTGCATACATATATATTTATATACATACATATGTACTCAGATAAGTTGTTTTCCACACACACACACACACGTTATATATATGGAGAAAGAGAGACAGAATCCAATGTTTGAGAAGTTTCCTTCTGGCTATATATTTATATAAGAGACTTTTTTCTGTCTCACTTTTTTTTAAGATTTCCTTATTCATTTGAAAGGCAGAGTCACACAGAGAGAGTGAGAGATAAAAAGAGACAGAGAGTTCATTCCTCAAATGCCTGCAACAGCTGGAGCTAGATCAGACCAAAGCCGGGAGCCTGGACCTTCATCAGGGTCTCCCGTATCGGTGGCAGGGATCCAAGTACTCGAGCTGTCATCTCCTGCCTTCCTGGGCACAGTAGCAGGAAGCCTGATCAGAAGCAGAGCAGCCAGGGCTCAAAGTGGAACTCAGATAAAGGATGCAGTTATCCCAAGCTGAACCGGCTGTGCCACAATGCTTACCTCATCTCTCACTATTCTTGACTACAACTGACTTTACAAACTCAGCTCTTTGCTAAACATAGCTCATTAAGTTTTAATGCCACCTCCTAAATTTTCTATTAGCTGATATAATATGGATATATTTGTGTTATTGAATGAAAATATAGGGCTTTATGGATGCACCCAAAAACAAAAAACTGTTTCAAACACTCAATTGAGTAAGACAGATTAGCTGAGATAAAGTTATTGTCTTTCACTCTTAAATTAAGGGTAAAGCATATGGGACAAATAAATATACAATAATAATGAGAAAATATGAATTATGGCATCACTGAGATGTACTAGTATAGCACTTATAATAAGAGTGTAAGAATGAATAAGTGTTTCTCAAAAGAAACAGATCTAGCATCGCGTGCCAAAAGTTACGCATTTGTTATATTTCAAATCTTGTTGACCTCTATAATCAAGAACTGTGTATTTTGCTATCCCAGTATGTTAATTATTTCTCAAAAAGAATACATTAACTAGCAACTTGTGAAACAGTCAATAGAAGCACATGGATGATCACTTTAGTAAAACTTTTTCATTTTCTTTTTAAAAATAATAATAATAAAATTGATGGTGGCATGCACAACTCTATGGCTCCTAACACAGGGAGGGATTTAACACCTCAAAATCCCTGCACGCTCTCCTTTCATGTTCACACTGTTCCCCCCATCTTCAGCCTGGCCAGTCATTGAAGTGGTCCCTGTTTTGTCTTTTGGAGAACGTCACAGAAAGGGGATCAAAATCTTCATCACCTTTTGAGACTCACTTCTTTCACTCACAGTATACTGTCTGTGAGATCCATCTGAATTGTTCAGCGTGTCTGTAAGTTCATTCCTTTACACTGCCATATAGTATTCCATTGTATATATGTGCCACAATGTGTTTATCCATTTAGCTAGTGAAGGACATGTAGGTTTTTTTGTTTGTTTGTTTTGTTTTATAGCCTTTGGAGAAATTATAGAGAGACCAGTCAATTGTTTTCAGGTTGTGTGATCACAAAATTTTATTTCTTTGAGGAGGCTGTCACATCATGTGCAAGTGTATTTATAACTCTAAAAGAAGCTGGAAGCCGGTGCCACAGCTCAATAGGCTAATTCTCCGCCTTGTGGCACCAGCACCCCGGGATCTAGTCCCAGTCAGGGCGCCAGATTCTGTCCCGGTTGCCCCTCTTCCAGGCCAGCTCTCTGCTGAGGCCTGGGAGTGCAGTGCAGGATGGCCCAAGTGCTTGGGCCCTGCACCCCATGGGAGACCAGGATAAGTACCTGGCTCCTGCCATCGGATCAGCGTGGTGCGGCGGCCATTGGAGGGTGAACCAACGGCAAAAGTAAGACCTTTCTCTCTGTCTCTCTCTCTCACTGTCCACTCTGCCTGTCAAAAAAAAAAAAAAAAAAAAAAGCTGGAAACTTTTCCAGAGTGACTGTTCTCTTTTGTGTTCTCACCAATTCCAGTTGCTCAGCATCCTTGCTAGCATTTGACCACATCAGGGTTGTGGATTCTTTCATTATTATTTTTGTCATTCTAATAGATATGCAGTGGTAATTCCTCATGTTTTAATTCCCCAACTGGGAAATTAAACAATATCAAGGACTGAAGGGTTAGCAAACTTACACACTAACAAGTTAGCGTACAATGGTTTTCATGAATGTTAACAAAAGACATGAGACTCATGGGTCGGAGATGAGGTACAGTTGCTTACTCATAGCAGGAGCAGTGACTAGAATATCAGCATTTGCATCAGCGCGCTAAGCCTCACTTCCAGAGGGTGATGAGAAGAAGGCCAGGTGACACCTGCATATGCAGTTGTGTCAATTACTGTAGGGGAGCTCCAAGCCTAGAAAACGCATCTCTTTGATAATGGGTAACCAGCCTGCCTGCTCCTGCTGTCAGAGGAGACCCCATCTTTTTCTTCCCTTTGTGTTCACTACACAAATACCCTTGAAAAGCCTGAAACCAAAGACCGATAATGCGTGGGCATATTGGAGCAGAAGATCATCATTCTCATGGGGATGGCAATGTATCAGAAGGATTTGGAAGGTGAGATCCTGGAAGCAGTTTGGCCAATGGTTGGTTGTTAAAATAGCCAGGCATGTCAAGATGAGAACTGGATGGATATGATGGAGAGGCTTTCATAGAGACAAATGGAATTCATAACTGTAACTAAGGAGGTGAGAAAAGAAAGGACTACTCTTGAATGTCTTGTTTGTTTTAAACATAGTTTATTTATAAAAAGTTTTTAAGCACAATTTTGCAAAAACTAAGATTTTTGCTTAAAATAAGTATTTTAATGTATTTGTTTATTTGAAAGGCAGAGTTACAGAGAGAGAGGAGAGACAGAGAGAGAGAGAGAGAGAGAGAGAATCTTCCATCCACTGGTTCACTCCCCAGATGGCCACAGCAGCCAGGGCTGGGCCAGGCTGAAGCCAAGAGCCAGGAGCTTCTTCCAGGTCTCCCACAAGAGTGATAGGGAACCAAGGAATTGGGCCATCCTCTGCTGCTTTTCCCAGGAGCATTAGTAGGGAGCCTAATTGGAAGTAGAGCATCCAGGACACTAACTGGTGCCCATACGGAATGTCAGCGTTGCAGACAGCAGCCCTACGGTCTATGCCACAGAGCCGGCCCCTAGTTTAAAATAATTTTTACAAAATAAAACATTAAAAACCTGTGTTAAAGTCATAAAAATTTGGTATAACCACATATTCAAACAAAAGATAGTTGCATTTCAGATGCTGGAATGTTCAGTTTGTGACTTCAAACAAATTGCTTTTTTTCCAGTTGTATTTCCCAATGCAAAGCTGAGGCAGACATATGTGTTTCTATTCTTTTGGCTCATTCAGGTGAGGGCTACGAATCTTGGCTCCAAGTGAAAATTTCTATTATAGCAGAACAGCATCTTTAAAATTTGAAGTATTTGCTGTTTGACAAAAGGTAAATGGTGCCAACTGGAATTAGTGCTTCAAAGTGCAGCACATGTACTGGGCATTGGTTCCAACGATCTGGAAGGGGCAAGAGTGAGTTTATAAAGTTTGGAGAGGAACCTATGTCTCTTTGAAAACAATGTCGAAGTCAACATTTTCTCCCCTGGGGTGGGTGGGGGTGGAGGAGAGTATTGTTTCACACTATCCTCAAAGCAGTCTTCTGTGTAGTCGGAAGTTTTTGTTAACTGTATTTTAGGAATCTGAGGCCTGGAAGGCTAGAGGCTGCTCAAGGCTACACAGGTGAGAAACTGGAAGAACTGGATCTGGAACTGTGTTCTCCCTTCAAAAGGCTTTCTGTCCACCTTAAATGCCTTCCTGCCAGCAGAAGCAGCCATGTTGTCCCTTCAAGAATGGCCCACAAGACAAAAGAAGGCCCCCTGGACCATGCTAAAATTGCAGTGGATTCCACTGCAGGATTCTTGCTGCTTCCATAGATGTATCCTTTGACACTCCTGCTACCAACCACCCCAGCTGCATTGCCAGCACCCTGTGAAGTCTCCCTCACCAGTGCCAGCTGATCCCACTCAACTGCAGCTGTTGCTGCACAAAGGGTCCATGCCAAAGCTACCAACACACAGGATTCTACCTTCCCTGGAAGGTTGTCTCCACCTTCCAGGGCTCCTGGCAAAGTCTCTCATCAATGCCAAAGCTGCTAGCACTCCTTATATCCTGACAAACTGTAGGGAGTTCCTTCAGTTCTTCCTCCTGTCATTTTTAGTGTCACATCATGCTTTGGCCAAAGGCTCTTCAGGAGGTAAGCCAAATATCAGAGTGGTGGGCATGGTGCCCTTCTCATAACCACCACTCCTTCTCCAGCATCAGTCCCATGGCCTCAAGTCATCCTCTCCTATCTAGGATGAGTCTTTATGGAGGATTCTCCTTGGTCCTACACTCTACCTAAAAGGACTCATTTCTCTTATCCTGCAGATGTGTCCAGGTTTGCTGAATCCTAAATGTATCATGAAATATCATCTCCCCTCCACACACATTTATATATTCTTGCAAGGTTAATTATATTTTGTATTTCTACCAGGCAGTCAACAGCATTCTCAATAGATTTTTTTCCCTGTATCTTTTCATAGCAATAGTAGCTAATATTCATGTATCCGCTCCTACGTACAGGCAATATTGAAAGTCATTTACAGACAGCATCTCACCTACTATTCTCAATAACAACAGTTTTGTTGCCCCCATTTTGCAGGTGAAGAAGCTGATGCCCCAAGGGATTCAATACCTACCCAAGACAACACACTCAGAGTAAAGAAGTGACTTCAGAATTCTGCTGTCTGTCTCCAAACACTTCTGTATAAGGCACAGGCCTCTTACATGTTCCTGGAACAATGCAAATGACCATGGCTCTACACGAAGTCTACAGAAGGTCCTCTGAACAGTCTAATTGAATTTCCATATTGCTTGTAAATAGGCATCAGTGTATTTAACCATACTTTTCTCTAGGCTCAGCTTACTCTTTTTCTCATGGCTTCTCCACTTACACTCTTTCTTTCTCAGAACGAAATTTCTTAAAGAAAATATTTCTTGGAAAAGCTCACACAGTAAAATTACATAAAAGGTCGTCTTTCTGGACTTTGATACCCTTCTTGTTCCCATGTTTGTTAAGTATGCTAGAAAATGCTCTATTCTCTGGAATGAAAAATTACTCTTTAAAAAAAATCACAGAAAAATATGGACAAAGAGTCTAGCACTATTGCTTCTTTGGATTTAAGGAAAAAGCCCAGGACAATCAGAATTGCCTCACTCTGGAGCTTTGTGGGAAAATGGTGCCTGGTGGAACTCAAAAGGGATTTTCTGCAATCTCCTCTGAGCTGAAAGAAGGGAACGGCCACAGCTCTCCTGCCCAGCTCTGCCAGGATTCTGGCTTCTTGTTTGACTCTCTCTGTGTGTGTTAATCATTCACCTCAAGGATTTCTTAAAGAGTATTTATTCCCAAAATAGAGATGTGGAAGTCAGCCTATACCACTGGGCAATAATTCCATGTCCTGTAACTTTCCCATAGGAGTCAATCTGATCAATGTCACTGTTGTTGAAATTGCACAAGCGAACGGACTCTCGAGTGGAACTTCCCCCCCAGGCTCCCTCCCTCTTGTTTTCTTGTACTTTGTAACCTGAGGAGAAGTTTCCATGAGGAAGCCGAGTTTCTGCTGGTTACCCAGTGATGTATGGAAAGGTCTCCAACACAGAAGGCTGCATTTCAGCTTTCAAGAGGAATAGAACTCTGTTGTGTCCGCCACGGGCCCGTGCAAGTAGAATGGTCAATGTTTCCCTTCACAGAGGTGTTGGAAAGGATCCTTCCCTCACGTGAGGATCTTACAAGATGCTCACTGTCGGTCTCCATTCTGACGTCTGCACAGCGATACAGCTGCCCACCCAGTGCTACCCAGGAGGGATTTTCACCCCTTGGCAATGATGCTCATTCATGATTGTGTGGCCTTTGAGGTTTGCTTTCCTTAGGAAAACATTGCCTACTGTGCTGATGCCTGCCTAGGTAAAAGCTGTCCTTATACACATGAAACTAAATGGAGGATTGAGTTAACTATCTAACAATGCCAGTGAGTATTTCAGTTTTGAAATAAAAGCAAGTCAAGTTTTCTTTCTATTTCCCAGAGTGATGTCTTCAAAGCCACGGAACTGCACATGTTGCTAAAACTGAGAATGAAATTGTCGAAGTTTTTTTTCCCCATTTCATTTTTATTCAACATTGCTTATTTCCTATTTTCTTTATTTCAAGTTTAGAAAATATTTAGTGTTTCAAAAAGCAGAGTGACGGGGCTGGTGTTGTGGTGCAGGGGGGGTAAAGCCGGCATCGCAGGTGTCCCATATGGCCACTGGTTCACGTCCCAGCTGATACGCGTCTGACTGAGCTCTCTGCTAACGGCCTGGGAAAAAGTAGTGGAAGTTAGCCCAAATGTATGGGCCCCTTTCACTAACATGGGAGACCTGGAGGAAGTTCCTGGCTCCTGGCTTTGGCCTGGCCCAGCATTGTCCATTGTGCATCTGGAAAGTGAACCAGCAGGTGGAGGATCTCTCTCTCTCTCTCTCTCTCTCTCTCTCTTTCTCCCTTTGTGTGACTCTGACTTTCAAATAAATAAATAAATCTTTGTTTTTTTTTTTTTTTTTTTAAAGAAAGACAAACTGACAGAGTGAGAGGGAGAGAAGGAGACAGAGAAAGAGATAGAGGCTTTCACCTTCTGATTCATTCCCCAGATGACCACAACAGCCGAGACGGGGCTAAAGCCAGGAGCTAGTAACCTCTTCCTGGTTACCTCCATGGGTGGCAGGGGCCCAAGTACTTAGGCCATCATCTGTTGCCTTCCCAGGCACATTAAGAGGTAGCTGGATCAGGAGTGAAAAAACCAGAACCCCAACCTCACACTAATATAGAATGCCTGTGTCAAAAGCAGTGCTTAATCTGCCATGCCACATCACTGGTCCCTTTCCATTTCAATTTTATTGTGGAAATTAGAGTTTTGAACCACACCACTTAATAGAATTAAATCAACAAGAAAAACATTTCACATACCTGTTTTGCAACCATTTTTGCTTTTTTGGTTTTTAGAGAATTACCTGAAATAGAACTTGAGATTTAATTTTGAGGGTCTTTCTTTGGGACCTCGGGTCTAGACTTGCAGGATGCCTTGCTAGATAAGACAAATAAGGAACCTATTATCCCATCTTAGACAATTTACAAGTGCTCTTTACACAAATTCACCTCACTGACAGAGAAGGAATATGGCTATGGTGTAACATTTGGTATGAATCTTTCTTACTATGGGGATCAAGGAGTTGCTGCCCATTTCTACAAAGTAGACGGTTCTTAGGATCAAAATTTCTCCTCAGTTGGGGACCCACTTGTCTATAAGGCTTACGGAATGTATGTTAACTTATGCTCCAACAAGCTAGCACAAACTAGGTGGTTGAAATTTATTATCTCACAATTCTAAGTCTGGAAGCTCCAATCAAGCTGTGAAGGGTTGGTCTGATCTGGGGCCCACTTCTCCCTGTGACTCTTCATATTGTTTTCCCTCTGTGCATATCTGCTTCTGTGTGCAATTCTTCCCTTTTTATAAGGTTGTGTTCAATTACAGCCCATTCTAAGGGTCTCATTTTTACCTGGTTACCTCTGTAAAGGCCCTATTTAAATCAGGTCACATTCTTAGGCACTGGGTGTTAGGACTCTAACACACCTTTTTGGGGAGGGCTAAGACACAAGGTAAGCCATAAGATAATTTCAGCTCAGACTCTTCGAGAATGAGATGCATTAGGCCATGCAGCCTATGTGTCTGGATGCTTATACAGCATTTCATCTAGCATTTAATCCTGGTAGTCAAGCATGGTTGACAAACAACATTGGCTAATGAATGGAGCCAAGAGAAATAAACGCAGAGAGTGACAGACTTTAGCTACTATAACTTGTTACATGGAATATCTATCTGAGCTGAGAGGTATGCTGCATTACTCTTGCACATGAGATCCCAGGGAAAAAGAAAAGGACATCTTGCTGAGTCTTCTCCTTCATAGCGTCCAGTTTCATTGACATGGTGGTCAACATCCTTCCACACTCTGGGGCAGTACTGAAATGGGATTCCATTGTAATCAAAGGGGCTCTGCTACTTTGTTATTTTATTACTCCACTTTCCATCACTGCAACAAAATACCCAAGAAAAGCTACTTGCAAACTAAGGAGGTTTACTTTGGCTCAGAGTTTTGGAGGTTCACAGTCTAAGATCAGAAGGATCCCACTGTTTCAGCCATGTCATAAGGCTGTAGGATGGCAATGGCAAAGCATGTGTAGAGGAAGAATCATATGGAGGGTTGAGTGGCTCAACTCAGCTTTTATAACCAAGCCTCTCAAGAGGACTATCTTCTGAGGGTGCAGCATCAATGTCTCAAAGATCTCTGACTAGGCTCATCTCTGCGGTACCATATTTGGATACATTTTCCACACTCAGTACTATCAACTTCATGAGTTTGGATTTTAGCCATCTGCATGAGTTCAGGAGCTATATCCTAACCAAATCATAGTAGTTGCTTTAGACAAAGATCTGAGCTGGTTCCTTTCCTTTTGTTCTTCAGATCCTTCTGCAACTGGATTGCACATTGCTTGTGTCTATATTTCAAACAATGATAAGCTGTATTACCTCCCATCTTAGAACATTTGCCTTTGCATTTCACCTAGTTGCTATGCACTACTGATGTGGAACACAAGGGGAGAGACAGAATCCAGGATACACCTTTAGCACAAAGATAGCCAGGTACAGAGTGATCTGGAATTATTTTCGTTGTTCAAGGACGTGTGTTCTGCGTAATAAGATTCTGAAAGTTCACAAGAAAAAGATAAGAAAGATCTCTGAAGCCAAATTCTTGGAAAATGTCACATTTTTATCTTGGCTGATAACACACTGGGTGCTTATTATGGGATATAAGTGACAATGGCAAAGGAATGAGTGAGGAATTAAGGTAAATCAGAAAATGCTACAACGGGTGAAGGGCTAGTTTTTACACACACATGCACACACACATGAGAGAGAGAAGAGCAACATTTCAGTGTATTGTTGAGACATTCATGGCCTGCTGTTAGAATGCACAAAGGTGTAATTAAAGCAACAAAATCTCCGGAGAGTCTGAAACCCAAGAAGATCATTGTTGATTTCCCCCCTTGGATGCAAGGAGCCACAGTAATTAAAGGTAGGGGATTTCCTCGGAATACAGACATAGATTCCTAAATCCCCCCAAACCTGACCTCTCTGATTAACAAGGTTCGCTTCCTTGGACCAGGTGTCTTATCTGGAGAGCCATCGCTCCCTAGTGATTAACAGGCAGAATGATTTTAGCCTTTACAAGAGATGCAGTCCCGACTTGGAGTGGTGAGGCTTAACCCCAGCATGTCCCCCAGGGAAAAGCCACCCAGGAACCGCCGCATTCACGTCGGAAGGACACCAGCAATCAAGGGTGTGTTGACGCGTCACAATCTCCTTGTCTTTCTATCCATCCAGAATTCTGTCGCCTATTTGGAATGTGTCTGGTTGGTTTCTGACATTACGAATCTTGGGATGGAAGGCTTGTTAACTGTCTTTGGAGGTACAGGAATAAGTTGAGATTTGAATGGGAACGCTTACAGACCAGGTGCTAAAGACCACAAGGCTCTGTGGACCAGGTGTTAGTTTCTATATTAGTCTCACTCCTCCCTCTCCTGACCATTCGTGGCTGTCAGCAATTACCAGAAGATGTTGGTATAACCCAGAAAACTCCTATTTGCTGAAAGCTAGCCCAAGTGTTTTTCTCTCTCCAAGCCTCTCCACCTCTAAAGCAGCTCATTTTCCAGTCTAACTTTTCAGATTGTACAAGAAAGCTCAAGATGAGGGTTCTCTCTTTTGGTTGTTTATTTTCAGGCAATTAATTAAAATAAGTACTTCCCTATTTTATATAATATATACCAACAAATATTCTCCTCCTTGAAAAGTGATCCCTGTAACTGTACAGGTATATTATTATTTTTTCTAATAATAATGCAGGTATGTTACATTTTAAAATATTTGAAAACATTCCAAGAGTATGAATTTATTACAAAAAAGTCTATTGTTCCAATTTCTTAAAATATATTGCTATTTTACCAATTCTCTAGGTGTCAACGTGTTTTTCTAATTTAATTTTCCCTAGAACCTCTGAAAAGGCACAACAGTATAAGAAATGCATTAGGTATGACAAGGAGAAACAGTGATGTATAATTGACAATAGGCTAAATTGTGTTTCAAGTGGTTTTTAAGATGCTTTTCTGTACCTATAATGTATTTGTTCATCTTGCCTCCTTACATGTATTCTGGGGGAGGGGAGGGATTATAATTTATTGTGCACTAAGGAACTGGCCCATTGCGAGTACAAAAAGAATGCACATTTCTTTTCTTGACTATATTTTATCTATCCAGTACAAAAGAACCTGGTTTTGAAGGAGATGATATTATTTATAAAGAAATCATATATTAAAGTTCCCCATGGGATATTTTTCATAATAAACACCACTCCAAATCTGGGCCCGCAGCCCTAACGATGCAGAAAAGAAAAGTCAGCCTTGGCATGAGTTGTGATGAGCTGTAAATATTGAAAACAAAGTAAAATTTCCAACAGTAACTTTTCAACAATCTACAAAATGTAGGAAAAGTTTCACTGACTTATCAGAAGGAGAAATGTAAGAATTTAGGAAAAACACTAATGTACTCCTTTGACCATCTTTTGAATCAGGAATTTCTAACTGACATGGAATATGGATAACCTATAAATGTTCCATTGCTCCAAACAATGCTTCACAAGAAGGGCTTATTTTATTTATGTATTTATTATTTGAAACACAAACACACATACGGAGCATTTACCTAGTAAAGGCAACACATTTTTTGTTCTGTAGATTTCCTTATTATTTGGGGTCAAAAAATGCCCTGTTTTTATATAATGATAGCCAGGACATCTTGTCACTTAAAGGATAAATACAAGGGGTAAAGAAATCACAAAAAGCTCACAATTTTTAAAAATTGGGAAATCTAGTAAAGTATGCATCGGTCACATATGGACAGCAAATATAAATCACAAGTTATATCTGTTTGTATTGTGATCACAATCTATACTTAAGGAATTTTGGAGAGCAGGAAGAGCTAAAACGGTGATAGGATCTCAAGGTCATAGGTGTGTGTGTGGTTTCACCCATCTTCCTTTTCCTCTGCACATTACTCCTAAGCCAGGCAAGAATAAAACCGATTAGTGAACTACTTGCATAGTTCCCTAATGACCAGCCTGGTTTTGCTGGCTTCTCAGTGCTGTCTCTAAATGCACATAGCAGCAAGGCCCCACTATGGAACAAGAAAGTGTAAGATGGAGGTTTGGAGTTAAAAGAAGGATAAAGAACCGTGTCCAGGAAGCTTAGCAGCAGAGAAGCTGGAAATTGTTTTTCAAAGGAGCTAATCTTGAGAAATTGTACCTAAACTCTGCATGTAGAGGTGGACATTTGACCTAGTGGGTGAGGCATGGGTTAGGATGCCTACATCACACATCTGGGTTCCGGGCTTCAGTCACCAGCTCCAGTTCCTGATCTCAGCTTCCTGCTAATATGAACACTGGGAAGCACTGATGTGATGACGGCTCAAGTGTTTGGGTTCTTGTCACCCACGTGAAAGATGAGGATCCAGCTCTCGGCTTCCAGGTTTGGTGTCTCTGCTGCATTAGGCATTTGGGGAGTGAAACAGTGGATGGAAGCTCTGTGTGTGTGTGTGTGTGTGTGTGTGTGCTTCAAATAACAAATACAACAATACAAATAAGCTCTTCTTGCGAAGCATCCCTTGGAGCAATGGAACATGAAGATCATGGAGTTTCCACAGATGACCAAGAGCAAACTCCAGTGTTAACACCCATGCTTGCTAAATCCTATGAGTCCCTCACTAATGAGATCCTACACTACCTGACCTGTGCATGCTTCTGCAATAAAATGAATCTCAGGGTCTCAGTACCTGAGCACTAGAAGGAAATTGGAATTGTATCGAATGCCAAAGGCTGGACACCTATGTTTAAAAAATTCAAGATTTAAAATTTGGCCTGTAAGTGAGAACAAATGTCAAATTTTTATGGCTTTATTTTATTTATTTGAAAGGCAGAGAAGAAAGTGCAGTGGAGGAGGGGAAAGAGAGAGAGAGAGAAAGAGAAAGAGAGAGAGAGAGAGGCAGCCACTGATTTGTTCCCCAAATTCTTGAAATATCCAGGGCTGGGCCCACGCCGTGGCTCACTTGGCTAATCCTCTGCCTGTGGCACCAGTACCCCGGGTTCTAGTCCTGGTCGGGGTGCCAGATTCTGCCCCGGTTGCTCCTCTTCCACTCCAGCTCTCTGCTGTGGCCCAGGAAGGCAGTGGAGGATGGCTCAAGTCCTTGGGCCCTGCACTCACATGGGAGACCAGAAGGAAGCATCTGGCTCTTGGCTTCGGATCGGCACAGTGCGGGCCATAGTGGCCATTTGGGGGGTGAACCAACAGAAAAGGAAGACCTTTCTCTCTGTCTCTCTCTCATTGTCTATAACTCTCTCTCTCTCTCACTGTCTAACTCTGCCTGTCAAAAAAAAAAAAAAAAAATATATATATATATATATATATATCCAGGGCTGGCCCAGGCTGAATCCAGGAGCCACTAATTCAATCTGCCATGAGGGTGGCAGAGATTCAAATATTTGAGCCACCCGTCTGCTGCCTCCCAGTGTGTGAAATAGCAGGAACTTGGACAGCATGCAAAGGTGGGACTCATACTCAGGTACTCTGATAAGGAGAACAGGCATCCCAACCTACATTTTAATTGCCACACCAAAGTGCCTGCCCCATATATGAGGAAAAGACAAATCATAGAGTTCAGACAATTAAGGAGATATTGAGAAATCAACTGTGATAATTGTTTTAATGCTTCTGGAGTTCATTGCAAATGAATTCCTAAGAAAAAGCACACAGAACTTGCAAACTAAGGTAGCACCCTTCATTCTTAAGTCACAGTGAATTTTGAGAGTAGGATATCAGAAAAGAAATGCTCGTATTCCTCAAAAAATGTGGCATACAGGGGAGAGACGGCACCCACTGCCTACACATTCCATTCATCAGAACTCCAGTAAAATATTACATTCACGTTGAATTTCCATAAGTGAGATGGAACTTGGAAGAAGGTATAGTTAATGGTTGGAGGAAAAAAGTGTCAGGATAATACCAAACTTTATAGCTATCACCAACAATGGAAGCTGAAGAAGAACGAAGGATATAAGTTATTTTTGTTCTCTGTTCACTGAAATAAATATGAGAGAACAATTAAGTCAATGCAATTTAAATAGTAATGGGAGAAAGAACAAGCAAGACTTAGAAAGAAAGAACACACTTGCTTATTCATTGTGAAACTTGGGGTTTTCAATCAAAGAGTCTTATTTTCTTGGAGCCTACTTAAGAAATAATTAGTGGCCGGTGCCACGGCTCACTAGGCTAATCCTCCGCCTTGTGGCGCCGGCACACCCGGTTCTAGTCCTGGTCGGGGCGCCGGATTCTGTCCCGGTTGCCCCTCTTCCAGGCCAGCTCTCTGCTGTGGCCAGGGAGTGCAGTGGAGGATGGCCCAAGTCCTTGGGCCCTGCACCCGCATGGGAGACCAGGAGAAGCACTTGGCTCCTGCCTTCGGATCAGCACGGTAAGCTGGCCGCAGTGCGCCAGCCGCGGTGGCCATTGGAGGGTGAACCAATGGCAAAGGAAGACCTTTCTCTCTGTCTCTCTTTCTCACTGTCCACTCTGCCTGTCAAAAAAAAAAAAAATTAGTCTGTTGACTTTATGGCCATTCTTCACACAACTGCGGTTTAAGTGAGGACATAATGACCTCTTGAGTTATTTCCAACCCCATATGACAAGTAGAGTTTAAGGAGAGTCAGAATTTATAACAAAATACTGTAGAAAATATAGATATATGTAAATAGCCAGCTGGCCCTGGGAACACTCATTAATATGTTAAATATAACACAAAATTATGCCTTAATATCACTGATTCACTTTAACAGGACCACTCATAGAAGATATGTTAGTGTAGAAAAATTAAAATGGCCTGCTTTGCATGCACAGTTTAATACATCATCGAGGGAAAATTCAAGCAGAGTCAATCTCTACTGATTTATACATAATCATCGGAGAAGATGAATATGCTGCAAATGCATATTTGAATCAGGAGGGTTTGCCAAAAGCATCAAGGGGTGACTGAACATGCTTTGAACATAAAGATTGAAAAGATATCAGATTTGGATGGTGCTTGTTTTTCTGAAGGCCTCATATCCAGGCTAAATTTTATCATCGTTCATTCAACAAGTACTTATTACAGTGGAGCAAACACTATTTGCACTGCAGGAGATTCGGTGGTGAACCAACCAGATAAAAATCTCTATTTTAAACTTAATTGAGAATTTCAAGCTTAACCGAAAACTCAAATATTTATAAGATGACAGATAAAGAAATGAAGAATTTTCTTTCAGGATCTCGTGGATTCGATGAAAGCTATAAACTAGGTGCTTTGATAGAGAGCGACTGGGTGGTGTCAAAGGAGCTCGAGTCCAGAGCTGCTAGAATACTGGGGCAAGAAGCATCTGGTCCAGAAATCAGGATTCTCACCAGTTTCTGCCACCAACCAGCCGGTCCTGCTTGGCGAGAGCAATCTGTAGACTGAGCAGGTTGGTCAGAGTAAGCGATTTCAGCCGCTTTTCAGAGCCCAAGGTAGGCAGAAGGCTTCCCTGAAGATGTTCTATACCCTAATCCTGAAACCTGGGATGTCATACATTACATGGCAAAAGTGCCTTTACAGATGTGATCAAAGCTAAGTTCAGATGTTCCCCAGAATGCACCAGGGATTATTTCCAGGAACCCTACAGATTAAAAAATTACATGGATGCTCAAGTCTCTTCTACACATATTTGCATATAGCCTACACACATCCTACTGTGTACTTTTTTAATTAAAGGTTTATTTATTTATTTGAGAGGTGGAGTTACAGAAGTTACAGAGAGAGGGAGACATAGAGAGAGGGGTCTTCCATCTGCTGGTTCACTCCTGAAATGGCTGCAATGGCTAGAGCTGGGCCTATCTGAAACCAGGAGCCAGGAGCTTCCTCTGGGTCTCTCACATGGGTCCAGGGGCCCAAGCACTTGGACCATCTTCCACTGCTTTCCAGGGCCATCAAGCAGGGAGCTGGATCAGAAATGGAGCAGCTGGAACTCAAACCTGTGTCTATATGGAATGCCGGTGCTGCAGGTAGAGGCTTAGCCTACTACACCACAGCGCTGGCCTCCCTACTGTGTACTTTAAATCATCTCTAGATCACTTATAATACCTAATAGAATGTAAACACCATATAAATACTGTTAAGGAATAATGACAAGAAAAAAGTCTGTACGTGTTCAGCACAGATGTAATTTTGTTTCTGCGTATTTTCAAACTGCGGGTTTTTCAATCCACACAGGCAAACGGCCCTCTTTATCTTGAGGAGGGGAGAGTACCTTGGATTACTCAGGTAGGCCCAATCTATCATTTGCATCATTAAAAACAGAAAATAGGGGTCAGCATTGTGGTGCAGGGGCTTAAGCTGCCACTTGTGATACAGGCATCCCATACTGGAGCGCTGGTTCAAGTCCTGGCTGCTCCATTTCTGGTCCAGCTTCCTGCTAATGTGCTGGAGAAGGTAGTAGAAGATGACCCAAGTAATTGATCCCCTGTCTCCTTCCCACCCTCACTCCCTGTGGGAGATCAGGATGGAGTTCTGGGCTCCTTGTGTAGGACTGGTCCAGACATCATTCTTGTGACAATTTGGAAAGTATAAAAACAGAATCTCTCTCTGTCTCTGTCTCTCTCTCTCTGTCTCTGTCTCTCTCCCTCCCTCCTCCCTCTCTGTATTTCTCTATCTTGCAAATGAATACATATATTTTTTAAAAAAATGCAGAATGTTCTTTTCTGAATGCAGAAGTAGAAAGTTGAAGAGATGCTGCAGGGAGATACAACAGAAAAGGAAGTTAGAGTGATTCCAAGGATGAGAGGCGCTTCACGGTCTATCGCAAGAAAGGGTCCACGTGGAAAGTCGAGAAGGATGTGTGATGCCTCCAGGAACAAAGATACACCCCAGGATGACAGCAAGCAAGAAAATGGGGACCTCAGTGCTAAAACCTCAGGGATGGAATTTAACCCATAACCTGAAAGAGCTTGTGAGACTGTAAGTGGAGACCCCGATAGAACAAGCTATAAGATGAAACAAACTATGAGAAAATAAACAGGTGTTGTTTTGAGCTGCTAAATTTGTGGTACTTATGACAGCAATAAAATACTATGGCAACAAAATACTTATGACAGCAATAAAATACCAATACAGACTTAAAGTGGTTCAACTTGATGACTGTCCAGCTTTACAATGGTGTGAAAGTTAGATGTATGTGGTAGAAAGCAGGTTTTGAGTTTTGAATTTTGCTCCGTTCCTCAGGCTGGTGATCTTCATACTTTCATGATGCTGGGTAGGAGCAGCAGGTGCAGCTCCCAGGCAGCCATGCTGCATGACCACGAGGGAAGAAAAGCAATCCTCAATATTGTACCGTGTGCTGAGCTATGACGTTTGGTAGGCCAGGCGTGTTACATGCATTTTCCAGTACAGTTTCAACTTAAGATGAGTATCAGGATGCAACACCATCCCAAGTCAACAAGCCACTAACCCATCAGCCCCTACTCCCAAATGTGGGTGTCATCCTCTACCTCCTACCCTTCACAATCTCCCACCCCACCTCCAATCAGTAATTCCTACCAGTATTACATCCAAAGTATGTATTGATCCTATTGTTTCATCTCTACACAATCCTACTTTATCTTTCACCTGGGGAGCTGATTCCTCTACTTCTGTTTATTTGATTCTCCTTCTTCTCTTTCTCCTTTTCCTCCTCCACCTCCTCTTCATTCTCATACTCCACCTCCTCCCCCCCTTCTCCTTTTTCTTTTGTCCTCTTTCTCCTCCTCCTTCTCCTCTTTCTTTCTTTCCTTCCCCTTCCTTCTCTTCTCCTTCTCTTTCTCCTTCTTCTGATTTATTTATTTCCCTAAAAGTCAGAGTTACAGTGAAACAGGGAGAGACGGGGCTAGTGCCATGGCTCACTTGATTAATCCTCTGCCTGCAGCGCCAGCATCCCATATGGGCTCCGGGTTCTAGTCCCTGTTGCTCCTCTTCCAGTCCAGCTCTCTGCTGTGGCCTGGGAGGGCAGTGGAGGATGGCCCAGGTGATTGGGCACCTGCACCCGCATGGGAGACCAGGAAGAAGCACCTGGCTCCTGGCTTCGGATTGGCGCAGCGCCAGCCATAGCAGCCATTTGGGGAGCAAACCAACAGAAGGAAGACCTTTCTCTCTGTCTCTCTCTCTCTCTCACTGTCTATAACTCTACCTGTCAAATAAAAGGAAGGAAGGAAGGAAGGAAGGAAAAGAAAGAAAGAAAGAAAGAAAGAAAGAAAGAAAGAAAGAAAGAAAGAAAGAAAGAAAGAAAGAAAGAAAGAAAGAAAGAAAGGAAGGAAGGAAGGAAGGAAGGACACAGGATGGCTGCAATGGCAAGGGCTGGGCCAGGCCAAAGCCAGGAACTGGGGGTTTCATCCAGGTCTCCCATGTGGGTGGCAGGGGACCAAGCACTTGGGCTATTTTTCCACAGCTTTTCCCATGCCATCAACATATAGATGATTGGAAGTAGAGCAGCCAGGACACTAACCAGTGCCCATATGAGATGCTGCATTGCAAGTTGTGGCTTGACCTGCTGTATCACAATGCCAGCCCCTATTTGATTCTTAACCTTCAGACTCTCCTCCACACTGAGATCAACAATTTATTTTTTAAAAAAGTGAAATCATGATATCTCGTTGTATACAGTCTTTCCACAAAGCCAACAGGTTCAAGTTCAGGCCCCTTGTAATATAAAACCATGCATAGCAAGGTTCCTATTTAGCACTCCATCCTTTCACCCTACTCTCTCTGCCTTCTTCTTTAAGCTGTCATGATGGAGAAGTGTAACTTCCCTTCAGTACCACTGTTAGACCAGGCTTGTAAAGTTCTCCACAGCAAGATGAAGAGCAGAGCAGAGACTGTGTGCTATTCATTGTGTGGTCTCACTGCCCTGCTGGTGGTGTCTGCTACATGAGACTTAATGTAGAGAGTTTAATGAAAACTTACTGAACTGAAAATTGAAAGCATTTGGCAAATGCTCAATTCAGAATATATTCAATGAACATTTAAGGAATAATAGCAAAATGGGGGGAATAATATTATAAAGTGAGGGATGATGTAGCAAAATCTTTTTACCAGGTAACAATGGTAATAGTAGACATTTCTTGAACATTAACCACTTGCTGAAAACTATACTAAGTCCATGGATTACTTCTAATCCTCCCAACTTTATGAGGCTGTAACTATCATTATCTTCATTTTATAAATGAGAAAATTGAGGCATATGGAAGTTAAGTGATTTGTGTCAAGACCCAAAGCCTATAGATGACAGAGCCAAGAGAAAGTCCAAATCCTATGTTTAACCACCAAGGCATAGTGCTTCCTGGCATTCCCCACACTTAGGAAGGAGCTAGAACCACAGAACATTGTCCAAAGAAGAGAAGCTACAAATAGTAAGTCTCAAGGGGGCACATCAATGTTAGTTGAGAGTTAATTGCATGCACTTCAGGAATAAACATAGGCACATCTGAAATGTGCAAATCACAGGGAGACTAAAAAGTAAGAAGTGCAATTTGGATTTCAATAAGGAAACAATAATGTACTCTGCTGACAGGGAACTGGGAGTGTGTCCCAGAGGAAGTTGGGAGGTCTTCTCTGGAGGCCTTCTATTGTAATAGAGTTTCTGGAAACTTCTTAACACAGGAAGTGAGAGGGGAATGTATGGGGGCTGAGTTGGTGTTCAAATCCAAGTTGTAACACCAACACAAGTTTTACATTAAAATGTTTAAGGGACATAAATTGTTCTTCGCAGGTTTTCATTTAAAAGAGGAGTTTCCATGTTTCCTAAAATGTTATTTAAGGCCATTTTACAAGGCAACTAATTGGACTAAGTTGTTATTTTTTAACTTCATTTCAGAAAAGCAACTGTTTTGCCAATTGGGAAAATGACATTCATGCCAAATAAGCAGTAATATTTGTAGCAGACAAAAAAGAAAGAGGGGAAAAAAAACCTTACCCACAAACTCTTTTATACAAAAAAATTCTCTATTTTGTTATAACTGTACTTAAAATTTATTTTCATCCTCATTTGGCTAAATGGTTAGAAATGTGACCTCAGCTAATCCAGCGTGGTCTCTGTCCCGATTCTTTCACCTACTCTTCCCTTTTCTCAGGACTGGGTCTAACTCTGGGCTGATTTACACAACGTGGAGGCCTGGGCAAGGCCTGGAGGGCGGGATGACACCCACAATAGCACACCCTTGCCGGTCACTGCCGTAGCCCTCCTCAGCCTCAACCTCAGACTTCGGGCCCCTCTGATATTGTGCTGTGTCCACCTCCTGAAGGCCACAGGCTCGTTTCATTGTTCCGGTGCAGAGGAGTAGGATGAAGAACTGATGAGGCCTTCTGCCACCTCCCTGTGCAGCTCCACTGCTTTTCCCTGCCAGGAAGGGCTGAACATGCAGGAGACTCAAACCTTCCACAAGGGCTGAGCGCTCAGGTCCACCTTGCTCGCGCACCTTCTAACTGCATCTGTGTTCTCTGGTGCAAATCCTTAGGTGTTGGCTAAGAAGCAGATCCCAAGCTCCCTTCCTAGAAAGCAACAATGGCTGAACTCTGCATCTGCCTTTTGAATTTTTCCTTCTTCATCCCAGACAAGCTTCATCCAGCTAGGCGCAGGACGAATTGCTCCTGTATCATTATGCATTGTTCCAGAGTTTTCAATTTTTAAAATCTACATAAGGTGAACAAATTTCACGTATTTCGTATATGCAGGTTTAGGAGCCTAGGGATACATCTATCTCTGCTCTCTCTCCTGCCCATGCTCCCACTCCCCCTCCACCTTCCCGTCTTACTTTTTCTTTGAAATTTTACAATTACATTTTTTCAGTGTATTTTATAATCGTAAGCTTAACTCCCACTAAGCAAAGAATTCAACAAATAGTACGAAGAAAAAACACACTGTCCCTTGTGGGGAACAATCCGGACTAGACTGAGTTACTGGAATTAAGACTTATTCTATGCATCTGCTCTCCCACAATATGGCGCTGGGAGAAGAAACCAGCTTCTACACAGGTGCCTCCAGTTCAGCCAATAAACTGTAGGACTTGCTCCTGATTGGAGGAGAGCAGCGTACTCGGCGTGTGGGCAGCCGAGTTGGGATTGGTGGAGGAGGACTATAAAGGAGGAGAGAGACGGCATGCACCAGGAACATCTAAGGGGAACATCTAAGGGGAACACCTGTGCAGCCCCCGAGAGAGCCGGCCGGCGGTGTGCCGCTCCCCTGCGGAAGTGGGGAAAGTGGCCAGGGGGAACCGCCCTTCCACGGAGGTGGAAGGGACAGTAGCTAACCCGGGAAGAACCAGCAGCAAACCCGGGGAGGGCCGAGCAGACGAAGGAACAGCGCAGGGTCCTGTGTCGTTCCTCCACGAAGCGGGGGAGCGACAGTCCCTCAATAGTGGAGACAAGGGCTGTAGCAAACAATCAACCCAAAATGTCAATTCTGCTCATATACATTGCATTTTTATGTTATAGGATCTACGTTTAAGAAACACCAAAGCAGGGAATAGACTTTTCTGACTTTGCAATTTCATCACTCCTTTGACACTGTGTACAAAAATTCCCACCCTTTCCTGGGCTAAAGGAGCATCCATGGGGTGGAATGGAGGGGATGGAATAAAACTCACGAAATACTAAGCCAGGGCCACAGTTCAGAGAAAAGCATCAGACAGGTAATCGGGAAACTTGGAGTTGTCATTGTGATCATGGGCAGGTCATTTCTTTTCAGGGCCTTGGTTTCGTCATCTATGTAATGAAAAGTAAGAGTAGACAAATTTCCACCTTCTCTTTCAGCTCTAGAAATGCTACTTTATCTATTTTTTTAAAAAATTCACCAAGTTCTGGTGCCTTTGAAACTGTGATCAAATGGTCATGGTAAGTGATACGTGGTATCACCATTTATACCTGATCTTACCCATCTGCATTATGTAAGATCCAGTGTCACCAGATTCAGAATTAGTTACCTGAGGTTGATACCTCTTTTCCATAGCTAGAATAAAGTCATGTAGTCTATCTGCCTGACAGAATTTAGGAGTTTAATTCTTGGGGCCTGTTTGGTGGCATAGCAGGTAAAAGCCACAGCCTGCAACACTGTCATTCCAAATGGACACAGGTTCGTATCCCAGTTGCTCCGCTTCTGATCTAATTCCCTGCTAATGGCCTGGGAAAGCAGCGAAAGATAGCCCAAGTGCTTGGGCTCCTGCCACCCATGTGGGAGACCTGGAAGAAGTTCCTAGCTCTGGCTTCAGCCAGGCCTGGCCCAAATCTTTGCGGCCATCTGGGGAGTGAACTAGGGGATGAAGATCTATCTCTCTATCTCTCCCTCTGTCACTCTGACTCTTAAATAAATAAAATCTTTAAAAATAAATAAATACATTAAAAGTTCATGGCCTTACATATATTTAGGCTTCTCATCATTCTCTTTTAATGTGCTGCAATAATTAGATATTTCTTACTTTCTATGAATGTTTTGGTTTCCTTTTTGTTGGAACAGGGAAGAAAAACTCTGACAAGGTCAATGAGAATGTGATTGAGAAGTGTTTTACCAAAGAATTAAAATTATATTTTATGGACATTTAAAGTGATTTATTTTCAGAAATTGTGGACTGTTTTAAATAAATTTTCCAATGTTAAAAATAAATGACTTACATTAAAACTTCACCACACAGGGTAAAGTACCCTTTTGATAACGTAGCCCAAAGCTTAGAAAAAAAAAAACACTCAATAAGAAATATAATAAAAGAATAATGACTAACATCTAGGCCATTAAGAGAAGTAGAAATGAAGCTACATTATGAATATCATACAGTGTCCTAAACCAGTGGAGGAGAAAGACTATTTATGTTGCCTGCTAGCTCCCTTGTATTTTTTCTTACTTAGATAGTTGATATGTTATATATATATATATATCTCATATGTGCTATAAAATAGCAGACATGTTTTCAGTTTCAGGCAATGTGAGAAAAAAATTAAATAAGAATCTAATTGGTTCTGATGACAATTACTCCTTTGATTTTGATGAAATTCTTAAACTTCATTTGCCTTTTTTAAATACAGATTTCTAAGAGTTCTGCCAGTCTGAAAATTATTTGGTTCTATACTTTTTCCTTAGCTCTAAAGTAAGGGTAACACTATTTATTGAGTCTACCTCACACAATTGATATGAGAATTACACTTCTTTTACTCAATGGAGTCTGAAGTTGCATTCCTGTTATTATTTGCTCAGTGCTTACTGCCCCCGTAGGACGCACTACTCTATTTCTGGTCTCCAGCCATTGCAGCTACTTGGGGAGTGAACCTGCAGATGGACGATTCTCTCTTTCCCTGTCTCTCTGTCTCTCTCTGTAACTCTGATTTTCAAATAAATAAATAAACACATTGTTTTAAAGGCTCCTTACTGACAGGAACTCTAGGAGCAGTGGGCAGCTACCTGTGTGTTAGCAAACCTTCCAGAAGATTCTGACATACATTAACTTTGAGAACCAACACCTCAAATGATCTTCTTTACCTATCTTCATTACATATTACGTACACATTCTTTTAAATCTCCGAGTCCAAAATTAATTTCTCAAGTATCATCTTAGAAGCTAATAACAATTATGTCAACAACAACAATAACACTAGCTAATGCTTTTGAGAAACTTCCTGAGCCTGGGACTCAATTGTAATATGTAAATTGGATTCAAAATTTGACGTAACAAACATGATTGAATTCATTTTGTATATTAGAAAAGCAACATTCTATTAAGTTTTCCCATGGTCAATAAACTAGTTCTTCAGGTCTTAGTAGGCTGGTGCCAGAGCTGGGCTCTTAACCACGACACGATACTGAGTCCATTCCAAGCTCTTGGCTGAAGTGAGACTGTCTATGTTTTAGATCTCACTTATGCAACGAGCAGCACGTGTAGCAAGTTAATGAAGTTGATCCAACTCCACATTCAGATGAAGAATAAAGCACTTTCTCAGGAGATAGGTCACAGGATGCCTGACACTGAGGTCAGATTTTTCTCTAAGAATTATCTTTGAACTTTTTCTCATGCAAGAATGAAATTGTTTAGTGTGTCTACAGAAACTTCAGTGAGTGCCAGAATCGTGATTGTTTTCAGTTTGGCAGACTTGTTACTAATCCGTCATTTCTGGAAATACTTAGACAATAGTATCCATTGTTTCCTGAAATTTACTTTCTCCCTCATCAACTTCAAAAGAGAATTTAGAAAATGGAAGAAAGGAGTAAGTTGAGGCAGGATGTAAGGCGAGAGAGGGGAAGGAAGATTGTGCAAAAGGAGAAGCAACGACGTTAGAGGTTGAGCCTGCCATTCATTGTCGGTGTGGGCAGTGTCTTCGGTGAGGAATCAAGAGAGGGAGGCAGGCTGAGACTTACTTAGTCAAGAGTATCATCACAAAGAATAAAGGAGTGAGGGTTGCTCTGGACTTGTGGGCTTCAGGAAAATTTATCTACCTGGCAGAGGAGGTCAGAAGCTAAATGGCACAAGTGGCCAGCATGACAGACATTTAAGAAGGGAAGGCAACAAATGGATCATGGTCAGAGGCAATGGCTTATAGAGTCTCCGAAGAAGAGTGGTGCTCATTGAGCTGGCTGCAGTGGGTACACCGAGAGCTCTCTTGGGGATTTGTCTTTTCAGCCAGGGTAGTCTCTATTAGGGGTCTAGCCCATGATAGTGACAAAGAGTAGAGAACTACCACTGACTGAGTGTTGATCGTGACACAAGGCATTTTGCTACTCATTTTACACATGCTGATCCAGTTGGGCTTCCTAAAATACTTGAGAGATGGTAAAAAGCATGGTGTCTCCCATTTTATATGCAAGGACATTGAGGTTCAGAAATGTTAATGAACTTGTCCTAGATTGCTAGTCGGTAGGTAGTAGAGTCGCTCAACTTAACACTGCTCACTCCTTAAAAAAACTTCTTGTAAGGTTAGTAACACGGCCTTTAAAATCCCCTCATGTAAGCTTTACTTCACTAGGTATGTATTTATTGCTACATATACAGAACTTACTATATGTAAAGTAGATACATTTCCTGTCAGAAAGAAAAAGAAAGGTTGTTAATGTTCTTTTTAGCACTTCGGAATCAAGATCCATGCTTACTTTTGCTCCCCAAAAGCAATGTTATCCACTAGTTTCAATTCAGGGAAAATGTATCTTTTTAAAAAGGTTTACATGAGATATTTTTTCTCAAATTCTTCACGTTTTCACTACACCTTAAACTAAGAGTCTGTTCCAAAATTTTGTCACACCATGTAAATGCTGAAGCATAGTTTCCAGTGAAGTTCATGTGAAAATCAGCACAGAAAGGATGAGATGTACAGGTTTAGGAGGGATATCATAACTACTATGGACATCAATATTTTCAATCAAATGTACAGCCAGGCATGGCAAAGAAGAATTAAGTGATCACACAAAAGCATTATTGAAATGAAAAATCCAGTTCCAAGAACTGGGGTTTTCAAAGGATGTGCATATTTAGTTTTTAATCCAAATGGAGCCTGAAACTCAGGGTGAATTATATGAATATACTTCTATTTCTTTTGTAGCATAAGAGTCTATGCTGGAAAAAGTGCCAGGTATCCTCAATGACAGCTCAGCCATAGCATCTTACCAAGAGAATGTACCATCTTGGCATTCTTTTCCAATCATAAGGAATCTTTAAAAAAATTATAAAATAATAGGTTCCACAAATCAAAGGAAGCTGTATACAAAAGTGATTGAAGAGAGGGACTTCACAACAATGCTATTAATTTCCCATGTTTCTAGTTTATCCTAGATGATCACAAGGTAATTGTGGGCCACCATCACCCAGATTTCTGTAGTAATTTATTTTTAGCTCTGAGAGACACTAAGATTTAGGAGGATGAGAAAATCTACTCAGGATAACATAAAACTGATAACAAGAAAATGTTCAAATTGTAAATACATTTGCTCTTCTTTTAAGTAATAGGAGTTAAAATATGGTTTCCATAAGAAGCATAAAGTACTTTGTTCATATAACTGGAGCATGTTTTAGATGTTTTATTAGGCAATAATTCCAGAATGTTCTATGAATAGTCAAATACCCCGTTGGCCAGCCTTGATCCACTGCGGGTCCCTGATGTGGATGGAGCAATAGCAAACAAAGCAAAGAAAGGTGTGGTACTGAACCTTGCTATGCTAAATCTTGGGCTCTGAACTCCAATGCTGATCTTTAATGAGCTATACAGGACAATGCAGAAGACTCCCTTTCCCAAAACTGAAGAGGCATTGTGCTAAGTGAAAGACACCAGACATAAAAGGCTACATATCATGATTCTGTTTACATGAATTGTCCAGAATAAGTAGGTGCTTAGAAGTTAGTTGTTGACAAGAGATGGGGGAAAGGAGAATTGAGAAGTGACTGGTGGCGGGTTAAGGAGTTTCTTTCTGGAGTGATGAAATTATTCTAGAATTAGATACTGATGATAACAGCACAACATACTGAATATATGAAAAACCTCTGAATTGTTTACTTTATAATGGTGACTTTTACGTTGTATGAATTATATAACATATTTTTTTAAATAAAATAAACATCTTTGCTTTAAAGCAGACCATAGGCGGCCAGCGCTGTGGTGAAGCATGTTAAAGCCCTGGCCTGAAGCGCCAGCATCCCACAAAGGCGCCAGTTCTAGTCCCGGCTGCTCCACTTCTGATCCAGCTCACTGCTATGAACTGGGATAGCAGTAGAGGATGGCCCAAGTCCTTAGGCCCCTGCACCCGTGTGGGAGACCTGGAGGAACTTCCTGGCTCCTGGCTTCGGATTGGCACAGCTCCGGCTGTTGTGGCCAGTTGGAGAGTGAACCATCGGATGGAAGACCTCTCTCTCTCTTTCTGCTTTTCCTCTCTCTATGTAACTTTGACTTTCAAATACATAAATAAATATTTTAAAAAATTTAAAAAATAAAATTAAAGCAGACCAAAAGTTACTGTTTTCTTCACTCTGTCCCCTTTGAAACAGCCAAAAAAGCTCTACCTCAAGAAGAGAAGGAAAAGCTAGAATTATATCCTCTGACAGCATCAGACGGAAATGAAATTATACAGAAAATAAACACCACCACCACAAAGGAAGTAGAATGAAAAAGAGCACGTCTCTAGAGCGCAAGGCCATACTGATCTAGGCTGGGCAAGAAGAGAAGTCTTGGATTGGCTCCTACACGGGAGGAATAGAAAATGTCAAAGCAGAGAGCACCAGAGCAAAAGCCACAACACAAAAACTATGAGTATCTCTCCCATAAGAGAGCAGGCTGCCCCGGACCCAGACGGAACAGAGAGGAGAAGGACATGCGGTGTGTTCAGGAACGTTTGGCCCTTAGAGGACACGTTCCACTAAACACGCTGAAATCAAACACATTCACTCTCTTGTTTGGAGGAGGACGAAAGGAGAGAAAGGGCAGAGAAGACTTCCTCTCCTCGAAATCAAAAATACATGATCCCAACTGCAGGTGAGATAAATGAAGAAACTCCATGAGAAAATAAAGGTAAAGAAATTGGCACAAAATGTGCACAGAACACAGCACTGATTCAGCATCTACTTAGCTCAGCAATGACTCCAGGGCTGAGGACATGGAGGTACTCAGTGAGGTCAGGACCTTGTTTGGAAAGCAGACAAATCCAGGCAGTGCTACGACAGAGGGTAGAAACATCCCTACAGATAGAAGCATCTATCCAGGCGGCGCCACGGCTCACTAGGCTAATCCTCCGCCTTGCAGCGCCGGCACACCAGGTTCTAGTCCTGGTCCGGGCGCCAGATGCTGTCCCGGTTGCCCCTCTTCCAGACCAGCTCTCTGCTGTGGCCAGGGAGTGCAGTGGAGGATGGCCCAAGTCCTTGGGCCCTGCACCCCATGGGAGACCAGGAGAAGTACCTGGCTCCTGCCATCGGATCAGCGTGGTGCGCCAGCCACAGTGCACCGGCCACGACGGCCATTGGAGGGTGAACCAACGGCAAAGGAAGACCTTCCTCTCTGTCTCTCTCTCACTGTCCACTCTGCCTGTCAAAAAAAAAAAAAAAAAAAAAAGCATCTATCCAGCTTCGAGGAGAAATGGATGCTGGTCTTACCATCAGAGGCTTCCCAAAGATTCCTGTACCTGTAGGCAGGGAGGCATTAGCTCCACAAAGATTACAGTTAAGGAAAATTAGAGGTGGAAGAAAGTGGTTCACAGTATTCAACTTGGTACAGAGGCACTTAGACAAGAGAAAACAACTGATGGGGAGTAGCAATTTCATCAGAGTAGAGGGTTCCTGGGATATGATCTTGCTTGAGTGTGGCTTCCCTCTCCTTTGATGTCTTCTGCTGTCTGGCCACCTACCCAACCATACCTCTAGCTGCTCTTTTCAATGGCAAATGGGAGAATGGTGAAAATGGCCCTCATCTGACACATAGGAATCACGTAAAGGGTTATAAAAGGACAGAAGGAAGCAAAAGGAAACAGATAAACATTTGTTATAAAATCCCCTCTGGAATTCTAGGGGATTGGCTATGATACATGACTTCAAGGGATGAAGGCTTGGGACCCAAATCAATAAGAAAGATACTATTGTCCCTTAGCATCCCCAGGGCCCCTGTGAATACTCAACTCTTTGGATGCTCAAGTTCCTTATATAAACTGGCATCTATTTGCAATGAAACCTACGCATACCCTTCTGCACCTGAGCACTTCAAATGATCTCTAGATTACTTATAATACCTAACAATGTAAATGCTAGGCAAATAGTTGCTATACTGCTTTGTTCAGGGAATGATGACCAGAAAAAAAAAAGCTCTGTGTGTATGTTCAGTATACATACATTGTTTTGTTAGTGTTTACTGTCTGTTGTTGGTTAAATCCAGGGGCACAGAGGCCACAGATATGGAGGGCCAACTGTTCTCATTGTGTTTCAAGGGGGAACGCACCACTGTTAGGCAAACTGAGATTTCCTATGTAGAAGTTTTAAAGCTACAGGGAGTGGAGGCGGGTGTTAGATAGCCATGGTAGATGTGGTGTCTCCCCTCTCAGAGCTCGGGTCCTGACTCTAAGCTCTGTGTCTCATATACGAGACATTCTGAAATCTCTGCCCTGGAAATGAGAGAAGAGAACTCCCTTATTGACACCAGCCTCTTGTATCTTTGACAGTATTATGCCACTATGTAGTCATGTTTAAATACATATGAATTCATATTTGCATGCCAGTTACTCACAAGGTCAAGAAGCAGTTGAATCTAGTCATGGCCATCAAAACAAGGGACAATAATATTGCAAGTGAAAGAACAGAGGAAGAGTACAGCTCTTGACAGTAAACTTTATTTTTTTAACCATAGTATGAATCTATTTTTTTTAAAAAAAGATTTATTTATTTATTTGAAAGGCAAAGTTGTAGAGAGGCAGAGGCAGAGAGAGACCCAGAAGTCTTCCATCCACTGGTTCACTCCCCAAATGGCCACAACAGCTGGAGCTGGGCCAGTCCAAAGCCAGGAGACAGGAGCTTCTTCTGGGTCTCCCATGCAGGTTCAGGGGCCCAAGGACTTGGGCCATCTTCTACTGCTTTCCCAGGTCATAGCAGAGAGTTGGATTTTTAAGTGGAGCAGCTGGGACTTGAACCGGTACCCATGTGGGATGCCAGCACTGCAGGTGGTGGCTTTACCAGCTTCGCCACAACACCGGCCCCAGTAAACTTTGTTTTTAATATTTATTTATTGGAGAGGCAGACAGACACAGAGAGACAGGCAGATGACAGAGATAGAGAGAACTTCCATCTACTGATTCACTGCCCAAATGCCTATGACTCAATCCAGGTCTTCCTCTTGGGTGGCAGGAACCCAACTACTTGGGTCATCATTCCTACTTCCCCAGGCTTGCATTGGTTGGAAATTGAAGTCAGGATCTGAAGCCAGGGATCTAAACCCAGGCATTCCGATATGGGATGCAGTTGTCCTAAGAGATATCTTAATCACTAGGCCAAATGCCTGGCCCTGGGAGTACACTTTGAAAGGGAGGAAGAGGCCGGTGCCGCGGCTCAATAGGCTAATCCTCCACCTAGCGGCGCCGGCACACCAGGTTCTAGCCCCGGTCGAAGCACTGGATTCTGTCCCAGTTGCCCCTCTTCCAGGCCAGCTCTCTGCTGTGGCCCGGGAGTGCAGTGGAGGATGGCCCAAGTGCTTGGGCCCTGCACCCCATGGGAGACCAGGAGAAGCACCTGGCTCCTGCCTTCGGATCAGTGCGGTGCGCTGGTCGCAGCGCGCCTGCCAAGGCGGCCATTGGAGGGTGAACCAACAGCAACAGGAAGACCTTTCTCTCTGTCTCTCTCTCTCACTGTCCACTCTGCCTGTCAAAAAAAAAAAAAAAAAGAAAAGAAAAGAAAAAGAAAAGAAAAACAGCCTCCATCATGCTTACAGCGTAAGTCAAAAATCTTTTATTAAAGGCCTACAAGGCCGTCTAAGAACTAGTTTCTGGACATCTGGATACTTCTCCTAGTTTATCCATTTCTTTCTCCTTTCTGTTCCCTGTTATAGAGTTGATCATTGTGCTGCTCCGGGAATTCACACTGAAGCTCTTGGCTCGATACCTGTGACTCCTCAACCTGAAAATGATTTCTTGTGATGTCCTCAAGGTTGTTCACTCCTGGTTTCTTCTGTGTCACTGCATTGGAGATGCCCAGTATGAGAAGACAGGACATATCTTGGAGGAATTTGCCAAGTTGAATACACACTTGTCAAATATCAGTAAATGTTCCTGGTACTGGAGGTATAAGGTAGACAGTTCTGTGTTCAGAATAGACTTCAGGAGGTGATGAATGCTCTAGAGAATAATACAACTGGGAAGGGGTTAGGGAGCAGTTTCTTAGAGTACTCAGATTCATCACCTCCTGAAGTCTACCCTGAACACGGAAGAACTATGTCCACCTTATACCTCCAGTACCAAGAACATTTATTGATATTTGGCGTGTGTATTCAACTTGGCAAATTCCTCCAGGATGTGTCCTGTCTTCTCTATCCCAATGTCCTGCCTTGGGTTAGATCATCTTCACAGCTTACCAGGGCTATTGGCATGACCTCAAATGACACTAAATTGTCTCCCCACTTCTAATCACTGTTTACTTGAAGAAGTATTTATTCGTATCAAATTATTGTATTGATGCCAAAGTCATCTCCCTATTATATAGATAATTTTCCCCTTCAGAAATTTGCAAATGCCTCCATGACCTATATAAAATTCTGCATTTCTTGCCATGGGATTCATAGACCTTTATTATTTAGCTCTTAATTACCTTGATAAAAATGTCATCACCAGTCACATCCTGTGTTCCAGACACACCAAGCAGCTCATCAGTCTTGCAATATATTATAGTTGTTGAGATCCTTTGCATTCTCTACCCTTGAAAATTCTTCAAGAACTGATACAATTGATACCACCAAAATAAGAGCTTATGGGATAGTATTTAAGAAAGGAAAGAAGGACAGGTGAAGGGGAAAGAGTAACTTTACTGACCTAAGGGCACATGAAAGTTTGCCATATAGGGATGAGCAAAGATTGGAAAAAATATAGAAAAGAAAATAGGAAAACAGCCTAGGACACTATAAGAGTAATGTTGTTGAAAGAAACAGTGTGGGTTGGCTGGAAACTTTTTATTTTTATCTAGTATTAGAATAATTGTATATTTTCCACCTTGTTTCCAAAGGTTTAAGTTTTATAATAATAGCTGTAGTTTCTTGAGTAGAACATGGAGTCTAGTTCAAGTACTGGGCTAAAGTGCTTTGCATGTACCAATTTATTTAGTATTTACAACCTCATGAGGAAGGTGATGGAAACTCTTATCTTTCAATAGAAAAAAAGTAAATTTTCCATGACTTACTCAGTGCTAGAGCATGCAATGGGAAAACCAGTCTTTAGGGAAGAAAATCAGAATTCACATCTCATGCTCTTCTTATTATCCTCCCTGACACTCTCGAAATTTGGAGGCGTGTCCAAAATAATCATATTCATAATACTTAAATGTTAAAACAAAAAAATCTGAAATATATGCTTAGTGTAGTTAGGGACTTTTAGGGGACAATATGGTGAGACCATTAAGTGAGTGAGTTTGGAGTCAGTATGTTTGGGTTCAAATTCCAGTTACACCATGTACTAACTTTGAGACCTGGGGCAATTTTTTACATTTCTTTCTAAGCCCTAGTTTCATCATCTGCAAATGAGGTACCATAACAGTACTTATCTCATGAAGTTGTGTGGAGGTTTCAATGCTAACCATTGGTACAAATAGTAATAATAGCTACACCGGTAGTACTTCTTGTAAAAGAGGTAGGGTAAGGTATGAATCTTGAACCTCATTTTCTTTCCTGAGGTCTGGCTGTATTTGGTGAATTGATGATGTTATATGAGGAATATATAGGGGAGAATTCACAATAAAGAAATGAGTTCTGTGGACAAACCTTAGTCATTGGATGGGGCAACCTGAAGATGAATTAGTTATAAACTTGGACTCATTTTCTGAATCAGTGTCTCTCATCATTTTCTATCTATAGCCCATGAACTTGTACTCAGTGGGAGTAGAAGGTGGGTGTATGGAAAGATCTAGACTGTAGTGCTTAGAAAGTGAGAGGGCAAGGGTGGATTTCTCCCATAAGTGCCCTAACACATGGATAACTTAGGTGCTTCAGAGGCTCTGCTTCAAGAAAGTCAGAACACGGAGAGAATGGAACCTGGGGGACCTGGACTACCCAATGAGGGGAGAGGAGCTGGTGCAAAAGGAAAATATTCTTAAGTAGGAGGTAACTGAGGACAACGGAGTGTTCTTTGGATATACTCAGAGATAGGTTACAGGAAGTTGGAGATCCACAAATAGTGGGAGTATGAGTGACACAAATATTATTGGGTGACAGCCAGAGAAACCGAGTCTAGCCACCTCTGAATCTTAATGAAGAATGGGATGGGAGAGGGAGTAGGAGGTGGAATGGTTTGGGGTGGGAGGGCAGGTATGGGGGGAAGAACCACTATAATCCAAAAGTTGTACTTATGAATTTTTCTATTAAAAAAAAGAGCCTTGGTTGATCACTGACGTCATACATAAGAGTGTTAACTGCTAAGTTAACAACAGGAGTAACTGGGTACTAACTTCCCATGCAGGACCTCTGTCCTCAAAGAGCTATATTAGGAGGGTTAATAGTAAAACTTGTTCTCAAAGATTTACTTCATTTTAGTGTATTAAGTGGAGGATATTCTTATGTCTCATAAGTTTCAGAAAAGCCTAAGTGCCCAACTCCATTGCTTGTTTCCTTAGGTGCATCTTCAATTAATGATAAAACTGTGTTCTCAAAGGAAAAAAATTGTTATTGCAAAAATTAAAAAAAAATATAAGAAAGGAAGTAGGAAGAAGGGTGGGAGTGAAGGAGGGAATGGAGGATGGGGTGGGAAGTATCATGTTCTTAAAACTGTATGTATGAGATACACAAAATATGTTCCATTTATATATATAAAAATTTTAAATAAAAAAGGTTTCTGATTTAAACCAATAAGTTTGCCTTGGGCTTATAACCAAGATTATACTTATAATCAAGATTATATATCATCACCCATCTACTCATCCATCCATCCATCCATCTATTTCTTATTTGCCTTTTCTTTTTCAAAAGTACTATGATGTTATTTAAGACAAAGAGAAGAATATTCAATGAAGTTAATACAGTAGAAATACTAAAAAATAAGAAAGTATATACACTAGTCATGAGTTGTTCTATGTGATTTTTGTTGATTGTTACTACATTGAACTCTGAACTTCCTGGAATCTAAAAAAAGATGTAAAATACATTCTTACATAAAGAGAGGTAAACACAGAGCTCTAGTTACTATCCTGTCTTCATCACTTGGGGTTGCTATAACAAAGTTGCATAGACTGGATAATTTAAACAACAATTTATTTTCACAATTCTGGAGGCTAGAAGTCTGAGATTAGGGTGAGAGTATGGTTGGGTTCTGGTGAGGGCTGTCTCCCTGGTTGCAGATTACAGATTTCTCATTGTATTCTCACATGGTGGAAGCAGAGATGAAAAGCTCTGTAGGGTCTCTTTTTAAGGCTACTGATCCCATTCATGAGGACTCCACTCTCATGACCCAAATGACTGCCAAGACAAGCTATTTTCTATAATTTTATTCAGGGAACAATGAAGAATACCCTGAACTTCCTAACTGTCTCTCCTGTTTACAAAACTCACTACTGCCTTAGTTCAGGATTTCATAATTTCCTACATAAATGGACTAACCTTCTAACAAGTTTTTCTAATGAATTATCTTTTGTATAATCAATATATAAGATTGTGTCCAGTTCCTGAATACAATTTTTCAGTGGATTTTCATTATTTTGAAGATCAAGGACTTTATCCATGTGTGGGGTCTCATTTCCCACCATCTGTCACTAATTCTTCCCTGTTCTCTAGCCATACTGACCCACATGCCAATCAATCACTGAGTAATCAGTTTCTGGGTTCTTTATGCTCTATGTTCTCGATTTCCTTTATCATTTGTCACTGATGGCTCCCATTCTTGTCTTCCCACTTAATAGTGCTTCTTCAAGACAATTCAAACATCTTCCCAAGATGACTTATGCCACCTGTAGCATGCTTATGTGCCTCTATTGGAACTCATGATATATATATCACATCATAGTTCTTACAGAAGAGAATGTGTTTTCTTTCTTTTTTTAAGACTTATTTATTTATTTGAAAGTCAGAGTTACACACAGAGAAAAGGAGCGGCAGAGAGAGAGAGAGTGGGAGAGAGAGAGAGAGGTCTTCCATCCACTAGCTCACTCCTCAACTGGCCACAATACCACATTTCAAAAATGTGCTCTTTCAAGATCAAATACAAAAATAAGACTTTAGAGTACAGCCCTCTATGGGGCTGGCGCTATAGCGTAGTGGGTAAAGCCGCTGCCTGCAGTGCTGGCGTCCCATATGGGCGCCAGTTCGAGTCCTGACTGCTCTACTTCTGATCCAGTTCTCTGTTATGGCTTGAGAAAGCAGTAGAAGATGGCCCAAGTATTTGGGCCCCTGCACCCACATGGGAGACCAGAAGAAGCTCCTGGCTCCTGGATTCGGATCAGCACAGCTCCAGCCGTCGTGGCCAACTGGGGAGTGAACCAGCAGATGGAAGACCTCTCTCTCTGCCTCTCCTTCTCTCTCTGTGTAACTCTGATATTCAAATAAATAAAGAAATCTTCAAAAAAAAAAAAAAAAAGAATACAGCCCTCTGTATCTGTTGGTTCTGCACCCATAGATTCAGCCAACCTTGTATTTAAGATATTTTTAAATATGTTACCTGGACTTTTTTTCTTTGTAATTATTCCCTAAACAATACGACTGAACAACTATTTACATAGTACTTACATTGTAGTAAATATTATAGGTAATCTGGAGATTAAAGTACACATGAAGAATTCATAGGTTACATGCAAATACTATGCAACTTTATAGAAAAGATTCAAGATTCCTCCAATTTGGGAATCCTTAGGGTACTCACCACTGGTCTGGAGGGACAGCTGCACTTGGGTGGAAGGGAATTAAAAGCTTTCAGAGGGGGCCGGCGCCATGGCTCACTTGGTTAATCCTCCGCCTGCGGCGCCAGCATCACATATGGGCGCTGGGTTCTAGTCCCGGTTGCTCTTCTTTCAGTGCAACTCTCTGCTGTGGCCCGGGAGGGCAGTGTAGGATGGCCTAAGTGCTCCTGCATGGGAGACCAGGGGGAAGCACATGGCTCCTGGCTTCGGATCGGCGCAGCGCCGGCCGTGGTGGCCATCTGGGGGGTGAACCAATGGAAGGAAGACCTTTCTCTCTGTCTCTCTCACTGTCTAACTCTGTCAAATAAAAATTTAAAAAAAAAAAAAAAAAGCTTTCAGGGGAAAGGGTGGGAAGGAAAGAGGATAGACATCCCTGAATTAGAAGCTTCCTGGCAATACCACACTGAATCCTTCACACCTGTCACACCTATTCTCTCCATAACGCCACGGACCTGCTTCTGTCGCTAGTACCAGCCTCTCAGGCATCTCTGTGGCCACACCTTCTAGTGAGCTGCCAAAGAACTTATGGGACACACAACTAGAGAGAACAAAGAATTCTGGAAGAAACAGAGAAGTGTGGGAAGGAATGGTGCACTGTGGGAAGGAATGGAGGATTCTGGGAGGGAAAGGAGAACGGTGGGAGAGCAGGGAGGATTGTGAAAGAACACAAAGGACTGTGGGAGAACAGGAAGCCCCATAGGAAAGCAGGGAGGATGGTGGGAGAACACAGGGTTGTGGGAAGAAACAGAATTTGTAGAGAGAACACAGGCTTATGGAGAGCACTAGGAACTGTTGGAGAAACCACAATATGGCTTAGATTAGAGAATTCACTCAGGGCTTTTCTACTGGCCCTTCCACAAAGGCCTGTGAGCTTCTGGCCACTCCTGCACAGTCTATTGGGGTCACACCCTCCTCTCAGACACCACAGCTCCTCTGCCCAGCAGCACCTCGCCTGCTGCAGCCACCCACGTGGTCACTGACAGCCTTGCTTTAGCTCTCTGCCACAGCCACTAAGAATTGTGGGAGACTTGGGAGACACGAGCTCTGGGTAAGAACAACTTGAAATAAGCAGGGACTTTTGTGAGTGAAAAGGAATTGGGGTAGATATGGATGAATGACCTATGCTTCCAGGGTTCCCTCCTGCAGGAAGCATATGCCACCCATTGTGCCAACACCATGCTTCTTCACAGCCATGCCCATGCCCCTGAAGCCCGGAAGCCTGGCCCTCGGCCAGACCACACCCCTCCCCAGCCTTTGCCCTAGGCTAATTTTCTTGCTCTGCCTTGACCTTTTGACCACTGCATAGGCAAAGATGCTTTTGCTACCTGGCTTCTCCCTACCTCCCATTGCATTCTTGAGGCCAGAAGGAATACTCTCAGCTCAGCCACCTGCACATCCAGGCCCTGAGGGCTGTACTCCTGGGGCTGTCATAACCACATCCTCGGCCTGAAATTCTCTTTCCTTTTTTTTTTTTTAAGATTTATTTTATTTATTTAAAAGGCAGAGTTACAGAAGAGCAGAGGCAGAGGCAGAGAGAGAGAAATCTTCCATCTGCTGGTTCACTCCCCAGATGGCCACAATGGCCGGAGTTGGGCTGATCCAAAGCCAGAAGCAAGGAACTTCCTCCGGATCTCCCACACAAGTGCAGGGGTCCCAAGACTTGAGCCATCTTCTTCTACTGCTTTCCCAGGCTGCAGCAGAGAGCTGGATCGGAAGTAGAGTAGCCAGGATTGAACCAGCGCCCATATGGGATGCCAGAACTGCAGGTGGTGGCTTTACCCACTATGCTGGAGTGCCAGCCCCTAAAATTTTCTTTCTTAGAGGCTGTCTCCTTGTTCTCCACCTGCTTCAGGTTCCTACTGGCACCATGGCAAAGGTCCTCTGTGCTTAGCACATCACAGCCTGCACCCACCAGTCCTCTTGCTCTGAAATCACTTTTCTGGCTCACGTTGTACTTGCTCATGATCACTCCCCTGGCACCATAGCCCCATTCACTCAACCTGGTCTTCCTTCTCTCTTCTCTCATCCAGCTATGCCCCTTACCTATCATCTGCTATACCCTCACCCTTCCAGTCCAGGCCAACCCTGTTCTTCTCTGCCATCTGCAATGGCCATGCTCAGAGGAGCTCAGCCAAACTGGATGCTCTATATCCCAACCCCTCCCCTACATGCAATCATGCCCTCTTACTTGGTAACAGAGGAGGGGCCTGCATGGCTGGAGAGAGGGGGGTTAGACCCCCGCTCTGGTGCATATGTAGAGTAAGACCAGACCGTGGGCCTAGAATCCTCATGTCACATAAAGTACTTTTTTGGGGTTTCTTGTAGCTCCACACACCTCAGCTAGAGTTGCCCATTTTCTCATGGAATCATGTTCCTTCCAGCCAGTTTTCATGCACAGCAAAGCCCAGTTTGTCCAGCCAGGTTTCAAGTCTGCTAACCCAACCCATGGAGTGTGTTTCTTTTAGCTCCTCAATAGGCCTTAAGTACTAGGCAGATGGGTGGAGAAAGGACATGCCTTTACTTCCTGTTTCTCTTCCCCATGACCTTTCCCAAGCACCCAGTTCGTGCCCTCTTGGTCTCTAGGGTCTTGTCAAGACACCACCACAGCAACTAATCCTCTGGTTGCTGCCCTGTGTTTTGAGCTCACTCCGCTATCCTTATTCCTTTCATGTATAACTTTGGGCCCATAAGAAAAATACAAGGAGGTTATAACCAGCTTTATTCCTTGATCAAAAATCTCTGAACGGATCCTCCTTGAAAGGGCACTTTCCACTAGCGTCTTAGTCACTCATTCATTGGAAACAAGACGCCTACAGCCTGAAGTTGCTCCAGTTTGGGTTTTGGTCATACATGAAATGCCTAGAAAGTTAAGGAAAGTGTGGTAAGGGGTGAAAGGTGGCAAAGGACTTGGTCATCACAGGTTTTCTTGGTGTAATTAGCAGGAATATTTTAGAGCAACAAACATAGGGGATGACAGGGTCCAACCACTTGGGCTATCTTCTGATGCTTTCCTAGGCACATAATCAGGGAGCTGAATAAGAAGTGGAGCAGCAGAGACTCTAACAAGCTCTCATATTGGATGCCAGTGTCACAGGCAGCAGCTTAACCCACCACGCCACAACCTCGGCCCACTAATGTTGCTTTCGATCATTTGCTTTGTTAATCAGAGAAAGTAAAAGATTTACAGCCAGAGAGGGCATTGGACTGGATACTGTCATGGGAGCATGTCATGGAGATGAACCTCATCCATCATGTGCATCAGGGTAGAAAAAGGCTTCGAGTTCTGTCCTCGATGACCTTCTCCATCATCTCTCTCACTCAGCCATGAGACAGCCCTGTGTGGACAACCGCTGGAAGCTACTGTCTTTAAAAATGTGTTTCATAAGGGGCTGGCGCCATGAGCTCTGGGAACCAGAGGAAAAAGTAAAAAGCTCATATTCTACCTCCAAGTCAAGAATATCCTTAGCATATGAAGGAGCTGCCAAAAACGTGGGGGAAAATGTTATAGAAAGATAGATTTTCTTGGTCTCCAAAGTTTGGAAATCCATGGATAGTTTTCTGATAGTACTTCCCATGTACTTTTGATTTTTGTATTGGTTTTTCTATTTTCACAGTAACCAACTCCTAAAAAACTCAACATCTCAAAACCCCACAAAGTTGCTCTCTCACTGTGTCCATGGGACAGATGTCTGAGTCAGACTTTGGTGATTCTTCTCCCCCGGCTGAAATCAAGGTGTCAGCCACTGTGGTGATCTCAGCTGAGTCTCAGGTCTTCTTCCAAGCTCACTGGGGACTGGCAGAGTTCAACTTCTTGTAGTTGTAGTTCTAAGACTAAATTATTCAACAACTAGAGTCCTCTCAACCCTCCTCCACTCCTATCTGCCACGCGGTCTTGTCTACAACCTGCTAGTTTGTTTCTTATGGGCCAATGGAAGAATCTGAATTCTTTCAAGACCAAACCTCGTAAGGTCAAGCCCAGCCTGATCATTCTGACAGCCAGGATGATCTTCCTAACTTAAAGGCAACTGATTAGGGAATTGAATTATATCTGGAAAATCCCTTCACATCAGTACCTAAGATTACTGTTTGACTGCATAGCTGAAGTGATGTGTCTCTACCAGGGATAGGAAATATTCAGAGCCATCATAGAATTCTGCTTTCCATGCTTAATATGGAAAACATGTCTCCTTTTTAATATTTGTTACTCCTATGTTGCTATGGACTTTCTTGTGGATTCAAGAATTGCCTTTCACAGTCTTCATTTCAGAGGAAAAATTATTTTTACAAAACCAGTGCAGAAAACACTTCCCTCTTCTTGGCCACTTGAAGATACTTCAAATGGAGGAACTTATTTTTAATAGATTTTCTATCATAATTAAACTGTGGGAAGTCGTTTGGGAAAACAAGACTAGTTAGTTGCAAGAAATGTAGATCATGAAACAGACTGCACAAGAAGAGGTCAAGGTACCACTAATTAAGAAAAGATTTCGTTGAGTAGCCAGTCACCTGCATTAAATTAAGTCCATTTCCTTGGATACAAGGCGCCTGGACTCTGACAACCAGCCTGTTCTAGAATCCCTCTGTGCCTTTTCAGTAACCCACAGAAAGTTTGGTATTCAATACTTTGAGTCCATAAATCCATTAAAAAAAAATAGGAATGCACATTACTCGCTGGGAGGTCTGTTTGTTCTAATGAGCAAAGAATAAAATAATTATCTCACACAATGCTGCAGGTGTAGAGTAGAAGAGACACTTCAATAACTGTATGTGCAATTGATAATAGGTCTCCAGTGAAAGAACATTTTTAGACCTCCCTTTTCTCAGAGTTGCTTTTCTTGCAAAAGAGCAGATGCCAAAATTAGCTCAATTGCTCTTTTCTGGGGCCTTCAAAAACTGCACTCACGTTATTGGAGCTTTTGTTTAATGTATTCTGTCCATATGCTGCTGGCGGGCCTATTCAGAGAGCTCAAACCTTTGTGTTTGCTCTTGGGAAAAGAGTGCAGCCTCAGTTTTGAGTCAGGAAGAGCAGTTCCTCATCTTGACGCTATTGCCTCTGAGGGATGCTCAATCGCTTTGTTTCATTTGTAAATGCCAATGGAGCCGAAAATGTCAATAGTGTTCCAAAAATAAATTAATTTTCATGTGTCATCGTGGAGTCATTGTATTAGGACCCCTGAAGTCTAGTTTGGGAGCACTATTCAAAGATGCATCTGTGTCTCTGATGTGAGGCACATGCAGAAGTGGATTCCTTTGCTAATGATTGTCCCATCCATTGTGTCACAAACGCCCTCTTAAGTAAAACAAACAAACAAATTTTGCGCTGGACTTGAAAAAATGAAAAAGAGCATGTTACTTTTTAAAATGAAAACACTTTTCATCTTCAAGTAAATTGAAAAACAGTCAAATTAATTAAAAACATTTTTGAGTTCTAACCGTTTGCTGGCTGCCTAACTTCTCCATGCCACTTGTCAGCAGACGATTCACCTTACTTCACAGAGAAAACAGACCCTTCCCTCACACTCCTCCACTGCACCCTGGCAAATCTCTTCAAGTGCAAGTCCCAAACTTGACCACACACCTACTTGCAAGGGCTCCGTGAGTCACTGTTGGAAGAGGAATGGAGGGATATACTCCGATCCCTGTATTTCTTAAAATTTTTATTTATTTGAAAGGGAGAGAGAGAGAGTGAGAGAAATACCTCCCATATGCTGGTTCATTCCCCCAAATGCCTTCAATAGCCAAGACTGGGCCATGTCAAAGCTAGGTCTTGCTGGAAATCAATTCAGGTCTCCGACACGGGTGCCAGGGACACAAGTACCTGAGCCAACAACTGCTGTCTCGCAGGCTGTGCATTATCGGGAAGCTGGGTTGAAAACAGAGGAGCCAAGACTTGAACGAGGCTCTCTGATATGGCATGCAGGTGTCTTCTCAATGCAACACCAAATGCCTGCCTCTCAGATCCCTGTTCTTGATTCTTTCACTCGTGTCAAGTGTAGGAGGTGTTCTCTTCTTGATTAGCTAAACCTTCAAAGACCACGTTCTCTACCTGGGATTTAACTGATTGCCTAGAGCAGCCCTTGGACCCTCTCTTGTCAACAACCTGGCTGATCAGTCGTTTCTTCCCTCAGATAACTTCCAACTCTTTCCAACTCTTCCCAATCTCCCATGAACAAGTAAGTATACTTCAGCTATGTCTGTATGTGTGTGTAAGTGTACACACAATTTACTTAGACATTCCCTTCTCTACGGCTACTTGGCTTCCTTGTTCTCATAAACATGTCCTTGTTTTCTTGTACATGGATAGCTTGTCTAGGACACAGATCTATTAAAATAGAATTTACAGGATTTTAATGAGATGCTTCTGTTGAGAACTACAGCTCTAGCTAAGTGAGCAGAAAATTCTGGTCTTAATGACCATATTATTTTTTGTGTGCTTGGTGGATTCTCGTGTTGTTTGCTCACAACCCTTGGAGCAATCCACTATACTATCCACACATGTGTGACTGCACACTGATATCATCCAGAGAGCTTGAGAAATTCTCGCTGTCCACTGCCTATCCACATAGAATTCTGATTTACTAGACATGGAGTGAAACCTGGGCATTGGCGAGTTTTCAACATTCTACAAGTTACTCTGGAATTACTTTTGATGTCCCTCCATAACACAAGGCTTTCTATCTCTTTTTCTAGACCAGTTCATTTGTTTTCCCCACTTTACCTTTCCTATCACCTGATTGATTTGTCTTTTATAACCCAGTGCATGTGTCACCTCTTGCCAGAACTACCACTGGGCAATTTTGGATTAAGTAGCACCCCCCCTAACACACATACACACACACACACACACACACACACACACACAACCACAACCACACACCATGTACTTAGATGGCATCTGGAGAACTTTTTACATAATACTCCACTTTGTTCTTCTGACATATCTTCTTTATAGAATTCAGTCTTTTTGAGTGTGGTAAATCAGTCATACATCCTGTTCGATTCCTGTGTCTAAACTAGACTTGTTTTTTCTTTTTAAAATTAGTGCTCAATAAGTATTTGTTGAATGAAAACAAAATGGCCAAAAATGTATCTTCTACTTCTTTCATGATTACTGTAATATCTGGTATTTCCTCAAAAAATGCTTATTGCAGGGTGGGCTGATGGGTTAGGAAGCCACTAGACACCCTCATCACATACTGGAAAGCCTAGGTTCTAGTCCAAGCTTTGCGTTTGCTTTGCGTTTGCTTCCTACTAATGCATACCCAGGTAGGCAACAGTGATGACTCATGTATTTGTGCCCCTGCTATCCATGTGGGAGACCCAGACTGAGTTGCCTGCTCTGGGCTTTTGTGGGTATTTGGGGAGTGAACCAGTGGATGAGAGAGCTTTCTCAGCCTCTCCAACCATAACAAGAACAACTTAGTGAACTTTTCATAATCACTACCAGAAAGAATTCCTTTTACTTTAAACCTCCCAAACAGAACTAAAAAGTGTTATGAATGTAGGAAAATTGAGAGAAAACAAAACAAAGTTAACATAGTTAACACCATCAGTTACTACTGAATAAGGTCAGAGAATTGTGTAAACTGAGCCATTTTTCACTGGGGCCGGGATGTAGATTTTGACTAAGACTGGATTATGATGTTGAGTAGACACAGTATCCATGGGACAAAAGGCCAGGTTTGGGAGCCAGACAATTCAGCTTCATACTTTACTCATTGCGTATCTCCTGGCAGCTGCTTGAGTTTTTTAAGCCTCAGGGTCTATACCTCTAAGATCAATGTAGTGATGTTTGCCTCCAGGGAGATGTAGGGCTTAGGTGAGACCGAGTTTATCTTGCACGTAGTAGCACACACGTGACAGAGAAGGTGCATCATGTGTAGGAGCTCAGAGTGATTCAAGGGTCTCCAGATCCCATTTAGATTTGTGGGTCCGGTTTGCTGCCATCTTGGGTGAGCAAGTTCTTTTCAAGATGTACATGTGGCATCCTCAGACCCTTGGCCTTTTATTTTTAAATCCTGATTATCAGGGGGTAAATACAGAAAGAAACTGTGGCTGCACCTACACCTTCCCTGCCATCCACACCAACTTCTGCTCTTAGAGGTATCGGCTTCACTTCTTACTCCAGCACACTGCCATAGCTGCTGTACAGAGTAATGAAAACCCCCAAAAGATGGCCAGAAGGGACTGAAGAATGGGTGGGCTACTTTGCTGATAACTGGCCCACAAGCAACAAATTGTTCATTTGAATAGACAGTTCACACTCAAGAGGAAAGCAAGGAATCACAGAATTTCCCTGGAGGTCAAGTTGTGGCCCATGGCTATAAAATATAGCCCTTTGTGTGCTGAATGCTGACCCAGGACACATAAAGAAATGTTTATTTATAGGCATCAATAAAGTGAAAGCGTAAGCTGTATGGTCAAGGACAGCTAATTCCTGCAAATACCTTGTTACTCATTCGATGTAAATGATCTACTTCTGCATTTTATCATGTTTACACAGTGATATTTTGTGGTGGCAGCTTCCAGGTCTATGTGTATTTTTAATCTGGGAAAGTCCAGGGTTTATGCACTCTTAACGTTGAACAGAAGGTCATCGGTAAAAATCAGGAACCAATCTAAAACAAGAGAGAGATCACAAGGCTTGCCAAATATGGATTACCGTTTCAATAGCTTCTTTAAAAGTCTATTGTCTTGAAACAAGGAACAGCTTCTCACACTGAAAATAAAAGGTGTTTCGATTAGGTAAGTGACAGCCACCCCATCACCACCCTCCATCCCCCTGGCTGCAGCCCAGGTACTGTTCTCTGCTTTCCTTAGAGTTGCAGAGAGGAAACTTTGTGTGGCTGTACTGAGTGGAAGAGAATAAAGTGAGAGAGAAGCAAAATCTCGAATTTCAGATACCCTATTTTATTTAAATGATCTGTGGTCCAATGTGAGATTAGTCACATTTTGATAAAAAACTTGAGGATCGGCAAGCTGTATCTATTAACCTAAAACCAACACAGCCAACAAGCTACAGGCTTCCTCTCCAAGTCTGTATTTATCAGCCTAGTTGAATCCTAGGCTTTCCACCATAGTATGGCTTTTTTGTGTGTCTTCAGAGAAAATAATGTTTCTGTATGCATTTAATTTTTTGTACAACTCACCACTTATACTAGCTGAGTTCTAACATGTAGCTGTTGAAACAGCCATATATATATTTAAAAATTGTGGCATCCAATAGCAGTTTGTATCTGACTAGCAGACTAAGTAGGTTTGATTTTTCCCAGAACCCTCAAATAAGATATATACATTGAGTAAAGCAATGTATAAGAAATTTCTTTTAGAAACATTTTTCATTTGGGTACTAGATAGAATAGTCCATCTGAGTATTAGCTTGTATGGACTCCTGTGTGAAAGTGTATATTTTTGAAATTCCTTCTTTTCAGTTGTGTAACACTTGTTGGATAATGTTCCTTTACTTTTTAGGCAGAATTTCCCAGAACGAAACCATAAGTTAGGTAAACATTATTTTCTAGGACTCTTATCCTTTATGTTAACTTTGCTAACTGCTCCCTCCACCCCTTGCCACCTCTGTGCCTCCCAACTGCTGCAACCAACCACAACAGCCATCAAAACAACAGCACCATAACAAGAGGTCACTGCTTTGAACTGTCTTTGTCCTTTCTCTTCATCCAAACCTACTCTTCAAAATACATTTTATAGGCACATTCATAGTAAGGTGTGTCTTTTGCCCTTCAAGACTTGTTTAGTAAATGATAAGCAGTCTTAAGTAAATAAATCAAGTCTAGCATGTAATTTCAAACCCCAAGTGAACAAATAAGAGATATAAAGGGGGGATCAGAAGGAGTATCCTTAGCTAAGACCCTCCAAGTAGCGTCTATTCTGTGCATTCAATCAGGGATGTCTGCCACTTGAGTGGTTGTAATCTACTGTGTCCCAACATCTTAACGCATGCACTCACAAGCAAAAACATAGCCTTCACTTAAGCAGATCAAAGCGGGATGGCCCTAAACCCCTGTAAAGCAGTGATGATGATAAAAGCCTTAGCATTAGATCTAATCAAGAACTTGGGAGTCTTAAGGACAGGGTGTTCCGAGAGAGGTAGAGAGGAAGCCACCATGTGCTCACGCATTCACTCCAGCTCAGGAGATACACAAGTTAAAGAAACAGAGGGGTGGTTGGGGTGGGTAGCAGGAGTTGACCCTCCTAAACTTGTCCTTCTGTGGAGCAAAACTCTTTCCCTCCATGAACTTGAGGAGCTAGGGAAGGTACGAAACCCTTCTTCAAGGCCTACCTGGTGCCAGACTATGCTGGGCACTTCCCACATAGCCCCTCGTATACCTCACAACACTGCAGGAAGGCAGTGCTATTGTCTCCGGTGTTAACTAACTAGGTCTCCTCCAGTCAAGAACCTACATGCACCACGCTTTTACTAAACCAAATAATCAATATATACAATCACTACCGTCTGCTCTTCAGGCTAATAATCTTCCCACTGCGCTAACATTTTAAATATCAGACTTGAACCTTCTGTAACAAAGGCTTAGGCTGTCACTCTCCTGGTATATTTAGTATATCTAGTAACTGATACTTAGAACTATCTACCTAGATCTCATGGCCCACATAGAGAAGAATAGAAGAGGACTTCAAAAAGTTCATGGAAAATGGAATTAAAGGATACGTTTATTTTGGTGTAATTGTTGAAATCAAGAAAGTGTACACCACCAAAGCAATGCATGGATTTCAGACTATTTTTGCATCCAAAATACATGCCTTTTCATTCAACGTTTACACAAACTTTTTGAGGCACCATCATCCACTTCCGGTTTTGGTGGACAGCCACCCTCATACCACTTACCGGCTGGCTGAGGCCACTCTCACTATTGTCTAATTTACCTCAAACACGTCAAATTTGCGAACTGACACCAACAGACCAAGGCAGAGGAAGCTCCCATCAATGATACAATCATACAAAGTGGGACTATGAGAAATAGGATGCACAGCCCTTGTTTCGTTGATAAGGAAGTGAAAAACTGTCAGACGCCAGCACCTATATGGAGTTTATGGAGCAGTTAACCTTGAGGCTTACCTGTATGTAAAGATAAAACTGTGACTCCTGGTTAACAGATTTATAGAGCTTTACAAATACTTGGGTTTCGCCATTTGTGCTTTTATCTCCTCTGGGCTTTACTGCTGGTTTCTGTCCAGCGATCGTCTTTATACCCACAGTCTGCCATGAGATTAGAGGAAAAGTCAGAGGATTTCCGTTGTCATCTTTGATGTCTTAAGGTTTGAATGGAGAAACACACCTTGTGCCAGTTAGAGAGCCACAGAGAATACCACCCCGTTCCCCTGACATGGGTAACAAGCATTTTACATATCACAGGACAGGGACAAGAAAGGGTCAAAGTAGTAGTTCCCCACATAACGAGGAAAAACAGGTACCTCTTGACTGGCAGTTCATCACACATGAACAAAATCTAAATACTTCATCTGATACAGTCTGTTTCCCGGTGAAGAAATACATCAAAGCTTTACATTGCAAAAGAGACAACTGTTAAGCTTTCCTGTGAATACACAGACATACCAGTGTAGGAGATGAAGCAGAGGAGGAAAGAAAACACAAAAACTCTTGAAGCCTCATCTAAGGCTGAGAGATTCTTATATTAGAGAAACCTTCACAAAAGACAGGAAATGACCATGTTACAATACAACACAATAATACTGGAAGAAGAAAGAAAACATCACTTAATGGTGTGAGGATGAGGCCTGTTCCCACTTGCCTTAGCTCTTGACGAAGCTTTGTGTAGCCTTGAGTTTCTTCTTCTGGGGGTGCCTACTACCACAGGAGCAGACCACCAATCCAGGTGAATGCTGACGTGAAAGGAAACATTTTAGACTAGGTGGTGAAGTTTCTCATGGACAGTTCTACTCAGCAAGAGCTAGAGTCAATACATTATTTTAACTCAAATGAAATTTATTTTATGAAGCTGTACACTGTCCATACCAGCTGCTATTCCAAGCTCTGTATCACAAATTTTTAAAAAGCAAACATTATCAAATAATCAAATGAAATTTCTAAACGAGACTTGTATGTGAGTTACGGCATCAATTTAGGGCTTTCCAAATGCAAATTGTCTAATAGATTTTCTGTTGGAAAATCCAAAAGTATTAAAGTCCAAGAGGGGCCTGTGCTATGGCATAGTGGGTAAGGATGCTGCATCCTATATGGGCTCGGTTTTAGTTCCGGCTGCTCCACTTCCAAGCCAGCTCTCTGCTGTGGCCTAGAAGGCAGTGGAGGATGGCCCGGGTCCTTGGGCCCCTGCACCCATATGGGAGACTCTGAAGAAGCTCCTGGCTCCTGGCTTCAGATCAGAGCAGCTCTGGCAGTTGCAGCCAATTGGGGAGTGAACCAGCAAATGGAAGATCTCTTTCTCTCTGCCTCTCCTTCTCTCTCTGTGTAACCTTGACTTTCAAATAAATAAATAAATCTTTAAAAAAATAAAGTCAAAGAAAGAAAAAGAAATATCTGTTTAAAGAGACTGTTATAAGACTTTGTGGATTGAAATATCAATGTCAAGGGAATCCAGTACTTACCTTGTAGTCACTGACACAGAGTCAAACAGAACATTTTGGATAAGATGGAACCCTGTGTTTGTAATGTTTGATCTTTTCTCAAAAAGAGCTTTGACATATTGATAAAAATCTATTTTATAGTTTCTGAGTAAAGGAATTTCACACTTTATCATGAAGTATATATTGAAGAACATTCCACTGAAAGATTATGGAAAACAATTTGACAAGCTTTCTTTTTTTTCCTTATTTTTTAGACAATTTTATTAGTAATCCAAGTAGACAACACATACTTTATTTCATCCATATAGAGATGAATGAGACATACAATTTTTATATACAGTGATATAGGCAAGTCCCAATTTTTTTGCACTTATACCCCGGCACAATGCACAATATGTAATATTAATCAATGGGCAGAAATTTAAGTGATTACGAATTTAAAAACTGGGACTGGCATTGTGGTATAGCAGGTTAAGCCTCCACTTGCGGTACCAGCATTCCATATGGGTGCCCATTTGAGACCTGGACAAGCCTTCTTAGAATAGTTTTGACATGGGAACAAATTTTTGATTAGTAATTATTTTTATGCTTATTTTAAAAATAATATATTTGTGTATGAGTACATTTAAAAATTTTATCTAATTGGAAAATGCTAGAATATTTTAAAATATTTATTTGAGAAGGAGAGAGAGAGAGAGAGAGAGAGAAAGAGAGACAGACAGAAAGTCAGAAAGAGCAAGCTCCCATCCACAATCTACTGGTTCATTCCTCAAAAGCCCACTCTGGCAAGGGCTATGCCAGGGCTCTCCCATGTGAATGGTAGAGATCCAACCACTTCAACCATCAGCTGCCTCCTCCCAGAGCCTGCATCAGCAGGAAGCTGGAATCAGGAGCCAGAGCTGGATGTTGAACCCAGGCGCTCCAACATGGGATGTTAGCACCTTAATCTGCATCCTAACAACTAAACCAAAACCCATGCCTAGAATATTCATTTTTATGAATAAAAATACCATCAATTCCCCATTGCTTGACTAATAAAGTCCAAATTTCAGAATTCACTCCTTAGATTGTGATCTACTTCAGAAGTATGCATTCAACTTATCATTCCTCTTCTCTTTATTAAAGTCCTATTTCTAAAACTGCATCATTTATATAACTATTGTTTGTTTAACCACGTGTCAATCCTGCAGACTCAAAGACAAATAAGGCACAATCTGTGCTCTCAAACAACTCACAATCTAGCAAAGAAGGTATGTAACCAGCTACTTAGAATCTTATAATGTGGTATTTAAGGTGTGTTTAAAGTCCAAAAAGAAACGAGCACTTCTTGGCTAGGTGGGTAATAAATTCAGGGAAACTTCAAGGAGAGATAAAGAGTAAAGGAGAATTCACCAAGGAGACACACAGAAAAGGATGTTCCAGGGAGCGGAACAGCATGTGCTCAAGCACCAAAGTCTAAGATAAGAACGTTTCTCTCTTCAACCACAGATGAGGGACTGCTGCTGGGACACACAGCACAAGGATCTCCCATCTTCCAAATGTGGTCCACCCACTAATTCCCCCATTCACGGCTGATTCTGCCCTTTCTGCCTATTACAGTGCATAGTGTTGGCTGCTGATGGGAACCTAATGTCTTTGACATGACCTTGGAGCCAGGATGTTCAACCTGAGCATTGCAGCATGCTGAGCTTGCATTCTGCACCCTGGGATTCTATCTACCAGAATCTTCCCAGGAGCACCTCCCTCCTAGCTGTGCAAACAAAAATGTCTCTAGTCATTACCAAAAGTCCCATGGAGGAGGAGTCACCTCCCAGGTAAAAATAACTGTCTTAGGGGCCGGTGCTGTAGCACAGTGGGTTAAAGCCCCGGTCTGCAGTGCCAGCATCCCATATGGTTCTGAGTCCTGGCTTTTCCACTTCCGATCCAGCTCCCTGCTGATGTGCCTGGGAAAGCACCAGAGGATGGCTCAAGTCCATGGGCCCCTGCACCCACGTGGGAGTCCCAGAAGCAGCTCCTGGCCTTGGATCAGCCCAGCTCTGGCTGTTGTGGCCATTTGGGGCGTGAACCAGCAGAGGGAAGACCTCTCTCTTTCTCTCTTTCTCCCTCTCTCTGTAACTTTCAAATAAATAAAATAAACCTTTAAAAAAATAGTAACTGCCTTAGATCCCTGTGACCACAGCCTCATGTTACTGTTTGTAAGGGTTGTAACATTTTTCAATGGAAGGATTGTGAGAAACAAAATTCATTATGTTTAAAAAAATCTTTAGGAATGTATGGATACAACCAAGTGTATTAATAACCAAGTAAATAAAAATCCAATCAGATCAAACTGCATTGTTAGTAAATATGTATGTTTGGCTTCCATAAACATATGGAAGAATTTGACAATACACAATTTAACCCAGAGATGTAGGGTACATATCACCCTTACCAAGTTGTAGATCCTTAATACATTATAAATAAGGCTACTTGGTTTTTTTTCCCTAGTTTTTTAAAGGTTTATTTATTTATTTGAAAGGAAGTTACAGAGAGGCAGAGGCAGAGAGACAGAGAGAGAAACTGAGAGAAAAAAAGTCTTCTATCTCCTAGTTCACTCCCCAGATGGCCACAATGGCCGGAGTTGGGCAGATCCGAAGCCAGGAGCTTCCTCCGGGTCTCCCACGTGGGTGCAGGGTCCCAAAGACTTGAGCCATCTTCTACTGCTTTCCCAGGCCATAGCAGAGAGCTAGATCAGAAGTGCAACAGCCTGGACTTGAACCGGCGCCCATATGGGATGCCGGCACTGCAGGTGGCAGCTCTACTGGATACACCACAGTGCTGGCCCTAAGGCTCCTTGTTCACAACTCTAATCTTTCCCCAGCTATGTTGAGAACAATATACCAGTGCCTCAAATGAGAAGTCTGGTCTTATGCAATGTCAACCATTTAAGAAGGTTACCAAATTACTTGATATTTCATCATTATTTCTTTTTGACCCCCAAGGCCATTTACAATTAAATATAGAAGAATTTGAGAATCAAAATCATGGGGCTAATATTTGTGTATAAGGAATTTGTGCGTATTTGATACTTTATACACCTGTAAAATCTAAGAGAACTTAGCATTTTAGAGCTAATCTTGTGAGCCTAATTTAAAATATTCAATTTAAATTTAAAAATTATTTGAATTTTTAAAATTTAAGTTAAATCTTAGAAAATTTACATGTAAACTTGGATCATTTAGGAGAATTTAAGAATCATCATATTCAACCGGTGCCGCGGCTCAATAGGCTAATCCTCTGCCTAGCGGTGCCGACACACCGGGTTCTAGTCCCGGTCGGGGTGCCGGATTCTGTCCCGGTTGCCCCTCTTCCAGCCCAGCTCTCTGCTGTGGCCCAGGAGTGCAGTGGAGGATGGCCCAAGTCCTTGGGCCCTGCACCCCATGGGAGACCAGGAGAAGTACCTGGCTCCTGCCTTCGGATCAGCGCGGTGCGCCGGCCATTGGAGGGTGAACCAACGGCAAAGGAAGACCTTTCTCTCTGTCTCTCTCTCTCTCACTGTCCACTCTGCCTGTCAAAAAAAAAAAATCATCATCATCATCATATTCAAAGTTTAACAGATTGATGCATGTATTTAGTTCTTAGAACTGCTTATTTATCCATTATAACTTTTTTTTTTTTTTTTTTGACAGGCAGAGTGGACAGTGAGCAGTGAGAGAGAGAGACAGAGAGAAAGGTCTTCCTTTGCCGTTGGTTCACCCTCCAATGGCTGCCGCGGCCGGTGCGCTGCGACCGGCGCACCGTGCTGATCTGATGGCAGGAGCCAGGTACTTCTCCTGGTCTCCCATGGGGTGCAGGGCCCAAGCACCTGGGCCATCCTCCACTGCACTCCCTGGCCACAGCAGAGAGCTGGCCTGGAAGAGGGGCAACCGGGACAGAATCCGGCTCCCCGACCGGGACTAGAACCCGGTGTGCCGGCGCCGCAAGGCGAAGGATTAGCCTAGTGAGTCACGGCGCCGGCTCATTATAACTCTTAAAAAGAGAAAGCAAATACACAAATTCATAAATTCAGAATTTCTTCCAATGGTTTTTACTTTCTTGTACTTGGAAAGAGATCTTCCACCTGCTGGTTCACTCCAGTAATGCCCATAACAGCTGGAGCTGGGACAAGCTGAAACCAGAAACAACAAACTCCATCTGGGTCTCCCACTAGGTTGGAAAGGGTCCAAGCACTTGCGCTATTATCTGCTGTATCCCAGACTGTTGCTTTAGCAGGAAACTGGATTGGAAGCATGGAGGTGCTGGGACTTGAGCCGGCACTCAGATGTGGATTGCAGGCCTCCCAAGTGGTGGCTTAACCTGTTGCACCATAAATGCCCAGCCCTGTAAATTTAGTTTCTAATGTTGAAGGGAATTTAATTGTCAGGAGCCTCTTACAGACAAATGTTATGTTTGCTAGACTTATAAAAATAGGATTTGTAAGTTGAAGTAAAATATTAAGAAAACCTAAAACATTAAAACAAAGATAAAGAGAACAAGAAAACAAGAAACTGGGGTGGGGGAGAGGGGCCAGGACATGTGACTGTTATGATCCTTATTTGGATTGGGACCCAAAACTAAAAACCTATAAGGACATTACTGAGATACAGTGACAACTTTGATGAGAAAAATATTCTTGTTCTTAGAGACGTCTAAAGATGCCCACAATTTGCATTTAAAGTTAAATAAAAATATGTGTATACAGTGTTCTCCAAGTCCAGCTGGAGGTTATAGGGCTATTTACTATTCTATTTTCGAAATCTTCTGCAGGCTTAACAATTCAAAAGCAAAAACCCTCTACTTTTTATTAAATCCCAATTTTGCTCCATGATGAATCTGGTAAGTTTCTGGTGACACCGATCCCAAATTGCAGCACAGGGCAGTGGCCTGGTCCAAGTGTTTCCTTGCCAAGGACTGTGAGGCCTGATCCTGTTAGAAGCTGCCACAAGAGAAAAGGGTGATGAGCTTCAGAGGAGCAGAACAGGAACCGCGGGATAAATCAACCCTGAAGACTGTGCTATCTCTAGTCTTCAATTTTTGGGAATCATCACCTTCCCTTACTGTGTAAGCCAGTTTGAAATTCTTGCAGCAAAAGGCATCGTGTGCTAGGAGTCCCAGCTGAAGTTGTCTTTACTTTCAGGTGCCACACACCTCATGATGATGACCCTTAATATCTACATCCCAAACGCTAACTGGTGCCAGAATTTCCTTGAGCAAGACACTACCTTTGTTTGGCACAAAATGTTTTGATTGGTCTCATAAGGAAAGGCCACACACTGAGGTCAGGGAGATGGAGAGTAGCATGAATGATCAAAGATGTGGACATAGTAGTAACGGTTCACCAGAGAAACAAAACCCACAGTATGTGTGTGCACATTTTTACACAGAGAGAAATTTATCTTGAACAATTGCTTCACATGATTATGGAAGTCTGCTGAGTTCAAAATCTGATGGTGCAGGCTGACGATCTGGAGAGTCAGAGAACTGTAGTACAAGTCCAAGGGCAGACTTCTGGCAGAATTCCTCCTTCTTGCTCAAGGGAGGGCAATCTGTTCTATTCAGGCCTTCAACTGATTGGATGAAGGCCACTCACATGATGTAGGGTGATCAGCTTTATTCAAAGTCCATTTGTTTGATAACTGATATCAAAAGACACCTTCACAGAAACATCTGGGACCATGTGTAGTCAAATACTTTGGCACTGTGGCCCTGCCAATTTGACATCTAAAATTAACCATCACAACAGATAAGTGGTTCAGTGTGAAGCTGGGCAGGAGAAGAGCAAAGAGACCAATTAACCAGAGACTTTCAAATTTTATTTTTTTACATTGTGCCCTAGTACCCACATGCCCAAATATATGTAACTGAAACAAAAGCGACCCATCATCTTCTCTCCCGTTCCATTCCATCTCATCCTAGACCATTCCATTGCATTCTTCAATTTTTGAAGATGCTTATCTTCACCCACTAAATGGATTTCGTTGCCCCTAATGTGTCACAAAATGGCACTATGTAAACTGATTATACAACACTGGCATAAATGTAAATCAAGGAAGAGGTTGACAGAATGGGGGACAGAGAGAGCACGCTTCAGATGTTGATAGGATCCCTAAACCAAGAGTGAGGTGATAATGCGAGCTCCCTGGGCTCCCTTAATCCCCTTGTTGCATATTTTCTCAAAGTTCTCAGCAACCTTGGTTTTTCACTGGGCAGGTAATCAGGGATTTCAGTATCTATGGAAATGAAGATGTCAGGGGACCTTGGGTTCAGCTGATTACCTGTGTTCCACAGCTACTGTCTCTACCATTAAATTTCACCATACATTACCCAGGAATGCTGGTGCTGACCCTTTAATAGTTTACACAATTGGAATTGTATTTAGCTCTCTGCCCTAATGGACTGTACTGTACTTTGGATCAGAGTATATGTCATAGGTACACTGTATAATACCCCACATCAATTAGTATAAGATCATCACAAAATAGTAACACATGTATGCGCTTTTCCTTATTTTATGCTCATAAAACTTGCTACCGGTAATCAGAGTAATATAGTCTTATTATGTGTAGTGGTAGACTTCCAATGCCTTCTACCCCTCTTTAAGGAAATGGATTGCAATATGTGCATGTAGCTACAGTAAGAGAAAAGGAGTTATTATGATGATGGCTGTGTACCTATTTGAACAATTCTGGGGCTCTCATCAGGGAACTTGTTTTTAGCATACTCAAGCCTGATGTTGCTGATGTCATCGTGGCCTCATGAAACTGGGTTTCTCTTTGTCTCTCTCTCTCTCTCTCTCTCTCTCTCTCTCTCTCACACACACACACACACACACACACACACATGCATTTATCACAGTGAAGCCATAAAAGAAAAAAAGATCATGTAAAAATTGTTCCTGTATAAGAAAAATGGAATTTATTTCAGGAATAAACAATCACTCAAGTGTAAGGGCTGTAGGCGTTCATTGGTGAATTTAGACTAAACAGGAAGTGATGTAAATTATGCTTATTACACTACTGGGAGAGAAATATATTAAATCCAGACAGCGCAGGGACAAAGCACAAGGAGTTCATTATGTTGAAGAAAATCATATAACTTTGGTGGAAGACAATGCACTGTATAGTATGAAAACCCTCAGTGGCCATTTGGGACTCAAATAATTTTTTAGGGAGTATGATTTTGTTCTAGCACTGATTTTTTTTTTTTTTGATAAAGCCCCAAGGTATTCTAATCTTAAACACATTGCTGTTTCTGTACTTTTGACTATTTCATGCTGCTGGTCCAGTCACTAAATTGGACAGAACAAGCAACAAGGAAATCATCATTGTTTACATTAGAAATCATAGTTACGGTCACATACTCAGAGTGAAGGTAAGATTTTGAGGAAGTTACAGAATTATCTAGCCGCATATAATTCTATTATATTCAAATTCTAATGGTTGAGATAGCCAGGAACCACCTGGTAGAAGAGATATCAACAGATTACCTTGCTAGTAAAACATCACATGATCTTTTCCATGAGATTTGCCTCATTGGTCTATTGGTATAACAAAGGTCCCTGGGGTATACTGAAAAACAGATTGAAAAACAAGGGTCAAGAGCTGATCTGTCTGCTTGTGTGGCCTGAAGAGAACTCTCAGAAAACTAGGCCACCAACATATAAAGCTGATGTCCAACGTACCATTTTGTTACAAAGCCACCTCCAAAATGAGGTTACTGAAAGGCTTAGGTTCAGTTGCACAAGTATTACTACACTACATATGGGTGTGCCACAGGATAGACTTTTCTAATGTATTGGTCCCAGCCTTAACTAAATGATTTTTTAAAACGGCCTGGTTAAAATCTTCACAAATAACTTAGTAAAAATCTACTTACTGGTTTATTGCCTCAGTTTCCAAGGAAACTCAGTGGGCTGCGATGGGAATGGAGGGTGAGTGGTAGCCCCATGGCTGTCTCCAGTTGCTTTGAAGAAAACACAGCAATGTCACAGAACTCAGCATTCATTTGCAAATGGATCTAGTCAGTAATAAAAATAAACCAAATTTATTTCAGTCTCAGATTTTTATGATATTAAACTATACTCTGCTGATTATGAAATAGGTATTTTGTTGGGTTTACAATAGTATTTATTTATACATACATAGCAATACTTGCTGAATGCTTCTAAGGTACTTGTGACTGTTGATTCTTTCTCCCATCTCAACCCTTGTTATCACCTCCCATTCTTTTTCCATCCCCATGACCCATACTGAGTTAGTGGGGAAAGATGCCAATCTTGGGACCACACTGACTGAGAAAGTCACCTAAACTCAGTGCCAAGTCTTTTAGTCTGTAAAGTTAGTATAATACTAGAATTTCAACACAGGATTTTTTCAAATGAATAAAGGGCATGAATACAAGGCTTGGAATACTGCCTTGCAAATGGAAAGCACTCAAATACTATCACTGACCTCTATTCTATGTAATTACTACTAGCACTGACCACCATTCCCTTTATAAAAGGGATTTTTTCTAGATTTTCAACCAAATGATGCCATGAAACGAGTAACAGGTTTTTCAGCAGTTGCTTACTCTAGCAGTTATATAAGATATTCTACTCATTAATGGCCTTTCCCAAAGCCCACATAACAGAGTTTTCTTCAAAACCTACATATATCAACTAGCCTCAGCAGGTGCTAAGTGGATCATGCTACATTTAAATGATAGGCAAAATCTGAAGAAATTATACTTCCTGGAGATTTGATTCTACATTCTAAAAGATGTATCTTTCCTATCATTTGACATTTTTGAACCAATTTTTAGTTTTATAGTCATTAAAATGTTAGGTTAGGAATCACTTCTTAAACGCTGGTTGTTTCAAAATAAAAACCTCATTCATTTCTTCATAAAGATTCTATCTTATTCTGGATTTTAAATCACTATACACAAATGGTAAAACTTTTCATAACAAAGGTTTAATTAGAATGGTTAATAACTATGATTTCCAAAGTGTCTGAGTCAGCTTTAGTAATAATTAGGGAGTGTTGTTCCATACAAAATGCTTTATTTAACCTTCATGCCTTCATTCAGATAATTATACAAATGCATACAGTTAAAGGTTTAAACTCTATTTCGGTTCACAGCTCAATTCATAGGAAAGTTGAATACAGAAAAGCAATGCACCAACAGAATATGTCTGAGACACCATTAAAAACGGTAACACTTGTTCATTTAAATCTCTGAGAATAGACTGGAATAATCATCCTCTGAGAGAATCTCATTAGGAGGGTCTCCCTTTACATTATCATAGGGCAAAAAAAAATCACCATTTTACAGTAAAAGGAAAAAAGCTCTGAGTATATTTACAATACATACACTATACATAAATACAAGAACAACACTTACATAATATTAATAAACTTATAACAGGTTGCCTAAACACTATAGCGTATATAAATGCAGAGGAAACTATTGGGAAATTAGATTTTAGATAAGCTGGAGAAATAAATTCATTTGCAATTAAAACTCTGAACAGAAAACCAAATGAAGATTTAAGAACTCAACACATTTGTTTGTGAGCATCATTGGGGTGGGGGGCTTCATCCTTTAACCTGTAGGATCTCCTCTGGGCACTCAAGCTCCCTGGGGACAGAGAGACAAGACTCATCTGTAAGTTTACATCAGTAAAGTGAAGCAGATGCAGCCCATCTCTTCAATTCACTGTCCAGAGGCTTAAAGCCTAGAATAACTGTTTTGTAAACTAAAGGATGTTTTTGTATTTTTACAGAGATCTTATGATCCAATCACCATGTATAATGAGCTAAGTGTCAAGGAAAATCCAAAAAGAATGTCTGCTTGATTTGGCCAAAGATGGTATTTTTCTTTACTCCCATGTATTCTTTTCAAAAACGACTGAGAGATTATTCAAAAGAATATGACATTTGAATTGACCCCCACACACCAAGAGCAATGTCTAGACTACTACTAATTATAACTAAGTCATTTTAAGTGGCAGGTGGGTACCTTAACAGTGGTCTGTTCTTAATTCACAACATAGAAATTTCTGAGTACATTCTTCTATGGACAAACATGAATTTGCTGGTTTCTCTCTTTTTAAAAAAATGAGCATGATACACACATAATTGCATTGTGATGCAGGATGACATAATACATGAGACAATGTTTTCAAGCTGGTTTTGTAAGCAGTTATCTCACATCCACAGAGTTGGTTTGCCATGTGATGCAATGTGTCCCACACATAGACATGAACAAAACAATACAGCCACCATCCCGTAGGGGAACAGTGATTCAAAAAAATCAGTCTCTGAACACAACAAATTGTGGACAGACAAGTTGATAGGAAAGAGCCTTGAACATAGGCACCAGTGCCCCAGTTCAACAATACCCATCCAACATAATAAAGTTTGGGGAACAAAATATATACTGTAGTCTGGATGTAATCACAAAATTCTGCCAAGGGAAAACTAGAAATGCTAGTAAGGCAAAGGCATTTTCTATAATGTTTTATGTTGTATCTTTAGGGCATGAAATTAGAAGAAAGGGAAGATGTTGGTATGTCCCTAAAATATCTTATTCTTTGATTGCTTGGATAGTTTTACCACTAAGCTTTGGATCTAAATTCTATCCTAGCGTTCACGCTCTTTTCTCAACAAAAACGAATTTCTGTGAAAGTCTTGGTCAACCTACTTTAGGAAAAGTGAGATATAGGCGTCCTTGGTTCTTGTACTGCACAAAAAGCAGACTCAAGATACTGTTGTCTCAAATGCTTCAAATTTTCTAGAGATGGAATCCAGAAAGACAAAGTCCTGATGTGAAAATGGCCATCATTCATCTCTTTTCAACTCACTTAAAGTTGTCATTTTTATCATTGAAAAATTACTGCTTGTGAAACCAGTTGATCTTCAGCAGGTGGTATGCATGGAACACTTGCTTTGAGCAGGGAAGCGAATTTGTTAATACAGGTTATATCTCTTCCTCAGCCATGTAATGCAGAGAAAGATCATAACTCAGGAGATTCATTTTCAGCAACAGAAACACTATGAGGAACGGCCTTCTCTTCATGTTTTCTAAGTCCATTAGCACCTCCATGACTCAATACTGTCAGAGACCTTGCTCCACACAGCCAAAGGAAGGGGGATTTTGTTTCTCTGATGTTGTACAGTTTCTCACATAAAATTCAATTAAACTAACAACACTATAAACAAATTATCTCTATCAATACTTAAAATGTTCCACAATGGTGCTGTTAAGCGAGAAATAGGAAAAGGAATTACTCATAATTTCTACTTGATATCATCCCAATTTGTGATCACCACCCTATTCACAATTTTAAGAGTGAGCTCTGACCTTGAACTAGGTCCATGGAGGTGAATGTTTCAAATCCTTCTGCAGCAGACTCTAGCAGGTCTGCATTGGCAGACAGGTGTCTAAAATATATACCAAGAAATATGCACAACTGAGAAAAGCAACTCAGGCAAATATGCCATTAAGGAAGAATTTTGATGATTCTGGAGCTCCAGGCCAAATGTTTAGGAGAAAAGGGACAAGTTCAGGTAGAAACTTACAGTCATCTTGCATGTATGACTTCCCAGGCAAGGTCTGACTTGATACCCTGTACCGCTGTCTCATCAAGTGTTGTAACATGTCCTAATATTTTACTGAGACAATGTGATGACTACTTATGCATGGTGGCCATAATAAACTACTAGGTCTTAGAGATGTGCAAAGGTGTCTGGACCACACAGGCAGTGTGCCACACCGGAAAGGAGACTGAGCCAGACATATGTGACTTCCCATTCCTCCTCTGTTGTGTACTCTTTCTGTGTCTATGCACAACTCAGTCTCCCTCTCCCCGTCTCCATGTCTCAGTTCCCCATCAATGAAATGTAGATTGAGGTAATGTGCCTAAAAAGCGCCAGCAGCATACTTGGCATGCAGTAAGTCTTCAGTAAGAAAAAAAAAAAAAACAAGTATTGTTTTCTTGGTTTATTGATTTTTTAAAAACTTTCAAGGTATTTTAGTACTTTCAGACAACATGCAGAAAGCAACCCAGTCCGAAAACTCTACTTTCATGAGATTAAGGAACTCGGCCGTTTCCCTGGGACACTTGAGAGTATTTTACACCCCATCCTGGTACATATTCAGCTTCCCTTCCCCCTTTCTGAAACGTGGAGGAGGAAACAGTAGATGGTTTCATTGGCCTGTGATGCGGGCCTGCAGAACACTGTCCATTGTGGTAGGACCCACCACCGAAAACCTGGAAGTTTAAACAGTCGTAGTTTTGAAACTCTTCTGACCAGATGTTTGGCTCTCAAAGAGTATGATTTTACTGGTACCCTCAATAGTCTGTTCGGGTGATTTTGTGCTCTGAGATAGCGGGGTTGGAGAATTTCCAGGGTTTCTGTCTATTCACACAATCTCATTGCATATTTCCATCTGAGGCTCTACTTTCTGCAGTAAAATAACTACTTGTGAGAAACTTGGGAAATTTTTAATGTGAATCTGGTAATTTTCAGGGCTCACTGCAAGATTGAAGGCTAGTCTTACTATCATTCATTCCAAAAGTTTTTAGATAATAAAAAATTTTGAGGAAATGCAAAATGAAGCAATGTAAAGATGGATTTGATATGAGTTGATAAAATAGAGAAAAACAATCGCCCCTCAGGGTTTTGCTCTAAATAAATTAGCAAAATGTTTCAAGTCACAGATACCGTTTAATAAGTTTTGGGCAAATCATAGTCAACTTTTTATCTGAAAATGGTAACTGCCATATACCACAGTGTACAGTGAAGATAATGTTCACATTTACATTCTTACACCGTGCAAATAAGAGAAATCAATTTAAGAAATGTTAGCATAAAATCAGGTATATTTAAAAGACACAAAAGGATTATTTTTTTGTTGTATGCGAGCAGATCCAATTTACTATGTGAATCTATTTGTGTGTGCATAGCCTCAAAACGTACAGGAAAAACCCAGTCTGATGAAGAAGTATTGCTGTGTGAAGTACAGGAATATCTCGTTAGCTATAATGTTACTGACAGGCACTTTCAGTTTTTAATTCATTTCTGAAAATTGGCATTAGCTCATCCCTACTGCCAGTACAGATTCATTTACCACGTGGCCAGACCCACAGTACTTAATTTGTCAACACACAGCTATACCTAAAAGCAATCTCTCTGGAATTCGACAAGAACAAACACCTGTATGGTTTTGCCCTTTTCTTTTTATCAAGAACCACGTTGTCGAGCAGGGAGACGACTAAGAAAGAAGAGGAAAAAGGACATCTGGATGTTCCTCTTTGCAGCAAGGAAAATTCTCTGCAGCTGTATCCCCCCATCTTAGGAAAATAAATGATGAATTTGGAATCAGTTGTCTGTAACTTAAAATGACTTCATGGTGTTTTAAGCCATCATGGCTAACCCATGACAAGCAGCCATTCCATTCCAATGGAGTACAAAGAATGAGTTGTGACAAAGCGCAACAGAATTTTCATGGCAATATCGCTAACTGTGTGTAAGATACACAAGGCATAGCTGAACAAGTTTTTTTTTTTCTCTTTATTGTGATGAAAATTAGAAGCTCTTTTTTTCCCCAACATACTTCATCAAACTATTTACAACCTCTGTAAAATTTGTGAGTTTGAAAATATTTTTTCCACTATCACATATGTTACGAATACAGTAAAATAGCGTCACTCTATTTTTTTAAAAGATGCAGTATCCTTCTATGTCTTTTTTTTATGAAATTCTGAGTTTCTATTGCAATTGCTTACTATTTAGCATATTTAAAGTACCAATGGACATGGGTTGCTAAACAGACATTATTCTATAATGAAACTGTGAAAATATAGCATTTTTTCATTTGTATGTACATTTCTCAACTATAAAATGCAGGCAAAGTCATATATAGTATCATAAGCTGATTCCCTAGTAAGGTAAATAACTTATATTTCTAGACAGCATGGATTATTACAAATTCTTTCTTTTAAAAAAGTTCTTTGTTGATATTTATTAGCCCATGGGCTGCTGCATATACAGGTGTGAGTATACATGTGCACGTGTTGGAGGTGTCTGTCCAGGTAAGTGGAAGGCAGTGTGGGGACACGCAGAAAGGTGGAATATGGAAGACATGACTTACTAAACCCCTTTTCTGAACCAAACTAAATCAAACAGAAAACTTTTTAATGGAACGCACTACCTCAGGAAACCCCAAGGAAGAAATCTGAGCAGCGATGTTGAAATAGAACACATTTCCCTACTAACTTCACAGGTGTTAATGAAGAACCACACCAGAGACTGGATTATGAACTATGACTATTAAGGCTTCCTGGGCCTATCACGATTCTTAAGAATTCTCTCCCATTCAGTCCCTTCTACACAGACTGTACCACGGATGCTGATGTTCTTAACACGGCTTCAATTCTGTCAATCCTCACTATCAACGATAAGACGCCTTTCGGACAACATTACAGCTACATCTCTCAGTAGTCATCCCAGCAAAACAAAGGTGCAGACGTACACTTTCAAGGCCTCCCCTCAGCAGATTTATTCCAATGTGCCACCTTAATAAATACAAGTCAAGTGCAGAGTGAGGAACACTGCATCTTTATCCATACACATGGTATTATTCTGATGACCTGATGTTCAAGTGCAGAATTTTATTTATGCTTAGAACACAAATGGCAATTTGAAGTGAAAATCAAGTTGCATGCAAATAAACAGTATTTGCGTAAGCTACTCCAACTTCCAACTGTCAGGAAAATGGCCTTTCTCATCACCTTGACCTGGCATGTGAAAACCATAGCATCTGCAAGTTTTTTCTCCCGGAAATCATCCTCCTATTTCCCACTTAAATAACGTGTGATAAAAAGTGCTCACTTTTTAAAAAATGTGGTTTATGTTCCTGCTGTTCAACTTCTTTTGAAAATAAATGTCCTACAGTGTTTTGTGAAAGTGATGCCAGGCTATGGTGCCATCTTTATGGGAAAGCCAACAGGAATCTCCGTCTAAATGCCTTAATAGAACTTAAGACAAGTTAGCAAGCAGAGTCCACACATAACTGACAGGAGGCGGCTGGGTGTGGATGGAGAACACAAACTCTGAACAACTTAAGATCAGAATACGAGAAGGGATCCTATTAAACCTCAGAATCTGAACCTCCGTAACTTTTCAGATAACTCCCTAGAAGTCAGTCTCTAACAAAGCAAAGAGTAAGGTCCACTGCACTGTCTTGAGGCGTTACAGTCGCGTGTGGGTTAAGTTCCCAATCATGTGCCTATCCCCATCTATAAATGTAATCATTTCCAATTTGAAACCAAAGAATGCATCTAATCACGGACAAGTGACAGGTCCTTTAGGTTTCCATCCTTTTTCCATTGCCCATGATGCACTGTGCTTTGTAAAAGAGGCCAGAAATGCGTATGTGAGAAATAATGCAGGCTTTTCCATGCCTGAAGATATCCTATGTTCTCCCATCCCACGGGGCAACTTTTAGGAAACTCATGAAAAAGAATTTGCTGTGTCCCAACACAAGCCTAGACTGCGTTTCAGTGCCTGGGGCTGGATCACAGACGCATTTACTTGTTTGTGCTTGGAATTCTTCTTCAACGTATGGTGTTGTCAAAGGGGAAGACAGTGTCCCACTGACGGCTTTTACCAGTCAGCTTTATCATCTCAGCCTGCTTCTCACTTTCAGGGGTGAGGAGGGAGCTCACTTCCCCAAATCTTTCCTATACTACCAGAGAGCTACAGCTCATGAAACTCTGTGCTAAATTTAAATCAAAGCTGCCACTCAGGAAGTAAGTTCCATGGATTCTGAAAACCGTGTCCGCCCGAATACATTCAGGACACTTCTCAGCAAAGAAAAGGACTGGCTCTTCTTACGAAATCTTACGATATCAAATCAGCATTTCACTTAAGTGATTCCCTACTACCTGTCCAATAGGTTCTGGAGCCAGTGTTGGGGGTTTCATGGTCATATGTTTGTTCCTCTTTGAATCTGTTCTTTGCCACTGACCAGTAAGCATCGCTGGCACGCATCATGACACCTTAATGCTGGCATGCATCACGAAACCTTTTGCTATTCTGAATGGCCACAGACAATGAGAAGTAGGAGGTGCACATAGTACAGATAAAAAAAACTTTCCAGTTGCTAAAAAAAAAAAAAACCCACTGGTTGTTGGGTAGTAGATTGTGTAGCTAACCAAGCTGTTTATCAACAGAATTACAGCCCTTGTTGCAGGGAAATTGCCTGGTGAATTTTTCAGACCTGGAAAAAAATACAGAGCACATATTTTTGAAGCCAGAATTTGACCTGAAAATCATTATATGGTTGCTTGAACACTTTTAAAAAGTCCTTTTGCTACCATCCAACACAAATCATCCTTGTTTCAATGTTCTTAGTTCTTACTACATCAGAGTAAGATTATCTGAATTAGAAGATGATCCCAAAAAGGAGAATTCTGTAACCAGAAATTATTTCAGAATGCTGACATTTAAAAATGAGCTAGTCAGATTGTGAGGTTAATTTTGTGCAATTCCCCAAATCAAGTGTTTGTAATTAAAATATATTGCCAAGGTCTTTGCTGGAGACCTTTTAGATCTAAGCTATAAAAAATCCTAACAACAACAACAACAACAACAATAACAACAACAAAGCTTACCCAAGCCCCTTAGCCACATTAAGCTGGCCAAAAAAAAACCAGCTTTTAGTGGGGACAAAAATATGATAATTTTTCTGAAAGAATGCTTGTTGGTGATGTATTGCTTTGTTCAACTAGATGCTTAGCTAGTTGCAAAAAGGCTCATAATTCTTGGGGGTTGATGGGACTGCAGTTTCTTCTCATCCCTAGCACAGGGGGAGTGGGTGCAACCTCCCTGTAGATGCTAATGCAGGACCCCGGGGGGGCCCAGTAGAGTTGAGAAAATGGAATCTCTATAGAAGAACCAATTGGAGAGTCCCTTGTCCTTGGCTCCCCGAAACTAGCACCATGGCAGGCTGTCTGGGACTGGGGGGTGGGGGGAAACGGGATGGGGGAGGGGGCAGTCCCTTGCCACTGACTGGGTTCCAAGGAGAACTGACTCATTCACCCAAGAATTAATTCCTGGCTATGCCTCCCTTGCCTGTCTAGTCACCAGCCAACTGTTTGCAAACAAGAAAATGGGAGTATAATCTTCAATTGTGGTACTCTACACCAAGCAGAACAACAAGCAGCAGAAAGATGACCTCCAGGCTGTGAATGGAACCAAGACATCTAAACTGCTGGGTGCTTTTTTTTTTTTTTCCACAATCCCTTTGGTAAGAATGAAAACTGGTAATGTGAGTCCTCAGTGAAGTTATTGTAGGAAAGTCCTTTTATTCATTATTGCTTTTCTCCTCAGCGGGTGCATTATTTCCATCTCGGCTTCGAGTTTTCATGTTCGCTGGCTGCCTGGGCAGCCCCGCCTCTTACCTTGGTGCCAGTGTGTCTAAGGAAGGTGTCCCCCCTCCCTGACTCCTGGAAACCAAATACTGGGGGCAAGAGGAGATGATGCGTGGGTGCGAGAACCCTGCGAGTTTGAAGTGGGGCAGTAGTTTTTGTTTTTAAAGACAGGCTCTTCCTATTAACTACTGGACACCTCTGTGCCAGTCCACGCCAGGTACAGGGACCAGGACTAGACTTCCACTGAAACGTCACTGCCCCTCTGCTGGAACAGGTGCACACAACAGAACCGAAAACAAAACGAGAACGACCAAGGACAAACAAATGAAAAGAGTCAATGTTGATTTCCTTCCGGGCATGGCATCCAGACGGGCTGCCGGTGATGGGGGACTGTCGCCATCACCACGGCAGAGCCCCCCGCCTGCCGCGGGGCCCCTGCACTGTCAGCGAAGGGAACCTCTCTCCAACAGCGTCTTCGGTTCTACCTCCGTGCCGCTTGTTGGTATCAGACTGGGTGTGTGTCCTAGCTCACTGAGACAGTAACTAAAACGTCTTTTAAAAGGGGGCCTGGGGGGGTGGGGGAGGGGCTGGGACAGAGGGAGGATCATCCAAATTGAAAAGGTCTTGCTCTAGCCATCAATGTGGGGTAGATGACCTTTCGGGTATCAACAACAAAACGTCTGACAGCTCAGAACATGTACAAGCTACAAACATCTTTAAATGGCAGAGTACACGGCACAGAAAACAATGCGTGTCTCTTCAGCATCTGGGTCGCTGAGCGCCCAGGCCAGCGTGAAGACGGTGCGCGCGTAGTCATGGTGCGGGCAGCCTTCGGACCGAACGCAGAAGGCACCCTGCTTTCTCCTGCTCTGGCTTCAGACACCGTGGGATGGTGATGCCCTTTTTTGTTTTTTGTTTTTTTGTGTTAACACTGTGAAGGGGATTCAGCCCTGCTGAATTGGGTGCCGCTAAGAGACCCAGCTCTTACGCTCAGCTGGACAGGCAGCAGTAGCAGTCCTCACACCAGCATGTGCCTCCGGCGGTGCAGTGCCAAGTGATCCGACCGGGAGAAGCTGCGATCGCAGTCCGCGCACTTGAACGGCTTCACGCCCGTGTGTTTGCGGTAATGCCTCGTCAGTTCGTCTGAACGGGCAAACTTCCAGGTGCAGCCTTCCCAGGTACACTTGTAGGGCTTCTCTCCTGCAAGAAATCAAGGCACGCAAGCTTGGGTGCTCCGTCACTTTTCCGTTACAAACCTGCCAGCACTCGATTTGGGAAAACTGCTGTTCTCAGTGCAATTTCCACGTGGGAAGCCTTTGTCAGGAGATCTTACCATTTCATCAGCACACGTTTGGGGTTGGGCTGGTGAGAGTTTTGATCTCATCTTTCCTGCTGGGACATCTGGCGAGTCGGTTAACTGGATTATGGGCAGTTACTCTGCAGCCACAATATCAAAGGCGTAGATTGACTGCCACTGGATAGGATCATCGCAGGGGACTGCAAAGGACTGTGAGAGCTCTTCCAAGTTTATTGTGTCTTTAAGACCAAAGAGGGGCCAGCGCTGTGGCGCAGGAGGTAAAGCTGCCGCCTGCAGTGCCGGCATCCCATATGGGCACCAGTTCTAGTCCTGGCTGCCTCCACCTTTGATCCAGCTCTCTGCTATGGACTGGGAAAGCAGTAGAAGATGGCCCAAGTGCTGGGCCTCTGCACCTGCGTGGGAATCCCCGAAGAAGCTCCTGGCTCTTGGCTTTGGATCAGCACAGCTCTGGCCATTGCAGCCAACTGGGGAGTGAAGCAGCGAATGGAAGACCTCTCTCTCTCCTTCCTTCCTTTCCTTTTCTCCCTCCCTCCCTCCCTCCCTCCCTCCCTCTCTCTGCCTCTCCTTCTCTCTCTGAGGAACACTTTTAAATAAATAAGTAAATCTTAAAAAAAAAAAAAAAGATCAAAGAATTATACAGCAAAGTTAGTTATGTCATGTTCAATAGTCTCAACAACCCCCCCCCTCCCCTGCACGGAAACACACATACTGTATCCTTACCTGGTTCAAGGCTATTTTAGGACACAATGCCCATGTGCTACATTTCAGTAAGAGTTAAAGCACCTCACTAGCCCTAGCAATAAGGTATTAAGTAGACAGTTTTCATCAACATCTACTTTTGCTCGTCCGTGGGGAAGAATCCGAGACTGCTGAATAGTGTCAAGCTTAAATATATTTTTCAGGGCTTATGAATCACGGTGAGCCCCAAAGAATCAAGTCGGCCCCAGTGCTGAAAGTCCTGGTAAAAAAGCAGTGTGAAAAAGTATGTAATTTGACCAGGTCCCTCAGTCAACTTGTAAGGACAGTAAAATATGCAAAGACTGCACTGGGGAAAGATACACTCTCCATTGTCCAAGTGAGCTCCCGGGGACAGCGGGACAATAGTTGACCCAGGTGCACTGTTTTCCTGGCTCTCATTCAGAATGGAAGCCCTGTCCCCATGCAACCCCACAAAAACTGATCCCTCCTTCCACCCCTTCCACCCCTTCCACCCCTTCCAGAGTCTACAACGTACTTCTTGGCCACACATGGCCTCTGGTGAAAACGTCTACGATAGGAAGGGAGCTACACTTGCTGTCTCTGCGTACAGGACTGCAAAATGCGAATTATTAACCCCACTTCATAGATGAGGAAGTGACTCAGCCAAGGCCAGGAGAAACAAGTCTGTGGCTCGGAATCCAGTGCTCTTCACCTTGCTGCACTGGAATGCATAATTCTTACCCCATCTAAGCTCTGTCACGTCCTCACAGTTAGCTTAAGTACTTCCAGTGCTTTTCCCCAATTAAAGATCCTTTAGGTCTCATACTGGCAGTCGTTAGTCCCAATTCAATTCCTACTTCTATTACATCCACTATCAGAATACACTGTAAGTATTTTGTTTCGATGGCTTTCTCCATCCATTTCTGATTGGAAGTCAGGGACCATATCTACTATTTCAGTATCCTGGGGACATAATAGTTGCCAAGCAAGTACCTGAAGGAACAGAACTGCCACACACACACACACACACACACACACACGGAGCCATGCACACAGGAAAATACTAAGCTCCATAAGGTAAGATGTACAGGGAATGCCTCCATGGGAAAACTAGACCAAACTGGACTCGGTAGTTTTCATTCAACTGTTAAATCAATGTGGTCTATATGACCCCTGTAGGATCAAGTGGCCCTTTCAGAAGACAGTGAATAGTTCCGACCTGTTAAGACGGGAAATGCTGATGCACTAATTGTGGCCCACAGGAAGCGCCAGGTTACCCTGAAAGGGCTGCTTTCAGATAAAGCCTCCTGGCTGCACTGACCCAAATAGAACTCCAACTTCTGATTCGTCTGGTTGTCCTAAGGAGACAAAACCTGCATTCGTGTATGTCTACCGACCAGAGGCTGACAGAAGCTTAAAAAAACCAATCAGCAAAATCCTAATGTGAAAAGACTGAGAGTCCACTAGAGAGCACATCGAGGGCAACTACTGACATGTTTTTACATGTTACGTGTCGTCTCTATGACATTTATGTCATGAACATGGGTCCTAAGAAATGAAGCTTGAGCTGAAGCCAGAACACCTGTCTTTGGTACACTGAGCTAGGCTAGCTGGCTGCTTGTCACACAGGGGCATCTCCTAGCTGCCACCCAGGTTACTATGGGACTAACTACTGACAGTAGAAGACCTAAAGAGGAAAGAACAAAGGATCCTTTTACTTGGGGAAAAGCACTGGTCAGTTGTGTGGTAGGAGAACCTGCGTTTCTCTCTTGGTGGGGAAGTGGTGTACGAACTGGAAAACCTGCTAGACCCGGCCTTGGCCATTCCAGATGGTAGAGGAAGGGGCTCTGTAGCCAGGATAGACCCAAAGGTAAGTAGGGGCAAAGAGAGGCAGGCAAGAGCTTCTAGGCTCCTCTCCAGGAGGGTGGGAGAAGCTGGCAAGATCCACAGGGAGAGTTCATGATCTCAGGTGCTCTCTAGACTTCTTTGCTCATCCAACTTAGGCAACTGAAATTCTCTAATGTCTTCCTCAAAATGCTACCAGTCATATTCTGACTTTCATTCTAGCTGTTTACTAATAGTAGCTCTTTCTACTTGAAAATATATACCAGCGGCTGGTAAACTGTGGTCCCCATTTTTACATTTTTCTTTTGAAATTTTTATGCATTTATTTGACAGACAGAGGTAGAAAGAGAGAAAACCCTCATCTGTTGGTTCACTCCTCAAAAGCCCGTGCAATGGTTGCAGCAAGGCCAGGGCCAGAGCTAGGAGTTGGGAATACAATCCAGGTCTCCCACATGCGTGGCAAGTACCCAGCTACTTGAGCCAACATTACTGCCTCCCCAGGGACACATTACCCGGAAGCTAGAGTATGGACCTATAGTCGAGCATCAAACCCAGGGACTTCAAGAGGGGGCGTTAACCACTAGGCTGAATGCTCTCCCTCATTTTTCCATTTTTAAAGGAAAAAAGAAAGAGAAATATCTTGTACACATGAAAATGATATGAAATTAAAATTTTAACGTCCGTAAGTAAGTTTCTACTGGAACACAGTCACATTTGTTTACACACTGCTCTGGTTATTTCTCAGTGACAGCAGAGGTGAGTGGTTGCAACACTGAGTGACTTTCAATGCCTAAGATATTTACTGTCTGGCAGCTGGGAGTAATATTTCCTGAGCTGTGATGTAAGAGATGGACACCCCTGCGTCTTGTAGACTTCTTGAATGCTAATTTATTGAATGGAGGTATACATTACATATTGTTAGTCTGGGATGGGGGAGTGAGGAGATATTTTGGTGATGGTGTAACCACTCATTGTCAAATTAGGATTCCTGATTCCAATCCTAACAGTCCTCTCAGTATTATACACATGTGACATGTCATGTCAAATACCGTAAATCGAGAGTTCTGGGTAAGAGGAAATGAGTCACTCCGTTAAAAGGCTAACCCAATTTTATCAGATGTTAAAAAATATCTTTAAGATCTCTTCTGCATTAAAAATAGGAAAAAGTACACAGCAGTGTTTGGTGTGGTGCTAAGATAATGCTTAGGATGCCTGCATCCCATATGAGAATGCCTGGGTTTGAGTCCTGGTTCTACTTCTGACCCAGCTTCTTGGCTAAAGTATAACCCGGGAGGTAGCAGATGATGGCTCAAGTTCCTGGGTCTGTGCTACCCATGTGGGAGGCTTGGACTGAATTCCTGGCTACTGGCTTTGGCTTGGCCCAAATCTGGCTGTTGCTGGCATTTGGGTGGTGAGCCAGTGGGTGGAAGATCTCTTGTCTATCCTGACTCTGCCTTTCAAATAAATAAAAATTTATTTAAAAAGTAAAGTAACATCACCTAAGAGGGCAAGGGTCAGACTGGTGTGTGGGTCAGGAATGTCTCTTTGTAGTTCACCTGGTAACCAAAAGCAAAATTCTATATAATAATGGCATCCTGCCCATTTCTAACTCCTTTAAGTGTGGTCGTGTTTCAATGGCCACTGTATTGTGCATGATGGTGATTTACGAGTCTGTGGGGTCTTGGAAGGGGCATATAATTTGAGAGAGATCAATGAGCAGGAGTTCCAATGTTTGGAATCGTTTTTAAGATGGATATTTTGCAGGGGCAGGGGAAGGCAGAGAAAGCATCTACTGGCAGCAAGGATTCAACAGAGCCTGCAAAAGTGGAACAGGGAAACAGTGCAAAACTTGAAAAGTAGTCCGTGAGGTGTGAGCAAGTCTAATCAGAAACCAAGAGAGACAAAGGAACAGGCCTCAGAAACACAAAAGCAAATACTTAACTGCTTCAGGAGGGAAAGTGATGAAAACACCAGATAAGCTTATCCTGGAGACTAAGCAACTCGGGAAGGCACGTAATAAAGGAAGGCACGTAATAAAGGAAGGCACGTAATAAAGATGCAGACTTTCTTCACGGGTGTAGGGAGAAGGGAAGAAGCTATTAGAAAATGAGTGTTGAAGAATTTTCCTTGATGATTTCCTTACCAACATATCGGGCAAGCATTTGGCCTAGCAGTAGGATGTGAGAGCCTGGATTCAAGTCCCAGGTCCACTCCCATTCCAGCTTCCTGCAAACGCAGGCTCTGGGAGGCTGAGGGCATGGCTGAGGCAGCTGAGTCTCTGCCAGCCACTTGGGAGACCTGGATTACATTTCTGGCTCCTGGTATTTGAGGAGCGAATCAGTGGATGGGAGATCTCTGCCTTGCTGCCTCTGTCTCTCCCTCTCTCCCTGTAAAACGAATAAATGAGTACAATGTATGCTTTCCAAAAAAAAGAAAGAAAAAAAAAAAAGAAAAATGCTATGGATAATATTGCCCATGTTGTCTTACAAATAAAACATGCTCTCTTCTTAAAAAACAAAAACAAAAACACATAATGGGCAGGCAAGGCACAGTAGTCAAGCTGCAGCTTGGGATGCTCAACTCCCAGATAGAAGTGCCAGCTCCGCTCCCGGGTACTGGGCTTCTGACCCGGCTTCCTGTTAATATACCTGGGAAGCAGCAGGCGATGGCTCGAGTGCTGGAACCCCTGCTAATCATCTGGGACACCTGAATGGAATTCTAGGCTCCTGGTTTTGGCCTGGCCGAGCCCTGGCTATAGTGGGCATTTAGGGAGCAGAACAACAGATAGAAGACCTCTCTCTGGGGCTGGCACTGTGGCGTCAATAGCTAAGCCTCTGCCTGTGGAGCTGGTATCCCATGTGGGCGCTGGTTTGTACCCTAGCTGCTCCTTTACCAATCCAGCTCTCCGCCTGTGGCCTGGGAAAGTAGTGGAAGTTTTTGGGCCCCTGCACCCACGTGGGAGATCTGGAAGAAGCTCCTGGCTCCTGGTTTCAGATTGGCCCAGCTCTGGCTGCTGCAGCCATTTGGGGAGTGAACCAGCAGATGGAGGACCTTTTTTTCTGTCTCTCCCTCTCTCTGTCTGTAGCTCTGCCTCTCAAATAAATAAAAATCCTAAACAAACATCCCCCCCTCCAAGTAAATGAAAAAAAAAAAAAACAGCATAAAAAAGAGTGACCCCCCAAGATCTTCAACTTTGCCTCCAGAATTCGAGGCTGAGTAAAAGAGAAAGAGAGAGGGGGGACATGGTGACTCTGGCCAGGCAGGGAGCTGGCTTCTGCCCCTCATTCAAAAGAGACCCAGGTTTCAATTAAATGTGCCCAACACTTAGCATTTCATTAAAAAAAATCAATAAATGTTCTTTTGGGACTAATCAAGTTTTGGAAATGGATGCGAAAAAGCTTTAGCAGCTACGCATTGTGTTTAACTGCATATTGCATCTTAAACTTGAGCTTCAAAGCAATTTAAAATGTACGATCTTTTAAACACATCAAGATAAAATAAACTAACTCCATGATGTGGGGAAAAAAACTAATTAAAATGATAAATAAGCTGGAAGGCTATAATGAAGAACTGAATCTTTCTTCCATCTTCTCTTTCCTTGAAAAACTGGCTAGAAAGTAGAAAGCTAAATTTAATTTTTTTAAGAGTCTGTGTTAGGGTCAGAGTGGTAGGCGAATTTTCCATGAAAACATTCCTATGAACAGAGACGGTTTGGACAATACCAAGAATCGGACATCTGCCAGGCCAGGCTGCTATCTCACCCAGTGGTTCTGCCGTCATTTCTTCAGGAATAGTGAGTTTCCCCAAAATCCATTCAAACTGGGATTCTGCAAATATTTTATTAAAAATTGTTTTCCTTGGAAAAAACACTAAAAATAGTATGTACCCACCTCCTATGCTCCCTTTGTCTAAACCACAAGCACACATAGAACCCTTTTTGGCAAAATCCTTCAAAATAACCTTTGGTCTTAACTCTACCATCAGATCATCTTTGAGTTGGGTTACATATATTAATTCTAAAAAAAGTTCTGAAATTATAGAAAAAAGCTTATGAAAGGACTTCAACAAGTTCTTAGAAAACTGAAAGATAACTTTATTTTGATGCAAAAAACTGAAATCCACCCAGACTGTCTTCAAAAAACACATTTTCCATATACTGTTTGAAGACTCCTTATTTACCAGTAAGTCTTACTATGTGATTTTTTAAATTGCTATATTAAAATCATTAATATACAAGAAAAATCAAAGGACGCTAGCTGGGTTGTTAGTAAGTAGCTGGGTGGTGACACACCACTCTTTAGGGTATACTTTATTAATTTCTAGGTTTTCAGTTCTGAAGTATTGGCCTCTTTGTCTCATGATGAATTCTTAGGCCATTTCCACCTTTTGTATTTTTTAAAAAGAATTTGATCATTTTCAGCATAACCTGTTCTCCGTTTCTGTAAGAAACCTAACTATGAAAATATCTGGAAAAGGAGCATGTTAACCAAAACTAATAGCAAGAGCTTCTATTTTTCAAAGTGAAACAATCCTCAAGATTAAAAATGAGAACATATCAAAGAATGAGAGAGTTTGCTATCTTTTCTTTCTAAAAACTTTTCAAGGTCATGGTTGGGGTTCACAGTAAATACAATTTTATATGGGCACAGCCACCTTGGGTGTATAAGTGACCGCATGCATGTGTGTGTTGTGTATGTAATCACCTGTGCACTGCACAGGAATGTGTGTGTATTTGTGGGTATTATTTAAATAGAGTAAATGTCCTGGGCCACTTATTAATTAACTGTTCTGGGAAAATGAAAACTCACATCAGAGGTTTTTTTTTTTTTCCTTTCCTTCTTTCTTAAAACAGTCAACAAAGTGATTTATTATGAGAATGGCTGTCTCTTTCAATTTTGGTTAAAGAAAAGGATTAAGAGTCACTAAATGCATTTCTGTGACATTTACCCAGCAGAAGGCATAATAAAGTCTAAAGAAAACACCGGCTATTGAATGGATTCCCCAAACCCACCAAATAAAAATAACTTTTTCAGGGCCCTCCCATCTGACCATCTGAAATGCTGAAAGGTGAACGTGTACCGAGACAAAAGACAGGTGCCCTTTCTTATTAAAATGACATGTGAACACTGCCTTAGAGGAATGTGCACGTTAAAAAAGCCTGCATTTAACAACACACCCGTGTTCTCATCGGCTTCTATTATTTTCTCAAGCAACTGAAAGGAACACCTTTTGCAACAGGAAGCACAGGCATTTTCTGAGGTTCAGAAGTGCATTTCTGAAATATGTCCCTGTTTAACTTTTATAAAGTTACAGGGCCCCAGACACTGACAAATGCGCTTCATTACATTCAAGGCTCGACATATTTGCTGTGACAATCTGCTCCACTTGAAGAATGGTATTTGCATATGAGGGGGGAGGGAGAATCAAGATTCCTATCTTGTCTTCTGGTTTCTGTTACATTAGTTCATAAAAGTTCACAGAACCTTAGATCGGGAAGGAAATCAGGTGCTTTCAGGAGGAGGAAACAGAAACCCACAGCTCAAGAAAGAATGGCGACTTCAACAAACAAGAGCTCCCAACTCGTCCAGATTCTTCCCCCACCTCACCCCCCAGGTGAAGGAAGGTAGCATAAATTTCTAGGCTCTCAAAGCAGGCAAACACGCAGCCAAATGCAGGCTCGGTCACTGATCTGCAGCTGAATCTTAGGCTGGAGAGCTGGTTTCTCCATCAGCAAAAAGGGAAAACAACCGAAAGCCACAGCACTGCTGTGAACTCAAAAGTGCGCACGGCGGGGCTGGCACTGAGGTACGGTAGGTAAGGCTGATGCCTGCAAGGCCTGCATCCCATATGGGTGCTGGTTCAAGTCCTACCTGCTCCACTTCTGACCTAGCTCCCTACTAACAGCCTGGGAAAAGCAGCAGAAGATAGTCTAAATGCATGGGTCCCTGCCACCCACACGGGAGACCTGGAAGAAGCTCCTGGCTTCGGCCTGGCCCAGCTCTGGGTGTTGCGGCCATCTGCAGAGAGAACCAGTGGGTGGAAGCTCCTTCTCTCTAACTCTTTCAAATAAATAAATAATTTCTTAAAAAACATGCATATGCTACATGCCCAGCCAATGACAGGTGTTCAGACAAGTATATTTACTTTTCTAGTTATAAAATTCATGACTTTTCTGTTTTGCAAAGTATTATAAATAACATGAAATTAAAATAATTCTGTTGGATATTGTTGAGGAATGAATTAAGGCTTTTGATGAACTCAAGGCCAATCTGGATCCCTTTCTTTCTTTTTTCACATCTGACGCACAAAACTACTCTCTGGGCCGAGCAGCCTCATCTATTTTATAACATGGTTGATCTACTTGCTGTCATCAGTTCTAACAAGTAACCAACATGCAGTGTCTGTCCCACTGGATTGTCTAGATTGCCTTAATCTTTCACATTATGTATAAGCAAAGACCAAGTAGGTCCCCTGTCTTCCCCATGCAATTTTATAATGGGTATCTCTGATAAAGCTAATATCTGATCAAACAATACATTCCAGGTACTTTGTTCTAAGAGCTCTGTGGATATTAATTCCTTCACTGTTGACAAGTTCCTAATGAAATGGCTGCAATAAGTTAACACAATTCGCCCAGAGTTCTCCAGTTAGTGTGTCTTAACCACTGCTCAAACTGTCTCTCAACATTTTTAATTACTGCTTTAAAAAGCCAAGATAGCGGGGCCAGTGAGATGCAGTTGGTAAAACCATTGCTTACGATGTTGGCATCCCATATGGGTACTGCTCATGTCCTTGTTGCTCCACTTCTGATCCAGCTCCCTGCTAATGTGCCTGGGAAAAACAGTGGAAGATGGTTAAAGTGCATAGGGCCCTGCCATCCATGCGGGAGACGCAGATGAAGCTCCTGGCTTTGGTCTGGCCATTGAAGCCATCTGGGGGAGCGAATCAGCAGATGAAGAGCTCTCTGTCTCTCTCTTTATAACTTTTTTAAATAAATAGATAGATAGATAGATAGATAAATCTTTTTTAAAGCCAAGATATTTGCTCAGAATGGAACACACTGAGAATGTGAATTAGTAGTTACAGAACAGACACTACTGTAAACACAAAGGCTCGCCCTTCTCACCTAGAAATCAACAATAATGCACAAAAATACTGTATAATAAAATATTCATGACTGACAGTAAAAAGTTCAAGGCCAAAGAATAATATTTTATTTGGCCATTCTGAGTTTATACAGCTTCAGAGTCCACTATCCAAAATGCTTGAGCCCAGATGTGTTTGCATTTTTGATTATGGAATATTTGCACATATATTATATGGTATCTTGGGGATGGGACCCAAGTCAAAATACAAAATTCATTTACATTTCATGTATTGGGGCCAGTCTATGGCACAGTGGGTTAAACCACCATGTGCAAGGCCTGCAACCCACACCAAGAGTTAGTTTCAGACCTGGCTGCTCCATTCCTGATCCATCCCTGTAAAGCTCTTGGGAAGGTACCAGAAGATGGCCCAATTATTTGGGCACCTGGCACAATGTGGGAGTCCCTGGCTCCCGGCTTCAGCCTGGTCCAGCCCTGGCTGCTGTGGCCATCTGGGCAGTGACCCAGTGGATGGAAGATCTTTCTCCTTCTGCGTCTTCCGCTCTATCACTTTGCCTTTCAAATAAATAAATCTTTAAAATAATATTTCATATATTCTTTCTACACCTAGCCTAAAGGTAATTTTATATATTGTCGATGTATTTGCTTTTTTAAGATTTATTTACTTGAAAATCAGAGTTACACAGAGAGAAGAAAAGGGAGGGAGGGAGAGAGGGAGAGAGAGAGAGAGAGAGAGGGAGAGGTCTTCCATCTGCTGGTTCACTCCCCAATTGGCTGCACTGGCCAGATTGTGCTGATCCCAAGCCAGGAGCCAGGAGCTTCTTCCAGGTCTCCCATGCGGGTATAGGGGCCCAAGGACTTGGGCCATCCTCTACTGCTTTCCCAGGCCATAGCAGGGAGCTGGATTGGAAGTGAAGCAGCTGGGTCTCGAACTGGCGCCTGTCGCTCCCCCTCTTCGTGGAGGAACGACACAGGACCCTGCGCTGTTCTTTCGTCTGCTCGGCCCTCCCCGGGTTTGCTGCTGGTTCTTCCCGGGTTGGCTACTATCCCTTCCACCTCCGTGGAAGGGCAGTTCCCCCTGGCCACATTCCCCACTTCCGCAGGGGAGCGGCACACCGCCGGCCGGTTCTCTCGGGGGCTGCACAGGTGTTCCCTTAGATGTTCCCCTTAGATGTTCCTGGTGAATGCCGTCTCTCTCCTCCTTTATAGTCCTCCTCTGCCAATCCCAACTCGGCTGCCCACACGCCGAGTACGCTGCTCTCCAATCAGTAGCAAGTCCTACAGTTTATTGGTTGAACTGGAGGCAGCTGTGCGGAAGCTGTTTACTTCTCTCCCAGCGCCATATTGTGGGAGAGCAGATGCATAGAATAAGTCTTAATTCCAGTAACTCAGTCCAGTCCGGGCTGCTCCCCACAGGCGCCCATACAGGATGCTGGCACTTCAGGCCAGGGCGTTAACCCACTGAGCCACAGTGACGGGCCGCATCTGCATTTTGGCTGCAACCCATCACAGGATGTCATGTGCAGAATTCTCCATGTGTGGGGTCATGTCAGCACTATAAAAGTTTTAAATTTTAGAGCTGGATTTTGGGCTTTCAGAATTGGGTTGCTCAACCTGCATTTTCATGTAGTGACACCATTTATTTTCTTAGATATCTCAGTTTCTTTTGCAAACATTTCTTTCTTTACCTGTAGCACAAATGTTGCCCAAGACTATGACTTTGATTTCCCACCTGTAGAGTAGGTTCCCTTGGTTCCCATGGTTTCCACCACAAGTTACAAAGGGGAGGATTTTAAGTATCTGGGCCTTAGTTTCTTTCCTAAGCACCTGAGAGGGAGATAAGACATTTCCAACTGGTGGTCCGAGGCAACCTTAGCATGACCAGAACTCTACTCAACAAGACCACCTGAACAAGACATGTTCCTCCTTCTGTGTTGCTAAGAAAAAAGTAACCTCCCGCCCTCCCAGTCTCATTTACCTAGGTACTAGTCATAGATCTCTGCAGTTGGGGAGATTTCTTGGGCCCTCCCTCTCCATTACTTCTACCCTGATCATGACATCGCTGGCTCTACTTTCCAAACATCTGTCCGGGCTGTCCGCTCCAGCTTGTCCCTACAATGGTGGCGGATCTGTGTTAGGTTCTTGTGCTTTTCTCCAGAACCAGCTTCTGATGGGTTTGTTTCCCTGTCTTAGGTCTGACCTCCCCGCCCCCTCCAGTGTATTGCCCGAGCTGTGCTCCAAGACAATTTTCTGAAAAACAATCTGATCCCATCATTCCCTAGTCCACGGTCTCCTGGGCACGCTGTTGTAAAAACTCTCATGGCCGCCAGCTGTGGTTGAGGACTTTCCCGTCTGTCTACCCTCCTTAGCAGTGCAGTACTGAGGAGGGCTTTGAGCCTTCTCCATCCCCGTGGCCCCTGGGTTAACCCAGTGCTTGGTGTTAATAAACACTTGTTGAGGAACTGAATGAAACTAATTAAAATACTTCCCATTGTTTATTTTCAAAAAGAGTCAACCAAAGAGGAATCTATTTCGTGAGGCAGAGTTTATTGCTTGCATTCTATCTATTCAATGGTCTTTTCTAGTGTAATGAATTAGAATGTAGGTTTTCAAAAAGTAAACTAAATTTTGGAGGTTTCATTTAAAACTGCGGACACAGGTCTAGTCCGCAAATAAATATCTTATTTTCATCTTTAAAATCAGTAAACTGAATTTCAGCGACTGAAATTTTTTAGCTGTTAGTTTTTTAAAAAGATTTAATTGTTTGTTTATTTGGAAAGCAGAGTAGGGGATATCTCCATCCACTGTCTCACTCCCCAGATGGCTACAACAGCCTGGGCTGAGCTAGCCTGAAGCCAGGGGCCAGGAACCCTAGTTGGGTCTCCCACATAGGTGGCAGGAACTCGAGCACTTGAGCCATCATCCATTGCTTCCCAGGCATGTTAGCAGAGAGCTTTATAGGAGGCTGAGTAGCTGGGCCTCAAACCTGCACTCTGATATGGGATGAAGGTGCCTAAGCAGTGGCTTAACCCACTGCACCATACTACCTATCACATTATGAAGATTTTTTTAAGTGAATTAAACTGTCTCAAGCATTATGAATAAACATTATTTTTACAATAGATTCAGCTAATTTTGCCATTCAGGATAAGATGGCCGACAATTGCAATCTTGTCATTCTCAGGAAAGACAAACGTTGGAGTGAATATTACCCCACCCTCCTTCTAATTCAGCTTTGATAGACAGATGGATGAAACAAGGCAAAAAGCCAAAGATCACAGGATCCACAGGCATTTCAAACTTTCTACTGTCACTGTGATTTTACTGCTATAATCAACAGAATTTCTTTAAAAAAACTTGTTTATAATTTATTTATTTAACTTAGATAACAATTGGTAGGCTGTCTTGGAAGTCTTTTCTAAATATCTGAAAAAAGTTCAACTTGCTTGTTCAATGGAAAAAAATTAAAAACAAAATTTCTATGAAATATGCACCAGCCTGAATACCTACATTCAGATCATTATACATCTTCAACATATTATTTTTTTTTTCTTTGTAAGAGGAAGAGGGGAGGTGAAATGGGGGGAGGATACGTCTACTGGTTCACTTCCCAAACGCCTGCAACAGCCAGGGCTGGGCCAGGCCGTAGCCGGGACCCCAACATTCAATCCAGGTCTCTCATGTGAGTGCGAGGACCCACGCACTTCAGTCATTAAGTGCTGCCTCCCGGAGTGCACATTAGCAGGAGGCTAGATCACAAGCAGAGGAGTTAGAACTTGAACTTGCACTCCTATATGGGATGCAGTAGCCCCGAGTGCCGGCTTCACTGCTGTGACAAAGGCTTAGCTGGGTCCAATATGTTTCTGAATAGTCACTGTCTCTGATAGGTTAAAATAACTCCTTCCACAGTAACAAAACCAAACGCAACACTTTCAGAACATCTCGCCACCAACCTAGATTTTGGGTTTTCTTGCCTCGAGGTGACATGTAAGTCTGATTATTTGCAAAGGTGGGGGAGTACAGGAGTTCAGGGCACCCCCTCAGGCAGGACCAATTACTCCCCTAGTGTTAATGTAGATAGAGCTCACTCCTGGTTTTCCTATCATGTTTTCCATGGTGGAATTTCCAGCCATTGCTGTTTCCTTCACCAGATTTAGGACTCCCCGCTGTCTTCCACACTGTATTCAAAGCGCTGTGTCCTGAACAACCACACTCAAGGGCTGCCTATTTAGTTTTATTTAATGTGTATGCTTCTAAGTCCATGTCTTCTTGCTGGCTTTCTCACAAGAAAGTTTTAGTTTACTTTCAGAAAAAGTCTTAAAAATAGACCATTTCACGTCACTTGGGACCTTATTCCGTCAAAGGCTGGAATGGGCAATGAGAAACAGGTAGGTTCTGCCAGGTAGACGTGCTGAGGAATGCGGCTCTACTGACCAGATGGGACAGGCAGGACGTTAGAAAATTCGCCTGAGATCAGGTGTAATGATAACAGCACAGGCCCTAGAGAAACCTGAGGTTCAGTTTGTAGCTCCTCTGCTTTTTCAATACCTGGCCAAAGACAAGGGTTTCAACTTCACAACTTTAAAGGGATTTGCATGGAAAATATTGTATATAAATTACTTGCACAATGCTTGGGACCCTGCAGGTCCTCAGGAATTATCAGCTCCCTCCTGCCATGATATCTCTCTGTGTTACGTACATGCTCTGCATCTTCAAAATCTTCCTCTTCCCTATCCTCTCGCCCACTCAGAAGTGTTTCCTGCACCCCCTTCTCTCTGCCATCAATAGGTGGCACAGGGAAACAGACTGCGTGCTCTAGGGCAAGGGGGATGCAGCTTCTACTTGCCTAGCAAAGGAGCTGGCCCGAGAGCTCAGCGGACAAGACGGCACTGAGGCAGTCTGTGACACACACACAGGAGGGGTTTCCCAAGAGAGGAGGTAAGAAGAAGGGGGCAGCGAGGCAGCCATTTCAGCTCAGGGCACAGCATGGAATGAATGAGCCCCCACCCGGAGATTCATCCTTTGTAAGGCTGAGGGATAGGGGGAAACTGGGATATAGGCAGCAACTGAGGTTTACCAGGTGAATGGGACACAGGTGAGAAGGGTCATTCATATCCAGCTTAGGAAGGTGTGCCCAGGGTCCTGGTCATAAGCAGACAGCAAACACTGTGTTCTCCCTTGCAATTTTGTTTGCACTTGACTATTCATATGAGTCTTACCTAGAGTCCTTACAGGTCAGTTACCGAAGACGGAGGCTATGCCTCCTTCCTGCCCTGTGTTCTTCTTGCATGCCAAGAAACACTTGCTTAGTTAAATCTGTCTACGATTGGATCCTTTCAAAGGAAGGACCGCTGTGTTTTACTAAGTATTTACAATGTATTCTTCAAAAGACTGCTTACGCTATCATTTAATTATGATGAGGACAAAAAGGGCTCATTAAATAAGTTTCACCCCAAGTTTTCTGAATTAGTAGTCTGAAGCAAAGAAATTATACAATTAGGGCGCATTGCGATGAGTGAATGCTAAATTATCCAGACTTTTTACTTTGAACCTACCTACTGTGTACAAAAACATATCCATAGCTATACTTATACACAAACAATTTCAATTCAACAAATAGTTAATGAGTTCCTGTGTTGCATTAGTCACTGAATTTATTTCAGTAATACAACTGATATCCTCCTATGGTAATTATGCAATGACTTAATCCATGGGTTTATTAAAGTTCAAGTTAAAAAAGAAAACTTGAGATTCATACAAGTCAGGTAGTTCGCTAAGGTCACCCGCGGTTAGGGACCAGAGAGAGATTCAAACTTTTTCTCCTGACTTCAACTTCACTGATATTTCTATTGTATTTTCTGATTTCTCAGCAGCATCTCATTGCTTTGGTTTGACATGGATTGTCACCTCTGAAAGTCACGTTCAAGTCTGGTCCCATTAAGAAGTATTAGGAAAGAGGTGGGACCAGATGTGTGCTTAAGAGGTGATTCATGCTTTGCCTTCATGAAAAGATTAATCTATTCATTCAATTAATGGATTAATGAGTAAATGAGTTATCTTTAGAGTGGGCCTGCTACAAAAGTCAATGTGACCAAGTCTCTTGGGCATTCATTATCTCCCATCATGTAATCTGGGGGCTGTGCCAGTAAGTGGACCATTCCTGGAGCTGGCTCCTCAACTTTGGATCAGAACCATGAGCCAAACATAAACCTCTTTCTTTTCTAACTTACTCAGCTATAGTATTGTGTTATTCACAACAGAACATGGAGTGAGACATCCAGCGGCTCACATCTGGGGGATGTTTGGTCAGGATTTACGGGCAACTTCCTGGGGAGAACTGTCCCCTGAAAAATGTTAGCTTGTTCTTGAATGATTTATTATCTTGGTGTCACCAAACCCTAAGCTTTATCCAACAAGAAGTCTAGACAGGGGATCTGAAATAGAATTTTACGTGGATTGAGTTATTCAACTACTGGATCTAGATGTGAAGACATGAACTGGAGCACCCAATTGTCTGATGGAAAGATAGAGCAACATCGTACATCTGTGAACCAAAGGTCACCAGGATGCACAGCCGTCTTCTTTGTAGAACAATCCTCAGATTACTTTAGAATTTCATTCAGTAAAAGATGTCAAGTTAGAAGCAAGAAATACAGGAATAGTAGCAAAAAATAAGGGACAAATAAAAAAGTGAAAAAGTTATGGAAGCAGCAGGCATTTGAGATCAATGTATGTGTGTCATGTCTTCACATATTTCAAATATATAACCAAGTGCAACTGTTATATAATATGCTGATCATAGTACTTTAAAGTACATCAAGGGTCATTAAATGATGCGTAGTTTCCTGTATTTGTAAACGTAGAGAACACATGTTTTAGGAATTGTGAGATCAGAATTCAGTAATGTTTTGAGCATCCATGTGCATAAACTTTGAGCATACACTTTCTTTATGTTCAAATCCAGACATGAAGTCAGATTTATAGAACTTTGTGACTGCCTTAAGTTTACTAATTTTTAAGTGTACTGATTTTTAAAGGACACTATTTTCATATGAGTTAGATTGATGACTAAATGTCATAAAATTATCAGAGCACAAGGTTTCAATTTAAAACATAAAATATTTCCAAATTCATTTAAGACAGTATTTCTGTGTTGCAATTACTTTTAAAAACCTGATTTTCAATTTAGCTTTACTTTTTCTTTTCTTTTTTGATCATTAAATGTGATGTTCTGCAGAACACCGAGAATCACCTTCCACTTTAATGTCACGTCATCCGTACCACGGGAGAGTTCCAATTTCCTCTTTCAGATCCTGGTCTAGATTAGAACCAACATCTGGTTCTCGTGCACCATCTAGTGGCTGTAAGAATCACTAATGCCTGAGGGTTATTTGCTTGAGAAACTGCTACAGTATTTTTGGGAAAAAGTGACAACTGTAGAACAGAAATAATAGATTAATGTTATTATTCTCTTCTACAATTCAAATTTTAAAAAACTGATAAATACAATTATTAAAATGAAGGAAACCTGTAGAACCTAGTAGTACAAATTTAAAGGAGTACACTAATTTAAATATGCTGCTTATTCATTTAAATGCACTATAAAATGCTTCATGTAGAGGGGACACAGTGGTGAATTTAGGCTGGTGAATACGAATAATGAACCAGCTGACAATTACATGCAAGTGATAAGATATATGTGTTCTTCCTTTCTTACCTGCCTTAAATGATTTAGTGCAGGCATTAGTAAAGGCATTTAAAAATTCTTGCTCATATCTCCATGTTACTACTTAAATTTAATATACTTCATGGTTTCTAAATGTATTTAATTGTTTTTAAATTAAAAATAAGCCCTCCTCAGCATTTGTTTCACTCTAAATTCCATGCTAATATCTAGAAAACATTTGCCTTTCATATTCCAGAAAATACGTTTAAATGTCTAAGTCCTAAACAATGATCAGCTGCCGACAAAGTACAAAACCAAGTGCTAAAGGCAAAACTGACAAGACTTTCTCAAAGTTTCTCACCGTTGTCTGCTCCCCTCCCATTGCGTGTGTGGCTCTCATAAGTCACCTGTTCTAATCTAAACTTCACACTAATTATTACTGGTCACACAGAAGTAACTTACTCAATATGCCTGAAGCAAATGTAAGGCTAAGAAGATATTTATTAAGAGCATGCAATCCAACCTGAATCCCCACAGAACTAGTGTTGATCTCATTTTGAACACTAAGTTATGAAGCCTTGTATATAATTATAAATCAGAAGCCAGCATGGGCTCACATTGATCCAGTTCCAGCAAATAAATTAAATTTCATTGTTTTTTTAAAAAACAATGATAGTGGCTGGCACCGTGACTCACTAGGCTAATCCTCCGCTTTGTGGCGCTGACACACCAGGTTCTAGTCCCGGTCGGGGTGCCGGGTTCTGTCCCGGTTGCCCCTCTTCCAGGCCAGCTCTCTGCTGTGGCCAGGGAGTGCAGTGGAGGATGGCCCAAGTGCTTGGGCCCTGCACCCTATGGGAGACCAGGAGAAGCACCTGGGTCCTGCCTTCGGATCAGCGCGGTGCCCCGGCCACGGCGGCCATTGGAGGGTGAACCAACGGCAAAGGAAGACCTTTCTCTCTGTCTCTCTCTCTCCCTGTCCACTCTGCCTGTCCAAAAAAAAAAAAAAAAAAAAAAAAAAAAAAGATAGTTTAAGAGACTTTGTCTGTAAAAAGTAACTATCTCTGAATGGATCTGACCTACTTTGGCTTCAGAGGACAATCTGATGTAGCTGTGAGATAGAGAAATGTGGGCTTGAGGACAATTAAGTAGAGTCTTAGTTGTTGGTTAAAGAATCAAGACCCATCTGGATAGAGGTCTCTAGGATCACATCTCAGGGCTTTGTCACTGAACCTGTCCTATTCAAACATTCATCAATTACCTGGCAAATATGAAGAAGCAGAAGAAGGGAGCTGAAATACTGAAAGCAAGGTGGGCAGGAAGAGGATTCAAATCATTTACATTTAGAAAACTGCATCATGCCTCTGCTTCTGATCCAGCTTCCTGCTAAAGCACCTGGGAGGCAGCAGGTGATGGCCCAAGTACTTGGGTTCTTACCATCCATCCTGACTCCTGGCTTTGGCATGGCCCAGCAACAGTTTCTGTGGGCACTTGGGGAGTGAACCAGTGATGGGAGTTACCTCCCTCTCTTCCTCTCTCTCTCTGTCATTCTACTTTTTTTTTCATTTTTCTTTCTCAAAATCATCTACCCATAAAAAACCTTAAAATTGCAATATGAATGATGATTATGACCACTCAAAAATTTTTTTCCTTTACTACACAAAATACGACCTACAAATGGAAAACAAATTGTATTTTTTCCTTTCCAGGAAAACAAGGCAAGATTTGACAATGAAAGCACTTTGAATAAAGCCTAAAACAACTTACTTGTGCCACATTTTGTGAAAACTGTACTCATAATTTACTGAGCTGGTTGTGTCTTCACTAACATAAACTTTAACCCCCAAAGCAGCAGTCAGGTACAGTCAGTCTGGTACCAATATCAGAAGAAACAAATTGGTTTTAAAAATGATGCAAAAGCCAATTTAGAGTTTAGCACAAACCATCACAGAAAAGAATATGATGAATACAAGTTTGTGATTTTATATATACACACTCCAAAGAGTTTGTACCCAAAGTATTTGTGATGCTACATTCACAACAGACTTTCTGGATATGTTTTTAAGGGCCACACAGCAATAGATTTAAGGGGGACTGGCACTGTGGTACAGTGGGTTAAGTCATCACCTGTGACATTGGTTTCCTACATGAGAGCTGGCTGGGGTCACAGCTGTTCCACTTCAAATCCAGTTCCCTGCTAATGTGCCTGGGAAGGCAGTGAATGACGGCCCAAGTACTTAGGCCCCTGCCACCCATGTGGCAGACTCAGATGGAATTCCAGACTCCTGGCTTCAACCTGGCCCAGTCCTGGCATCACAGCCATTTGCAGAGTGAACCAGCGGATGGAAGATTTCTCTTTCCTTCTCTGTAACTCTTGTCTTTCCTTCTCTGTAACTCTGTCTTTCAAATAAATAAATAAGTAAACTAATACATCTTTAAAAAATAGATTTAAGGGACATGTTCTATTGGAATTCTAGATTAAAATGTTTGGTTTGGGTGCTGATGTTGTGGCCTTGTGGGTTTATGGCTTTAGCTGCCATCTGCAGTGCTGGCATCCCATATGGGTGCTAGTCCGTGTTCCAGTTGCTCCACTTCCCAGCCAGCTCCCTGCTAATGTGCCTGGGAAAGCAGGAGGGGATGACCCAAGTCCCTGAGCCCCTGCACCCACGTGGGAGACCTGGAAGAAGCTCCTGGTTTTGAATAGGCCCCGCTCCAGCCATTGTGGCCATTTTGGGAGTGAACCAGGGGATGGGAGGTATCTCTCTCTCTGTCTCTCACTCTCTCCCTGTAACTCTGCCTTTCAAATAAATAAATAAATCATTAAAAAAATGTTTCATCTGGTTTAAAGGATTTTCTACAACAAATTTCATGTTTATGGGCAAAGTTACATAATCTTATATGAAAATCTTGTGAATTATTTTCTACATAATACTAAGTGTATTCCCCACGATGGAGTAAATGAAAATATCTAAAATATATTAGATTAGCATTACTAGACCATTATAAATCTTTTGGACACACATCTGTTTGTAGAATTAATGATATACAAAATACTGGCCGGCGCCGCGGCTTACTAGGCTAATCCTCCGCCTAGCGGCGCCGGCACACCGGGTTCTAGTCCCGGTCGGGGCGCCGGATTCTGTCCCGGTTGCCCCTCTTCCAGGCCAGCCCTCTGCTGTGGCCAGGGAGTGCAGTGGAGGATGGCCCAGGTGCTTGGGCCCTGCACCCCATGGGAGACCAGGAAAAGCACCTGGCTCCTGGCTCCTGCCATCGGATCAGCGCGGTGCGCCGGCCGCAGCGCGCCGGCCGCGGCGGCCATTGGAGGGTGAACCAACGGCAAAGGAAGACCTTTCTCTCTGTTTCTCTCTCTCACTGTCCACTCTGCCTGTCAAAAAAAAAAAAAAAAAAAAAAAAGATATACAAAATACTTATTTCATTTTGGGTCATCAAGAAACAAGCTGGTGATAACTACCCTTGCACAACATTATCTACTCATGTTAGCCACAAACATTTCCTTGGTATGTGTATAAAAGAAATAGGTTCATCTACCTTTTAAATAAATAAATAAAAGTTTCCCCCCAAATATAATAATGGTCCCTAATAATAAAATGGCTATGGAGTAACTATCTCCCAGACTTGAAAAGGTACATGACTCCTCAGTTCAGGGATTCTGTCCTGAATCTACAGCCTGTGCCTAAGCCCTTTCAGTGCCAGGGAAACCATCATTTGAGGGAAAGCTCCAATTACAAATGTATCATTGAAAGTTTGGGTTTAAAAAACAATCAGTTATAGGCACATGGAGTATGCAATCTCATTGTCAGCAGTTTTTGACTTAAAAGACCTAAGTCAACTTCTAAAAGACTTAATACTTTTACCTATATTAAAATAAGTCCACCGACACGATCGCTTCCCTCCATTTGTGGCAAGAAATCAAGACAAGACCCACTGAGACTCTGGAGTTGCATCCAGAGAGCCCTGGCTGGGGGCCGGGGGTGACTGATTTGAGAAAAGAAGATTCGTGGTGCCTGACAGTGCCAAGAGGAACACCAGGGCCAGCAAGGGAAAATACTGGTGTGATCACCAGAACCTCCCATTCGACCAGAAAGTTCTGAGACTCAAACCATGCCTCGAGAGGAAGGATCCAACACTGTGAGGGGTGAGGACGCTGCCCTCCAATTTCACCCAGCTTGTCCTGCAGAAACGTAAGGTGTCTCTCCCAGTGAGTAAAGAGAAATGTGAAAAATTCTCTGTGGAACAGAACTCAGCCAGGATTCACCCTTGTGCACGAGAGACGGCAGCTGCCTCTAGCAGGTTTCTGGGAGGTTCAAATCACACAAAACACTTGTAAGTGTGCAGAAAACTCCTCAGCAGAGACTTGCTCTCCCTGAGAGGTGACGGACAAGGTGTCCTCCGAACCAGAAGACGCAGTGGACTCCAGGACATGTAAAGTGCATTCCGACACTCAGATTCTCTGATCGCATTTATAAGTCAAGCTTGTTAACTCTGCTTCAGCATTCAAGGCTTATGCTGTTTTGAACGATCATTTAGAAATGATGTCTCCTCAACTCGTCTCGTATATGTTCAAACTGTAAGATATAATCCTATAATGCTATGGGCTTACATCCTTTAGTAGTCCCTGATTAAAAACTGGCTTTTTATTTCCCATTACTTGGATAAATGGAATAGAGGCGTCGGTGTGAAAATAAGGTTAATACAGATTCCAGAAGGCTCAGAGAATAGGAATAACTCAAAATACATGATGATTCACTGAAGTAAAGGACATTTTTTTCTACACAGACATACCCCCATAAAACATCTGTCACACTTCCTGCTTTGATCTGTGTTCACGAGCTACGGATAGCACGAGCTATGCTTAGGCAACTTCTATGCCTTTACTCTCATTCTGAGTGAAAACCAGTGCCTACGAAACAGATGAAAACCTTCAGGGGGAGCTATCATCAGTGCAGAGGGAAACGTCTGGAATGAAGTAGAACAAGGACAAGGACCGGAACACGAGTACATGTGGGGGAAAACATTTGAAAAATGTGTTGAGCTATCTTAGAAATACCAAAAGTGTGACATATTAGGTGAGCAAAACAGCACTGCAGAGTCTGTAATGCCTCTGTGACTTCAGGCAAGCCCTTACACCATAACAACGAAGCCTGGCCTCGAGGTTGGAGTGCTGAACCAGCAGCACAACTCTGGAAAGAGTCTCATAATATAAGACAGGCTAAACACAAGGCAAAGAAGGCAGACTGACGTTATTTTGCTATCTAAGCTGGGAATGGTTTACATAAGGTGGTTCTTTTACCATGACTGACATAGGAGTACTATTTGCAGGGTCATGGGAATCCATAACACTTGACGTTGCCGCTGAGAGGCAGATGTTGAAGTCTGACCCCTGTCATGGAGAGATATGCAGTGGGCTTGCTTGTTCGCTGGCAAGTTTTACATGGAACACGTGTGAGTTTCCCTGTTCTCTTTGCTTCTTGGAGCCTCACCCACTGCAATCACTTTGCCTAGAAAAGGCAATTGGGTTGTGCGGTTGCACTCCTACTTTCTGTGTCTTGCCAGTGCCTCCTACTGTTAGCTCTCAGTAGGCCCTAGAAACCCAGAAGCACTGGATGCTGGCTGAGAGGTGCACTTGGCAGAGGCTAGGGTAGGTAGAGGCCTACATGCAGTCACTGGTTTATTTCCTAGGTAGTGAGAGGGTGGGTAGTGGGATAGCTGAGTGGATGGTGGCACAGTCAGTGAATCACCTGTGGTCTCAACTTCCTTGCCAATAAACTACGACTATTAAAACTCCTCTTCCCATTTTGCATATATATACTGCAAATATATATTCTATATATAACAAGTATATATTATATATATTACTGAGAAACAAACTAAGTGGAAATGCTTTCAAATACTTCCCACTAGGCTATGTCTACACCAATTTCATTTTTATTGTTTACTTTGCTACTGAAGGGGGGAGGGATGAAGGGTGAAAAAAGACCTAAGGGTGGGCATGTGTAAAATGCTAACTTTAAGAGACAGTTTTGTTCAGCTTCTTGTTTGATGTGCCAAGTGGACTTTTAATTTTTTTTTAATCCTAGAAGCAGAGAGAAATCTGGAGAGAGAAAGAGAGAGAGCAAGAGCGAGAGAGCAAGAGAGTGAGCTCTCATCTGATGCTGGGAGTTAGGAACTCAATCCAGGCCTCCTAGGTGGCTGGCATGGACCCAACTATCAGTGCCATGACCCGGTGCCTTCCAGGGTCTGCATCAGCAGGAAGTTACAATCAGGAGTGGAGCTGGGACTCAGGTCGGCCCTCTAATATGGGACATGGTGCCTTAACTGATGACTTAGCTGCTAGGCTATGCACCTGCCTCCAATGTGGACATTTGTAAACATGACATACTACATAATGAGAAGATGTTAATGTTGATTATGAAACAAACTACTAGATTCCTGCATTCGCTCCATGTTAGAAGTCCCATAGAAGTACCTTATTGGTTCCTATATATCACTGATTTAAACCTTTTTTGAAGGTGAGAGAAAGAGAGAGGAGGGGAGAGAGAAAGAGAGAGGATATATTCTACCTAGAAGAAAAAAATGAAATTTGAGATGTCAAAGGATACTTCAAAAAGTCTGTGAAAAATAGGATCAAAAGATGTTTATTCTGCTGCCACAAAAAAAAAAAAATCTGAAACCCATGCACAGCTCTTTCATAATATGCGTGTTTTCCATGAACTTTTTGAAGACCCCTCATTTGCATGATGGGTGGGCACAAAATGCCTCTGGAGCCCACTACTGGTGCCGGATGGATTTGAGTGGCTGCCCCTTTCTGCACACCCACGGACCCTCAGGTGAGAAGCCTCGCGAAGCTGTACCTGTGTGCGTCCTCCGATGAGCCTTCAGGTGGGAACTTTTTGTGTACACTTTGTTGCATCCCTCAAAATCACACCTGTGGATACGCCGTTTTCTGGAGTCCGGAGATTCAGATCGTCTCTGGCGTCTTGTGCTCTCGATACTAAATGGTGAGATTGAACTGGAAGAAGAAAGAATGGAGGCGCCTGGTGAGAAGCCACAGCACTGGTATCTGCACTGCAGGCCCAGAGGCCTGAGCACGCGGTCTCATTCTCTACAGCTTCGCCGACTCAAGGCCACCAGGCCCACGTTTCCTGCTCCTGCTGTCGCGGACGCATCTCATTTCTAAGGCCTGAAAGGCAGGCAGCATGGCTCATTTCTGGTGAAACACTCCCAGGGGGAGAAAGACATGCTTACAGCCACCATTGCCACCACTACCACCACAGTCCCCATCATCGGTAGAGACAATGGGGTGGGGGTACATTCCAGCCTCACAGCTTTGCATGTCTGAATGCTGTTACAGAGGACATTTTAGGAAGCCCTGCTATAGACCAATGCCAAAATGAATGAACTTAATAAGTAACTGGAGGGTCTGAGGTGCATGCCACAACGTACAACATCGTGTAAAATCACAACGTAAGTTGCAAAACAAGTGAGGTCAGGCTGAAAGAAATGACATCAGTACATCAATAACGTGACTCACAACAAGCTATTTCTGTTTGCTAAAGTACACCTGACATTTAACTTTTTGAGCTGGTGATTTTTCATGGTGAGGGATAAAGTGCATTGTATTTAGAGATTAGCTGTTCCACTATTATGAAAAAAAAAAAAAAAAGAGTTTTAACTATGAAATTTGGCCCTGACCTGCATGTTGTTTAAACTTAATGCCCCAGTTGAAAAACAGGATTAGGTTGTAATGTCAGGTAATTGATTAACATGGACTTTCCCAAACCTTAATCTCTTTTGATTGAGACAGAAATGAAGTCTATGACTCATCTCTCTCTCTCTCTCTTTTTGTTATCCATGAAGGTCTTTAAAATCACATTGAAATATGATTAGAAAAAGTCATCACACAGATTTCAATCACAAAAAGATTCACCACTGTTAAAGCTGTGATATATTTTCTTTAAGGTTTTTCATGTTTTGATGCTTTAAGACATTACTTTTTACTAGGATAGTATGTCTTTTAAAAGAAACTGAACATCATAGAAACAGATAAACTTCCCCACTTGTCTTCACCTTCATTCTGATCCTTTTTCATCTTCCCAAGGAAATATGTAATTGCCAGTTTTCTTAGATCTTTCTAGTTCTTTGACATTTTGTTCACCTATACATATGTGCATTCACAAAATGCATAGTGTTTTATTTTTAAATTTTACTTTCTTGGAGGACAGACAGATGGACAGAGAGAAATCTCCCATCCAGTGGTTCTCTCTTCAAATGCCTGCAACAGCAGGGACTGGGCCAGCCAAAAGCCAAGAGCCCAGAATACAATCTAGGAATCCCGTGTAGGATATGCGTGAGCCATCACCTGCTGCCTCTCATGTGAGCGTAACCAGGGAACCAGAATTTGGAGCAGAGATGGGACTTGAACCCAGGCAGGCTGATATGGGATGCAGACAATCCAACCCGCATCTTAACCACTATTCCAAATGCCTACCTCTGTTTGGCAGTTTTTAAGCGTCAAACAAATAATATCATGCTGTTCCCTTCATTTCACAAGTCATTCTATCCCTGACTTACTTGACTCAACATTCATCATTTAAGACTTATCTGTAGTGCTACAAACACTGTATTGCATTAATCTCAAGCTTGCTCTCTCTCTCTCTCTCTCCACACACACACACACACACACACACACACACACACTATAATTCACTGACTCAAAGTTGTATTTTTTAATATTTTAACATCTCTAAAATCAGGGTGTTTCTTATAATTGATGGTCTGTACAGTTTAAAATTGGTTGATTTTTTCCGTTGTCAGTGGTACATATAATAGATGACATCTCAACTTAGATTAGGGGCACTGAACTTTTTCTGGAAAGGACTAGACAGTAAATATTTCTTCTTTGAGGGCTACACAGTCTTAGATCTCAACTAGGCAGTTTTGCAATTATCTCATGAAAGCAGTTCTAGACAACATATTTATACAGCTTTCATTTAAAAAAAAAATCTGAGGCAGAACGAGTGAGAAACAGAGTGAGACCTTCCACGAGGTGGTTCACTCCCCAAGTGCACGTAACCGTCAGGGCTGGGCTGAGGAGCACAGCTTAGGACTCCCACATGGGTGGCAGAAACCCAGTTACTTGAGCCATCATCGCTGCTTCCCAGGGGAGATTCTGCGCTGGAAGGAAGCTGAAGTCGGAGGCTGAGCCAGGAATCGAGCCCAGGCACTCTGAGGTGGGATGCAGGCGTCCTAAGCATTCAGCCAAGCACTTCACTGCAGACACTACAAATAAGAGTATTGCTAGGTTCAAATGAAACTTTATTTCTAAAAATACTGGGCTGTATTTTTCCACAAGCCACAGCTTGTGCACTCATGACTTAGGTGAAATATGGTAGTAGTTCAATGAATATTCATCCCGGAGTTCTAAAAATACATTTCCTAGGGATGGACATGTCAATTTGCTCTAATTTTACACCATGACATTATTCAGTAAACATTTTTAAAATGTCTCCTTCTACATTTGGTACTTTTTAAGTTTTCAATGTATCTCCTTCCTCATACAAATAACAGATTAGGCAGCCTAAGCTGTGTATCTGGGTAAGATCAAACATAAATGAGATTTGTCTACCTGCACCTCAAAGAGTTTTTTGCAAGATCTGTGTTGGTAAAGTGAAGGAACACAGGCTAGTGTGGCTAAGTCAATCAGTGCTGATTAGTGGTCTTCCACATAAGCAACTTAGTTGCAAGGAAAGTAGTTTATTGTAAGAAGACGGGACAGTTTGACTGTCCTGTCCCAAGAAAGAACAGCTTTGGTCACTCCTGACGAGGTATGTTCCAGCCCTGGGTATGACTCCTGTGAACAAGTAAGTCTATGAGGGACAAGAGGGCAATGCCACTTCAGGTCCTATTCATGCAGTGATGGAGGTAAATCTAGATCTTGGCATTACTGAACAAGCTTGAAGGGACCAACGAGGCCATGCTGCCCCACACTCCAGCCGCTACGTGCACTTAGGGCAGGCCTGGACTCAGAGAGAGACATCTGAATCTACATCAAAATGAAGATGTATCAGGTGGGCAGATTGGATGCTAGAAGACCTCATACCCTGCTTTTCTGAATTCTAAAGTGAAATACTTTAGAATAGTATGAACAACCACTTAAATGTAACTGCAATAAAAAATGCTTTGTAAAAAATGTTAAAAGGGTATATGTGATGGATAGCTGTCTCCAGAAAAGCTGGCTTTGAAATGACATTCAATGGTTACATTTTCTTGATTCTCTCATTTCAATGGCAGAGACAGCCTCAGGAGATGTCAAGGAACCTTTAGTTGGTGCCAGCACTGCGGTGTAGTGGGATAAGCTGCCACCTGCAATGTGAGCATCCTGTGAGGGTTCCAGTTCCTGTCCTGGCTTCTCCATTTCCAATCCAGCTCCCTGTTAATGCACTTGGGAAAGAAGAAGATGGCCAAGTGCTTGGGCCCCTGCTACCCATGTGGGAGACCCAGATGTAGCTCTTGGTTCCTGGCATAAGCCTGGCCCAGATGTGGCTGTTGTGGCCATTTGGGGAGTGAACCAGTGGATCAAAATTTCTCCCTCCCTCTCCCTGGCTCCCTGTAACTCTGCCTTTTAAATAAATAAATACAGGTGGAAAGGTGGGTACAGTGGGAAGAATCACCATGCTCCTAATGTTGTATTTATGAAGCGTATGAAATTTGTTAACTGTAACAGGGTGCACTGGGTTAACACCCTGGCCTGAAGCACCTGCATCCCATATGGGTACCAGTTCTAGTCCCGGCTGCTCCACTTCTGATCCAGCTCTCTGCTATGGCCTGGGAAAGCAGTGGAAGATGGCCCAAGTCCTTGGGCCCCTGCACCTGTGTGGGAGATCCGGAGGAAGCTCCTGGCTTCTGGCTTTGGATTGCCACAGCTCCGGCCATTGCGGCCAACTGGGGAGTGAACCATCAGATGGAAGATCTCTCTCTCTCTCTCTCTCTCTGCCTCTCCTCTCTCTCTGTGTAACTCTGACTTTCAAATAAAAATAAATAAGTTTTTTTTTTTTTTAAAAAAGTTTGTAACTGTAAAGCTGTATAGTCCTGCATACATTCCTATGGATTTAGTTCTAAGGGTACAGTTGAAAAACTTGCCATGGGACCCCAAATCCCCTCTGGCTGTGTGATAAAAATACCATCTTAAGTGTTAAAGTGATCATATGGATAGGATAGAGTGTCTGGTAATAATAATAGAATTAAAAGGGAGTGAATGTTCCAACATGGGAAGCAGTCCACACGGCAGACTCATAGAATCACAATCTCGTTAAGTAGCACTCTGACTTAAGAATCAGCCCTTAAGCATTCTGGTCTGACTGAAAAGCCTACAAGAGCATTTCAGGCATGGAAAGCCAGACAGTATGGCAAAAAATGTCTTACCTGAAGAACCTCAGTGGGTGAGACCCCAGTGGAAAGAAATGGTCATCAAAGAAGGAGGTACTTTTCTCTGAAAGGAGGAGAGAACTTCCACTTTGCTTATGGCCTTGTTTAAATACAGGAGTTTGTGGATCTAAAAGGCTTCCATAGCCTACGCAGCTCATGTCAAGAGCCTTGGATGACCACTGACGTTATACATAAGAGTGTTAATTGTAAAATGAAAAACAGGAGTCACTGTGCACTAACTTCCCATGCAGGACCTCTGTACTCAAAAAAGTTGTATTATAATTATGTCTAAGTGCTCACAAAAATGTATCATTCTTGGGTGCCTCTTTGAAGTTAATTAAGTTTTTTTCTTTTAAAAAGAAGTGAAATTAACTTCAAGATACAATGACTTTGAACAGCACTTATCCTGACTGTTGAGGAACAGGTTTTTTATTTTTTTGGTACAAATTGTTGAACTCTTTACTTAGTACAGAGTTGGTCTTCTGTGTATAATGTTAATCGGAAATGGATCTTAGTGGAGAATGGGACTGGAAATGGGAGAGGGAGGAGGGGAAGGAGTGGGAGTGTGGGTGGGAGGGCAGGTATGGTGGGAAGAACCACTATATTCTTAAAATTGTACTTACGAAATGCATAAAGCTTATAATCTTTAAGTAAAAGGTTTCTTTGAGAAAAAAAAAAGAAAGCAAAAAACAAAAAATAAATAAAATAACCATTGTTTAAGGACACCTTTCAGAACTACTTAGTCTCTGTGGAAGGGCAGCAGTGGGTGATGGGGCTGAAGTAAAAGGAGAGCAAAGCACAGAAGACTTGAAAGAACATGGGAAAACAAGCAGGAAATGCAACTCCGTGGAGGGCCGTAGGTGTGCTGGGGCCACAGCATGATCCCACAGTTGGTGGCACACTAGGTGGACCATGGCTGTGGACTGGGGGCATGGCCTGGGCAAATCTGACTAGAAAGGTGACAGTCATGGTACTGGTAATAAGGACACTCTTGACATTAGAGAGATGTTTCCTACATAGAAAGAATGGATATATTGAGTGAGGTGTCACCTAATTTTTAACATTAAATAAGCAATTGATTAATTTTTGTTTTAACTGAGCCTTCTTAGCATTGATTGTGAGTCTTTAGACAATGGACATTCAATTCCCCATTCGTGCATCCATTTCCCTAAGACTTGTATTTTAAATACCACTGGAAAGCAGGGAGTTGAGGTAGCCATGAAAAACACACGTATCTAAGGGCCTCAGTACTTCTCTCCAAGTTCAAGAGCAGGGCATCCTGACTGGCGCCACAGCTCAATAGGCTAATCCTTTGCCTGTGGCGCTGGCACCCCGGGTTCTAGTCCCGGTCAGGGCGCCGGAGTCTGTCCTGGTTGCTCCTTTTCCAGTTCAGCTCTCTGCTGTGGCCTGGGAGTGCAGTGGAGGATGGCCCAAGTGCTTGGGTCCTGCACCCGCATGGGAGACCAGGAGAAGCACCTGGCTCCTGGCTTCAGATCAGCACGGTGCGCCAGCCACAGTGGCCATTGGGGGGTGAACCAACAGAAAGAAGGAAGACCTTTCTCTCTGTCTCTCTCTCACTGTCCATTCCGCCTGTCAAAAAAAAAAAAAAAAAAAAAAAAAAGAGCAGGGCATCCTAACAATAAAAATCCTCAATGAGTGGCCACTAGCATCTGTGTAGGATGCTGGTCCATGAAATAACCTGAATCTTCCCTCCGAGCCTAGCAAGCATCGAGGTACACAGGAAAAGGTGAAGGAGTGAGCCTGACAACCAGCAACACTACGTGCCTCGGGTCACCGTGCGGTTCCGTGGACGCACAAGCATTTGGTAACAGTGCACTCTTTTTGTAGCTCGAGTGTCCCTGCTCTGCTGCCCCTATGCTTTCTGAGCAATGTGCCCTTTGTTAAGAACGCACATGCAAGGGCCGGTGCTGTGGCTCACTAGGCTAATCCTTCGCCTTGCAGCGCTGGCACACCAGGTTCTAGTCCCGGTTGGGGCGCCGGATTCTGTCCCGGTTGCCCCTCTTCCTGTGGCCAGGGAGTGCAGTGGAGGATGGCCCAAGTGCTTGGGCCCTGCACCCCTTGGGAGACCAGGAGAAGTACCTGGCTCCTGCCATTGGATCAGTGTGGTGCGCCAGCCGCAGCACGCCGACCGCAGTGGCCATTGGAGGGTGAACCAACGGCAAAGGAAGACCTTTCTCTCTGTCTCTCTCTTTCACTGTCCACTCTGTCAAAAAAAAAAAAAAAAAAAAAAAAAACCCGCACATGCAGTATTCTCAAATGTATGCAACCTGACTGCTTTGCTTTAAAAATTGGTGTTATTCTCCAGAATGGAAAATGTGCAGTAACTACTACCTATGCCAGGCACAGGATTCTTCTAATAATACTTGGTAACAAGCTTGGTGTGATGAAAATGGCTGAGGTAAAACAGTTGTTACTGTGTTCCCAAATTCTGGACTAAATACATCCATACGGTTGAAAAGAATAAGGAAAGGCACATTCCCTCCCCTGGAAGGTTAGGGCTTTTAGAGCAGTGAACGGAGGCCTGAGGGGGCCTTGCAGGCACCACACTGCAATAATTAGATGTAGCGAGAACAAACGAGTGAATCATGACTTCGGCTGCACAACAGTCCCACTCGGAATGGCAAGTTAAATTAGAATTAAACCCAGAGAGGCTCGAAAAGTCACATCCAGGAACAGCTCTATTTAAATAGAAGGTACCGCATGGCTGCCATGAAAGAAATTAGGGTTAACTGTAATCAGCAGGTAATAAAAGACCATTTGTCACGGGCGACCTCAGCGTGATGAGATGCCCTTCACTGAAATTGGAGTTCCTACAGGAGTTTAAAAACAGGGGGGTGGGAGGGGCGGCAGCCCAGGACTTTCCTTCAAGGCTGGCAAGAGGGCACATACATCTGACATTTAAAAACAAGGGCAGGGAACAGTGGAACTGAAGGTGTTCAGCAAATTCAAGCTCACCCTCAACAGAACTCAAGGAGCGTGGCTGAGGTGGCCATGGCAGTTGACATTTACAGAATGCTTACGCTTCGGCACGCACGTCTCCGGATGCTCGAGCAACAAAGCAACCTTCTGAGGATGACACTGTGAGTGTCTCTGTCTTACAGGGGAAGAAACTGAGGCACAGGGCGGTTATGGATGGCTAAAGCCTAGCCAAGCAGGTGCTGCGCCAGGAAGTGCACCCAAGCGGCTGACTGCTGCAGTGACCCTTAACTGCTACATTCCACTGAGTCAGATGCACGTGCTAGTGTTACCTACCAGCACACGACAAAACATTAAAAAACAAAAGCCACAAACTAATCTGTATAATGTGAATGTCTCTTCTAACACAATTATCTAAAACAATGACACTTAAAGTGTTCTTACGTGGAGCCTGCTAAGGGGCCAGCGCTGTCGTATAGCAGCTTAAGCTACTGTCTGTGGCACCAGTGTCTTCTATAGGTGCAGTTCGAGTCCTGGCTGCTCCACTTCTGATTCAGCTCCCTGCTAATCCACTTGGGGAAGCAGCAGATGATGGCCCACGTGCTTGGGTTTCTATACCCCCATGAGAGACCCAGAGGAAGCGCCTGGCATCAGCCTGGCCCAGCCCTGGTCATTGAGGCCATTTAGGGAGTGAACCAGCAGATGGAGGATCTCTCTCCTCTCTCTTTCTCTCTCTCTTGCTGTTAACTCTCAAATAAATAAATAAATAAATCTTTAAAAAAGAATTTTTAGATAAATTGCTTTATAAATACTTTCAGAGAGGCAACAGTATATATACTTACTATTTTTTTTTTGACAGCGGATTAATTTTTATTGAGCCTTTTAGTTCACAACATTAAGTAAAAGGAGAAATAGTTCTCCTTAACTATATTTTATAGTTGTAGTAAAATACTTTAGACTTCATGGATTTATAAGGGGGTTGCATTTCTCAAAAACTGAGATCAAGTAAGCAAGTTTTAACTCTTAATTTTCCAGTTGAGTTTTCCCTTATAATAGTAACAAACAAGTTACATAAGTTTTGTCAAGGCCATGTTTTATCATTGTTGCTGATGTCTTTAGATCTGAAGCACAGCTATTTTAATCAATATCCACTAATTCCACTTCAAAAATGAGTTTTGCATTTGGTGGAATTTTTGTTTTTCTTTAATTATGAAAGAGGGAAAAAAGGATACTTGGCATCAGGCTGTCCTTTCTTACCATAAGCCCATTCTGGTTCAATCTCCAGTCGAGCCTTTTCTCCTTTACTCATAGTCAAGAGTGCTTCATCCCATCCTCTGATAACTTTGCCTACTCCAACCTTAAAACTTAAAGGCTTGGCATTTTTCTTCTTCTTTGAACTTGTTTGAATATTAGTATCAAAAACAGTCCCATCCTGTAGTGTTCCTGTGTACCAGCAATGAACAACATCTCCCTTTTTTGGAAAGTTGGTTTTATCTCCCTTTTTTAGGACAGATTTTGTGTATTTTGGTGGACCCTCATCCGGAGTCTCTTCAGATTTGGTTTCTTTGGGTTTATCTTCATTAAGCTTCACATTTTTCACTTGCTCAGACACTTTAGTTACATTTTCAGAACCCTTGAAATGCTTAGTTTCAAAAAGATGGTTGTAGGCTGTAACCAAATGGTCCTTGTTAGCTGTCTTGGCTACATTTTTAATGTTTCCTAATAATTTATGTTCTGCAAGAAACGAATCTGAACCGTGATCCTGCAGAAACTTGATAATGTCCTTCTTGGGCAGCTGCTCGCTGCGCAGCTGCTCCACAGTCCACGCCCGCTGCGGAACGGCCGCCGCCATCTTCCCCCACTGCCTCAGCTTCACTCTATACTTACTATTAATTTACCTAAGAAAATAGTTTCTGGAGCTGGAATTCTGGCGTAGTGGGTTAAGCTGCTGTCTGGGACACAGGCATCCCACATAAGCATGGTTTTGAGTCTTGCTGCTCCACTTCTGACCCAGCTTCCTGCTAATGTGCTTGGGAAAACAGTGGAAGACGGCTCAACTTTTTGGGCCCCTGCCACCCTTGAGAGACCCGGATGGAGTTCTAGGCTCTTGGCTTTAGCCTGATCCAGTCTTGACCGCTGTGGTCATTTGGATGGAAGATCTTCCTCTGTCTCGAATTCTGCCTTTCAAATAAACACATCTTTAAAAATCTTTTAGGGGGCGGTGCTGTGGTGCAGCAGGTTAAAGCCCTGGCCTGAAGCGCTGGCCTCCCATGTGAGCACCGGTTCTAGTCCCGGCTGCTTCTCTTCTGCTCCAGCTCTCTGCTATGGCCTGGGAAAGCAGTAGAAGATGGCCCAAGTCCTTGGGCCCCTGCACCGGGTGGGAGACCCAGAAGAAGCTCCTGGCTCCTGACTATGGATCAGCTCAGCTCTGGCCATTGAGGCCATCTGGGGAGTGAACCAGAGGATGGAAGACCGCTCTCTGTCTCTACCTCTCTCTCTAACTCTTTCAAATAAATAAAATAAATCTTTCAAAAAAATTTTAAAAATATATATTCTTAAAGTTTTTGAAAATCATCTACTTCTTCCCAGGGAAATGTTCCTTCCAGGGCTAAATTGGGCCTTGACTTCCTTGACCATTAACTACATACAGTTCCTTCCCCATCATTTCAGTTTATTTACAATTCTACCAAGAAGAATTTTGAATTAGTGAAACAACAGAGTTACTTTAAGGTAAGTGGGGGTACTGCTTGAAGAAATATATTTTCTCCTGTTTTCAAAGTTTATATTCAAGATTACTTGAATAAGACATGAAATATTACCTACGGGAATTCTGAATTACCTTCTGCCACAGAATACCAGTAAGTAGAACAACTTCCTTGTTAGGCAACCAAACACCACCTTTGGAATGCATTACTGATGCCCTCCATCAAACAAGAGTTGATAGGACTTTTAGTTCACAGGGATTACAAACATCTCAATGAAGGAAATTGTATTCATGTGGATAAGCGAGGCATACGGGTTATTTCCTAGGCTTGCTCTCAGCCAGCAGATGGCTCTCAGAAGTAGGCATCTTCATATTTATCTTTCCATCCTTCCCCAGACGCTATCTCTTATCTAGCTCCGTCAACTCCTTCCCATGACACTTACTGGGGAAAGGTGCCATGGAGATACACTCACTACCAACTCCCCAGCAGGTACCCGCAGAGCAGACTCACTGGCACAAAGTTCCTCTTCTACTACTGTCTGTGGTTTCCTCTTGGAAAACTGGTTTTGAACAGATTGCAATTGGAAGATTAGTAACTGCCACCCTTTCTGAAAGTTGTGATTCAGATACTATACCGTTTCATGATCAAATGTGGATCCAGTAACAATGTTTTAACAACATGCACAAATCATGAGAAATGTATTTGCTAAAACATGTCAAAATGCTCAATCCTCTATATATTCAACATTCAATGCATTCAAATTAGCATTTTCCATTTTTTGTATGGGTGGATTATGTCCAAAATATTTCTAATTATTGTTTTATTTCAATACATAAAATTGCCTACAAAGCTAATGAAAAGTAATGGGATTACAAATGGGTACCTCTTTTTTTATGGGGGGGGGGAGCCTGTGGATTGATTCATAGTATATCAGGATTTTATTGCAATATAATAGCTACTACAATATATTTTTTCCATATCATTTTCTAGATCACTAAAAACCACAAAAAAACAGACTTAGATAAGTTTTCTTTTCTTTTTTTTTGATTTGGAAAGTGAGAACATAGTTATATTAAGCAAAAATGTGTAAAGATAATTGAAATAGACAAAATGAATCACCAATTTCATTAGCTATGATTGGTTTTATTATCAAACTTTGTGATGGGATTAGAATGCAAGCTGAAAGAGGGTTGTTTGCTAACACAAACAACAGATACACAGTGTCTATTCAAAATGGTTACTTTGAGAGGGCCTTTATGTATTGCAAAGACTGTATTCCATAAAATCAACCAATAGTGATAGTGTAGGATGAAACAAGGACTCTGAAACTTGTTGGATTTCTTAATTATATTGCCCAAACCCACTAAATGGAAGGCACAAAACTTATTCAAATATTTTAGAAAAAATTTCCTACAGAATTTCTCTAGAATACTTTGAAGTTTAAATTATGCTTCATGCCAGGAGTCATGGCTTAGTGGATTTTGTGAACCCCCAAAACATTTTCTAGGTCAGAGAGGGATTACAGGTAATTATTTTAATCTGTTGCCTTTAAGGCAAACCCTGCCCTCCTCTCGTTGGCCAGGGCCCTACCATCCCCTATTGCCTTACAAGGACAGAATTTTGTATCTATCTTAACTGATTATGAGACCCTCTACGAATTATGCTAAATTAGAAAAATAAATTTTCCTATTTGACTGAAGATAAACCAAGCTACTCAAGAAGGAAGATAAAGTCTCATGCAAGCTCCTGTAGAAGCTGACATCATTAACAGATGCTTGAAAGGGTGAAAGGAGGCGAACAGAGGAAGGAAGGTGGGAAGAAGATTCTCCAAGGACTTTCCCAAGCACATCCACTGCGGCCTCACCACACTGCTCTAGGGTAGAATTGGGTAGGAGAAGGTTCATTTTCCACATCAAAAGGATCTTCTAATAAAAGAGATTCAGGAATAGGGTAGTCCCATATGGATGTACCCCAGGCAAATACAGTATGAGACTCTACGTTTCAAATATTAAACCCTACCTAAGAGGTCCCAGATAGTTCCAATGACACATTGTAATGCACCCATAAACTTTTGACATGACCATCAAAACAGGCCTCCATCTATTTTATGCTGATCATTAATCAGATCTATGTTACACTAGAGATCTGTTTTATTAAACAGCACTGAAGTTTTATCAGCTAACAATCTCATACTTAAGCTTTTATAAATTACTAGAAGTTTTTATTGCATCATGGGGATATATAAATAACAAGTTCAAGTAGAACTCAGTGGTAGTTGAGTTTTTGTGATGAAAATGATTGTCTGGTACCACAAATAGGCACTTCTCTTACCATAAAATGTATAATTGAATTTTTGAGAAAAACAAGAACCTTCCCATCAGAGAGGGGATATTTTACCTGCTTTTAATTTCTCTTTTTGAAAATTTCAATTAATTTTTTTTTTTTTGACAGGCAGAGTGGACAGTGAGAGAGAGAGACAGAGAGAAAGGTCTTCCTTTGCCGTTGGTTCACCCTCCAATGGCCGCCGCGGCCGGCGCGCTGCGGCCGGCGCACCGCGCTGATCCGATGGCAGGAGCCAGGAACCAGGTGCTTTTCCTGGTCTCCCATGGGGTGCAGGGCCCAAGCACCTGGGCCATCCTCCACTGCACTCCCTGGCCACAGCAGAGGGCTGGCCTGGAAGAGGGGCAACCGGGACAGAATCCGGCGCCCCGACCAGGACTACAACCCGGTGTGCCGGCGCCGCTAGGCGGAGGATTAGCCTAGTGAGCCGCGGCGCAGGCCAAATTTCAATTAATTTTTAATACTAGGTCAGGTTAATGTTGGAAACGTAACACAGCTCAAATCCATATTTGGAGGACATTTTGAACGTGAGGACACTAAGGCTAGGGAAGATTAGAATAATCACTGTTGCAAGGCCACACAGTCCAATAGAGGCAGAGCTAGAACCAGACATTGGGCTCCCCTTAAAGCTAAGACTTTTCCATTTTTCAATAAGGTTGCAGAAAGATCTCTGTGGTTATTTTCCTATGTGTGAAGGAAAATCTGTTTAGCAACACTGCTGTTCTTCCATTTTTTTTTCATTAGATATAACTATAAGCCCCATCCTATTTACTCCTTTGCTTTGGGTGCTAGAAAGCTCAGAAACAGTAGCCTGAAACATAAAACTACTGGTTTTAACTGTATATACTCATTTATCTAATGCAGACACCATGAAGTCTTTTTGAAACCAGGCAAACTACTAATGCTAAAGAAACAGAAATGAAAAACGGAGCGTGTCTTCCTTTTAAAGTGTACAAGATCAGGTGAAACTTGGATACGAGTTGTAATTTGCAGATCTCTAAATGTTTATATTATCTTTAAGAAAAACGAAAACAAAACAAGAATCTCCAATTTTGGGCAGGAGAGGACAGAGGAATTGTAATGTAAAATCTAGATACATCCTTCTTTAAAATATTTAAGTTATTTTTATTTATTTGAAAGGCAATATGAGTGTGTACACACACACACACACAGATTGACTGATTTCCCATCTGCTGGTTCATTTCTTCAAATGCCTGCAACAGCAAGGGCACGGTCAGAACAAAGCTTGGAGTCACGCACTTAATCCGGGTCTCCCATGTGGATGGCAGGAACCCAAGTACTTGAACTATATCATCTGCTGCCTCCCAGGGTGTGTACTTTATAGGAAGCTGGAATTGGAAGTAGAACTGGGACTCAAATCCAGGTACTCCAATATGGGATATGGGCACCCCAAGTGGCATCTTTATTTTTTAGGAAGATTTATTTATTTGAAAGGCAGAGCGACAGAGAGAGAGAGAGGAAGGGAGGAAGAGAAAGATAGAGAGAAGGGAGAAGAGATAAGAGATGAGAGAATCTTACAAGTACTGGTTTATTTCCCATATGACTGTAATAGCCAGATCTAGCGCCAAGACCCACTAACTCCATCTCAGTCCCCTATGTGGGTGGCACAGGCTAAAATACTTGGCCATTTTCCCATCTTCCACTGCTTTGTCAGGTGCATCAAAGGGAGCCAGATTGGCGGTGGTGGTGGAGCAGCTGGGACTCAAACGGGGGCCCCCATATGGGATGCCTGAGCCAGAAGCAGCAGCTTGACCCACTGTACCATAACACCAGATCCCCCAAGTGGCATCTTAACACCTGCAACAATGCCTGCCCCTAGATATATCTTAGAGCTTACTATAACTACTAGGTATGGCACCTCAGATGGCCTCTATCTTTGATTTTCAGATTTCTATGTTTCAATGTGTGTGTGTGTGTGTGTGTGTGAGAGAGAGAGAGAGAGAGAGAGAGAGTTAGACAGTGAGAGTGAGAGAGAGAGAGAGAGAGAGAGAGAGAGAGAGAGGTCTTCCTTTTTCCGTTGGTTCACTCCCCAAATGGCCACTACGGCCGGCGCGCTGTACCGATCCGAAGCCAGGAGCCAGATGCTTTCTCCTGGCCTCCCATGCAGGTGTAGGGCCCAAGGACCTGGGCCATCCTCCACTGCATTCCCGGGCCACAGCAAAGAGCTGGCCTGGAAGAGGAGCAACGGGGACAGAATCTGGCGCCCTAACCAGGACTAGAACCTGGGCTGCTGGCACCGCAGGTGGAGGATAGCCTAATGAGCCGCAGTGCCGGCCTCAATGTATATTTAATAACAACTGTTGAATGGAGACTTCATAAAGTTTAGTTTAGTGTAATAGAAAGCTGACTGAATGTCTAATAGATCCCCAGTATCTCTTAACATGTTTCTCCTTCCTTTTTGGGATAATGGTTTTATTAATATATAATTCATATGCCAAACAAGACACTTACAACTGGTACAATCCCCTCATATTCCATGCATTCAGAACATTGTGCAACCATCACCTTTATTTAGTTCCAAAACCCTTTCATCAGCCCAGAAGAAAATCTCACACTCATTAGGAGTCACTTGGCTTGCACTCCTGGTTCTTGGCAACAATAACCTCCCTTCTGTTTGTCTTTTTAGGTTTTCTATCCAGAATTGAACAGAATCACGTGCAACATGTCCTTGGTGTCTTGCTTCTTTCTCTTAGCATAGTTTTCCAAGTTCATCCATGTTGCAGCATGCATCAGTACTTTATACCTTTTTATAGTCAAAGAAAATGTCATTGTTGGATACATCACATTTTGTTTATCTTCTCATTAGTTGATGGGCATTTAGGATGATCCCATTTTTGGCTCTTGTGATTTGATTAATCAGCACTGCTATTAACATTTTTACACGTTTTTGTATGGAATACAAATGCTTTCAAATCTCTTGGTTACATACCTAGGGCAGAATTACTAGGCTGTATGCTAATTCTACACTTAATATTTTGAAGAGTTACTAGACTGCTTTTCAAAATGCCCAGATCATTTTACAATCTGACCAGCACTGTAAGATTAAATTTCTTCATATGATGTCTTTCTAATTTTAACCATTCTAAGGAATTGGGATCTCACTGTAATTTTTATTAGCATTTCCCTAATGATTAATGATAGTGAGAATCTTTTTATGTTCTCATGTGTCATTTGCATATCTTCTTTGGAGAAATGTCTATTCATATATTTTATTCATTTTAAAATTGTCTTTATTGTACAGCTGTAAAAATTTCTTCACTCTGTGTACAAGTTTCTTATTAGATATGATTTGCAAATATTTTCTGTGAGCTGTCTTTTAAAAAATGTCTATTTTCATCTAATTGAGTGGCAGAATGATATACAGGGTGAGAGAGAGGGAGAGAGAGAGCGAGAGAGGATCAGTGAGATGTTTCACCTACTAGTTCACTTCCCAAAATGTCCACAATAGCCAAGGTTAAACCAGGATAAAGCCAGGAGCCCAGAACTCCATCTGGGTCTTCGACATGGGTGGCAGGGGCTCAGGCACTTGGACCGCCATATGCTGCTTCCCAGACTGCATTAGCTGGAAGCTGGGTCATAAGTGGAGTCACTGGGACTCCAACTGGCACACCAATACATGAAACAGGTATTCTATGCCGTGCCCACCCATCTTTTCACTTTAGTGATCCTATCCTTAAAGTACAAAACGGGCTGGCGCTGTGGCGCAGTGGGTTAACGCCCTGGCCTGAAATGCCAGCATCACATATGGATGCCAGTTCAAGACCCGGCTGCTCTACTTCCAATCCAGCTCTCTGCTGTGGCCTGGGAAAGCAGCAGAAGATGACACAAATGCTTGGGCCCCTACACCCACGTGGGAGACCAGGAAGAAGCTCCAGGCTCCTGGCTCCTGGCTTCAGATTGGCACAATTCCGGTCGTTGTGGCCAACTGGGGAGTGAATCAGCAGATGGAAGACCTCTCACTCTCTCTGCCTCTCCTTTTCTCTGTGTAACTCTGACTTTCAAATAAAAATAAATAAATCTTTAAAAAAAAGCACAAAACTTTTAATTCTTTATTATTATAAAGTCCAATTATTTCTTTTGTGGTACATGTGTTTGCTGTTGTATCTAAGATCTCTTTGTCTAACCTAAAGTCTCAAAGATTTATTCCTATGTTTTCTTTTAGGACTTTTAAAGATTTCGCTCCTACATTTAGAGACATGATCCATTTTGAATTAACCTTTGTGTAGAGTGTAAGGAAAGAAGAAGTCCAATTTTATTCTTTTGCATGTGAGTATCCAGTTGTTTCAGCAACATCAATTGAAAAGATTATTATTTCTTCACTGAATTGCCTTGGCCCATTGACAAAATTTACTGGCCATAAATTCAAGGGTTTATTCTTGGATTTAATTCTCTTCCCTTGCTCTATACATGTAGAATTATCCCAGTCCCACCCTTTTTTTGATTTTGTGGCTTTGAGGTATGTTTAGGAATTAGAAAACATTAGTCTGCCAAATTTGTTCGTTTGACCCAAGGATGTCTCCATATGAAATTTAAGATCGTCTGATCCATTCTTGCAAAAGAAAAATGCATTGGGAATTAGGTTAGGGTTTGCACTGAATCTGTGGGCCAATTTATAGAATGCTGCTCTCTTAACTTAGTCTTTCAACCCATGAACACATGGTATCTTTCCATTTAAGTTTAAAATAATCTTTAAAATGAAGTTTTTTATTTTCCAGTGTTCTAGTCTTACACTTCTTTTGTTAAATTTATTCCCAGGTGTTTTCTTCTTTTTCATGCTGTTGTAAAAGGAACTATTTTAGTGTACAGAAATACAATTGATTTTTGTATATCGATCTTGTGTCCTGCAGCCTTGCTGAACTTGTTTATTAGTTCTAACAATCTTTGGGAAAACTCTTCAGGATTTTCTACATACAAAGAGCATGTCAACCGCAAACAGAGATCTTTCACTTCATCCTTTCCAATTAAGGTTTTTTGTAACTCCTTTTCTTAGTTGCTGTGACAACAGTGTTAGCGGTGTGTTTATCTTGCCTGATCTTAGGAGAAGGGATTCACTCTTTGATCTTTAAGTGTGTGTGAGTTTTTCACAGATGCTCTTTATCAGGCTGAGGGCAGTCTCTTCTATTTCTAGGGTGCTGAGTGTTTTCATAAGGAAAAGATGTTGGGTATTATCAGATGTCTTTTCTGCATCTACTGAGATAGTCCAATGGTCTTTTATTCCATTAATATGGTATACCATGCTTATTGATTTGCATATGTCCTACCAGCTTCATTCCTGTGTTATGTCCCACTCTTTATGGCTAGAACCCTTTCTATATGTTGCTACAATCTGTTTTCTGGTATTCTGCTGAGGGCTTTTGCACCGTATTTGTAAGGGACACTGGTGTTCAGTTTTCTTATGAAATCTTTGATAGTTTTGCTATCAAGGTCATACTGGCCTCACAGAATAAGCTGGGAAGTTCTGGGCTCTTCCTTAAACTGCAGCTCCATGATACCATGTTTACTACCAAGAACTGTTTGTTATTATGCAAACAGTTCTCATTTGGTAACATTTACCCTTTCTTTCCAACCTGTTTCGCTCTTAGTCTGCTTCAACAGAGTTTAACATTTCTATATTATAGAACATCTCCTATCACTAGTCTTGGGGCCATACTGTCTACCAATTGCTCAGACTTCGCCCATTCCTTTCCACTTAAGAGTCTGATATGAACTTGCAAGTTTTAAAGCATCAGGTAAATATGTTTTATTTGACTAGTTTCACCTTTCTCCATTATTGTCAGAACAGTCTACAATTCCTGGGAGCAGAATATTGCTAGATATTACTGTTTGACTCTCGGTGTGTACTGTACTGTTTGAAGTACACTTGGTGTCCAGTGTAAAATACTGCAGCTGACGTGATAATGGCTTTGATGGCAGCATAAACTTAGATCAATATGAAAACTGCATCAAGGCAGAGTAGATGTTAGTGGCAGAGAATTATAGTCAAGAAATTATGTGAGAAAAGAGTAACTCAGAACAGTTAAGTGCCCCAAAGATGACAGACATAAGAACTCTACCTTGTACTTCCTTTCCTACAACATATCTTTCCTGTGGAAAGATGGGAAATCTCTCACCCATCAAGGTGACAAAATTCAATCTTTGTACCATGTTTATTGGTGATTAAAAATTATATATATTAACACACAATTATTCTTAGGTGTTTACATTTTAACTGAAAAGTGATCCCTGTTAAATATAAGAGTGGGAATAAGAGAGGGAGGAGATGTACAATTTGGGACATGCTCAATTGGACTTGCCCCAAATGGTGGAGTTAGAAACGTGCCAGGGGATTCCAAAACAATCCTATCAAGGTGGCATGTACCAATACCATCTCACTAGTCCAAGTAATCAATTTCAGTTCACAATTGATCACACTGATAGGTCTAAGAGTCAAAGGGATCACACAAACAAGACTAGTGTCTGCTAATACTAACTGATAGAATCAAAAAGGGAGAACGATCCATCATGGGAAGTGGGATACACAGCAGACTCATAGAATGGCAGATGTCCTAAATAGCACTCTGGCCTCAGAATCAGCCCTTAAGGCATGTGGATCTGGCTGAAAAGCCCATGAGAGTATTTTAGGCATGGAAAGCCAAGACACCCTGGAAAAAAAAAAAAAAAAAAAAAGAAAACCTAAATGAAAGATCTCTGCGAGTGAGATCCCAGTGGAAAGAATGGGGCCATCAAAGAAGGAGGTACCTTTCTCTGAAGGGAGGAGAGAACTTCCACTTTGACTATGACCCTGGCGGTATAAGATCGAAGTCAGCGAACTCAAAAGGCTTCCATAGCCTTGGAAACTCATGACTAGAGCCTAGGGAGATTACTGATGCCATAAACAAGAGTGTCAAATTGTTAAGTCAACAACAGGAGTCACTGTGTACTTACTCCTCATGAGGGATCTGTCCTTAATGTGTTGTCCAATGTGAAGTAATGCTATAACTAGTACTGAAACAGTATTTTACACTTTGTGTTTCTGTGTGGGTGCAAACTGATGAAATCTTTACTTAATATATAATGTACTAAATTGATCTTCTGTATATAAAGATAATTGAAAATGAATCTTGATGTGAATGGAATGGGAGAGGGAGTGGGAGATGGGAGGGGTGTGAGTGGGAGGGAAATTATGGGGGGGAAAGCCATTGTAATCCATAAACTGTACTTTGGAAATTTATATTTACTAAATAAAAAAGGAAAAAAATTATATATATCCTACTTATATTTTTTTCCTGCTGAGAAAATTAGTACCAGGCAGTTACATAGGTACTTTTCATCCCAACATTAATGACAGTCAAATAGAACAATTATTTTCTGTGAGTTTACCATAGGAAAGAAAGTGGGCATGGGAGAGCATTCTTAGTGGTTCTACAGTTTAAAAAGGTGCAGCATTTGGTTTCCTATCATCCTCAAATATTTGAAAAATAATGCAAATCTTGGCCAATTCTCAGATGTGTGTAAGTGAAAGGCCCCCAGCCTCTGCCACACTCTGCACGTAAGTTTCTGGGAGGTTTAAGTTCTCAGGCCACAGTGTCCTGCCACATTAGTCCTGATGCTAAATCAGCACCTTCTCCAATCTGCGCATCAAGAACAACCACAGAAACTCACCTGAGTGTTTAGCAGCTCCTCTTACGACAGATCCTGAGGGGTTCCTTCTGCACCCACTACCTAGTATCCCCTCTAATTGCCAAATGTGTTTGGCTCCCTCAGCCTGTGCACCGGTCCCACCCAGCCTCAAGCTCTGCATCTTCTGACCCTGACTCTCCTCCATTTCTCCCGTGGTTTCTTCTCTCCCCTCCATATAGACCGACTTTACACAAGAGAAAAACAGCAAATTCCTTCCCTTGGTACACGCAAAAACCAGTTTTCCTCTAGCCAAAGCTTTGGGGTAAGGTCACATCCAAGGTCTTGATTGGGAGGAATGGGTGGAGTTCAGCATACAGATTACTTTCAAGCTTTTTGAAAGGTACATTTTCCACACCGAGAGTTTTGTTCTGGAGGAATTTGCTGCCAGCTGCTAAGATAATAAAAATTTTTTCCAACTTATTGTGTATGCAAATTATAATTATGCAAGCCATAAAAACGATCCATGATAAAGAGGAGCATAATAAAGTGCTATGGGAATCAGGGGTGGGAGTATCTAATTCTGTTTGGGAAGATTAGGACCAACTAAATGGAGGACACCAACAAGTGGATCTTGAAAGAACAATGGTAGGGCTGGAGCTGTGGCATAGTGGGTAAAGCCGCTGCCTGCAGTGCCGGCGTCTTATATGGGCACTTGTTCAAGTCCCGGCTGCTCCACTTCTGACCCCCCTCTCTGCTATGGCCTGGCAAAGCAGTGGAAGATGGCTCAAGAAGCTCCTGGCTCCTGGCTTCAGATAGGCACAGCTCTGGCTGTTGTGGCCATCTGGGGAGTGGAAGACCTTGCTCTCTGTCTCTATCTGCCTCTGCCTCTCTGTAATTCTGCCTTTCAAATAAATAAATAAATCTTTTTAAAAAATGAAAAAAGAAAGAACAATGGTAGGTAGATCTGTGTATGGGAAAGAGGAGGCAGAAGAACAGAGAACTGCCGATTACTGAGGTAAAGAATCACACAGTTAATCTTCTTAATACCAAACTGCCTAACATGCAGAATTCCTAGTGATATAAGACAACCTCTTGTACCAGGTTTCCTCCTGATGCTACATACTCAAAGCCTTCCCATCATATTTCTCCTTTCCAGAAAGTTCTCCCACCTCATGCTTTAACAATGTGTCGGATATATTTCTCAAGTTCCTGTTTTCTTAGGAGAGCTGCTTAAGATTTAGTCACACAGGTGCACAGGGAACGGAGAGCTGAAAACTGCAAGTCATGCAACCCAGGCACGTGATTAAGGAGCAGAAACCTAGGCTGGAGGACAGAAAGGACAAGAGCTGGAGCAACATTTAAATGCTGGAGCATTAGCGCTTTGACATGTACGGACATCTAGGGCTGGAGCCCATCTCACCAAACCTTACCATACACGGCCTGCTTCCAAGCCCCTCCAAGGAGAAGTTGCCTGGCTAGTACTTCCACATCCCAGCTATTCCTACCCAAACCAGAAAACTTTCTTCCAGACCCCAATCAGTGAGACACATTTGTTTCCTGTGCTGTTCAGCCATGTAAATAGAGCCTCCCCCCACCAAAAAGACTGGTGTCGCAGATAGGTGTTTGTGCGCATTGGTGCAGTGATCCTCCCTTGATGCTAATACTAATGGGTGGGTAGGAAAGAACGTAGGGCAGACAGCAAGGCCAGGGCAAGGTACCATGGACTCAGAACGGTCCTCCGAGGAGGACTCCATTTTGTAGGCCTGTGTCATGGTTTTGTTTCTGAGTTCTAAGAGAGAAACTCTGGCTTATGAAAGTAGGATTCATTGGCGAGGAAGTGATTAAAGTCAAGGCCTTTATCAATCAGAGAGCCACTTACTGTCATTTTCTAAATTAATGGATTCTAACTGAACCAAAACGGCGTCTTTAAATCTAAGTCAGAGGGGACGAACTTGAAAGCGCTGCAGAGGTAGAATGGCTGATTCCTGGTGACTGACTGGATGATGGGGAGAAAGGACGAGAGAGGAATGAAAGCTGACCCTGGCGGGTTAGCCTGGCGACCAGGATATTTGGGACTAAGCTGCCATTCTCTAGAGTCTACAGGAAAGGTGGCAAGGTAAGAAGTGATTAACAGTCCACATGTAAAGGATAGATTCAGGTTTGGAAGACAGCAGAGTGGCACTTCCTTGTAACTGTCTAGATTAGTAATAACTTCAAAGGGTAGGGGAAACTAGGTAATACATTAGTATTTTCAGGGCTAACTTGAATGAATTTTATAAAAGAAAGCTCATAAAATAAGTTTAATGGTAATGGAATTTCATTACATGCTGCCCATTGTGTAATTGTAAGGGCCAGGTACTTTGCAGAGAAAATTAGACTAAAAATGCATACTTTTTGTTTATTTAGTCAATTAACATTCATTAAATTCTTTCAGGGATATTGCTAAGTTTATGGCAGGCAGTTTACATACTTGATGACCTAGGTGATTGCTTTTCTGATTGGTTTTAATTATAGGAATTTGTTTTGCAGGACCTCAAAGAGATGCACTGAAGTGGCGGGGAGGACCAGGGGATGAAAGAAACAAGTTCTGAAGTACTCGCTGTGGCCCCCGGTGCCTTGCTGAGCATTCTACAGGCCAGAGCAGTTCCCAGTTTGTAGCAGTGGAAGGACTAAAAGATGGGTGTTCATAAGTAAAAATGCTGGTACATTTTTAGCTGTCTTAGCAAAATGTGTCAGCTTTCCTAAGCATTGGTTTCTTTTCCGATGAAACAACAAGACTCAGACCTTGCAAGGTTACAGAAATGATTAAAACACCTGTGTCAACAGGTGGCTATTTAGGCAATGACCGGAGATACTGCTGCTTCACTTTGTGCTACCCTCAGGTTTCACCCAGTGAGAAATCTGGGGTTCAGTGAAGTGACTCACCCATGAACACAGGTGAGAAGAGGTGGGTGATGACTTTTTAGTACTTCTCTTCCCAAGCACCTGGAACAGTGGCTGGTAGAGAGGTGCTCATTAGGTGTATCAAGGAAAAGCACCTGACCTTTCTTACCTCCTCCTCTGTTGACTTCTGCATGTTGCACTGTCTTTCAACTCAGTTCCCTGGCCACTTTCCTGTTTCAACTCTGCCTGGGTGATTCTGCTCATATCCATGTTTCATATGGGACGCTTGAACTACTATCTTTTTATATGGCACAGAATTCTGTTTCAAAACCCTTCTCCCCTCAGATGGCAGAGACTCATACAAAAAGAGTTAGTTATTTATTTGAAGGGCAGAGATCTTCTATCTGCTGGTTCATTCTCAGAAGGGCTACAACAGCAGAGGATGGGCCAGGCCAAAGCCAAGATTTAGGAGCATAATCCAGGTCCCCGACATGGTGGCAGGGGTCTAAGCAGCTGGACCATCTGCTGCTTTCCCAGGCACATTAGCAGGGAGCTGGATCAAAAGTGAAGCAACCAGACTCAAACTGGCACTGATATAGGATGCCAGTGTTGCAGGCAGCAGCTTAACCAGCTGTGCCACAGTGCTGGTCCCTCACACATCTTTTTGACCTTATACTGTATATCAATAGACAACTCTAATTTTAAAATGTTCAAGTCTGAACTGATGATAGTTCTACCCAAACCATCTCATTTTCCTTTTCTCAAAAGACAACCACTGTTCCCCCTACACACTCAGAACTAAACAGGCATCCATTGTGTGTGGTCACTACTCCCTTCTAGCATGCATGTTCTGCCAATAGTACCTACTGTGCAACTTTCCAAATGTCTCCCTGGGGTGGGCATGTGTCACAGCAGGCAAAGTTACCATTTAGGATGCCTACCACCATCTTGGAGGGCCTATTTCAAGTCTAGGCCCTTTCACTTTTTTTTTTTTTTGACAGGCAGAGTGGACAGTGAGAGAGAGACAGAGAAAAAGGTCTTCCTTTGCTGTTGGTTCACCCTCCAATGGCCGCCGTGCTGCGTTGATCGGAAGCCAGGAGCCAGGTGCTTCCTCCTGGTCTCCCATGTGGGTGCAGGGCCCAAGCACTTGGGCCATCCTCCACTGCCTTCCCGGGCCACAACAGAGAGCCGGCCTGGAAGAGGGGCAACCGGGACAGAATCCGGCGCCCCAACTGGGACCGGCGCCGCAGGCAGAGGATTAGCCTATTGAGCTGCGGCGGCGACGGGCCCCTTTCACTTCTAATCTGGTTTCCTGCTAAAGCTTATCCTGGGGAAGCAGCAAGTGACGGCTGAGGTATTTGAGTTCCTGCTACCCACATGGGAGACCCAGATGGAGTTCCTGGCTCTTGGCTTCAGCCTGGCTCAGCTCTAGCTGCTGCAGGTATTTGGGGGAATGAAATAGCAGATGGAAGATCTCTCTCTCTCTCTCCCCTTCTCTCTTTCAAATAAAATAAAAACAAAAAAAACTGGCACAGCGAATTTAAATATTTCTCACTGTCTTCACAGTCATACTAATGTCTTACTTGACTTTCTGCTACAGACAGGATCTAACTGCCAACCCTGCTTCCATGCCCATCCGCCACCCACCTGCATGTGCATACTAAAATACACATAGCACATCTTTAACCATTTCACCTTTTAACCACTTTAGGCGTGCAATTATGTGGCACTAAGCACATTCACACTGCTGTGCAATCATCACCAATATTTAGGATGTCACCATTCCTAGCAGAGTTTCTGTTCCTGTGAAGACAATAACTGCCCAGTCACCCCCACTCCCTCAGCCTCCAGTATTCCCCAGTGGGCATTCTGCCTTGGTGAATTCGCCTACTTCAGGTACCCTGTAGAAGGGGAACGATACAGTACGAGCCTTTTATGTCTGCCTGATTTCACCCAGCATGACGTTTTCAAGGTCCATCTGTGTGGTAGGATGTGGTTAAAATTTCATTCCCTTTTAAGGCCTAGTATTAGTCCTGTGTGCACTGTGGGGAGCAACTCGGACTAGACTGTTACTGGAATTGAAGACTTATTCTATGCATCTGCTCTCCCACAATCTGGCGCTGGGAGAGGAGTAAACAACTTCTACACAGCTGCCTCTCGCCAGTTTGACTGATGAGCTGCAGGAGTTGATCCTGCTCCTGATTGGAGGAGAGCAGCGTGCTCGGCGTGTGGGTAGCAGAGTTGGGATTGGTGGAAGAGGACTATAAAGGAGGAGAGAGACAACATGCACCAGGAACATCCGGATAACATCTGAGCAGCCCCCGAGAGAGCCGGCCGGCGGTGTGCCGCTCCCCCGCGGAAGTGGGGAAAGTGGCAGGGGGAGCAGCCCCTCCACGGAGTTGGAGGGGTCGGCAGCCAACCCGGGAAGGGCCGAGCAGACAAAAGAACAGTGCAGGGTCCTGTGTCGTTCCTCCGCGAATGGGGGAGCACAGTGCATGTGTGTACTTCATATCACAGACTACATTTTATTAATCTACTCTCCACTGACTGGACACCTGGGTTGTTTCTGCCTCTTGGCTACTGTAAATAAAACTGCTATGATCAGAATCAAAGTTCTTCCTTCCAATTCTTCTGGGCATATGAGGGGTTCTCAAGAACTTCATGGAAAATGCATAGTATGAAAAAATCATGCATAAGAACTTCAAAAATTTTTGCACCAAAATAAACTTAGATTTTCATTTCCAAATTTCCAAGAATTTTTTTGAAGTATCCTATCAAACCAGAAGTGAAACTGTTGGATCATATGGTAATTGTATGTTTTAACATTTTCTATTAGTAGGTGCTACTGCATATATGAAAAAAATACACATCAGCCTATCTCTGCCTGAAAAAAAAATTTTTGAGAATTGCCAAACTGTTTTCAATGGCAGCTGCACTATTTTACATTCCACAAAGCAAAAGTGCTCCAATTTTTCAACATCCTCACTAACATGTGTTGTTTTAAAATAATACCCATCCTAAAGGCTGTGAAGTGGTCTCCCACAGTCTTAATAAAACAAGTAATGTCCTATCAAAACATCAGTGGTTTCCCATTTCACTGAGAACAAGGCCCCAAGTCTTTATTGTTACCTCTAAGATGTTAGCAGAACCCTCACATCACATCATTTTTCTTCCAGCTTCTTCCATAATGGCTTTCACACTACTTCTGGAATGTACCCAATGCATCTCAACTCAGTGCCTCCATTATTGCTCGTCCACCCTCATCACATGGCTCTGGCTTCACTTAACTCATGACTCCAACCAAATGTTCCCTGTTCAGTGAGCACATCTCAGCATTCACTCCAAACAGCTCTCTTGGCCCTGACACCCACACCCTCTCACGGTCTACTGCTTTGCTTCTCTTCCTACTCCTTATCACTGCCAACACTGCATGAGATATTTATTTGCACATCATCCATATCTCTCACTTGAATGTAGGGTCCACATATGTGGAGGGAAGGGTGGACTTTTTCTTTTTCACTTTTGTAACTCACATGCCTAATGCACCAAGTAAATTGTGGGTACTAGTGATTAAAGGAGTACATAGTTATAGGTTTATAGTGGATTAAAAGTTCAGGATTTTTTTCTAAAAAAAAAAAAAGATTTATTTATTTATTTATTTGAAAGGCAGAGTTACAGAAGAGAGCAAGGAAGAGCCAGAGAGATCTTCCATCTGCTTGTTCACTCCCCAAATGGCCACAATGATAGGGGTTGGGCCAAAGCCAGGATGTCAGGAGCTTCATTCAGGTCTCCCACACAGAGGACAGAGGCCCAAGCACTTGGGTCATCTTCCACCGCTTTCCCAAGTGCATTAGCAGAGAGCTGGATCAGAAGTGGAGCAGGCTCAGAACCGGTGCCCATGTGGGATGCTGGCACTAAAGGCAACAGTTTAATCTGCTATACAACAGTGCTAGCCCCCAAATGTTTGTAATTTTTAAGGTAAAGAATCTTACATTTTTGGGTTATTTTCTTAAAAGATGGGCTAAGATTCTTTGATGTCTGAAAATATAAAAAGAAAAAATACATCTTTTCCTTTTTTTGGAGGAAGATAGGGATTTCATTCATTCACTCATTCATTCACTTAAAAGAGAGAAGCAGGATGGCCGGCGCCATGGCTCACTTGGCTAATCCCCCGCCTGCAGCACTGGCACCCTGGGTTCTAGTCCCAGTTGGGGCACCGGATTCTGTCCCGGTTGCTCCTCTTCCAGTCCAGCTCTCTGCTGTGGCCTGGGAAGGCAGTGGAGGACGGCCCAAGTGCTTGGGTCCTGCATCCGCATGGGAGACCAGGAGGAAGCACCTGACTCCTGGCTTTGGATCTGCGCAGCATGCCTGCCGTAGCTGCCATTTGGGGGGTGAACCACTGGAAGGAAGACCTTTCTCTTTGTCTATCTAACTGCCTGTCAAAAAAAAAAAAAAAAAAAAAAAAAAAAAAAAAAAAGAGAGAGAGAGAGAAGCAGGAAGACAGAGATTGATCTCCCAACTGCTGATTTACTCCACAAATGCCTGCAACAACTGATGGGCCAGGCCAAAGGCAGGAGTTGGGAACTCCATCCAGGTTCCCATGTGGGTGGCAGGGCCCAAGTACTTAAGCCATCTTCTGATGCCTCCAGGTTGTGCATTAGCAGTTAGTTGGAATCAGAAGTGCAGCTGGGACTCAAACCCATGCTGTGGGTCATGGGTATCTCATGTGGTGTCTTAATGGCTATGTCAATCTTCTGCCCCTATAACCTGCTCTGAATAAACCTAACCTTGCATTGGTGATGCCAGATGTGTGTACAGTTGACCACAACATATCCCATGAATCCTGCAGAGCATTCTGACAATCAGCCTCCGTACTGTACTTAGAAACCATAAGATACATTATGTGGAGAGCTGCACATTAACTTTTATATAAGCCCAGCAAAATCATGGTCTTATATAAAGTCCCTGTTTGACAATGTGATCTTTGCCATCTGACACTATGCAACTTGTAGAAATTATGAGACAATATGAAGACATCATAAAATGGTGGGTTTGCTAGGGTATGAGAATCATTTTCCTGACACTTGGAGCCAGTCTTGAAAGTACTACAGTTTATACTGGCAGCCTGAAGAATCAAATATTAATTATGTTGATCTCTGTGTCAGTAGGAATACATCGAAATTCATAGAAACTCTGGGCCTTTTGGAGATAATATCTAATTAATGTCACTGGCCTAGGAAGCATTTCTCAAACTGTACAGCCATTATCCCTATTAGTAAGTTACATTATGTAAGTTTTGATAGCTGGAAGATAGGTCCTTGAATGAAGGAGCCAGAAAATGTGTTTATAGGCAATGAAGGAATTTCAGTATGGGTTGAGGATGACAACTGGTAGTGAAGGAGACCAGTAGACTAGACTCATCTTGAAGTATAGGTGTGAAGGGTAGGATGATCAGAATAGCTTTGGTAGATTTTACTTCTATAGATTTATTTATCTGAAAGGCAGAGTGACACACAGAGAAAGATAAAAAGAGTGATATCTTCCATCCATTGGTTTACTCCCCAAATGGCCATAACAACCAGATCAGGGCCAGGTTGAAAGCCAGGAGCCAAAGTGTATCCTGCTCTATCCCAGGGGTGGGAGGGTCCCAAGGACTTGAGCCATCTCCCACTGCCTTCCCAAGCACATTGACAGGAAGCTGGATCTGAAGTGGAGCAGCCAGGACTCGATCCGGCACTCTGACGTGGGATGCAGTCATTGCAGGTAGCAGCTTATCCTGATGAGTCACAATGCCCGCCTCGGAGAGTTCTAGCTACACCTCGTGGCAACATCATTGGCTATTATTAAGACAGAGTGAAACTTACACAAACAAAACAAAAAAGTGAAAATATAAATGAAACAAGAAAAAAACCTTAGTTTGTACAAAACAGAGAAGTACTTTGTCATCACACTGCAATATTTTACCAGCCTGTCTAGGCATCCTTATCACACTCTATACACCTCTACCTTGCCCTTACTCTCAGTTTTCCTGTCAAATGGGGACAGTATTATCGATTTTGGAGTTACTCAGGAAATTCAATAGCACATAGCATGGAGCCTGGAATCATTTACGGAGTACCCAGTAAACATCAGGAAAAGTTCTTTCTCCTCTACTCCTCAGAGGTAAACTGAGTTTTATATAGACTGGTTTGCCCACTTTTTGACCAAATGCCTCTCATTCTTCTTTTAGCTCAATGTTCAGGTCACTATCCTGTTGAGTGACCTACCCCAACATCTTCTGTATCTAATTCTCACTGAATACTCAGGGCCCAGCCCAAGTCCCAGTTCTTCCAGATTTCTTCCTGACCTTCACAACAGCCCCTCCTGGGGTGGGAGGGAATCCTTTGCCTGAATTCCTACAACTGCCTTGCACAGTGATGGGAGCACTAGTTCCTGTTGTGCCCCTGTGATGACTGATGCCTTTTAAATGACGTGTGTGGGTAGTATGTGCTCCTTAAGGTACAGACTGTGGCAGATTCGCAGGCCTCCAAAGTGCTAACTCTGATCACCCCTTACCTGCCACCTAGTGGCTGTGCAATCCTGGGCAGTTAACCCTTCCTGTGCCTCCATTTTCTTCCCTGAAAAATGCAAACGTCCTACAGAAGTTTGCAAAACTTAGATATAATGTGTATTACGTTCCAAACACAGTGCTCAGGACAGGAAAAAGCTTAACAATGTTATTGTCATATACCAGCAGAGTATTAGTAGGTATTTCTTTTTTTTTTAACTGATCTACAGAGAGTAGAAAAATCCCAGGGGCATGTATGCCATTTGGGACGTCTCCATCCCATATTGGAGTGCTTGGGGTCAATCCTTACTCTACGTACTTCAAATTCCTGTTAATGAACACCGTGGGAGGCAGAAGGTGATGGCTCAAGTACTTCCTCCCAGCCACCCATGTAAGAGACCTGAATTGAGTTCCAGGCTCCTGACTCTGACCTAGCTCAGAGACCTTAGCAGTTGTGGGCTGTCTGGGGAGTGAACCAGCAGATGGAAAGCAGCAGAAAATGGCCAAGTCCTTGTGTTCTTGCCTTAACTAACATGGGGGATCTGGATGCAGTTCTTGGCACTTGGCTTTAGCCTGGCCCAGCCCTATACATTGCGGCCATTTGGGGAATGAATCAGCAGATGAAAGATCTCTCCCTCCCTTCCTCTCTCTCTCTCCCCGCTCCCTCCTCCTCCTTTCTCTGACTTTCAAATAAACAAAAACATAAATAAATCTTTAAAAAGGTAAAGAGCAGGTTAGGGAGAAAAATGATATAATAATGTTGACAGAAGAGAGTGACCAAAACAAAAGGGTGTCCCAGTAGGAAATTACATATTAATAAACACACTCCAATATATATCATAGTCTCTAGCTTTTATTATTTTTAGAATCATAAATGAAATATTTTTGTTTAATTTGCAGTTCTCTCCATGATAAAAAAAAAACTTTTAAAATATACAGATACTTGAATAAAAGAGTATGTCCCACAGTATTTCTGGGGTTCCCTCCCCCCCCCTATTTTTGAATCACTGCAATGCAGTTTGTCTTATGTCTTCTATCTAGTCTACCAGAAGGCAACCTGTGAGGTGCTTCACAAAGCTGATGTGTTCCTAAACCTAACAAGTCGCCATGGGGCTTCATGGTTTACATATTTTATTGGCCATCTTATTAATTTAGTACTTCAGCTCTCACTGCAACCTTTCCCTGGATCACATATCGAAAAGAAATCTATACAAAACCTATTTATTTATTCCTGAAATGTGCTTCACTAGTTTACTGAGAGGGTCTATTCCTGTTCTTCAAGAACCCTTACAAAGGGGTGTAGACAATGGAAAAGTGTTATTCTTGTGTAACCTTGAACATGTCCATCGAGCATCCCCGGATTCTAGTTTCTTCATGTGTAAAACAACAGAGTGGACTGACACCTTCTTTTTGCCCATGATTCCATTACACTAAATCTTCTAGGGCAAACACTGAAGAATTAAGCATGAGTTACCATAACATGTTAATTAGATACAAAATTTACACTAATTATCAGTTTCATTTGCCTTATTTATTAGACAACAAAAATAAATGGCAGACTACCAAGGCTGTGACTTTGCTGTGTGTGAATAGTGTGCATATCTAAAAACATTTGAAATACTCATTTAGTTTTATGTAAAATTTGCTTTTCATTGCAAGAAGACTAGAATATGTACACTATCATTGAGACCTAGTTAAGCATCTTCTTTAGGAAGATGTCAGAGCCAGTCAGAAGATGACCACATTGGCCAAGTACATTTCCATATTAAAATGTGAATGTATGCAGATACTTTTAAAAGTCTGTGGGAAATCCCGGTTGCCCCTCTTCCAGGCCAGCTCTCTGCTGTGGCCAGGGAGTGCAGTGGAGGATGGCCCAAGTGCTTGGGCCCTGCACCCCATGGGAGACCAGGAAAAGCACCTGGCTCCTGCCATCGGATCAGCGCAGTGCGCTGGCCGCGGGGGCCATTGGAGGGTGAACCAACAGCAAAGAAAGACCTTTCTCTCTGTCTCTCTCTCTCACTGTCCACTCTGCCTGTCAAAAAAAAAAAAAAAAAAAAAAAAAAAAGGTCTGTGGGAAACTGGAACACAAAAGTAAGTTTATTTTGGTGCCAAAATTTTCAGAATCCACAAAACACTTTTCTATAATTCATATTTTCCATAAAGTTTCTGAAGACCCCTTATAAAATGAGGATAGCAACATAGCTGATTATTATATTCTGGTAGATGCAAGAAAATAACTTTGGGATTAAAACAGGGATTATTTAACTTTCTTAAATTACTTCATTCTATACATATTTTTAAGTGTTCCCTCCACAGCTGTTTTTCCATATCTTATGAGACAAGAACTGTCTGATTTTGGGTTTTCAAATTTGGGTAAGGAAATATGTATCATGTTCGTGAAAGAAAAATAATAACAGAAGTCAAGCAAAACCCAAATCTGAGCAACCACAGAGCAAGGCAGGTAGAATCTATGCACACCGAGGGATTGACATGTGTCATAAGATTACTCTAGAAGGGCTGTGTGGTTGAAAGTCATAAAAAACAAGGAACACGATAAATACAGCCAGGAATTTCTACACAACTTCCATCTATAAGTGTTTTATCTATTACATTTTTTATTTGTTATTTATTTAAAAGGCAGAGACACAGAGAGAAAAAAGAGAAATCTTCCATCCGCTGGTTCACTTCTGAAATGCCCACAATATCCTGGGCTGGGCAAAAGTCAAGAGCCAGGAATGCCATCCGGGTCTCCGTCATGAGCAGCAGGAACCCATATACTTTAGCCATCACCTGTTGCCTCCCGGGGGGCTCATTAGAAGGATGCTGACATCAGGAGCAAAGCCAGGACTCAAACCCAGGCACTCTGATACGGAATGTGGGCAGTCCACATAGCATGTGGCACCAAATGCCCATCCTGCTTGTTCTACTTTTGAACTGCGGACTGTTGGCCATCCAGGCTAAGAGGGAGAAGGGGTTGTGTCCAGGACTGCAGTCAGATTACTCAGTCCATTCACCTAACTGCAACTCAGGACAAGTAAATGACGCCCTCGAGAACTCTGTTTCATCTCTATAAAGGGGAATAAATAAACGTATTTGCTGTAAAGGATTGTGATGAGACTTAAATGAATTAATACACAAACAAAGCGCTGAAGACAGCGCCTCGAAGTTGGTGAGCCTTAATAAATGTTATTGCACTCTGTCTCCCAGTGCTGAGCTACAAGTGTATTAGGATATTGTTGTTTCCCTCCAGGGAAGTTGCACATGCTCAAATAAAATTCAGTTTGAAAAAAATCTACGTCATAGAGCCCATGTAGGATGTAGTAGTGAAGGCAGAAAATCGATAAGAAATTTAAGGAGTTTTCTCTCTCAAAAGGTTGGAAGTCACTGCCCTGGAGCAAAGGCTGGGCAATGAACCCATCAATTAGCGTCTCTTTTTTCACTTCTGTTGTCTGATATTCTCCATAGACGCTTCTGCAGCACTGTGGATTATTAATGCATCCTGAATCATTCTTGCACTTACACAGAGATGATGATAAATAATCAGAAAACATATTACACTGGCTTTGCCAGGGATGAAAACATTTGTAAATTATCCAACGTTAGCCCATTCCCTTGGATAATTTTATGTTTTAAATAGGCCATCTAATTTCCAACTCCAAGTCATAATTTTTCGTTTCAGCAGAAATGCATTACATTTTGAGGGATGCTAATTAAAACCGATAACATGCACAGGAATGGGGAACCAATTCAGTGATGACCTGGTAGGCTACAAGGACACAGCACTTATGGAATTATCCCATTTTGTGGACTCTGTGACTCAGAAGCTGCAACCTGTTGTGATCTCAAAGTGTCCCATGAAGTCTTTCCAGAAACCGTCATAAGAAGGGATCAGATCACTGGTGGAAAGCTGCAGGGTGCTGTGGTCCAGTGTCTGTGTCCCCACCCCCCAAACTCCTATGTTGCCCTGCTTATCCCCAAGGGTAAGGCATTAGCAAGAGGGGCCTTTCGAGGTGATCTGGTATTGGGGTCAGAACCCTCATGAATGGCTCACGTACTCATCATAGAGGCCCCAGAGAGCTGTCTTGCTCCTTCGGACACGAGGGCTTGACAGAAGGGTGACCTCCAGAACAGAAAGCAGGCCCTAAGCAGACACCTTGACCTTGGGCCTCTACTTCAAGAACGAGTTCAAGTCTTGACCTACTGCTTCAGCTACTTAGACTTTCTTTTGCCAAGAGTTTAGGAGCTCTGCAACCTGGGAGGTGTGGGCAGACCTGCAGGAGGAAGGGCAGACAGTGTAACCATGAGTGAAAAGCCCATCCAGTGCCAGTGCAACGTACACACCACCAACAGACATCTGATCATTCAGAATTCTAGGAGGAAAAGCAAAATCCAAGACAGAGGGATGCGTGTTTGCTATGTCTGATAAGCCACAGGTTGGGACTCCAACATTACATACTGAAGTCCCTGAATTTGAGTCCCTCTTCTGCTCCCAGTTCCAGCTTCCTGGTGCTGTTCACCTTGGGAGGTAACAGGTGCTGGCTCAAGTACTTGGGTCTCTGACACCCAGGTGGGAGACATGAATTGAGTTTGGGGTTCCTCATTTTAGCCTGGTCCAGTTAACTGGGAAGTTAATCAGTAGATGGGGGACCTGTCTCTCCTGGTCTGTCTCTGTTTTTTGAAAATAAAAACAGAATAAAAAATTAAAGAGTACACAAAATAATAGCCACTTTAAATATATTTTAAAAATAAGGGCTAAAATGGCACAGTTTCAAAGTGCTAACACATTTTACCTACCCCACCTGTTTCTAAGTCTGTAACTTCTTCCTTTGCTCTTACATCTGTTCTCTGAGGTATTAAATGTCCTGTAAAGATTTTTTTGATTCATTTTTCAAGTTTCAATTCCTCGTAGTAGTATCCCATGGAACAGAAGGAAACTTGCCTGCCTCTTGCAGGGTGAGCAGTGGGGGCAGAAACCTGAAGTCCAACTAGCAGAGACATCAGTGTGATGAGCACGGAGGGATGGAAAAGCCCACACAAGCTCAGCTGTGGCAGCACACAAAGGAAGCCGGCCAGGGTTGGTCCCTAACTCCAACCATGCTCCCAACACCTGTGAAAGCTCTGGGTTGGTCAGACTCAGCTGTGCTTTGAAAGCCTTAGGCTCTGGCTGCCTTGTAGGACGGGAAACTTGCCTCTAGATTTACATGGAATAACGGCCAAGCTTTCTACTGGAAGCTACTGGAATAGTCCTAACTATCCCAGTGGTTCTTATGTCAGTAACACATTCTCTTTCGATGCGGAAACAATGGTTTTAAAATCAAGTACCATGCAACTATCAGAGTTCCTAGGTCACTATTTTGATTACTTCAATTTCAAGTACATATGAATAAAACAGTAAGATTGCAAAGCTTATCTCTGGACTTGTAAGTTGATCTACAACTCCATTATTCTAAGAGGCTAACTCACTCTCTCTCTCTCTCTCTCTCTATATATATATATATACACATATATATATAAACTGTTCATATCATTTTAAATATTCCATGGCTAACTTAAAAACAAATCTGTTGTTTTCCAAAAACATCTCAAAGCCTTGCGAGATGTGAGACTGCTCTGCTCATTTGCCATTTTAGGCACGTTTGTTGAGAACCCACCATGTGCTAAGCAACTAAGCTCTGAGGATGCAGCCGTGAGTGCGGCAGCAACAATCCTGCGTCATGTGCTATCCACGCAGCACAGACCCTCGGGGTCAGGAGACCTCTCATTGCTTCTGCCACTCCCAGTGACCTTTCACCAGACACTGGAAAGCCTGCCGACCCAGTGAGGGTCAAGCCCAACCTGCTGAGGGCTCTCTTGTTTTGCAGTTGTTGAACAGAGTCAACAAAGTCAGTTCAATAATACATAGCAGATGTAGAGATGAGAGACAGAGAGAGAGAGAGATAAGGAGGGAGGGAGGGAGCCAAAACGCAGTGCTTATTTATATTTCCAAGTCTTGCATTAGGTTTGGGGAAGATTCTCGAATATTTACAGTGTTCTGTGGAACATGTACATCATGAAAAGTACAAAATTTTAAGAACAGCATTGAGTCTTTAAAATTTCTTGCAAGTTTTACTTCCATCAAATGTGAATTCAAAAGACAGATTGGGGGTGGGCTTTTGGCTGAGTGGTTAAGACCCCTACAACCCAGAGCAGAGGACCTGGGTTCAATACCTGACTCCACCTACTGACGGCAGCTTCCTGCTAATGCAGAATCTGGGAGGCCGCGGGTGATGGCTCAAGCGACTGCATTCCTGTTACCCATGTGGGAAACTGGGACTGAGATCCCAGCTTCCAGGTTTGGCCTCAGCCCAGCCCTGGCTGTTGTGGGTATCTGGGAACCTGTGGAGGGAATTGCTGGTCTGTTTCTCTTTCTCTTCTCAAATAAATTTTTTTAAAGATTTATTTACTTATTTGAAAAGCAGAGTTACAGAGAGAGGTGGGGACAGATACTGAGAGGTATCTTTCCATCCACTGGTTCACTCCCCAAATGGCTGCAATGGCCTAGGACTAGGCCAGGCTGAAGTCAGGACCCAGGAGCTTCTTTCAGGCCTCTCATGTCGGTGCAGGAGTACAAGGACTTGGGCTATCTCCTGCTGCTTTCCCATACTCATTAGCAGGGAGCTGGATGGGAAGTAGAGTAGCTGGGACTCGAACTGGTCCTCATTTAGGATGCTAATGTTACAGCTGACAGCCTACTCTGCTGTACCTCAATAGCCCCCCAAGTAATTTTTTGAAAAAGATACAGTAAACATGGATTTTAGTGTCTACTTAGCACATTGCAAGTAGTAATTTTCCTTTCAATAACTTTATATTCAAATCATAATATCTAATAATGTCAAACAGTTATATAGGAACTTAATGATTGCAAGATACTATGTTACGTATTTTACATGCATCATTTTATCACATCTCCCAATACTCTAAGATGATAGCATCTCCACTTTACAGATGAGTAAAATAAAGCTTAGACAGAGTGAACAACCATAGGACAATGAGGTCAAACACTAGCATGATAATCACATCAACCCTCAGAGTGCTGACGCTGCACCATGCCGCTTGAAACTGTAGCACAAACACATTTATATAAAAGCTGTGTTATAATTCGGTATTCCCTTTAAGAAAACTTTCAGCCAACAGATCAAAAAAAAAAAAAACAACAACAACAAAAAAAAACCCTATCCCGTGAAGGCCCTGATAAAGCTTGGTCTCCCACTGCTCAAAGGGATGGCTCTTCAGTGCTTCCATAGTGCCCTCTCATTAAGGAGGGGGCAGCCACGACCCCACGTTCTCCAGGGCAGAAACTAAAAAGCTGTCTTTTCATCTTTCCCTCCTCTGGGTCTTCTGTTCTCTTATGTAAGAAGACCCTGTGTCTTTCCATTCCTTTCTCCCACTCAAGGTGAAGCCGCTGGTGAAGAGACAGGAAGCAGCACGTCAGATCTCAGGTAGACTGAACACGTCAAGTCTAATGTACAGTAGACCCCCTTTCTTCAGCTTGGGGCTGCTCTTGACCTCCAGAATGTAGGCTTAGACCACAAGTCAATTGGAAATGAGGAGTCAGGCACATTCACCTATGAATGGCAGGGCTATTGCAAGTGCTAGGTGTTGTTACTGTTACTCATCGTTACAAAACCATGGAAGGATTTAACGCGACTTCCCCCTGGGTTGACTCTCCTGTAGAGTCTTGAGTTCTCCTGTCTGATCAGTGCTATCTTCAATAAAATAAACTGCCATTTTACGATCTTGAAAACACCACAGAATATAGCTTTGCCTTATGACTTACTACGTGATGATTTAACAAACTGTGCATACCTAGCAATCATGGGGGCAGCAGGTCCTGGAAGGAGTTTGGGCTCATTCGATGGAAGCTGCATGGGAGCTTCTTGCCATGTGGCTCCTGGAACACTCGCCAGAAGACAAAGAATGCCTGTGACATTATACTTTCATGTATGTTTGATACTAAAAAGCTGTTTTAGTATCAGTGTGCTTCAGAACCAGTCTCCAAATAATTACTTTGTTTTAAAAGTCTTGCAGTGTTGATGAGAAAAATCAGTTTCTAAGAGAGCGGTGGTTTCCAGGAATGGGGGAAAAAAAAAGAGTTATGACGAGATAAGGGCACTGACAGCTCATAGTTCACAAATTCCTTGAAGCAGAACTTACAAAAGGACTTTCCAAAGGCCATGAAAAGTAGAAATAAAAAATATGCTTATTTAATGCAAAAAGTTTTAGAAAGCCATACATAGATTTTTTTCCTAATATGCTTTTCCATGAACCTTCCAAAGACTCCTGGTACACCAAGCATTCCAGATAGAGGAAACCTTTAGAAAGAGTCTCAAAAGAACTCTCAGGAGCCTCAATAACACCTCAATGTTTATCTGCAAATTATTTATATCAGCTAAGTCCTCCATCTACAAATATTCTTCCACACTTTGAACAAATCTGAATGCCAAGACCCGTAGCATGTTTGAGCTGAAGTGAAAAACAAGCTGGTCAGTCTGCTTTTAAACTCTCCATCTAGAAGTAACAATTCCAGTCTGACTTTGGGCAGCATGGTTTGGATTAGAAGCTCTCAGGAGACATTTGAAATGTGGGGCCATTACTGTGGCTCAACGGGTTAAAGCCCCAGCCTGCAGCACTGGCATCCTACATGGATGCCAGTTGAGTACCAGCTGCTCCCCTCCCAATCCAGCTCCCTGCTAATGTGCCTGGGAAAGCAGCAGAGGATGGCCCAAGTCCTTGGGCCCCTGCCACATGGGAGACCAGGAAGAAGCTCCCGGTTCCTGGCTTTGAATTGGCTCAGCTCCAGCCATTGCAGGTATTTTGGAGAGTGACCCAGTGGATGGAAGAACTCTTTCTCTATCTCTCTTTTTCTCCACCTCTCTCTGTAACTTGTTCAAATAAGTAAAAGTAAATCTTTTGAAAAAAATTTAAAATGCACAGATCTGGGAATGCTGTGGCTACTATGCAGTGGCTTTGTCACATAGGACAAATCACTTTGTCTCTATTTTAGATCCTCTCAATTTCATCATTGATAAATTAGTGTCGATAATCCTAAATTGGAATGACCCAAAGGTTGGTTGTGAATTCCTCCCAAGGGAATGGATGAAATAGCATTTTGAAAGGATGAGTGTTGGTCTCCTAAGACAGGAGTCTTTTCTTTTCTTTTTATTTATTTATTTATTTTTTGACAGGCAGAGTGGACAGGGAGAGAGACAGAGAGAAAGGTCTTCTTTTGCCGTTGGTTCACCCTCCAATGGCCGCTGCGGCTGGCACACCGCGCTGATCAAAAGGCAGGAGCCAGGTACTTCTCCTGGTCTCCCATGGGGTGCAGGGCCCAAGCACTTGGGCCATCCTCCACTGCACTCCTGGCCACAGCAGAGAGCTGGCCTGGAAGAGGGGCAACTGGGACAGAATCTGGAGCCCCGACAGGGACTAGAACCCGGTGTGCCGGCACCGCAAGGCGGAGGATTAGCCTATTGAGCCATGGCGCCGGCCAGGAATCTTTTCAAGATGAATATATCAGTGGTGGGGATGCTGGACATCCTGGAGCCTGATCAGCTACACAGGGGCTGGTTTAGTACAGGGAGGAGGTGATGGTGGCAGTGGAAAGCCAAGTCGGAAAGGGAGCCGCAGGGCTGCAGGCGCAGGTGGACGCGCACTACAGGAAGCACTGAGAGAAGAGCAGTGTGTGCTGCCTCTGAGTAAAATGGCATCGTGATTCTAATGTCACTTAATGTTCTCCGCAAAATACCCAACCGTTAGAAAGCTCACAATACAAGGGCATGCCACTATGCAACTCAATCAGTAATAAGAAGAAAGGGCGGGCACTGGGGGCTCAGCAGGTTAAGTCATGGCCTAGGACACTGACATCCCTCTTAGAAGTGCTGGTTCCAGTCCTGGCTACTTAGCTTCTGACTAAACTTCCTGATAATTCAACTGGGAAGCAGCAGATGATGGGGCAAGTAATTGGGCCCCTGCCACACACGTGCGAGACCAGGATGAAATTCCTGGCTCAAAATCAGCTTGGCCTAGGGGCCGGCGCCATGACTCACTTGGTTAATCCTCCACCTGTGGCACCGGCATCCCATATGGGCGTTGGGTTCTAGTCCCAGTTGCTCCTCTTACAGTCCAGCTCTCTGCTGTGGCCCGGGAGGGCAGTGGAGGATGGCCCAGGTGCTTGGGCCCCTGCACCCACATGGGAGACCAGGAGGGAGCACCTGGCTCCTGGCTTCAGATCGGCGCAGTGCGCCAGCCGTAGAGGTCATTTGGGGAGTGAACCAACAGAAGGAAGACCTTTCTCTCTGACTCTCTCTCTATCTATAACTCTACCAGTCAAATAAATTAAAAAAAAAAATCAGCTTGGCCCACTCTGGACTGTTGCAGTCATTTAGGGAATGAAACAGCAGATGGAAGATCTCTCCATCTCTGTCTATCAAATAAATACATCTTTAAAAAAAAAGTAACAGCGGAAAAAAGTCAGTGATCACATAACAAACGATATAACATGTTTACATTTTAAGGATAGTAATATTCTGCTAAACAGGTTGCATGTGGGTCTCAGGACCTAGAGGGAAGCCCACATTCCACTGACACTGCACAGTGAAGAAGAATCCATCTGGTAAAGACCCACAGACAAAATGAACAAAAGGAACACTGCATGACCACACGGACCACATTCAGGAGCAGGTGTGTACACATCTAGGTAAACTATGGTGAACTGTATTGGTTCCATTGTTTTCATTTCCACATGTGGCAGAGCACAAGACGAGAAGCACAGAAAAGGCAAAAAGGCAATGGATACAGAAATATTCCTTTAGAACTTACAGAAAAAGTGAAAATATCTATAAGTAATTTATACTCATGAATTCCATCATATCGAACAAGGTTAATGCCCAAGGCCAAGACATGATGTAATATGGAAATATGCTCAGTTGGTGAAAACAGACATACCTGTGACAAAGAAGTGGCCTCATCTGTATAAGACTGTCAACCTACATTACCTACATGTTTTTGCTAACCCATGTGTGAGTTTGAATGCTCCCTGAAGACAACTTCCTATACCCAGCATTGGCATAGGGCCTGCGGCAGTTACTCAAAATATGTCAGACTTCCAATTAGCTAACTTTTAACTGAGAAAATTTTAGAAAAAGTCTTGGATCAATCTGTTTCTTCCTTTCGTCTTTCTTTTTTCTGTATCTCTTCAAAAGATTAAGAGTCATTTAATTACAGAACTGGAACAAGATGGGTTAGAACCTTTGTTCAAAGCCACGCCCCATCGCCCCATCGCCCCATCGCCCCATCCTTTCCTTTCTTTTTTTTTTTTTGGACAGGCAGAGTTAGACAGTGAGAGAGAGAGAAAGAGAGACACACAGAGAGACAGAGAGAAAGGTCTTTCTTCCGTTGGTTCACTCCCCAAATGGCCACTACGGCCGGCGCACTGCGCTGATCCGAAGCCAGGAGCCAGGTGCTTCCTCCCGGTCTCCCACGTGGGTGCAGGGCCCAAGGACTTGGGCCATTCTCCACTGCCCTCCTGGGCCACAGCAGAGAGCTGGACCTGAAGAGGAGCAACCGGGACAGAATCCAGCGCCACAACCGGGACTGGAACCCGGGGTGTTGGCACCGCAGGTGGAAGATTAGCCTAGTGAGCTGCAGCGCCGGCCTACCTCCTTTCTTCTTTAAATACTTATTGAGTACTTATTATGGGTGAGACATTAGACTTATAATTTGAAAAACAGGTATGTATATGAAGGTACTTCAAAAAAAGTTGTGGAAAAATGGGATTGAAAAATAAATTTATTTTGGGGCCCAAAATTTTGAAAACTATGCATTCTTTTTTATAAAATACATTTTCTGTGAACTTTCTGAAGACCTCTGCATGGTTTACAAAGTTTTGTATCAAAATTAACTTATGTTTTAAAAAATTTTTTAAGATTTATTTATCTACTTTAAAGGTAGACTTACAGGGGAGCGAGGGTGGGAAAGGAAGAGAGAGAGAGAGGGAGGGAGGGAGGGAGGGAAGGAGGGAGCGGGAGCGGGAGCAAGATATCTTCCATCTGCTGATTCACTCTTCAAATGGCCGCAATGGCAGGGCCTGGGCCAGGTAAAAGTCAGGAGCCTAGAACTCCATCTGGGTCTCCCATGTGAGTGGCAGGGGCCCAAGCACATGGAGTACCTTTTGCTGCTTTTCCAGGCACATTAGCAGGGAGCTGAATTGGAAGTGGAGCAGCCAAGACTGGAACAGACGCTCTCACGGAATGCCGGCATCACAGGTGGCAGCTTATCCTGTTGTGCTAAAAGGCTGGTCCCCATAAACTTATCTTTTAATTCAGTTTTCCACGAACTCTCTGAAGAATCCTCATATACCCCTACTTGCATGCATACATTTAAAGCTGTGGCAGAAAGGCATGATGGAGACCCCAAGGAGGAAGTTACAAATCCAAACTCTAACCAGCAGAGGTGAGTACGTTAGTGATGGAGAAGGTTGTTACCAAGACAGACTAAGATGGAACCATGGAGGACATAAATATTTAAAAGTAGGTAAAATTAGAGGTGAGAACAAGAGGGAAATAGTAGAAATATCAAGGTCAGGGGTTGGTATTGCGACAGTGGGTTAATATGCTGCTTATGATGCCAGCATCCCATATCATAGTGCTGGTTTGAGGCCCTGCTGCTCCACTTCTGATCTAGTTCCCTGCTAATGCACCTGGGAAGGCAGCGGAGGATGGCCCGAGTGCTTGAAACCTGGCTACCCACATAGGAGACCCAGATAGAATTCTGGGCACCTAGTTTAGGCCTAGCTCAAACGTGGCACTTGTGACCATTTGGGGCAATGAATCAGCATACAAAAGACTTCTTTCTGCCTGTCTTACTCTAAACCCCCACTCTTCCTTTCAAATGAATACAAATAAAAGAATATTAAGGCCGGCGCCACAGCTCATTAGGCTAATCCTCCGCCTTGCAGCACCGGCACACCGGGTTCTAGTTCCGGTTGGGGCGCCGGATTCTGTCCAGGTTGCCCCTCTTCCAGGCCAGCTCTCTGCTGTGGCCCGGGAGTGCAGTGGAGGATGGCCCAAGTGCTTGGGCCCTGCACCCCATGGGAGACCAGGAGAAGTACCTGGCTCCTGCCATCGGATCAGCGCAGTGCGCTGGCCGCGGCAGCCATTGGAGGTTGAACCAACGGCAAAGGAAGACCTTTCTGTCTCTCTCTCTCACTGTCCACTCTGCCTGTCCAAAAAAAATAAAAAAAAAAAAGAATATTAAAAATAACAAAACATTAAGGCCAACTTGGCTATATCTCATGGGGGAATTCAGTTAGTGTAACTGAATTTTATTATCTACAAAAAAGTCAAAATACTTTTTAGCTAATACATGAGATAATTAATAGTAGGCATATATTAGGAGTCTTCAAAGAGTTCATGGAAATGCATATTATGAAAAAACTATGCACGGATTTCAAAATGTTTTGGTGCCAAAATAAACTTGTTTTTTTTCCATACACATTTTGAAGTCCCTTTCTATTAGTTATGCCCCTATATAAATAAGTCTTGTATCCCCTTATAATAATGGTCAACATAAATTACTAAGTTTGCTAAACACTGTCATTAGAGCTTTATAGGTAATAGAGCCACATTTAATCCTCAGGTATTATTAGCAAGCTCCATTTTATAGATAAGGAAATTGAAACATGGAGGTATTAAATAACTTGCCTTAGGTTACAGTTAATATACAGTAACTGAAGTTAGAAACTAGCAGACTGTTGCCTGAATCTCTGCTCTAGTTTGCCTCTCTTTATTTTAAAGTTTAACATCACATCCTTGATGACATCTCAGACAATGGTGATGAGAAATAACTGATGATGAGCAAGAGGAGCTGTGGGCAATCACTTTGGAGACTGAACCTCATCAACCAGAGTGTGAAATACCAGCACTGCAACTAGGTATGCCAGGGAGCAAAGGATTGATGCCAGGGCCCATTTATTTAATTTTTAAAAATTTTTTAAGATTTAAAAAAAAAAATTTATTTGACAGATAGAGTTAGACAGTGAGAGAGAGAGAGACAGAGAGAGACAGAGACAGAGACAGAGACAGAGACAGAAAGATCTTCCTTCCGTTGGTTCACTCCCCGAATGGCTGCAATGGCCAGAGCTGAGCTGATCTGAAGTCAGGATCCATGAGCTCCTTCCGGGTCTCCCACGCAGGTGCAGGGATCCAAGGACCTGGGCCATCTTCTACTGCTTTCCCAGGCCATAACAGAGAGCTGGATCAGAAGAGGGGCAGCCGGGACTAGAACCGGTGACCATATGGGATGTGGTGCTGCAGGCCAGGGCTTTAAACAGCTGTGCCATAGTGCCAGCCCCGCCAGAACCCATTTCTAACCTAATTTCAGATTCCTTTGTCATACAGAAGGTAAAGTCAGACACAAATGATGGTGAAATGATCAGTTTTAAGGGAACTGATAATTAAGAGTTGGCGTTTTGATAACAAATATATGACCTTACTCTCTCCAGACCTCTAACTTGAATTAACACTGTCACACACCAAACATTCCAATTCATAGGTAGATGCCTTAACTTTCAATGTGATGGTACTTGGAGAGGAGGCTTTTAAGAGGTAACGTGGTTTGAATAAGGTCAAGAGGTTGGGGTCCTCAATGTGGGATTAGTGTCCTTATAAGAAAAGGAAGAGGGGCCAGTGCTGTGGTGTAGTGGTTAAAGCCACCGCCTACAGTACCAGCATCCCATATGGGCACCGTTTCGAGTCCTGGCTCTTCTACTTCTGAGCCAGCTCTGTGCTATGGCCTGAAAGCAGTGGAAAGTGGCTCAAGTTCTTGGGCCACTGCACCTGTGTGGGAAACCTGAAGGAAGCTCCTGGCTCCTAGCTTCAGATCAGCACAGCTCTGGCCATTGTGACCATCTGTAGAGTGAACCAGCAGATAGAAGACTTCTGTCTCTCTCTGTCCCTCTGCCTCTGCATCTCAAAATAAATAAATCTTAAAAAAAAAAAAAAAAAAAGCAAAGGAAGAAAGGCCAGGGTGTGTGAGCTCTCTCTTCACTTTTTGAGGACACAAAAAGAAGGTAGCCCTCTGCAAGCCAAGAAGAGAGCCCTTGATGCTGACTTCCCAGCCTTGGAAACTACAAGAAATAAGTCACTCTCATTTCAGTCAATCAGTCCACCGTATTTTGTCATGATAGGACAAGCTGTGATAAGTACATTGATGTTTTAATCTGCTGAGCTCTGAGAAAGAGGTACTTCCGTTAGATTTTACAGCAGAAGAAATGATAATGAAGAATTGTATGACTGAAGTCCAAAAGCCAATGGCAGAGAGGGCCTGAACCAGCATCCCTTGCATTCAGAGCCTGAACTCTTTCCATTGAGTTGATTGGATTCTTTTTTTTTTTTTTTAATTATTATTATTCATTCACCCCAGGTCAGTTTTAAAGGCTTTAAAATATTACTGGAGAAAGAACACGTGCAGTCTATAGTTTAAAGGTCCCATCTCCCTCTGTGCCCAATTGTAATACCAGATTTGCTGTGATGGTCACTACATGTCGAGCAAACCATCTTCCCTTTATCATTTGCTGGCTCCTTTTGGTGTGTGCTCTGAGCCTATGCACCCACAATTTACTGCAGTTCTAGGAAAGCCCAGCTTCTTAGCTCCTGGAAAGATAAATGATGTAACTCTTTATACCAATGAGGACGAATATTTTGCACAGTGGCACTTAAATTCATTACCTGTTGAGTCAGTTAATAGATTAGAAAGAAAAAAGACAGACATATATTGTTTGTTCATCAAGTGAAAATGTCATTTCTCTTAATCCTGGTAAACTATCAACACAGCATTTAAATCATGTTCCAAAAACTACTTTCAGCGTTGCATTGTTTGAAGTATTTCCAGCTTGGTAGGTGTGGCAATAAAAACTACAAGGTTGATTTCTGCATCCATCAATATTCACAAGGAACAGAGCACTGAATTAGCACACCCAAGGCCCAAAGAATTAAAAAAAAAAAAAGAATCTTCCCCACAAAACACATCTAGGAGGTGATCCTTTGGAGTCATTACAAGGAAATATAAAAGAGTAAGCTTCTATTCATCAAGCTCTTCCCACTCAACCATGAAGAACTGTTACGCAGAAGAAAGCAAAGAGACTGGGTGTTACTGTAACCTGATGATTAAATTCAGGATCAAGTAGATTAGAGGGTGGAGGTATGATCTGGGATCCTAATCCTTGTAATACCATACGGCTTGCAGAAATAAGAAGAGAAAGGACTTTCATGAAACTTTTTTTTTTATAATTTTTTTTTATTTTTTGACAGGCAGAGTGGACAGTGAGCAGTGAGAGAGAGAGAGACAGAGAGAAAGGTCTTCCTTTGCCGCCGCGGCCGGCGCACTGCGGACGGCGCACCGCGCTGATCTGATGGCAGGAGCCAGGTGCTTATCCTGGTCTCCCATGGGGTGCAGGGCCCAAGCACTTGGGCCATCCTCCACTGTATTCCTGGGCCACAGCAGAGAGCTGGCCTGAAAGAGGGGCAACTGGGACAGAACCCAGTGCCCCGATCGGGACTAGAACCCGGTGTGCCGGCGCCGCAAGGCGGAGGATTACCCTAGTGAGCCGCGGCACTGGCTGAAACTTTCTTTTTAAAGCATCAATAAGGGAAATTAAATTTAAAAGAAAAGTGAACCAGAAGTAGAAATATTCTATAGTTTCGTGCTATCTATAAAGTAGCTTCCTAAATAATCCATTTATTACTACATAATCCTATGAAATAAATAGGCAAGAGCAAGCATGAGAGAACTGATCTTGCCCTAGGTTACATAATTAGGGAGTTAATAGGAATAAAGTCTGGGTTTCTGAAATTCAGGCCAGTGTTCTATTATCACCCTTTAAACATTTTGTGAAGCCTAACAATTACAAACAGAAAGGGCAAGGCCGGCGCCGTGGCTCAATAGGCTAATCCTCCACCTTGCGGCGCCGGCACACCGGGTTCTAGTCCCGGTTGGGGCGCCGGATTCTGTCCCGGTCGCCCCTCTTCCAGGCCAGCTCTCTGCTATGGCCAGGGAGTGCAGTGGAGGATGGCCCAGGTGCTTGGGCCCTGCACCCCATGGGAGACCAGGAAAAGCACCTGGCTCCTGGCTCCTGCCAGGATCAGCGCGGTGCGCCGGCTGCAGCGGCGGCCATTGGAGGGTGAACCAACGGCAAAAGGAAGACCTTTCTCTCTGTCTCTCTCTCACTGTCCACTCTGCCTGTCAAAAAAAAAAAAAAAAAAAAAAAAAAAAAAAAAAAAAAAAAAAAAAAAAAAAACAAACAGAAAGGGCAGAAATGACATAACTAATATTTAATGATGCCCTCTGAATATTTGTAGTTCCACTTTTCTTAAGATACCAAGTAAGGAATGGGAAACAGCCATCAAAAAGTAGAAAGGAGAGTCAGGCATTGTGGTACAATAGGCCAAGCCACTGGTGGGGCTTCCATATCCCATACCGGAGTGATGGTTCAAGTCCTGGCTATCTCTGCTTCTAACCCAGCTTCCTGCTAATGTGCCTCAGAAACAGGGGATCATGGCCGAGGTACCTGAATTCCTGCCACCCACAGAAGAGACAAGGATGGAGTTTCTGGCTCCCACCGTTGACTCTGTCCAGATCCAGCTGCTGCAGGCATTTGGGGAGTAAATCAGTGAAAGGAAAATCTCTGCCTCCCCTCCTCTCCATCACTCTGCTTTTCAAATAAACAAATGAAGAACCTTTTTTTAAAAAGGTGGAAAGGGGGGCCAGTGCCGTGGCTCACTTGGTTAATCCTCCACCTGCAGTGCTGGCATCCCACATGGGTGCTGGGTTCTAGTCCCAATTGCTCCTCTTCCAGTCCAGCTCTCTGCTGTGGCCTGAGAGGGCAGTGGAGGATGGCCCAAGTGCTTGGGTCCTGCACCCACATGGGAGACCAGGAAAAAGCACCTGGCTCCTGGCTTCGGATCGGCGCAGGGCTGGCAGTAGCAACCATTTGGGGAGTGAACCAACGGAAGGAAGACCTTTCTCTCTCTCTCTCTCTCACTGTCTATAACTCTACCTGTCAAAAAAACCAAAATAAGGTAGAAAGGGATCCATCAAAGGCAGGAGATAGAAACTGAAATCCTAGCTCAAATTGTTGTGCCAATGCGTACAAAGTCATTTAAAGGCTCTGGGACTCAAGTTTTTCCACCAACAAAATATTGAAAGAGATGTATTCATTTCTCTGATCAATAGCATGCTGTGAGCCACTATGGGCTGCACTCAAAGCCAACCAAGAAAGCCAAGAAAAAAAGAGGCCTTCCTACTGGAGGGCCTCTGGTGTTGAGGAGAAGGTGGGAGGAACATTCTATGCAGTCAACAGATACTTAGACTAAATAGTGGCAAGTGTGGTGACACAGTTAGTCCAGTGGCAGAGAATCAAAGAGGCTGATGGAGTAGTGAGTTGTAGGTAATCTTCACAAAAGAAAATTAAAATTTTTATGTTATTATTTATCCTTTCATTTTGTTTGGGAGATTATCTATCTATCTACTCATTCCGCAAATGCTTCCAAAGCTGGGGCTAGGCTAAGCCAAGTCCAGGAGGCAGGAGCTCTATCCAGGTTTCCCACATAGATGGCAGGGAGCCAAGTACTTGATCCACCACCTGCTGCCTCCCAAGCATGCAAGCAGGAAGCTGGATGGGAAGCAGAGTAGCTGCAACTTGAACCAGGACACTCCAAGATAGAACATGGCCATCTCAAAGGCTAAGCCTTAACCCCCTGCATCCCAACGCTTGGCACACAAGAGAGAACTTTGCAGTTTTCCACAACTGGTTTCCATGGAGATCAAGACATTTTGGTAAATGTTACAAATTCACTGTGGCTGGAGCTTAGGGTCCAAAGAGTTGGGAAAATTTTATAGGAAATGAGATGGCAAAGGAGGAAAAGAGTTGTATGATGCAAAGACCTCATGTATTGTGGTCAGGGTTTTCACTTTCTACATGCTGCAGGGATGTAAGAGAAGAGCAATCCCATTTGCATGTTACAATGAGCAGTGGAAGCACAGTGAAGACTGGACGCAGGGGAGGACTAGGAAGGCTCTGAATCTAGGGAGGCCACCTGACAACTAACAGCAACATCTCAAGCAAGAGATGATGAGGGCTTGTGGGGTAAAGAGGAGTCAACACAGCCAAGTAATATTTAGGAAGAGGAAGGCTGGACTTGGGTGATGGACAGACGTGTTTTGACAGAGTTGGGGTCACTATCAGATTTCTGGCTGCAGTGATCTTGTAAATGGGGAATGGGAAGAAGATTGAGCGTGGGGAATATGAATAAATAGATCCAATGGCTCTTCTAGGGCTAAAGTCTTCCTGAGGGAGAAAAATGTTTGGGTACTTGGTATTTAGGAAAAGAGGTCCTCCCGTGTTAACATGTATGTAGTTGAAGAGGCACGTCTCACTTAAGCAGCTCTGGGCTGGAGACATCCAGGGTCAAGTGACATCATTTTACAAAGGGCTATTGTAAAATACGTGGCTGTCAGGCAAAGAAACTGATGGTAATTTATCATCCTTTGCAGCCACCCTGAGGACATATGCAGGCTGCCTTCACTACTGTTTCTGTCTGACTGACCCATGCATACTTGTGGCTTGATTGCTATACGTTTTTAGAGCCAATAATTAAATCAGCAAAAAATTTACCTCCAGAGTTCTTCATCTCAAAAACTTCCTTGGCACTAATCACCAGATATAGACACACACACACATCCCTGCCTTGGCAAATGTCACTCATACGCCAATGGTGCCGCATCCGCATCTACAGACATGCCTTCCCTTCCTTTTTTTTTTTTTTTTTTTTTTGACAGGCAGAGTGGACAGTGAGAGAGAGAGAGAGAGAGAGAGAGAGAGAGAAAGGTCTTCCTTTGCCGTTGGTTCACCCTCCAATGGCCGCCGCGGCCGGCGCGCTGTGGCCGGCGCACCGCGCTGATCCGATGGCAGGAGCCAGGAGCCCTTCTAAGCGCCCAAGCACAACCACAAGCTGCTTCCCCAAAAATGAGGAACCATCTGGATTCTTTCTGTTTCTTCATCTCCTTCCACAAGCAACCGCTGTTGACGTTGCCCTCAGAATGTAACCTATCCCACTCCTATCTTTCCATGAGTACCCATCTAGTCCAAGCCAGCACCACCATGCTCCGCAACCACTGCCCAGCCCTCTTACTCACTCCTTGGCTTCCACCAGCACAATCCTTTCTCCATTTGGCCTCTGCACGAAGCCTCAAAATGTCTAAGTCCAAGCATTTCATCCTCCTGCTCAGCACCTGCCTGTATACAGCTCCCTTTATACCATACTGTAGACCGCATGTTTCAGTTCTACCCAACCCCCTGACATGGTCTTGGTTTACCCCCCCCCCCTTTTTTTTCTACTTTTCGGTTCCTTGAATACTCCAAATTGGCTCCCATCCGGAGGACTCTGTGTGAGCACAACTGGCACCTGGAATAGTCTCCAAACCTTGCGCAGCTGCCTCCATCTTGTCTTTCAGCTCCCAGGTTCCACATCACCTCCTCTTAAGAGGATTTTCTTTTTTCTTTTAAAAAGTTTATTTATTTATTTGAAAGGCAGAGAGAAAGAGAGAGAGAGAGAAAAAGAGAGGGAGGGATGGAGGGAGGGAGGGAGGGAAGGAGAGAGAGAAGGAGAAGGAGAGAGAGAGAAAGAAATCTTCCATCCATTGGTTCACTTCCCAGATGGCTACAACAGCCAGGGTTGGGCCAGGTTGAAGTCAGGAGTCAGGAACTCCATCTGGGTCTCCCATGTGAGTGGGAGGGCTTCAAACACATGGGTCATCCTCCACTGCTTTCCCAGCTGCATTAGCAGGAAGCTGCATTGCAAGTGGAGCAGCCAGAACTTGAACTAGCATTCCAACAGGGGATGCCAACATTGCAAGCGATGGCTTAACCTACTTGGCCACAATGCTGGCCTCTCAGGAGGCTTGTGCTGACCACAACTCTTGAATTACTTTCCAGTCACTTCCAATCACATCCCTGTAGCACTGCCATCAGCACACTTATCATTAGGAGACATTTGCTAGTTGTCTACCTGAGTGTAACTGGTGAGTCCCAGGAGAGCAGATGCTCTGTCTGCCTTGCTAATTAGTGTCCTCAGAGCACAGAAAAGAAGGTGGGTCAGTGCAGGTGCAATGACTTTACTGAATGAGGGGACACATGAACATAAATATTCTGGAAAAGTGATGATTCCATTGAGCTAAAAAAAAAAAACCCGCTAATTTCTACAAATTTCAAAAGTAATCAGGTTGATCAGTGCTAAGTCTAAATATTTGAAGTATAGACTAAAATGAAATACATGCTAGGAGAAACTAAAAATGGCAAGCAAGTAAAGGTCTACATGGTAGGTAGGCAGAGAAGGGATTCAGCTGGTAGCAGGTGGGCTTAAAATAAACAAGCAACACTCTTGATTGCAGTGCTCATTTTCTAAAAGGCATTGCTGGTATCTTCCAGTATTTTCTGAAGCATCTTCCCCCTGAAATCCTTCATCACAATCACCAACTACATTCAATTATGTCTCCAAGAGAGGGGGATGTGTAAAGGCACACACCAATTTTCTTCATATTTTCTCACCTTTTCATGCCAATAGGTTTTGTTTGAACGCTCCTGGAGGCACCCTTCACATACAGTGCGATGTGAGTAGTGCCCTCTGGGGCTGTGCAATATGGCAGCCTTGAAAAGAGAGGATACCAGGCCCAGTGTGGCAGCACATATCCGGCCATATAGGCATCTTTATTTGGGAGACTTTTCCACAGTAAAATATTTTGACAAGAAAAGTTAATGCTATGTACAATTAATTCTTAATAACTGAAATGACATTTGGCCTAATGGTAGCACTCTCAGGGTCCCTTCCACCTACTGGTGCTCCCAGACCTGTTGGCTCCAGGTTTCCTCTGCTACTTGCCTTCTCCTGGGAGAAAGGCAATGACCATCAGTCAGGCAATTTGATTAGGAACTTCTTCTCGGTAGAGCACCTAAGATACTACTTAGAAAAAACAACCTGGATTGGGGTAAAGCCACTATCTACTAGTCAGGGTAATGATGACTTCCAAATAACAGACTGTTATATAGGAGACAGGCTTCAATGCCTTGTTTTTTGGGGTCAATAATAAGGCTACTGGTAACAATGGAGACACCAACTAGGATGGCCAAATCTGAGGAATACAGGCGCACTGTCAATGCCAATGAGGCTTGAGAGATGGGATGGAATCAGTAAAGTACCATTTAGTTGAGTTGCTGGACTGCAATTCAGTTTTACAATCCTATCACAGTCTACTCTAAAGAAACTTACCAACTTTTACCTCTAGGTGGCAGCAACCATCTTCCATTCTTAACATGGTTGCCTTTGGCCTTTGTTTCCTACCTCTAATACAATTTCATACTTCCTTGTTTTTCCCAAATACATACTTCATGGCCTGTGCAGTTTGGGGGAGATTACTCCTTACACAGTAAGGAGTCAGTATGTTCTTTAGTTGATCTACAGGGTTCTTCAAAGAGTATAAAATAGTTCAGGTTTAAAGTGAAAAATAATATAAAGATATTTTCTTCATACCTACACATTACAAATGCTAAGAAAAGCAATGTTTATTTTTTTCTTAAAGATGTTTCATGAAAAAAAAAAAAGGCAATGAGAAGAGGAATGGGAAAACACAAGGAACTGGAGAAATTTCCACTTTACAATAATATTAATATACTCCTATAGGTGAATGGAATTATTGCTTTTCTACAGGATGAGACCTAACGTGTCCACTTCTAAAGGCATTCCAAATATACTGAGGACAGAAGAGAAGGGTGAATGTTACACAAAAATGGTAATAGAGAGTTGCCCTTTGCTTTATCTGGTTGTCACAGAAACTACCGCAAACATCGGCATCTATATTCTAACTAGCTATCATTTCAGCTCAGATCTAACACACGCCCCTTCTGGAGCACGTATTTACCTAATATATTGAACCACAGTCCTACCTGAATATACCCACAGGCTCAAGATTCTAGACTGTTGGAGTTAAGAAAGGCCCAAAGGACTTGAAGTAAGTTAGTGCCTCATTTGAGGCTGTAGTAAATGCTGGGCATGCCAATGAATCACCCAGGTGGTAGTAAGAGATTGTTTTTATGTGAAGTTTAAATGTGACTCTGGGCTAACACCTAGGGTTTATGAAGTCCTTTCTTTCAAGGTGATACTGAGAAGAGTATGATGATCTTTTGGGCACTCTTTCCAGAACCTAATTGGAATAGTTTGGGTCAGACATCATTCATACACTCACTTAAGAGAAATGCTAACATGCAGAAAGCATTAGGACTAATTAGTGTGACCAAGTTTATATGAGGTTCCAAGCTTTTAGAGACAAGTGTTATGCATTTCATAGAGGATTCCCATTTTGTTGTTGTTGGTGGTGGTGGTGTTGTTACATATCATCACAATAACTACATACGTTTTGTTTTCAAGGCCAGATTTTTAAATACATGATTAGAAATAGGATCTCTAGAGAAAGGAAGGTTCAAGGTAACGAGACGCAAGCAAATAAACTTTCAAGGAGAATAGAAATATCTGAACTATAAATATCCTTTGTATGTTTTGGCCATTCAAGAACTGTGAAGAAGATCTGAGGCAGCTACTTACTTTAGTTAGTAGTGACGGAGTACCTTTGTCATTCAAAGCATGAGAGATTTTGCCCTCAAAGAAAAGAACCCGGAAGTTCATGGTCCTGGAAGAGCTACTACCCTTAATGACAGCTTCTAGTTCACTTAATGGCAGGGCAATCTGATGGTGTTCATTTATGAAGAGTATTCTTGCCCATCACTTGTTGGTATGAACACCTCCTTTTCCTTGATTGTTAACCAAGGCACTTTGCCTTTCTTGGCACAGCCTGGGACCAATCACACTTGGTCACATCCTGGCTTCCACTGGTGTCTTCTTGAGGAGGCGACTAGAAGACCAGGAGGTGAGGGGCTCCAGGCTTGTACCTGCTTATCAGACTGCTCTGGGTATAGTCCTGCTTCCTGTTTCCTAGGGCCCGGCCCATTTGTGATTTTCTTTGACTCTGTAACCTCTATCGTGTCCTTCTGAAAAATTATCTTTTGCTGAAGGGAGCCAGATTCTGTTAGTTTCCATGACTTCCAACTAAAGAACCCCATCAAGTGAAGGAAAACATAGGGGTAGATAATGGCTGCAAGTACACAGGAGGTTCTAGCAGGGACCTCAGACCTCCAGACACTTTTTAGTTGTGAATTTGTGAAAACTGGCTGTTACCAAACCCCAAGTGAGACTGGGATGCTTTCAATGTGGGGCCAGTGTTGAGGCATAGCAGGTAAAGCTGCTGCCTGTAGCACCAGCATCTTGTATGTGCATTGGTTTGTGTCCTGGCTGTTCTACTTTTGATCCAGCTCCCTATTAATGACTGGGAAAAGCAGTGGAAGATGGTCCAGGTGTTTGGTCACCTGCCATCCATGTGCGAAATTGGAAGATGCTCCTGGCTTTGGCCTGGCCCAGTCCTGGCCATGGCAGCCTTTTGGGGAGTGAACCAGCTGAAGGAAGATCCCTCTCACTCTCTCTGTGCAACTCTTTCAAACAAATAAATAAATCTTTAAAGATAAAATAAAAATAAATGCTTTAAATGTGACATACTACCTATTGTACTCACAAAATTGATTAAAAGGTATTAACTATGAAGTTATTGGTCTAACCTTGAATAATCTAGTGCTATGCCACAAAATGTAATACACAGTCAGTTTTAAGGAAATTACTACGCAACCTCATGAAAAACTAGTGACCACTGAGAAACCTCTCAATAAGCTGAGGATAGATTTTATTTTAAAATTGATAGTTCATCACTTCAAAAAGTTCATTAACAAAAGTTATGATTCCTTTGGTGCAAAAAAAATTTTTAGGGGTCAGCGCCGTGGCTCACTTGGTTAATCCTCCACCTGTGGCGCCAGCATCCCATATGGGTGCCGAGTTCTAGTCCTGGGTGTTCCTCTTCCAGTCCAGCTCTCTGCTGTGGCCCAGGAGTGCAGTGGAGGATGGTCCAAGTGCTTGGGTCCCTGCACCCGCATGGGAGACCGGGAGGAAGCTCCTGGATTCAGATCGGCGCAGTGCCGGCCGTAGCGGCCATTTCGGGGGTGAACCAACAGAAGGAAGACCTTTCTCTCTGTTTCTCTCTCTCTCTCTCTCTCTCTCTCTCTCACTGTCTGTAACTCTATCAAATAAAAAAAATAAGTAAAAAATAAAATAAAAATAAAAAATTTTTTAACAACATGTATTTTTCCATGAACTTTTTGAAGATCCCCTTGAATACAGAGAGAAATCTCTGTAGCTAGAGAGATGACGTTACAGATTATGACCAACAGATGAAAACCAAGACAAAACTGCTGACACACTGAATGTGCTTGCAGAGAACACCTGAAGATTTACTATCCCAAATGGTATTCTCAGCCTATTCATCAATACATTAGTATTTTTGAGTTGGTTCCAATTTTAGTCATTAGTCTTTCAATTACATATGTTGAAGACAGCTACGATTTATAATTTACAGCCAATTTTTTTTAACCCAAATGCACCTACAGAAAGAGTAAGAAAGAATGTAGCTTCTCTAGATATATGCAAGATCCTCATTTTAATTTGGTATGTTAATTATAACATTCCGGGTACTGGGGCTCTCATATATAGATTCGTATTCATATATATTCAAATTAGAACATGGTTTTTTTCCTTCTTATTCATTAATGACTCCCATATCCCCTTGTTCTTCACGTTTCATTACAACAACATGGCCATTATTTTAAAGTTCTACATCGGAACAAGTTTAACAGGGAGAGAACAGTAACAGAATAAGCCACATTACACAGCTTAAAACTCTGTCAGAAGCAATGGCTTATGCAGCCTTCTCACAGGAAATCACGATCCTAGATTTACCATATAAAACCAACCTAAAAAAATGATTACATATGAAAAATATGCTTTGAATCCCAGAATTACAAACAAGCCACTTTGAAGGATCAACTAGGACCTTTCCATCACACTGGAATCATTTAATAAGATAGATGTTTGATGACATGATAGCAGCACATCATGGCACCACTGGCCACAGTGCTGGGAAGGCGCCAGGCAGGCATCCGTGCACAGGATGCTGACAAGTCCTGGAGGCTCCCAGCTCACGGGTTCTAAACAATGCTCCACAGGAAGAGCTGCACATCGGCACAAACATAATACCAAGGCTTCATAAAGCTCCTGGGAGATTTGCTGTATCTCTTACCTGCATTTTTCCATGAGCCTTTTGAAGCCCTCTGTACAGAACGAGCATCCCTAACCCAAAAATCCAAAATCTGAAATGTTCAGAAATAAAAGTCGCAAATTTCAGGGTATTTAAGATTTCAGACTATTCTAGATTTCAGATTTTTTGGATTATGGAAACTCAGTTGGTACAGTCGATAACAAATATTATAAAACCTGAAAGATTCCGAATCTGAAACACGTCTGGTCTCATGTATTTTGGACAAGGGATACTCATCCTGTGCTTGGATACTCTTGAGTAGAGACATTGATGAGAAGGTGACTGTAGTCACTGAAGAATTTAATTGCTGACTCTACAATTATTAAATTCAAAAAATATGTGAATTCATCACCCTGGAAAGGCTGTTAATGTGCTTCAGTATGTCTACAGAGACCTTGCAAACAGGTTCATGGTTACATCAACTGTGACCCAGTTTCTGAATCTGTTACTGAACATGAGAGAGAGAGAGCACTTTCAATCCAAACCTAAGGGCAACCTCCTGTTACTGATTTGCTAACACCCAACACAAATGGATGAAAAACCCCATGAAGGCCAGGCATTCTGAGCAGTGGAATTTTCACATATAAAGTTGACACATAACATCCTAATTTTTTGCTCTGTAAGTCGAGAAGCAAGACAGTGGCAGACACTGGTAATTCAAAGAACACAATCAATATTATCCATAAATAACGAGTCTGTGAGGATCTGCAAGATGATAAGTTGACATTTTGGCCAGGAGTGCAGCAACATCTTCATTAAACCTCTCCTATTTCTCCTGCTCTCTCATCACATCAATCTAACAGGAGTTTCCCAGGCAAAAGCCATCTGCTTAGCTTGTAATGAATTAAACATCCATCCTATTGCATCTTTTGCATTTCTGTTGCCTCTCCATCTAGGGAGTCACCTGCCACTGGGTGGAATGATTCCTGGACAGGTGTGCAGAGGCTTGGATATATGCCTAGGTTTGACATGTAACATTTTGTCTGGGGTGAGGGGACTCCACTTCTATACACGTAAAGTGTGGAGATTGAGTTGATTTATGATTCCTACATTTCTTTTCCTGCTCTGAAATTCATAATTTGGAAATGCTCTGTGCTTTTGTAGAGGGCTGGGTCTACCTCAGCTTTCTGAGAGATTTCCAACATCAATAACTTCAGCACTTTCCTCTATTAAGGAAAAAGGTTTAAGCAAGAAGGAATGTTCTTATTTTTATGAAAAAATTCATACTAGTTATATATCCCCAGAAAAAGATTCCATGAAGTCATGTCTAACATTTGTAACTGTATGTAGGTAAATATTTAAGTTCACTGCAGCACTGTGTACCCAACACTAAGCCTTCGAAGTGTGAAAGGGTGCCACAAATTTTATTCCCATCCAAATGTGAAATGTGATTCACAGCCACAATGCACCATAATCTGCACAGAAACTCTTCAAACTGGGACCTTTTTGCGCACATAGCTACATGAAACCCCAGTCATGTCGGTAAGACATAAATTACAATTGAGACTAATGGTAACAGCATCCAGTTGGCTAAAGAAAATGACTTCTATTTTACTGATGACAATTTTTACTAATAATGCTCTATTTTCTGTCGTTGTATAAATAGCCCCTAAATTCTTTATTATGCGATGCTTACTACCCCTGTTGTATAGCAGCTCCTGACAGATGTTTTACATACAATCGCTACCACCACCATCACCGAACAAGCATACATGGGTAAGTCCTTTCGAGCTTTAGGAATGACGCAGGGTGAAGTACAAAGTCGAGAGAAGGGAAGAAAGGCGCAGGCAGTGAAAGAAGAGTTCACACAAATGGGCATGTTTTCATTACAGGCACACTGATTCTGAACATTTTTGGACCCTAAATCAACTTCAATGTTTGGTTCACAGATGTTTCTCACTATACCCTTTCCTGTTCTGCTCCGACCTCATTATACCCCCAAACAGTCTCAACGTGGGTTGGAAATAACCACTCTCCAGTGGATGTGAAATCAGAATGGCTAGAAGCAATAAGATCTGCAAAGAACAAAACTGTATCTTCACATTCAACTCTCTAAACAGGAGAAAAGAGAGGCAAATGCTCTAAGAAAGATACATAGTCATGAAATGTAGCAGAACGCCATCCTTAAAACGTGCCACTTTGGTGTAAGACTTTCTACGAGTTGAAAGCAACTACAAAGCAGCAGACACAAGAAAAACCCTCTACCTTCTCCCCATCTATGAAGGGCAAGGTGGCTCTGAATGACTGGAGAAACCTCTCCTATCAGCCCAGAGATGGCACCATGGGAACCTATACAACGAATCCTACTAACCAGGACTTATCTCCCATAGCTTCCCCATATATCTCCCTTCCTACAATCTGCTCCTCTTAAAGTTCAACGTCTCTTCCCTATAGTCATTTCTTCAAAAGAATTACTGTTCTTTTGTTAAGAAGCTATATAAGCCCAAGTTCTAATCACTTCTGCAAGTTGCTTAATTCTAGGTGTTTGTCTATAAAATGTACATGCTGAACTTCTTTTTACTTTTCTCTTGTCAATATTTCTTTTATGCCTCTAATTTGCAGGGCTCCAGCCAAGAACCTAAGGTGGGTAGGAGAAAAAGATTTTTTTTCCTCCCCACCAACTGTTATTGTAGAGAAGAACGGGTGATTATCTTCACTTAGGGTCAATGGTGAAGAAAAGAGGAGAGGCCTGATGCATGAGATACAGAATGAATTTGTCACGGCTGTACCCTAAAGGCTTCCTAAAATCAGCAAATATTCCTTGAGTGTGGTGGCACTGGGAGGAGAGACATTCCAATGAACAGAGTTTATGTCTGGCCTGCACTGCCACCTTTGATTAGTTAAATAATAACTGTGTTGTGCAATGGTCTGGTAATTTTTTTATTGCGGTGCTAATACTCCCTGCAAGAAGTTCCTACTGTATTTCTTTATCCCTTTTTAAATATTTATTTATTTATTTGAAAGGCACAGTTACAGAGAGGAAGAGAGAGAGCTAGCGAGTAAGTGAGCTGGTTCATTTCTGAAATGGCCACAATAGCCAGGGGTTGCCCAGGCTGAAGCCAGGAACCTGGCATTCCACCCAGGTCTCCCATGTAGGTGGCATTTGGGCCACCTTCCACTACCTTCCCAGGTGCACCAGCAGGGAGCTGGATCAGAAGCACAGCAGCCAAGACTTGCACCAGTGGTCAATATGGGATGCTGGTGTCACAGGTGGTGGCTTTATTTGCTGCACTGCAATGCCAGCCAGAAAGATGCCACTTTTCATACCAACATGATGCAAAGAAAAACACTACTTACAATTTTAAACCATTTTTACAATGCAAAACACTGATTTGATAGTGAAAGTCAGCATTGACTTTCATGATTTATCAATTCTCATGCATTACCAATGAAAAACTTAAATGTGTAAGTTCAAGCCTTTCCATCTTTTACTGAACTTAAATTGCTTATTGAATGAACAATATTTTTTAACTGGAGCATTTGCTAACCCAAGTTCACAGAAACACTGTTCCTAACTATCATATATAGTGTTTGTGGATCTAACAGAAGCCGGAGCCAAGCTAGTTGCACTGGACATCTAATTCTATAAAATGAACCCCAACTATCACTTTCCCTTTCTCCCTGTTGCTAGTATGAATATTGAAACTTTCTGTATTTTCACAGCCAATATTTCACAAAGAAGTAACAAGCGTTTATCCCTTCATGAGATGGAGATGCTGGGTGATTCACGCGCCTTTTCCCAGCCTGGTGATTTGATGGTATTTACATAAGGGATGATTCCAGGCAGTATATATTATAGATATTCTAGCTAACTCATGACCAAATAGAGTTCACTTATTAAATCCATGTGTGCTCCTACTGCAGTTAATTTAGAAATGTCTCTAGGTCTTTTATGTGTATTTCAGTCTATAACAGAAATACACGCTCAACTCTGCTCTTCCTACTAATTCTAGGTCTTTCACTCCAAAGCTTTCTTGTCTGGAATGGATTATCTGACAAGCCTTCTTCCTTCCCATTTTTACCCTCCCATGCTCCTCTCAAACTGGTCTCAAATAGAGTTGGAAACTTAGAATAAACACATCTCCTTAAAGCACTATCCACATTGTATTATCTGTGTGCTTATCTTGTACCATGCATGTGCGCACCATTAATACACACACTCAGGGAGGAAATGACAGCACTAGGGCTTAAGGCGTGCCCCCCCTCCCCCTTACACACACACACACACACACACACTCACTCTCTCTCTCTCTCTCTAAGACAGCTAGCCCCTTGAGAATAGAAACAGTGCTTTATTTATCTTTCTAAACTAGTGTGTTTTTTTTTTTTTTTGATAGTGCCTGAGACTGTAAATTAATGTTGCTGAATAAATAAGAGTTTTCTCAAGGCTGGTAGTAAAAATCCTTTTTGTTTTTCATGGCTTACTTCTTTAGAGATAAAAGCGGTTTAAACTCACTAGCCAAATAACATGCTATGAATTATGTAGGAACAAGTTATCATTACTCCAGCCATCCAGAAAGGAAAATGGAAGCAAAAATGCTGTACTTGCCCACTGCTTCACATGTAGCCATTGAGAATCAAGTTGTAGCACCTGGATCTAACGATGGACAACTGCGTACTGGACGCACTAGCTCTATGCTCACTGGAGCACCTCATCGTCTATAGATGGAATGAACTTTCTGTAGTACAATATGCCCTGCACTGAGAAAGAATAGGAATTTCATGTGGTCGAGAATGGATCTGTGTTCTCCCTTTCCTTCTGTGTAGTGACCCCGGCTTTCCAGGTTTCACAGGGGACAACAGGCTTTAGCAATTGTGAGAGGCCAGGAAGGATGCCCCAGCTTTTAGGCAGTGTATACGCACAGGGCTGCATCCTCTGTGCTCCACTTTTCCCTCGGTGAAAAAGAAAAGCATAATATTTAACAACATCACGGAGCTATTGTGAGGGTTAATTAGATTTAATGGGGGAAGGGAGGTGAGCTGATTAGGCACCATTCAAATTCAAAGTGTCATTATTTTGTGTCTAAAAATAATCCTGATTTAGGAATAAAATTAATTTGGAAGCCCAATCTTTGGTAATCATCTTCTCATACTTAAAAAAAAAAAAAAAAGCCACAGCTTCTAATCAAAATCCCATTCCAAGCACAAGTCAAGGAAATAAAACAGAGATCTGTGAATTTCCATTCATTTTTTAATAAAGCACACATTTCAATTTTTTCTATTCTATTTATTCCTTTCTTCATTTTTTCTTTTTAATGATGCATTAGCTCTTGAAATGTTAATTTTGTGGAATGGAGTAACATAAAAAAATACAGACTTTAAGACTACACTAATTTTATTTTGTTTCACATGATACATTTGTGAAACAAAGTTATCCCATTAAAGATTAAAGAATCGGTATTTTATGGTTGAAGTAACCTTTTAGGTTGTTTTGGTAAGTCCTTTTCTGCGATCTCACCCAAGAAATAAAGATTTTTTTTATAAAGAGTTGTTTTTTATTTATTTGAAAGGTAGAGTTACAAAGAGGGAGGGAGAGGCAGAGAGAGACCTTCCATTCTCTGGTTCACTCCCCAAATGGCCAAAGCCAGGAGCCTGGAACTTCTTCTGGGTCTCCCACCTGGGTATAGTGGCCCAAGCATGTGGGCCACCTTCTGCTGCTTTTCCTGTTGCATTAGCAGGGAGCTGGATGGGAAGTGGAGCAGCTGGGCACCCATATGGGATGCTGTCATCAAACTGGTGGCTTAACCAGCCAGCCCCCAAAGAAGATCTTAACATCTCTCAAAACAACAAACCAAAACCCCAAGGTATTTAAGGCTAATGCCAGGAAAACAAATCACCTAAATAGTAACCATCAAAATTAATAAAATGGATTAAGTGTGGAAATCTTAAGATGCTGCAGTTGGAAGGGAGCTGTTTGGCATGGTGGTTAGGACACTGATCAAGATGCCGGCATTCCACATCAGAGTGTCTGGTTTTGTGTCCCTGCTCCACTTCTGATCCAGCTTCCTGCTAATGCATCTGGGAGGCCGCAGATGACGGCACAAATACTTGGGTGCCTGCACCACATGGCAGACTCCATTTGAGTTCCTGCCTCCTGGCTTTGACTTTGCCCAGCCCCTGCTGATGTGGGCATTTGGAGAACAATCCAAGCGATGGAAGATCTCTGTCTCTCTGCCTTTCCAATAAATAACTAAATATTTTTTTTTACAGCTTAAATTTGTGTCAGAAAAATCTAGGTGGTTGGCTAAACCTCACTCAGAGGTTTATCATGTCCTAGATCAAGGAAATATTCTTTAAAAGACAACCATTGATAATCTTGGAAAATTGGCTCATATCTGCTAGAAAAAAATGTTGGTTCCTGGTGGGCGAAGAGTTTTGGCTAGAAAGGAACTCTATTGAGACCAGCACCATGGCGCAGTAGGTTAATCCTCCACCTGAGGCACTGGCATCCCAAATGGGTGCTGGTTCAGGTCCTGGCTGCTCCTCTTCCAGTCCAGCTCTCTGCTGTGGCCCGGGAAGGCAGTGGAGGATGGCCCAAGTGCCTGGGCCCTGCACCCACATGGGAGACCAGGAAGAAGCACCTGGCTCCTGGCTTCAGATTGGCACAGCTCGGACATTTGGGAAGTGAACCAACAGAAGGAAGATCTTTCTCTCCATCTCTCCCTCTCACTGTCAGTAACTCTACCTCTCAAATAAATAAATAAATAAAATATTTTTAAAAAAAGAAAGTAACTCTATCACATTGCTTTAGAACTTTCAGAGGAAACAGATACTACCTGTGCGATTTGCAGAAGTGCAGTGTCTACAGAGAAGCAAGTTTCATTCTGTTGATTTGAACACAGGTCTATTAAAATTTCCCATGAGACTTGCATATACTCATTACTTAAAAACAGTCATAACTGTACACTCACCAAGCAAACTTCTGATTATTCATTCGATTTCCCCGGACCCTTGATACTGGGGATGGATGTACCCTGTAGGTAGATAAGAGACATCTGGTCATTGGAAAAGCATATTCCTGTTCCTAAGTGAATAAAAAAGGCAAAAAAAAAAAAAAAAAAACACCCCACAAAACAAACAAAAAAATAGAAAACAAAACAAAACACCCTGGTATTCTTGTTTCCAGACCATCGCTTTTAGATTTGCTTGATCACCTTAGCAAATGGATGCAGTTAAATCCCCCTGCAGAGATAGAGATAGAGAGATAGAGAGATAGAGAGAGAGAGAGAGAGATCTTCCATCTGCTGGTTTCCTCCCCAAATGGCCCAAGGGCTGGAGCTGGGCTGATCCAAAACCAGGAGCCAGGAGCTTCTTCTGGGTCACCCCTTGGGTGTAGGAGCCCAAGGACCTCTTCTGGTGTTTTCCCAGAAACATTCATGGGGAGCTGGGACTTGAACTGATGCCCACATGGGAAGACTGTGACTCAGGCAGTGGCTTGACCCACTACACTGAAACACCAGCCCCTCTTCACCAAAGGTTTGGGGCTGGTGTTGTTGTGTAGCAGGTTAATCAGTCACCTGCAATGCCAGCATCTTGTACGGGTGCTGGTTCGTATCCTGGCTGCCCCACTTCCAATCTAGCTCCCTGCTACTGTACCTGGGGAAGCAGCAGCAGATGGTCCAAGTGCTTGGGCCCCTACACCCACATGGGAGACCTGGAAGATGCATCTGGCCCCTGGCCTTGACCTGGTCCAACCCTGACCATGGGGGTGGGGTAATCTGGGGAGTGAACCAGAGGATGGTATATCTCTCTGTCTCTCCCTCTATGTCTATAACTCTGCCTTTCAAATAAATAAATAAATCTGAAAAGAAATAACAAAGGTTTGTCATAATGTTCACTATGAGGGCTCCCATAAGCTGGCCCAAAAGTTTCATAAACTGATGCATGCATTTGGTCCAGCAGTTCCTGAAGACCTAATGCCTGCCAGACACAGGGGGAGGTACATGTTAGGAAAGACATGACACATGCCCTCAATGAGCCCAGTACCAGTCCCTAAAAGGGGGTACACAGAGACAGCCTAAGCGCCCACTTCTTCAGTCACCATCTGGATTTAAAGCCCTAGGACAGTCATTCCAGCCAGGTGTCCAGGAACAGATTTTGTGGCAATGGGGGAGGAAGCAAGGGTGAACAGTTACCTCTAGGAGAGAGGCAGTCTACAAGTGACTCCCCCAGCCTGGCTTTGGGAGAAACAAAAGCAGTTCACCACTTTAGCCAGACAGAGGAAGACTTGTGAAGAATACATTTGTTTCACAAGCTTCCAGACTGGAAATAGCTGGCAGTGTCCAGGAAATGCAGCTCTCCTCCAATCGGGGACCAACCGCTGAGCCTCCACCTCCTTGTGAGTCAGCCGTGGGCAAAACCATGCGCCCTTCGTCCTGCTTCCTGGCAGCCCACTTCCGGCTCCGGTCCACCTGTCCTCAGCTCTCCGAGCTCGGAGGGGCTTTAGCTTGAGCTATCCTCACTCTTTAGGCATCAAACCTGACTCTTCTTTACAAAGCCAGAAAGCAAGCAAGCAGGCACCTGAATAGGACTGGTCTGAAAGCCCAGGTAGAACCAACAGCTCCCAGGTTCACAGGAAGCTCAGCTCTCCATAGGTGCTTAGCAAGGGGAAATGATTCCAGAAACTGATACTACAGTGGCAGCCCCTCCGAAGGGCCAACCACTGTCTTCCCCTACACCCGGAACCAGACTGCGCTTTGCACCCCCACGGGCTTATTTCTGCCAACATCCCTTATTAACATTCTTTTCCTCACAGCCTTTCTCAATGGCTTCTGCAGCTGAGCCGCTCAGCACAGATTTTCTGCTCGGCATGGGGGAGGGGGTGTTAATTATGCGGGAAGATGGAGAGAGGCCAGACAGCCCCTCTGGTGAACTGTCTCATTCAAGCACGGCCCACTTCCTGCTGTTCTGCAGCTACAAGGATCACCTGTTGGTCTTGGCACGCAGCCAAACTGGGGCCTAGCGGAAGGGACAGACTCAGCTAGAAATGCAAGCCAGTCCCCCAAACTGGGGGAGAGAGAGGAAAACCATGCCATAAAAATGCATAAGAATTGCACACAAAAGGCAGCAATACTAATTTCCCCCCCTTCTCTTCTCCCTGTCTGCCTAAACTATAATCCTTCAAATGGGTATCAGAAGGAAAAAACAAATCCCCCTGCAGTTAAAGCCCCTGGACCCAAGGGAAAACAGAGGAAATCCTCCTAAACTTTTCTCTACACCCTCACCGGGGGATCAGAATCCTAAATAAAATTGTCAGGAGTAATCAGCCCCAAATACTCACAGTTCGCTAATTCACTCTATTATCCTTTAAATGCTTATCTCTTTTATTGCCTCCTCCTTAACCCTGGCCGCAGAAAGTATTTCTTTTCATCATGACAATCCCACCAGGAGAAGTCTGATGACAGACATATTCTCTTATTGATGCTATTTACTGCATACATCAGGGGAGAAAAATGGGCCTCTTTCATCTATAATTACAATATTCTCTAGGTATTTATATCTTTTAGGAAAATTTCATTGCTCCATAGATCAAATACTACAACTGGATAATATCTCAATGGTTTAGCAGTCTCGGGCAGATAACTAACTCCGTGGAAGTCTTAGGAAAAGAATTTCTGGTTTTCTATGGAGGACCAGATAATTTAAGCTTTCTTATTTGAAAAAGGAAAATCGGAAGAGCTTTAACCTCCCCCCCCCCCGCAAAGGGAGTACAATGGTAACTTGGAGCTTACTTCACCCAATAAAGCAGGCCACAGGCTTGTACTTCAGCTGTCCCTTAAAATTCATTTCTTCAAAAGGCTGTGCAGTGTTTGTATGAGCTCAGTTTTTAAACTGTGCCACGTTTGGCCACTGCCTGCTGTCTTTCCACAGACAGCAGCCAGGCAGGTAGCAAAGTCAAAACCCCAGTAGGAGAAACCACCACCTAATCTGCATGTCATACATTATTCATGACCTCCTGATTCCTGCACCTGCATCTAGGCAGGAAGCTTGCAGGGAGTGTTCATTATTCTTCTCTTAGCCTCACACAGGCTCCATTACTGCTAAGCCACTTTGTTCTGTAACTAAGGGTTTCAGGCCTTCATACTAACTGCTGGATATAGAAAGAAAAAAAAAATACATCAGGCTGAAGAAAAGGGCAATCTTGGTTGTTATGTAACAAGTATTGAAAACTACAATGTGGTCTTCTGAGACTGACAGTTTATGTGAGATGAAAATGCTCACATTTGCTGATTTACATTATACAGAGAACAAGGAAGTTAAACCATTAAGGCCATGTATACCAATTGTTCTATTTATATACACTTACTCATCTGAGGCAGACTGCAGGTTTATAATTTTACCAACGCAGGGTTTAATTTAGCTTTTCTGTGCAGCATGCGAGAAAATTTTAGATGTCTTAATACAAAAATGACTCTTCCTTTTTTGGGTGTAAGCACCCAAGAACCAAACCCTCCAGGCTTGTATCTAAATGATTAGTTGATCTAAAGAAAAGGATCACTTTGCTTCTCAATGATCTAATCAGTCTACCTGGATGGCAGATGGCTAGAGGTACGGTGTGAAAGCTGGATCCCCAACACCACGGAAAGACCACTCCTGAGCTGCTGGAGGGCCCTAATCCCACTTCTTTACTATTTGCACCCCAGAAAAATTGTGACAATGGCAGTGCAATCTTATCACCCAAGTGGAATTTGGATGAAGTGGTTAACAGTGCAGACTCTCCCCAGCCTGCCTGGGACTGAATTCCTGTTCCACCATTTACCAACAATGTTATTTTCAGGCAAGTTACTTAACCTCTGTCTACCTCAGCTGCCCCATCTGTACAGACAGAGGGGATTGTGGTGCCCACCTCCTAGGGCTGTGAGATTTAAATGAGTTTGTCAGGCAGGTAAGTAGACATGAATGAATGGGGAGGGGCCCCAAGACCCTCCTCCAGAGGTGAAACCAAGGACCTGGCTATCCACACAGGTGCTACCCAAGACCACCCACTCTGATTTAACTTGTGGTTGAAGTATCCTGATAAAATGTGAACTCGGCAAAACCAGAAAAGTCTACTTGATAGCCACATGCACAGGGATCCCAATGTTACCCAATTTCCAGATGTCAATCACAAATGTCATAAGGTCATGGCCGCATCATTCGTCAACACCCTTAGGCTTTAGGGATGAAAATTCCCAACTGGGAATAAAAGGTGCCACATGCTCTCTCCTTTGGCCCATTCTACCTTTGGAATGCACTTTAATAAACTTTGCTTTCCTATTCCTAGGTTCATCTCACTAAACTGTACTTCATTACTCCACTGGCGAAAAAGAATCAAGGCAAGCAAGCCCCCACAGGTGACAAGTGTATTAGCTATGGAATGTTTAGCACAGTGCTGAGAACCCAGGAGGCAGTAGTGGCTGTTAGCTATGACCACAAGCAGTGCAGGGCAGACAGGAAGGGATGGGCGTGTGGAAGATCCTAAAGCAGTTCTACAAAGTCTGTAGTCTTACAAAGTAGGTTAAATGACTTTACCAAGAGAAATCAACACATGGAAAGCAAGAAGAATGGAAACCTATGTCAGCGCCTACTGTCTGCCATTTTGTTTTTCTGTTCCTTATTTAAAAATCCATCTTCTGTTTATGAAATTACATAGAATTTCAGTTATGCCCCATTCAAGAACAAGACACTACTCATAGCAATAAAAACCTACCCCCACGTACTGAGTCTTTAATATATACCTGGCACCATGCTAAATACTTCAGATATATGATCTTAACTTACCCTCATATTGTTTACTGTCCCAATTTTATATTCAAGAAAATAGGCTTTGAAGAGTTGGACAAACTTCCAGGGTTGCACAGCTAGGGAACAGTATGTGAGGACTTGAGCCCAGGTATATCTGATGTATTCCACTCCAGATTATCATCCAATACTTATATACTCATCCACATTGCCTTTGCCCAACCCCAGAGGATGCAAAAAAATGAAGTAGCAGGGTAGGTGTCGTGGTACAGCGCGTTAAACCTCTGCTTAGGCTGCCTATATTCCGTACTGGAGCACCAGTTTAAGTTCCAGCTGTTTGGCTTCCTGCTAATGCATCCTAGAAGCAGAAAATGATGGCTCAGGTGCTCGGTCCCCATCACCTGTATGGAGACCCAGATGGAGTTCCTAGCTCCTGGCTTCAACCTGGCCAAGTCTTGGCTGTTGTGAGCATTAAGGAAGTGAAACAGTGGATGGAAGATTTCTATCTCTCTGTCATTATGCCTTTCCAACAAACAGACAGACATTTAAAACAACAAAATAGAGGGGTTGGAACTTTAAGAGATGGGGCTTACGTCATTACTAGCCCCTCCCTGGTCAAACCCTGCATTCCTGTCTTGTGAGGCTCCCTGCCCCTCCTGCCTGTGCTCTCACCTATATACCGCCACCTGCCTTGAAGCGATGCAGCCAGAACCCTCACAAGCACAGGTGACTCCTCTTTTTCTGTATATATACCCAGCCTCAAGATTTCTTTATAGTAACAAAAAAATGAACTAACATAACCTTTTATATTGCCAGCTCTCTACAAGTTTACAATGGGGGCCGACACTGTGGAACAGTGGGCAAAGCTGCTGCCTGCAGTGCCGGTATCCCATATGGGTGCTGGTTTCAGTGCCAACTGCTCCACTTCTGATCTTGCTCTCTGCTATGGCCTAGGAAGACAGCGGAGGATGGCCCAAGTTCTTGGGCCCCTGCACCCGCATGGGAGATCCGGAAGAAGCACCTGGCTTCAGATCCGCGCAGCTCCAGCTGTTGCGGCCAATTGGGGCGTAAACCAACAGATGGAAGACCTCTTGCTCTCTCTCTCTGCCTCTCCTCCTCTCTCTGTGTAACTCTGACTTTCAAATAATCTTAAAAGAAAAGAGTTTACAATGGCCATAAGAAATACTGTGTGTGTGTGTGTGTGTGTGTGTAAGCAATTTTTTTTTTAACATGTAATCCTTGTACTTTCTATGGGGTACTGGGTACTATTTCAGTATGTGTATGCAGCACCAACTGGTCAAATCAGGCAATTAGCATTTCCATTTCCCTTTTTTGTTTTTATTTTTATTTTTAATGTACGGAGCCTATCAGCTTTTCTCTTCCAGTTCTTTATAGAGTGTATAATACATTATTGTGAACTGTAGACACCCCACTGGGCTTTGGAACATGAGAACCTATTACTGCCATTGGACTGTGTTCTGGTACCTATTTTCCAACCTCCCTTTATTCAAACTCCCTCTAAACCTCTTGTAATCACTCTTCTAGGTTCAGATTGACTTTATTTATTTTTTTAAATAAATGTGAGAGAGAGAGAGAGAGAGAAAGAGAGAGAGAGAGAGAGAGAGAGAGAGAGAGAGAGAGAGAGAAACAGACCTCTGATCTGCTAGTTTACTCCCCAAATGTCTGAATGTCTGCAATGGTCCAAATGCTGGGACTGAAGCCAGAAGCCAGGAGAGAAACCCAGGTCTTCCATTTGAGTGACAAGAACCCAATTACTTGAGTCATTACCTAGTACCTCCCAGGTGGTGTACATCAGCAAGAAGCTGGAATCAAGAGCCAGATCTAGTAATCAAAACCAGGTTTTTTGGAGTGGGCTGTGGGTGTCTTAACAACTACGCTAAACACTTGTCCCTCACTTTTTTAAAACCTCCATACATGAGGAGAGAAAATATACTTTCTGTATCTGGCTTATTTCACTTAACCCAAAGTTAAGTGAAATATTTTCATGCATTTTGCTACAAGTGTCTATTTCCATGCATTTTGCTACAAGTGACAGGATTTTTTTAATCGACAAATAATATTCCATATTGCATGCATGCATATATATGTACACATACATATATAAATATATATATTCCATTCATCTTCTGAGGATACCTAGGCTGATTCCAAATCCCGGCTATTGTGAATAGTGCAGCAATAAACACAGGAGTACTGGCATACCTTCGGTAGTCTGATTTCATTTCTTTCATATATACACCCAGAAGTGGGATGGCTGGGTCTTATGGTGGATCTACTTGAAATTTTCTGAACAATCTCCATCTGCTGCTGTTATTGCTATTATTATAATTGTTGTGATTTTATTGTTAATTTGTTTTACTTGAAAGGCAGAATAACAGAAAGAGAAGTCTTCCATCCGTTGGTTCACTTCTCAAATACCCACAACAGTCAGAACTGGGCCATGTGGAATCAAGAGCCTGGAATTTCATCTGGGTCCCTCATGTGGAGGGTAGAGACCTAATCATTTGAGCCATCATCTGCTGTGTCCACTGGGCACATTAGCAGGAAGCTAGATTGGAAGTGGAGGAGCCAGGACTGGAACTGGCACTCAGATATGGGACGTAAGGGTGCTAAGCAGTTTAACCCACTGCACTACAACACCCCTCCCAGTACAGTTCTTTACAACGGCTGTACTAATTTGCATTCCTGCCAACAGTGTATAAGGTTTCCCTTTTTTCCACATTGAAATATATATTCTTTAAAAGTTTTTCCCCTGTTTATACTTAAAATTCTCTATTGTGAAAAGCCATTAATGTTATTTTTAGAATAGATTAAATTTAAACATCATATAGAATTAAAATTGTGATCACTTTTTTTCACTACTTAATGTAATTCTAATTCTAATGTCCTAGACAATGATTGAGAGGTTAGGGTGAATAGTGTTAAAAACACAGCGTTTTGAAGGAAACAATAATCTCTGTTATATGTCGCGGGAATATGGGCTTCTTAAAGGAGAGCATTTGGTGCACAATGATAATCTATCAGTGAATCCTGACCCAATCTCCTGCCATCCCGCCTGTTCTCTCTGGGGCAGACACTGGACGTTCTGTCTTCTCACCTGCTTAGTGGATGCTCAAGTCCAAGTCATCCCCAACCTCCCGGGCAACCTGCTCTTACTTTTCATTCCAAAGGGTACTTAGCATGTGTTAAATGAAGATTACATTTGTTAGCACATTTAGCTTATTGTGTCTGTCCCTCCAACTAGACAGTATGTTTCAAGGGGACAAGGGAGCCTTTCTCTTCTTCCTCAATGCTACTTTTTGAATATTTATCCCTTCAGACTCAAGCACCAGTTTAGTCTTCTATGAATGGCACTAAGAAGATGGAACGTTAATCCAGTTATGCTTTTAGAACTGGGGCCTTTGTGGTGAGATTAGATTGGATGAGGTCATTAGGATGGAGGCGCCATGCTTGAATGCTGGTGGCTTTATAAGGACCCAGAGAGGGATCAGAGAGATACAGACACACACACACACACATACTGTGTCATGGGATGTCCTATACTACGCTGGCACTCTGCCACCTTGAACATCATCACCAGAGCCTTAATCAAAATGGAGCCTACTCAAACTCTGAGCCAAACTAAACCTCTTTTCTTTATAAAGCTGCCTGGCTCAAGTATTCTGTCACAATAATGAAACGCTGACTAATATACTCAGAACATCATATCTTCATGACCTGGCAGACAGTGGGCACTCAATAAACAGCTAAGCTCTACCTCTTGGCATGGACGGCAATGGCCTAAGTCACCACCACCTCCTGATCGCATGACACAGTCCATGGCTGGGATGTAATAGCCATTTTTTAAGCAATACGGTTTAGAAAAAGATAAAAGCAAAGATTCAGAAGTTTTGAAAAGATTGTTGTAATTTGAAAGGCAGAGTAATAGAGTGGGGAGGTGGGGGGAGAAGAGACGTAGAGAGCATCTATCTCTGGTTCACTCCCCAAATGCCTTCAATAGTCAGGGCTGGGCCACACTGAAGCCAGGAGTCAGGAACTCCATCCTGGTCACCCAGTTGGGTGGCAGGAACCCAAGTACATGTGCCATCAACTGCTGCTTTCCCAGATGCATGATGCATGAGCAGGAAGCTAGATCAGAAGAGCAGATTAGCTGTGACTCAAACCAGGCATTGCGATATGGGATGTAGGAGTTCCAAACTGTGGCTCAATCCACTGTGCCACAATGCCTGCCTCTAGATTCAGACATTTGGGCAATTTCACTGAATTACTTACTGTACATCTCCAGAGCCCTAGAATATCCAGTAATTAATGTAAATTCAATCCAACAAATTTTACTCAAAAACTACAAGAAGTCTTGTGTTGCTGAGTAAGACAGGGTTCATGCCCTTAATCAGTTTATATTGTAGTTGAAATACACAGATAGCAACTATCATCAAACAGGGTAGGAAAATTAGAAGCGATTTCAAATTTTATAGCAGTGAAGAAAGGGCCAGAACCAATTCAAACTGTGAAATACTGAGTAGATTTCAAGAAGAGACTTTTTTTTTTTTTTTTTTTTTGGACAGGCAGAGTGGACAGTGAGAGAGAGAGAGACAGAGAGAAAGGTCTTCCTTTACCGTTGGTTCACTACTGGCCGCTACGGCCGGCGCACCGCGCTGATCCGAAGCCAGGAGCCAGGTACTTCTTCTTGTCTCCCATGCGGGTGCAGGGCCCAAGCACTTGGGCCATCCTCCACTGCACCCCCGGGCCACAGCAGAGAGCTGGCCTGGAAGAGGGGCAATTGGGACAGAATCCGGTGCCCCGACCGGGACTAGAACCCGCTGTGCTGGCACCGCAGGTGGAGGATTAGCCTAGTGAGCCGCGGCACAGGCCTCAAGAAGAGACTTTTAAGCTAGAACATGAAGGATAAGTAGAACTTTCAGAGGAAGACATTCCAACAAGAGGAGCCAAATATGAAAGTGAATTGAAGTATGAGATACATAGTATGGGAGAGCCAGAGGTGAAAGATTTTTAAGATACATTTAGGAGGGGCCGGCGCCATGGCTCACTTGGTTAATCCTCCGCCTGCAGTGCCGGCATCCCGTCCCGGTTGCTCCTCTTCCAGTCCAGCTCTCTGCTGTGGCCCAGGAGGGCAGTGGAGGATGGCCCAAGTACTTGGGCGCCTGTCACCCACGTGGGAGAGCCATAGGGAGTTTCAGGCTCCTGGCTTCAAATTGGCCTGGCTTCAAATTGGCGCAGCGCCGGCCCTAGCGACCATATGGGGGGTGAACCAATGGAAGGAAGTCCTTTCTCTCTCTCTCACTGTCTAACTCTGCCAAAAAAAAAAAATACATTTGGGAGAAATAAGCCAGCATATGAAGACAGGTTTAGATTACAGATCACTCAATAAACGTCTGACTACAGAGCTGGGGATTGGGGCAGGCAGCAACATCCACCTTTCTTCTCCGAGTCATATCTAAACTCTTAGCTCTTTTCTTGAACCAATATGTACTGTCTACCTTTGTGTTATTCGTAACTTAAAATATTAACTGAATATCTACTTGGGTAAGGAACCAGTCTAAGGCTGGGAAGTGTGTTTTAGGCTCCTAAGTGCTGTGAATTGTGTGAAGGAAGGGAGGGGAAAATACACTGACTGAAACATGGCTCCTAACTTCAGGCAGGCTACACTACAAAGTCAGACTACACAAACAAGTGGCCATGTATGGTGCAAGGTGGTGAACAATCATGGGAGCAACGGGACTCCAGAATTAAGCTTTGGGGAAGACATGGAAGTCTGCTGAGGATGAGAAATGAAGTCAATTTTAAGGGATACATTTCTCAGATGTAGAGGAGGAAAGAAAACTTGTAGGGATGTGGAGAGGCACTGATGGGTGGAAATATGGCCAATATCAAAACCACAAACTGGTATGCACACAGAGGAGATCAGTGGGTTCGGTAGGCTAGAGGGGAAGGAGATTCTGGTTCTTGAGTATTATTTCAACTCAAGTGAGTGAAAGGACAACTGTATAGGACTTCAAGAGTGGAAATAGGCAACCATATTTGTATATGAGAAAAATCACTTTGGCAGCAGTGTGGGGGTGGCTTGACAGGAAGGCATAGCACTGGTAGATCATAAAGGCTATTCTAAGGCCGGCACTGTAGCTCACTTGGCTAATCCTCCACCTGTGGCACTGGCATCCCATATGGGCGCTGGGTTCTAGTCCCGGTTGCTCCTCTTCCAGTCCAGCTCTCTGCTGTGGCCCCGAAGGGCAGTGGAGGATGGCCCGGGGACTTGGGCCCTGCACCTGCATGGGAGACCGGGAGGAAGCACCTGGCTCCTGGCTTCAGATCGGCGCAGCACCAGCCGTAGCGGCCAACTGGGGGGTGAACAAACGGAAGAATGACCTTTCTCTCTCTCTCTCTAACTCTGTCAAAAACAAAAACAAAAACAAAAAACAAACAAACAAACAAAAAACAAAGGCCACTCTAGTAATACTGTAGGATGGGGTCTCAGATGACAGCAGTGGGAAGGGTGATGGCTGGAGGCAGAAGTAACAGAAAGACGGATACCTCATAAATGAGGAGTTGTCCCTGGGACCTGTAGAAGTACATGTGATGTGTGGGAAGGCAAGGCAGAATTAAAGGCACAATTTTGGGTAATACCCAGTGTTCTGATGTTGGTGAACAGAGGAGCAAATATAAGAGATAAATGAAAATGATGCTTTTTGATTAAATATAAATTCAAAACGGCCTTCTGTCAGGTGCACATATGGGGCTGGAGTTCAGCAGAGAATGCTGAGTATCCTTAGTGTATAAATCATGGGTAAGCCCCAAGTTAAACAGCGAGAATTTAAGTGAGAGAAGACCAACAGACCATGGTCAAGGTCCCAGGGGTGTTAACACAACATCTTCCTGAGTGACTTCAAACTTCTCTTCCTACTCATTCAGGGAACACCAGAGATTGCACTTGTTGATGGGAGCTGGTGTTGCAGGACTCATTTCAGGCTCATGTCACCTCCAATCGACATGGAGAGGGCTGAGAGATGACCTTCTCTACCCATCCCTGGATGCCAGAAAAGCCAGACAGTCTGTTAGCCTTCAGCATTGCCTGAACAGTAAATAACGGCCACGTGAATTCTGTCGAACAGCCCAGAGCCCAGGAGTGGTCCTTGACTGAACTCCTCTCCCCGTGTCCTGTCTGTCCCCAGGCGGGTCTATTATGCTGTCTCCATTCCATCCGCTTTTCGCTTTCACTGTCACCAACAATGTGACCCACTCCATTTCTGTCCTGCAGTCACAGTGACATTATCCCAAAGAAACATTTGTTTGTCTGCTTCCCTGTGCCTTTATGACTTTCCAGGGCTCTTGACACAGACCCCAATCTCAACACGGCCTTCGTGCTGACTGTGGGGGCCCTGTCCAGCTCTCCAGCTCCACTTTCCACAACATCCCTGCCAGGGCCCCCACTTTCTGGGATCCAGCCACCGCGGTCTCCTCTAAGTTTCCTCTCAGTTCTATGCATCTGCATATGCTGTTCCTTTTGTCAATACCCCTTCTGACAGCCTCCGGCTCCCTCACCCAGTGAACTGCTGATCATTCGACAGCTCTTCAGCTCGAATATCAATCCAGTTTCCCCAGCTCAGCAGATTAGATCGCGTCTTGTATTAGAGACTCTCATTATCCCTTGGATTTGGCCTCTGAAGCAGTTGTCAGGCTTGTGATTCTATATAGATGTGATTACTTTATAAAATGTAGACCGCGTTATTCTTAGCCTACTACCATACACCCAGCAGCAGGCCCTTTGGTGCAAACCAGACACACATCAAATTTTGCTCCATAAATACAAGATGATGGTGAGAACTCATAATAGTAGCTCCTTGATTTTTCTTGAGATCTGTTTTTACAATAATCTGGAAAATACATAAATACCTAAGTATATATATGTGTGTATGCATAAGTATATGTATACATACGCAAATATATGCATACATATCTATTAAACATTATGTCAAAGACAAACTACAAAGGCAGAGAAGGTGAGTGCAAAGTGATATGGCTTTGCTCCTACAGGAGACTGGTTCTTTGGATCTGCTTCAGTCCCTGCCTGGCACCGTCTATGCCTAAGAACCGTCCTGAGCCAGGAAACCAAGGCAGATGCATCCACCACTTCCTCACCTCTGGAGAAATTAGTGGAAATTTAGTGAACATGGAAGACAAACCAGTAAAATCTGAATGAGGTCCACAGTCAAGTTCTGAATCAACGATAATTTCCTGCTTTGGATAATTTTACTATGATCATATAAAATATTAAAAACAGGGAAAGGAAGTGAAGGGTGTATGTGAACTGTCTACAGTGTTTTTGCAAGTTTAAAATTCTAAGTTATTTCCAAACAAAACACTTTTCTAGTATCAGGTCTGGGATAAGACTATAAGCAAGATCTTCTAGGAACCGCTTTTTTCCTGTTTTGTTTAGTGATGTGGTTTTTTCCTGCTATTTCAAAAAGCTATTATCAGTAACATTTTATATTTGTTTATAAATATGAAGTATATCTCTGTGTGTAATATTCTCTTTCACCTTTTCTTTTTAAGAAGTAAACACATCAATTCTACTACTTTCACCTTCATGGTTTTGCATTTGCTGGGAACAGAATTACTAATAAAAGAAGGTTGAAAGGTAGTAAAATGCAGTAGGAAAAAAGGAAGAAGACATTTAGGAAGGTTAATCAAAATAATGAGGTTTTTTTAATTGGTGGCAGGAACCCAACCACTTGAGCTACCACCACTGCCTCCCAGGGTCCACATTAGCAGGAAATGAGTCAGAAACTAGAGGTGAGTACTACACCCAGACCTTTTGCTGGGGGGCTCAGGTATCTTACTCCCCAGTAATGCCCACCTGACCTGATGCCATACTCTGAAACAACATCTGACTTTATTTCATGAGCAAAGAACCAATTCATTAAAAAATATGTCATGCAGAGAGAAGCTAGAAGAGTAAAAAACAGTGACATTTAGTGACTTAGAGCTGCGTGCTTACAAAACAACGGTGCTGCTTACAACTGAGATTTGCATTTGTAAGTAAACTGTGGCCTGGGCGCTTTAAAGTTCCACTTACTTTTTGGGCCAAAATACAAGAGTTAATTCAAGAAGTTTGCGGAAAATGGAATTAAAAGATAATTTTCATGCAATTTTAAAACAAATTCATGCACTTTTTTTGTAGTACACATTTTTGGTGCATTTTATAAAGACCTCCTCCTATAAGCAATATTACATGTTTTACCCCTATTAATCTACATCTTTGTGGTCAAATAGACATTATATATTCGACTCTTGTCCTGGTTCCTAGAATAGAGCTCCTAAAACCCTTGGATTTCCTAAGTGATTGGAGTGTCCCCGTCGGCTACATTTCAGTTCACATAAGTGAAGTGATATGTGGTGGGGTCCCTGGATGGGTTCAGGACAGGAGTTGGTCACCACAATGGGAGTTAGAACTTTGAGCCCCATTCTCTGACTTCTGGGGAGGGAAGAGGGCCGTGGAATGGATCGTCAGTAATTCCCTGAAGGACAGGGTGAAGGGAACTCCAGGTTGGAGTAAACATAAAATGCTCTGGGGAGGTAAAGCCTCCAGCGAGGGCACAGGACCTTAGGAATCCCCCTTTGGCCAGTACCTTGCACACCTCTTCCCGTTCGCCAATAAAGTATTCAAACTGTTGTATATTTGGCCTTCATAATACTCATATTTCCTATGTAGTCTGACCCAATATGAGAACGATACATGTAACACCATCATCAACAGGTGAGATGATTTTTCAGACTCTGTAAATTAAATTATTAAAAATCCTGGGGCCAGTGATGTGGTGTGGCAGATAAAGCTGCCACCTGCAGTGTCGGCAACCCAAATGGGTGCAGGTTCTAGTCCCAGCTGCTCCTCTTCTGATCCAGCTCTCTGCCATGGCCTGGGAAAGCAGTGAAAGATGGCCCAAGTGCTTGGGCCCCTGCACCTATGTGGGAGACCAAGTAGAAGCTCCTGATGCCTGGCTTCAGAATGGCACAGTTCAGGCCTGTGTGGCCCTCTGGGGAGTAAACCAGAGGATGGAAGACTTTTCTTTCTCTCTGCCTCTCCTTCTCTGTAACTCTGCATTTCAAATAAATAAATAAATCTTTTTTAAAAAAAATTCTTGCAAGTTTTTTGGTGAAAAGATTTTCCTTTAATCACTGTTATTAATATAGTTAGATAAGTGGTCATAAAACAGAACTAACTCATATTTAACATCTCCCAATCCTGATACCTTCTTTTAACTAATCAAGACAAACTGAATTTACAAAATATGACTAGATCAGTGTGCTTTAATTTGTAGTCCCTGATTAAATACAGCTGTTATGCAAAACAGGCTAGGTCTGGAAATTACCCACAAATTCATTCTTATTATTTAGCTTTACTTTATTCTGTGACAAAAAAAAAAAAAAAAGAAAGCAATAATCTTCACAGAGTTCCAGAGATATCTACTGAAAAAAGAATCATCCCAGACACAGTATAAGCCTAAAAACAGCATATTACCAAATGGTAAAATACAATTATGATTAAAACAGCAAGAACTGATAAATGAGAACAGAGGCAATGGATGTCTGCATGGGTTTCTACTATTTTCCAGGGCCACTGCTAGGTACTAATGAGACAGAAATGCATAAAATTCTGTCCTGCCCTGAAGGATTTCCTGGGCTAGAGAACTCAAACATCACAAAAATTGCACGGAAGGGCTATACGATAGAACATGGTTAGGGGACAGAGTCTTCACGGCACTGCCTGGGTTCAAATCCAGTTTGTAAGCCTTACTGGTTGTCTGGGGTATGGATGAGAAATCTAGTCTTGCATGCTTCAGCTTTCCTGTCTTTAAAGTGGGCGTAATTTCAGTCTCTCATTCAGAACAATGAATGCCTGGAGCACAGTGTGTGCTAGCCAAGTGCTGATGATCTTACTCTTAACTACTGGAGTCCCGTGTTGCTATGGGGATGTAGGCTCATAGCTGCCCATGTCTGTGTGCCTGGCTTTCCCCTGAGTTAGGTGCAGTAACTAGTACAAGGATCTTACTCAGATCTCTGGGTACTGGAATCGACAGGCTAAATGCTAAGAGACTACAATCAAGACTACTTCAAAACAGCCAGCTCCCAATTCATACGTAACTAGGGAAATGTATCATGAAGAAGTGTTTAAAGGCTTCATTTTAGAATAAAAAGTAACTGGAGTATTGCAACACGCTGTTAAATAGCAAGACAAATTTAAATCACTGTAGTTAGCTAGAGTAGATTGTGTTCTGTAAGAATCCCCAAAGTAACAAGTATTTCAGAAATTTAATGTTAAACCAACTACACAAATTATCTGCTGATTAGGAAGTAGGACCCTGTGGTTAAAAAGTGATTTTAGTCTCTCTTTAGTTTTGAGACTGTGTATTTTCAAATTTGGGTTGACTGCATACCAGATGAGTGGCTAGCATGGGAGTCAAGAAAGTTAACTGTATTGTGTCTGGAACCAAGCCACGTCTTTATGGTGGCTTATAAACACATCATCAGTCTGGATGGGGCAAAATCAGCCGTCACTTGTACAGGTTCACTGTGTTCTGCATGCTGAGCAGTGTGCGAGAGCAGAGATGTTGAAATTCCTGTTCTCTCACATAGGTGTCCTTATACTACATACGAGCCTGCTCCTCTGTTGCAATCATTCACACCATGCAAAGCAAATCACGCATACATTAAACGATGGTCATTTCAGATGACAGCATGATGGTTATAAGGACTGAGAGACTTAAAATATAGACTATTTCTATTGCATCAATGCGAATTAACCTTAGAGTGCAAGCATAACCTCATGATGAGCTGTACTTATTCTATCTGTGCACCTTGACCACAAACTGACCCTCAAGTATGCAATTTGGAAATATATTTGCACAATATTAAACGTGCACTATGACATCCTGTTCTTCCTAGAATCTTTTATAAAAACATTAACATCTTCATGAACTTTAATATGCTCTGTTTTGTAAACCAAACACAGGTTTAACACAAGACATATCCTTACAGTGGGCAATCACATTAAATTTCTTTTTATTTATTTACAGAGGGAGGTAGAGAGAGAGAGAGGTCTTCCATCCGCTGGTTCACTACCCAGATGGCCACAATGGCCAGAGTTACACTGATCCGAAGCCAGGGGCCAGGAGTTCTTCTGGCTCTCCCATGTGCGTGCAGGGACCAAGGACTTGGGCCATCTTCCACTGCTTTCCCAGGCCATAGCAGAGAGCTGGATGGGAAGAGGAGCAGCTGGGACTAGAACTGGTGCCCATATGGGATGCCAGCGCTTCAGGCCAGGGCATTAACCTGTTGCGCCACAGCATTGGCCCCTACATTAAATTTCTACATGCCTACCTATAAGGGGTCTTCAAAAAGTTCTTGGAAAAAGTAAATTATGAAAAAATTATATATAGATTTCAAGAAAATTTCGGCACCAAAGTAAACTTATCTTTTGCTTATTTAATTTTCTTGCCTTTCTTTTTCACACACACACAAAATTGATGTATTTACAAGGAAGAGTGACAGAGAAGGAGACAGAGAGGCTACCCAAAACAGCCAGGGCTGGGTTAGGCTAAAGGAACCTGAAATTCTATCTGGGTCTCCCACATGGGTGGCAGGACCCAAGTACTTGGACCATCATCCACTGCCCTTCCAGGTGCATTAGCGGGAAGCTAGATTGGAGGGGAGTAGCTGGAACTCGAACAGGCTTCACAGCGTGGGATACAGAGGTTCCAAATGGTGGCTTAACTGTGGGACCACAATGCACACCCTTAAGCTTATCTTTTAATTCCACTTTCCATGATCTTCCTGAAGTACCCCCATATATATTAATTTCATGCCATCACCTATGTAACCAGCCCACCCAACACTGCTGGTTTTATTTAAACTTTCAACAGTATTTTTTAAAACAACATTAACAATTTTATTTCTCATAAAAAGTGCCTGGCTCCTACTTATTTTTTCCCCCCTGGTCCTCAGAAATATGGAAAATAGGCTTTCTTTCAAATGAAATGGATAAAAAAGGGTCATAAAAAATCTCTTTACAGCTTAACTTCTGCAATGGTTGGTCTACACCTGACTATTTCTTACACATCTCTTTCTTTGTTTAGCTCTAGTGAACTAACTTCTACCTCATCTACTTTCGAACTGATCTTACTTTATTCAAGACAAGCTTAACTCAATAGCTGCTTTCTTGTCTCCCTTATCCCCACACACCAGACATGAAATCTGTGCTTCTCTTAGGGCCCATGCATGCCTCTGTGCTACCTACACCTTCATCCCCACTGAGCATCTGAGAGAGACGCTTCCCCATCTCTCCAAGCTCCACCGCCTCCTCTCCCTCTGGCCTCCATGGGCATTTATTAAGGTTCATCGTGCTGGTGACTCATAAAGTTGTATCTTCAGCTCTGGCTTAGAATTTTCTATTTCCTACTTCTTACCTAATATGTTTGCTTAGATAACACATAACTAATACAAATTTAACACATCTAGAATCAAATTCATCGTCTATTACCAACCCTCCAGATATGTTATTAGTAAATGAGTATTTTTTCAGTTAGCAGATTCAGAGCCATGAAAATATAATGACTGCTGTCACTGGTGATTCATTTTCTGAAATATATCAACTATCCTCTACTTTCTACTGCTATTGCCATTCCTCATAATGAGGTGGATATTATCTCACATACAGCACATGACTGCGGGATATCACATATCTATCTCTACCCCTGCCAGTTCCCTTGACACTAACAATAGATGTGCCATCTGGGCGGACACTACAAGTTGGTGGCACTCAGTATTCAATCCAGGATGTTTAGACATCCTAAGGAGAGCCTTGGAAGCTAAAAGCTGCATTATTCAGAGACCCTTGCAATGAAGGTTCCAGGTGTGGGGTCACTTCCACCAAGTTGAAGCAAGGGAGACGTGAGTCATGCAAGCAGGCGGCCCTGTGCAAAAGGCCAGATCTTCTGGAAAACAAGACAGCAGAAATGCAAGTCCTCTTGTGGCAACTGGAGAACATTCTGGCAATCCAATCTAGTTGAGGTGCAACTGCTGGCCAGGGAGTGGCAGAGGTGTTTTGTTACATTACTAGGCCTACTATGCCGGCTTTGTAGGCCTAGTAACATTCAATAATTTCCTTTCAGCATAAATTGTTAACGTGGATTCTATGGTCAGTACTTAAGAATCCTAAAGTACTTCTTTAAATTACCTCCTTGGTCATATCAACCTAAGTTTGATAAACATCAGGGAAGTTCTTTTTTTTATTTTAAGATGTATTTTATTTATTTGAAAGACAGTGTTACAGAGAGAGAGAGAGAGCCACAGAGAGAGATCTTCCATCCGATGGTTCACTCCCCAGATGACCACAATGGCCAGAGCTGAGCTGATCCTAAGCCAGGAGCCAGGAGCTTCTTCTGGGTCTCCCACACTGGTGCAGGAGCCCAAGGACTTGGCCCATCTTTTACTGCTTTCCCAGGCTATAGCAGAGAGCTGGATCAGAAGTGGAGCAGCCAGGTCTCGAACCGACGCCCATTAGGGATGCCAGTGCTGCAGGAAGTTCTTGAGGTCTACACACTAACATAACTTTAAAGACTCTCATGTGACGGACCTTACCTGCTGGTACTACTTTACACCACTTTTTTTCTAAGAACCGTTCCCCATAGACTTATATTTTCCTACTACAGGGCTTCAGTTTGTACCATTTCATTCATGCCTTTCTCTCTGCTTCTGACATGAACCCTAGCTGTCTTGCAAAGCAAGACATGCCATGAAGCTCTTCTTGACCACCTGGGGCAGTGTGTTTTCTCTCTCACCTGCTACATACAGACATACAGGTAGAATACATCACGTATGTTGTCCAAGGGCACATAAAGGGTCTCCAAAAAGTTCATGAAAAACACTTACTAAAAAAAAAAAAAAAAAAAACAAGTATGAATTCCAATTTTTTTCCTCCAAAATAATCTCTTACTAACTTGTTATAACATGCCTCAACAGGATCTGGTTTGAGGCCCTAAGATAGGGAAGACATCACTTGGAAGAGAGTCTCTGTTAGAGAACCATGAATGCCTCTAAAACTGAAGCACAAACAAACATCAATATGGAGAAGCTTGGGCAGAAGAGTGAAATCACTGATGCTCTATGAAAACTCTATGGAGATGAGGGTCCGAAGAAATTTTCCACTGGATAACTAATGAGAAGTCACAAGATCATGCTGAAGAAGCAGTCCACAGTAGTATTTTATCCACATCTATCTGCTAGGAAAAAATGAATCTTTGCGTCCTGACGGAAGAGGACCTACTGTTAATAGCAGAAACAGCAGCCAACGCCACAGACCTCTCAATTCATTCAGCTTCCACATTTCTGACTGGGAAGTTCAAGTGGGGCACCCTCCCTGCTCAATGGGTGCCAGAATGGCTGCACCCAGCTCAGCTACAGACAGGAGCAGAGCTTTTGGTGGACATTTTAAATAAGTGAGACCCAGATTCTGAAGTATTTTTTCACAGCGCTGGAACAGGAGATGGAACACGGCTTGACCTTTGAGATCATGAAGATAAAGCTAAGAGTGATGGCTACGAACAGGCACAGCTGCTGCAAAGCAAAAGTAGACGATGAAGAGGAAACGGCATGGTGATCCGCTGCTGGGATGCTCGGGCACTTTGCTTGCTGACGTCCTGCAGGGCTAAAGAACACAGCATCTACCGACATTGAGTGTCTGCAGAAAGCTGGCCAGAGCTTCCGCTGAAAAGTACTTGGAACGCTCCACCAGAGTCCTTCCTTACCGCAGCAGGACGTCTGCTGATTCCTCTCATCAAGCAGGGCCAATCTGGTGAGTTGCAATGAAAGATTATGAGGCAGCCACTGTTGAGTCTTGATTTGGCTCTTTCTGTCTTCTTTTTATTTTCTAATACTGAAAAATCTTGAAAGGGTTCCTTCAGTTAGTCATGTAAAACAGACCTGCATTGGAATGGTTAAAGCCCCAGATTCTTAGTTCTTTAGGGAGGGACTAGATGAATAACTAGTAACACCGCTTCCAAATGTCTTGAATATGAGAGGGCTCATATTGAGAAAATAAAGTTTATATTTTATGTTGTATCTTTTAATTCATTTTCCATGAACTTTTTGAAGTTCTCTTATTTCTTTTTCCATATGTGGTTTTGTTTTTAATAATGCTTTCTTATATATATTCACAAGCTCTAGTACTCTAATTATCATTCTTGAAGAACCTAAATTATAACATCCCTAACAACTATAATTTACTAAGCATCTAACTTCCTGGCAAGCATTGTTGTAGACATTCTTCCTATCATCTACTCTCTGAAATGACCACATGGCAGTCTTAAAAACTCATCATATTGATGGTAAAACACATTCCAATTTGTTATATAGCTTGTCCAAGGTCATGCAGTTAGTGAAAGAAGCAAGGATTATACTCATACCTAACCTGGTCACCCAAGTTATTTTCTTTTCAGGGTTAATTGCAAAATTGGTTTCTGGACCACTTTTCATTGGCCATATTCTCTGCTATATGCTTCACAAGTGTTGTTTCATTTAATCTACTCAATGACTATATGATTTAGATATATATAATATATAATGTGATGTATATATAATATAATGTATAATATAATGTTATATATAATGTATAATATATATTTTAGGTTTAGGTATATTATATATATATACACACACACACATATTTTTAAAGATTTATTCATTTATTTAAGCAGAGTTACAGAGAGGTAGAGGCAGAGGAAGAGAGAGAGAGAAAAGTCTTCCACCCACTGGTTCACTCCCCAAATGGCCACAATGGCCAGAGCTAGGCTGATCTGAAGCCAGAAGCCAGGAATTTCCTCCGGGTCTCCCATGTGGGTGCAGGGGCCCAAGGAACTTAGGCCATCTTCTAGTGCTTTCCTAGGCCACAGCAGAGAGGCAATTGGAAGTGGTAGAACCAGGATTTGAACTGGAACCCATATGGGATGCTGGCACTGCAGGCAGTGGCTTTACCTGCTATGCTACAGTGTCAGCCCCCAGGTATATAATATATTATTATATTATATTATATTATGAATACATTTTTATATATGTATAAAATATGAAAGTCAGTGATATATTGATTTTCCATCCACTGGGCCACTCCAAATGCTTGAAACAGCCTGGGGTCTGGAAGTCACTCCAGGGCTCCCATGTGTGTGTCTTGGCCCAAGTACTTGAGCCATTACCCACTGCTTCCCAGGATGTATGTCACCAGGAAGCTGGACCTACAGCAGAGCTGCAGCACCTTCACATGGTTAAAAAATAACAAACAAGCCAAGAAACTGCAAAGTAAGAGAACTTGAGTAATGTGCCAAATTGTAGAATTGGTGTGGGGCAGTTATGGGATTTGAACCCAAAGTATTTGGCTCCAGGGCAAACAGTGGATAGAAGATCAACTACTTCTATTCTCCAAAACACAAGAGTTGGAGAGAAAAACTACTCATTGAAATGGTTCATGGACAATGTTTTATTTTTAATCCCCCCATATCCCCCCTGCCACACACACACAATGTACCTTTTCTTCATGACAAAAGACACCGAGATTACTAAGGTTACTTTAAAATCCAGTTGGCAGAAGGCTGAACCTACCAAACAACGGCAAATCTACAATGAAAATGCGGGAAAGAGAAGGACAGGAAGGGCAAGAGCAATCCTGGGAACACAACCTCAATGTATGAGAGGATGGCACCTGGCTTCTTAGTTCTGCCCGTACTAGTCCGCATATATTTTATTTAATAAAAACAATTGCTGAGTAAGTCTCTCACGGTTCTCTTAGCCTCTTTGCGGAATAAGACACTCTTCTTTGATCAATTCTTTCCGTAGCTAGCTTGTGTTAATACTCAGGATTGGGAGTTTGCTGTTATCTCTAGGCTCTTATAACACATTTTCCTGGGTAAAATCAGCACAAAAAATTTGGCAAATGCAGAGAATTACAATTCTTTTTGGAAAGCAGAGAGAACCAAACTGACTTCAAATCCTAAGTTCCAAAGCAACTGAGGGAAGGAAATCTGAGACGTCTGCCCTTTCTCAACTCAAATGCGTCACCCTTTGTGAGGCCCTTTTTGGTCCTTTCTCCATATTCTTCTGGTCATTTGGAGATCAAGGAGGTGACAAAGTGACAGCCTACAGAAAACAACAAACTCGCCCACATTCCGAGTGGGTGTGTAGACAGATGTGTTCCAGGATCAAACATTTGGTTGAATCATACAGGGTGGCTCACCCTGACTGCTGAGAGCAGTTCTGTGCAGGGCAGGTCTACACTGGGCATGGAAAAACCACCTCCCACTTCCATCTCAAACACATATCATGCTCCCATTGTCTCCATGCCTGCTTTCTAATTCCTTTTAGAAGGATTTTGTTCTATTAAAAGGCTTCATCTCAATTTGCATTTTAATTTTACATATTAGATTTCAAATTCACTGGCCAGCTAGACAAATGGGAATCCTTGGCAATGAATTTTCTTACAAACTGTGAAGCTTGCGCTTACACATTCTTTTAATTGTGATACAAATAGAAGGCACATGTTGAAAAATAACTACTTTTCATGGTATCTTGTAAGTCTCAGCAAACTACTGAGTTCATTCTCAAGAAAATGCCACAATTTTCTATAATTAAGAATAGTTTGCTGCTATTTCGGAAAGCTATTAACATTCTATTTCCTTTGAATTATAACCGTTCAAGTTATCAATAACACTGAACGGTACTGAAAAACATTTTTCATTTTTTTCTGATGAGCTAAGCACCTAAATGCTCTGGATAACCCATAACAGTTTCACAAACAGCATCTGTTATTTTTAATTGTGAAACTAATTTATTTTCACTTTATTTTAAAGAGAGGAGGGAGGGAGGAAGAGATAGAGAGAGAGAGAGAGAATGAATGAGAAGAGAATCATCCACCAGTTCACTGCTCAAATGAACACAACAGCCAGGACTGGGCCAGGATAAAGCCAGGAGCCAGATTTTACAAGCTGAGCATTCCACACGGGTGCAGGGGCCTAAGTACACACCCTACGTTGCAGGGTGTGCATTATTAGCAAGGAACTATATTGAAAGCAGAGGGCCAGGACTCCAACTGGGTCCTCCAACATGGGATGTAGGCATCATAAGCAGCAGCATGACTGCTAAACCTAATGCCCACGCAACTTGCATCCCTGAAAAGCAAAAGTTTGTACACCTTTATTTTTCTACAAATACTCTGAATTGTCAGTCTAACTGAAGCTGTAATCATTGGGTCCTTTAGTCTCACAAATCTCTCACATCTTATCTGCTCCTCGCCCGGAGTCCTACAGCAGGAGCATTAATTACTACATTTGTGTTCCGTAAACGAGCGCATAAGAATTTCTGGAACTTGCTGTTACAACAGCACTACTCAGACAAAAACGAGCACCAATTTTAAACATCTTTCTTTGTCCTCTTTTACTACCCTAAGAGAAGTCCAAACCAGAAAGGCTTTTGGAGATCATCTGGTTCATGTCTACATTGGTCCTAACCTGACAGAGGATCAGAGCACAAGAGATCTGCCTGGATCATAAATCTTTGAATCTTTTTTTTTTTTTTTTTTTTGACAGGCACAGTGGACAGTGAGAGAGAGAGACAGAGAGAAAGGTCTTCCTTTGCTGTTGGTTCACACTCCAATGGCTGCCACGGCCAGTGCACCGTGCTGATCCGAAGGCAGGAGCCAGGTGCTTCTCCTGGTCTCCCATGCAGGTGCAGGGCCCAAGCACTTGGGCCATCCTCCACTGCACTCCCTGGCCACAGCAGAGAGCTGGCCTGGAAGAGGGGCAACCGAGACAGAATCTGGCGCCCCGACAGGGACTAGAACCCGGTGTGCTGGTGCCGCAAGGTGGAGGATTAGCCTAGTGAACCACGGCGCCGGCCTGATCTGCCTGGATCATAAAGGGAGTATCTGGCTGTGCTGGGACTAAGGACTTCTATGTTCTACCAGAGTTTAATGGAAAGAAGGAAGGTTTCTGAGTCACACAGGGCTATAGTTGGATCCTAATTCCAAAATATAGGATCTCTGATCTTGTACAAATTATTCAAACTCATTCAACTTTGGGCTCATCATCTGTGAAATGAGAGAATTAATTTTTACTTTACAGAGCCAGTGTTGTGGCACAACCGGTTAAGCTGCCATCTGCAATGCTGGCATCTCAAATGGGCACTGGTTTGAGTCCTGGCTGCTCCACTTCTGATCCAGTTCCCTGCTAATGTGCCTGGGAAAGCAGTCAAAGTTATCCTAATACCTTGAGCCCTGCACCCACATGGGAGACCCGGAGGAAGCTCCGTGCTCCAGCCTTTGGCCTGGCCCAGCCCTGGCAGTTGTAGCCATTTGGGGAGTGAACCAACAGATGGAAGATCTCTTTCTCTCTCTGTGACTCTCACAAATAAATAAATCTTTAAAAAAATCTACTTTATAAACTTATGAAGATCAAAAGAGATAAGGGATGTGATATACCTGGTGAGTAATCACTGTTGAGTAGACTTTTCTTCCCCTCTTTCCAGTTCATTGCTGTTATAACTGTACCCTGCTTTATCAGGGGCAGGGTGCTGCTAGGGATACCTGAATTCCATATCAGACCACCTGAGTGCAAGTACTGGCTCTACTTCTCACTTTAGCTTTCTGCTCATGTGTACCCGGGCTCAGGTACTTGGGTTCCTGCCACTCAGTGGGAGACCAAGATTGAGTTCCAGGCTCCTGGCTTCCACCTGGCCCAGCCCCAGTTGCTGTAGGCATCTGAGGAAAGAATCAGTGAATGGAAGATCTCTCTCTCTCTCCCTTTCAAATAAACTTTTTAAAAGACATCTCTGCTTTTGACTTCTATAGGTAATCTCCAACTTGCTTTAATCGTACAAACTTTTCATTATACATAACTTGTTTTTTCAAAAAAGTATTTTTGTTTACTTGAAATGCAGAGAGAAAGTGTTTTATTTTCAATACTAATGAAAACAATTATACTTTCAGGTTTTTTTCCCCAAGTGCTTTACATTTATTTATATATTTAATTTTCACAATTATGAAGTAAGCATTATTACCACATCCAAATTTTCCTGGTTAAAATAGTTGAGTTTATAATTTTTTTCTTTTCAAATTTTTTTTTTATTTATTTGAAAAGCAGAGAGGGAAGGAGGGATGGAGGGAGGGAGGGGGAGAGAAAGGGAGAGGGAGAGGGAGAGGGAGAGGGAGAGGGAGAGGGAGAGGGAGAGGGAGAGGGAGAGGGAGAGGGAGAGGGAGAGGGAGAGGGAGAGGGAGAGGGAGAGGGAGAGGGAGAGGGAGAGGGAGAGGGAGAGGCAGGGGAAGCTCCAATTCACTGGTTCAGTCCCCAAATGCTTGCAACAGCTTGTGCTCAGGCAGAGGCCAGGATGGGTCTCCCATACAGGTAGCCAGGACTCAACTATCTGAGCCATCACCTGCTGCCTCCCAGGATGCACAGAAACAGGAAGTTGTTTATTTTTGTGCTTTCTTGCTTCAGTTATACTACTTTGTGGCTGGAATGCAAGTTAATATTTCTAATTATCAAGTACTCTGAGAAGTAAGTCTAATACTATTTTTCAGCCAGAAAACAGCAACAACAACAACAAAAACAAACAATCTAGAGTGGTAGTTACAACCAAGTTATACGGCTGCACTTAATTTTTATTTTACACCCTATCTGTTGCATGTAGTGTTGGGCATGGTCCTGGGGTCAAAAAGACATCCTTAAGAGAAGTTTCATGGAATGCTACAGTGAAGGTAGGACCAGTTTTACTAAGAACCCAAAGAACCCTCCAGCAATTATGGATTCTTCCATCAGTCTAATAAGCCAGGAAGGAGCAGGTGTTCTTAGTTACGCTGTGCGGCTGTAGATCTTGAGCCCAGGTGACTTGCAGACAGAGCCAGGCCCACACGGAGGCAGAATTCAAGTTCTGCAGTAAGAATTCCCAGTCCTGGTTCCACTAAATCACAGTCTCTCTCCCAAGAAAGTCTCCCTTGTTTATTCAGGAAACAAAAATAACACAGGGCCTTCGCTGGAAAATTTTTCTACTCTGATCTTGACTTTCCTGACAAAAAGGGAGAAGTGTTCCTTGGAAACTAAGTTCTGCATTTCAAATTCACCATACTTTTTTTTTTAATTCCTTTTCATTCTTTCTGAGATCCCTAAAACATCTCTTTTAACTTTTTTGTGAATTTAAGTTGTCTAGGAATTAAATGGACACAAACAAAATATGGTAGGAAGTAGAGTGGGAATGTATAATTTATACTTCTCACCATAGAAATTTTTACTAGATTTTAGTAATACAAGTATACATTCATGCATTCACTCACATGTAGTACAAATTAATATTACCAGCCCACTGCATAATGATGTGGCTGAAATTACAGAATTTACAAAAATAAGTATTACTGTAGCAGAATCTCAATATAACTTGTATAACTTGTCACATTCCCCTTTTGAATACTTTTTTTTTTCTTTGTTCCTGTCACACTGACTGTTTGTCATTCCAAATAAGCTGTCAGGTCAAAAAAATTCACTGCCTTCTTTGGGCCATATTTTGTGGCTGTTCTCTAAGAGTCAAACTCGAGAGATGTGACTTCTAGGTATCTATGGCTGATACCAGCATCCTGCCTCTGCTTATTATATAGAACCGCATCCTCTCTATATCTGATGTTAATATTTTCCTTGGTTTATTCAACTATTCTTACGTTATTTTGCCTATACCTTGATTTGTTTGCTTTGTTGTTGTTGTTTTGATTATACTACATTTAATACATTTATATAAGCTACATGGAAATTTCATTTAAAATGGGAAAGGAAATAAGAGTAAGAGTCAGTCTCATTGTCAGAAAAAATGTCATGGCTATTGGTCTCTGGAATTATGACCCTTATGGGCCACAGAATTCTATCATCAAAATAGGACCATAAATCATTGACATCATGCTAGACTACTCTCAAAAACTGCTCCCCAACAACACATTGCCTTGGTTGGTAGAATGCACTAAACACAACAAACCACGGACTCAATTAGCCACTTCCAGTTGTATTACCCCATGTTCACAGATGCAATTATCACATTCATACACAGTCACAAAGAAACAGACCAAAAGACTTACACAAACCCAGATTACGAAGGTCACTAAGATGATGGTAAGGAAAGCAAGTTACATGACATCTCCAGTGACGTAGTCTCAACTCCACTCTTTCAGTCAATTCCAACACACCAGTCTTATTCTACCAATGTGTGCCCATATCATAGAAACAAACTATGTCCTAAAAGAAGACTTCTTATAATGAAATTGTACAGAGAATCCCAAAGTATAAAAAAGATAAAAATAATAAATATCTAGTTACAATAAATTTAATTTTTTGGATCAAAATCCTTAATAATTCTGAAGTATATATAATAATGAGTTTTGATAAATACTAAAATTGGACAGTTATTTTTAATACTGATAGCACCATCCAATTTCTCTTGCATTTATTTATATTGATTAGAGAGCAAAAAAAAAAAAAAAAAAGTCTGAACCTACTGAAATTCAAAGTTAAAAACAGTTAAGAGTGGGGAAGGCATTAGTTAGTGGCCTCAGCCCATACTAGAAGGCCTGGGTTGAACACCCACCTCAGAATCCTGACTACAGATTCCGGGAAATGCATACCGTGAGAGGCAGTAGGTGATGGCTCATGAACTTGAGGTTCCAGCCACCCATGTGGGAGGGAAACCTGGACTGATTCCCAGCTCCTGGTTTTGTTCTCAGCACAATTCCAGCTGCTGGAGCATTTGAGAAGTGAACTTATAGACAGGAGTTCATCTTCTCTGTTTCTCTTTCTTTTTGCTTTTCAAATAAATAAACTGTGGTTTTAATATGGTAAGAAGATTTAACAAGCCATCTTTCAAATTCAGAATTTTCTTCCATTAGAATAATCCAGATGGGGTCCACGCAATGGCATAGCAGGTAAAGCCGCCATTTGCTGTGCCAACATTCCATAGGGGCACCAGTTCGAGTCCCGGCTGCTCCACTTCCAACTCAGCTCTCTGCTATTGCCTGGGAAAGCAGTAGAAGATGGCCCAAGTCATTGTGCCCCTGCACCGTCATGGGAGAACCAGAGAAGCTCCTGGCTTTGGATCAGTGCAACTCTGGCCATTGTGGCCATCTGGGGAGTGAACCAGATGTCGAAAGACCTCCTTGTCTGTCTATCTCTCTCTGCTTCTGCCTCTCAAATAAATAAATAAATCTTTAAAAAAAAATCCAGAAAAGATGGAGAAGTAAAGAAGGGCTTTAGAGAAGCTTTAAGGTGCTTAAAATATTCTATATCTTGATCTAGATGGAGGTCAAAGGGGTGCATTCATAGGTAACACTCTGCTGAGCGGTATTTTAAAGATATATACACTGTGCAGTATAAGTTTCCCATCTGAACAACAACACAATGATGCAAAGGCTTGATAAATTCTAATAGAAATGCTGCCTTCAAGTTCATTAACAACAACCTTTATCATTTATATCATTATAAATGTCAAAAACTTAGAGCCAAAATGATTTATTCAACATGACTGTGGCTGCCCACGCTAAACATTTACATGTTCCGTACAAGTGGCTGCTGGGCCGTGGGGAGGCACATGCTGCACACATGTGTGCTCTAATACGTTAATTGAGGCTGGCGCATGTGTGCTCCACTAATGTACTCAATTGTGCAATTTTATGTGAGGACATCTGTGGATGTAACTGGGAAAGGCACTAGTATGAAGTGACAACCTTTCTAGCCAATGATTTACGTAACACGAAGCAGCAACAGCTAACTTTTGTTGAGGTTTAACTACATAGCAGGCCTTGTTCTAAGTTCTTGCATTCACCCATCTCAACAATATCATGTACAGGAATTTTAAAGCAGAATTTTTAAAGCAACAATGGCTGATTCGTTCTGCCATTCCCCCTCCCTCCCCAAATAAGATAATCTGGTAGTAAAATTTAGTGCATTTATGGCCTCCCGATTTGTAAAATGTTGGTAGGAAACTGAGTGAAAAGTGATTGTGATGTAACTGCAACTTTGAAACTGAAAATCCATTAAAATGAATGTTAAACATGTCTATAAAACTCAGGCTTCTATAGTAATCATTTTAAAAAGCATCCTTGAAGCCACTTGTCTGACAGCAAATGCTTCTCACTTTACAGTTGACAAACTCCTTTGTTGGCTCACAGCAATGCTTAATAAACTGGGAGTTGTAGATGAATTTCCTGGATTAGGACTCCCTGTCTGAATAACCATCTTCCTTATGATTAGTATTTTTCACATGCAGATTTCTTCATACTTTCTGTTGTGTCTCATATTGTCATATTAAATCTTAGGTAACAGTTTAATTACTGAAACTCTAAACTGCACTCTAACACTCGATTATGTAGATGAAAGCAACTGACTATTAAAGGACCAATGTATAAACGTGAGACCTTGTACAATCCCACAATGTACACAGTCTGCTACTTAAGGTGAAGCTGTCCTTCCAGACCTGTCACCATGCATCACAATGGTGGGAGGAAACCCAAGCCTGGAATCACAGGGTTAAGTGGCCAAGCATGCTGGGTGGTTACTAGAAGTTACATTTTTAGGCTTTTCAAGGATGTTGATAAATCAGTGACTCTTTACATAATAGACTCAAGTAGCACTCAATGGCTAAGTTCGTTTTTTTTTCTGGCGAGGCATGGGGAATGTCCCATAAAGGCTGGGCAACACTTTTGAGTTTACTGCTTTGCAAGGAGGCGAGATCAGCAATTCAGGCCACCTGTGAAGACATGATTCTTTACATATGGAGTGGCCTTTTTAAAGATCACAAATACATACTTAAACACACTTATAAATGTATTTTGGTACAGGAAACATTCAACACATATGTGTGGGCTTCCTTATTTATACACAAACACATATACATGTAAATGTGTGTATGTGTATGTCACAGTTGAACCACAGCTCAGCCAAGCCTATTGTCTTGTAATATTCCATATATTTAAAGACAGCTTTGAAAATATCCTTAAGTTGCATTTCTCCAAACAAAAGTAATCTCAAAAACTTTAACTCTGGGGATTGGGTATTTAACTTACTAGTTAACACACCCACCTCCCACATCAGACTGCCTGGTTCGATTTTTTGGCTCCAACTCCTTCCAGCTTCCTGCTATTGCACACGTTGGGAGGAAGCAGTGATAGCTTAAACACTGGGCTCCTGCTTCCCAAGCGGGAGACCTGGATGTTATTCTGGGCTCCTGGCTTCACCTTCCCCCAGTCAGGCATTTGTGGAGTGGATCAGATATGGGCACACTCTCGTTCTCTCAAATTGAAAAAATAAACAAAAATTCAACATTTTAATTCTTAATTGCTGTCAGGATTTCATTTTGAATGGCATCATCTTTAATTCTTCATACTCTTTAAAGGGTGTTTTCAAAAAATTGCAAGGACCATGAAAGGGCATTTAAATTAATAGCTCCTTAACCAAGGATGTCAAAAATCTCTATGATGAGAATTACAAAACTTTAAAGAAAAAAATAGAAGGAGATACAAAAAAATGGGAAAATCTTCCATGTTCATAGATTGAAATAATCAATATCATCATCAAAATGTCCATTCTTCCAAAAGCAACTCAGCAATTCAGTGCGATACCAACCAAAATACCAAAGACATACTTCTCAGATCAGGGAAAAATGATGCTGAAATTCATGTGGAAGCACAGGAGACCTCAAATAGCTAAAACAATTTCATACAACAAAAACAAAGCCGGAGACATTAGAATACCAGTTTTCAAGACATATTACAGGGCAGTTATAAGCAAAACAGCCTGGTACTGATACAAAACCAGATGGATAAACCAATGGAACAGAATAGAAACAGCAGAAATCAATCCACACATCTTTTACAACCAACTTAGATCAAGGATATAAACCCAATTCCTGGAGTAAAGACAGTCTATTCAAAAAATGGTGCTGGGAAAACTGGATTTTCACATGCAGAAGTATGAAGCAAGACCCCTACCTTACACCTTATACAAAAAGCCACTCAACATGGATTAAAGATCTAAATCTACTACCCGACACCATCAAGTTATTAAAGAACATCGGAAAAACCCTGCAAGATATTGGCACAAAGATTTTTTGGAAAAGACCCCAGTGGAACAGGCAGTCAAAGCCAAAATTAACATTTGGGATTGCACCAAATTGAGAAGTTTCTGTAATGCAAAGGAAACAGCCAGGAAAGTGAAGAGGCAACCAACAGAATGGGAGAGAACATTTGCAAATTATACAACTGATAAAGGATTAATAACTAGAATCTACAAAGAGATCAAGAAACTCCACAACAACAAAACAACCAACCCACTTAAGAGATGGGCCAAGGACTTAAACAGACAATTTTCAAAAGAGGAAATCCAAATGGCCAACAGACACATGAAAAAATGTTCAGGATCACTAGCAATCAGGGAAATGCAAATCAAAACCACAATGAGGTTTTGCCTCACCCCAGTTAGAATGGCTCGCATACAAAAATCTACCAACAACAGATGCTGGCGAGGATGTGAGGAAAAAGGGACACTAACCCACTGTTGGTAGGAATGCAAACTGGTCAAGCCACTATGGAAGACAGTTTGGAGATTCCTCAGAAATCTGAATATAGCCCTATCATATGACCCAGCCATCCCACTCCTTGGAATTTACTCAAGGGAAATTAAAATGGCAAATAAAAGAGCTATCTGCACCTCAATGTTTATTGTAGCTCAATTCACAACAGCTAAGACATAGAATCAACCTAAATGCCCACCAAAGGAAGATTAGATAAAGAAATTATGGGATATGTACTCTACACTTGATCTTAGCTCTATAGAATACTACACAGAGTTAAAAAAAAATGAAATCTGTCACTTGCAACAAAATGAAGGAATCTAGAAAACATCATGCTGAGTGAAATAAGCCAGTCCCAAAGGGACAAATATCATATATTCTCCTTGATCTGTGACAACTAACTGAGCACCTAAAAGGAAACCTGAAGCAGTGAAACTGATACTATGAGAAGCAATGATTTGATCAGCCCTTGTCCTGACTATTAAGGAACAGCTTACTATTTTATCCTTTTTAGTATTTTCTTTTACTAATTAATACCATTGGTTGAACTCTTTACTTAACACAGAATTATTCTTAGGTGTTTAAATCCAATTGATGGACAATTCATCCCTGTTAAAAAAATAAGAGTGGGAATAAGAGAGGGAGTAGATGTACAGTTTGGCACACATTCCCTCGGACTTACCCCTAAGGGTAAAGTTAAAAACTTGCCATGGGATTCCAAATCCCATTAAGTTGGCACGTACCAATGCCATCTTTCTAAAGTGATCAGTTTAAGTTCATAATTGATCATAAAGATAGGATAAAGATATGACTTTATGACACTATCATAAAGATAGTGTCAAAGGGATCACATAAATAAGACCAAGTGTCTGCTAATAATTGATAGAATTGAAAAGGAGAGAATGATCCAACATGGGAAGCAGGATACACAGCAGACTCATAGAATGGCAGATGTCGTAAACGGCACTCTGGCCGCAGAATCAGCCCTTAAAGCATTTGGATCATCTGGCTACAAAGCCCGTGAGAGCATTTCAGGCATGGAAAGCCAAGACACTGTGGCAAAAAATGAACTACATGAAAGACCTCGGTGAGTGAGATCCCAGTGGAAAAAATAGGCCATCAAAGAAGGAGGTACCTTTCTCTGAAGCGAGGAGAGGACTTCCACTTTGATTATGGCCCTGTCTAAATAATGTTGATATCTGTGGACTCAAGAGGCTTCCATAGCCTTGGCAGCTCATGACAAGAGTACCGGGTGATTACTGACATCATAGATAAGAGTGTCAATTATTAAATCAACAACAGGAGTCACTGCGCACTTGCCCCCTATGTAGGACCTCTGTCCTTAATGTGTTGTACTTTGAGAATTAACAGTAAAACTAGTCTCCAAACAGTACTTTATACTTTGTGTTTCTGTGTGGGTGCAAACTCTTGAAATCTTTTACTTAGTATAGAGTTGATCTGCATATAAAGATAATTAAAAATGAATCTTCATGAAGAATAGGATAGGAGAGGGAATAGGAAGTGGGATGGTTTGGGGGTGAGAGGGTCGGTATGGGGGGAAGAACCACTATAACCCAAAAGCTGTACTTATGAAATTTATATTATTAAGTTTTCTATAAAAATAATCAATTAATAGCTCTATGCAGGGCTCACCTTATTTTTAGCTATCCCACAGAAATAACAGACTTTTGTTAATGTGATTGTTAATTACATTAACAAATTGATTAGACGGCTTACAACACCTTGTTCTGCACCACATTGGGTGTCTGAACCTAAATTTTCCAAGAAGTAAGATGTATATATGCATCTTTGGACTCCCACTATCTCTCACACTGAGCCAGGAGACTACTGTTTCTGCTCTGTCTCTTTATGATTGGCTTTTAAAATCAACAATGTCTGGCACGTATGAGAATCAGATTTGTTAAAAAGAAACCTGATTGGGTTTTTTTTGGCCAAATTGGAAGAGCATTTGAGATGATCTTGAATTTTATTTTTCTTCATGATAAAGAATTCTTTACCTGACCCATGCACACCATCCCAATTGGTGATTTCCATATATATACATATACACACACACACACACACACACACACACACACATATGGCACAATAAATGTGAAATATAGCAGAAATTATATAATACATGGAAAAACATTAATTTTCTTTGAATGCAAATAACTTAGAAATCACAACAATGATGCCACCTGTAGCATGTTGGAGATGGCATTCTCCACTTGTCACTTCAACAGCCTCAGTGTGGTATCTTCTATATGGCGAATGTTCCATAAGCGGTGAATGGACAGAGTTTAAGAACAGAGGAAATAGCGTGGCCGAGCGGTCTAAGGTGCTGGATTAAGAATACAGAAAATCGCTTTCAACGTTGGTCTTGGCATTATGAAGGACATCCACTCACTCCACATGAAAAGGTCGGAGTCTCTAGATGACTAAGGAATGCTGATTTGCAATTTTGACTGCATGGTCTCAGCTCTACTCCACATGAACGAATAACTGTATAGCACCCAGGTGCTACAGAAGTGTAGGAATCTGGAAAGCCCTTAACAGCCTTCATTTATCCAGATGATAAGAGATGCGGAGGTTAGAGGGCTACAAAATATTGTGGAGATAGCAAATGAAAGGCCTATTACAAGAAGAAAAGCTTGTTATTTTCTCATCAAGGTGAATCGAGACTCAACCTATGCTTTGGGTTTACAGTTTACAAATATTTATTCACTTTTGAAGTTAAAAGATCAAAGGAAGGCAGGAGGATCCCAAAGTTCAAAGGGATAACAATACAAGGATACTGTCCCAAGAAGGAAAATTAAAGACAGGAGATAAAAAGGGTTCTGGCATTTGCTGAATCTTTAATTAGTATATTTTGAATGGATATAACTTCCTGTTTGCTGCTTATATATATTATCCAGAGAAATACCACTTGAGCAAGTTTATATATTATATATACTATATAAATATATAGTATATATAAGTATATATATAAATGTATAGTATATAAAATATATAGTATATATAATATGTAATTATATATAATATCTAATCATTCTAATTAAAATTAATCTAATTTTCAATTAGAATTATTTGAACAATCCTCAGATTTTCTCCCCATTCTGGGTATATCTCTATACAAGCAGCCATCAATCCTCTGGCTGTCACTCTTACTTTTCCTATTTCCTTTAAAGCCCTATTTCTTTACCTGCATTCTCAAAATCTCAGTCCTACTCAGTTAGTATTCAGAGTTTCTCCCTATTAACTGGTTGCATTCTGGCTTATTTGTAATCATATATTCTTTCCATAACCCAACAAGATCCGAGGTACATGTAGTTTCTATTTTTATGAAACTGAATTTACTTTCAGTTTCTATTCTCCTTGAACTTTGGAAGGACAGGGCCTATTTACCCCGTGCTTCTCTCAGCCTCCCTGTCCCTCGGATGAAATCTTCCTTCATTTGCCTTTCACTGCAGGGTCTGCTTCCAAACTGGGTCCTGGGCATTTTGAATTACTTATATTCTGTTTCAAAAATTAAGCAACCACTAGAATGTCATTTAAAAAAAAAAAACAACAAAGACTGTCAATATCAAAAGGAGTTGGAGATGTGGATGACGGGAACTTTCACACACTGCTGGTGGAAAACTCTTAGGTAGTTCCTTATACACACACATCTACCACTGATCCAGAGATTCTCCTTTGTATTCACCTAGGAGACGTGAGAACATATGTCCTCAGAAGACATTCCCAGAGCCTTCCTGTAACAGTCCCAAGCTGAAACCAGCCCAAACGCTGGTCAAGAAGTGAATGCATAAACAGATTAAGTCACATCCACAAATGGAATACTCCTTAGCAATGCAACAGTATCTGTGAAGCTCCAAAACGTGTTTAATGAAAGAAGTCGGAAACAAACAATTCATAACATTATGATTCCACAAACGAAGGTCTAAAACTAATTAGTGACAGACACCAAAAAGTACCTGCTTATTAGGGGGTTAGATAGCAGCAGTGAATTTACTGGTAAGGGGCATGAGGCAAATGTTCTGCACTGTTTATAAAGACATACAACTGTTAAACCCTTTGAACTGAACCCTGAAAGTATGAGTATGTAGGTGGGCATTTGGCCTAAGAGCTAAGACGCCACTTAGGGCACCCTTGTCTTACATCAGAATGTCTGGGTCCCATTCCAGATCCAGGTCTGGCTCCCACTGGGTCTGGTCATTGAAGAGAGCTAGGGAATGAACCAGCCGATGGGAGCTCTCTTTCTGGCTCTCAAATAACTTTAAAAATGAAGTGATTTTTTCAAGGAGTATTTTATTGCATGCAAACCATTTCTGAAACACCAGAAGTAAAAAAAAAAAAAAAAACTCAGTAATTATTCTTACGTTGCTGACTCACTGTATTCCTCATCTTTCCTGAAAAATTCTACTTCTTAGTCTCCAAATCCCAATGAGGCAGGCCCTTACGGCTCTTCTGTCATCAGAGGAAACCGCCTCAGCTGCTACTCTCACTGCACTAATCAGTTCCCCCGCATGGCTCCTCCTTCTTCCTTTATTGTATTCCTTACCATTCCATTATTACCAAAGTTATTACTTGTTCCTTTAAGATACAAATCAGAAATCTTTTCCTTGGGAGACACAGTGCAGGAACGAGCTCTCTGCACAAACAGTAGAAAGAAAACTATACTGGGCATCGGCAGCTCTCCAGTTGATTAGTTTATGACACCAGCTAAGTAAGTTCACTTTCCCAACATACGATAATTCGTCTGTGGCCATATTAAGGAACACTGTGAGATATATAAATGAGAGTAAACTGATGATTATAAAGCATTATACTTGAAATACAACACTTAGGGTTACTGTTATTGATACTTGTTCCAAAGCCACAACCAGAGCCCTGGCTCAGGCCCAGGCATGCTCAAGTCTGAATTACTTCAATAACTTCCGATATATTCTTCCTGATTTGTGTTGGCAGGTGACCAATCTGTTACTCATATGCATGACTAACAATTTACCACGTAATTCCTTACAAAACACCAGTATGCACTAGATCTTGGAAAGATAAATGTCATCAGATTTAGTAAACTCCACATTTGTTTCAAGATAGCTGTCAATCTGGAAGCTTAGGTAAAAATACAGGTATATAAACACAAAGATAATGCTTGTGCTAAGACGATGTATTTTTTAAATCATTCTGATTTTCATGCCAAAGATATGATATGATATACACTTTTAATCCAGTAACTATTTTTTCTTTGAATAATTTCTAATTTTGAGGATATTCTCATACAATATCTGGTTTGCTGACTTTACTTGGATAAGGCATCACGTAAAAACTGTCCTGGGGAAAGGAGGGGTAGCCAGCACTGTGCTGTAGTAGGGTAAACCTTAGCCTGTGGTGCTGGCATCCCATATGGGCACTGGTAAATGTCCTGGCCACTCCACTTCTGATTCAGCTCCCTGTTAATGGCTTGGGAAACCAGCGGAAGATGGCCCAAGTGCTTGGGCCCCCACATCCAAGTGGGAGACCTTGAGGAAGCTCCTGGCTCCTGGATTTGGAACAGCTCTGGCCATTGCAGCCATCTGGGGAGTGAACCAGCAGATGGAAGACCTCTCTCTCTCTCTCTCTCTCTCTCTCTCTCTGCCTCTCTACCTATCTATAGCTTGCCTCTCAAATAAACAAAACATTAAAAAAAAGGTATGGCTTTGAAACAGGGTTTACATCTCACTAATAAAAATTAAAACAAAACCAAAAAACTATTCTGGGGCTAGCATTGTGGCATGAAGGGTTAAGCCACTGCCTGTGACACCAACATCCCATACAGGTGCCAGTTCACGTTCTGCCTGTCCCACTTCAGATCCAGTTCCTTGCAAATGGCCTGGGAAAGCAGTGGAGGATGGTTCAAGTGCTCAGTTCTCTGCCACCCATGTGGAAGATCTGGATGAATCTCTTGGCTCCTGGCTTTGCCTTGGCTCAGCGTGGGCCTTTATAGCCACTCGGGGAGTGAACCAGCAGATGGAAGATCTCGCTCTATCTCTCCCCTACTCCCTCTGTAACTGACTTCCAAAATAATAAATGAATCTTTTGAAAAACATTGTCATAAAAATATTTTAGCTCACAATGTAATTGACCCAATACAAGATGTCAAGAAGATATTTTGACTTCTTGACTGTAACAGTAATTTGTCTTTTCTAATCAACTTTCTTATTTGTATTTTCCTGTTATATATTAGGAGAAATTTCTCTAAATGTGCAATTTAAAATCCATTAAAAAATGAATACTTCAACTAAAACAATCAATGTCACATTCTCTGTCTCTTGTGGTAGTGCTTACATATACAAAACAAAAGAAGAGAATGGATGCAGAATTGAAGACCAAAACACTTTACAATGAAAGGTTATGAAATTTTAGTTTAAAGGTTTTATTTCCAATTATCTCAATAACAGTTTAGATTCTATGTTTTATTCGTGTTTTGTCACTAGTAGAGCCCTCAGAAATCAAGGGGGAAAAGGCACAATAGCTAATTATCTTTTTTGTCATTTTGTACATCATAGGAGGTTAATGAATGTTAATTTGCATTTACAGACTGACTATAAGTACATCTCACAGATGTAGCTTATTTGGCCACAATGAGGCCCTTCTCAAGCCCTGAATTTTCGTGTTGCCACTCCATTATACTTGCCAAAGCAAACATTTCTTAGAGCATATACCTGGGAGAAAAGGACTTACACTTTGAAATCAAGACACAATAAATGCTATTATCAACTTAAAATATACATCAAGTCAGATTAAGAATAATAATATAGGATAAACATCAGAACCCTAGCAATTTTATGAGATCATTACTAAATTTTGCTAAAATTTGGGTAATTAGAAAAATGGATAAATTATTCCTTCTCTTTAAATATGTGAATTCACTTGAATTGTTCCCATAAACAGTAAATATCAGCACATCAGTCATCATTCTCATTAAGTCTTCATCTCCATGGCAGAAATAGAGCCCTTCACCCCACTGACGCTTGGCTTGGTCATGTGACTTCACTCAAATGATAAAGAAAAACCCAGGGACCAGCACTGTGGTGTAGCAGGTAAAGCCACTGCCTGCGATACCGGCATTCAATGTGGGTGCAAATTCAAGTCCTGGCTGCTCCATTTCCAATCCATCTCCCTGCTAATGTGCCTGGGAAAGCAGCAGAAGATGGGCCAAGTACTTGGGCCCACGTACCCATGTGGGAGACCTAAAAAAAGCCCAGCTCTGGTCGTTGCAGCCACTTGAGCAATGAACCAGTGGATGGAAGATCTCTCTCGCTCACTCTCTTTCTCTAACTCTTTCAAATAAATAAATCTTTAAAAACAAAGATCCAGAATTTTATCCAGAAATGGCAATAGTCTTAGTCTAATATTAAAAATTACGTTCATAAAATGTTTTCCTAAAAATACCTAATGACTTTTCAATTAAAGGTAAACAGCCATTTTTATAGGTTAGGTTTATTTTCCCATAAATAGAGATAAAATACTATTGGTATGAGATGGGTTTAGCAGAATTTACTTTTTAAATTAAAGTTTGGTGCTCTTTTCCCTCATACCAGTAATTTTGCAGAAGACTAATTCAGAGTATTCTCAAAATGTCTTGGAATGTTTAATAGACCTGACTGTACCTGGCGTGGGATTTAATTTTTAGGGGAAACCATGCTAATGGAAGCACTGGATTCCAAATGACTAATGACTCTTAGATGCATGAGTGTGAGACAGATGGCAAAATATCATCAGAGGTGACCGTCTGAAATGTCAGCCTGGCAAGATTCACTCTGATGCAAGCTATCTTTTCCTATCTAAATCAGATTTTTCCACGTAGCAGTCTTTCCCTGAAAACATATCCTTCAACGTTTTACTCTCATTTGATTCATGTAAGTAAATGTATTAAATGAGATCCCAGTATGTGGCCGAGTGATATAAAGCAAGGAGAAATACTGATACAATGGCTACAATTCACAGACAGGAATAAGAAGAGAGAGTCCACAGCACGAGATGAGAAACAAGAGACTCTATCCTGGTGAACTGGGTTAATTTCAAATATGTAACTGTACGGTTTCCAATCACGTGTACTCTGTATGAATAAATGAAATAGGGATGAATGGTTCTGGGGACTTGCAGTGAAAGTTATTAATATTTCAACATTATCACTGAGTATTTATTGACACACATCAAAAATGCATAGGAAATGACTTCCTACACTCACTACTTATACCCATTAAGAATGGATGTATTTGATAAATATAAATGGTGTATGTATATTTACAATGTGATTACAGGTAAAAGATCTATCAAGAAAAACCTATGTGAATATCTCATATGGAGAAGTATGTCAAATATTTGAAAGTGAATTGATATGCAATTACTATGGAGTAAACTATATAAACACATGAAAAATCAATAATCTGACATTCTGAATTCCTAGAGATCAGTAAGACTGTTTTTTAAATTGAAACATAATTTAAAAGTAGTAAAAGTAACTAGCCACCATCAAATAAAGTGGCACATCAACTCTAGCCAGGATGTAATTTTGGAATTTCCTATTTAAAAAAACAAAAACATTGTGTTTAAAAAGTTTAATTTCTATCCATCTTTAAATGGATCACCAAGAAGTAAAGCAGTCCCACTATAATGAGGCATAGGAGTTTAAAACATAAGTCAGGCCGGCGCTGTGGCTCAATAGGCTAATCCTCCGCCTGCGGCGCCAGCACACCAGGTTCTAGTCCTGGTGGGGGCGCCGGATTCTGTCCCGGTTGCCCCTCTTCCAGGCCAGCTCTCTGCTGTGGCCCGGGAAGGCAGTGGAGGATGGCCCAAGTGCTTGGGCCCTGCACCCCATGGGAGACCAGGAGAAGCACCTGGTTACTGCTTTAGGATCAGCGTGGTGCGCCGGGTGCAGTGGCCACTGGAGGGTGAACCAACAGCAAAGGAAGACCTTTTTCTCTGTCTCTCTCTCACTGTCTACTCTGCCTGTCAAAAAAAACACAAAAAACATAAGTCAACATTCTGTTAACCCTTTTCAAGTGGTTAAGGAGGCTGAAAAAGTATCTATTTATAACTATGTCAGAATATATTCAATTCAGTTGAGGGAGGGGCCAAATTGGTTATTTTGTATTGTGTTAGTTTAAGCGGCTGCATAGGACATCCATGGAACATATCAGGCCCTGGCCCCTCTACTTCAGACTCAGCTTCCTCTTAGTTTCCTGGGACACAGAAGACAATTGATCAAGTGCATGGGAGATTTGGATGGACCTTCTGCCTCGTGGTCACAGCCATTTGGCGTGGGAACCAGCAGATGGAATTCTATTTGAGTGTGTGTGTGTGTGTGTATCTCAGTCTGTCATTCTGCCTTTCAAGTAGATAGAAATAAACACTAAGAAAAATAAAATGCTAGCCATAGAGAGAAGAGATACAAATCCCTCTCAGAATAGTATCATCTGTGTAGCATGATACTTTTTTATGATCAAATGATTCTGCATGCAAAGTTGTGAGGTTAAGCTGTTACTTGAAATTAAAATTTGCATAATTTTTAGTGAAAAAAGTATTTAATGCCTAGTAGAAGATAAATAATAAACACAACATTTCCCAGGAGAGTAGATACTTTTGACTCAACAGGGGAAGTTTTAAGCATTCTTGAGCAAAATAACATGTGCTTGAGAAAATCACTTTGAAATAACTGATTGAAACACAAGTTGTTGCAACTCCAACATTCAAATTAATGGGGAAATACTTTATATATTTTTTTACATGATGACATATATACCTAAGCAAATTTCAACAACTCATGCCAAAAAGAAGTACAAAGCAAACACATACTTTGAAAGAAAAAAATAGTTTTGCGTACTTTTTAGGGGGTTTGGGGATCTAAATAACCATTTGTGGATTCCCTTTCAAAAAAGCAAATTTTTACAGCAGCACAGAGTGGCAAGCATGAGTAAATGAAGCGATCTAGTCCTAGCTCCCTCTCCTAGGGATGTGATGCCAGAATACTTAGTGGGTCTCTATGGTGCTCAGTTTCTTCTATAAAATTTAGGAACCATAACTAATGCTCTCCAGTTAGTAATTGTTCATTTATTCATTCCTGAATGACCTGAAACGCACCTGCCCTATTCCTCTTCCTGGAACCACTTTCCTTTACCTATCCAAGTTCTTTGATCTCACGCCTCCTTATAATTCTCCTGAAAATGTAACCTTCTGAGTGTCTGCATGCCTTGCATGAAATAGCATACCCTGGCTACTACCTGCACATGGCCTAGGTCCTATATCCCCCTTGATTTACCTGTGTAACGTGCCTTCCTCAGAGATACAATGACATGCCTACTGTCTGTCTCCTCCTACCCTATCCACTGGAACATAAGCACTAGTGTTGAAACCAGTTTCAGATCAGGTATTGTGCTAGCTCGGAGATAAAAAGAGTTCAGGACACGTTATCTGCCCTCTGCGTAGATAACATATAGGTAGGATACTTATGCTATATACAATAAGCTTCACATCGCAAATATCTGTGTCCAATTATGGAGACTGTGGACACCTAGGTAATGCTATTCATACCCACCATGATGTAAACGGCACCTTTGGGATGTACAGTGCTCAACCTGCCAAACCACGCCCAGCTTCCCTGAGACAGGTATGTGCAAAACACAAAGCTGATCTTAAAACCCATCAGGATCTGCCCATTGTCCACAGAACAAATTCATCCCTGCTCATCAGGTCCCAACCTCTCTCTGCAAGCAGCTTCATCTCTCACCTCTCTTTCTCACTCACTTGTGAACCCCTGTCGCATCTCAAGGCTCTTATCCATTCCAGTCTGAGTTATGTCTTGCCCATCTCTGCTCTAGTAATTTATCTCAAATACTTTTGTGTGGGCTGCTGGTGGCCAGGAATCAGTCATTCACATTGTATTCCCAGCATGCAACACAGGGTTGAATGAATAAATTAACAGATTGCCGCATGAACAACACGACTTAATTTATTAATTCATGAAACAGTTCCAAATGATTAGCCAAACTTCATTATACTTTTCTTTTTAAAAAAGGGCCCAACACTGTCCAATGAAAGCAGTTAAAAGGGGTAATGTATACACACATGGTCTCTACCATGCTCTTAAATAACTGAGCTTGTGAAGTGATCACTATTTTTTTTTTTTTGACAGGCAGAGTGGACAGTGAGAGAGACAGAGAGAAAGGTCTTCCTTTGCCGTTGGTTCACCCTCCAATGGCCGCCGCGGTCAGCGCACTGCGGCCGGCGCACCGTGCTGATCCGATGGCAGGAGCCAGGTGCTTCTCCTGGTCTCTTGGGCTGCATGGCCCAAGTACTTGGGCCATCCTCCACTGCACTCCCGGGCCACAGCAGAGAGCTGGTCTGGAAGAGGGGCAACCGGGACAGAATCCGGCGCCCCGACCGGGACTAGAACCCGGTGTGCCGGCGCCACGAGGAGGAGGATTAGCCTAGTGAGCTGCGGCGCCGGCGTGATCACTATTTTTAATTTTTTAAGACTTCAAAGACTACTGGGCTGATGAAGGCCAAACACACACTTTGCGTTTCATCCGCAATCATTTACAGTAAATCAGAGCTTTTCCTTGACTTCCTTCAAAAGACGAACCGAACCGCATTCATCTCACCAGCGGATGAGTGCTCCTCTGATCTACCTATCAGCAGTGCCACACCAGGCATGACACTGTGTCACTATTACAATCAAACTGCCACCCAGCATCCAACGCAAAAGTCATTTCTTAGAAGAAATGCCCATGTAGCACAGCTGAGGTGCAAATACAATGTTTATCAAATTTTGAAATATTTGTCCTGCAAACTGATAGGAACTATTTACTATCACAGTATTAAATATTTTGTGATTGTTTTAAAGTTTAAGTGAGGATGCACATCTTTTCATTTGATTATTACTTATGGCCCTTCCCATTTTCCTACTGACTGATGGTCTTTTCATTTTCATTTGTTGAACTTTTTATTTAGTGAAGCCATTAATCCGTCGACTCTCATATAAATTAAAAACGTCATCCCCAAACAATAAATTATTATTTTTTTTGGAAAAGGAAGAAAGAAAGAAAAAAAGTCAATTCTTTGGTAGGAGCTGAGTGGGGCTTTGAAGTTGCCCCAAACCTGTGAAGACTTATTAAATAAAAATGACACATTTGAAGGTAGCAAGAATCTGGGAAGCATCTAAGAGGAAAAACTGAAACAATTTAACACTTAAATTTTGAGAGCCAGTGCATGAGGACTCTCCGGCTTCTTGCTGGAGTGCGATCAACTCAGCTGATAGTTGACAGGTGATATGACCTGAACATTCTCCAAGTTTTCAGTCAAGAAGTGAAAAATCTGATGATGGTCTCCTGTCAATCTGCAGACAGCTGCTCTTTTTTTGGCCTGGCAGAAAGCAGTCCCTAAGAGGGACGTTCACTTCCGGTGTGATGGAATAATCAGCATATATGTCTATACTAAAAGACACCTAAAAATCACAGTTTTCCCCAGTGCTAATGTCTTTGAAAAAAGTAGCAGGAACAGTACAGTTTATCTAAAGAACACTCTAATATTTTGCATTTTATTTCCTCACATTTCAATATAAGCCTGCGATTTCGAGACACTGAATTCTTTCTGTATATTTCTGAGAAAAGGTGTCTCCCTAAAGCAGATGACCTTTAAAGTAACAGAGACTTACTTTCAGGATTAGAAGGTCTAAAGTTAGCTCACGTAAGTGGTATGCTTATTGGGGTTCCAAACTCAAAAACCTATTAACTGTGGATTGTTTCGGCACAGAGATTCAAAGCCACAGTGTAACATAGGAGCTGCTGTCAGAATGGAATGTAGGTTTGCAGTCAGACAAACTTGGATTGGAATACGAGCTCTGCAAATTGCTAGCTTTGGGGCCTCTGGGGATAGACAAAACCTCTCTGGATCTTGGTTTCTTTATCTGTAGGATAAAAGCAGCACCACAGAGCAAATGACAGGAAAAAAACTACATGAGCTTTCATAGAATCAGTGCAAAAGTGGGCTCTCAGGACTGGTTCTAGTCTTGAGCATTGTTCTCTGCTGTCCTTTAGAAGACATGAACACAATCATGCATGTGGAAAGTCAGAGAAACAGGACGAGTGGTAACTGTCCAAGAAGTTTAGAAAAGAAAAATGAAAAAGAGATCTGCCCAGGATTCCAGACTTTCTTCCATCGTCAAATGCAAGTCTCTAAATTAAGAATCATGATGCTTGAACAAGCAACAAGGGAAGTCTTGAGGAAGTGATGGGATACCTAGCTTGCTACTATTCTCTGTTCTTTCAAAGAGCTTTTAAGTGAAAAGAGGAAAAAAAATAATAAAACCACTAAAGACAAAACTACTCGTTTCCAGAAATTCATAAGTTGTTTATCTTCAAGAAAAAGGGCACTTCACGGAACCCATTTAATAAAAACAGGGGAAGGAAGTCAGTGGAGTGTTATAATTAGCTTAAATGTAATTGACAGTAAGTTCTTTAAAAAAAAAAAGTGTATCATTTTAACAGGTGCAGGTATCAGGGATGCTAGTCAAAATCAAAGTAACTAAGGTTACTCATTTATAGGGTATTGGTTTCCCTCTGAGAATTATAACCAAGATCAGATAGTGAAGACTGGTCAGAGTGAGTTAACCAGTAACCTGCATTCCCCAGTCTGAAAGCGAAGATTCTGGGAAACAAGCTCACCTTGGAGTCTTCGTGTCTTCCACCTCACCCCACTCTTGCTGCAATTATTACACGGATCCCCATTCTGTCACTTTACTTCTGATAAGGCAGAAATTCCTCTGTGGAGGGCCCTTTCCCAGATATTATTCATCTGCACTTTAGTTTGATGAAATTTAACTATATTACTTGCATTAAACCTGAGGTGATTATGAATGCTTGGAATGAGGAAGCAGAAAAGAGGGTACAGAAACTACAGGGTCTGGGTAACAAAGGCAGGCGTAACCTATACATCCTTATTTTGCCTAGGCTTAGAGTTAATCATTCTAATTTACTCTAATCATCTGCCTTTACCTCTCCTTCTCATGCTTATGTTTGACAAGTCATTGAAGGTAATGTCCCTATTTTAACATGGGGTTGGGGGGGACCACACCAAAACAAGTCAGATGTTCTATGAACTACTAGAAGGTGGCCCTGTCAGAATTACCGACGACATGATTTCTGACTTGCATGGTATCTATACAATGGAACTAAGCAAAGGGTGTGCGCCTATCCATGGGTCTCTTAGTGGCCACGTTTTCCAGTGTATCTGAATTCACTCATAACTTGATTCATGAAAAAGTAAATGCAAATGGTTGAAATGATCACTTCAAGTACTCAGTCACAAAATTCTTGACAAAACCGAGGTGGCTTTGTGTTGCGACCCTAGCCAAATGCATTTTGGCTAATGACCTCTGTACAGCAAATCAAAGGCAACATCTTCTACACTCGGGATTTTTAATAAAAGTTCATTCTAAAAGTCGATACAACATATAATACTAGATATTTTGAAATATATTAGCACATGAAGGTTTAGGCTACATAAATAGACTCAATAGAGGCATCAGCTTGAGAATGCACACTGTGATGGTTATTGCAAGAGATAAGACAGTGAACTTGAACATAGAAGACGATGGGGAAAGAGACAAAGAGCAGGAGATGGAGATATCGACCCTGTGCATTAGCATCATGTCAGAGCTGCCTGCCTCCCCCCAAGGGCTGGCATACCACAAGGCAGTTTCACCCTTCTCCACTGTCAATCTTGCTGTCTCCTGTCTCTCCTTCCTGACAGTCCACTGGTAGCCAAAGATAGAAGAAGGAAACTTTTGAGTCCTTCTTAGAAAGGGATTCTTTAGCTGAGAAGAAAAATGTGAACTAGTTGTTCAGGGTTTTTCAGAATGTGCTACCTACTTGTATTACAGGGAAAACTTTGATTGTTATCACCTTTCTACCTGCGCAACCCTTTCCCACCTAACACTTTTTTTTTTTTGGACAGGCAGAGTTAGTGAGAGAGAGAGAGAGAGAGAAAGGTCTTCCTTCCGTTGGTTCACCCCCCAAATGGCTGCTACGGCCGGCACTGTGCCGATCTGAAGCCAGGAGCCAGGTGCTTCTCCTGGTCTCCCACGTGGGGCAGGGCCCAAGCACTTGGGCCATCCTCCACTGCCTTCCTGGGCCACAGCAGAGAGCTGGACTGGAAGAGGGGCAACCGGGGCAGAATCCAGCGCCCCGACCGGGACTAGAACCCGGTGTGCTGGCGCCGCAGGCGGAGGATTAGCCTAGTGAGCCATGGCACTGGCCCCACCTAACACTTGTAGGAAGGCTCTCCTCGTACATAAAATAGATTGACAGATGTCTTCTCAAATTCTGCTTTTACATGCTAAGCTGACATTGTTCTATTCACTTAGTATTTGATGCATTAGCTTCTTGATCAGATTATACTGGAATGTGTGAGCTGTTTCTGGACAGCTATGGAGTTACAGAAGGTCAAAAGAGGAAAAAGAAACAGTGAATCAGTGACATGTAGTACAGAATGAAGGCAAGACCAAGGGGAGAGACAATTCACCTCTGCATACATTACAAGCTGACTTTGAATTCTAAAAAATTCTCTAACAAGAATGTGTTTATTCGTCTCAGAATTAAGTTTTCTCCCATATATTTTTCTAAGTTTTGAAACACATCGATATTTAAGAGGTCTCTGCAAAGCATGCTTATTTATTTATTTATTAATTTTGCCTTCTCTAACAGTATCTTAGTACTTCCGAGTGTTTACCCACATGTGCTCAGTTCTGAACAACAGTTAATTAACTATTGATGGGGCCTGGCAAGCAAGGGGTTCCCAAGTGATAGCTAAGTGTATTCTTTACTAATCATTTAATGAAAACACTGCCATGAATAATAAATCTGCATCTCCCAAGATACACTTGCAACTTTTACAATAATAATAAAGACAGCCGTATGTACTTTATACAAAATAGTGCATCTTGAAAACACATACACGGAGCAAATCAGGTAGGTTATATTGATAAAGAAGCTGCAGTTCCTGAGGTTGCCATTAAGATTTCACATTAAAAAATACTATGCGATTATAAACACATAATATTAAAAGCACAAAAAGGAGGTTCTGTTTAAGAAGCTAATATCATCATTCGATATATAAGGCCCCAATGGAGTGGGCATCATTTAGATTTTAGTCATCGTAGTACTGAACTTCAGAGTTTGATTTGAAATAAATGTACACACCTACAAACACACATCAATTATAGATGCATTATAATGATGCAAGGAAACAATGCGTTTGGGATGCCCATGAAACTTACTGCTCCTCTCAAAACTGAAACTTGTCCTTCAGTCTAGTCCCACAGCTGAGACTGTGGGCTCCTCTATCTTCAGACTCTGCTCACATAAAATCAGGGTGACTGTGTTGATGACTGAGAATCAGACAGTCACCATCAGAAATCTCGTCTCAGCAACCCCAGGGATTTCAAGCCCAGGCTGGCTCAAGTCAACACCTGCTTTTGACAAACCAAGGGACTACAACCAGTTATTTTAACAAATGAAAGGGCAAAGCGGTTTAGTAAATGCTCAAGAGTGACAACATTGCTGGTGAGTGAATGAGAACACACTCTTAGGAAAAGGCATTTTTGGAGTTGGAAGCCCTAACTTTGTCTTGTTACCCTGCATTATGGAACTTTGAGAACATTATTTATCTTCTTTGATCCGAAATCTCTTCACTTGTGAAATCAGAATGACGACACTTGCTGCACCTGCACTTCCTAGCTGTCACACTTCCACTACTACACTATCACCACGGCCATGACCACTAGGAATAATACTAAATCCATCATTAACTAAAGGCTTCTATGCCCTAAAACTTTAGGAGTTCCTTTTTATCCCTTGTATCTGTATCAAACCCTCTCAATAGTCCTGTCAGGTAAGTACTCTGGTTGTCCCACTACAGAAAAGGAAACATCTCAGAGTGGATAAGTAACTTGCCAGAGGGGCCTGAATGTGAATTTGAACCTACATCTTTCTGATTACACATTTCATTTTAGGTCCACTATGTCCTGATGACTCTAATATATCACATATATTATGTGTATACATCTAATTATGCACATATATTATGTGTATACACTTAATTATGTATACACTTAATATTATGTATACACCTAATTATGCATCACACAAATATACATATGCACATATACACATTATGTGTACATATATTATGTATCAATAGATATACTATTTATTTTATACATATACAGACATACACTTCTGATGTAAATTCTCAAATGTCATACCAATGCCTTTTTTATTTTTATTTTGTAAATTTCAAAGCTTACTGCATGGAGCAGGGTAGGCAGTTAATATACAGGAAAAACTTATTAGGTGGGAGGTTGTGAAGATAATTTTGAGTGAACTATTAATTAACAAGTATGGATGTTTGAATCCTCCTCTTCTTTGTGATTACATTTTTAAAACCACTTAGGAAGACAAATACTATAGCCATTGCTGATAGGTGAAATCTTATAAAATAAGAAGTTGAACTCATAGAAACAAAGTAGCATGGTGGCTGTCAGAGGCTAGGGTGGTGGGGGAAATGGGGACAGGCTGGTTGAAGGTACCAACTTTCAGTTATGAGAACACGTTTGAGTATCTACTAATAGCACATGGTGACTATGGAAAATAATACCATATCATACACTTGAAATTTACAGAATAGATGTTGAATGTTCTCAGACATCCATCTAGCAAGAGAATTGTATGAGGTGATGGATGTGCTAATTAACATTATGTGTATTTATATCAAATCAGCTTTAAATATGTACAACTTTGTTTTTTTTTTAATACATCAGTAAAGCTGAAAAAATACTAAAACACTCTAGAGGGGAAAAATGCACATGGACTAACATAGATTTCAGTTTGGATAAAGAGTGGACAACGGCAGAAAAGCTGCTCTTCTCAATAAGCAAGCCCTGAACTCGAACCCTTTGTTCCAGGTAAAAGGAGAAAAGTGCCCTTTAAAAAATCGTTACATAGGATTCCTATTTTTCAACATCTTCCACATGTAAGTCTTCAAAAGAGCTATTCTGTAATTTCCTATCAAAACAAGATAATGATATTGCCATATGATTTCCCTTGACTTTGTATATGAATAATAATGATGATGATGATAATTAGTGACATTCAAAAGACTTTTTTTTTTTTTCCAAAGCAAAGGAGAAGGGTGCAGGGGGAATTAGAAAAGATGAACAGAGGTCTTATATCTAATCAAAACACAAAAATTCCAGCTCTTTTAAAACACTCTGTTCCCTAGCCTAATCTTTTCCCAAGGAGGACAGGCTGAATGGAAAGATGCGGACAGGCGTGCCAGTGCGGAGCTAGAATGACATGTCTGGGGAACAGGAGATGCTGCACTTCCCATTATCCATTGATCACCTTGGCAATTCTTATTTCATCCTGAGAATGTGATACTTACTCTTGTACTGCTCTGGCTATGGAAAGGGCCGTAGATCCAGTTTCATTAACGCTATCTAAGGTCACATTTGGCAGGTCATCATCATCACTGTCACTTTTACTTTGTCTGGGAGATAGGCCTCGGGGGTCCATTTGTGCTGGGAAAAAAAGGCATATATAATGAATTAAAATTAGTGCGCAGAAAGTTAACCTTGTCCTGGACCAACATCAAGCACCGAACGTCTCTGCTGTGCATATAACACAAGTGGAATTCTCTAGACATCACAGGAAATTATTAGTGAAAGCTGTGTGTTTTATATACTGATTATCCACTGACTCCTTTCCTTGTTCATTTGATTCACACATCAGCTCTCAGCCTATATCAGTTCTCAAATATCACAGCTATGATTATAGAACAAAAACCATAAAATCCACAGTAGTGCCAAGTCCTAGGTGTTGAAACACTGATAATATACTTTCAGAGCTCCTGTTCAACCCTCTGGCTTCTCTCGCCCCATGAATTCTGCTGCCAGACTTCTGGCCATCTTACTGCTCATTACCACTCTGCCTGGAAAGTTCAAAGCATGAGGCAGAAGAGGTAGTAACGGCTGAATGCTCTCATAATAGGTTTTAAAACAACACTGACATGACTAAAATAAAGTTTCACGTATTTTTTGTGAAGTGACGTCTTGTAGTTCCTTACGGCTCTAAGTAGAGAGCTGAAGGCACAAAAATGACAGAGCTGGTAGTACTCTGAATATCTGCTAGCAAGCTCTCTGCACCTCCATCCTGACTCCATTTCTCAAAAAGTCATTTCTAGACAAGATGCTCCTCCCACCATGAACTTGCCACAGCAAGAGGCAGCCCGATGTTCTCGCCTCTGTTGACTGAACCATCAGATGCTTTAAATGAGAGGATCATTATCATCATTTAATATGTTAGCACATATTTTTTTTAAAAAATAGATTTAATCCCCATCTCTTTTGCTCTGTGAATAGTTTTAGCAACCACTGCCTAGACTTTCGATCAGCCCTCAGGTCAAACACACGCACCAATTCAATTAAAAGAGCAGCACTGGCCATACCAGGGCCTTGCTAATGGGACCCATTTCCACCTGGTTGGCTGCTCCTCAGACTGCCTCCCTGATTCCCAAACTGCCACCATTTGCAAAGGAAAACAAAATGCACTAAAAGCAAAGTTACAATGACATTTGAGTACATTTACAATTTCACTTTTTTTTTCCACATCTTTTTTGGTTACTGTGCATTATACATTACTTAGTACCACATGGAAATGCTGATATTTTATCATTTCTTACCGATAAAAGCCAACTTCTTATGATTATGATTAATACTTACAATATTGATTAAAAAAAACTATGCCTAAAGTTTCAACATATTTCTAATAAACTAGGTTAGGTAGGAACAGGTGTCTGTTAAACCTGGTGAGCACTAGGGTAATACATAATATAAAAATAAACCAAAATGTGCTGTGCACAATGGAAGTGCTTGGTAAATGCTGGGTGAATTAAAAAGATTATTAAAACAAAAAAAGCAGCAGTCTTCAACTGAGGTCAAATTTATCCTTCTGAAATATTCTGACAACATTTAAAGACATTTTGGCTTGTCATAAGGTGGAAGGGTAGGGAGTGAGTTAAGATGCTACTGGTGGGGCCAGTGCTGTGGCGTAGCAGGTAAAGCCACCACCGGCAGTGTTGGCATCCCATATGGGCACCAGTTCATGTCCCAGCTGCTCGACTTCTGATCCAGCTCTCTGCTATGGCCTGGGAAAGCAGTGGAAGATGACCCAAGTGCTTGGCCCCTGAACCCGTGTGGGAGACCCAGAAAAAGCTCCTGGCTTCAGGTTGGTGCAGCTCTGGCCATTCCAGCAGATGGAAGACCTGTGTCTCTGTCTCTCTCTAACTCTGACTTTCAAATAAATAAAACTTCTGGCCATTCCAGCAGATGGAAGACCTGTCTCTCTGTCTCTCTCTAACTCTGACTTTCAAATAAATAAAACAATCTTAAAAAAAAAAAAAAAGATGCTACTGACATCTATTGGACAGAGGTCAAGGATACTACAAAATTTTTTGCCACTACACAAGATAGTAGGTGCCCACAACAAAGAATTCACCAGTCTAAAATATCAGTCATACCCAGGTTGGGAAACTGGTTTAGAGATTTAATATTTGGGACATATAAGGTGTTTTACCTTGTGACTTTCAACTGCATAGCTATATCCTCATTTCAGTATCACTAGCAAAAAATTTAAGTCATATTTCGGGTCATCCATATTTTCTGTCCTTGTCCTCAAATAAAACAATTCCGTGTGCTGTGACTCTATACTAACAACTTATTTAAACTCAGAATTCACTTCCCCAAAGGTCAGGAATTATGAAGCAATATTCATTAAGAGCTTCTGAATGTCCCAGAGGACAAAGTCTGTTTTCCACCTGATCTCTAGGGAAGATACACCTGGAGAGAGATGCTGGACATGCTCTGCAAGTCAAAGCAACCAGATCCACCACCAACTGATGAGGGTGCTTGCCCAGCAGTCACTCCAGCAGCACTGAATTCACCCTATCGTTTAAGAGTGATTTTGACTTCAGGCAACAGAAACGGGCGCAAGCTAACTCACATCACAAGGTGGCTATATGTGTTCATTGCTTAACCACAGGGAGGCATTCTGAGAAATGCATCATCAGGCAATTTCACAGTTGTCTGAACTTCGTAGAGTATACAAGCATACTTCAAAAAAAAAAAAAAAAGCAAAATGGAATTAAAAGATAATGTGCATTTCCCATGACCTTTTTGAAACCCCCTGTACTTACAAATCTAAGATGGTTATATTACTACTACATCACTACTAGGAGCTGTAATCTTTTGGGATCACTGTTGTACCGGTAACCCATCTGGAGAGATGTTGAGTAGCTCACAGAATGGAAGCTAAAGACAAGCAGCACACAAGCAGTAGAGCGCCCAGAGCTGATGCAAGTAATCTAGCCAGGAATTCATAGATAATTTCTTTTTGGGAGAGTCTGTTCTAGAATGATTCATTTAACAGACATTCGCAACTACTCAAAGCCAGCCAAGAAAAGTGAATATCAGATGTATCTAGGCTTCCAAATCACATAGTGTATGGTGTTACATATGTCTATGAATGTCAACAATTTAACATTTAAAGCTGTTGAAACATAATGCCCTAAGATGCCTTTGCCAAAATACCAAATTAGCAAACAGCCAAAGAAAAGAGGATATTCTGGAGGTCCCAAGACAATTAGAGCTTCCACAGGTCAGTAATACAACTCAAAGAAGATGCAGGCAGTTGAGCAATAAGAAATCTGGCTTTGCAAGTTGAAGTCTAATTGTATGAAAGATTCCAAGTAACTCATCAGGGTTGGAATATCATCATCTAAATGGTTATGTTTATATCTTAATGAAAGTATAAAATATGTTAAATCTGATATCCTTTCTGATGTACTTTTCAGGAGCATCATAATTGAGGAATTCTTTCCAATATTTTCAATAAATATTATGAAATACATCTGCTACCAGCATGCTGGGAAACTCTTTTTACCCATACCTTCAGCCAAGCTGAGGAAGTAATTAGAAAGGCTTTTTAAAATCTGCATTGCTGATGAGGTCAGATGATTAGCTTATCTGCATACTTGCATAATTCCACTCTATTTTTATTAAATGTATAATAGGGCATGTACCCTAGTTAACCTCCATTAGTCTTTGAGCATCTGGACCCCTTTACAAAGGACTTTTCTCTGGGGCTCCCATTTAGAGATAATAGAAAAATTACCTGGGTACCAGATCTGAAAACGATCTATGTCTTTAAGTAGAAGAGCAGGTGATGATCTATAAATATCTGAAAACAATTTGTATTTGATATATTTCTTAAATAAAAAGGGGGATCAGGGTACTCAGTCTAGTGGATAAGATGCCCCTATCCCATATCACAGTGCCTGGGTTTGATTCCCAGTTCTGATTCCTGGACCCAGTTTCCTGCTGAAGCAGATCCTGGAAGGCAGCAAGTAAATGGCTCAACTCATTGGGTTCCTGTCATCCGTCTAGGAGACCTGAGACCTGGATTACATTCCCAGCGCCTAACTTCAGCCCAGTCCAACCCTGGTCATTGCAAGCATTTGTGGGCATGAACCAGCAGACAGGCTCTTCTCCAATCTGTCTCCTGAATAAGTCAATAAAATATGTTTTTTTTTTTAAAGATTTATTTATTTATTTGAAAGGGTGAGTTACAGAGAGGCAATAGCAAAGAGCTGGATCAGAAGTGGAGCAGCCAGGACTCACATTGGTGTCATATAGGAGGCTGGCACTGCAGGTGGCGGCTTTACCATTACACCACAGTGCCAGCCCCTAAAATATGTTCTAAAAATAAACAAAAAAGGATCTTCTAGTTTTGGGTAACTCAGCTCATTGGTAGCAGGGAAATCATTCCCTGTCTTCAAGGTCTGAATTTCACACATGTGAAACAACACCTAAGTTCAATCTATTTACTCTGACTTTCCAATATCTACCTATGGTAGACTGTTACCATAAGGATCTCTCCATTAAATCAGGTCTTCCCATATCCGTGTCCTTGTGTGGTCACTTCTCACAATGACTCTGAGTCTGGCTGCATGACTTGATGTGGCCAATGAGACATTAGCAAATGTGATACAGTCAGAGGCTAGAAGAGTATTTGCACATCGGGTTTCCTCTCTCTGTTTTTAGAATCCACTCACCATGCTAAGAAGCCTGAAAGAGCCTGCCAGAGCCATAGTACTCAGCTGGCAGCTAATCCAAACCACCAGACAGAGAAGGAAACCACATCAGCCTCACCAGCCACATTCTAGATACCAGGTAACTGTAGGCAGATGAATGAATCCAGGCAAGAACAGTATGAAAACTGCCTGGCCAAACTCATCCTAAATAAATAGTAGCTATTTTATTTTATTTTATTTTTTATTTTTTTGACAGGCAGAGTGGACAGTGAGAGAGAGAGACAGAGAGAAAGGTCTTCCTTTGCTGTTGGTTTACCCTCCAATGGCCGCCGCGGCCGGCACACCGCGCTGATCCGATGGCAGGAGCCAGGTACTTATCCTGGTCTCCCATGGGGTGCAGGGCCCAAGCACTTGGGCCATCCTCTACTGCACTCCCTGGCCACAGCAGAGAGCTGGCCTGGAAGAGGGGCAACCGGGACAGAACCGGCGCCCCGACCGGGACTAGAACCCGGTGTGTTGGCACCGCAAGGCGGAGGATTAGCCTAGTGAGCTGCGGTGCTGGCACTATATTATTTTTAAAAGATGTTTTGCATATTTTTAAAATTTTTTTTACTTATGACAGGCAGACAGAACAGACAAAGCAAGAGCTCCCTTCCTTCCTCAGATACCAGCACCTACTGGGGGTTTAGGGGATGCTGAAGTTGGCAGCTGGGAATTCCCATGTAAGTGGCAGGACTCCAACTACTTAAGTCATCAGTGCTGCTTCCCAGGGTCCACATTAGCAGTATGTTGGAGTCAGGAACTGGAGGTAGGTATTGAACCCAGATACTCCTATATGGTTTGCAGGAGCCTTAAGCACTAGGTCAAATGCTGGCCACCCTGGTTGCTATTTTAAGCTACTAAATTTTGAGCTGGCTTGTAAAGCATTGGTACATAATCAATGCACAACATTACTTTCCCAGCTCCTTCCAGAGATTCTATAGCACTGATGTGAACCAACTGCTGCTATGGCTACGGTCAGCCTAGCCCACTCATCTCTATTCTCCTCTCAAGAGACAATCTGGCCTTTACTGAAATACATCTGAGTGGAATATTAATATTGAGAAGGAAAATAAAAGCTCCACACTGCAGTCTACATTGCTTTTCAATTCAAAATATGCCAGATGAATTTACGGGGTTTTGACTTCAGTGGTCTCTTCTGTGTCTCTTTGCTGATGCTCCAGTAGGGATTTCCTATGCAAAGGGACCACTGGGTTGGTGTTACTGCCCAGGCAAGAAAAGCTCCTCTACTCCTTCTCTTGGGCTCATATTTAAAGGAGGCCCATAAGGGTGCACTCTTGCAAGTATGTGCTCAGCAAAGCACTACGTCATATCTAGCTCTCTTCAACTCACCTGAGACATTTCAAGTTTCCTGTTGTCTCCGGCCCCTCCCTCCCAAATACAGAGACCTGACTCAGACACAGCAGCACTCACAGTCTTTCACACCTCCACCCCACTCCACCTCAGCCTAGGCACTGTCAAATGATGAGATGTCTATTCCACTGGTCTTCAAGGAAGGCAAGTTTTCCCAGAAGTCACTGTATCGAATGTGCATGTACAGCAAACTCTGAACGCGCATTAAGACACACTAACATTTCTTAAGAGGACTGCCCTCCAGAAGGAGATACTGAATCCTTTCAAGGCTGCAGGGGAGGGGCCCTGGCAGATGGAAGGGGAATGAGGCAGCTGGGGAGGCCCCGGCCAGGCTCCCATCCCTCCCTCCTTCAGCCACGGACAGACTCCCTCTATCTGCAGATGCCCTCATTGTTGGTCCTGCCAAGGCTGGAATACGTCCTAGTTAGAGAAACCCTGGCTTTTCAGAGAACTGCTGCATTAAGATAGGAAGAAGAGCAATGGAGGAAATGGGGGCTGGGGCTGGGGCTGGGCTGGGGCTGAGCTGGGGAGATGGGAAAATTCAATGTTTGGAGAAGATCATGCAGGGAAAAAAACCTAAGGGGAAAATTCACAATAGCATGGTCAGTAGAGTCCTCTCCCAACACATTCTGTGTAGTAACTGTTCCAAAAACGGCATGGGAGGGGGGAGGGAGAATGTCACAGAGCTTCTGGGGGTTAAAAACACAGCTCTGGCCTCAAAGAATGTGACTTCAAGCTCTGTCGCTTCCAACCTTCTGACCCTGGACAACTGGTTTCACGCAGCTAATCCTCGGTTTCTTGCCCTACCATTGCTGTTATGAGGAATAAAGACGACAACAGATGCAAAGCATTTATTTCCTAAGCTGGTACTTAGTCGTCAACCATCATTCTATGTTTTTTAAAGTTTTTTTTTCTTTTTTAAACATTTTTATTTAAGGTATTCAAATTTCATGGATTTCATATACACAGATTCAGGAGTGGAGTGATACTTCCCACCCTTCCCTCCCTCCTGCCTGTGTTCCTACCCTTCAAGCATTCTATTTGACTCGCTACATTTACTGCTTTTCAACCATACCCTATGGAATAGTATGTCTGAGGCTCTCACCAACTCTTGGAATACTCAAATTAGGCAGCTTTGTTTGTATACACACCTAAGCTGACAGTGACTTACAGACGCAGATCACACAATGGCCACAGTATAAAAACTGTAATATCTGTTGATCCAAACATTCATTTGTATATTCAGTCAACACATATTCACTGGACACCTACGAGGGTCCAAATACTCTTTTGGGTGCTGGTTAAAGAGGAGTGGACAAGGCGGATTAAAATCCCTGCTTCCATTTCAGGGGGAGACAGAGAGTAAACAAGTACATCAGAAAACATACACTATGTTCTATGGTAAGTGCCACAGAACGAAAGGCAGCGGGGAAGCTGACGGGCTCCCGAGAGGCAGGTGGGCAATCTCTGAGATGGTAGCCAGGAAAAAACTCAAGGAGAAAAGGATGTGAAGGAGCTGAGAAGGGCTTGCTGAATGGGTTTGTTCTTGTTTGTGTTTGCGATGGAGGGGCATTCCAAGCAGAGTGCACAGGCTCTGGGGTAAGGGAGGGGAGGTGCGTGTTTTCCATGCCTGGTGACAAGCTTGAGGCTGGAGTCAACCAAGGAGAAAGGCGTGGATGAGGACAAAGAGGGAAGAGGGTGTGCAGAGGACAGAGGGCCTTTGGAGGCCTGAGTGCCGCTCTGGGTAAGAAGGGAAGCCACTGGGAGGGTACTGGGCAGAAGATGGACACGATTCCATTGTGTCACTTGTTAGGCTCTCCTGGCTCTATGAGCCTGGAGCACAGAGGCATCCAGCGCGAGACAGACATGTGGGCATCTTCAGACACAGTCATCTCACTGTTTTCTAAAATCCACACGGCCGTTTTTCTCTTTGGTAACCTTGCGCTGGCCATGCACATAGCAGTCAGTTAATTCCCAGGATTTTATTACATGCCTTGCCTACTTGTGCAACTGATATTCTGAACTCATGTGGCTTCAGACTGTCAGTCGTTCAAATACGTGGCTTATTTTTGTAGCATACCAAGACATTAGATGAGAGAAGCATTCACAAGTAAGTAAAGCCTGAATCAAGTAAGGTGAGCTGCAAGATTAGAATCGGCACCCCTGGGTCCCACTGTACTTACTGATGTTCCAACTATGCCCTGCTTCCTGTTTCCTGTACATTTGCTTCTGCTAATCAGACTTCCTGCCCCTACAGAGCAACAACTGTGCCTGTCCACAAAACTCCAATCTTGGGATTGTCATTACTGTGCAGATACTATATGCCATTTTTTCATCTCTTCCCCAATTCCTATCTACATACTCAAAAATGTAATGACTTCTGTCTACCATGATATTTAAAAAAAACCCTTATCATTCTTTTATAAATCTCAAGTGCAAGGCCAATTCTCAGTCATAAGCTGTTAGATGTCTCCATAGCTTTCAGGACTGTTAGTGGGTTATCACTCTTCATTTTCATTTCCAGCTTCTTAAAATCCTCTGCTGGCTTCAGGAAATGGGCAAACTAAGGCCCATGGGCCTTCCCACCTGCTTTGCTAAACAAAGTTTCATTCAGCCTTCTTCATTTATTTCCTATCTGGCTGCTTTAGTGCTATAACAGCAAGATTGAATAGCTGTCACTAAAATCCTGTGGCTTACCATAAAAATATTTCTGGCCCTTTAGAGAAGGCATTTGCTGATCCTGTTACCCAGCACTGATCGTTCTTGCGTCTCCTCTCTTCTCTTTCTGCACACCCTTAAATGCTGGTTCCCCTTCAGTTTTCACAGCCTGCCCTTCTCTTTTTGCATCTCTGCCTGTGGGCTTCTCAGCACGCACACACATCTCCATCCTTCCAGTGTCTATCTCAGAGGGCACGAGCACCAAATCCACGCTCAGAGCTCTCACTTCTCCCAAATCCCAGTCTCCCATTTCCCGTATCCAACTGAGGATGAGTCAGTCCACTTGCCTGTTTTAAAAAAAGAATCATTTCACACTCAAGTCCTGCTCTTTCTCCTGGATTCCGAGTTTCAATGGATGGATCCACATTTCCCTGGCCTCCCATGTTCCAAACTCTCATCCACTTCGTTTGTCTCTGTTGTTAAACCAACTGGTAATTGTTCTTGCTTTCACTCCAAAATTTCTCTGAACTCCTTTCCTTTCTTTTCCCACTGCCTGCACTGAAATTCCACCAAGTCCTACGACATCTATTTATTCCTTAAGGCCATATTTCCAGTACCTGGATGAATGCAGGCATTTCCTTAAAATATCACTTGCTTTGCATCCTTGGATGTTTCTCAGCAAACTAACATGTAAGTTACAACAGCCCTTCCACAGTCATTCTACAATTTAACATTCTACATTGTTAGGAGTCTTATGTCCAAACCCCCTTCATCCAGCCTTATTACCCATTCCATTGCACACGTAAGCTGCTGAATAAAAAATTTACCATTACTATGTCATGATTCCTTTTGAAAGAAACTTTCATTTTCAAACCAACTGCAATATAGAGTTTTTTAAAAAAAAAAAAACTCAAACTTTGTATTTTTAGGGCATTTTTACGCTTTCCATTTGGAATTACAGTTAAGCACCTTCTTAGTTTATATCCCCAATTTTCTGTCTACTCTTTGAGGTGAGAGACCATGTCAATTATCTGCTCCTGTCCACATTAAAATGTAATCTTTACTGATGAAGACGGCGATTATAAATGCAGAGCTCTGGTTAAAATGCTCCCAATAGTTCCCAGTTGGCAGAGGTTCTGTAATGTAACGATGAAAGCACCTAGTTCACATTTTAGTTTAAAAATGCATTTGGACCTATATTTTAATATTAACATGTGAGGAGAAAGTCCCAATCATTAAATTTCTCTTACACTATGAATCTCAGATAATTATACCTTTTATTTAAACAGGCCACAGATCACACAGGACTGGAAATGTATATAGTCTTTTCAGCTAATTTATATTTAACATTTATATTTAACATTTCCCTTCAGGAAATCACTTAAAGCTCTTCCACATACCTCTCATTTCTATCGCATGGGTTCATGCTTGGAAACTTAAAAATTAGTGTTTGTTGAGATTCTTAAAATAGCTACAAGGAGCTCATTTTTCTTTTTTGAAAATATTTCTTTGAAAGGCAAAGTGACAGAGAGAGAGGGAGAGACAAATAGAGAGAAAAAGAGATCTTCCATTTGCTGGTTCACTCCTCAAATGACTATAACAGCCTGGGATGGTTCAGGCCAAAGTCAGGTTTCTAGAACTCCACCTGCATCTCCCCACGTGAGTGGCAGGGGCCCAAGCACTTGGGCCAGCTTCTACTGCCTTCCCAGGCACATTAGCAGGGAGCTGGATCCAAAGCAGAGCAGTCAGGATTTAGGATGCGAATGGGCGCTAATGTGGGAGATGGGTATCATAGGTGGCAGCAGCTTAATTTGCTGTGCCACAATGTCGGCCCCTGGTCATTTTCCTAAACAGTCACTGCTAAAACTATTTTTCTTGTTTGAAAAAGCAAATGAATAGAGATTCACAATCATCTTGTGTTTCCTGGTAGTATATGATGGAGTGACTTTCAAAAGGGCCTATTTTGCCCCGTTGGTAAGTGTGGGTCTCCACTCTGCCTGGTAACCTTGCAGAGCAGCGCCAAGCCCTTGGGCTCCTAGGGTAGCACCAGTGGTGCTCATCACCTCTCCCTTTGATCAACTCATTTCAAGTGCACCAGATCCAAGCCAAGCAGCTCCGGCTGATTTATTCAACACTGAATCCACGTGTGGCAGGGAAGATTCAAAACGCTGGGTACTAAGGTCACTGGTGAGTTCATATGGGCAAGAAGGCAGCCACCAACCTGATTTCCATCTGTAGTGCTCGGGAGAAGGAGAGTCGAGGCCTGCATCTATGGCCATTTTACCCACTTCTCTTACTTTGCTTACGTGGTCTTTTTGTTCCAGCCTTGTTTTCGGGTTTGTGGACTGGGTAAAACGGACTCGTTTAAGACAAAGAGGAAGATCCATTGAAGAAGCTTAAGTACCAATAAATTGTGGCCCTCCCTCACCATAGAAACCTTAGGAATAAGAAACACTTAAACATCTATTTTGCATGCAGTTGTGCCTCTGCACCAGCTATTCTATGTACCAGAGTGGCTATGGAGATGCCTTATGAAGGAGAGGGTCTCTGCTAGGTTAAAAGTAAAAAGGGTTAAAAAGTAATGACTCGGCCGGCGCCGCGGCTCACTAGGCTAATCTTCCACCTTGCGGCGCCGGCACACCGGGTTCTAGTCCCTGTTGGGGCGCCAGATTCTGTCCCGGTTGCCCCTCTTCCAGGCCAGCTCTCTGCTGTGGCCAGGGAGTGCAGTGGTGGATGGCCCAAGTGCTTGGGCCCTGCACCCCATGGGAGACCAGGATAAGTACCTGGCTCCTGCCTTTGGATCAGCGTGGTGTGCCGGCCGCGGCAGCCATTGGAGGGTGAACCAAGGGCAAAAGAAGACCTTTCTCTCTGTCTCTGTCTCTCTCACTGTCCACTCTGCCTGCCAAAAAAAAAAAAAAAGTAATGACTCAATTCGTCCTCTTAGAATACAGACCCTTCCCATTGTTGTGGAGGGATTCTAAGACCAAAAAAATCCTCAAATTTGGGAGGGCCCCTGGCCATCACCATAGCTTTGTTGTCTTGGTTATTCCTCGCTATTTTCACTTATCACCACTTCTTCAAACCCTCGCCTGTTTTGGTTTGAGGCACAGGCACGTTTGTCCCCACACCTGCATCACATACTGCATTAAGAGTTAAATATTTCTGGTGCACAGCCTCACATCACACTTTTAAAGTTTTTTATGCAAGTTTTCTTTTCCATGTGATGAATAAACACACACAGGAGGTTTTCCACTCAACATTCTGCAAGAGCTGTTATGTGGGCCACAGGCAAACACAAAGCTCCATTGAGTTGAGTTCTACAGGTGAAAGCCTTCCTCAAAAATGGACTCCCAGTGTATGGGAGCCTAACTTGTAACTTAAAAATACAGGAACTACAGGACACAAGTAAAAAGCAGGTAATTTAGATGTTGTACCTGTGAGTGCCTGTGGTGTTGAAAGTAGTGGAATATAATTCTTCTTTAAAAGAGCAAAAGTAAATGCTAACTATTCCCTTTCCCCTGCACTGTATGGGTCTGTCCTGTCCTGGGGTGAATAACTGCTCAAAAATGACCGGAAATAGCTTTGGGACAAAAAAAAATGCAAGTACTATAGAATTTCCCTCTGTTTCAATCTTAGTCCAATAATGTGTTTATGCCATCTTCCTTTGATGAAAATCCCAAAAGCCTGTAAAATTGGATTGAAGGTGCTTCCCATATGAATTCTGTTTCATAAGCATTTAAAAGAAAGGACACAGGCAGGTATTTGGCCTGGTGGTTAAAATGCCAGTAAAGAAGTTATGTCTCTTTAGGATTGCTGGGTTCCATACCCAGCTCTGGCTTTCAATTCCAGTTTCTCACTAATGCAGACTATGGAAAGCAGCATATGATGGCTCAAGTAGTTGGGTTCCTGCCACTTATGTGGAAGACCTGGACTGAGTTCCTGGCTGTGGGCCAGCCAAGTCCTAGCTGGTATAGGCATTTGGGAAGTATTCCAGCAAATGGGAGCTCTTTCTGTCTGCCACCCTGTCTCTCAAATAAATAGGATGGTCCTGTTAGTTTCCGTCAGTCTAAAAGAAATATGTAGTCTGTGTTTTGAGGTTTTTCTGCTGCTGTTGTTAAAGACATTATCTCCATACTTTGCTAGAAAAAAAAAAACGCTTGATATAATAAAGTATCTAGTCTGAGAAAGCTGGTGAAATTCTAACTCTCTATGTAAGGAGCTATGACTCCCATGGGATTCAGGTACTGCTTTTGGGATTGGCCAGCACCCTTCCTTAAGTCCAGGACTGGCCCAGTCTCAATCATTGTGGTTATCTGGGAAGTGAACCAGCAGATGGAAGATTCTCTCTCTCTAACTCTGCCTTTCAAATAAACAATTTTTTAAACTAGAAATTAAAGGCATACTTTTAAAATTCTTAAATTCTGACAGTTCAGATATGATTTAGCTTTGACAAATGAATCAGGGAGCAATAAAGAAGACAAATCTGCACTATTTGTTTAATGCTTTTCTCATTGAAATGTTACAATGCAGGGAATAAATTCTGAAAAAGCTGATAACAGATCAACTGCTTAGTTTATACAATCTGTAAGTCTCCAAGTAGCATCACTGTCTATGACTATATATATATCTATATCTGTCCACATATCTATGTTCCTACATGTGTGAGCATTTACATAGGCATGCAAAAACAAGGGATAGCACCAAGTTCTTCTCTGAGCATGTCCTAACACACTCATGTATCATCCTTAACCTTACAACTATGTAAGATCACTCTAAATAGACTGAATGAATTTTGTTCAGTAGTGATTGGCTGAATTACTGGCCACCATTATCAATGATATGGCTGATATTCCTCATGTCTTTCTGGATAAGGGTATGGTATAAATAAATAATCTTAACAAAAAGAATTTGGGTCTGCGATGGCTCACACTTGCTATTGTTATGGATGACGTATTCCTCAATACTTACTATAACTATAAACAAACTGAAGGGCCAGCCTGCAGCATAGCAGGTAAAGCTGCCACATCCCATATGGGTGTTGGTTCAGGTTCCGGTTGCTCCACTTCTGATTCAGCTCTTTGCTATGGTCTGGGAAAGAAGAAGATGGCCAAGGTCCTTGGGGCCCTGTACCCATGTGGGAGACCTGGAAGAAGCTCCTGGCTCAGGATTGGCACAGCTCCAGCCATTGTGGCCAGTTGGGGAGTAAACCAGCAGATGGAAGACTTCTCTCGCTCTCTCTCTGCCTCTGCCCCTTGGTAACTATTTCAAATAAATAAATAAATCTTTTAAAAAAAATAGCTATAAACACTGAGCACAGCACTGCAACAGTTATCAACCATTGGATTAATAAGTAGAAGAAGTCAGCATTTTCCATTTATGTCAGATCACATAAAATTATACAGTGAAAAAACTCATGTAACTTACAGTTAAAAGGGGGTTTACTTTTAAGTATGAGGAGTTTATTATGATGATTAACATTAAAAATGATCAGAATTGGCCAAGGAAGGAAAGAAACAGGCCTATTAATAGTCATACTGGTTACATGGAGGATAATGAGACAATAAAACACATAATTGGAAGTTATACTACCTTGATTACTGACGATTATACCAATGGGCAAAATAACACCGCCAAGGAGTGCATCACCAGTTAGCATGCATTTGCTAGATGACAAATGCATTATGTTCCATTGTAACCAGGACTCAGAGAATGCAGAAAATCTACCTCATATTTTGCACCAAAACATTTTGGACAGCATACAAGGTATATTACTCTTTGATAAAGTTAATAATTAGTAAGACAGCTATACAAAAACATAGAAAAGACACTATATGAGACTCTGAAGAGAAAACAAACAAACAAACAAAAAAAACAAAAAAAAACAAAAACAAAACCACAAACCTGGAAAATGTCAAACCTTACTATGAAGCTATTTTCCATAACCAAACACAAATTTTATGGAATTTACTTTGCAATTTTGATGAAGGCATTTCTGAACATCTGCTATATAAGCCAGGATAGTTCTAAAATGTTATAATGATTATTAGCTATTGGCTAGTGCTCAGAATTTTATTGAACTCATTAATCTAAGAAAATAAATATAATTATAACAGTAATAACAAATGTTGGCTGTATTTTTCTTTTGCGGTTTTCCCTCGTGTTTTTTTTTTTTTTTCCAGAAAATAACCACTATCAGAACAAGGCAAGCCAGAACAGGCACATGTGTGTTGTCTGTCTCTTTATAACCAATTCCTTGCTCCAAAGAGCTCCAGGCAGGGAGCAGATAAGTCTAAAAATGACACACATGTCGATCTCTGAAACTCAGTGAACCACATTTTGACAAAATTTCCCTACACCTAGAAATGTTAACCTACAGCTTGGGGCTGTTGCTTTCCATGCTGCAAGATGCAAGAGAGATGAAAACACGTAATTCAGTACTATTGAGTCAATGCTTAACAATACGGGATTATTCCATGCAATTCATATAGACACACACTGTATTTTAAATATAGCTATACATGTTTAATATATCATGAATCTTAAAGCTTTAAAAATAAGTGATTTAAAAATATAATGCTAGCTAGTTTGAGGAAACACAGAGTTTGGGATATTTAATACTGACAAATTCTCGAGGTAATTAAGGCATACTTTTTTTTGGAATCAAGCCTAAGTATGGCAAAATGGCTTTGGAGTAGTTTTAAAATTCAGTTTAATTCAAGGCTTTGCCACTTTTAAGCTGTGGCCTTTCTCAGTAGAGGAACTTCCATGAATCTCAACTTTTTCATCTATAACAGGTAATCAGTGGCACCTATATGCTGTTATTATAGGGCTTAAAGATAACATATGCAAAGCACAAAGAATATACAGGCATTTAATGCAGGCTACTTATTGTTACATGATTTTAATAAATATCTTTTTAAGATTTATTACATACTTTGCTACCATTTTCAAATAGACTGACAATAATTTAACCTTTCTTTCATTACTAATGGTCATTATTTCCATAGCAATTATTACACTGTAATAAAGTCTTACCTCCAAGGACTAAAGAGCTATTTAAGCCTATTTGCTCCCATCCAGAAAGACCTTGTAATTATTCAAGTTAATTCTGAGATCTTCTTTGGCTGCCACTTTCTGCCCTTGGTGTCCCTTTAGACAAAGGAAGTTTCCTAATTTGGGCAGGGCACCATGATATGAGAATCCCAGGGAGTATCAGGCAAATGTAGACTGGCAGTGCAAAGTCAGTGGATCTGTTTTCTTTTAGTAAATAAGACTACAGAACAAAAAGTACTTCAAAATCTTTGTGACCATTGGAAATACATAAAAATCTATGGCAAAAATATTTTTAGTGAGCTGAATTAGACAAATACAGACTGAGAAATATTCCTTTCTCCTGTTTTTCCTTTCCCATTTTTATTTGTATTTTCTGAGCCTAGCCACAAAACCATATGCATGAAGAACCTAACAGATTCAGAAAGGCGGGGGATCTCGGGCTCTTTCCTGTAGGTAATTTACGGTACACATCAGGCACGCAACACACATTTCATATCAAATGCAATGTGCACCTGAGAAGACACCACACTCCGCATTTCAGTAAAGCGACACATTCTTCTTTCTCGCTGTACCCTTCATTCTCTGCCCTCACTGGTCACTCTTTTCCTGATCTGGAACCCTCTTCCTCACTCTGGAAGCAAAACCTTATGATTTGTCAACTTCTATCTTAAGTGCTACCTGGTGTACCTTCATGATAACGTGTGGCTTCCTCCAGAGCCTAGTTCATGCTCCCCAGAGATTCACAGCCTGGGGCTCCAGAAGGCCTCCTCTGTTTAAAGATCTGGGTGTTTATAGAGGATGGACTTAAAACATGACTTCTGACAAAGGCCACACTGGAGAGGATTACAGGAGCCCTTGGATTTAGCATAGAACAGACAAAATGCAATGGAGAAATGGATAATTCCTTCTAAACATGGAAGATTTAAAACAACTCAGACAAAGCTACTTTAGATTTGTGCATGAGTTTACTTTATACACCTTTAAGGTTAGATATCTGAGGTTGGAAACCCTACTTTCCTTTTATGGATGCAATGAATGCCACCCCCCCCATGGCAAATACATCATTTACCCTTTCTATTCAACCGCATTGTGCAAATGAAAGCAGCACTTTCTCTTTCAGGTTTGTTACGTGAAATTTATGCTTTTAAAATACATTGCAAACACCAAAAACTGATTGTACTCTTATCAGCTTTTAAATCAAAACAGGCTGCTATCTGGTAAGGACAGGAGAACTGGTCGATTTATTTCATAAAACTTTATGTACAAAGAGACGGTGTCTATGAACTTAATGGAGAGAATATAGAGTCTGGAGGGGTAATCTTTATTGCAATTTATAGTGGGATTATCCATACTCCACAGTTTTCAGATTTTATGGCACTGTGATGCCGACACAGTTAACTGCGGTGGGGGTAGGAGGCATAATTTGTTTCATCCTGACTGGGCAATGAATCGGCATTGCTAGTACATAAGAAACCTAGCAGATTCTATTAATTGCCTGGGTCCAATCAAAGCCATTACTTGTCCAACATGCACAGGTAAAATATTTTGCCTGAGATTAAAAGAATAAATAAGAACTAAAAATTTCACATAGTAATATCTTTCCAGTAAGTCTATATGGAAGGGGCCAATGCTGTGGTGTAGTAGGTTAAGCCTCTGCCTGCAGTGCAGCCATCCTATATGGGCGTCAGTTCGTGTCCCAGCTGCTCCTCTTCTGATCCAGCTCTCTGCTATATCCTGGGAAAGCAGCGGAAGGTGGCCCAAGTGCTTGGACCCCTGCACCTGCATGGGAGACCTGGAAGAAGCTCCTGGCTCCTGGCTTCAGATTGGCCCAGTTTTGGCCATTACAGCCCTTTGGGGAGTCAATCAACAGATGAAGGACCTTTCTGTCTCTCCCTCTCCCTGTAACTCTACCCCTCAAAAAAATAAATACAATCTCTAAAACAAAATATAGTCTATAGTCCATTATACTTCTTTTTTTTAAAACTGTTGACCGTGAGTTACTAATTGATGTTAAGGTTCACCAAGTGGAAATAATGCACAATTCAACATGGCCGCAGCGTTTTGCTACCTGAGGCTGGCTTTTAAGAAGTTGTTTCCAAAACTGCCACGGCTGGGAATGGGGGATATCCCTGTCATATAAATGGTCCATACACCATTTGTTGGACAAATGAACTGATTATTAGATGGAATAAAAGATGGTAAAGCCACCTGGTCACAAAAAGCAGTTGGCCATAAGAATATTTCTCACCCACGGGAGTTCAACTCCAGAAACAGTTAAGACCTAAATCATTTCACACATCTATAATGTGCCAACAAACACCCTTCTCTAACATCAATTACTATGAAGTAAAACAAACTTGGGAAATGACAGAAATGATATTCAGTCAAGGACACCAGGGAACTACAGAAAATGGCAAGAGCAGTGAGGCTCTGAGGATGCTTCCAATCATTTCTGTAAACACAAATTTTTATTTTGCATAAAGCACTGTGTGTGAAAGAGAGAGAGAGAGAGAGAGAGAGAGAGAGAGAGAGGAGGGAGGCAGGGAGGGAGGGAGAGAGAGAAATGCCTTATATTTGGGCATGTACCTTCCCAGAAAAGAAGGTATCTGAACCAGCTCTTTGTCAGAGAAAGAAAAGGCTGCCTTTTTGTTTCTACATGCCCAAAGGTCATGTCACCATAATAAATCGTGCTCATGTTTGGGACCTCAGACATATTTGGTGGCATGGCAACAGACTGGTGGAGGGGTAGCAGGAGCCAAATTGTGATGATGTAAGGAGCATCTTGCTGTTTATTACTTTATATTGTGGTGTCTTCTAGGTTACACGATGGAAGATTCCTCTTATAAAGAGCATTTAGAACTACAGAGCGATGCTAGTCATCGCATTTGTAAGCATCTCACATGAAACACTGTACCTATGGTAGGCTACAGAAACTCATCTCTTCATCCATCTCTTTATCTGGAAAATATTTATGATGGATTTACTCATGTCAAGTAAAACACTGGGAAAATAGAAGCTAATGGGGCTTATATGGTATGTGTGTGGAGCTTAAGTTTTAGTGAAGGATTTTGGGAGACCCTCTCATATATTTCATCCTAGGAATAAGTTTTTATAACAATAAAAACCACATTACATAACCAGGTACAAATATCAGTAGAGGAGCTTATTCTTATTATCAGCCAACCATTCCTGCTGGATCTTTCTCTCCCCAGGAAAATAAGAAACTCACGGACCACAGGGCTATCTTTTAAATTCCATTTTACTGAATTCCTAAGCCCCATGCTATTGGGAAGGCAGTTAGTGGTATATTTTCCATGGGTATTCTCAGTTCACCCAGTTTTATCAAAATCTCCAGGGCCACTGTTGTGGTGTAGTGGGTTAAGCCATCGCCTGTAACACCAGCAACCTATATGAGCACCAGTTAGAGTCCTGGCTTGTTTCACTTCTAATTCTGCTCTCTGCTAATTCACCAGGGAGGGCAGAGGAAGATGGCACCCTGACACCCAAGTGGAAGACTCAGATGGAGGTCCAGGCTTCTTTCTGTCTTTGGCTTTGCGCAGCCTTGGCTGTTGTAGCCATTTGGGGACTGAACCAGCGGAAGGAAGGTTCTCTCTCTCTCTCTCTCCCCCTATTCCCTCACTTTCTCTGTATCACTGTATTTCTGTTAAAATAAATAGGCTAAATGTTTAAAAACAAACAAAAAAAAACCCTTAATCTGTCATTCTGAATTCCTGTTGATCCAAGATATCACTATTTTAATTTTACTTTTTCTACACAACATTGCAGGACACTGGTTTCCTTTCTCGGTGGGTTGAACTCTTAGAAAAACTTGCAAATAGCACACCAGTTGGCATACATATACTTCCATTTAGCCAACAGTTTGAAAAAACAAAAGAGCTAAGCAGACATTCAAGGGAAGTAACACTTTATTGCTACTACACAGTCAACACACAGAGGTACAGAATGGAAAATGGGATGAGTGAGCAGAAGTTAGGCATTTTCTTTCTGACCCAAATTAAACATAGTCTTCAAAAAAAGAAGTATGTGACATAATAAAACTCTACAAGCAAAGTAGATAAATGCGGCTTTGAGTTTTACTTAAAAGGGACAAATTTACTGCATCCCCATATAGACCTAAGTTGCTTGGAAAACTGATTATAGAGTTCCCCTGAGTCTTTCAGTTCATACTGTTCTAAAATTCTACCACGAGATGGCAGTACAAAGACTGTCATTTTCTATACAGCCCTCAGTTCCACAATACAGGACTTTCAGGGCAGGTTATCTGGTTAGTCATGGGAGAGAGAGAAAAAAAAATCAAAAACCCAGAAAAAGGTTAAAAATGGTAAAGGGTAGAATGAAATCGAAAATGACAACTGAAAAAAGAGAGGGAAATGCAAGGAAGACAGGGAGTGTGGTGAGTACTTTGAGAGGGAGGTGCAGAAACGGGGTAGGGAGTATGGTGCAGTAGGTGACTCCACCAGGCGGGACACCTGCATCCCCTCTCAGAGAGCCAGTTTGTGCCTCCACTGCTCTGCTTCTGATCCAGCTCCCTGATAATGTGCCTGAGAAGGCAACGGCTGATAGCCCAAGTGTTGGGCCCTGAACACTCATGTGGGAGACCCACATGGGAGCTCTGGGTGCCTTGCCTAACCCTAGCTTTCGCAGCCATTAGAGGAGTGAATCAGCAGATTGAAGATTCTCTCTCTCTGACTTTTAAATAAATAAATAGCCGGCACCGCGGCTCACTAGGCTAATCCTCCGCCTAGCGGCGCCGGCACACCGGGTTCTAGTCCCGGTCGGGGCGCCGGATTCTGTCCCGCTTGCCCCTCTTCCAGTCCAGCTCTCTGCTGTGGCCAGGGAGTGCAGTGGAGGATGGCCCAGGTGCTTGGGCCCTGCACCCCATGGGAGACCAGGAAAAGCACCTGGCTCCTGCCATCGGATCAGTGCGGTGCGCCGGCTGCAGCACGCCGGCCGCGGTGGCCATTGGAGGGTGAACCAACGGCAAAGGAAGACCTTTCTCTCTGTCTCTCTCTCTCTCTCTCTCACTGTCCACTCTGCCTGTAAATAAATAAATAAATAAATAAATAAATAAAGGATTATAAAAGAAAGAAGAGGTGAAGAGAAAGGGGGCTGAACTAAAAGTGTTCCAGCAGGATCTCTTCCAAATTTCTAGACAGGAAACACAGTAAGAAATATTTTAGCATGGCCCAGTAAACACACACACACACACACACACACACACACACACACATTTTACAAGTACGTAAACAGGTGGGTCAATGAATAAAAGTTTCATGAAATACTTATTTGGGTGATATTCTCAAGATGTTTCTTAATCTACTTCATTCTACAGTCCATTTTTTTTTTCTTTAAAACCATTTGTTGGACATTGAATTGATTATTAGATGCAATAAAAGATGGTAAAACCATCAGGTCACAAAAAGCAGTTGGCCAATGGTCAAAATAGCATTTCTCTTCACACACAGGTAGGTGGCTGAATCAAGAATTGAGTATGTGATTGTTACTCTGTAAATTCCTAGCTCTTCTTCTTTTTTAAAGATTTACTTTATTTATTTGAAGGGAAGTTATGAAGAGAGACAGAGGGACACAGATAGAGAGATCTTCCATCTGATGGTTCATTCCCCAAATGGCCAGGGCTGGGCCAGATCAAAGCCAGGAGCCAGGAATTTCTTCCATATCTCCCACAAGGGTGCAGGGACCCAAGCACTTGGACCATTTTTCACTTCTTTCCCAGGTGCGTTAGCAGGGAGCTGGATCAGAAGTGGAGCAGCCAGAACACAAACATCCATATGAGATGCCAGTGCTGGAGACAGCAGCTTTACCCACTGAACCACTGTACTGCCCCCACTAGTTCTTTTACTGATTAGCTACAAGAACAAATATCAGCTTTTTCCTAAAGAATACAAGGCAGAGTACCAGTCAACCAATTCTCGATTAACAGTGGAAAACAGCATGAAAGAGCTGAGAAAATAATAATATAATTTGGAAAAGCAAAAGAATCATTAAGGGAGAAAAAAATGGAATAGAAACCACAGCCGTAGGGCTGGCGCTGTGGCATAGTAGGCTAAGCCTCTACCTGCAGCATTGGCATCCTATATGGGCGCTGGATCCTGTCCCGGCTGCTTCTCTTCTGATCCAGTTCCCTGTTTATGGCCTGGGAAAGCTGTAGATGATGGTTCAAGGGCTTGGGCCCCTGCAGCCACGTAAGAGATCCAGAAAAAGCTTCTGGCTCCTGGCTCTGGGCTTCGGATCAGCCCAGCTCTGGCCATTGCAGATGTTTGGGGAGTTAACCGGCAGATGGAAGACCTTTCCCTCTGTCTTTTCCTGTCTGTAGCTCTACCTCTCAAATAAATAAAATCTTACCACAGCCACAGAGTTGTAAATTATCAAAAAGCCAATTTAAAATAGTGCTGGTAATGATTCTAAAACCAAGCTTCCCTCTTGGATCTTATATCATTCCTTCTTTATTTGTTCTTAGTAGGTCTTAGAAGCAATTAAGTGTTTATTTGCTAAATATTTTTACAAGTATGTTAGTTGCAATGAGGACAGAAGTTCAATTATCATCCTGACTCCATAAATGCTTCTCAAATGTAAAATAAGAATTCGCTTGCAGCATACCAGTAACTACACAATGTGAAATTAGAAATATTATGTTTAAGAATATTCTACTAGGAGAGGAAAACTTTGCTTTTTTTACAAAATGAAACTATTCACAAAACAGATATTATATATCAAAGCCCAACATGTATTGGTAAGTGGTACTAAATATTACTAGAGACAACTTTTCAGGTGTCATGAAAAATGGATATGAAGACTACACTAGAATACTACATTAATAAAGTAAGACAATTAAGCATAAATTTATATAAACATAAATTAGGTCTTTTATGGTAGGAGAAACCTATCCTCAAAACATAAATGGTATCTGGGTTATTTCATTTAGGACATATTGAAGTCACTGTATAACAGAATGAACACAAAGCACATTTTGTTAACCTCCAGTTTTAGGTACTTCCCATACAAACAGCTTTGTCTCTTGTTTGTATCTGGAGTCCCTTAAGTAATATCTACCTTTGAATGAGATAATATCTACCTCTTAAATCGAAGAGTCCCAGACAGCTACACTTTCTCCTTTTTCTCCCCTCCTCTCTTTGTACTTTCCTTTACTGTAATTTAACTTGGGGTGTTGCGGAGAGTCCAGCAAAGTCACCTATCACTGTCTCTGAAGAGCTTACTTAGTGTTTCTGCTTGTCTTTTGTCCCGGAATAACATAGCCAGCTTCCATCTCCTCTCTGAGTGAGTATTTATCACTAAATCTTTGAACTAACTCAGTCTATCTATGCCAGATGACACGGTGAAATTGACAGATTGTAAGTATTTCAGATAAACAAGGGTTTAAGCAGCCAATTTATTAGTGGAATCCATTCAACCTCTTATGCATGCCCACAAGTAAGGGGAAAAAAAAAAAAACAAAACTGCAAGTAAGTTTCAATTCCATGTTGAAAATCAGGTTAAAAAAGAAAAGACAAATCACCAATGAAGCTGAACAAGATAACACATTATGAACTCTGTTAAAATTCAATTTTTCATAAACATAGCTGCCTGCTTTTCTGTTTAACAAGCTTCTGCCTTTGCTTTGAAATGGTAATAGTGAGACACTTAAGTCTTATCAAAACTGCATTTAAGTAAAATAAACCAAAAAACCCTGCAACATTCCAGACCCACTTCCCAAGAAGCAATGTTAAAAAAAAAAAAAAAAAAAAAAAAAAAAAAAAACCACACACAGAAGTAACTAGATGGTTTGTTGGTAGAGACCAAACCCAGAATTAACATATTAATCTATATTTAGCAGCCAATGACACTTAAAAGTAAATGGAAGAACACAACTACCAAAAGCGGATATGGAGTTCCCTCATTCGGGAAGCAACGACTACTGTACACATAAGAACAGGTCAGCTGCCCAAAACTATTCTGGTCATATGGATAGACGACTCGAGGGTTCCTCTGAACGGTGAATTAAAAGAGGTGACAGTCCTGCATGAGGCAGACAGAAGAAGTGAGTCTGTGCTAGGATTGAGAATATAAAACAAGACAGCAACATCCGGGAGTGGGAAAGCTACCAGCAGAAGAAAACCAGCGAAACAAGGAGGTCTGAAAGGGGAGTTCCAGGGGGGCAAAACTCCACTTGCATTCAGTGGGGCAGGAGTTAGGGTCATAGCTTCCAGCAAGCTGTGCAGCCAATCACTGCAATGACAATATAAATGGCATCAGACTAAAAATATTCTTGTGGCTTCTTCCCGCAGGCTGTTGCTTTTCTCAGCAGCCTACAGGAAGAAAATGGGGTGTGAGAATTTAAATTTGCCCGTGGCCACATCCCTTTGAAACTCCTGAATGAGTGCTATGAAAATGATGTGTATTTCTGGAGGATTCTTCACTATGTGTCTACAGCTAAACGTAATAAGAAAGCAACATGCTTCCAGAGGAGGCGACCAAAGAAACTGCACACCCAAGTGACTTGGTTTCCTACCAGCATCATCGACATGCTCTGGTCACGTAGTTAGGGAAGAAGTACTTTAGATTCAAGGGATCTGATCACTTCTCCTCATCTCTCTTCTTGTCTTAAATCAAGAAAACTAGTCATGTACCTATGACCTATAGCAAGGTCTCTCAAATATGACACTTTTCAATACAAAGTCTTAATGCAATAAATATGTTCTAAACAAGTCTGGGTGACTTGGATACCTGTACTATGTTTGCATGACAGAAAAGATGGCTGGGTAGAAACTGGAGCTGAACTCTTTCCCTGTGTATGATTCTCTTTTATGACTAATTACATGGACATTTGATTGCATTTGGGTGATTAAAGAAAGGACAGTAACAGGGAGGGGCTAATAAAGAATAAAGGGAGACTCTACCTAGACGCCAACAACTGATGACTGGATAATGAAAATGTGGTATGCGTGTGTATGTATGTATGTGTATACATACACACACACACACACACACACACACACTAGAATATTACTCAGCCACAAAAATGAGTGAAGTCCTGAGATACGCAACAAAATGGATAGAACTGGAGATAAATGTGTGCTAAATGAAATAAGCCAGAGCCAGAAAGGCAAACAGCATATTTTCTCTTATTTTTAGAAGTTAAATATAAAGAGCATAAAAATTGTATGGATAATATATCATTTGGTATTTAATAAATATTGTTTCACTGAATCACACCTTGTCAGTGACAATATATCCTTCCTTCCCTACATTATGATCAATGTCATGAATCCCTCAATCTGTGATACTGGTATCTCTGATTTCAAGAATAAACAGTAAAATCGGGTATGTATATAATGTCAACATTTGAAGTGAATGTAGCAAAATGTTAAAAGAATTGTAAAATAAAGAAAACAAAGAGAAATAAGTTAGTGTTAACTGGGGAACAGTAACACCCACCTGGCTGTGACAGGTCTTTCTGAGCCCCGTTTCAAAGCCACTGATCAATATAATCTTGTGTCATTCTGCCCCTCAAGGTGACCTGTTCCTCAGCTACATGGCAAAAGCTAATTTTTAGTTGGATCTTCAGAAACTGGTTATGGCAATGCCATTTAATGTACCTTGAATGTCTAAAATGTAGTATCTATTAATGTGTGAGTGTAAAATTGCCATCACAAGACAAATCTATGTTTTAAATTGTTCTGTACATTCCTCTAGACAATGAGAAATATCTGATCTTTATGGTATTTGTAATTATCAATGGAACTCAATTTTTTTTTTTTTGGACAGGCAGAGTGGACAGTGAGAGAGAGAGACAGAGAGAAAGGTCTTCCTTTGCCGTTGGTTCACCCTCCAATGGCCGCCACAGCCAGTGTACTGCGGCCGGCGCACCGTGCTGATCCGATGGCAGGAGCCAGGTACTTATCCTGGTCTCCCATGGGGTGCAGGGCCCAAGGACTTGGGCCATCCTCCACTGCACTCCCTGGGCACAGCAGAGAGCTGGCCTGGAAGAGGGGCAACAGGGACAGAATCCAGCGCCCCGACCGGGACTAGAACCCGGTGTGCCGGCACCGCAAGGTGGAGGATTAGCCTAGTGAGCCGCAGCGCCGGCCAATGGAACTCAAATTTTGATAACTGCTTTTCATTTTGAATCCTAGATCATTTTGTTGTCTTTGCACTTCCTTAGATTTTTCACTGTATATCTTTTTTATTCCTAACAATTCTGTCAATAATTAATATTGAATTAATTACTGTTGAGATGCAGGTTACTTCCACAGCACAGTAATATACAGTACACAATACAGTAATAAGCAATAATGTGTAATTAAGAATGCTGCACTATTAGTCTTCCTCCCTAAAATTATCCATTTGCATCTCACTCCTAGGTTATTCCTGACAGCACACAAATGTGCTATGCTTTCTCCCTTAGCGCCCTTCCTTGGAGGGTCTAGGAGCCTGCCTCTCTAGCTACCATAGGCTTTCTCTGCAGCCCTTTACCGAAAAACAAACAAACAAACAACAACAACAACAACAAAAAACTACTCCAGAGAGCCAAGTAGACTTTCCATCTCACTTTCCTTACGTGTCATCCAAATAGGAACTCCCTTCATCTTCTGTCCCTCATGCCCACTGCCTGTCACTGCGATCCATGAACTCTACCTCACAAACCCACAGTTCTCGATCTTCACATTATTCAGCGTCTGAGCAGGAGTGGAGTGGATGGACAATCCCCTCCGTGAAATGCACTCGCTACACTTGCATTCTCTTGAACAGTCTTACAGTGACCTCACTGGAACACTGGTCTCAGTACTGCTTACTGGATCCCTCTTCTCTCTCTGACCTCCAAATGCTCAAGTCTTTCATGCCTTCCTTCCCTTCTCTATTTTGGCTCTCTCCCAAGATGATCCTACACATTCCACACTTGCTCTCAGCCAAAAGGCCAAGACGTGATGATCTTATATATTCCATCGCACTAAATAAATACTCCACTTACTCTAATGGGTCATGAACTTATTTTTCCAAACTTGCCTTCTCTTTCCTCTGGAGCCCTAGACTCACTTGCCCAATTTCCATTTCAAGTTCTCCCATCAAATGCTGAAGAGGGACATCAAATTTAGCACGTCCAAAAGGAAATTTCCTTCTCAACTCCACTCTTCCCTTATAAAGAACACCACCATTCACCCATTAATTTAGCCCCAAACCAGAAGTGATCCTAAATTCCCCTTCTTTTCTCACATCTGACATTCAATCCACAAGTTCTCTAGCAGGACTTCACATATATTCCTGATCCACATTCTTTACTGCATGCAGTGGCTCCATATTTGTACAAGGTGAAACACATCATATCACGCTCCTGTTCAAAATTCCAGTTCCAATGCCTTCTCTTCCCATCACATTTCGAACAAAACTCAAAGAGTTTATGATGATCTGGTGCCCACATGAGCCTCTCTGTCCTCATCTCCACCACTCCTCTGCTGTTTACTCCCCCTCTCGTCCCATGGTCTCCTTGTGGTTCCTCCTATCACAGATTATACTCATTCATGCCTAAGGGTCTTTGGACCTGCAGTTCTTTCTAGAACACTCTTCTTCAGGTATTATTAGCATAGCTAACTTTTCAGAGAGGCCTTCCTTGAATAAACCTACAAGTACGTCCCTCTTCTGTTAACTTTCCGTGACTAGATCATGCCCTATTTTTCTTCATGGCATTTACACAATCTGAATGTAAGTTCATAGTGGAGACTTGCTCACATTGGAGCCATGATTACTAGAACTGGGCTTGGCATACAATAAACACGCGTCATAATGGAAGGAAGGAGGATCCTAAACATATCCAATCTTCCATCAAAGCAATGATGAGCCCAAAACAACTTAGCTTGTGATTTGTGGTGACTCTTCTATGGTGTTGGGGACTAAATATTCTGTAAAACTCAGGAACTTCTCCTGGGAAATGTACCACAAACTTCCCCAGTATGGATGACCTCCCTTTATGAGGTCAAATGATCACTTGAGGGGTCTGGTTTATAAATGCAATGTCTCAGGTTAGGCAGTAACAAAACTCTTCTCTACATAGAGAACTCTATACCTCTCAGCACCACTGTATACAGGGTCTAGTTACTGCTACTTGCCCTTTTGTTATCAAGCAGCAAAACTTCTTCCCAACAGATCTTTTCTAATAAGACTCTATTTCCTGTACCTTCCCAAACAGCATTTCATTTTTCTTCATAACATGCATTATATCCAAGGCCCCACTGAGCACTGTGGGTGCTCTGGCATAGACAACCACTTGTTATTATTTTAGACCAATATTCTTCACATATTTGGATGCAGTGAGGTTCTAGCTTCCTTAAGAAGGCATTTTCATATCCCTCTGTTGTTAGTTAAGCATCCTTTGTGGAAGCTAGGCCTCACCAATTCCTCAAACTCTCAAAAGCCCCTACTGAGCATCAAAGTACAAACCCTTCACCTAACCATGTCTAAAAGTACTTCTGTCTCACACATTTTTTTTTCTATTTGCAATCATAATGAAACTCTATCCAATGGCAATTTCCTGGCTCGTCTATGCTTTACTCCAATTCTATCCCATGATTACCCATTTCTTAATTGTTTGAATGAATTCTTTGGTATCTCCAACTAGACTGAAGCCCTGTAGGGTACAAACAGTATCTATTTTGTTCAACACTGTATCCTTGGTATCAGTAAAACACCTATTAATGACAGATGCTCAATAAACACCTGAATGGGAAAATGACTCAAGTCACATGAGACATTAACTTGTTCATGGATGTCCACATTCCCAGTCCTTTCTTTAAAGTCACCCAGAGGGTAATCTATTGCTTTATCAGAAGCCAGCTGTGCTGTACCAACTTCAAAGGTAACTGGCTGGTACAATCATCTAATGAATGAGTTACATCTATAGTTTTATTATTAGTGTTTTGAAAATCCAACTTTCTTATCATATTCTCTTTGGCTCCTCCATATGAGACATACAAGTCTGAGGTTGAACGAGAAATGGCGTCTCCCTTTATCACTCAGCCATTTCCCAGCTGGCCGAGTGCCCAGCTGTATTATGTGCAAAACAAAAACCCGAGGAATTACTGAAATGACCTTTCCTTTATTCATTCTGTGAGGTAGGCAATCCTCCTCCACTAGGCACTTTTATCATCATCTAATTAATCAGTGGAACAATAAAAAACTTTAAAATGCTACAGCACCATTTGTAGACTATGGTGATTAGAAAAACTTAATACAAACTAATAAAAACAGAAAAATGGGATGTTTCCAGGCGATCTCTCATACTAATCTCTCGCTCTTTATAATCTGTTGCATTAACAACTTTGAAAAGTATTTTCATACCAACCTCCTGAGGTAATTTGTTCTTTTAAAAATTCAATCAGTATTTTTTTCCCCCCTCCAACATTCTAGTTTTACAAGAAATAGAAAACAAATGCAAAAGTTACTGCTTCTGGTATCAGCAGGGGGTTTGGTGGGAGACAAAATAATGATCATAAATAACTATAAACATTTATCAATACCTAAACAATGCTAGATGTTTACATATTATGTATCTACCTAATCTTCCCACCACCCTCCAAGGATTGTCTCATTACCCCACTTTATCACTGATAGAAAATGAGGATCAGTGATATTAAATAGCCTTCCCACACCACAGCTGTGAGATCATCAAGATGCTAACTTATACATCTCTGACCACCCCCATCTGATGCTCCTAACAACTATAGCACAATCCAGCAGGTTTATGATTGAATAAACTTTTATTCTTAACATAAAAAAAACTACTGAGTGAAAAGTACTGCATCAAACTAATAAATACACCCATGTAGAGAACCAGTTTCAGCATGAGTCTTCCAGTTCTTCCACAATGACACATTTTCCAGAAGATTAAATTTTAGCAGTATACTTCATGTCATATACTTAAAAATAAGTTGTGCCATAAAATGATGATGGCAAATAAAAGATATATCCTTGGTTTCCTTCATTAGTGAGCCACAACTGCTTAAGAGATCATGAGGAACATAAAAATCTTTCTTAATCAACTTCATAATGAAAGCAATATTCCTTCTTAAGTGGTTTTACACTACGATAAGATTCTATGACGTACACATACACACCTATAATGGAATAACGGCAAGTGTGAAGTTTTGCTACTAGTTAATTCCTAACTGTTCAAAAATTGATAATTGAATGTCTAAATTTTAAAGGGCAAAGAAGTATCTAATTTGGTCTTTAGTTACCGTACTATAGTTCAAATAGATTTGTTCACTTTGATCAGAAGTATTAGCAGTATCAAAGAGGGTTCCGCTTGAGTAAAACCAATGAGAAGTCTCCCTAATCCCTCTTTTCTTCTACCTTTTCACTAGAGGGTGATGAAACTTAGGACTGGCCCTACAGTAGAACGAGAGAAGGGCTGCAGGTAAGCGCAGTGTCCGCATCTCAAGTCTGCAGGCTACAACTCCTCTGTGCTCTGGGCGATAAGATTTTTAACGTGAGTAAGTTGGTAAGGTAAAATTTATTCCTGTGGCATGAAGAACCTACTGTAGATAAAACAATAACTTGTCAGTGGTAGTTGGAAATTGTTTAGTATGCGATTGCAAAAAGTTCTCTAATTTCACAAATAGCATTTCTAGTATCTTGCCTTATTCAAGAATGAAAAAAATCATATTTATTAATATTTTTGAGCAGACAGTGTTTCATGTGTTTGTTGACTGTATTTTAATTATTGGCCTCAGTATTAATATAGTGTCAAAGGAAAAATAATATATGCGAGTCTTAATCCACCTTTATTTCTAGGCTCCAAAGAAAAAATACATACACATATATTCAGTTTCGCAAGGAGTGTGTTAATGAATACGCGATTTTGCATTTCTATAGAAGAGTGGCTTATGCTTCAGACTCATGGGTAGAGAAGAAAAATAAACGGCTTGAGGTTCTTAAAATTTCTTCTCAAAAAAACTGGGAAAAAATATAAGAACTTGGAAGTAGAAAATGACTTCATGATCAGCTATGTAACTATCAAGTTTAATTAAATAACTAAGTATTTTGACAATTATGTGGCAAATTATCTTCCCGCCTTCTAAACCTTAAAAGGGAATATTAGTTTTGTATTTTTGGAGTATTTCCATTTTATGAGTCATCCTGTTATTTGAAATAATTTAGACTTATAAGATTAAAACAACCCAGGAGACGTATTTTTTTTTTTATAGCCAAACACCTAACTTCAGAATTATATTAATGGTATAAGTTACTCAAAAGAAAATGATCAGATGCCAGAAGCTGCAGTCCCTGACTCAGGGCGTTTAAAATTGTTGCCATCCAAATAAGCTCCAGTCTGAGCCAAAAAAGAAAAGCCACGATAATTTGCTTGAAACATTTTTCAAAATGGCTTATATCTATAAGGAGCTGATGCTTTGCACCTCATGAAGCATCAGGCTAACCTGAGATTGTTCTTCCCATCCAAGTATTTGGAAGTAAGCATTACTTTGTAAATTTATATGTCTGAATTTGCATGTTATAAGACTCGACAAATAAAAAATAAACAAAGCATAAATGTGGGGTTAGTTCCCACGAAACCCTGCTCTGCTCAGTAGCTATCAGCTGGCGACCCTGCTACTTATTCTGCACACAGCAACTCTGGATGCAGTGTTTACACACACTGTAGGTTCTGTTCATTGAAGAACACGGTTACCTCTAGTGCTGAAATAAACGAAGGCCTCGATTGTGTCTCTTACCTTTGCCATGGCCTCTCCCATCCTCCAAAAGCGGCACGACAATGGTGTTGTTCACATTTCCAGGTGACCGGACAGCTGTGTAGACAACAGGCACCGACTGCACCACCACAGGGATGCGGTGAACGTGACTCAGTTTGTTAGACTGTAAATTCATCGGACTTGAAGGCGGGACGGGATGGATGATGTGCAAAAACTGCTGGCCTCCCACACCAGAGGCAGAGGCAACCAGGGGCCCTGGAGTTAATACTGTGGACGAAGATGAGGCTGAAGATACAGATGTGATAACAGTTGGGGATGAGGCTGGACGACTAGAAGACGACGAAGAGGTTGAAGTTGAAGAAGGCGAGGAGGCAGACGCTGTCATGGAAACGGGGGAGGATGAAACGGCAGTTGGGGATGTCCTGGCTTTGTTTATTGACAAGTCCACTGGCTCAGTTTGCGTTTGGAAGTGATCTATAGATAACGAGTCCTCCGGGGGCTCCCCTTTCACATTATTTAGCAACAGGGGAACGGCTTCCATATCGGGGTAGTTGTGGACGTTTGGAGACTGTGGGGAGAAAAATGGAACACGTGTTTATCTTTGATAATCATACCTGTATGATTTATTACCAGAATGTCTATTAATTTATCTCTAATAGCCATGGGATATTAACTTGTTGCCCAAATACTTGAAGAACTGCTCTGTGCTGACTATTGCAATTAAAATGGAAGGTACCAAAGAGAGTACGACAAGGCCTCTGTCATAAAGATATTTTCATTCTGTTTGAAGAAACACATACAATTGTTAAAACACTGTGAAATCAGTGCTTTTTGGAGGAGAAAAGAGGCCACAGGAATCTAAAAATGAACAGCAAATTTGCATAGAATCCTCTTAGAGACATGTTTAGAATACAAAACATTATGTACTTAAAACCATAAATTAAAACATTCATTGTGTTGGTTTGATTCATCACTGTGTTTCAAGTTTCAGTTTCCTGTTACAATCAGAATTTTGATTAGATAATGTTTAAATAACCTCTGGAACTCTAAAACTCTACTTTTTTATGATTGTATTCTTTTTCAACAATCACAATGGAGACGTATTACCTGGCAACAGTACTGGGAAAACTCACTTTGACATTTCTACTTTCATACTGGTTGCAACAGTTACTATGTCGCATTCATCTGAGCATCACAAAGGGACACAAACTTTTCCAGCTTCTCATACCAGATCCCTAAATACTTATATAGAAATCATTCTGGGAGACCAGGAAAAGCACCTGGCTCCTGGCTCCTGCCGTCGGATCAGCGCGGTGCGCCGGCTGCAGCGCGCCGGCCGCGGCGGCCATTGGAGGGTGAACCAACGGCAAAGGAAGACCTTTCTCTCTGTCTCTCTCTCTCTCACTGTCCACTCTGCCTGTCAAAAAAAAAAAAAATCATTCTAACAACTGAATAATTTAAATCCTAATGTTAGGCAAAATAATATACATAACAAATAGAAGTGATACTTAAGGAAATAAATTTAGGAGACTTTATACTAAATTATATATTCTCTATGAGTCTTTAAAATAATTTTGTCCAAGATCATGTGAATTCTTTTATGTTTGAATAAGTAAAACTTAATACTCCAAAACTTTCACTAGCTGATGTTCCCTAAGCATATTATACTGCATATGAATAAATTTATTCATATACTCATTAACTCAATAAATACTTGTATTCTGAGCACACAAATGGCCCAAGAGTTCTGTTGGCATGTGTCAGTCTAGCCTGAACAGAAAGAATTATGTAAGAGATTATTTTGACTCCATCTAATTTAAACAATTTAACAAAGACATTACCATTTTATTGCATGAACATGGAAAATTTCTTCCATTTTATTATGATACCAGAATAATAATATCTAAAATTATATTAAATTGGTCATTTCCTTATGTGTTTAATAAAAGATTTTTGTGTGCTATTCCTTTCAAAACTCAAGCATATATTGAAAGAAACAAAGCATTTTTCTTAAAGTCTTTTTTTTATAGAATATAAATTACAGCTCCATTCAAAACACACAATAAGCAGTAGTGTAAGGGCATCTTATTCAGGAACAATGGGAGAAAAAAGAAAATAAATCAACAATGGTACTAGACCAACTAAAATGTGAAATGGGTTGATCGTGTAATGTTCTGCTTCTTAGCTAAGCGTTGTTACTTACTGACAAAAACAAATGCGTTAGAAGAATTTTAAATGAATCATATAAAATATTTACCACATGAAATTCAAAATCACGAAACTTTCATTCTATTTGCTGAATTTGAAAAGCGTTTTAACTTTTCTCAGAAACATACAAGAGGAAAAGAAACACCGCAAACTGAATTACCTTTACACAAAGTTACTAGCATTATCTACTCTTGCAATTTGTCCTCAGCATTATCACTTAATCTCTTTCTAGAACAATGTAAGATGCTTCTCAGTGTATTTTATTTATTCAAAAATTCTTTGTTGAGGCTGCTTTCATGCAACATCCCAATGTGTCAATGAATACATAAAATACACACACATCATTAAACACCACTCATTTGTTTGGCTTTAAATACTCCCTCCATTATTTTTTCTCCTTTTGGAAACGACTCATATCCAAAATTCTTATTGCAGCAACAGTGAGTGTTATGACCACGAGTCCTTCTCCTCCTCACTACCCAAGCAGACACAGGTTCACCAAAGTCAAGCCCTCACTGCAGAAAGCTCTCTCAGTGCCAATGGGAGACCACCTTGGCAGATTTTGACCATGTGGGATCTCAGGGATACAGAGTTTATCTGTAAAAAGGGCTACTTGGGAGGCATCAAGCTGTACTGGGTTTTGTGAAATGCTAAGACTTCCCCAGCTTACGAACAGCAGTCTGCCTTCTGCAGGGAAGTGCTTCATCACTCACTGAGAATACTTCTTAAACTGTGTGGCCACAGAAGAGTGTTCCTCTCCTACTTCTGCTGTATATACTAGAAACCTGTAGACACCAAGTACTAAGAGCCCCTAGGCGATTTCTGACACAGGGGAAGTACATAGCTGTTGCATGAGCTCAAATATACAGAAAGTAGAAATTTAAAAAAACCATAATCCAAATATATAGCAATATAGAAAATCATAAAATCATGGGAGACTAAACCAAGACTTTGGAACCAAGACATATATTATTTGGAAACATGGACAAACCATGCAAGAACTTATAAATGCAAACATCACAGAGAACATGCTGGCTCCCTTCTTGTACGTGACAGTTGGAAAGCAGCCAGCATATCCAAAAATAATGCTTCATCAGCATAAGGAAGACAAAATCTGTATTGTACCACTCATCTGTTCACAGTGTTGACACAGCATCCTATCCTGAGAGCCGTATTAATCTCTTATATTATGATAAACTGGCAGGTAAAGCCATGCATAATCCCAGCTTCAGGCTGCACATGCATATTTGTAAAGTCAACAATACTGCAAAAACAGGGTTTCAACATGGCTATGGCACACTCATTCCTTTTAAGAAAGAGAGATAATCACAAAGTTTGATCCTGATATCATCCCCGGGAATTGACTTCTGTACACTTTTAGGAGGTAGAAGATAGAAATGCATGGGTTCTGAGGTTTGAATCCAGAAGTGGGTAGCGATAGTGAGAGGCTGGGAACACACTGGATAGCTAAGAGGAGGAACCCAGGCTGAGGAGAAACAAAAAGAACGCGGAAAAGGAGAAGTTCCTATTAGGGCAGCTACAAGTGGAAAAAAGGAACTACACTTCCAAGAGAAAGTGAGAGGAGACGGGGATTTGCTATCCAGGGACTAGCCTTGAGGGACTAGGAACACAGACAAGATTGGAAATAATGAAGTCTGTAAGTCTTCCATCTGTAAACGGAACAGACACAGGGGTCCACACTAGCTCTTCAAGTCTTGAGATCCTCATGGACTACCGTGGCAGTGTCAACGAAGTGGTTTTGTGTATTTTTATCTAAAAGCCCTTCGCGATGCTTGGAGCAGTGACCTTAGGTTAATTTTTGCTGTTGATGGCCTTGTTATAAAAAGATCAAACACTTACCAGCTTCATATTCTCAAACAAAAAACAACACTCCTTCTAAACACATGGAGACTGCATGGGAACACTATTTGTCAAGAGAGGACCATTTTCCAAAAAGATTACGTAACACCCCTTAAAAGGGCCTATAATAAAGCTTAACACTTCCTGTCACATGCATTCAGAAGAAATAGCACCAAGCAACCACAAAGGTCCTGCAAGGTAAGTGTAAAAATACACTTCATAAAAAACAATAGCGTGCGAAGGCCTAAAGATAAATAAAGGTAGGATTATGTTGTCACTTCTTATTTCCTTCAAAAGTCTGAAAGCCAATGCTGCTCACAATCCACTCGGCATGTCACACATACATTCCAGAGGACGTGTCCTTTTCTAGTGGGCTGGGGACCACATTTGCGCATTTCTAATCAGATACATTTTTTCCTGTATAAACATTTTAAAAATGTATCTTCAGCTTTAAGCATTTCATGGAAAAAATGCAAAACAAAATCTAAAGCCTATGTGCTCATTCATGTGAATTCCAAGTCCTTGATGTATAGAATTTCCTATAGTCACCCATTACCATCAGCTGAAACCAATTAGGGTCTATTGTGACTCAGAGGCATTTATAATGCTGTATGTGTACCGAAATTACCTGGAAGTCTTAAAATAAAAAACTAGATCTGGGCCCCACCCTGTTTTGGAAGGCCCTCCAGGACTCTCATGTACAGTCCCACTGAGGGAGGACTGGGATGATATTCTGCTAAATGTTACCCAAGACTGACAAGCCACCTGTCTCATATTTAATGGCACCAGGAATTTTTAGACATGTGTCTCATACAAATGCGTACACCTGGGCATACACATACCCCAGTTTCCATTCATCCATCCATCACCTATCCATGCATCACCTACATAAACTATGTTTCATTTTACTTTTGCAATTTTGAGAAATAATTTTAGGGCAACTTTTAGAAAAGATCGTAAAATGACTGGCCTAACATTACATGATTTATGGTTTAAATGTTATAGAAGTATTCATCTTATAGCCTGTTGTTTGATACAAGAAATAGAAAATCTCATTTCAACATAAAAGATTTGAATTCATGACATACCCCTCCCTGTCAATGACTGGCTAGGGAATCTTAACATCATTAAAATTCTCTCAGTTTTAGCTTATCTGTCTATACCAGAGTATAGCCAGCCCTTCATGTCCACAACAGCAGCTAGGAAAAAAATACATGTATATATGTATGTATACATATTATATGTATATATAATACATATATACATATCTCTCTATATAGATTATGTTAGTTTGTCCCTGAGGTCTACTATGTAGTTACTATACATATACATGCATACATACATGTATAAATACATATATAAATTATATGTATATTATATATTATATATACGTATCTATATATATTATATGTTAGTTTGTCACTAAGGTCTACTATGTAGTTAGGCCTCCAAGGGTTGTATCTGTTATTAAGATGTACAAAATATTTTGTACTTGTCATTTATAGCCCAAACAATATAGTATACCAACTAGTTCTGAAGTATTTATTCTGTTGTGGGTATTGTAAGGAATTGTAAGTTAAAATATTCAAGAGACTAAGCGTAGGTTACATGTACACACTGTGCTATTGCACACAACGGACTTGAGCATTCATGGGGCCTGGTATCTGCATGCAGTTCTGGGCTCAACATCTGGCAAACCCCAGGAATGACTGCAATGTTAATTCCGAACCCATATTATTGCTATAAAGATTAAATTAGGAGCATTAGTGCTTTTTAAGTATATTGAGAAATATGAGAGACAAGCAAACAAACAGAAGTCTTTCTCCTTAGAAATAAAAACTCAAAATAGTACCTTATCAGTTACTACAACTATCTCAGGGGTGACTCGACTCACCGAATGCAGCCTAAGATCTATTCTTAAGCAGGAAAACATAAATGTGACCATTGTAGAAGCACTGTGTTTGCTCGACAATCACATGGTTATGTTACACAAGTATCTGGGTCCGTCATCTTTAAGGATCACTTAATGATTTACACACACATATTTTCTCTTAAAACACAAAAGTCACTTGATACTCCTTGCTTTCTGTATTTTTATCTTCTTAGATTGGCTTAGAGAAGATCCTATAAAGTTGAGGAATGAATTTTAAGTAACTGATTGGATCCGTAATTCTACAATAAAAATGACCTGTATCTTCAGTGTGTTTCCATTAGGACAATAATATATATTCAGATACCTGTTTATGGATGTTTGTCAGTCATTGATCATCTTATGATGGAGTAACAGCATTTTTGCTTACATCTGAGCAGAAAATTAGTTTATAAAGATTTCGCTGACTGACAGCAACTAATTGAGCACATCCCTTTCATGAGAGGTACTGAAGGGTACTTACTGTGCATTGCATATAAAAAAGGACTGAAATTAAATCTCTGACTCCATATCATGTGATCAGTTAAGCTTTCAAGTTATAAAGCATTATTTTAAATGCAAGTACTGTTAAATTAATGGGGAAAAAGTTGTTTAACGTGAAGTATTCAGTGGGTACCTGCTTAGTTTTCCATGCTTTGGTTTCCCTCATTATCAAATTAAATTTTAAATATAGTAATCACCATGCTTTATGTAACTCTGGCTATTTTTGCTCTAGGTGTAAAAGTGACTGAACATCCATCTGTGAATGAACATGAACTTCACTCTCCTCTCTGTTCTTTCCTTTAACTAAAAAGGGAAGTCTACTTTCCAGATTGCTCTTCCATGTGCCCTGATACAGGGCTCCCAGTGGATTCTGTTCTCTTCACTACACATTCAAGGGCAAACATGATTGTTGTAAAAGTATGAATTTACAAAATTTACAGAGAAAAATTACAGCAAAAAATATAAAGATAGACCATACTTCCTGTAAAAGCACAGAGGAGAAAGGAAAAGGCAACAAGTGGAAATAATCGATGTGGTCAGCTTGGAATCTGATTTTAAAAGTACTGAACGAGTAATCTACATGCAATGGAAGAGAGCTGCCTGAATACATCACTAACTAATTTTCAGTTTAACAAGTGAGTGAGTGCTTAATAAAATTCAGAATATACACATAACATAAAGTACTCTCTGTATTTTGCATATGCTTCCAAATGAACGGAAAATGCTAACCTTTTAAAGGAATTCAAATGCATAGTTAAATTCATCCCAATTTCCTTTTTTTCCAGTTGTTATACTTTTCTGACATCTATTTCCTAGGATTTTCAGAAGCCATATTGTTTACCAACATCTATCAGTGTTTTTTTTTTTTCTTCTAAAATTAACTACAACTATGAAACTCCAATTTGGCCCATGTGTGTTATGATCTTGTGCTGGAATGAGGCCAGGAGAACACGGAGGATTTTGTGGATGTATTTTTCAAAGTCATAGCAAACACTGAAAAGATGGACAAACAGGTTTAGACATAAATATAAATATGTGTAAATACAGAAAGATTTAGCAAATAAATGGTTTTCATGCCACATAATTGAGAGCACTCATCACCTATGCTAGCTAAGAATATTGTATTTAAGGTAATCTAGACCTTGAATCACTGAAATTACATCCATGTGGTCAAATTAGGTGACATACAATCACTAAAAGAAATCTAGAAAGTTGGTTTAATTCTTATTGTCTTACAATTGCTTTTAAGCTGAATTTCACAAAACATGACAACATGTCTTTTTTTTTAGGTTAATTTTTTACTTGAAAGTCAGAGTTATACAGAGAAGGAGAGAGAGGGAGAGGGAGAGGGAGAAAGAGAGAGAGAATGAATCTCCCATTCACTGGTTCACTCCCCAAATGACTGCAATGGCTGGAATTGCACCAATCCGAAGCCAGGAGCCAGGAGCTTCCTCCCGGTCTCCCACGCAGGTGTAGGGGCTCAAGGACTTGGGCCATCTTCTACTGCTATCCCAGGCCATAGCAGAGAGCTGGATAGGAAGAGGAGCAGCCGGGACTTGAACCAACGACCATATGGGATGCTGGCATTGCAGGCCAGGGCTTTAACCTGCCCTGCCAACATGTCTTAAGAATAAATGTTACCATTACAACTATATGACATTTTGGAAAAAGCAAACTTCAGAGACAGTGATGAGATTAGTGCTTGTTAGGGATTAGGGAAAAGAGAAGGAAAGGATGAACAGGTGGGGCATAACAGATTTTTAGGCTGTCAAACCATCCTGCTTGAAATGGTAATATTAATTGTATATCCATGACTTTGTCAAAAGCCAAAGAATTGGACAACATAAAGAGTGAATCTTAATGTAAGCTACGAACTACACTTAAAAATGTATCAGGTCAGTGTTGTGGTGCAATGGATTAATAGCTACTGCTTGTGACACCGGCATCTCATATCTGAGCACCAGTTCAGGTTCCAGTTCCTCTGGTTCAGATCCAGCTCCCTGCACTTTCCTGGGAAGACAGAAGATGGTGACTCAAGTATATGGGCCCTGACACCCACGTGGGAGACCAGGATAGAGTTACTGGTTCCTGGCTTCAGCTTGGCCCAGGCCTGCTGTGACCTTTTGGAGAGTTAACCAGCCAATAGAAGGTTTCCTATTTCTTCTATTCTCATCGCTACTTTCTCTACCTTACCCTCCCCCCTTCCCTTTTCTTCCCTGCCCTGGCTCTCTCTCATTATGCCTTTCAAATAAAATAAATATTTTAAAAATAATGGATCAATATAAGGTCATCAGATCATTAATCTAGCAAATACTTCATACAAATGCAAAATGAAAGAGGACAAGTTGACTGCAGAGTTGGGGATGGCGTGGGTACCTGAAACTAATGTATTCTCTATCAAATTATTCTGTAAATTTAATTTATACTACAAAAGACCCACCTGTTATCTTTAAAAATATTTATTTACTTATTTTTATCCATTTGAAAGGCAGAGTAACACAGAGAAAGAGATCTTCCTTTTTTTTTTTTTTTTTTTTTTTGTTCACTCCCAAATGCCCACAGCAGGGGTTGGGCTAGGCCAAGGCCAGTATCTCAGACAGCCAAGGAGTCTCCCATGTGGGTGACAGGGGCCATCTGCTGCCTCCCAGGATATAGCAGGAAGAGGGATCAGAAACAGAATTCCAGGGACTCAAGTCAGCACCCCACAGTGGGATGCAGGTGTCGCAAGCAGCAGCTTAACCTGCTCTGCCACATCTGTCCCATCGTTCTTTTGAATTAAAATTTAGTGTGCTGTTGATGAGCTCCTATTTTGTCTATTATTTTGTCTCTCATTGGCAAAATTAAGAATCTGAAACTATGACATTTACAAATTTAAAAAAAGAGCTACTAGTTACAAGCTTATTATTTCTATCTCATGACCAGCATTTTTTTGTTCTTTGTTGTTTTGAATGTTTATTATTATTCAGTGGATGGTTTAAAATATTAATGAATGTTTGCCATACGTGGGAGGAAAACATATCTTAGAGACTTTTAAGGGATAAAAGGTTCATTGGAATCTTTTTCTGTGACCATAATCGCACTTCGGTGCCTGAGGCAAATGTTCTGTGCTGGTTACATATTTTAAAATATGCAATAATGTTTACCATTTGCAAACACATTCATCTTCTCTGCTACCAGATGGGCCCTGCTCTTGATCTTACAAAATGTTCACTGTAAATAGTTATTTTTGTTATAGCAAAACACATCAGATTTCAGAGAAGAGAAAACTTGACCTCTGAGTGGGTTTGACAGACAAATGATCCATTTGGAAATTCCAACACTTGACAGAAGTAGAAAGCAAAATTGTAATCTTTTTATGTAAAGAGGAAAGCTTATTTGCAAAACAAGGGTTTTACATTTTAGATAATAAAAGCAAGCCAGTAGCTGAGAAAATCCTACATATTTTTATGCTGGTCTTCTCATAGAACACACGTTCACAGAGAGAGAAACCGCCAGGCCATCATCAGAATAGTAAGACTAATAGTACAAGTGAGAGGAATCGCTTTGCTGGCCTCATTCAGAGCACAGAGGCGGCTGCAAGCAGACAGGGTGACCCGCAGAGGAGCAAGGGTTTTAAAGGATCCATGAGCAGTGGATTTAATTACATTTCTGTTCAGCACAAAACTCGCAAAGTGTCCTCACGTAAACCAAGACTTAGCTTCCAGGTCAAAGGACTATACGGACGCAGGCAGGGGCTCAGGACATATAAGAGGGTTGTTTGCCTGAGCAGAATTTTGCCTGAGGTTGCCACAGGGCACACACAGGGGTTTGTAACCAATACATTCGTGTAAGGAATGAATTGCACAAACCAAGTTCCTGTTGACTACTGGAAAGGCATAGCTGCACGCTAGCCAAGCCCCCACGTGTGATATGTAACAAATCCCAACTCGGTGCTCCTCTTAGCTGGGACACTTACCAGAAATAAGCATTGTTTTTAAAAGATTTATTTATTCTACTTGAAAGTCACAGTTACACAGAGAGAGGAGAGAGAGAGAGAAAAGGAAAGAGAGAGAGAAAGGGAAAGAGATTGAGAGAGAGAGGTCTTCCATCCACTGGTTCACTGCCCAGATGGCCACAATGGCCGGAGCTGAGCTGATCCGAAGCCAGGAGCTTCTTCCGGAACTCCCACACAGGTGCAAGGGCCCAAAGACTTGGGCCATCTTCCACTGCTTTCCCAGACCACAGCAGAGAGCCAAATCGGAAGAGGAGCAGCCGGGTCTCTAACTGGCGCCCATATGGGATGCTGGCACTGCAGGCGGTGGCTTTACCTGCTGCGCCGGCCCCAGGATTTTTTTTTAATGGAACTAGTAATACAGACAAGGATACAGTTCACTTGATGCTCTATTGAGCTGCAGGAGAGGGGTGTAAACGGGTATTCCCTTGGAGGAACATGGGTAAGCCACACCTTAAAAAAGCTTTAAAACACCTTGGAGCCAATAACGATACTTCGAAGAATATAGGCACAGGCATTCTGTAGCCCCTCCACACATAAACACACACTACACACAGCTTCAGTGGTGAGGGAATGCTCTCATACTTTGAGTCCTTTCAAAATCTATGCCTAAGGACTCACTCGAGAATCAAAATAAAGTTTGGCAATGACCTCCTCTATCAAACAGCAGTGCTGGCTTTCAGGAATCATCAAAGAGGATATACTGCAAGAAATACAAAAGAGTACAGCTAATGCTGGTTTAGTGAGGACGCCAGTGAGAAAGGCCCCACAATTCACTGGGCAAGCCAGACAGCCATTATGTTTGGGAGATGACATTTGCAGCCACCATCTCAGATTCATGCAAACATGGACTTCAGGTTGTCCAGGGAGAACGGCCCTGGGGTGACAGCGTCATTGGTGATGATGTACTGCAAACGGTACAAGAGTCAAGAGGATGTGTTCCAGAAAACGCTGTTGCATGACTTCAGAGTGGACTTCTGAAGACATGCACACGAATGCTCAAGTTGCAAGTGAAGACAGTGAATGGCACAATATAAAATGTGAAAGCTTGGAAAAATCTGGTATCTTAAAATTTAAATACTGCCTTATGTGAAGTGTGATTTTAAAAATCTTTTCTACCTAATTTACTACACTGAAATGGAACTATTAAACTTAAAATTGCCTATCAGCTTATATACTCATGTTGGTTACAAGAATGTACTATCGTTCCATGGTGACTTGTACTTCAGACATAGCGGAGTTATTTGGGACTTCGACAAAAATGTATATACAGGGATCCTTAATTTCCCTTATATGCAGTAAAATTTAAGAAAAAAAAAGGTGTGGAAAAGAAGATCAAATTTGGAACAACGGTTTTAACTGCTCTATGAACTTGAACCATTTATGGATCACTTAGAGGACACAGAACTATGGCAGTAGTCAAACCAACAGTGTAAAAGCTGTCATCTGGGGCCAGTGATGTGGCACAGCAGGTTAAGCCACCACCTGTGATGCCAGCATTCCATATGGGCATTGGTTCAAGTCTCAGCTGCTCCACTTCCAAACCAGCTCCCTGCTAACGTGCCTGGGAAGGCACTGGAAGAAGACACAAGTACTTGGGCCCTTGCAACATAGATTGGAGACCCAGATGGAGTTCTAGGCCCCTGGCTTTGAACTGGCCTAGCTCTCCTGGTTCTCGGTTGCTCTCTGTCTCTCCTCTTCTCTAACTTTTTTGAGTAAACAAAATAAATTTTTTGTTAAAAAAAAAAAAAAAAAGCATCATCTTGGGGGCTAGCTCTGTGTCCCAACAGGTTAGGCCACAGCCTGCAGTGCCAGCTTCCCATATAGGTACGGGTTCGTGTCTATATGCTGCACTTCCAATCCGGCTCCCTGCTGCTGTGCCAGGGAAAGCAGGGGAGGACGTGTGGGTCCCTACACCCATGTGGGAGACCCAGAAGAAGCTCCTGGCCTAGTCCTCGGTATTGTTTCAGGAGCAAACCTGAAAAGCAGATGGAGGATTCTGTCTCTCCTATCTATCTGTAACATTGCCTTTCAAATAAATGAAAAAAAAAATCTTTAAAAAAAAAAAAAAAAAACAAGGCATCATCTGTGATTCCAATGATCAGCCAAGTCTGAGAAACAACACTGAATGATAGGAGAAAATATTCTTTACATACTCAGAATCCTAAGTGAAAAAAATGATAGCTGACAAAGTCACCCAGAAGCAACACATCTCATGTATCCATGAAAATTAGAAAAAAGGATAGAAAGAATACTCCAGAGTATTAACAATGGTTTCTGCAGAGGTGAATTTGTGGGTGAACTGCATTTCCTTTTTCACTTTTTGGTTATACTTTCTACTGTGAAAACATGCTATTTTGTCATACAAAGAAATAAATGTCATACGTTCAGAAATAAAAACAGTAGTAGTGAATGACATGTATTTTAAGGAAAAATCTAAAAAGGAGACAGACCCCTTTGCAATTTATAATCTAATTTTTGTGTTCCCAGATTCAAATGAACCATAAAGTTATTAGAAGAGAACAAAAGATCCTATGAACAGCTCAATTTGCCAAGGGTGTTACTACTATTAGCTTTAGATTGGTAGCATCCTTTTTCTACAGAAATTAACATAGCCACCCATAATTCGGAATTGAGCTAAAGAAACAAGTTACATATAACTGATAACTTAAGGTATGCAATTCCAATAATCCTGGTGGATTAAAACCATGGCATTTGCTGAAATTCCCACGCTGATGCATTATTGTTAACTGGGCAAATACTTCCATACTTGAGAAAGTGCCATAAACAATCACACACAAATGTGTCAGTGAACCAAAGCACTACCTGTTTTCCATGGAGAGCTTGCAATCAAAAAATACATAATTAGTGAAACCTGCTATACAACCAGCCCAGTGCTGTGATAACTGTGAGGACAGGAGAAAGGGAATTTTAACCTTTGGCCTGATAAAAGCAACCTTCCCATTCCCCCAACCAAAAATTTAACATCACGTCCATGATTTTTGTTTAGAGAACTGCATTCAGAAAGCATGAACTATGTAAGGTAATGATTCAACTATCTATATTTTTTTCAATTTATTTATTTACTCGAAAGGCAGAGTTAGAGAGAGAGAGAGAGAGAGGGTGAGAGAGAGAAAGAGAGAGAGTCTTTCATTCACTGGTTCACTCCCCAAATGGCTGCAATGGGCAGAGCTGGGCTGATCGGAAGCCAGGAGCTTCTTCTGGATCTCCCATGTGGTGCAAGGGCCCAAAGACTTGGGCCATGTTCCACTGCTTTCCCAGGCCACAGCAGAGAGCTATGCTATGTGGAAGCGGAGCAGCTGGGACTCGAACCAGTGCCCATATGGGATGCTGGCACTGCAGATAGTGGCTTTACCGGCTAAGCCACAGCACCGGCCCCTCAAACCTACATTCCATAAACATGGAGGACATTCCAAATGAATTGCATGAAACAAAAATGTGCTCTTCAAACCAACATTTTCCCAGTTTACAATTTAAAAAGGTATATGTGGAAGTATTACAAACTATAAACATTGACTTTTATGTACCACTTTAAAATGCAAGAAAATAGACATTTATAATTATACTTCCTAAAACACTACCTGGTGAATTCTTCCCCCACTAGCTTTGTAAACAAAGAAACAGGCTCAGGATGTTAAGGAAACTACCCATAAACACGGTTCTGGGATCTAAACCCATGGGAGAACCTTGAGACCAAACCCACTCCCTCCATGTGGCCCCCATCAGCCCTGGTGCAGGCACAGAAAGACCCTTTGTCTCTATTTGAGGAACTTTCTCAGTTCAAGGGAAATAGGCAAAATATCCCTTGAAGACAAGCTCAAAATGAGCGTTGCTAGGACAGCTGGCTGAGAGCCAGAACCACTTTCCCAGTGTAACTTGTCTGTCACAAATGGAATGACATGTTGCAAATAGCAGTGATCCACAACATTTAGTCTATTTTGTTTTTACTTCCTTTTTGGCTTCAGGACAACAGCAAGCAGAAAATTCATTCTTAATTGAGGAAGCATCCTGCAACTTATGCAATGGCCATGCTGGGTGTTAGATACATTTGAACCAATCAAGGAAAAAGATGGCAGGGGGCAGGTGCTGTCACACAGTGGGTAGAGCAGCCATCTGCGGCGCCAGCATCCTATATGGGCGCAGGTTCAAGTCCTGGCTGCTCCATTTCCAATCCAGCTCTCCGCTAATGTGCCTGGGAAAGCAGCAAAAGATGACCCAAGTGCTTGGGTCCCTGCACCCACATGGGAGACCTGGAAGAAACTCCTGGCTTCAGCCTGGCCCAGCCCTCACTGTTACAGCCATCTGGGGAGTAAACCAGCAGATGGAAAATCTCTCTCTCTCTCTCTGTTTCTCTCTCTCTCCTTCTCCTTCTCTGTAATTCTGACTTTCAAATACATAAATAAATCTTAAAAAAAAAAGATGACAGATTAAAACAGGAAATACAAAACCCTCTTTAGATTTGAAAGCAGGTACAACTAGATACATAAGTGGAAAATCAGCTCTCTGCCTCCTTCATTACTTCATTTCTTTTTTTAAGCTAACCATGCAACAGTGAAAACTTTGCACCTCCTGTTGTTTGCGACCAATGGTACATGTTCCTGGATTAACACAGTGTCACCAAGTGTAACTTCTGTAAACTGGACACTAACAGGCAATGCAAAGTGAATGTGTAGGTTCTCTTTTATGTGCCAGCTCACTGATCATTTCTCCTCCTTGAATTTCTAAGCTCAGGTGGCTGGTATCTCTTCCAGCCTTACCAGGTTCCGCTCATCCTGAATCAGACAGTACTATTCTGGGCTTCTAAAACACCCAGAGGATTGTGTGTCTTTCTCCCTGTAGGGTTTTGCTGCTCAGTACCTATGGGAGTCCCCGTTACAAAGTAACCACTTACCTAAGGCTCATTTGTAAAGCCCCGGTTGCTTTCAAAAGCCTTTATAGTAGGTCTCCAATTCAATGAATCCATTACATTACCCTCTATCTGAAACCTAAATAGTAATTACATCAACTTAATCATAACTATATAAAAATTAGGGTTGAAAGGCTCACTGTTCTGTTCAAAAGAATTTAAATGACTGTCATTTTATTAATTCCACTCATCACAGAGTTTTAAACTCATTTCAATGATTACAAAACAATTTTAAAAGAAGGAATGAAAGACAAGCACATCCAACGGGCCTAGACCCAAACGCATGAACCACATTTTTTACTTTTTGTTAATTTGAAATAATTACTTTTTTCTTTAAACTAGAAATCTCTAAGAATCACAGCAGCTCTAAGTATGTCACAATAATAAAGTCTAACAATAGTATTTGTGGTTCCACAATGATTCTGTATTTTTCTGCCGATCTGGGTATAATCCATAGGAGATTATAAATCCTATAATTAGATACAATGATAAATACATGTGTCTGATCCCTGTTAATTTTCCATTCCGTGGTAGCAGACAAAGCATGTTGCGCTGACTGTTCTTTGAGGCTTCCGATCCTGTCCAGCAAACCCGATTTTCCCATTTCTTCCTCCCAATCTCTATTGCACGCCTTCCAGAAATTTCACTCTCGACTTCCCTTTGTCCTTTTCCCACTGTGCTCCTTCAAGTAAATGCCATTCTCCTAAAATGTTTTGTCTAACTCCATGCGATGCTCTACCTTCATCTATGTAACTGGCATTCTTACTGACACTATCAGGGGATTTCACAACCATGGATCATTCCGTCCCCCCAGAAAATACTGAGCACTGCATGAAGACATTTTTGATTGTCACAACTGAGGCAAAGCCAAACAAGACAGTCCCCAAAACCAATGATCAAAGTGCCAAAGGTAAGAAACTCTGCACTAAGCTTACCAGCTGTTTTCTACCATTTTCCCTCAAACATCTGTATTTTCCTCTGTATGGCATTCTGCTGTGTTTTCGTAATCATGTTTTTCTTCTTCACAATCACAGGAATACACTGTTATAGTCTAAACATGAATGTGTGCACTTCTATGATACGTAAATATAGTTTATATACAGACAAGAAGGCTGTGTATATTCTCATGACTTCTTAGCATGTTGTCCCCTTAAAAATCCTAAAAGGAATAAGGGTGTGTATGTTTACATGGCAAGAGAATGCATAAAACTTAACTTGAATTCATGACTTATCAGATGCATTGTGCATGCATGTTCACAGGCCTTCATTTTATAAGTACTTATCGTGTATTTTTGTACTTAAGTCTAAGAATACTAAGTACATATATATTTTACATACAATATATATATATATATATATTTTTGGTGAAAATCAAGAGGGATTGAGTTTAGGATAGGCAGCTTAAATCACAAGTGCAACTGATGATTCCCAAATGCAGTAAGATTCTACCTTTCCAGTAATGATTCTGAACAAAAGCCCAAGTCATGGCTCTGGAGCTGGCCTACTCCAGACCTCCAACCTGAATCACCTGCATCACATATACAGGGATAAAGGAACGAACATCTCACACTTAAATACCTGATGCACAGGCAATACAGCATACCGTATGTTTCTACAACACATCAATGCATGAAGTTATCATTAACTTCTTTTTTTCCAGACAGGAAACAGACACAGAGAGGTTGAGAAATGTCGCAGTGGTGGTAAGTGGTAATGTCAAAACACAAATTGTTGTGGTCTCTGACAACCAACTCCGTGGCCTCAACATGAATGCGATGCTGACACTCATGCCTGATTTTAAAATGTATGCCTGTACTGGATCAGAAGAAACGAAAATCACTCTCATCATATCCACAAAACAATATTTTCTCTTATTTTATGAATTTAAAGGTGACTATAGGGTTGTTGAATAAGGAAGAATGGGTCCAAAGGTTAAGTAAAAGCTTTCATGGACTTCAGAAGCATATCTTAAATGTTTTTCTCCTGTGAATTTTCTGATAATATCGCTAAGAAAACAACATCTGTATGTTATTTAATTATTTACTATTGAATAAATAGAAAAAGAATAAAGTCAGGTTTCTTAATCATTCCTTTGACCCAAATAATAGAAGTTAGGTTCCCATGAGATACAGTTACTCGGTTGCTTGGTTCTAAATGATTCTTGTGATGAAATTCCAAATTAATTATTAAATAAATAAGCAAACTCACATTTACATGGTTCATTTTCTTCCTAGTATCAGAATGCTCACTTGCAGTGAACTAAATAGCCAATGTTCAATTATCTACATTCATACTGGGATCACAGTATACGCAATCCCAAGTGACAGATAATCTGAAAACCATTTACGCTGGGTTTTAAATTCATTATATGATTCCAGCAGATTTACCACCATAATTATATTTTTTTCTCAGGCTCATATTAAATTCATTTGTGGTTCTTGAGCACAGGCCAAGTGATGGTAGGAGGGAGGATTCCAGATACAAGGTGGAAGACCAAAGGAAGGCGATCTACTAGTAGCTATTAGCATCATCTTCCTGTAGATAATCAATAGAAGATAAAATAACTGAGAGTTTATAGTGAGTTATTCTCATATTTATTAACAGCCTTTGTGATTAATTAAAAGTGATATAATGGGCCTGGCACTGTGGCGCAGTGGGTTAAAGCCCCAGCCTGCAGTGCCGGCATCCCATATGGGTGCTGGTTCAAGTCCCGGCTGCTCCTCTTCTGATCCAGCTCTTTGCTATGGCTTGGGAAAGCAGTAGAAGATGGCGCAAATCCTTGGGCCCCTGCACCTAAGTGGGAGACCCAGAGGAAGCTCCTGGCTCCCAGCTCCGGATGGGCACAGCTCTGGCCGTTGCGGTCAATTGGGTAGGGAACCATCGGATGAAAAGACCCCTCTCGTCTGGCTCTACCTCTCTCTGTAACTCTTTCAAATAAATAATTCTTTTTTTAAAAAAAGTGATATACTGCAAACATACAGCAGATGTGTTAGAGGCATGGGTAGTGGATTCCTAGTGACAAACTGTGCACTGGCCCTGCATTCATTTTGACATTCTATGACATTCTCGTCATTCCATGACAAAAAGCAGGTTTCCTATTTTGCTAAACTTCAGTTGCTCGCATGTGAAAGGATGACATCCTTAGTACCTACTGTTGATGTCAATTCCAAAAATTAGATGATTAAATGCAAGTTCCTAACACAAAGTATTCAATTAAAGTTAATTATGGTTGTCATTTTATGCTGTAGCAATAATTTACCTATATTATTCCAATGCTAACACCAGAGAGAGTACTGACTACAACTGAGAGTTTCTATCAGTTTGGGTTTCATAAAACGACACCACTTCTGATGATGCAATAAATTATATAGCATACCAGAGCGGCAAAAGGTAGGATGTGTTCATTACCTGCTGTGGCAGAAGATAGCTGAGTGTGTTCACAAGTATTGCAACTAACTGGAACACACTAGAAAGGTACCCTCAAGCTTTAAACTTCTGGGATCATGTTTAAGAGTTTGGACTTTAAAGATTTTTTGAAGAGCTTGCACACTGCCAAGAGGACCTGGGGTCTAGCTGGACTCTCAGACACATGAAGATTTCTGTAGTAAAATGAATGAGCACTTACAGCATGTGTTTTCAATTGAAGACTGTACCTATCTGAACAGGAGTTCAGTTCAGGTGTTGATAAAAGAGACTGAGAACTACAACTAAAAGACTGTGAAACGGTTTAAATGCAACGGCATCATTATTATTAACTCCACAGTTTCTTTCATTAATGTGTACTACATTGCAAAGCATTATAGGATAAAATAATTGGGGAAGTAAAAATACCACTTGCAATGCCAGCATGCTAATCAGAATATCTGTTCAAGTCCTGGCTGCTCTGCTTCCAATCCAGCTCCCTGACAACGTGCCTGGGAAGGCAGAGGAAGATGGCCCACGTGGTTGAGCACCTGCGACCCATGTAGGTGACCTGGATGGAGTTTCAAGCTCCTGGTTTTGGCCTGGCTCAGTCCTGGCAATTTCGACCATTTGGGGGTGAACTAGCATACAGAGGAAATTCATAGTCTCTCTGTCTCCCTACTATCTCCTTCTTTCCACTCGTTCTCTCTGTGTCACTCTGCCTTTCAAATAAATAAATAAATCTTAAAATAAAGTACTTCTTGTTTTACAGAGAATAACCATAGATCATTTCTTGTACAAGCTTACACAATTATTTCTTACTTCTAAATAGCATATGGAAGGTATTGGTTTGTATAAAGGTGACACAGAGATGGCATTATCCTTTACTGTTTTACTAATGAACTCATTGCTTGCATATCTGTAATTACTAGTGACTGAGGTTATATTAATAGATTTGATTTTAATAAATTCTTTCAGGCTTTACTTGTCAGATGAGATGGAACATAAGCAATGCAACAGGAAATCGAGCTAAATTCTTAGGGAAAAACACTGATCTATATTGTCTCAGAAATATACACAAATTGTACCAGATTGTAAACAGCTCTCAATGTGAAGTGCGAAGATAGAATTTTGATGTATATTTGTAAAAGACTAGGTTTATATACAATTCACTAACACATATAAGTAAGGAAGCATTATTGACTATAAATCCAGGATATTCAATCCAAAGGGTTTTAAATTCAAAGGGGTTCAGAAGTAAGTCTGACTGCCAGGCAAGGATTTGCTGAAAAATCATGCTGTGGAAACATAAATCAGCACCAAGTTCATCATTTCGGATGTACTAGATTTTCAGGAATACCTGACAGAAAACCAAAGTAGAATGAAGCAATGTATGTGCAATAAAAGTGGTATATAAAGACAGACCACAAAAATAAGGATTTCAAAGAAGATACGATGTTGTCAACTTTAAATAAGGTGAGACAGTAAGTAGTTCTCAAGCAAAACTAACATTAAGGAGTAACAGACTTAAAAGGTTCTTATGTTCAAGTACAGGCATAAAAAAAACCTGGGAGAAAATACATGAAAGACATGTACAGTCATCCAAGTTTTTTTTTTTTTTTTTTTTTTTTTTTTTTGCTTACATAGACAATGAAGTTCCCTCACTAAGACAAAAAAGTTGTTAAGATGAACTTGGTAACAAGAATTTCAAGTGTAGCCTTGTGCTTCCTGTCAAGATAACACTATTACATGAGTACCTCTATAAATCATATTATCTAAATGTGAAATAAACATATTTTTCAACATAATTGCAAAACCTCAGTTAAACTGCAAAACTTCATCATGAGGGGTTTTATGAAAAAGACCCAAAGTGGTAAAATGAGAAAATAACCTTAGATGATCTAGGTGATTTGTAGCAGCTCAAAAGTGGATACAGTAAGGGATAAATTCCATTTCAAAGAAGGTAAAGTAGCCTTTTGTCTACGATCAATTCTCCTAGTAGGAACAATAACAAAATTGAATTAAACTTGAAAAAGTGCATTATAAAGCACTTGAGAGCAACTAAACAGCCAGAATTCGATGGTCCAAAATGCAAGGAAGAAAGGAACACAATAGTTAGTGTGTTAAACTACTTTTCTTTAAGGCACAATCACAGTGTCTGGTATTCACTTAAATATTACAAAGTATTCCAGGATATGCTTCAAATTCTTTATAACTAAATGAAGGAAAGATAATAAAAGAAACATAAGAATGACTCACAATTTTTAGAGTTATCAAACCGACTCTAAAAGAACTGTAGTAAAATGCTTAATAGTTAAGAAAAATACAATTTACAAAACAAAAAACCAATCAACTATAAATTCAAGAAATGAAGTTAGGTGTGTATAAATACACAGTAAGATATTTGCACAACAATGAAATTGCCTAATGATGCCTTTCTCATTAATCAACACATGATTATACATAAATTATATTTATGAGTCTATGTATTTTATACATTAAGCACTTAGGATAGTTCTTGGTACCTTGAAGGCAGGACACATTAATAGAACCTTGTGACACAATCAAGATGGTCTCTGAACAGCTTTTCTTCAGCTGAACACTTTAATTCCATCTTTACACAATGGGCTTTTTTGCTAAAATGCTCTCCTTTTACTGAACAAACACCGAACAGTTCCATCACTGGTCTGTCCCCGGGTAACTCATCTTTTGTATTTCAGAATCAGAAGGCTCCCGGTCCAGTCACCTTGACTCCTCCTCTTGGCCATGTTTTTCCTGCTGGGCTCATTTAGACGGTACACAATTAGCCAGTTAGAACATCCTCAGAGTCCTCCGTGATGAGTCAGGTGGACTCTCCTATCATATGAGACGCTCTAGAACGTCAGCTATCCTCAAGGTGACCCCTCCATTACTGTCTGGTATTTCATTTCTTATTTTCCTACAGCCAACATGCATTCCCTCTGTCACGTTCACATCACAAGGATGTCATTCTCCCTTAAGGAAAATCTAACCAATGCATCCTTGGTGTTCCCTCACGGATTCCTTTCCCATTGGGCTTAAACAACAAACACAAAAACCTGTCAGCAACTGAAAAGGTTTGCTTACTGCCCTAATACTACACTTTAGTAATACAATACTTATATGACCTGAGCAAGCCACCTGTTTTCTCATGGATTCTGAGCAACAACATTCCAAATACATTCAACATGGCTTCAGTGGGAGTCTGTCGTCAGCACTTTCCAGGTGTTTCTCGCTTTAAAAAAATTTTTCATCTATGTGAGAGAGCAACAGAAATACACACACACACAGAGGCGGGGGGGGGGGGAGAGATTTGGGATCTGCTGGTTCACTTCCCAAATGCCCACAATAACCAGGGAGTGGCGGGATGGGGAAGGCAGACCAAGTCAGGACCCAGAACACCATCCAGGTCTCTCAGGTGAGCAGCAGGGACTCAAGCACTTGGACCATCATCTGCTGCCTCTCGTGATACATCAGCAAGATGCTAGATCAGAAGTGGAGGCACAAGGACTCACAATGGCACTCCAACACGGGCTGCAGGTGTCCTGAGCTGGTGGTTTAACTGGTTGCGCCACAAAACTTGCTTCAAATTCTTTCCCATTCTGAAGTTCATAGCCTGATATTTATCTTGAAATACTGGAAAGATATTCTGAAAGTGCATAAAGGTATACAGAGGGTGTCTGTGTGTGTATTTGTGTGCACAAACATGTGTGCAAAGATCAATGATCGTGAAGCCAGTTAATCCTCCACCTGCTGCGACGGCATCCCATATGGGCACCAGATTCTGTCCCGGTTGCCCCTCTTCCAGGCCAGCTCTCTGTTGTGGCCGGGGAAGGCAGTGGAGGATGGCCTAAGTCCTTGGGCGCCTGCACCCGCATGGGAGACCAGGAGGAAGCACCTGGCTCCTGGCTTTGGATTGGTGCAGCGCCAGCCGTAGCAGCCATTTGGGGGGTGAACAAACAGAAGGAAGACCTTTGTCTCTGTCTCTTTCTCTCACTGTCTAACTCTGCCTGTCAAAAAAAAAAAAAAAAAAAAAAAAAAAAGATCAATGATCTTAAATATATTCTTGAAGTGATACTTGTGTCTCCACGCCAAGTCAGTTATTCAGTTCTAGGACATCCAAAATGCCAGAAAACTTGTCTTCAGAACTCTGGTGAGGTTAAAGTAGAGACAAACAGAAGAGACACAGTAAATCAGTGTGGCAGGATGACCACTGAGAACAAGCCCTCCAAACCCTGGCATCTCTTTCCTTCAAATGTCTTTCTTCTCCTGCTCCGCTATGGGACTTTGGCTCTTGACTTCATTTCATTCCCTGTTGACATCCTGGATTGTTCTGTCTGGTGACCATCAAAATAAAGGAAGTGTCTTTTGGGAAAATGGGACTAGGAAAAAAATCAAACTGAATCTTTTACATGATAAATAATATGTGGATGATTCACGGTGGCTTGTTCTTGGTTGTCACTGCTTCCTCTACCCTCCCTGAAGTGTGAGGACTGACAGTTCAAGCTTGTTGCACGAAGGTTCTAGCTTATGCGACTGAGATGCCCCCTGGAATTCAGAGGCAGCAGTCTTCTTGCCTGTGCAGTACTGGCAAGGATATTTAGTGCCACAGGGTCCAGGCTCTTATCTGTGCGAGAGGCAGCCGGGTCAGTAGCAGTAATTCCAACAGGAGCAGCTTCCCTGTCTCTGACACACAGCTATGGTACTGTGTTCTGAAGTCAAGGGCCGAGAAGCAGGAGGCCATTTCCCCGGTTCCCTCTCTTCTGTGGATTATGGGAGCATCTGACTTTCTATAATAAAAGTGTCCAATATGTCCTGTAATACACATGAATTGACAATCATTAAGAAAATGGGAAAGAAACAGCATAAGGGTTAGTTGCTTGATTTAGTGGTTAAGATGCCTGAATTCCATACTGGAGAGCCTGGGTTTGCTATTGAAGACCCTGGGTGGCACGGTTGATGGCTCCAATATCTGGGTTTCTGCCGCCCACACGGGAGACCTGGATTGAGTTCCTGGCTCCACAGGCATTTGGCAGGTGAAGCAGCTAATGGAAGCACGGTTGCTGTCTGCTTCCAAACTCCAAAAGAAACATTTAATAATATGAATAGAGACTGTATTGAAAAGGTAAAGCTGGTGGAGGAGGGAAAATTCGTGGTCACCCACCAGCAGGCAAATGCATTCCAGGTTCTTACGCACAGTGTAAATGAAGTTCTACGGTCCCACACCTGGCCCTCACACTCCTCCTATTTGCCTCTACAAGCATGCTGTATTACTCAGCACACCATTCTCTCCCAAACATGCTTTCTTCCACATGCAACGTTTCCCCAACTCCTACACATCATTAAGATAAAGCTCAGACACTCCTCCTTCCTTTCAGTCTCTTGATACTTTCTCCTAATTAGGAGCTCTTCTAAAATGTAATACATTTTATCTACCCAATTTTCCCCTTACCATGCTGTTTTAAAATTATCTGCTTGTGTCCAACATCTTTTTGTTTTGTTTTGTTTTGGTTTTTGTTCTTTTTAACCTCTTTTAGAAGACCATGAGAGCCTTGGAGTTTGGGATGACGTTCAGTAACTATTCACCAAATGAATAAGCAGGAGAATGATTCTGGTTTCTCATGGGCACACCTTGCCTCAAGAGACTAACAGCACCAGTTTTATAAAAGAATCCTCATTCAATACAATGGAACATTATATTTTTGTAGGGTTCATGGAAATTTAAGGTTTAACTCAAAGCAAAATATTTTATAGAGATTGCTGATTCTCCTTCTAAAATATTTCTTTCAGCAGAGGAGAAGGCTATGTGTGTAGGTCATGTGCTTTGTATAAATGTAACATCTGACAGGTCTACTTCATGCTGAATGATGAGATTTAAAATCTGTATATTCCTGTATGTCTGCTCCACACACTGCAAATATATCTCAAAATTTAATCAACACATCTATACGTCTACAGTCCCCACATTCACTCCACCTCAGCTGATTCAGTGGCAAAAATTTTTCATTTAGGTTTTCCAACGCCATTGAATATGATTGAGATATACAAAGAAAAATAGAAGTAAAAAAACCACAAGTGATTAGTTTTCACTGAGTATTTGGAAGGCACAGGTTTCTGGAGTTTATCAAGACTTTTCAGTATGGGGTTGGCATTGTGGCACGACAGGTTAAGTTGCTACCTGTTATGCAGGCATCCTGTATCAGACTACTGGAGTCTTGGCTGCTCTGCGTCTGATCCTGTTCCCTGTCTGTTAGTGGGCCTGGGAAAGCATTGGAAGATGGCCCAAGTGCTTGGGCCCCTGCCACCTGCATGCGAGACCGGAATTTACTTCTTGGCTCCCAGCTTCAGCCTGGCCCGATCCCAGCTACAGTGGCCATTTAGGGAGTGAACCAGAAGATATTAGGATCTCTCTCTCTCTCTCTCTCTTTCTCTTAAAACTCCTCAGTGCAGTATCAGAGGACAGAGTAGATGACCCCTCACACTGAAACTGGAAATGGGTAGACAATGAGATGGGAATCCAGCAGGAAAGTTCAACCATTGTCCAAGATACAACAGGGGGACTTGGCTCAGAGTCCATGACTCAGAAGGAAGGGGAGTACATCTGTTGAGGACTTAAGAAGCCAGTGGGTTGTCAGAGATCATGAACTCCCGATCAATGCAGAATCCAGTTCTTCATTACCAGATTCATTCCAACTGTACAGTCTTCAACTTGTTGTTAAATATGTTTAATTCTCGTGGTGGATGTTTGGCCTAGAAGTTGAGACACCCATTTCCTCCACTGGAGTACCTGGGTTCAAATCCTGGCTCTAACGTCCTGCTAATACAAGTTCTGGAAGGCAGCAGTGATGGCTCAAGTAATTGGGCTTCTGCTCCCACGTGGAAACCGGGATTTTGAGCTCCTGGCTCCCTGTTTCACCCTGGCCAAGCCCCGATCATCACAGAGTGACATTTGAGAAAGTGACATCTTTATCAGTGGTATGACAGTGGTGGTAAGTGGAGCGGGCAATGGTGTGGTGACATTAAGTATTGTTTCACAGATTCTGAAAACGTTCTGAAAAACAGAGTCAAGCTTTTAGGAACAGCAATCCTTTGGCTCTGCTGTTGAAACTTGAACTATCGGAGGCCAAAGAAATGACTGAATCTTTATAACAGCAGAGGTTTTATTTTGTTCCCTCTCCCATCCCAAGTGCCTGACATGTTTGTGGAATGAATGACTGAACTCAGGCTGGTGTCCTTAGGTGCCTCTCTCTCGGTTCTCTCCTTTGCTTGCTGTACTGACCACTCCAACTGCCACATTATCATGGTTTTCAAGCCTCAAGGAGGTATTCTCATGCTGTCCAATATGTGTGATAATGCAAGCTGATCACATTAAAAATCAAGGGTGAAAACTAATCACATAATTTAGCCACAGAACATTCTAATGGATTGAGCAACTGATCTAAATGACTAGTTTTATTACCTTGGCCATTTGTTAATAGCCTATCAAGACAACCCAATCAGTGATCAGTTGGACCACTTTGGCTCTCTGCTCTTCTATTAAATTGCAATGCAGTAAGTGGTCAGAGAAATCAACATAGTAGATTCAACCTCTAAAAATACAGAGAATAAGTATAAACCCAAACCGAGCTGCGAGAACCGCTTGTCCCGTGCCCGAGAGGCTTCCTGACAAGCTTCAGTAGCTAAGGTCTGAGATGTATGTCATTTCATTAGCCCAATTGTAAATAGATGAAAATTCTCAAAACCCTGCTTGTCAAATGTGACAGGGATAGTTTCAGTAAAGCTGCTGTATTGTTAAAAAGTTCATAAACCATTTGCATCTGATTATATAACCATTCAGAATCAACTTCCATTGTAAGGTTCAACAGATCCAAAATTATATATTGTATCAAAGCAATGGGAAATGAGTAATTGAAACTCTACTTCATTAATTTTCACTATGTCCATATTTATTTTTGTGAGTTTTTCTGAAAACTATATAAATGTTTGCTAAGTCTGAATACTTTAGTCAACTACTTTATCTGAAAAGTAGTAATACATGAACTTGATTGTGTACTATTTTGGTTGTCAGCAAAAAGATGTGATACAGAAAGATTTATTATATTGTTCTCTAAAGAAAACAAAATGCCGGCCGGCGCCGCGGCTCACTAGGCTAATCCTCCGCCTAGCGGCGCCGGCACACCAGGTTCTAGTCCCGGTCGGGGCGCCGGATTCTGTCCCAGTTGCCCCTCTTCCAGGCCAGCCCTCTGCTGTGGCCAGAGAGTGCAGTGGAGGATGGCCCAGGTGCTTGGGCCCTGCACCCCATGGGAGACCAGGAAAAGCACCTGGCTCCTGGCTCCTGCCATCGGATCAGGGCGGTGCGCCGGCCGCAGCGCGGCGGCCGCGGCGGCCATTGGAGGGTGAACCAACGGCAAAGGAAGACCTTTCTCTCTGTCTCTCTCTCTCTCACTGTCCACTCTGCCTGTCAAAAACAAAAAACAAAAAACAAAAAAAAAAAGAAAGAAAACAAAATGCCATGTTAAAAACATTAGTGATTTGTATTAGTAATGTTTCAGGATTTCTAAGAATAATTCACAATGATGATGTATTCAAGAGCCTGAAAGTAGTGTTTAAATTAAGAAGGCACTCAGAATTTGAATAGTAAACATATGGCACCATTCAAAAAAAGGCATTGAAGCAAATAATTCATTAAAAATGCAAATGAATACAAGTGAACTAGCTTAGAAAAAGCAACTCGAGGAACCAAAGGCTATAATGGCAACGGAAAAAGCAAGGTTGAGGACTGTTCACGGCAGAGAATTCTGATGAGGTCAAGTGCAGCCTCTGGAGCCGTGGACTACTTAATAAGGAAGTAGCAGTTTTGAATTTTTATTACAGAGCATTGCTCATACTGTGATGATTTCAAATAAGGTATTTATGGATTGTCTGAATACCTGACCTTGGAACTATTTTATAGGCACATGATATATCGCTTTTTATGGAGAAAATAGGTTCTATATAGGTAAATCATTAATATTATCCAAAGAGAAAGCTGGACTGGGTTGGAGAGAGGTGATGAGGGGACTTCCCTTGTGAAACATTTCAGGCCTGTTCAATACGTTTAAGCAATTATGCACTGCAATAAATTAATGTAGATTATAAATCAATTACAGAATCTTACTAGAAGCATTATACCCATGAAAAATAAATCATGAGGCCCCTTTTTTTTTTTTTAAATAAAATTCAGTCCTGACAAATTCAGTTATTTAGGAAAATGCCACTGTGGTGATGTCAGTCTACTCTGAATCACAATGGTTCCATTAACAGACTTATTTTCTACAGCAGAGAGCACTAACTTTACATCAAAGCATAGTAAGGGCTGACATAGCTTTGAGGATCAGATAAGTACATCCTATTACACCACTCACCACCTTGGAAATGGCCTACCATGAATGAAACCATTAATCACTACAAGTTAATACCAATAAAACTAAATAACATAGGACATCTGAATACCATCTTCATAGTCATATTATTTTCTTGCGTATCAAGTAATGTGTTAGTTCTGAAGTTTTCAGGAATAAGTTTCTGGGTTTTTTTTTTTTTTTTTTCTTTTTCTCTCATTTAATTGAAAGGAAGAGTGAGGGAGAGTGAGAATAAGAAAGATAACTTCCATCTACTGGTTCACTCGCCAAGCAGTCACAACAGCCAATGCTGGGCCAGGCCAAAGCCAAGATCCAGGAACTCCATCCCGGTCTCCCAAGTGGGTAGCAGGCATCTGAGTAGCTGAGCCGTCACCTGCTGACTCCAAGGTTGCATTCATTACCAGGAGTGGATTGGAAAGACAAGTGATGGGATGTGCATCAGGAACTCTGATGTGGATGTGGGATGCCCAAACTGCAACTTAAACCTCTGTGCCACAATGCCTACTCTGGTACATTTCTTTTAAGTGAGACCACACTAGCATATTTTTTGGGTTAGCTATTATCTTCAGAAAAATTTTAAGAAGCCATCTTCACTGGAGATGAAACCAATGGGGCTGTCTGATCTTGGATTCCTTTCTCTTCATAAAGCTGGTTGCCTCAGATTTCATTGTAGTGATATTTGGATTTGTTTTTATCATCTTACTTTTTGTTTTCTATTTCTCCTATTTGCTCTCATTTCTGATTTCGAAAATTGAAAGAGAATCTCCTTGTTGTGTTATTTTTTTTTAAATTCTACCAGTTTGGGGAATTATGTATTCTTTTAGTAGTTATTCTTGATTTTATTTTAAAGATTTATTTATTTGAAAGGGAGGGAGGGAGAGAGAGAGAGAGAGAAAGAGTATCTTCCATCCATTGGTTCACTCCCCAGTGGCCACAACAGCCAGAGCTGGGCCAGGACAAAGTCAGGAGCCAGGAGGTTCATCCAGGTTTCCCATATGGGTGAAGGAATCCAAGCATCTTAGCTATCCTCTGCTGCCTTCCCACGTGCACTAGCAGGGAGCTGGATCAGAAGCGGAGCAGCAGGGCCTCAAACCAGCGCCCACATGGGATGCTGGCACTGCAGGCAGAGGCTTAACCCTCTGTGCCAGAATGCCAACCTCTATTCTTGAATTTTTACTAAGCATAATTAACAAAGTCATAGACAAGAAACATAAAGACTTTTGCAAACTAATTCCCAATGTCATCTCCAAACTTAAATGTTGTTGAAGATACAAATCCTATTAAACATTTGATCAGATGCTTTAGAAATTCCTTTACTTCAGGTCTCTAAGTTTATCTTCACTCAAAAATGTGCTTGCTATCATTTATGGTATGGAAGATATGTCTCAGAATTTCTGAGATTTACCACATAAATTTACATGGGTATTTTCTCTCCACACTTTGAAAATATTATCCCACTGGCTTCCAGTTGCCATTGTAGATACTAAAAAGTCAGATTTCAGTCTGTTAAAGTTTTCTTCATAAAGAGATGTCTTTTTTCTATGATTTTGACAAAGTTCCCTGTGTTTAACTTTTCTCAATTTTCAAAGAGTAGTTTAACCACTGATTCAACTTTATATAGTTTTAATTTTTCCTTTTTCCTTTTTAGAAGATCAATTGATTTATTTATATTTACGTGAAAGCAGGGTACAGATGGAAACAAAGAGAGGGAGAGAGAGAGAGAGGGAGAGAGAGATGCTATTCACTGGTTCACTGCCCCAGAAAATGTCCGCAGCAGATGGGGCTGGGCCAAGCACAAGGCAGGAGCCAGAGGGCTCCACCTGTGCCTCTGACACAGGAGGCAGGGCTCCAAGCACTTGGGCTATAACCTGCTAATTCCCAGATGCGGTAGCATGTAGCTAGATCAGAAGCAGAGGTGCCAAGACTCAATCCCAGGCACTCAGATATATCTCAAGAATGACTTAAGGGGCTGGTGCTGTGGAGTAGAGGGTAAAGCCACCACCTGCAGTGCTAGCATCCCATATGGGCACCGGTTTGAGACCTCGCTGCTCCACTTCTGATCCAGCTCTCTGCTGTGGCCTGGGAAAGCAGTAGAAGACGGCCCAAGTCCTTGGGCCTCTGCCCCAACGTGAGAAACCATGAAGAAGCTCCTGGCTCCTGGCTCTGGATTGGCACAGCTCTGGCATTGCAGCTAGTTGGGGAGTGAACCAGCAGATGGAAGACCTCTCTCTTTCTCTGCCTCTCTTTCTCTCTCTGTATAACTCTTTCAAATAAATAAATAAATAAATAAATCTTTAGAAAAATAAAAAAAGAATGACTTAAACATGAGGCACCATTATACCCTCAATGCCTGCCCTTTCTGCTTTTCTAATATTGACATTCCCAAGGTAATTCCCATTACATTTATGGTCTCGTGATAAAACAAGTATGTGTGTCATTCTGTTGATGTTTGGGCAGGCGGTTAGGGGCGATGGGGAGAGCAGATACCAACTGGTAAGGATGGAAAAACCTGCAGATCTCCCTGATCTGTTTGCTTCTTTAACTGTTCTGCGGGAGGATGCCTCTTCAGGCTGCCTCATCATCCGAAGTGCTGGAAGTAGCACAGTCTACAAAAACCCAACCGATCGAGCCACTGTCATTAACGATCAGATTTTTTCAAGCTTTCTTCATTTTTCTAAAAAGCTTCTGAATATCACAACAATAACATAATTTCCTATAATGCTGTTATTTCCCCTAATTTGAATAAAGCACTTGTCAATTAAAAAAACTGAGCTGGAGCCGGCGCCGTGGCTCAATAGGCTAATCCTCCACCTTGCGGCGCCGGCACACCGGGTTCTAGTCCCGGTCGGGGCGCCGGATTCTGTCCCGGTTGCCCCTCTTCCAGGCCAGCTCTCTGCTATGGCCAGGGAGTGCAGTGGAGGATGGCCCAGGTGCTTGGGCCCTGCACCCCATGGGAGACCAGGAAAAGCACCTGGCTCCTGGCTCCTGCCAGGATCAGCGCGGTGCGCCGGCTGCAGCGGCGGCCATTGGAGGGTGAACCAGCGGCAAAGGAAGACCTTTCTCTCTCTGTCTCTCTCTCTCACTGTCCACTCTGCCTGTCAAAAAAAAAAAAAAAAAAAACTGAGCTGACCCAACATGGAAAGTCTCACCTACCCAACAGAACTGTGTATACTATCAAAGTAACTACTGCCATAATATTAAAATAACCAGAGTAGCTTTTGCTAGATAGACATTTGTATAATCAAACGACATTATTGGAAACCCATTTGTTACTTTATAATTACTAGTGTGCTGCTTATGCAATCCTTCCCAAACAATTCACTATTATAGTACATTATTTGACATAAAGACAAACATAAAGAATTAAAAAAGACTAAGTGCACTAAGCTCATCACCAGGAACGAATCAAAACATTCCTTTGAGGCCGGCGCCGTGGCCACTAGGCTAATTCTCCGTCTTGCGGCACCGGCACACCGGGTTCTAGTCCCGGTTGGGGCGCTGGATTCTGTCCTGGTTGCCCCTCTTCCAGGCCAGCTTTCTGCTGTGGCCCGGGAGGGCAGTGGAGGATGGCCCAAGTGCTTGGGCCCTGCACCCACGTGGGAGACCAGGAGGAAGCACCTGGCTCCTGGCTTTGGATCGGTGCAGCGCCGGCCATGGCAGCCATTTGGTGAATGAACCAGTGGAAGGAAGACCTCTCTGTCTCTCTCTCTCACTGTCTAACTTTACCTGTCAAAAAAAAAAAAAAAAAGAAAAAAAAAAATTCCTGCGTGCATTGGTGCCTCCTGAACTTCACCTAAGCACTCTCACGCCATATCCCGTGCCACAGAAGGAAGCAGCAAGCCTTAAAGGGTACAGGTAACAGTTCACCTGACCTAACAACAGCTGGGTACAACCTTTCTTGGAACTGCAGCTCTCCCCTCTGCCCTACAGACACATAAATAGTTAATACATCCTTATTAGATGTAATCTAGTTGCTCCTTTTCTTAGTAGTTTAGTTTTCATAAAGAACTCCAAGATAAAATAGTAATAACTCCATTGCCATTTCCCTTGACCTTCAAATCTGAAAGGGGGTTAATGGATCTCTCTCATGAATCTTAGACTCTTAATGGGTCATAAGAGTCACACCGACTTTATACGTGGTTTTGGAAAAGCATGAACTCAAAGTAAATTTAATTAAATTACCTACTCCACAACCTCTATTCTCAATAGGAAATTATATTCTATATGGATAATCACATAAAACTATAGAGAGGCTAATAAAAAGAGAAAAATCTTTTTCCCTTTTCCTATATGGGCCAAACACACATAAAACTTAACCTTAAAGATTCAATGCTTCTTACATAAAACTAGACTTTCTCATTTGGACATGGTATGAAGCTATTCTAAGTAGCCATTTTAAGTAAGAAAAACAAAGAGAATGAAAAAAATAGAAGTATAAAGAAAGAGTACAGCTTCTACTATTTTAAAAATATTTCTGGCTTGCATTATCAAGAATTGGTTCTGTGGTATCCAAAACCTCCACCTGGATTCTAGTAATTTTCTCATTTGATCCATGGTCCTCAACTACCTTCAATCTCCACGGTGACATGAGAATTAGAATTATAAACAAAGATTTTCTAACAAGAAAAAAGCAGAATTAGGAATAGACAGTACAATCAGAAGGGGTCCAATTCAGATAGGGTGCTCATAGAGGGCCTACCCGAAAAACTGGGGAAAAACACCTGTGTAAAATATGAGCAGTATCCTTGTGAACTGTTCCAGCCAGAGGAACTGCTAGCTGACATGCAATGCGCAAGGCCTGCTGGGGGAATTTCAGAGTACAGTGGAGGTGGAGCAGGAAATTTAGGAAGAAGTGAGATCAGGCAGAGGAGTTTGGAGCCAGGTCATTGTCGGACTTCTCAGAAGATGACAAGGATTTCAGATTTTATTTTGGGAAGCAAAGGCTTTCAAGAGAGCTGTGATATAATCTGGTTTATATTTTTAAAGGCCCATGTGGCTGTGATGGGAGTAACAGACTCAGCAGAAAGACAAGAACTTTCTACAACCTACAAGAAAAGTCCTAACTGCAAACAGCATCAGTGAAGACATTTAGCAACAAAAGATAAGCCTATATGTTCCCCCTGTTTACTGGAGATACGAAGTATGAGAGATCTAGGGATATCACTTTTTTTTTTTTTTTTAATTTCTGGCGTGTGCAATTTCATGTGCCCAAAGCATGTTTTCTTCTTTTCCTTGCCTCAAAAATCCATCTAATTCCAAATGGGCCAAATATTATCATTTGGTGAAGCCACACCTTTATGACCCTGCAATATTCACTGCCTTTTCTGCTTCTTTCTATCCTAACACTTTGGATGTGGCACAAGTTGCAGACGAAAAATATAAAAGGATAGGAAGGTAATGACACATGCGGACAACTGCTATGTGCAGAACCCTATGCTAACAAATATTAGAAGCTCCATGAGCATAGATCAGATACCTCCAAAAAGTAAAATAATAATATTTAAATAGATAAAAATAATGCCCTACTGACAACAGGAGGTATATAAGACCACATAATTCTATCTCTATTATGCCATGGTGATCTGTCAAAGCAGTAGAAGGTATTGGTGTTAGCACGCAATTTCCCTCTATTCCAGAGGATCACAAAGTGGGTTCTATGTGCCAAATCTAACCAGACAGTATTTGTAAACAACGAACTCGAAACTTGGCTGTGCCCACTCATTCGCATACCGTCTAGGGCTGCCTTGGCACCACTCCACAGAGTTCAATCTACGCAACAGGCTATATGGCCCGTTTGGCTTACAGAGCCTAAAATATTTCCTATTTGACCTTTTACAGAACAAATTTGTTGGCCCCAACTCTAAACTCACTTTCCCACAAGCTCCTTAGCTACTCAAGAGTCCTGGAGTCCTGCTCCCTCAGTCCTCAGGCACTGTTTCTACTGGCCTTTGTGCCTACAAGTTGGCCCTCCACCTCCGCAGCTTGGCTAGGTCTGCTTCTCCTCTAAGACTCGGCTCAAAGCCATCTCTAACAGAATGTTCCTCGCTGCCCAGTGAGCACAGAGAGTTCTCCCTGGTCCACATCAACTCATGCACACCTGGAACATAATATTAAATTAAAGCTCACCAGATTTTCATTATTTATATCCTCACCACCCAGTTAACCATCAGATCCCCGGGAAAAGGATCTGTTGTGTACATTTTACATCTCTTCTCCAAACAAGCAAGTAATAGACTTTCCAACTTCCGTGGCTAGCATCAGACTTACAAAGAGAATTAAATCAATTAGCAGGGAATTCAAATTCAGCCTGTTGCCACCTACTACAAATCAGCATGATGAAGTGACCCCAGGCCACTGAGTTGATGAAATAAAAATCATAAAGCATCATTCCTCTTCAACCTCTAAGTAGGGTCTTTAGGCCTTGTGAGGAACTGCCTCCCAGTTTTTGATGGATGGTCCCGTGTTGCTTCCTGCTGTTTCAGATGCCTCCAACCATGACTCACAAAATTCGCTCCCTATTTGCTGCTTCCAAACTACTTAAGAGGTGGAAAGCAAAACACATATGTGGTAAAACCGGTGTGTAAAATTAGGAAAAAGAAAAACAAGCTTTTAAGGACTTAGGGGATTTTTTTTTGCTTCGCAGGTGCATGAACAGGGTTGCTTTCCCAAAAATAATGTTTCTAGATTCCAGATTCTTGGCTGGGTGGGGTTTTTGGTCTTGTTTTGGTTTGAATCAGAAAACTAGTAAAGTTAACTGAATTATTACAGAATGGAAAACTACACCTTGACCTGTTTAAAGAAGAAAATCTATCAAGACCGTGTGCTCATGTTATAAGCAAACACAAGTTATTTTATTATTGCCTTAAAAAATAAAATATGCCTGTAATTTTAATCAAATGTGAATGTCTAAAATGGATTAAATTTTTATGTAGCTACATGCAATCATTAATGCTCAAACTTACTTTCTATAGCTCACAAAATTCAAACTTTAAGAGTCACTATAGAGAAGATTGAACAGTAATTAAAGCATGTTTTGGAAGTGAAAGACAAAACAGGAAATTAGTCTATACTTTTGTAACTCATATTTATAAAGCATTTATAAATAAAGACATAGATTTTATATCTACATTTCAACATCCACATCATCAATAAGTGCTATTTTCCATAAAAGATCAAAATATTTAATGATTTTCTTTATAAACTTTGCTGAAAGACTAAAGTAACAAAATAATAGCTTTCATCTCTTTAATGAGGTACAAATTTTCTTATAATTAGTATGAAGGAACTAAAAATTCAATCAATTTATTTACTCAAAACCAAAATCTTGTCATGGATCTCACATATAAACACTCAGGAAAGAAATTATTGAATGTTTGCAATTTTTAAAATTTTGTTTATGAAATACAACTTCATATATTTAATATATACAGATTTGAGAACATGATGCTTCTGCCCCTCCTACTACCTCCCTCCCACCCACACTCCCGCCTTTCTTCCTGTTCCCTCTTCCTTTCTCATTCTTACTTTTTACAGAGATAAAAAATTTTCAGTTAATTTTCATACTCATAAAATTAACCCTACACCAAGTAGAGTTCACCAATTAGTATGAATAAAAAAAAAAGTAGAGAACAAAAACAAACAAGAACAACACGATGCCTCGACTGCTGGGAGATGCCTGCATCTTAACAGTGGAATAATACACTTTCCTCGAGGTCAGAATTTCACCTTCTAATCTATTATGTCCCTTACAGAAAGTTTCTCAGTGTTTCTCTGGCTTGTGAGTTTGTAAAACCCTTTCACTACCACAGGAATCTTCTCTCTTCTGCATAGGTAAGCATTTTTGTGCATAAGGTGGCAATTTTCCTCATTTTTCTCCAAAGAAAAATCATGTGTTTATAAGAGACAGCTAAAAAGTACACAGTGTACACAAGGCCTCCTTAATTCTGACAAACTCACAACTCCTCCCATAGATTTCCCTTTCCAATTTACTGACAACTTTAGAAATCTGGTCTTGGTCCTGCACAAGGTCATGAGTGTTCTTATTCTATTTTATTTTATTTTTTTACTTCCAGTGTTAGTGGAGAAGTGGAATTAAATCTTAATTCTAGAAATGTGTCTTGTTATCAATAGCATATAAACAAAATTCACTGTAATAAAATATAAACAGATAACTGGATCCTTTTTATCAGGATAAACCAAAATACACAGCCTGGTTTGTGGTTCTGTCTACAAAATGAAAAAAAAAAAAGTTTAAAAACTAAGGACTTGTGAAAGGGATGTTTCATTAGCTCACTTAATTTTTACTTAATTTTTTCCTTCACTCCACTTGAAGGTCAAGGGATTCGGGGACACCATGGTCAACCCCAATAGCAGTGCTCAGGTCCTCTCGTCTTTTACCTGTCTGCTCTGATGTGACTGCCTTTACGTCACCACAGACACCGGAAAACCAACCTCTGCAGACAAACCCTCAAAGCTTAAAACCTCCTCTAACATTCAAAAGAGATACCTTTTCTGGAGTCTGCAGAATATCTTCTGAAATCAGTCTCATTCTGGTCATTTTTGACATTCATACATATTATGATCACTCAGAATATACTGACAGAGACAGAAATGGGAGATATATATATCATACATATGATATATGAAAATGGAGAGGAACAGGTGTTGTGGCTCAGGGGGTTAAGCCGCCACTTGGGACACCCACATTCCATACCAGAGTGCTAGTTCGTCTCGCCTCCTCCATTTCAAATCCAGCTTCCTGTTAATTCCCCTGGGAAAACAGATGATGGCTAACATACTTGAGTTCCCACTACCCCTGTCGGAGACCTGGACAGAATTTTTGGCTCCTGGTTTTCAGCTGGCCCAGCCTCAGCTATTGCAAGCATTTGGGGAGTCAACCAGCAGACGGAAGATCTCTGTCACTCTGCTGTTCAAATAAATAAATCTTAAAAAAAAAAAAAGAGAGAGAGAGATGCACATGTGTACTTAGATTTTGATTTACTACATGAAATGTATAAGGACATAAGGAATTCTGAAGTGTAAAGTTAAGCTTGAGGAAATATGAAAATAGTTTTTAAATTACTGATATGTAAGAATTCATTTCAAAAATTCCATATGAGAAAAGTGAAGTGCAGAACTTGATTTTTTTAAACTGAATTTTTGTTTTACTCACACAGGGACACTTAAGTAATCACATTCCATCAGCCCATGTTCTATTGCTATGAGGTCATTTAAATAAAATTGCAGTATTTGAACCATAAGCGTCAATGATAAATTTCAAAAGCAATGCTTCAAATGCTTTGATATTTTATCTTTCAAACATTTTAAAAGATCTGCAAATATGTCAAGCTACAAGCAATGCAAACTATCATACATTAACACAGCTCATCATTTACATATTAAAAAGAAAATTATGGAAGCAAACAGGATCCTGCAGACATGGATGGAGGGAACCACCTCACCCTAAGGCAAACAGTCCTTCTTATTGTCTTTTTCCTTGTACTGTTTTATTATTGCCTTTGCAAACTGTCTCCTGTGAAATTGAAACAATCATTCCTGAATGCAAAAACTTTTATTTCATCAAGGGGTGGGGGAAGTTGCTAAATTAAGAATTCCTCTACCAAATAATTACTATAGCAATACCATGTTGATGTGGACTCACTCTTTTTTAAACATCTTGAAGTTTGTTGGTAGCTACTGCACAAATTAAATCATACCTTGCTACATATTAATAAGCAATGTATACAACAGTAAACTCCTTAAAAACTGAAGCAGTTACTTGCATGAGGTAAAAAGGAAGATAGGAAGATTCTCTCTTTTTTTTGACAGGCAGAGTTAGTGAGAGAGAGAGAGACAGAGAGAAAGGTCGTTCCTTCCACTGGTTCACCCCCCAAATTGCTGCTACGGCCGGCGCACTGCGCCAATTCAAAGCCAGGAGCCAGGTGCTTCCTCCTGGTCTCCCTTACAGGTGCAGGGCCCAAGCACTTGGGCCATCCTCCACTGCCCTCCCGGGCCACAGCAGAGAGCTGGACTGGAAGAGGAGCAACCAGGACAGAGTCCAGCGCCCCAACCGGGTCTAGAACCCAGGGTGCCAGCGCCGCAGGCGGAGGATTAGCCAAGGGAGCCATGGTGCCAGCCAAGGAAGATTCTCTTAATCGCCATATTCCTATAGCTGTATTTATGAAAGGCATGAAGTCTGTGTTCCTTAAATAAAGTTTCCAGGGGAAAAAATTTTTAAAAAAAGTCTCAAAAGTTCTTTTTTTGTTGAAGCACCAGCTCTAATCATACACACATCTGGAATGTGTGACTAGTACCTTAGTTTAAAATGACCTTTGCCAAATTGGTAACTTGCATTACATAAACAGGACAACTGCATGGTAGTATCACTAGGGATTTCTCACCCGCACACCCGTCTCTCTCTCTCTCTCTCTCTCTCTCTCTCTCTCTCTCTCTCTGCCAGTTGAAGCGATATGACAGGGAAGGACACCTTAGATCAAGCACCAAAGTAAAACAGACAGGGAGTACTGCAGGCCCCAGATTGATTCAGCAGTAGTAATACAACAGTTGATTCAGTCCCACCTGTATCTATTAAATACCTAATTATCTGCAAAGCTTTAGGCAGGGTGCTGCCGAGTAAAAATAAATCCATCATTACCTCAAGGATCTTAGAACCCAAAGTGGGTATAGTTACTTCCACTGTAAGGAGCAAAATGGCAACAGGTAAGGTGTTTGCTACTAACAGACAACTGATAAACTAATTTACTCAAATGTTAACAAAGCATTACATTTTATTGGATGTTAAATTTAGGGCATGGACTGTACAGATAATGAGGGAGATGCCACTTCTACTATGAAGTACACACTGCTAAAATAGAATGAAAGGCAACTTAATTATAGATATCGATATGCATGCAATTCCAAATTTTTGCACCAAAATAATGTCTTAATTCTACTTCCTACAAACTTTTCTGTATTCTCACACATGTCATCTGGACAAAGTATCAGTCTTTTTCAGGCATTTTCCCCAATTTTAATACAGTTGAGGACAAAAAGTAATTTTTGACCCCTATACTAAAATTTTAACTCTCAAATGTTGTATTTAAAGGTTCACAGAACAAAACCTCAGTTTACTTTTCAATCCTACTCCTCAGAATAAGCCGGAACTTACTGCTTCTCTGTAAAATGAGAAATTCCTAAGTTGTTCTGAGGACTAAATGTGCTATGTCTAAGAATGCACCTATCTGTAAGTACCTCAAAAAGCTTCTGGAAAAAAAATGGCATTAAAAGATAAGTTCATTTTGAATCAAAAAATTTGAAATGCACATTGTTTTTACATAATATTTTTGCATGAATTTTTTGAAGCCCCTTCATATTGTCTGCTTTCTTCAGCTGAAGGTCATAGGAATATCCTGTTTATGATCTGAATCTTGTTCAACTTCAGACTAGCAGAAGCACTGCCCATTGAATACATTTCCCCAGACAACATCAACTATCGCTGTCTCTTCATTCAGTGTCCTGGACCTCCCACAGGTATCACAACAGAAAACAATTTAACATTTACATTCAAGAAAAGAAAAGGTCTTGGATAATCATTTTCACCATCGGTCAAACCAGAGCTGTCCGGTCTATTTCCCACTCCTCAACTCCTGTTCATCTCCGCGACTCTTGGGCAGTGTCCCCTTTATACCAGGGACAAGAGACCCTGTTCGGGACCAAGTCCCTCGACAAAGAAAGAGGGCTCAGTCAGGACCAGGGAGGATGTGCCTTCCCTCCTCAGCAACACTCCGCAGAACTTCCTGAGAATGGAAACATAAGCCATCTGTGCTGTGCCACAGGGAAGGCACCAGCTCCATATGGCCACTGAACACTGCAAATACAACCACTGTTACTGAGGAATTTTTTATTTAATTTAATATAAAGAGTCATATGTGGATACCAGATAGTGGTCACAATATTGACTAACAAAGTCTCCTGTCAAGTTCAGCTTTGACATCTTGGTTGACAATCCATCCCAAGCATTTACTATGTTGCTTTCATTTCAGGAATGTTCAGCATTGCAACAATCACTTCTTCATTAAGTACTTGCTACTTTAGACCTTGGGGCACAAAACTTCCTTGTTTTATTTTTGTTTTGTTTGGCTAGATCTCTTTTTCATCTTCTCTGTTGGCTCCATCTACTGTGCTCCAACTCTCAATATTGAAATGTCACAGCATAGAGACCTGTACCCTCTAATCTATGCTTTCTTAGGTAATCTCATGTCGATATGTCAATCACTACACAACCTCTATTTCCCAAGAAATCCCATAGTCAGTGGTGTATTTGAAATCTTCACTTAACATCCAAATGTAAAAAAATCCATAGCAACATTCTTAATTTCTTATCTCTGTAAAATGCCAATTCCTCTTATAGCCTTCTCCATCCCATTATGGCATCAATACCTACCATGGAGATCAAGACGAAAGCAAGTGGCTATCCTTGATATCTTTCTCATCCATCACTCCAAAAATCTGATCCATAAGTGATTATTTTAATTGAATTTGCAAACACATCACATACTGGTTGACTTTAGCTCCAGTATCACAAACCTAGCCCAAATCACCACTGCCTCTAGTTCTGACACTTGAGGAAGTACCCAAAATTGTCTTTCTTCATCCACTCTTGCTCTAGTCACTACCAATCTTCTACCACTGCTAAGACAATGGAGTAGATATACTTTAAAATATGTAGTCAGGGAAAGGCTAAATGAGAAGTAGTCATTTGAATCAAGATTTCAAATGATTGAGAAAGAGAGAAACAGAGAGAAAGCCTCAAGTTTTACAAATATGTACGAAAAGAGAATTCCAGGAATTGGAACAAGCAATGGCCATAAGCTATGAATAAAAAGTAGCACTTATTCTAAGGAAAATGGAAAGACGCTGAGTAGTTTAAAATCAGAAGAAAATTACGTGATGCAGAGAACAAGTTGCTGGGTGCAAGAACGGAAAACAGAAATGACTGGCAGCTTATTAGTGAAGTTTGAACAATTACAGAGGGGAAGAGGATTTTAGACAAGGGATTTATTATTATTTACTTATTTATTTAATCATGTTATTGGTTACTAATCATGTATTGGAAACAGTAAGAGGTTCCATGACTTCAAATAAAATAGTCCTGAAGTTTTCCCCAAAATAACTTTCATAGCCCCAGCTTCTTTGGTGTTTATCAAAATACTCAAGAATAGGTGGAGGTCATCTTTTGCAATGGCAAATCAGAACCTTGCAGACTGATGGAGACAATGCTATTTCACACATGGAGATGGGGTGCTTCAAGGGACTGTGGTTGTCGTGTGGACCAACCTTCCCAGCCTGCATGTGTTCCTGCTGGTGAGACTCCAACGTGTGCAGCCAAGGAGTCTGAGCAAGCGAGTGAGCGAGTGCATACTGGGAAAGACAGGCTCCTGCTCTGGGCTGCCTGCTTACCAAGGCGGGCTGGAGGGAAGAGTTGGATGCTGTAGCCTCCAGCCTCCCAACTGATGACTGTGTGAGCAATAGCACAATGTTAGGTAATGCCGGGTGAACCAAAACAAGCAAGCCACAGGGATCTCTATTGAGACCAGCAGAATGGATCATGGTTTTGTCACCATCTTCCGTGTCCCCAAAAGACAGCAGATGATCAGATGGACCAGTATGAATTGTTTTACTGCGAAATCTACACTAGGCAGTCTCCCAGCTGTATATTCAAGTGCTCGTCTCAGCTTCTAAAACTTCTAATTTATTTTATTTTTATTTGAAAGAGTTAGAGAGGGAGAGACACAGAGAGAGAGAGACATCCCTCATCCAATGGTTTGCTCCTGCAAATGGCTGCAAAAGCAGGGCTGGACCAGGCCCAAGCCAGGAGTTTTATCTGGGTCTCCCATGTGGGCCTGAGGTCCCAAGCACTTAGGCCATCTTCCATTGCTTTCCCAGGCCATTAGCAGGGAGTTGGATGGGAAGTAGAGCAGCCAGGATAGAAACAGTTCCCATATGGGATGCTAGAGTTTTTAGGCAGCAGCTTTACCTGCTATGTCACAATGCTGGCCTCTTAAACTAATTTTTTAAATGCACTGAGTGAGGATTAAAAATTAAAAACCAACCACCAGGGACCAGCACTGTGGCGTAGTAGGCTAATCCTGGGTCTGCGCAACCAGGAACCAATATGGGTAACAGTTTGTTTCCTGGCTACTCTTCCAAAACAGCTCTCTGCTTACGCCTTGGGAAAGCAGTAGAGGATGGCCCAAGAAGAGACAAATGGGTCACTGGGCACCAATCTCTGAATTGAAGTGTCTGTTGGCTATTTGAATTTCCTCTCTTGAAAAATGCCTGTTTAAGTCCTTTGCCTATTTCTTTACTAGATTGTTTGTTTTGTTGTTAATTTCTTGACCTCTTTACAGATTCTGGATGTTAACCCTTTATCAGTGGCATATTTTGCAAAGATTTTCTCCCATTATGTCAGCTGCCTGTTCACTTTGCTGAGTGTTTTCTCCTGCAGTGCAGAATCTTCTCAGCTTGATGTAATCCCATTTGTCAATTTTGGCTTTGATTGCCTGTGCTTCTGGGGTCTTTTCCAAGAAGTCTTTGCCTATGCAAATGTACTGTAGAGTTTCCTCCATGTTTTCTAATAACTTGATGGTATCAGGTCATAGATTTAAGTCACTGATCCATTTTGAGTAGACTTTTGTATAGGGTGTAGAGTAGGGGTCTAACATGATACTTTTACACGTGGAGATCCAGCTTTCCAGCACTATTTGTTAAAGAGATTGTCTCTACTCCATGGATTGATTTTAGCTCCTTCTTCAAATGAAAGTTAGCTACAGATGCATGGATTGATTTCTGGAGTTTATATTCTGTTCCATTGGTCAATAAGTCTGTTTCTGTGAATGTATCATGCTGTTTTGATTATAACTGCCCTGTATTATGTCTTGAAATCAGGTATTGTGGTGTCTCCAACTTTGTATTTGTTGTATAAGATTGCTTTAGCTATTGGGAGTCTCTTGTGTTTCCACATGAATTTCAGCATAGTTTTCTCTAGATCTGCAAAGAACGCCATTGGTATTTTGATTGGGATCACAGTGAATCTGTATATTGCTTTTGGTAGTATGGACATTTTGATGATGTTGATTCTTCCAATCCATGAACATGGAAGATTTTTTCCATTTTTTAGTGTCTTCTCTATTTCAGAAAGTATCATTTTAGATAAAAATAATTTAGAGTAAAATGACTTAGTTTCTAATGTTTCATTATAACAGTCTTATTAAACCATTAAGCCTATCTTTTAATTAGGAGGGGATTCAGTGAGAAAATGAGATCCTGCTGCTACTCAAAGCTTACCAACAGGCCGGCGCCGCGGCTCACTAGGCTAATCCTCCGCCTAGCGGCGCCGGCACACCGGGTTCTAGTCCCGGTCGGGGCGCCGGATTCTGTCCCGGTTGCCCCTCTTCCAGGCCAGCCCTCTGCTGTGGCCAGGGAGTGCAGTGGAGGATGGCCCAGGTGCTTGGGCCCTGCACCCCATGGGAGACCAGGAAAAGCACCTGGCTCCTGGCTCCTGCCATCGGATCGGTGCGGTGCGCCGGCCGCAGCACGCCGGCCATTGGAGGGTGAACCAACGGCAAAGGAAGACCTTTCTCTCTGTCTCTCTCTCTCACTGTCCACTCTGCCTGTCAAAAAAAAAAAAAAAAAAAAAAGCTTACCAACAAAAAGCTTACTGTGTTCTAATTTCTTAAAAATAAATGGTAAGTAATAAAAAAGGAGAAAGTAAAACATGCACATATCTAATAGGAATTGTCAATGAAAAAACATTCTAGAGAAAATAACTTTATGCTTTATGAAATTTTTTTTTACAAAAGTGTTATGTCAGTTGTAAAATAAGAAGTCTCAGACTTGTGAGGACTTGTTGGACTCAGATTTGACTCTCGGCTGCTGCCTGTCATACCTGATGCTCTTCCATTGGCTTCAAAAAACTTAATGAAGGAGGCTCCACTGCATTTGAAAAAGGCACTCAGAGAAGTACTGCTGACAAAGGAAATAGCTCTAAAATATTCAGACCTGTGATCCTACAAATCTCCTGCAGCATAGGAACCACTTTAATTTTATAGGCTGATGGGCTTTTATAGATTATTTTAGATCTGGACTGATTCATTGAGATGGCCAGTGTCCCTTGATATGGTTAGTCATCTTTCACCAGGTTCTACTGGAACCCACATGAAAGCCTGAACCCTCTCCAGGTTGTAGTTCGACGTCAGAGGCTACAGTAGAGATACAGAAAACCACAAGATGGGTAGAAGGTACATTTACATGTAAAGTTCATATTTATGTGTAAAATGTACATGTTATATATACATACATAAGGCATGTGTATGCATGTATGTATATGACCATTAGTATATATGACACTCAATTATATACACACATTTTTAAAGATTTATTTTACTAATCTGAAAGAGTTACAGAGAGAGGGAGAAGGAGAGGTTCCACCCACTGGTTTACTCCCCAAATGACCACAACATCTAGGGCTGGGCCAGGCCAAAGCCTGGAATCACCCAAGTGGGTGGCGGGAGCCCAAGTACTTGGGCCATCTTCCATAGCCTTCTGAGGCACATTAGCAGGAAGCAGGATTGAAACTGGAAGAACTAAGACTTAAATTTGCACCCATGTCGGGATGCTGGTGTGGCGGCAGGTGGCCTAACTTGCTGTACCACAACACCAGGTCCCAATTATATGCATTTATGTATAAGCACAAAGATTAGAGTCAAATCTCCACTATTCTCTGTGTGTTTCTCTTGCAGTAACTTATTGCATTAGGGGTATAAAGTGCAACTCACTAAAGCAGTACTGCATTTGAACACCTGGAGTAAGCACTTATAATAGAATACCTCAATATCTACAATATGGGAATTCTATTCACTTCATACACCAAGAAACTGGAAGGGTAACTTTCTCTTAAAATCTTACCATGTAAATTTAGAATCCAGGCAATTATAATTCTTTATAACCAAGTACTATTGACTGTAATTTTTGATTAATCAAGCATGTCAGTAGAAAACTCTGACAAAATCTATGGTGTGACCAAAAAATATCGATTTTTGGAAAAAAAGAAACATTTATCTATGACAAGCCAAAAATATATATATTAAAGTTCTGGAGCACTTTTTGAAGCATTTCATATATTTAAAAGTACGAGCAAGGGTAATGTAAAATAAAAGCTTAATAAGGTCCCAAAAAATTGAGAAAAATTAGAATAGCAAATTAAATTTCAGAAACATATTTAGGCAAAATGCCACTGGGCTTCTAATTTTTAAAGAATGTTCCAAAATAAAAGAAACTAAATATAATTTCATGCTTTCAAATAGTAGGTTGTGAAGGTAAAACAAAATGATTTTATAATTTTTGCAAATAAATAAGAGAGGTTAAAAGAATGAATTTCTAGGCCTATACTTTATAAAAATTCCTCTAAATAAGCAAGTCACTCAATTATAATTATAAAGATGTAATTTGATTTATGAGGCACATATTGACCTAGAATTTGAGATAAGAGACCACATGAGGACAATGCTTTGAAACATACTCAAAGTAGGAGTGTATCTAGTCTTCCTAGTAGTTTTTTATTATCAGATAATAATAACCGAATTCCTTTGACTCACTTCCACCCATTCAGCCACTTCCCTTACCTTCTGCTTTACATAAGAATTTGGGGTCATGGATTTTACAAGCTTTCCCTTGGGCTATACTTCAAAAATTATCACTAAAAATACACCAAGGAGAAGTTAAGCATGCTTGCTTCAGCTTTTTGATCAGAAACTTCAAATCTTCTTCCCATAAAAAAAATTTACAATTTAATGATAATAATTTGATAGCAAGGTTTTCTTGCAGAATAATTGTCTATCTCATTAAGTATTATTTTTAAAATTTTTAAATTTAAATTGAAAATGAAACTCGATGAACAGCGGGATGGGAGAGGGAGTGGGAGAGGGTAGGGCCAAGGGAGGGAGGGAGGTGGGGGGCGGGAGCCACAGCAATACAAAAGTTGCGCTTTGTAAATTCACATTTATTAAATAAAAAAAAAAACTATATAACAAACAAAAAAAAAGAAAAAGAAAGAACTTAATACTTTACCCTTTTAGTATTTTTTATGTTCTACTTAAAACTATTGGTTGAACTCTGTAATTAATACACAATTACTCTTAGGTGTTTAATTAATGCTATAACTAGTACTCAAATAGTATTTTACACTTTGTGTTTCTGTGTTGGTGCAAACTGTTGAAATCTGTACTTCATATATGCTAAATTGATCTTCTGTATATAAAGATAATTGAAAATTAATCTTGATGTGAATGAAAGGTGAGAGGGAGTGGGAGAGGGGAGTGTTGTGGGTGGGAGGGAAGTTATGGGGGGGGAAGCTACTGTAATCCATAAGCTGTACTTTGGAAATTTATGTTCATTAAAATAAAAAAAAAGTCACTCACATAAATTAAGAGGAGCTGCTTTCCTATAATTTTAGACAATGGTGGCTGTAAGGGACCCCATTTCATTTTGTAGTGAACACTTAAAAATTAATAATTAAAAAAATAGCACTGGACACTACCTTTCCTTGATTTCATCAGGTGGTTACAGAAAGCTTATGGCAGACCATTGTTGTTGATGGGCCTAGGGCACTAGTCCTTGCACACCACACCAGCCAGAGTAGAGTCACTTGTGCTAGCCGCCATGTAATCAAATTGACCTTGAGCCAGTTTTCTAAAAACAGGAGATTCCAGTCAACCTGACTCAGGGTAAAAAGAAATTTTCCTCTATTTTAACCCTATAAACAAAGTAACTTTGAAACACCAATTTATTTTGGATCTCCGTTTCTACTTATAAGCAACCAACCTGCTCTGTTCAATTCACAGGAACTCTCACTCTATCTTACATAATGAGGAACTGCTAGATTCTAGAATTGCAAATAAAAGCCAGGTAGATAAAATAAATTTGTAGTAACTGCATCTTTTCACAATGTCCTGAAAGAGAGAATTCAGAGGAAACTAATAATTTTTGTATCTTTAAATACAATGTCAGTGTTGAAGGTGAAAATAAATTACTGGAAAGTGCTTAAAATTCTCTCAGAAAATCTGAATTCCAACATTTTAGCCAACATACAAATATATAGAATGCATTTTGCTAGGTTATTCAAAAGCTCTCTTCATAAGAATAAGTGAAGAAAATGAAAAGAACAAAAACATACAATATTTCCAACAGGAAGCTGAAGCAAAAATATGACCAAAAGGTAAGTTAATTCTTTTAGAAAATATGCATATATATATATGAAAAATACTTCTAAAAGTACATGTAAAATGGAAGTAAAAGATAAGTTTATTTCCATGTGAAAACATTTAAAATCCATGCATAGTTTTTTCATAATACACATTTTCCATGAATTTGAAGTACCATCTTACAAATATATTTTCCTGAATAAGGGTAAGTTCAAAAAGAACACAAAAACAAACTTTGACAAGAGTTACTTTTTTTAAATTAAAAATCAAATGTTATTTAAAATATATTTCAGAAAATGTAAATTGCCTTCTAACATTTTCTCTATATAAGCATAAAAATCCCAAATGTCTAGAATGACCTAGAATAAGAACCATCTCTCCTCTGAATGACTGAATATATTAACATAGGACAAATAAAGGTCACTCTTCAATTTTTTTTATGTATTAATACTCATAGTAACTGAATTACTTCTGCCTTAAAAGTCAATGTAAGACAGAATGAAGGGACAAGCATTTGACACAGTGGTTAAGACACTGCATAGGACATTCGGGTAACACCTTGGAGTGCTTGGGTTCAAGTCTAAGCTCCAATCTTGGTTCATGTGCACCAGTCAATGGAGGAAGCAAGTGATGGCTCAAGAACTTGGGTCCCTGCGCCCCATGAGGTAGTCTCCTTCATGGGAAGTAGAAGGGCACTTCAAAATGGAATTAATTTGCAAAACCAGTTTGAAATGCATGCACAACTTTTTCAGAGCACACATTCGCCAGGGCCTTTTTGAAGATATTCCAAATGCATGGATTTCAAAAGTCGATTTCAAGACATACTACAGGGCAGTTATAATCAAAACATTCTGGTACTGGCACAAAAATACACATGTAGACCAATGGAACAGAATAGAAAACTCAGAAATTAATCCACACATCTACAACCAACTAATCTTTGACAAATGAGCTGAAATCAATGACAGGAGAATGGAGAGTCTTTTCAACAAATTGGGCTAGAAAAATTGGATCTTCATCTGCAGAAGTATGAAACAAGATCATGACCTTACAATTATATAAAAATCAATTCACAATGGATCAAGAATCTAAATCTATGACTTGATACAATCAACTTACTAAAGGAAAACAGGGAAACTCCGAAAGACATTGGCATAGTCGAAGATTTCTTGTAAAAGACATCAGGAGCACAGGCCATAAGAGCAAAAATAGACAGATGTTATTATATCAAGCTGAGAAGCTGAACTGCAAAAGAAACACTCAGTAAAGTGAAGAGGCAACCGACAAAACGGGAGAAATTATGTGAAAGCTATGCAACTGATAAAAGATTAAAATTCAGAATCCGCAGATCAAGAAATTCAACAAGAACAAAACAAACACAATCCAGTCAGAAATGAGAAAAGGACATGAACAGGAATTTTTCAAAAGACAAAATTCAAATGACCAACAGAAACAAGAAAAAATGCTCAGAATTCCTAGCCATCAGGGAAATACAAATAAAAACCACAATGAGGTTTCATCTCACCCCAATCAGAATGGTTATCATCCAAAAATTAAAATAATAATAATAAATTCTGGCAAGGATGTGGGGAAAAAGGTAACCTAGTCCACTGCTGGTGGGAATATAAGTAGTACAGCCATTGTGGAAGACAGTATGGAGATTCTTCAGAAAGCAGAAAATAGATCTACCATAGGACCCAGCCATCCCACTCCTGGGAATTTACCCAAAGGAAATGAAATCAGCCTATGAAAGAGGTACCCACATGTTTATTGTAGCTCAATTCGCAACAGCCAAGATATGGAATCAACCCGAATAACCATCAACAGATGACTGGATAAAGAAATTGGGGTATACATACATGATGGAATACTACAAGCCACAATAAAAGAATGAAATCCTGTCTTTTGCAAAAAAATGGATGCAACTGAGACTATCATGCTTAGTGAAATAAAATAGTCCCAAAAAAGACTAATATTATGTTTTCCCCGATTTGAAGTAACTAATATACAGAGTACAAAAAGGTAATTTATATAAGCAACATTAACATTTTTATATTTGATTATTGTGTACAGCCCTTGTCTATCCCCTTGAGGAACAGTGTTTTGGTTTTTTTGTTTTTGTTTTGTTTTTTTTTTCCCCCCATACTACTTGCTGAATTCCTTATCTGGTGGAGGGTTGAGCTTGTGATTTTAATAAAATAAACAAAGTATGTCAATGTAAAAAATTAGAAGAAAAAATAAGAAAGGAAAGGGGAGGGAGGGAGGACCAATACAGGGATGGAAGACAAGGTGGGAAGTATCAGTATGCTCTTAAATCTGTATATATGAAATTTGTTCACCTTATATAAATATTTTTTTTTGGCAGGCAGAGTGGACAGTGAGAGAGAGAGACAGAGAGAAAGGTCTTCCTTTGCCGTTGGTTCACCTTCTAATGGCCGCTGCCGCCGGCGCGCTGCGGCCGATGCATTGCACTGATCCGAATCCAGGAGCCAAGTGCTTCTCCTGGTCTGTCATGTGAGTGCAGGGCCCAAGCACTTGGGCCATCCTCCACTGCCCTCCCGGGCCACAGCAGAGAGCTGGACTGGAAGAGGGGCAACCAGGACAGACTCCAGCGCCCCGATTGGGACTAGAATCCGGTGTGCCAGCGCCGCAGGCGGAGGATTAGCCTAGTGAACAGCGGTGCTGGCCACCTTATATAAATAAAACTTTAAAATAAAAAATACTACAGAAAAACAATTTGTGCATACCAAAATACACTTATTTTTAAATGAGATTTTCCACAAACTTTTAGAAGTATCTTTATCTCATGGTCCAATTAGTTTTTTCACAAAATTTGGAATCTGAATATTTTTGAAAGACCTGATTTTATCATTTACAAATTCTTCACTACTAGAAATCTTTCCTGATCTATTTCACAATCTGAAGAGTGCTCTGGAATAACCCAAGAAAACAAAGGGACAAGAGAAGGCAAAAAAAGTCAAACTATTAAGAAATAGTGATCTCACTTCTTCCCGATGAATTCCAAACTCCTCAGGCAAATAGTGCTCTTGTCCTCCAGTAATAAAATTGATTTTGAAAAGAACTTTCAGTGAAGGTTTTAAGATGACAGAATCAAATGTCCACATATATTCAGGTGTATTTGAAAGCTATAAAAATTTTATAGCCACTAAGGTTTTTATCTACTCTAGCAGATGTTTAAATAAAACAGGAACAATATAACACTATAGCACATGCGCGCGCACACACACACACACACACACACACACACAAAAGCCAGTCAAACTATTTTGCTGGAGGTTTATATCTGCTATGGTAAAAGCCAGTGCCAAAATTCTAATGCACATTAATCAGGAATCTAACAAATGAGCCGGCTGTATCTATACATCAGAGTACTATACAGCTATAAAAAAAAAAAGTCATTCTGAGCCGGCGCCGTGGCTCAATAGGCTAATCCTCCACCTTGCGGCGCCGGCACACCGGGTTCTAGTCCCGGTTGGGGCGCTGGATTCTGTCCCGGTTGCCCCTCTTCCAGGCCAGCTCTCTGCTATGGCCAGGGAGTGCAGTGGAGGATGGCCCAGGTGCTTGGGCCCTGCACCCCATGGGAGACCAGGAAAAAGCACCTGGCTCCTGGCTCCTGCCAGGATCAGCGTGGTGCGCCGGCTGCAGCGGCGGCCATTGGAGGGTGAACCAACGGCAAAGGAAGACCTTTCTCTCTCTGTCTCTCTCTTTCACTGTCCACTCTGCCTGTCAAAAAAAAAAAAAAAAAAAAAAAAAAAAAAAAAAAAAGTCATTCTGAATTATTAAAGATATCTAAGTTATTCTCTTTAACAAGAAACTGAAAGACAACTTGAATAATATAATTTGCATATGATTAATATATGCACAGATCACTGACTCAGTTACAAGGACAGATTTACGTTGGTTATATTTGAGGGGATGGGGGTAGATGCGGTAAAGCTACTACTTTTTAACCACAACTTCCTTAGAATGCTTACTGCAAGAAAATACTGCTCTAAGAATGTAAGGGGTAACAGAAATTAACACTTTCATGGGCAATATGAATTTGTTCAGATAATACATGGTTCAGAAGGGAGAGCTTTGAAGTGCAAAGAATAGGAATAACCTCTTGTTGGTTTCCATTTTGCTGACTGCTTCTCAGCCTCAAGCCTGACTTTCTAACATCGTCTTCAAAGTGTAGTCTCCTCAAAATCCCTGACCCACACCTCTGCAATGCTTTTCAATTAGCATTGGGTCAGAGAGAGGGGCACCTTCAAATCTCTTTTCTAATGACTAAACCAACATAATCCATGTGATCTAATTCAATTATGAACAGTGTGGATCTTCTCATTAGCTTTAGTTGACTGAATATCTGCAAGTAATTCGATCAGTTCATTTTTTTTCTCAGCCTCATTGTTTTAGAATGCATTCAATCAACCATATTGATTGTTTACTATGTGCCAGCTATTTTTCCATATAGATTTTTTTTAAATAGAGAAAAACACAATAGTGTGCCTGTATAATTTGCAGTGCAGTCAAGAAACAGGTGCCATGCTGCGTATTTAGATAAAGGAAATTTAATGCAGGTGACAACTGAGCTGAGAAGTCAAAAGGGAAACATGGAAGTCAGCCAGCATAGCAACAGCCAAAAGAAGTCACTTTCATCCCTGGAACCAGGAAAAGGGGCATTCCATGGAAGAGAAGTCGTCAAGGCTGCCCCTGAAGATGGGCAACCAGAGATGCAACCATGGCCAAAGAACACTGCCTACCTGTGAGAGAGAGAGAGAGGGTGAAGAGCCTAGCTGCTCCCTGCTTTCAATGTCTGTCAGTGTTTGCCATTGATTCCCATTGCTTGAACTTCTTGGGAAGGCAGCGGGCAAGGGAACTTGGGAAGTCGAGTGCAAGAGAGTGGAAGCAAACAAATAATGTGAACCGACACTGAGGATTCAATAATGATTAGCATTTAAGCTACTCAAAATCTGTAATATGGTTCTCAATTCAAGGTGTCTACAAGCTCTCCCCTACACACACACACATACACACACGTATGCTGATGCACATATTCACTGCACGCCACACTCACCATGAAATGATGCCCAAGCATCATGTTTAGAGCTTAAAGAGATCTAGGAGACTCTGTTGATGTGTCAATGTCATAATTTTTTATGCTTTGAACATTTACCTCTAGGTAGTTCTTAACAGGCTGTCACCACAAATACCATTATATTTTCAATTCACTTACTAATAAAGTACTCATGGGCTGTTTACCTTAGTATGCCTATTATCTTAAAGTCAAATAATTTTATTCTAACCACTTTTATCTCTAATTTGAGGTAGTCAATGACCTCTCAGGTTTTTTTAAAACTAATTTTATCTTGTACTCACTACTTATTTCTGTTTCACATTCATATTACATTTTCTAAAACAAGATAGCAATAACAATGATTGTGTTGCAGGTTCTTTTCTGATTATTATAGAAACTCTTGGCTTTTTCCCTGAAATAGAATGTTGACTTCTTGTTGGAAAAAAATACTTGTTCCAATATCAAATAAGCTCTAGTTTCAGTATTTTTATAAGGAATGGCTATTGCATTCTATCAAGTTTATTGAGAGGATTACAGAGTAATAGTTCTTGTTAACAATGGATTGCCTTTTTATTCTTTCTTCTATTTCCTTTTCCTCCTAATCCCCCTATATTTCTTGGTTGATACCCAAAATGTACTGGCATTATACTAAAGTCAGACTGGAAAAGTCCTTTCTCCCTCCCTTCCCTTCCTCCTTCTTTCCTTCCTTCTTTCATTCAAGGTTATCCCCTGTTTATCAGCCATGCAACTAAACCTGGAGTAGAAGCTGTGGTTCTTCAATATTTCTTAAGTGGGCTCACCATCCTGGATAATGAGAAGTTGCTTCTTGGGGGACAAATCTAGGATTTTACTCAGTTTCCAGATCCAAAGCTGTCCTACATGGGTGAGGTTCCTGAGAGTCCATCTTCTATATAGAGAGGAATCTCCTTTTAGACATCCATGAGACTCTGGAACAGCTAGAGAACTTAGGACACATTTGTTCTTACTATAAAGGAAAAATGAATCATCTGAAACAGTGATTTTTCCAATGGTATGCTCCACTGTCTAGCGGTCTTATAGGACAAGCTCTCACCCAGTGAGCCAGGTAATAATACTTCTCATCTATCGTAATTTTTCCCTTGTGCATTTGGTTTGGAAAATGGAACTTTTCACATAGGAAATTATATTTAAGGCTTGACACATCAGAAAAGGTAAGAAGGGGCTTTGATGTATGCCAGCTGTCTGAGTAACTTCATAGTGGGTGGTTAGTAATGCCGACATTGAAAAGAAAGGTTACAGAGTGAATTATAAGCTACATGTCAAATAAAGAGTGGACAGCAGTCCACAGAACACGGGAGTGTCAGGATATACCAGGGGGGAAGGAAGGACAGGAGACAATAAAAGTGAATCTCACTGGAATGGAGGGGATAGACAATAGACAGTTTGATATTAGGTGAGCAAGTTTTGCAGCCTTAGAGTACAAGTTTGATTATTAAGAATAGGTCAACAAGAAATTACCCCAAGATTTTATAAATGGGAAGAACACAAAGTGACACAACAGATGAGGTTTGAAGGAATCAGCTTACACGAACACTTCATATTCAAAAGAAAAAAATTATCAACATCATTTGCTGGAGGGTAAAGCCTACTGCCTCTTTTATCTTCCCTGCAACATACACGGTAAGTTTATACAGAGGAACTACATCTCAATTAACTAATTGTAAAACGCTGGATGAGAAACTGTTTCCAATGTAACAGAGAGAATGGCAAGTTTTCAAAAGGGGTACAAATGGGAGGGAAAACAAATTAGCACCTTCTGAAGGTCTACCACGTACCTCTCAATATGCGGAGGCTGAGTGCTGACCCCAGTAGAGTCAGGGCACCGCCATGCCTTTGACAGAGACGTTATAAAAAGCCGGCAGTGAGAGTGCGGCGCGTTCAGCTTAATCTCGGAAGGAGTCATTAATATAAAAATCATTAGAGCAGCACAAACGAGGTCTGGCAAGAGCTATCATCACCATCTCATTCACTCCGCTGGAAGCACTTTTAGTGCCTAGTAAAACTTCTCTGTATCTAGGCTCTTTTCTTCAGACCTAGGAATTTGCGTCATACTCTGTACTTCACTGTAAAAGCTAGGCAAATGATGGGTCATGGAGCTTCATTAAGTCCGCACACCTATCAGGATCATGCCATCTCACCCTTTCCCTTGCTGTAATACAAGGGTACTGCGACGTGTTCAAGGAAAATGGAATTATTGTAGTGCAAAAAATTTGAAATCCATGCATACTATATGTTTTCAAAAAGTTCAAAAAAAGGCACATTAGGAAAAAACTATGTCGTCCTATGTGTCTCTTCTTACGCTATAAGCTCCAGATACTCTAGGCTTTCAGTTCTTTGACATCCACGTTTGACCTCCATTCTGGGCCCTGATAGCTACCGTGCCACGGAAGGATCTTCATCCTCACTCCACTCATCTCCCTCACTCATAATTCTCCTTCAGTTATCCACTTAGATTTCATTTTCTCCAGGAAACGTGACTTCTCTCTAACATCTGGGGGGTCAACAGCCCTCCTTAACACACCCTTCCTGTTACAGCACTTGTCTTCCTCCCACTAAAAATACTTTCCCACCTTTGTATGATCTGTGCATGGCCCAAAAAAAAAAAAAAAAAAAAAAAAGTCAAAGAGCAAATTAACCTCAGTTTAAAAGTTATCATCTGGCAAACATATAAAGGACATGAAGGACAGTAATGATGTTGTCTTTCTCTCTCTCTCTCTCTCTCTCTCTCTCACACACACACACACACACACACACACAGAGACAGAGAGAGAGAAAACCCAACTACAACTACAAGTTTCCTGTACCATGTTTTCTATGGGACTGGATTTGTTCACTAACTCAAAGCTGAAGACAAAGAGAGAGCATCCATTTTTCTATGTAAACAGAGTAATAAATATTTAGGGCTGCACAACTCACTGAGGACTTCTTAAGACAGGCCTAAAAAAAGCTCTGCTACTCATAACCATCAGCCAGCCTGGCCTACTTCTGGTTTTACAACTCGAACTCAGAACTTCCATTTTTCTTGGGTCCTGGCACAAATGTTAAAGCAGTCAGGCCAGAAGGAGAAGATCAGGAAGAGAAAGGAGATCACAGAATCACAAGTCCTCTGCCTGGGAGCAGAGGTGATTAGGGCTTTACCCTGACTGAAGGTCAATGGGCTGGTACAATAGAATCTACCATAAATGTGCTGACACTTGCAGGGAAAGTAAATCTTGTACTCCGATGATCTTCAGCCAGAAGCAATACTCGTTAGTAATTATCTCCCCATTTATCCAAAATGGGAGGGGGGAGAAATCAAGGAGACTAGAGACTACCAGGAATGAAGGTGGCAGCACAGACCACACTCCCACCACTGACCAAGACAATGATACAAGAGTCCCATGAATTAGGGGACACTGTAGAAGGTACCCAGCCACACATGGCCCTGTGGCAGAAAGAGGCCACAAGGGGAACTTCTGATGTCAAAAATGGAAGGAGGTAGAAGGTAAAGGGTCATACGAGGACCAAATGACCCACATATTCGAGTTGCCCAGGAGGCCCCCTATCAGGAACATGCCATCCACAGAGGGGCTGGTGACATAGTTCACTGGAAGACTGAAAGGAAATAGGGCTGCCCAGTTCTTTGTGGGCTCCTGAGGAGGTGGGGTGAAGGTGACTTCATTCTCATGGAGAACACCAAAGCACAAAGCCACCATCAGCAAGAGAGACCACGCCATATCAGATCGCGAGGTCAGTCAAAGCAGGATCCCAATTAATCCAATTGTCTTTGAAGGGCTTTTCAGGACCCAAAGGGCCGTGATTCGGAACTTATCTTCTGGTTTTACAACTTGAACTCAGAACTTCCATTTTTCTTGGGTCCTGGCACAAAGTTTAAAGCAGACAGGCCAACAAAAATGTCACCCTGCTGAGTGGAGTGTTTGGTTTCCCTGCATTTTCTGTCATGGGCAATGTAGGTAGTGAGCCAATGCATTCTCATAGTTAAAGGAAAAATGTATAGAAATTGGACTAATATGGCCAGGAAAATAATTTCATTTCACTTTTGTTTTTTAGAGTGAGGTTTCAATTTTATCTTTTTTTTTTTTTTTTTAAGATTTATTTATTTGAAAGACAGAGTTACAGAGAGAGGTAGCGACAGAGAGAGAGGTCTTCCATCCACTGGTTCACTCCCCAGATGGCTGCAACTGCTGGAGCTAAGCCGATCCGAAGCCAGGAGCCAGGAGCTTCTTCCTGTTCTCCCACATGGGTGCAGGGGCCCAAGGACTTGGGCCATCTTCTATTGCTTTCCCAGGCCATCGCAGAGAGCTGGATCGGAAGAGGAGCAGCTGAAAATAGAACTGGCGCCCATATGGGATGCCAACGCTTCAGGCTAGGGTTTTACCCCCTGAGCCACAGTGCAGGCCCCTCAATTGTATCTTTGTAAAACTTTATTTCTTACTATGTATGATTACTTTTTCCTAAAAGTTAGAAACTATATTGAGTTTCAACATCAATAGTCTATGTGCTTATGGACTTTTTCATGAGTAGTAATGATGCATACCAACTGATGTGGAAACCATGTAGTTTCCCATTAATGTTTAAAATTCTGAATGAATGCATTTCACTGAAGTTTAAAATTATGCTATAATGCACTATATTGAAAAAATGTATTAAAAGAATGAGGTTGTATCACCATGTTTTGTCAGTACCTGTTTTGATAGTTTTTGTGATTACCCATTGATAAAAATTACTGACAAGTGAAGTGATTAGGAACAAAATGCTTTTGTAACAGAATTACATTTTCACTTTAGCATATGGAGGTCTTTTTAGGTGCTCTTTTCAACTGTGGCAAATCATTGTCTCACTTGGATAGTTTTATTTTCCTGTTATGAGCTAAATTCCCTAATGATCTGAATTTGCTAAAGGATAAACATGACTTCACACTTTTCCCGAATCTACCAGGTTCTCATTCCTGTGCTTTGATGTTTCAAATATTTTCTATCACTTTATGGAATTTTTTGGTTATATAAATTAAAAATGCTTTGAGCAGAGTTCCAAACTTCAGCCTCCCACCCAACTTTAAGCTTTTCCCTTTTCCAAATGACCGAAGAGGGGAAGTAAATTCTGCTTCTTTTCTTGACATTCTTAATCCTCCTGCTGGATTGCACTGGCATGAGAGATGTTGACAGATTATGGCCTCTAGGCCATTTTTTTAAAAGATTTATTTATTTGAAAGTCAGAGTTACACAGAGAGAGTAGAGGGAGGGAGGGAGGGAGAGAGAGAGTCTTCCATCCACTGGTTCACTCCCAATTGGCCGCAACAGCTGGAGCTGGGCCACTCTGAAGCCAGGAGCCAGGAGCTTCTTCCGGGTCTCCCATGCAGTGGCAGGGGCCCAAGGACTTGGGCCATCTTCTACTGCTTTCCCAGGTCATAGCAGAGAGCTGGATTGGAAGTGGAGCAGCTGGGACTCACACTGGCACACATATGGGATGCTGGCACTGCAGGTGGTGGATTTACCCACTATGCCACAGTGCTGGCACCTGGGCCTTTTTCTTAAGAAGGCCTAAAAGAAATTCTAGGCTTCTCTACACCAAGCAAGTACATACACATGGAAATCACTTCCCAAAGACTGACCATGCTCAGTTGTTTCTGTGCTGTTTATGTTGTCTGTTCAAAAACTTTACCCATGGCCGGCTCCGCGGCTCACTAGGCTAATCCTCCGCCTGCGGCGCCGGCACACCAGGTTCCAGTTCTCGTCGGGGCGCCGGATTCTGTTCCGGTTGCCCCTCTTCCAGGCCAGCTCTCTGCTGTGGCCCAGGAGTGCAGTGGAGGATGGCCCAAGTCCTTGGGCCCTGCACCCCATGGGAGACCAGGATAAGTACCTGGCTCCTGCCATCGGATCAGCGCGGTGCGCCGGCCACAGCACACCAGCCACTGCGGCTATTGGAGGGTGAACCAACAGCAAAGGAAGACCTTTCTCTCTCTCTCTGTCTCCCTCTCTCACTGTCCACTCTGCCTGTCAAAAACAAAATAAAACAAAATAAAAAAAAAAAAACAACTTCACCCACATTCAGTAAACATCCTTCAAGTGGCCATGCCTTCCCCTACAAAGACCAGCAGCACAATGATCTCAGGTTTTTAATGTCCCTTTCAAGGCAGAAATCAGTCAGAGAGCTTCAAGCAAGCAGTCTACCCACAGTCAACAACCTCTCTCTACCTAATGATAATTACAGTCTGCAGCACAGCCAGCCTCTGTTAAACAGCAACAACCTGGGAAGTCTGATAGCTGTAGGGGCCTTTCTGTTGCCATAGAAATATCTTCAGGCCACCTTGTCCTCAGCATAAACAGTACCTTCATGTTAATGTGCTATTAAGGATGTGTGTGTGTGTGTGTGTGTGTGTGTTGGGCTGGGCTGGGAGGTATATATTAACACAAATTATAGGATAGCTCACCCTGTCCTGATGGTTATAAATGCTGTGCGGTCTTTAGTTCTAAAACATTCCCCAAAGTGGAGAACGCGAAATCCTGTCGGCAACAGCAGCCCCCTGACTAATGGGCTCCTGCTCCCTTGGCTCAACTGAAAACATCCCTAATGCAGCAAAGCAATAGATTAACAGAAAAATTCTCCAAAAAAAAATTTTTTTTTCAATTCAAAGCTCTGGGGCCTAAAGTAAAGGTATCATCCACAGCTCTCAAAGAAGAAAACAAATCCCATCCTGTCAACCCAAAAAGGCTCATGAATTGAAGGGGCAGTAGAGGGAGAGAATATGGGAGCATAGGTCCTACCATGTAATTATTTTAAAGGTTGTTTACAAGAGAATCAAATGAACTATCCTGAGGTGTGCTGAGGGCTACAAAATTCAAATTCCTTTTACGTAACTGTAAACAGTTTTAATGGAAACAGGCACAAACCAGAACAGTGCTTATATATGAATGTGCTGACTTCTAAAACCATTTAAACATAAAGTTCTAACTACATGTAGAGGACAGTTTACAAAGTAAAATAATGTCAGTGTAACTACTTGAACTTCCATTATCTCAAATAGTTGATGGCATGTTCAGGAGCAAGAAAGGAGGGATGAGATGGAGAAGAATCCCCGAAGGGTAGGAGATTCACAGAGCAGAGTGGAGCGTCAAGTCTTCCTTCTCAACCACTGTGAGGTAGGTGTTGCGCTTCGCAGTCCTTACATTCCTGATTTGTCGGATTCAAGATTGCCAAGCATTCTAAATGGCAGCTGGACAGGGGTTCTTAACAATTGTTTCTAAAAAATCTTGGCAAGAGGCAATGTTAGAATACCACTTCCACTTTTACGGAAGTAGACAAGAAAGCCAGGAAGATTAACCAACCACCTTAAGATCCCAGATGTGCACATTGGGCTGTAGGAATAGAAAATGATTCTAATTCAATAGCCGGGGCTCTTTCCAAAACCTCATTATGGCATTAATTAATTATTATTATTAATTAATTTCACTGCTATTTTAGGTATTACATATTGGCCACACCTACACAAAACATTCTAGAATGTTCTTGACACAAGAAATAAACTTTCTCAGTGACACACCAGTAATTTATTAAATCCAGAACTTTACACATTCTTCCCTCTATTCTTTAAATGCTATTTAAGAAATTCTTCTTAATTGTTTAAATACTAAAGACTCATTACTTTAAATGAGATGACTGTAACTAGAATTGGTAAAAATCAAGCACAAGGAGATGACTAACGCAAGTACCATCCAGCAGCATGACCCTGAGTTTTGTTTCCCCTTTTTTGTTTTTCAAACACTATTTCCTCAGAATCACTAAGGCATCCATCTGCACGTTCACCACTAACTTATCCTAATAAGACACAGCTGCTTTGTTCAGCGCTGATCCTCTGCATGTGCCACTGACAAACCATCTTTCTTTTTCTATGGAAAGGTTGACCCACAAATTAAGACATTATACTTTTGAACTGTGTTAACAAGAGTTCTTAGGAAACATGATCTAAGGAAGAAATTTTTATTCATTTGGCCAATGTTTAATTGATACATTAAATTTTAAAGCAATACCATTAAAAAAAAAAAAAAGAGCTGCTGTAGCGTGTGTGGCATTTGTGTGTGCCAGAACATGCTGAGACATTGATGAAGAGATCTTCACATCGAGAGACAGGCAATAAACACTGAAATTAACCACAGAGGCTGAAGTCGTATTAATTAAGGCATTCCACAAACACATGGTAACACTTCTAAGGAGATCAGTACAAGACAAACAAAAGGAAGTGACACATTTGACATATTTGGACAAATACTAACAATATTAAAATCTGACCATCCATCCAAAATATTCATTTTAACATGAAGTAAAATAGGATTTCTACTGAAAGCCAAATTCAAAAATAGGACGGTGTAATTACTTGTAAAAGTTCATTCACATGGGGCCAGCACTGTGGCGCAGCGGGTAAAGCTGCTGCCTCCAGTGCCAGCATCCTAGGGTGCTGGTTCAAGCCCCTGCTGTTCCACTTCCGATCCAGCTCTCTGCTGTGGCCTGGGAAAGCAGTGGAAGACGGCCCAAGTGCTTGGACTCCTGCACCGACAGGGGAGACCCAGAAGCTCCTGGCTCCTGGCTTCAGATCACACAGTTCCAGCCATCTGGGGAGTGAACCAGCAGATGGAAAACCTCTCCCTCTTCCTCTCTCTGCCTCTGCCTCTCTAGAACTCTGCCTTTCAAATAAATAAATAAATCTTTTTTAAAAAAAAAGTTCATTCACCTATCCAGTCATAAAATCCTCAAGTAGAGGGCCAGCCCAGCTAGTGTGTGTCTCAGCAGCTCCAATTCTTATCCAGCTTCCTGCTAATGGCCTGAGGAAAGCAGTAGAACATGGCCCAAGCGCTTGGTTCCCTGCTACTCACGTGAGAGACCTGGAAGAAGCTCTTGTCCCGTGGATTCAGCCTAGGCTAGCCCTGGACGTTGCAGCCATCTGGGGAGTGAACCGGCAGACGGAAGATCCTTGCTGTGTCTTTTTCTCCCTCTCTCTGCAACTCTCCCTCCCTCTCTGTAACTTTCAAATAAATCAAATCTTTAAAAACAAAATTCTCAAATAGGCTGATCAATTGAATTTAACAGCTGATGTATTGGAATGTTGACCACCAAAAACATTCAAAACCTGTCAGCACTCTTGGGCACAATTTACTACGAAGTCAAGTTAAAGATGTACTACTGAAAACAAGAAGGTGGCCCATGTCCAGGATGACCATAATGAGATAGGTTTTGTTGTCATGTACAGCACGTACAATGGGCAGTTGACAACCTTCAAGCAAACCTCTGGAAGGGCATCAGAGGCAAAGGCAAGACCGGAAACAGGAGACTTCACAGATCAGAACTAGGCAATCAAAAGGATCTTGATCATAGCCTTCAGGTTTAAAACCAGTATCATGTTTAAAGTTTCTATATATTATGTACAGCTAATAAGGGTCACTGGGAAGACCTACCCTATACCTCCTAGCACAAGTGCAACAAATTTGTTTTCTGAGGTGTAAAGGCTTATTTGTGTAACTATCACTCCCCCCCAAAAAAAAATACTTTTAGTTCTTTTTCAGATCTATTAATTCACCAAAAATGCAATATATATATTGGGTAAGACAGATTTATGTGTGGTTTTTTCAGTTTATCGATTTCACTAAGAGATAAAGGTAGTTTCTCAGGTGGTTGTTTTTGTTTTTTACTAACTAGGTTTATTTAAGCTTCATTCCATAGCTCACTGTGTGATTTGGGGCCCAAAGGACCAAAGAACAAAACAGGAGGGGTCCTAGCCATCTCTAGGAAAACATTTGTTCTTCATTTCAGTTCATTTATGTTCATTAAAAGTGGATGTAAATATATTCTGCACCATCCTATGACAGGACTGTCAACTGATTTGCATCTGAGTTTGTCACAGTGTTTGTTTCCATTGTACTAACAACACGTTAGGATAGAATTTAACATCCAGGGTTAATTTAGCAGGAAAGGAATGGAAGTCGACTTAACATTGAAGCATGTGGCTCAGTACAGGCCAAATGGCAGCCCTGAGAGCCATAATGATGGTTTTCTAACAGAGGAAGCAGGACACAGAGTTCAGTAGAATAAGCTGCTAAGACTTAAAAAAAAAAAAAAAAAAAGATACACCAACAGTGAGTAGAGCTTTAAATGAATAGTCATTTATAGTCAGCAAAACATCATGATCCATGACAGATGTGATACTCATTCGAATTTTATGACTTTATGAAGTGGTGATTCTATTTCATATTCATGTTTGTATTTATTTTGTGGTGGGGTTACACAGACCCATTATACAGATTTAAACCCTGTTTTAACATACACTGCTTTCATGCAATATTCTAAACAAAAAATAGATTATTAGAGTTAATGTTTTTCTCTCCTTTAGAAGGATTCATTCATTCCTCAAATTCTACCCACAGATTAACATTGCTCTTCTGTTCATCAGTCACCTATAGCTTTCAAATGATTATTTTACCTGTACAAGTAAAAATTTTTGGTCTTTTCTGTCTAGCTAAAATCTGAGCCAGTACTAATTTTTTTTACTTTCATAAATTTAGCCATAATGTGTTACCATCACAGTTAATTCTTTACTACTAAATTAATAACTTGGGAAGCTAAGAGTATGATTGCTTTACAAATATACAATTTGGGATAAAATCAACATATTCCAGCTCTAACACAAGAATATCTGCAAATTTTATTCCCATGTGGCTTGAGATTTTAATTTTCTTAACAACAACAAAAAATTCCAATTCCAAAAACTTAATTCTCATTTATTTATTAGTGGAATTCATAGTATATTGTTTCCTTTTCACTATATCATGGCAGTACATACATAAAAACTGATTTATGCTAAAATACTGCAGTGAAACCGATCCTTGTATTTTTAATTTTGGATATATATAAAAAACAAAATTTTTTGATACAGTATACATTTTTCCTCACATGAAACATTCAATCACAGAACTTCTACACATTTACAAGTATGGATTCTCCACTTCAATTTTTCACTTAAATACTCTGCCATTGCCCAAATTTAATTTAGCTGTCTCAAGCCAGACACACCTCTCTTCCTCACAAGTTACTTCATCTAAATTTCCCTGTTTTTCTCAATGTCTTGTGGTAGTCATAAAATCCAGGGTCTACGTCTATGTTTGGATTGATCTTTTCCTTCACTCACATTATTATCACAATGGAGTTTGATTCAAAATGTGTATTGGTTGCCTCTTCATCATCACTACTGTAACATCAAGTTTTTATCTCACACCATAATTACGGTCACCAAACTCTCAGGCAATGAAACCAACTCTATTTTTTAATCTCTCAAACATTTGCAAAAGAACAAAGAATAAAAGATTCTCCTGACAAAGACTGCAGTATTCATATTTTTGTTTCTCCTATTCAACATATTTTGTTCTTCCTGAATCCTTGAATTCATGTGTTTCATGAAATCTGAAACCAATGGCTTTCTTCCATTCCATGCTCTCCTTTGGGAAGTCTAATAACATGTACGTTTAATCTCTGAATCTTCATATTTCCTTTCCTTTTCTCTTGGTGCTACCTCCTGAGTAACTCAAATATATTTTCCAGTTCAGCAACATTCTCCTTAGCTGTGACTCATCTACTTAAGCTCTCGAGTCCTTTTCTTGTTTCTATAATGGATTTCATTTAGAGATTCTACGTGGTATTATTTCCTTAGACATTGACATCAACCTATTTGTCTGTGATCTAAAATACCTAATACTCTTTTACCCATTGGAGGGTACTTGTATTAGTCTTCACATCTGTTTAATAAGATGTTCACATTTTCCATCTCCCTATAATTTGTGTCAAAGCCCCCTTCCGTCCTCACTGAACCAGTCTCCTCATGGTTGCTCATGCTCAATACACAATCTGTCTCTACTCATACAGCATCCTCCACACCTACCCTATCCCATCCTCTTCAATCTGCCAATTTAAATCTGTCCAGTTTGAAAACCCCAAACAGACCCACTTTCCTCCATGAAACCATCCTTATTCCAATATTTCTTTCTCCACTCTCCTCCAATTCGATTATTCAGAACTTAACAGATGATAACTGAAGAATTCAGAAGATACAAGATAGCTTTAAGTCACCTATGTCAGCCTTCAAATTAAAATCAATCAAAGAGCCAAAGCAGTTAAGTAACTTGCTGAGAGGGAATCCATGTGCTAGCTGGCAGGGCCTGCACTAAAGTCCCCAGGGCTCTTTTTCTTTGTCCTTGATCATTTGACAAGTCAGTTTTCCCCTCTGAACAAGATCGGGAATTCAAGGCTTATCCTAGAATGAGAGCCAATGTCATCACTGTGACATACATACTCTTCCCTCTCCGTTCGCCCTACCAACTATCAACCTCTCAGGCCACATCCTCTCCCTTGCCTCTCTTCCCGTCCTCTGCCTCAGCACCTGGCCTCTGGACTACTCTTCAAACACAAAAGCATGCCACTCCTGCAGGTCTTCACCAGCTCTCAGACATCTGCTTAGCCTACTCCACAGCCTCCTTCACATCCTCCATCAACGTCTCCCTATTCAAAGGCTTGAGGATCTTATCAAGTACCGTGCCATCTGACCAGTCTTCAACCCCTCCTCAAATGTGTTCACTTTTCTCTTTTATCATTTACCATCTGATACTCAATACTCAATTGCTGATCTCTATACTCTCTGGCCCACTCGTACAAAATAAGCACAGGATTGTCAGTTCTAGCCCTACTTCCTGAAATAGCACCTCCTACTTCCTGAAATAGTGTGTAGAAAATGAATAAAACATTCAGTGGTAAACAGATGAAGGAGTAACAATACCAGGTACTGTTCAGTGACCGTGGCTGTGTTCAAAGAATCAGGATCAGAAAGAGTTCATCCTTCTCCAGGGGCACTCACAATGCAAGGCAAATGGACCAGAGAAGCACTTGCTGGCTAGGAGACCTGGGACCGATGGGTGAGATCTTTCAGAAATTACATAATCTTTCCCAGGTACACTTAAAAGATCACCTCCTGAGGCATCCAGCCTGAGGAATCCCAAGCCAAATTTTGCATAGATTTCAACTAGCCGCAGTTCCTGCACTGCCAGAGGGTGAGCATAAAGCATCTGTCAGAATGAAGACCTCATTTTTCATGCAGTTCTGCTAGTCACCTAGCTAATTCCTCACATATGACAGTTTTCCTTCTTATAACTTCAAAAGTTTGTAATAACTCTGTCTTTTGAACTACATGATGAGTATATATCATCACAATAATCTCTCAAAAATCCGAAAATCTGTTATCTTCTCGATTGTTCTGTTGTAGACCAAATTCTCTATGATTATCACTTGGGCTGACAATGGAGTGATTTTCAAAGCCCTCACCTCCTGGCCACATGTATCTGCAGAGCTTCCATATTTCCTAACTGAACCACGCTAGCTACCCTACCTGGACGCATGTAGAATTTCCAACACAAAGCAAAGGAATATTTTGTGATATCACCCAGTCATTCATCATCAATCCACTTGTACTAAGTATTAACTTTGCCCCAGATATGACTGGCATTTGTTAAATAAAGGATAAAAGAAAGAAAAATATTTGAATAGTATTATTTAAATATTTATGATTCTGTTTGGTATTTCCTTCATTGGGTCTGAATTTTTCCTTCTTGTTGAAATGTCCAAAAGGAAATTTCTTATATATTTTTTAAAATTTGCTTTTATTTATTTAAAAGGCAGAGATAGAGAGAGGGTGACACAGAGAGATCTACCATCTGTTGGTTCACTTCCCAAATGGCTGCAATGGCTGGAGCTGCACCAGACTGAAGCCAGAAGCCATGACCTTGAGCTGCAGTTCTCTCATGTGGATGGCAGGAGGAGCCCACGCACTTGGGGCATCTTCTGCTGCCTTTCCAAGAGCATTGTCAGGAAGCTGGATTGGAAGTGGGACAGTCGGGACTCAAAGCAGTCCACATAAGGGATACCGGTGTCACAGGCAGCGACTGAATTCACTACACTACAACACAGGCCGCTACACAGTTTCCTTAAACAGCTAGCTGAAATCAGAAACTTTGGTTTTTCCTTTATCTACTACCCAAAGAACCCTCTCAATAAGGTTACTTTGTATATAATCACTCTACATTTGTGCCATTCTATTGTTATAAATTTTATTTGTTTCCATTCTTTTTTTATTTGAAGGGCAGACACACACAGACACACACACCAGAAAGACATGGAGGGGTGGGTGATCATGCCTCTGGTTCATTCCCCAAATGCCTGGAAGAGCTAGGGCCAGGCCAGGCTGAAGCTGGGAGTCAGGAACTCCCAAATATCTGAGCCATCGTGTGCTGCTGTTGCAGGGTCACATCATCAGGAAGCTACATAAGAAGCGTAATCTGGGGCTGGCACTGTGGCACAGTGGGTTAAGCTACTGTCTCTGTCTGTCTGTCTGTCTGTCTCTCTCTCTCTGTCTCTGTCTCAGGCCTATAACTGTCTTTGAAGTAAGTAAAATAAATCTTAAAAAAAAAATAAAGGCAAAACTAAAGCAGAGTCTGGATTTCAATCAGTCAGGCACTCCATTACATTATGCAGGCATCACACAGGGAATCTTGACCAGTGCACCAAACACCTATCCTCAACAGGAACATAAGAAATTGAAAATCTCAAGCCGCTTATTTGAATGAATCTAAAGGCTCAGCAATGTGAGTAGAACAGAAATAAGCAGCTCCATTTATAATGGGTAAGCATAAGTTCACAGAAGTTACAGTAAGTTGGGTGTCTAGTTCATCTTAAATTCTAAGCCATGGGGGTGGGCACTTGGTCTGGTGGTTAAGATGGTCTGTCTCATCTCAGAGTGCCCGAGTTTGATTCTTGGCTGACTCCCCCTTTCTGCCAGTAGAAGCCCTGAGAGACAGCAGCGATGACTCAAGTGACTGGGTCCCGGCCACGAATGCAGCCGACCTGGACTGAGCCCCCATCTCCCAGGTTTGTCAGAGAACAGCCCAAGACAGGCTCTCTTTCTGCCTCAAAAATAAAATATTTCTTAAAATCAATGAATGAACTCCAAATCTTTTGACTCCTCATTTGTAAATAAGACCTCTTTCTACCCCACTCACCTTCTGCACATCTTTGTTGGACATACCCAGTTGACTCCAAATTAACACAATCTAATATTATTTCACAAAAATATGTTTAGAATTGACAACAATTTTAATAATAAATTCACATCTGCGCTATTTCGAAAGGCCCTACAGTTGGTAGAGCTAACAGAAAAGTCAATCCTATTTCTAGACCTTATATTTTCTGTCAAATATCTAAATATATTGGACAGAATTTTCTAATCAAAATAGGAATGAAGTATTATTTAATAAACTAAAAATGAAGATAGTTCTGCTAATTGTTTTTATTAATGCAACTTGAATGTTAGCCACAAAAAATTTTCTAATATTGACCTGTATAAATTCAAACTCAGAACCTTATAATGTAAATAGTTAAGGGGAGTTGGTGGAACATATTGGGGGTAACTGATCAAAGGATACAAAGTTTCAGACAGGAAGAACAGGCTATGAAATAATTTGGTATAGCAGGTGAAAACAGTCAATAATAATACATTGTGTGTTTCAAAGTAACTAAGGGAGTAAATTTCACACAGCTCACCACAAAAAAAAGCATAGGTAAATTGATGGACATGTTAATTAGCTTAATTATTCCATATTAAGTACATATTGAAAATATCACACTGTATCCCATGAATGTATATAGTTGCAATTTGTCAATCAAAGCTAATATTAAATATATGGTTGAGAGACAAGAGTGTAAGGCATGGTGTTAGATGAATGGAGAATACCTGTTTAAATACCATGGCTTATTAAAATGAAAAAGTTGTATCAGGAAGCTATTTCAAGCTTTGCTCCTATGGTAACTACAAAATGTAGAGAATGCAACAGCCTTTAGCCTAGCAGTTAAGGCATCATATCCTATACTGGAGTATATGGGTTTAAATCTCTGATGTGGCTCTGACTTCCACCATTGTAAACCCTGGGAATGGTGACGGCTCAGGTAATTGGGATCCTGCCACCACCTGGAAGACATGGATTGTGTTCTTGGCTTCCAGCTTTGGCTCCTGGCCCAGCGCCAGCCAGTACTTGAAGGGAAAATCAGTGAATGGATGGCCTCCCTCTCTGTGCGTCTGTCTCTTTCTTCCTCCTCTCCTGCTATCAAATAAACAACCAAGGAAGAGTCTAGTGATATGAATTGGGTGGAACTGCAAGACAATCTTTGAACATGTAATTTAATACAATTCATGGTCTCAATGCTTCCCATTAACAGCCAAACACACTCCTACAGCAAACACCAGAGAAACACTTAAAATTGTAAGTTCACAGAAAAGAAGTGTTCCTGAATAAATGCACATACAGTGAATTTGTATAAACTGGAAGATATCCATGCACTTATCTTTCTAGATAGATAGATAGATAGATATAGATATAGATATAGATATAGATATAGATAGATGTGTGTGTGTATTTTAAATGTTCCTAGGATGTAAGAAACACATCAAAGATTAAAAACAAGTAGGTAAGAAAAAGTGCTAGCACTTGCTTTCTCTATGTATAGATTCATAGAAATATCCCTTGACTTTGTGCTTTTATTCAGACTCCATTTCAAAGCAAACATAATCTTTTAAATCAAACTCTTGTAGACCAGAGGCCCTGCCAATTGTCCCAGTGTTTTTGTTCCTCTTTTGATTCTATAAGGCACAGGATAGATAGGATACCTCAGTGTATTTTTTTTCCCCAATAAGGACCTGCTGAAGTCCAAACTATTTATTCCTCCTTCACAATAACTCCAAAAAGGCAGCTTCTGAAAGAGCTTCCCCACAGCTTCTTAGAGAAACGCTACTAACTGTTGAATTTCTAAGGGCTACTAGACCTATTAATTTTTAGTGTTCTTTTTCTCAGTTCATAATGTTCAATTTGCCTTTTTTTGTCCACAGGCCATTAAAAAAAGATCCCAATGGATTATCAGCCCACAAGCATAGGTTCCCAATGAGAGCTTCCTTTAAGGAAGTCTCAGGAGAAAAAAGTGAACTCATACTCTTTTATAGATATTGTTCCACATTGGATTGTATCCCCCTAAGTGATAGGTGTGGGGAGCAGCCCGGACTGGACTGAGTTACTGGAATTAAGACTTATTCTGTGCATCTGCTCTCCCACAATATGGCGCTGGGAGAGAAGTAAACAGCTTCCGCACAGCTGCCTCCAGTTCAGCTAATAAACTGTAGGACTTGCTCCTGATTGGAGGAGAGCAGCGTACTCAGCGTGTGGGCAGCCGAGTTGGGATTGGCAGAGGAGGACTATAAAGGAGGAGAGAGACGGCATGCACCAGGAACATCTAAGGGGAACATCTAAGGGAACACCTGTGCAGCCCCCGAGAGAACCGGCCGGCGGTGTGCCGCTCCCCTGCGGAAGTGGGGAATGTGGCCAGGGGGAACTGCCCTTCCACGGAGGTGGAAGGGATAGTAGCCAACCCGGGAAGAACCAGCAGCAAACCCGGGGAGGGCCGAGCAGACGAAAGAACAGCGCAGGGTCCTGTGTCGTTCCTCCACGAAGAGGGGGAGCGACAGATAGGCTCAAGTGCCCTTTTTTGGAAATATGGTCATTGCAAATCTAATTAGTTAAGACGAGGTCAACTGAATGATGAGCCTTTAATCCAATAAGACTGCCATCCTTATAAGAGGAAAGGGACACACGAGAGGTCTTTGGTAAATTCACAGATAATTATTACATATTCGTATTTTGTATTTAAACAATCTAAGTGTGCACTTCAAGTTTTTTGCATATACTTATCTTTTAATTTCAGTTTCCAATTAACTGACTAAGGGACCCGCATCCAAGCGAGAAGACAGAGACTGGGGTGACACGTGTCTAAATGAAGGAACACCAAGGATTGTTGGCAACACTGGAAGCCAGAAGAGATGGGGAAGATTCTCCTGCTTACACAGGGGAATGTGAAAAGGTGGCTTGGGGAACTAACACGTAAACTAACTCCCACACTAGACTTCGTTCTAAACTCAATCATTGGTCTCCACATTTTTTTTTCCTTCCTCCTCCAATGTCAACCTACTTTCTCTACTTACTCAGAGCAGGAAGCTTTGGCTCTGCCTCCTTAGCCTGCCTCTCCTTTAATTCTCCCCCACTTCTTCACACCATTAACTTCCAACCCCACCCCAGGGGTCCTCTTCTCCTACAAAGCTCTCCTAATTTCCTCCTACACTGAGATTTCTGATGAACTTCTCGTTTCGCCCTGACGCATGTCTGTCCTCCCCACTAGACTGGGAGCTCTCAAAGTACAGGGACCGTTTCTCAGCAGTGACCTCCAGGACTGGGCCGACCATGAGGCACATCCTGTCTGCATGGCTGGTCTACTACACTGCGCTGCCATACACTCCCCTTCCTTCCTCCTCTTTTCTCCGCCTACACATCACTTACCTGTCAACTGGGAATTTAGCAAATGATTTTTGTTTCTTTCCTTTGAGGAAATCCTTTATGTATATTGCAGAGAATAAATAGATGATACAATATTTAATAGCCACAGCTCAGCTTCAGGAAATCTGGGCTACACCTGAGGTTTATCACAGTTTTAATAATCAGCTGTAGATAACAGGTCTGCACTCCCTTCAACTTGACTATCCTGGCAGTCAGCAACCAGGATGGAAAGAGATCCATTCCATGGATCTAAGCATGAATCACGCAGCCCTTCCTTCCTACCAATTTAAGTGATTGAGAGAGTTCTCAATCTTCCGTGACTTCCAAATACACTGTTCCTCCCACAGAGCAAGAGAAGAATTGGGTAGAATGGGGTAGCAAAGGAAAGAAAATATCTCTATTGAAAGTATCAGATCTAAACTTAGCCAAAAAAAAGGGGGAAAGAAAAAGAAAAAAAGTGCATAAGTGTTACAATACCCTTCAAATGAAACACTGTTTCTATATTTATCCATATTAAGCAAGCACTTTGATCTGTAAACTAATACCACCTTTACTGTATTTTCAGCTGTTATTATTTTAAGCATAGCACTTTTAAAACTGTATACAAGCAACATACACCACATTTCTAAACATGGCAATAAAAACTTATTTTAATTGCATTTGAAACAGCTTTGTAAACATTTTTTTTCTTTTAAAAGTAAAAAAGGGAAGAGCACAGACAAGGGTTTTGTTGGAAATCTTTTATACTGCATATCCAAGAATTAAGTGTTCTTATTTTTAATCTCTGCTAGTCACTGGCCAGCCTGCCTTGAGTATTTAAGCTGACTGGTGTGCTTCCGCCAACATCAGCAAATGGCCCCTGAAACCTTCCCCTCCCCAGACTAATTCCCCAACCACACTGCTCTGGCATACCCTCAATTTTTCCTTCTGGCTTACTTCCTTTTTTTTTTTTTTTTTTTTTTTTTTTGACAGGCAGAGTGGACAGTGAGAGAGAGAGACAGACAGAGAGAAAGGTCTTCCTTTGCCGTTGGTTCACCCTGCAATGGCCGCCGCGGCCGGTGAGCTGCGGCCAGTGCACCCCGCTGATCCGAAGCCAGGAGCCAGGTGCTTCTCCTGGTCTCCCAGGCAGGTGCAGGGCCCAAGCACTTGAGTCATCCTCTACTGCACTCCCGGGCCACAGCAGAGAGCTGGACTGGAAGAGGGGCAACCGGGACAGAATCCGGTGCCCCAACCAGGACGAGAACCCGGTGTGCCGGCGCCACAGGTGGAGGATTAGCCTATTGAGCCATGGCACCAGCCCTGGCTTACTTCTGATACCTATTCCTGATCCCTCGAATACACATTCAAACAGATACAGTCGTGGGTCTATTTGCCAGGAGTCCAGGCAGACACGAGGCCACCAAACTGCCTGTCTCCTGGAACCTCATACATGATGCATAGTCTCATGGCCAGGGGATTTATGGTTCTATTCTAGTCTCAAGGGTTTCACCAAAAAGCAAGACCTTTCCACTAACTCCTATATCTTGTGCACTTATAATACTGCAGATGGTAGCATTAAATAAATACCCATAGAGTGAACCAAAGACCTTTTTTTCTTCAGTAAGAAATACCTACAAAGTTATAAGTAACAAAAAAATAAAACTTGATAATAAGTACAAATCTGGAAAATATATAAAAGATTGGAGGACATCATCTTACCTATTTCTCAATTTGTTTCCTAAGTCCAAAAAAATCATGTTCATTTTTCTATTTTTAGTCCATTTCTAAAATTTCAAATTTTGATTTGAGTTTTTTTTCTTCCCACAATTCCAAATAATGGATTGGGGCTAGTTTATTCAGTTCGCAGTGTTAGGTTTTCTCCTGCTATACAACGGGTAGTTTGAGGGGAATTTTGATCAACTGAAAGAAGCCCAGAGCCATTAGGCAAGAAAAACAAATCAAAGGGATACAAAGGGAAAAGGAGGAACTCAAATGATCTCTGTTTGCAGATGACAAGATCCTACATAGAGGAAAATCAAAAGACTCCATTAAGAGCATATTGGGAATCACAAATGAGTTTGGCAAAGTTGCAGGTTATAAAATCAACACAGAAAAAATTAATAGAATTTGTATACATAAACAATGCCATTGCTGATAAAGAACTTGTAAGTTTTGTCCAGTTCACAATAGCTATGAAAAAAGTTTAAGCACCTGAAAATACATTTATCCAAGGATGTGAAAGATCTCTACAACAAACTATAAAATATTAAGGAAAGAGGAAAACACAAAAAAACGGGAAAATCGTTCATGCTCGTACATTGTAATAATATCATCAAAATGTCAATACTACCCAAAGCAATTTACAGATACAGTGAGAAGCCCCCCAAAAAATACCCAGGACATTCTTCTATGATATAGATTAAAAAAAAAGGGATGCTAAAATTCATATGAAAACAAAAGAAACCCTAAATAGGTAAGCAAGCTTAAACAACAAAACCAAAGCTTGAGGCATCACAACTCCAGATTCTAAAACACACTACAGGGTAGTTAGAATCAAAACAGCCTGATAACGGTACAAACATGAACATGTAGAACAATGGAACAGAACAGAAACCCTAGAAATTAACCCGCACGTCCACAACCAGCTAATCTTTGAAATAAGCTAAGATCAATCACTGGAAAAAGAACACGTTTCAACTAATGGTGCTGGAAAATTGGATCTATGCATGCAGAAGTATGAAAGAAGTCCCTTACCTTACACCTTATATAAAAATCAATACACAATGGATCAAGGATCTAAATCTACATCCTGGTATCATCAAGTTACTAGAGGAAAACATTGGGGAAACTATGAAAGATACTGACATAGTCGAAGTCTTCTTGGAAAAGACACAAGAAGCACAGCTAATAAAAGCAAAAAGAGACAAATGGGGTTACATCAAGCTAAGAACCCTCTGGATAGCAACAGGAACACCCAAGAAAGTCAAGAGGCAACTAACAAAATGGGAAAATACTTACAAACTATGCATCTGATAAAGGATTAATACCCAGAATCTATGAAGAGCTCAAGAAACTCAACAACAAAACAAATAATAAACTTAAGAAATGGTAAAAGAACATGAACAGGTATTTTTCAAATAATGAAATACAATTGGCCTATAGACACATGAAAAGATTCTCAGGATCAATAGTGATCAGGGAAATGCAAATGAAAACCACAATGAAGTTTCATCTTCCCCCAATTAGAATGGCTATCACCCCCCCCCCAAAAAAAAACCAGAATAATAAATGGTAGTAAGGATGTGGAGAAAAAGGTACCCTAATACACAGCTGGTGGGAATGTCAACTAGTGCAACCATTATGGAAGACAGGATGAGGACTCCTCAGAAATCTGAACACAGACCTACCGTATGACCCAGCTACCCCTCTCTTGAAAATCTGTCTGAAGGAAATGAGTTATCTGCACCACCATGTTTATTACAGCTAAATTTAGAATAGTTGAGATATGTAATCAACCCAGATGTGCATCAATTGATGACTGGATAAAGAAAAATAGGTATATATACACAATGGCATACTATTCAGCTATAAAAAAGAATGATTTCTGCCTTTTCAAAAAACTGGATGCAACTGGAGACCATTATGCTTAGTGATGTAAGCAGTCCCAAATAGACAAATACCACATTTTCTCTGATATGCAGTAGATCATCAGAACACAAAAAACATGTAGGAATGAAGCTGAAATCTTCTGATTTTCATTTTTTCGCCACTGTCTACACGCTTGTGGAACAGTAGTTTTTCTACTTTTTACTTGTTTAATATTATAGTTAGTGGTGCATTAAGCCTGTGATTAAAAAGTAAATTGAAATTAAGATATTATAAAAATTAAAGGAAATATAGAGGAAGGAAGGGAGAAAGAGAGGAAGGCAAGTATGGTTATCTTTTTAGGACTGTATCTGTGAAATACATGAAATCTGTTCTTATATGAATTAAATTTTTTAAAAATAAAAAATTAAAAGAAATAAATGCCTCATGTTACCATCTGCATTAATATCTTTTGTTAATGTAACAAATTATCGTAAATTTAATGTCTTAAAACCAACAGAAATGTATCCTCTTATAGTTTTAGAAGCTAGAAGTCCAAAAGAAATTTGAGGGGGCTAATGTTAAGGTGTCGGTAGGGCTGGTTCCTCTTGCAGGATGCAGGGGAAGATCTGTTCTTAGCCCTGGCCAGCTTCAGGGGGCTCAACTCTACAATCTGTTCTATATTTTGCTTTGCTGCATCTTGTGTGGTTCAATCTCTTTCTGCTTTCCTCCTTGAAAGATACTTGTGGCTTCATTCAGGGCTGACCCAAACAGGATCTCATCCAGACATCTGCAATGTCGTTTTGCAGTTACCAAGGCAACACTGACAGGTTTCAGTGATTAGGACGTGGCTATCTTTAAGCATCACCAGTCAGCCTCCCAGAGTCATCTGCCCAGAATGAAGCCTTCCCAAGATGACCAGACCTTGAGTCCACATGCACTTCACATCTTTTCCCTGTAGGCAGTGCTCAGATGCACCAGACCTCTGATTCAGGTTTTTCTACACTTGGGATTGATTTTCTCATTTTGATTTCAGCTCAATTACCATCTTTTATTTCCATGAAAATTTTCCAAAAACCTAGTTGTCGAGTAAGATTTGAGAAGCAATTTGAGGACTCTTTCTTTGAAATTGTAGTTTGCCTTTTCATTTTTTTTTAACTTTTATTTAATAAATATAAATTTCCAAAGTACAGCTTATGGATTACAATGGCTTTCCCTCCCCATAACTTCCCTCCCACCCACACCCCTCCCATCTCCCACTCACTCTCACATTCCATTCACATCAAGATTCATTTTCAATTATCTTTATATACAGAAGATCAATTTAGTATATATTAAGTAAAGATTTCATCAGTTTGCACCCATACAGAAACACAAAGTCTAAAATACTGTTTCAGTACTAGTTATAGCATTACTTCACACTGGACAACACATTAAGGACAGATCCCACATGAGGAGTAAGTACACAGTGACTCCTGTTGTTGACTTAACAAATTGACACTCTTGTTCATGGCCTCAGTAATCTCCCTACGTTCTAGTCATGAGTTGCCAAGGCTCTGGAAGCCTTTTGAGTTTGCCAACTTCGATCTTATTCAGACAGGATCATAGTCAAAGTGGAAGTTGTCTCCTCCCTCTTTGATGGCCCATACTTTCTGCTGGAATCTCACAGAGATCTTTAATTTAGTTTGTTGTTGTTGTTGTTTGTTTGTTTTTGCCAGAGTGTCTTGGCTTTTCATGCCTGAAATACTCTCATGGGCTTTTTAGCCAGATCCAAATGCCTTAAGGGCTGATTCTGAGGCCAGAGTGCTATTCAGGACATCTGCCATTCTATGAGTCTGCTGTGTATCCCACTTCCCATGTTGGATGGTTCTCTCCCTTTTGTATTCTATCAGTTAGTATTCGCAGACACTAGTCTTGTTTGTGTGATCCCTTTGACTCTTAGACCTATCAGTGTGATCAACTGTGAACTGAAATTGATCACTTGGAATAGTGAGATGGTATTTCATTTATAGATAATTTGAAGTATGTAGTATTTTCTGTCTTCTTGTTATGCCTAAAGCATAGGGCTTCTGGTTTTATATATTCTTATCAATCTCCATAAGGTTTTAGAAAGTCTTTGGAGTGATATGACTGCCACAATTAAGATGGAAAAATCCTGTGTGAAAAAGAAAATAAACAGTATTCCAGGGGCAGATGTTCACACAGTGGTTAAGCCACTGCTTGGGATACCTGCATCCCATATTAAAATGACTGGTTTAAGCCTTGGCTCCCCCACTTCCCATCTAGCTTCATGCTAATGTGCACCCTGGGAGATTGCAAATGATGGCTCAAGTACCTCAGTCTCTTTCACCCATGTGGGATACCTGGATTGAGATCTGGCCTCCTGGCTTTTGCCCTGTTCAACTCTGGCTACTATGGGTGGGCATTTCAGGGAGTGAACCAGCATTTGTTCTAAGCTCTCTCTCTTTCTGCCTTTCATAAAAATTGGAAAAAAAAAAAAAAAACTGGACTCCAATGGTTATTATCTATATACCCCTGCCCCCCCCCCAAAAGGCTTTAAAAATTAATAATTTCTAAAAAATACTAAAATTGGAAAAGAGGAAGTCATATTATCTATGTTTGCAGATGGCATGATGTTACACATAGAGAAATCTAAACACTCCACCAAAAAGCTATTCGAATTGATAAACTAATTCAGTAACCTTGCAGGTTACAAAACATAGAAAAAAACCCAAAGTTTTTTTGTATGCTAATGAACTCACAGAAAAAGAAATCAAGAAAGAAATCCCATTCATAATAGCCACACACAAAAAAATCAAATTCTTAGGAATAAGTTTATCTAAAGAAGTGGAAGATCTCTAAAATGAAACTTATCAAACATTGATGAAAGATTTCATCAAGGACACAAAAAACATGGAAAAATATTCCTTGCTCATGGATAGGAAGAATCAATATCATTAAAATGTCTATATTACCTAAAGCAATCTACAAATTCAATGCAATCCCTATTAAAATATCGATGACATTCTCTACAGAACTAAAAGAAGCAATCCTAAAATTCATAGGGAACCATGACAGACCCAGAATAGCCAAAGCCATACTGAACAAGAAAAATCAAGCTGGAGGTGTCACAATACCTGACCTTAAAGCATACTATAAAACTGCAGTAATTTAAACAGCATGATACTGGCATAAAAATTGAAAGAACAATGGAACAGAAGTCCACAAGTTAATTCACATACTTTAAGTCAACTTATTTTTGACAAAACTGCCTCGACCATACAATGGAGTAAGCATAGTCTCTACAACAAATGGTGCTGGCAAAACTGGATTTATATACGAAGAATCAATAAATTAGATCCATGATTCTCACCATATACAAACATCAACTCAAGATGGATCAAAGACATAAATTTTAAATCTGAGTCTATGAAGTTGCTGGAAGAAAACATAGGGCAAAAAACTCCAAGACACGGGTGTAGGGGACAACTTTTTGGAAGAGACCCCTCCCCCTCAAAGCACAGGCAACAAAACCAAAACTAAACAAGTGGGACCCCATCAAAATCAGAAGCTTTGCACAGCAAAGTAAACAATCAATAGAGTGAAGAAAGAGCCAACAGAATGGGAAAAATATTTGCAAACCACCTAACAAAGGATTAGTATCCCAAATGTATCAGCAACTTAAAAAACTCAACAACAAATACAAGCAATCCAGTTGACAAAATGGGCAAAGGACTTCAACAGACAGTTCTCTAAAGAAGAAATACAAATGGCCAACAAATTGAAAACATGATCAACATCACTAGCAATCAGAGAAATGCAAATCAAAACCACAATGAGATATCACCTCATCCCTGTCAGAATGGCTAGAATCTAAAACACAGAGAGTAACAAATGCTGATGAGGATGTGGACAAAGGGGACACTACATACCACTGGTAGAAATGTAAATTAGTGCAGCCACTGTGGACACAGTGTGGAGATTTCTTAAAAAAGCTAGAAACAGACTTCCCATATGATCCAGCAATCCCACTATTAGGAATATACCCAAAAGACTTGAACACAAAGCATCCAAGAGATATCTATACAACTATGTTTACAACACCACTGTTCACAATAGCCAAAATTTGCAATCAACCAAGGTGTCTATCATCGGAGGAATGGATAAATGGATAAATTCCGTTGGTAAGTATACAAAATGGAATACTATTCAGCTATAAAAAGAATGAAGTTATGTGCAGCAAAAACTAAAAGAAGAAAGCAAAAAGAAATCTGGGTATATTGATATCATTATCAATGTAATTTTGTAAAACTTTATTTTATACCTTGCAAAACCAGTAGTTAACAATGCTATACTACTACAGATTTAATGATCTGTCATAACTTTCAAATTCACTGTATATGGGTGAAGTGGTCATTCTTCCATTCAATTACTGTTTACAGCTATTGTCTATTCCCATTATACTAGGGTCTTTTTGCTTAAAAAATAGGAAAGAGAGAGAGAGAGAGAGAGAGGAAGAGGGAGGGAGGGAGGGAGAAGGAGGAAGGGAGGGAGGGAGAGGCAGGAAGGGAGGGAGGGAGGGAAGAAGTGAAGATGGCTAGGAGGAGAAGGTAGAAGGGGGTATCATTAAGTTCTAGGAATTGCATCTATAGTAAATCACCTTGAATCTGTTAGACACTAATTAAATTTTTTTAAAAAAAGTAAAGAACATACAAAAACCTAAAATTGTAAATCCAATGAGGGTTACACTCATCAAAAAAAAAAGTTAATTTCACATACTGCCTAAAGTTTTATAGTTATTCATAGAAATGACAACTAACTTTTTGAAGAGATTTAGTTTTTTGAAAGACAGAGTTAGAGAGAGAGAGAGAGAGAGAGAGAGAGAGGTCTTCCAGCTGCTGATTTACTCCTCAAACATCCACAACAGCCAAGGATGGGCCAGGCTGAAGTCAGGAGCTTCATCGTGGTATCACAGTGATTACAGAGGCCTAAGTAGTTGTGTCATCTTCCATCGCTTTCCCAGGTACATTAGCAGTGAGCCAGATCAGAGGTAGAGCAACCAGGATTTGAACCGGCACCCATACAGGGTGCCAGCATCACAGATGGCAGCTTAACCAGCTACAGCAACACTGGCCTCAGTGACAACTGATTCTTAAAAACAGGCTTACTGAATTCCACAACTGGCAGAGACCACTAGCACTAGAGATATCAACTATCTACTGAACACTTCTGACTGGCTGTGGGGGAGGAGATACCACAGATGATCCCTGCACTGTCTCCCCTCCAGCAGCCCAGAATCCCAAAGGTAAAATGCTGAAGGAAATTGACGTTATCATGTTCGATGCAGCACTAGGGATGATGCTCTCTAGAGCTAATGTAAATAAGCACTATCAATATCTCTGCCTATAGAAGAGCAATCACAGTAGTTAGTAAGAACCAGCCAAGAAGTGTTCTGATGAATTAGCCATAGTGTGTGAGTTACTTTGTAAATGAAGGCTTAAGTACTATCATTTAACTTTGATGTATGTGATGATGAAAGGGAAGGCTTAGTGACAGACTGTGGGCTTATAAATTAATATATTAGTATTAATATTTAACAAAGAAACGGGAGATGAGGAATTGGGATGTCTGCATCTTGCTATTAGTATTCCAGGCTGCAAGTTCAAGGACAGGCTTAGAGCACTGGTAAGGGTGCAGTTATTTTTACTTAACTGTAGACGCCCTCTGTCCCCAGTTAACAGGTATAAAACACATTTTCAGAGCAGTGGAATTGTTGCAGACAGGAAGGTAGCTAGCAAAGACGAGCTGAGGACTGCCAGCCCGTGCAATGCAACCCGATGTTCACTGCAGTCCTACGTGTACTGCACACATCTTACCCCCTTCTGTGCCAACCACATTTGCCAGGGTTTCACCAGCTAGAAATACCCAACATGGCTGCAGCGTGGGTGCCCATGACGACCTTCAGATCATTATAATGTTTTTACTGTCACGTCACCATGGTTGGCACACCTGATCCCATCATGTACCTGACACCATGCCACTTCCGAGCTTTCTCAAAAGTGGCACAGAAATGGCAACTCCACCTCCAAACTCCACCGCCTTTGAATATTCAATTAAGCGCTGTTCCAGACACCACCCTGCATGCCTCCCAGTAATAGGAGAGGACAGCTCTAAAGTTTGTAAAAGGCAGCATGGTCTCTCTTGAGGTTGCTCACACTCCCTCGTGAGTGTGCACTTTCCCTTTGGGAAATCGTACCTCTCTACTCACCTGTATTTATGAGTCTTCCTTGAAATCTTATTTTTCAAAGATTTTATTTATTTGAGAGAGAGAGAGAGAGAGAAAGAGAGAGAGAGAGAGAGAGAGAGAGAGTCTTCCATCTGTTTTTTTCACTCCCTAAATGACTGCAATGGCCAGAGCTGGGCCAGGCCAAAGCCAGGAGTTTCTTCCAGCTCTCCCACATGGGTACAGGGACCCAAGGATTTGTGCTGTCCTCTGCTGCTTTCACAAGCACATTAGTAGTGACTTGGATAGGAAGTGGAGAAGCCAGGACTTGAACTTGGGCCCATATGGGATGCCAGCACTGCAGGTGGCAGCTTACCCCACCATGTCACATGCCAACCCCTATTCCTTGAAATCTTTCTCACATGGAGATGAGAACTTTGACCAAGTCTAGCAACAGGTCACCATCTGCCCTCCACGACTGCCCCACAGAAATACACACACAAAATGTTGTCAGCCACTATTTTGATGGCAATAACATGCAGACAGATATTGAGATCAAACCCCTATAATGTAAAGGCAGGACGCCGCCTCTTGTCTGTCTCCCTTAGCCCAAGGTGCCCTTGCCTGTCCTGTATCAAAAAGGAATTCACAGAATTGACAGGGTGGTATAGGCAACGCTATAAGGTTCCAATCACCAGCCTCAAGAAGTCATTTGCTTCTACAATAGGTAATACCTTGTGGGCTAGTACTGGTCAGAGAGGATTTTTTGGGAGAATTCCAGGTGTGGGGCAGAAGGTAACTACCACCTGCATGTAACCCACACTCCCCACCCCAACTAACTGAAGCCCACCTGGCCATCCTAACAATTCCTTAAACAGCATGGCACTGCTGCAGAACCAGAGGAAAGGCAGGAGCACCCCTGATCAACCAGGAACTTGAACAGGAGCTGAACAACCCCCTCTTAGTGCCAATTTCAATCTATAAGCACTTCGTCCCCAACTCCTCAGGGAGCCCAGGAATTTAAGCAAAAGCTTCCCGGCTCCTTGCACCATGCTTTGCAATAAACACCTACTTTCTTCCACCACCCCAATGTCAGTGATTGACATTGTGTTCATTGGGTGAGCAGACCCAGGTTTGGGGCTTCTACAGCAACTCCTCCAAATAAATTGGGGGCTTATTCTGTCTAACCAGGTCAAAAACATGACTATTTCCTTAAGTTAAAACTCCAACCACAGTCCAAATTGGAACAAGTATCACTAAAATCATGTTCTCCAAGTTTCAGCGTGGATTTTACACCAAGTGTCTGGCTCTGCCTTAAGGGAGAAACCATTTTGTTAGTGTTTACTTTATAGGCTATACAATAAAATACTCAATATATAGCATTGTGACAAGGAGATAGGCACTTATTATACTAATAAATCTTGACACTTTTCCTGGTGTAATTTCCTCCACATACGATTCCTCTCATCCTTATACTAACCCTTCCAAACTCTAGATCAGCTGTCATCATGTTGGATTGTTTCTAGATCTTTTATTTTAAAACTTCCTTTTTTTAAAAAAAAAGATTCATTTATTTGAAAGGCAAAGTTACAGAGAGAGATGGAGAGAAAGAGAGATGGAGAGAAAGAAAGATGGAGAGAAAGAGAGATGGAGAGAGAGGGTTGTCTTCCATCCACTGCTTCACACTTCAAATGGCTGCAACAGTTGGAACTGAACTGATCCTAAGTCAGGGGCCAAGAGCCAGGAGCTTCTTCCAGGTCTCCCATGTGGGTGCAGGGGCCCAAGACTTAGGCCATCTTCTGCTGCTTTCCCAGGCACATTAGCAGAGAGTTGGATAGGAAGAGAAAAAGCCAGGACTCAAATTTGTACCTGTATGGAAAGCTGGCACCTCAGGCCATGGCTTTGACTCACTGTGCCACAGTGCCCGCTCCTAGATCTTTTAAATCAGACACAATCATCCCATGCTCAGAAAGCCATTATTTTTAAATGCTCATATTTTGGTATTTGTCCATAGTGCTTATCAACATACATATGTTATGCAAGCAAGTGATACTAGCATATTTACATATACTCAATATAGTGGCTTTTGGTTTATGTTAGGAATCAGGTTGGGCACTGTCATGTATTCCAGCTCTTCTTTCAGACTTGGTTTCTTTAAAGAGAAAAAGAGCAACAGTTCACATCCTAGGTTTGCAAGAAAAATTAAATGAAACAATGTATGTCAAGTTCTAGATCTAGCAAATAAAAAGGAAACATTAGTCAAAATACGTATCTCCTGTTTCTGAGGCAAAACTCTCTATCAGAGTATATTTATGATTTTTTTGATGCCCCTATTGTGTCTAGCCCAATATTTTGCACATAGTAAGTACACAGCAATTTTAAAATCAATTTGGAGAGGGCCAGTGCTGTGGCATAGTGGGTAAAGCTACAGCCTGCAGATGCCAGTTCGAGTCCTGGCTGCTCCTCTTCCAATCCAGCTCTCTGCTATGGCTTGGGAAAGCAGTAGAAGATGGCCCAAGTCCTTCGGCCCCTGCACCCACGTGGGAGACCCTGAAGAAGCTCCTGGCTCCTGGCTTCGGGTCAGTACAGTTCTGGACTTTGCGATCATCTTGGGAGTGAACCAGCAGATGGAAGACCTCTCTGTCTCTCTCTCTGCCTCTGCCTCTCTGAAACTCTACCTTTTAAATAAATATTAAAAGAAATAAAATTTGATAAAAAATTCTAACCAAACAATATTAGTTGAGCTTTTCCATTGAGAAGGTGCTGTGAGATGTGAAAGTAACATCTTCGATCTTTAAATCTTAAAGTGCTTAAGTTTATTCTAGTTAAAGGGCAGTTAATCTTTAAGGGCTAATTAATCTAGTTGTGAGTGTGAGTGTGTGTGTGTGTGTGTCTCACAAAACTATGAGTGAAATGGCAAGGACTCAGGGAGCAACTCTAAAGTGAATACTGACTTGACAAACACAATTACAAGTTGTGTAAAGTTTAAAGCTTATTTTTTCTCTCTTCTTATTTTTCAAAGTATATAAGCACTTCTCCTTGCAATTCTTCTTACTCCTACACAAATATGTTTCCATGGCAATTATTTCCACCTGGAAATTCCATTACTGGAAATTCCACCACTGGAATGTCTACAGTATTTCTGCTGGTCTCTCTTATAAATTGTAGCCAGAAAATTTCAATTCTCCATTCTCTGATGTGTCTGAAGTGCATAAAAATTTACTAATTTAAGGCAACATTCTCAACTGATCCTCCAGTGCTGCTGCAGAACCCTTACAAAGAACTATTTTGGGTAAATTTTCTTTTTTCCTTTTTTTTTTTTTTTTTTTTTGACAGGCACAGTGGACAGTGAGAGAGAGAGACAGAGAGAAAGGTCTTCCTTTTGCTGTTGGTTCACCCTCCAATGGCTGCCGCGGCCGGTGCGTTGTAGCCGGCGTACCGCGCTGATCCGATGGCAGGAGCCAGGTGCTTCTCCTGGTCTCGCATCGGATGCAGGGCCCAAGTACTTGGGCCATCCTCCACTGTACTCCCTGGCCACAGCAGAGAGCTGGCCTGGAAGAGGGGCAACCGGGACAGAATCCGGCGCCCCGACCGGGACTAGAACCCAGTGTGCCAGCGCCGCAAGGCAGAGGATTAGCCTAGTGAGCCGCGGCGCCGGCCTATTTTGGGTAAATTTTAATACTTGATAACAAAACAAAAGACAAAAACTCAAAAACAGCTTCAGACTCCACGATAGGAACTACATAGGATTCAAGCTTGTTTTATTTTTTAATCCGATATAAAGACAATATTCCTGGCCGGCGCTGCAGCTCACTAGGCTAATCCTCCATCTGCGGCGCTGGCACACCGGGTTCTAGTCCCGGTCGGGGCGCCGGACTCTGTCCAGGTTGCACCTCTTCCAGTCCAGCTCTCTGCTGTGGCCAGGGAGTGCAGTGGAAGATGGCCCAAGTGCTTGGGCCCTGCACCCCATGGGAGACCAGGAGAAGCACCTGGCTCCTGCCTTCGGATCAGCGAGATGCTCCAGCCACAGTGCGCCAGCCGCGACGGCCATTGGAGGGTGAACCAACAGCAAAAGGAAGACCTTTCTCCCTGTCTCTCTCTCACTGTCCTCTCCGCCTGTCAAAAAAAAAAAATTTTTTTTTTCAAGAATTACTAAATCAATGCTAGAAAAAAAGAAAGAATGCCATTAAAAGAATGTACTTCTTACTACCTAAACTTGAGTTTGGGTTGACACTCAAGTTTCTCCCTCCAGAACCTCAGACGTACTATAGGACTCTAACTGCTATTATGAGGTTTCCACTTGATATGCTCTAAACTCGACGCCTGCTAGACTCTTTAGTGCTGCTTGCTTGGCTCTTAATTCCTGTTTTGAGTTGTGCTGCCAATGTCCAGAATCTACAACACACCGTTACCTCTGTATTGACTCAGTCTTCCTACTGTGAACTCCAGTCACAGCCGAGAGGTTACTTGCCAAAAGCCACGAGCTAAATAGGCGCCCTGACATCAAACTTCCGGTGCTAACACATGCACAGGTCTTCCCAAGAGTGATGCTCGCACTGCAGGAAGCTCATAGGTGCTCCAAAGATCATTCGCAGCAATCTTTGAAGTTGATAGAAAACTCACAGATACAGTTTTGATGTTCACTGAAATAAATATTTTATGTGGCCTGTGCCTGACTGAAGAGCCTTCTAAGAATTACTATGAGCATTTCTGGAATTGTTATTCACTGGCTGGAGCCATCCTCTAGAAAATGTTCTGCCCACATGACAAAGTACCGAGTGGTACAGCCAGATGTGACACCAGCCGCAGTAAAATGACTCATGTGTGTGATCTTTCTAGACTGCACAGAAGCAAACTGGATTGTCTGTTGTCACTGCTTATCTTGATATAGGGAAGGAACCTTTCTCTAAACCCTAACTCAAGAACTGACACAAAACAAAATCAATTCATAGTAACAATGGCCAACAAACAAGAGGGCTAGATTCCCTCTTGTGGCACAACTGGCCCTATAAAATTCTGCAATAATTAACATCTTGATTATTGGTATTGTCTAAGAGGTTTCTTTTCAGGGCAGAACTACCACCTGCAAGTAGCCTCAGACTGAATGAAGCCCACCTTTTCATCGTAAAGAAACCATTATCTCCAACCAATCCAGGAAGGTCAGGAGCTCCACTGCCCAGCCGGGAGCCCGGATGCATGCTGAATATGACCGCTCATCCCTTAAGTCTGAGCTATAAGATTTGTCGCCTTTTCTTGCTCTGGGGGTCCTGGAATTGAGCTTCAGCTGCCCAGCTCCTGGCTCTAGGCTTGGCGAAGAAAGCCTCCTCTCGTCCAGCACCCTGACTGGCTTTCTGTGCTTTGGGCAAGCAGACCCAGTTTGGGGGTTACACAGCCACCCCTCCAGGCAGTTTTGGTTGCTCTCTAACACCATCATGAATCAATCCTTGGCATGTCATTTGAATACACACAGAAATCTAGACAGTGAAATACAAAGTGACTTCACAAGTACCTGCAGGGTTGAAAATTAAGTGCATTCTGCCCTGTGTGGGGCACATTGTACTTCATCAGGATTACACGCCAGTAGACTTGGATGTGGTCTTAGATTCTGAACACTTCCCTGGCAGACAGCCAAGCTGATGGCTGCTATTATTTATCTACCTATGATGAATCTTTCTCCCCACACTCCCCCCAATTTGTGAAAAGGGAGGAAGTACAGCCAGCAGCAGCAGTTACCCTCTCACCCATCCCTCTGGGTGCTCCATTTTTGCTCTTCTTTCCCTTTCCAATTCAGAAAAATGCAAAGCACTTGGAAAAGCCTGTTTTGAGCAATGAACCAAGGCCAGTATTCTAAGAAATACCGGGGGAGGAGGGAGCAGGCCTTCAGACCCGAGGTGAAGAAGCCACTTGGGACACCTGCATCCCGCACTGGAGGGCCTTGGCTTGGTTTCCGACTCTGCTCCCAATTCCAGCTTCCTGATAATATGTATCCTGAGAGGCTGCAGGTGACGGCTTGAGTGCTTGGTCCCTGCCATCAACACAGGAGACCCAGACCGAGTTCCAGCTCACAGCTTTGGCTCAGGCCAGTCCTCGGTGCTGCAAGAATCTGGAAAGTACATGGAAGGTCTTTCTTTCTTTCTCTCACTCACTCTCTCTCTGTCTCTGACAGTCTATCAAGTAGATAAAAACAAACATTTTAAAAAACAACAGGTTTTTGGTCAAGTGTCTTGATAAGTGAAAATAGGATTATGATTCACAAACTATCAGAATCCCATTTTTGCCATTCCCCAAGTCCAAAACATTGCACAGACCCAGCCCTCCCCACCCACTGACCTTTTAAACTCTATTTGTCAGGAAGGACCAAAGGGAAAGAAAAGAGTTCCCATAGGCAGGAATACAGTAGCTTTAGAAGCATGTCTGGCAGCTCATGGCAAGAGCCTCCGGTGATTGCTGACGCCATAAATAAGAGTGCCAATTGTTAAATCAACAATGGGAGTCACTGGGTACAGGCTCCCCACGTAGGATCTCTGTCCTTAATGTGTTTTACTATGAAACTTAAAAACAACACTACTAGTCAAACAATACCCTATACCTTGTGCGGTTGTGTGAGTGCAGCCTATTGAAATCCTTGCTTAGTATATACTAAGTTGATCTTCTGTATATGAAGGTAATTGAAAATGAAACTCGATGAAGGGCGGGATGGGAGAGGGAGTGGAAGAGGGGAGGGCCACGGGAGGGAGGGAGGGTGGAGGGGGAGCCACAACAATACAAAAATTGTACTTTGTAAATTCACATTTATTAAAAAAGAAGAAGAAGAAGAAGAAGCATGTCTGGGAAACAGCCCAGGATCTGCACCTCAAAGTCCCAATCCTGTCCCTGTCACTTTGTAGGTGGTCCCAGGCTTCTCCCCTGGAGACAACCCAGAACAATCTACCAAGTTTGACAATGCTGTGTAACAAAACTTTGGGAGGATGAATTTCCCAAATTTCACCCCAAAAGTCCTTGGTCCAGAAGAATGGGGTGTGGCAGGTAGAAGTTAACCCCGCACTCTCAAAAACCCAAGCCTGAGTGTAGACTGGACACTGAGTTTTCTTCTGATGGGTTGCCCATCCAGCCTGTTCGATGCACTGCCCCATTCAACTTTGCCCCTCCTTGCTTCCTGCAACTCTGTCTCACATCTGAAATTCTTTTCTTAGGGGACAAAAAGGACCACTCTCCAGACACATCTGCTAACATCTTCATACCTGCCAAACTTCTGAAGCTCAGTTTTCTTTCCCCCGTCCTCACACCCCTTTCAAAATGATTCTTCCATGGGGCCACAGTTCCCTGTTCCCTCCGAAATACATCAAAGCAGGCGGGTTTTCCTGGTTTCCCTTACGCAGAGTCTGTGTAACAAGGCCCACCCCCAAAAAGTGCAGCTGATCAAAGGAAGAGGTGACAAGTAACTCACAGGTTCAGGTTCCCCTGGCCTATGTCTACCAGACAGAGTGCCGAAGATACCAATATTTTTCTCATGATCTGTGTATGATGAAAAGAATGGCTCTAAGCTTGAGGTCGATGGACACTTACACATTCTGAGTTAATTTCCTCAACTGAAAACACAGTCGTTAAAAGAATCAAATGCAGTTAAAGTCTACAACAAATGCCTGTTAAGGAACACTAGTCTCAACTGCCTTGCGAATGGTACTATTTTCCTCTAAGGAGAACCAGAGGGGTGGGTGTTTACCTTGTTAAGGTTTAATGTAACTTAAGAATTTTAAAAGTGCCTCCCTTGGGACTAAATAGCACACATATTGAAAAGCACTGCCGCAGGCTCTCTGGGTGCCATGTCCTTTGCAGTTCCTTCAGCTGTGTGCTGTACCCTGCCCTCATGAAGGAGACAGTGTCCTTCTGACTTGTTAAAGATCAAAAGAACCATTAAGCCTCTGTAATCACACCTAGAGGTTATAAGGAAGAGGGGATCCTCAGAATCCAAGGGCTTCCTATTAGGGGCTTCTAGAACAAATAAATAGCCTATATATATATATATACACATACACACACACACACACACACACACACACACACACACACAATTATTTATTTTCAAGACTTAGAGATCTTCCTCAGCTGGTTCACTCCCCAAATGGCCACAGATGGGGCGAGGTGGAAGCCAGGAGCCAGGACCTTAGTGTGGGTCTCCCACACGAGTGGCAAGGGCTCAGGCAATTGAGCCATGTCACTGCTTTTCCCTGGGCCATGCCATTAGCAGGGAGCTGGATTGGAAGTGGAGTGACTGGGACATGAACCGGGGCCCATATGGGATGCCAGCATCATAGGCAGAAGCGTCAAAATCTCTGCCACAATGCCAGCTCCAGCAATGTAGTTTTTTCTTGTTGTTGTTGTTGTTTTATTTTTGTCAGGCAGAGTTAGACAGTGAGTGAGAGAGACAGAGAGAAAGGTCTTCTCTCTGTTGGTTCATCCCCCAAAATGGTTGCCACGGCCGACACGCTGTGCTGATCCGAAGCCAGGAGCCAGGTGCTTCCTCCTGGTCTCCCACGCAGGTGCAGGGACCAAGCACTTGGGCCATTCTCCACTGCCTTCCCAGGCCACAGCAGAGAGCTGGACTGGAAGAGGAGCAACTGGGACTAGAACCCGGGGTGCCAGCACCGCAGGCGGAGGATTAGCCTAGTGAGCTGCGGCACCAGCCAGCAATGTAGTTTTAACAGCACACAATCAGCTTCACGCTTTCTTTTGTTTTGATAAGGAAGTCATATACTATGAATCCTGCAAAACATCTGAGGATTATCTAAGATGGCTTGGACTTATATTGATACTTTCCACTTACCTGAATAAATTTACTGTCCAGTTTCTACAGAACTAGTTTTTTTCCCTATAGTGATATACTTCCCAAGAATAATACTTTTTTATTCCATATACACTGAAAATGACCTGATTCTTAACTTAGTTTTCCTTCAAGATTTTGAGATGGGGAGGTAGAAGCAGCAGCTCAGTCACCTAGAGACAACAGTCACTTTAATCTCAAGATCCACAGGCTGCGGTTTGGTTCCTCTTCATCCGAAGATAACTCCACCCCTTCTCCAGACCAAGCACATTCCAGCTTAGGAGGCTACGGCTACCCTAGACTTATCTATAGCTTGTTATACGTCCTTTACATGACCTCAGCACACATCTACCAGCCGCCATGACGAAACATTGGACCTTACAGGGAGTGGAATACAGCAGTAGCCAGATTCCTGGATATCTCAATCTACTGCCCAGAGAAGCAATGAGTATTCCTCCCCCTTATGACGCTGTACCTCCTCCTTCATTAAAGGACTCACATGATGCTAAAAACAACTCAGGAAGACTCCCCTCCAAGTAGGCCCACTCTGTCTGTAGAGGTTAGATATTTGCTTTCTCAATAACACACTTGCTGGAGCCAGCATTGTGGAGGAAAGAGTAAAACCACTGCTTGTGACACCAGCATCCCATTTGGGCGCTGGTTCAAGATCCAGCCATTCCACTTCCAATCCAGCTCCCTAACAGTGGCTTGGGTAAAGCAGTGGAAGATGACCAAGAGCTTCAGTCCCTACCACCCACATAGGAGACCCATAATTAGCTCCTGGCTTTACGGGCATCTGGACAGTGAATCAGTGGATGGAACATCTCTCTGTCGCTCCCTCTCTGTAACTTTCAAATAAATAAATAAATGAATCTTTAAAAACAACAACAAAAAAACAAACAAAACAGCTACCCGTTGTTCACTATTCTTTGATTTGCCGCCCAATTCTTGAAGCAAAGTCAAGCACCTTGGTACCGGAAGTCCTTGCTGTCCAGGGAGAATTATGCATTGGCTTTTTCTTTCCTTTCTTCCCCTTCTGTAGTCAATGTTAAAAATACTAGAGGTATTCTCCTGGTGTCACAAACAAGTCATCACCTGTGTATTTCAAGTACAGCATCAGACTGAGGATGAGCGCGGAGTTTGGAAAGCTGGAATTACCAAGAAAGGAATCATGTGTCACGAGCCTGTGTGGAAAAACGTCATGAGATGTGTTCATTAATGTTATTCTGTTGAAGGAATGTGTTTGTGTGTATGGTGGTGGTAGCAGGATGATCCGTCTTATTACGGAGAAGACGGAAGCAGTCTACTGAGATCTCTGGCAGGCAGACCGAAGAATTCGATGTAGCAAAACCATCAGATTTCTATCAGGATGCATACATTAAAAGGAAATAAATACTGGTTGAAAACCAACTTCTTGTACTGCCCTAAGTCTTTTGCAAGACAGTTTGCTAACCCCAAAGCCCTCTGTTCAAAATTCTCTTAAGAAAATTCAAAAGAGATACAAAATACTACTTCTTCAGATGGATAATTTAAAAAACAGAAAATGCATGCCCTATGGCTCTTAATTGGTCAGGGGCACACAGACTGACTGCAATCCCCACAGGGTGGCTTTCTGGGACCCTCCATTGTCACCATAGCCACCCTCCCCCTCCACCCACACACACACCCCACCCTGGCCTGGCATGCATGCTAAGATGAATTTGGAATCCCACAGGTTCACTCCAACACCGAGTCTTATTCTGCACAAAGGAGGTGGAATCTTCGGAGACATTATTTGAATGGCAATTTTCATGCTTCCTCTTCCAAGTTATGGCACTTACAACATCAATATTTGAAACAGTTCAAGTATTTTTTAACTTCTCAATGAGTCATTCGCTCCTTTAGCAGAGAGGAGGGAAAATAAAATGTCAATGACTAAAATGTGAACCCCTTCTTGAAAAACAGAGTCAAGTGCCTTTCTCAGGATTCACTGGTAACTGGCTTGGAACTTGGAAATGCAATGCTGCATGTGACACCCGGGATTCGCTGGCTCTGCAGGAACTCAGGGGCTGCTGGGCAAAGTGGCCGGTGCACCGCGCTGATCTGATGGCAGGAGCCAGATACTTATCCTGGTCTCCCATGGGGTGCAGGGCCCAAGCACTTGGGCCATCCTCCACTGCACTCCCTGGCCACAGCAGAGAGCTGGACTGGAAGAGGGGCAACCGGGACAGAATCCGGCGCCCCGACTGGGACTAGAACCCGGTGTGCTGGCGCCGCTAGGCGGAGGATTAGCCTAGTGAGCCACGGTGCCGGCCCTCCTAGAGACTCTTCATAGGTGATTCTGACGTGCCAACACAGGAGATCTTGCAGGCATGGTCTGTAGGCTGCATGTTAAAAAGTACTGCATTCCAATGGCCCAGGTTTCAAGTCCTCAGACTGACATCTCCTCTCACCAGTTCGACTTTGCTCATGCAAACACACCAGGATTTTCTGCCCATTCATTGGAAATAATTACTAAACTATACTATATGTGGGTAAAAACTGAATTTCTCAGTGTTGTGGAAAATGATGATTCTATCTTCTCAATGAGCTGATAGAAACACTACAGGATACTGCACAAGGAAGAGTTATGATGTATGCAAAGAATGCTCACAGGGAAGGTGGGCGCTTAGCAACAGCAAGGTCAGCTCTCACTGTAAAAACAAAGTACAGGGGCCTGTCCTATGGCGTAGTGGGTAAAGCCGTCACCTGCAGTGCCGGCATCCCATATGGGTGCCAGTTCAAGTCCCTGCTGCTCCTCTTCTGATCCCACTCTCTGCTATGGATTGGGAAAGCAGTACAAGATGGCCCAAGTGCTTGGGCCCCTGCAGCCACATATTAGACTCCGAAGAAGTTCCAGGCTCCTGCATTTTAATTGGCACAGCTCCAGCCATTGCAGGCATTTGGTGAGTGAACCAGCAGATGGAAGACACCTCTCTCTCTCTCTGCCTCTCTGTAACTCTGCCTTTCAAATATATAATCTTTGTAAAAGAAGTAGATAACAAAGCATAACACCTCAAAATATGAATTATATGCATAACTTAAAATACTGTCAGCATTCTCCTATGTGTGTGTATTCAATGCTCCAGTCTAGTTACTGGATTTTTTTTTTAAATACATAAAAAGGAACAGGAAGTACTGCAGAAGGCTAATTTACTCTGTAAAATCTACCAGGTCCTATCACGGTAGCTCATGGTTCCACATGGAATAAATGGTTCAGTTTTCAGTACATGTGGTTTCCCTGCTTAAATTACCTAGTCATTTTGTTCCTACATTATCAGGCTCAGCTGAGTGCATATCTGTAGGCCTGCCGGCTTTCAGCAGAATGGAGAGTCTATAGAACCACACTTGCCTCATATGAGAAGTCAACTGAGAACAGGGCAAAGCAGCACTCAAATGATTCCCTGGCTTCAAAGAAATAATGGGCCACCGCGATCCCAAGGGCTCTTCACGAAGCATCACACAGAACAACAAGGACCTCACATTAGATAAATGAAACGGCGCGAAGCACTTGCCAAGGTGCGAAGCATGAAACTCAAATGTTGCGCTCCTTAACTGTAACACAGCTTTGATGTGAACAAACACCAATAATTCCAATGTTAGCTACATGAATTATGAACAGTTGAATGGGCTTGAAAATTCAGTACCACGAGAAGAAGTGGGGAACTGCACAAAGAAGAAAGAGGGGGAAGGGAAGGAGAAAGACCAGGTTGCATCTAAGAGCTGGGGAGAGGTCCCAAGATGCAGAAGACTACCTTTCCCCAGCCTGCAATTCAGGTCGGTACTAGGCCTGTAGTCCTCCTCTGCATCACAGGCAGCAGAGTGCTGCTGTCCCAACAAAAGGACGAGCAGATCCTTTACTCAAACAGACCTGCCGTCACATGGCAGCCTGCACAAGGATGAGCCCCATTCCCACTCCGGTTTTTCTGCACTACTTTCACCCAGGAAACAATGTCCTTTCCCCCTCTCTATACCTCCTTTCCAAACTTTCACCATCAAGACTCAGCTCCATTCTACCTCTACCATTGGGCAGGCACTAAAGGTAGAAATACCAATCCATAGCACGATGATATCTAGGGAGCTTGTCTTTCTATGGTCCGTATTGTCTATGAGTTTGTCCAATAGTATACTGTAGACTGTATACACAATGGCACTTGAAAGATGCAGGTGGTTAACCAGTTTAGCCAAAAGCTAAGTGTTTGAAGGCCTGGGCTATCATCTCACAACTGTCACTGATTATCTCTGGGCATTAGGGGAGTAACTTCATTATGACCCCAATTTGTTATGAGAATAATGTCCCCTAGATGTCCATATGTTGAGAGCTTGGTCTTTAGTGTGGCAGAAGAGATTAAGGTAGCTTCTCTCAGGACTCTTTGGGGTTAGTTTCTCACTCACACCATGATGTGACACAGCCATGAGGTACTTACCACAGCCAAACCAAAGTCAGGCACTATGCCTTTGAACCTCCATACTTGTGAGCTAACTCAACCCTGCCTTGGGCATTGCATGAAATTAATGGAAAGCTGACTAATGCACCCTCCAAATAAACTGCAGGGATTCAAGTCAGGAAGGAAGGCGGGCAAGAATCTACCAACCCACATTTTTCAGAATGAATTAACAAATGCACAGAAATCAAGCTGGGAAGTGTTAGTACACATGATACAAGTCAAACTCCATTAAGTGCTAAATTGGGTGGGCACCAACTATAAATAGACCCAGCAAAATGCAAAGAAGAGAGATCAACAGGAATGCTTTGTGGAAGAGGGATCTTGCGCTGAGATTTCTAGGATAACCATGACTGAAATAATCTAATGGAACAAGATTTCTGAGGGTTGAAGAACTTACCAGTAGCTAAAAAATATTACCGCTATTTACTCCTTTATCTTTTCCATAAGTTCCTTGGGGGTAGGTAGTATTATACTTTGCATTCAAAACATAAAAGAACTGAGACAGAAAGATTAGACAGGAGAGACACAGAAAAAGCATCGTAGCAAGGGCATACACACAGGCAGTTTGGCTCCAGAAACCACACACTTAACCACAGAGTCACTGAAATAGGCCCTGATATATTTATTCAGAAAAATGAATATAGCTCATTGTCTTGAGGTACAACCAGCAGAATTCACTATTAAAAGTTTAAGTAGGAAGAGAGATACTTCTAAATATACCAGCTCAAAACCATCACTCAGGAGGTCAGAGAATCAGGTCTGAATACTACACAGCTGGGTGCCACAGGGGCAGGAAGCAGAGGCGAGCGCACTGTACCTCCTCCTCTGAACATCACACTGCTGCCACCTCCAAGTACTGGATGCCAGAAAGCCCATCACAGCCCTCTCGGAACAGCCATCCAATCCCTGCCACTGCCCTTGCCCAAAGCTCTCCAACCGTGTGAGGCAGCCTTACGCTGCTCCCTTTGCACCCCTCTCATGTCCGGTGCCACTGATAGGCAATGTGCTGACATCCCAGCAGCCAGAGAAGCCAGGGAAGGTCAATTTACAAAAACACTGGATCCAGAGAGGACTGGAATCAACATCTGGGGAGCTAACAAAACCTCAATATTCTAAACAAAAGATGTCAGGCAATCACAAAGGTCACTCTACACTCTGATAACACCCAAGCTGAGAAGTCCTGGGAAATGAATCAGATACACCCAGTAGGGGCAGGTCCATAGGTCCAACCGCACTTTATTTGCAATTTACTCCTTCTCAAAAAGGCCATACCGAGGTCTCTCATAATGGCAAGACTTTTTTTTTTTTTTTTTTTTGACAGGCAGAGTGGACAGTGAGAGAGACAGACAGAGAGAAAGGTCTTCCTTTGCCATTGGTTCACCCTCCAATGGCTGCCACGGCCAGCACGCTGCGGCCGGCGCACCGCGCTGATCCGATGGCAGGAGCCAGGTACTTCTCCTGGTCTCCCATGGGGTGCAGGGCCCAAGCACCTGGGCCATCCTCCACTGCACTCCCGGGCCACAGCAGAGAGCTGGCCTGGAAGAGGGGCAACTGGGACAGAATCCGGCGCCCCGACCAGGACTAGAACCCAGTGTGCCGGCGCCACAAGGCAGAGGATTAGCCTAGTGAGCCACGGCGCTGGCCGACTTTTTTTTTTTTTTTTTAAAGACATATTTATTTGAAAGTCAGAGTTAGAGAGAGAGAGAGAGAGCGAGAGAGAGAGAGAATCTTCCATCCACTGGTTCATTCTCCAAGTGACCACAACAGCCAAAGCTGGCCCAGGCCAAAGTCAGGAGCCAGGAACTCCACTGGGTCTCCTCTGTGGGCAGCAGGTACCTGGACCATCATATGCTGTCTCCAAGGAAACTAGATTGAAGCAGAGAAGCTGGGACTCAGAAGCTAGTTTAACGTTCTGTGCTGCAGCATCCAATTCTGCAAACAGCTATTACATAAAAGCTGCTACTGAAGTGGCAGCACTATACACTATGCATTGCTCTTGCTCTTATACTTCTATAAGGATTCTTTTCCGAGAGAGTGGGAATTGTGAATGGTAGTAATTAACACTTTTTTTCTTACTAAGAACAGAAAATTTAAATGCTAAATATTCACTTTTTTAAAAATTTTGCACACAGAAAATTATTTTAAACCATTACATATTTAACAATTATGGCCATATGTTTCTGAGTAACATTCCAAATGTTTCTACTATAACTACTGTTTACAATGTTGTTCTTTTACATTTTTGGGGATTTATTTTTTCAAAAGGCAGAGCAACGGAGAGACACAGACTGTCCATCTGGTGGTTCACTCCCCAGATGACCACTAAAATCAGGGCCGGGGTGGGCCAGAATGGTGCTGGGAGCCAACAACTCCATCTGGGACTCACATATGGGTGGCAGGAACCAGACACCTGGGTCATCTTCTGCTGCCTTCCCACGCACATCAGTAGGACCCTCGATCAGAAGCAGAGTAGCTGGTACTCAAAATGACACTCTGATATGACTCTCCTGTATCTCAGAGCCTTGACTTGCTGTCCCACAACATAGGTTCCAGTAATTTAAAGAAAGTCTCTTAGAGAAAGAAAGCCACGTATATTGTGACATAATTCTGAATAAAGTTCAAGAATTTAGAATTAAAATCACCTATTCTGTTTTTTTCATTTTCACTTTAGTTGAAAGGCAGAGAGCCTGATGTTTCACCTGCTAGTTATCTGTCGAAATTCATTCAACAGCCAGGGCCAGGCCAGGCGCTCAGAAATCCAACTGTACCTCCCATATGGGAGACAGGGACTCAAGCAGTCATTACGTGCTGCCTTCCAGTATACACACCAGTGGGAAGCTGGATTGGAAGCAGAAGAACTGAGACTAAAACCACGCTCTCCAATACACTGTGTGGGTGTTCCGAGCAATGATGCAAGCCACCGTACCAAACCCTGCCCCATGACAATCTTTCCATTGGAGTTACTAAACTATTTGTATTTGATGTAATCATCAATGTAATTCATTTAAAACTACCATCGTACCATCTGTTTTCTATTTCTCCTAACTTTTTTTTCCCCCAATTTTCCTTTCTTTTAGAAAAATTGAGTATGATTTTGGTGTTTCCAGTTCATCTCCACTATTGATCTTTCAACTGTACCTGAGTTTTTTTGTGTGTGTGTACATAGTTGCTCTAGGATTTACCATACACATTGTTAACTTACCATTGCCATTTTCAAATACTGCTGTAACACTTAATATCCAGCAGAAGAACCCTACAATATACTTCCTTCAATTCCCACCTTATATCTAGGCCACTGTGGTATGAATTTTCATTTAGTATGTTATAAACTCCACAAGGCACTGTTCTTAGGTTTGCTCTAAGCAGTCAATTGTCTTCTAACATAACCATTTTAAACTTTAATATTTACCTATATATTTATCACTTTGAGTGCCCATTTCCTTGTATAAATCCAAATTTTTAAGTTTCCTTTTCCTCCAGTTTCTGCACTTTCTTCTCACTGTCCTGGGGAGTTCCTGGGAAGAAACTGCCTTTGGTTCCTTCACCCATAAGGTGTATGCCTGTCCCTGGATACTTCTGATATTATTTCCAGCATCACTGCTTTTCAGCAATATCATTATGTGTTTTAGTGTGGCTTCTTCTGCGAGGGCTTCAAAGAACCTCTGGAAAGTTGGAGTTTGCAGTTGTATCATCTCTTAACACTCAGCTATTATTTCTTCCAATATTTTTTCCTGCTCCTCCTCTGTTCCCAGGAATCCAAGTGTACATATATCAGATGACTTGATATTGTTCCATGGCTCACTGAGGAGCAGCTTCTTATTTGCAGTCTTTATTTCTCTCTGGGCTTTATTCTGGGTAATTCCTATTGCTATATATTCCGTCAGCAGTCTTTCATAGTGTCTGTTAGTGATATTCACTATTTTCAAGATTTACGATGAATTGTTCATTTCTAACATTGAGTTTTTCATCATTTTGTAGCTTTTGTTTCTCTTCTCATAATGGTCACATCTTAAAGCATATTTACAGGTTACATCATAGACGTTTTAAGGTCATCATCTATGAATTCATTACTTCTGTGATTCTGGATTACATTTTCCTGCTTTTTAGCACATCTGATATTTTAACTTAATATTTATTGTTGGGCAACATTTTTAATTTACATCATAGTTGAAGGCTTAACGGCTCTACTAAATAAATAGTTCAACAAAAAGTAACAAGATCATGGTCCAACAGGAAAATAGGCAAAGGCTGTAAACAATAATCAAATGAATGACACTCAACTTCATTCATATAAGTTTTAAAATCACAAAATCATTAAAACTACAGTAGCCCAAAATTCCTATGAACTGAAGATCTAAAATAATTTGACAAATACTCTATTTGTAGCAAAACTGATGCACACAGCAATTCTTTCTTTAATTTTAGCTTCCACATATGAGAGGCAGCATATGGTAGATATTTGTCTATGTCAGGTTTACTTCAGTCATTGATAACCTCAAGTTCTAACCATTTTGCTGCAAATGAAAGCATTTCATTTTCTATTTTTTAAGATTTATCTGAAAGACAGAGTTTCCATTGTGTATAATACCACACATTTTCTTTATCCAACATGTGGCAATTCGGTCAGACACTGCAAATTCTCCTTTATTTGGTGCTGGAGTCTGTTGTGTTCCTTTGGAGTAGATTTTTGTTCTGAGACACAGCTGAGTAAACCGCAGATCAGTCTGAGCCTTTCAACGCTTACTTCTAAGGTTTGTCACGGCAGTTCCGGAGAAGACTATTTGGGGAACTGAGGCTGAACGCCTTACTAAGCTGTGACCCTTCTGAGATCTCTCCTCCATTAACGAAGAGGGCTCTCCATTCAGGTCTGCGTGAACCTTATGTCCAATCCAACAAGTGTTCAACCCACTGCCTACCAGCTGCTTTTTCCTTGCCTTCCTGCAAGCACACATGCAGATGTTAGGTCCTCAGCCAATCCCTTAAGGTGACCCCTCTAAAGATCTCCAAAGTTGTCCCTGTTCATACAATTCCTTTCTCTGTTTCCCTCAAAAACTGGTTGTCCTGACTGCAAATCCCAATCTCTGTCTGCTTAGCTGAGTAAAACTGCCAGTTCCTGCTTGGATTCCCCCTGCCTGCTTTTCAGCCCAGGTAGAGTGTATCTCCTTTTGTGCTCATCTCCCATGGATCCTTGCATGTTGTCTCGTTGTTTATGACAAAAAGACTACCCCAGGGCAGTAAGTCTCGTAGTCAGAAGCAAAGGGTTAAGCAGGATGGTTTTGTGAGACACAGTGTCAACTATGGATCAACACCTAAAAGGGGGCACGAGAAAGCACATCCACATAGAAGGAAGACATGCTTCCAAGCCAGGTTAGTTTCATCTTGCCACAAAGATAAGTAGACAAAGCAGACTACAATCTTGCCGAAGAGGAAATATCCAGAAAAGGCTAACTTACTCCAATCACAATTCCCAAATTACTCAGAGCATGAAATTTCTTTAAGACGTATCCTTTTTAACAAGGCACTGACCCTATAAAAATGCAAATAACTCTTGAAAATGATAGCACTTTCTGTTCTCCTCAATTAATGAGACTGCAGCTAGAACTGGTCATCTGTGGATAAGCTGAGCATCATAGCACAATCAGAGGGTCAGGGTACCTGGACTGTGGGCAACAGGAGAAGGAACTGGAAGGAGAGAGTGAATTCTAAAGGAAGAAGGGCAGAATTGCCAACTTCATAGCTTTGCCCAGGGCAGGCCCTGAGGGAAAGGATTTGTCTGCCTGTTATATTTCCCTGGGGTACGATCTGTAATTACCATCACAGCTCATTGATTTTCAATTCTTTCTATTAATACATTTATTGGCCATTCTGACATTATTAAAATCAGTTCAACTCTGCATCTTTAATGGAATATATCTCTTCTCTAAAATATGAGGCTTCCAAGTGCAGACGTTTTTTCTGCTTTCAAAAAAAAAAAAAAAAACCACAGAAAGAAAGAAAAGCACAGCCATCTGACATTAGCAGTAACGCAGCTTCTGCACACACATCCCTTTGAAGCCAGGTGGTGACATGCAAAGCCTTCACAACAGATCAGAAGATCTCAAGTAGCGGGTCATCAGAGAACATTAAGTGATAAGCAAATTCATATTTCCAAGATAATTCTACCAATTTACTAGCAAGGCTGGCCCCTGGTTCCACAGTAGGAGGGGAAATAATGAGCTCTTGTTAAAGGGTAATGCAAGTGGCATTTTTAATAACGTCTTTTCTTCACTTCTGATAAAGTCATTAAGGCAACACGGTACGGCTAAGTCTTTCTACACAGAGGCGCCCTAAATATTTAATGTAGAATTAAACAAAGGTTTACTGAGGGAATAAGTAAGGCTTCTTATTGTCCCCCCACTTCCTCCAAAGGTGACTGAATTTTTATGTAATTGCCTGCCATAAGTAAGCATAACATAGAACACTCCCGGACTCGGCCACGATACTTAAAGCTGTCTCTATTTCTTGATTAAGCTTAACGGCTGGGGTTTTGAAAACAGCACCAGCCTCCAGATCCTCTCGATTCCGTAGCATGGCAAATGGGTTCTTACAATAAACAGCATCAGGATGAGTCACTGTGTATCGAGTCCTGCCTATCCATAAGCTCCTGGGCTGAGCTGATGAGGAATGATGAGAAACAGAAGGCATAAGCTCTGCCCCTCGGGAAGTGACGACAGAGCTGGCTTCCCGGGGCCAGTGGGCTCTTCGTGCTGCAGAAGCACACTCGGCGTCTTCCCAGGAATCAGCGTCCCGCTGCAGGGTTTGCAAAAGGCACTGCCAGTTCCTCAGGGGAGGAGACCGGGCAGCCGGCACCCTCTTTTCCCCACCTCCAAACTGAGGGCTCAGGCCCTCTTCCTCAGCAGACAAACAGCCTGGGGTGACTGAGTAGGGAAATGTCTTCTTCCCTGTCCTTCTGGAAGATGCAGCAGCTTGTGCCTCTTTTTCTAATTTGTATTTAGAGAGCTCTTCCTTCCTTTTCTGGACATCTTAGGGAATGTCAGACAGACACAGAATGAGGCAGAACAAGTAAGGCCCCCTCTCCCTCCATAGGCACCACCCAGCTTCAGGAATGATTTCCGAGCCTCTCTTCCTTTCATGTTCTTTTGCAACAAATCCCATTCAGTGGCGCTGTAGCACGGTGAGGTAAGCCGCTGCCTGTGACGCCAGCTTCCTAAAGGAGCATATGGCTGTCCAAGTGGCTCCACTTCTGATCCAACTCCCTGCTGATGTGCCTGGGAAAGCAGCAGAAGATGGCCCAAGTGCTTCGGCCCCTGCACCAACATGGGAGATCCAGATACAGTTACAAGTTTCTGGTTTTGCAGCCTTTTGAAGAGGGACCAGAGGATGGAAAATACCTCCCACCCCCTAATTGTCTAACTCTGCCCTTGAAACAAATTATTTTTTTAAAAAGTCCCCATACACTATATCATTTTACCTGGAAATAGGATCTTTGAGTACATATATATATATATATATATATATTGACAGGCAGAGTGGACAGTGAGAGAGAGAGACAGAGAGAAAGGTCTTCCTTTTGCTGTTGGTTCACCCTCCAATGGCCGCTGCGGCTGGCGCGCTGCGGCTGGCGCGCTGCGGCCGGTGCACCACGCTGATCAGATGGCAGGAGCCAGGTACTTATCCTGGTCTCCCGTGGGGTGCAGGGCCCAAGTACTTGGGCCATCCTCCACTGCACTCCCTGGCCACAGCAGAGAGCTGGCCTGGAAGAGGGGCAACCGGGACAGAATCTGGCGCCCCGACCGGGACTAGAACCCGGTGTGCCGGTGCTGCAAGGCGGAGGATTAGCTTAGTGAGCCGCGGCGCCGGCCTTGAGTACCTATATTTAAAAAAAAAATTACCAAATACCATTATCACACCAAAAAAGTGGTACCATTTTTATATTAATACAGTATTTCTTTTCTGGTACCACTATTCTGTTTCTCACATCATAAAATCTATTAGAATTTGATTCATTTCTGCAGGTACACTTAAAATAAAAATTTGAATAAAAAGTTTCCAGTTCGAATCCACATGTGGAATTACAAATTAACACAGATGCTGAAAATGTCTACTAAATCCCTCTTGAGAACTGTAGCAGCAGTGGACTCAGAGGTGGAAATTTGGCACGGGGGTTAAGCAGCTGCTTGGGACACTCACGTGTCCTATCAGAGTCCTGACTTTTCTACTTCTGCTCCAACTTCCTGCAAGTGTGCACCCTAGGTGGCAGCAGATGATGTTCCAATTACTCGGGTTCCCGACACCCATGTGGGAGATCAGAGTAGAGTTGCCGGTATCTGGCTTCCATGTGGCCCAGCCTCAGCTTTTTGAGTAGTTGAGGAGTAAATCAGCATATGCAGATGGTAGATCTCTCTCTTTCTCTCTCTTTCAAATAAAATGAACTTTTTTAAAATTTACTTATTTGATGGGGCCAGTGTTGTGGTGTAGCTGGTAAAGCAGCTGCCTGTGATGTGGGCATCCTATATGGGCACCAGTTCAAGTCCCGGCTGCTCCACTTCCTATCCAGCTCCCTGCTGATGTTCTTGAGAAAGCAGTGGAAGATCATCCGAGTGCTTGGGCCCCTGCACCCACATGGGAGACCTGGAAGAAGCTCTTGGCTCCTGGCTTCAGCCTGGCCCAGCTCCAACCATTTGAGAAATGAATCAGCAGATGCAAGATCATGCTCTCTCTCTCTCTCTCTCTCTGTAACTCTGATTTAAAAAAAAAAAAAAATCTTAAAAAAATTATTTATTTGAAAGACAGTTATGGGGCGGGGAGCAGAGAGGAAGATCCTCCACCTGCTGGCTGATTCCCCAAATGGCTGCAATGGCTAGAGCCAGGAGTTTCTTCCAGGTCTCCCACATGGGTGCAGAGACGCAAGGGCCTGGGCCATCCTCTGCTGCTTTCCCAGGTCATAGCAGAGAGCTAGATCAGAAGTGGAGCAGCTGGGACTCAAACTGGTGCCCATATGAGAAGCCGGCGCCACAGGTGGCAGCTCACTTGCTACACCATAGTGCCAGCCTCTTAAAAAAAAAAAAAAACCTGACAACCACAGTGCCTCAGTCTGCCATTTTTCTTCATAAAAAGAACATTTCTTCAGTATCCACCAGGTAGGTGCAGACATCCTGTGAGGCTGGGTGTTTAACTCCACTTCCTCATGGAGGAGAAGTACAATAACAGAAACCAGGCATGACCCACCCAGGTGGAGCTGGCTAAACACATCTAAACCTAGGTCTGTCTTACAGCAGTGTCCAAACACTTTTACTTCTCTGCAAGGAAGCTTCCTTGTGGTCTGAAGTTCATAACTGGAAATGCTTAGTGCCACTGCTTGTCCTCTCCCGGGGTCACAGATGTCACACTAACCCTGGGAAGGAAGGCCTTCCCAGCAACATCCCCACTGTCCTGTGAGGACCGAGAGGCCTGGGGACTTGGAGTAACTGTCCAGTGTCACTCAAACCGGTAAGCCGCAGGGCCAGCAACAAAATGACATTTCATGTCTTTGAGGCACTACCCTTTCTCTCCCCAGCACCTTATCTCCGGGGTCATAGTTCCAGTACTCCTCTTGCTGCTTCAGTTCTTTGCTTAATAACGGGTGAGGACATCCAAAGGCAGGCAGCATTCGGGAAGTTCTCCGAACAGCAGGGCTCGAGCACCGAAGGTCACTGACAAAGTCATTCAAACACTCCTTGCTGAGCCCCCACAGCATATCACAAGAGCACATGCCCTTCCGACAGACCGCTTAGCAGCGTGTGCTGCACCTGCGACAAGCCTAAAGAAAACGGAAGTCGCGGATCAGGAGCCTACAGTACAGTACGAATCTACTCAGAAAGCACGTAACTAGGCAGGCAAGATGATGTCCAAATGCCGCCCTATCTAGCTGGGGCATACGGCTCCAAGATGAAGCCCTCAGCTACCGATGAGAATGGGCGCATCCAACTTTTATGCTTTTGATTTTCCTTTCCACAACAATGCTACCAGGCAAATGGAGCAGATTTATAACAAGCTCCAGGCTGGTTTTTTATTTTTCACCGTGCTAGCTAGAATGCCAAGACAAGCTGAATGAATCGTGCCTTACTGAGCACTCGTCACTGTGCCAGGAGCTACAAAGCATACAAGGAAGAAACAGAAGTAGTCCTTGCCCTGTAGGAGCTTACAATCGGACTGAAGAGACACGACCAAATATACAACCATCAAACTCTTCAGAGCAGGTGACAAGGCAGCCGGAACTTTGCACAGCAGAGACCTGGCCTGCCCCACGGCCTTTCTTTACGGTCTGAGATGTGCCCGCTGGATCCTGAGTTTCACGGAGGATCAGGAGATACGCAGAGACCAGCTGACAGCAGACGACTTGCAGGGACTTACTCACAAGTGACAAGCAGCAGAGAACCACCGACGTTGTCATGGCGTGCTGAAACAGAGGGTCCCGGGACAGCAGCATGTATTTTAAATGCTGCCTGCAGCCCGAGAGAAACAGCAAGTTTTCTTCTCCAAAAGACTTGAGGTTAATGTCTCTGTCTGCATGAACAGTCTCAAGAGCGCTTCTCTCGTAGTGATTATAGATTCCAAGCAATGTACCAACATCAGACTTTCTCATTCATGGCTGTGACACAGCCGAGTTTCTTTCCCTGTCTCATGTTCTGAAATGCCCATAATCACATGCGATTATATCTTTATATTTCACCAATATGTTCACATTGTCTCAAGAAAAATCAAATTTCCAATACCCTTTAAAATTCTTAATAGTAATTGGGGAATCATGAAATCTTCAAACCCGCAGCCCTCCTTATCTAAAACCAGTATGAGATTCTGAAATTACATAACACAGTCTACCACCTACCCCTCACCTCCAGTGAGCAATCCAGTGGTAAACATGAAAATCACTACAATGCTAGATTTTATTTATTTAATGAGTAAGGTATTAAACATTATTACAGTCTATAGCGTTAATTCATAATACATTCATTAAAAACTGCATATTGCTTCTCTTAAAGCTTTGCCATAAAGGAGAATGAATTATATCTGTCATTATATTTAAAAAGTATAAAACTAAGGAAAAAAATTAAGTTTCTATTTCTCTTCAACATGCACAATCTAGATTAGGGATAAAATACCAATATCAGCTCCGCCCACAAGGAAGAAAAATGATTTTAATGAATAGGCATGAAGTAATAGCTGTGAATCTATGATTTTTTTTTTCTGCCCCTATTTAAGGACAAAATAATATTGTCTACAATTAACATGACATGGGATTCTTATTCACGCTTACAAAACCTCTGGGAATATTGGGTTTTGTATACCTAAATCCTCTGGGAATATTAGGTTTTGTACACCTAAATCTTTCATGCAACTTCCCTTGAAACTAAAAATTGATACTGCAGGGAAAAGAACTCTGGATAGTCTTAAAGATCCCCAAAACTATCCTGACTTTGACCACTGGTCCAGGTCACAGTTTCAGAATGATTTTCAGTAGATATTGCCTCTTGCCACAGTGCATGGTTTAATTAATTTTACCACTACTCAAGTTGAGGAAAGTTATTATGATATAAAAGCAACACTGTGAAATATAGACTGCATGTTTCACTATTTTTTTTTCTATCAGCAATGCAAAACAGCTCTCCTCCCTGAATGAGTTATTATAATCTGTATGGGCTGTGTAGGAACTGATTTCATTAAACTGGTGATAATGCATCTAGATTATGAAATGAATCAAGAAAACAAAACCCCAGCAGTAGCAGCAGCAGCAACAAGACCCCACTGTGGGTAGGTTAATCAATAAAGGTTAAAACTCTCTAGGTGGTTTGGAGCCTACAAATTGCAGAGAGTTTACCTGGATGAGTCTAGCCAACAAAGCCAGGTAAACACACACTTTTCTCTGAAGGAAGGGCTGTCTATAAATAACCTTAGCATTGGCCACATGGTCTTCTTTCACGACGCTCTATAGCCTCAGAGCTGTGCTGACTCTACGAGAGGGCCATTACAGCGTGCACTGAACTGTGGACAGTGTTATCAGTGGACAGACTCCACAGAGCTCACTTCAGAGCTACAGAAGTCAAGGGGGAATGCAAGGGTGACAGGACATCCTCCACCATGATAGGAATCTGTTCTAAATGCAAGCTGACACTGAACGGGAAATATTAGACCAAGATACCGCACACCCTAGTGTAACACTAAGGAACATGGAAGATGCTAAAAAAAAGACCCTGCAAATGGTACACAGCTCCTTCACCTCAGATGTCCTCATTAACGATTCCTTGGCACACTGGTATCCTAACCCTCTGAATGGGACCCACAATGATTCTCAGAGTATAACTGTGGGATTGTTTAATCTCATTTAATATTTCCTATAAGTGCCTGTTCAAGTAAAAAACATGACTGTTGGGGCCAGTGTTGTAGCAAAGTGAGTTAAGTTGCTGCATGCAATGCTGGCATTCCAAATGGGCACAAAATCAAGTCTCAAGAAGATTCACTTCCGATCCAGCTCCCTGCTAATACATCTGTGAAACTAGCAGAAAATGGCCCCAGCGCTTGGGCCCCTGCACCCATGTGGGAGACCTGCAAGAAGCTCCTGGTTCCTGGATATAGCCTGGCCCAGACCATCCAGCCACTGTGGCCATCTGGGCAGTGAACTAGCAGGTAGAAGATCTCTCTCTCTGTCTTTTCCTCTAATTCTGGCCTTCAAATAAATCTTATAAAATAAAACAAAACAAAAAGGACTTTAAATTTGATGCTTTTTATTAAATAAGAAATATAAGGCAAAATTATGTATTTATTCAATTGTCAATTGATGAGCTTTTGTCAGTCACCTGTGCTGCTTCAGTGGTGGTGATGTAATACTGGATATAGCCACGGTATGCTTGCCCACAGGACAGTGGCTTCCCACACGGATGCCAGCTGCAATGCCAGCTGCTTCGCTTCTGAACCAGACCCCTGCTAAGGCACCTGGGAAAGCGGTGGGAAACAATGCAAATACTTGGGCCCCTGCCACCCGCACTGCAGCCATCTGGGGAGTAAACCAGTGGCTGGAAGACCTGTCTCTTCCTCTCTCCACTTTTGCCTTTCAAATAAAATCAATGTGTAAGTAAATTTAAAAAACAACCATTGGAAAGCAGGCATTTAGCCTAGTGGTTAAGATGTCTGCATCCCACATCGGAAACCTGGGTTTGATTCCCAGCTCCGGCTCCTGACTCCAGCTTCCCCGTGGGAGGTGGCAAAGATGGTTCAAATAACTGAGTTCCTGCCACCTACACAGAGACCTGGATTTAGTTCCCATATCCTGGCTATGAGCCATTGTGAATATTTAGGAAGTGAACCAGCAGATGACACCCCTCCATATTCCTCTTTCTCTTTGAAGTTAAAAAAATTTAAAAACATAAAATGGCCAGCTACTGCAACCAATATGTTTATCCATATGCTTTTTTTTTTTTTTTTTTTTTTTTTTGACAGGCAGAGTTAGAGAGAGAGAGACAGAGAGAAAGGTCTTCCCTCCACTGGTTCACCATCCAAATGGCCACTGCAGCCGGCGCACTGTGCCCATCCAAAATCAGGAGCCAGGTGCTTCCTCCTGGTCTCCCATGCGGGTGCAGGGCCCAAGGACCTGGGCCATCCTACACTGCCTTCCCGGGCCACAGCAGAGAGCTGGCCTGGAAGAGGAGCAACCAGGACAGAATCCAGCGCCCCAACTGGGACTAGAACCCGGGGTGCCAGCGCCGCAGGCGGAGGATTAGCCAAGTGAGCCACGGTGCCAGCCTCCATATGCTTTTAACTAGTGAAATTATCAATGTTAACAATTATAAAATCTTCTATGTCCTTTAAGAATGATCTGTTGTTAGTCTTTATATTTTAAATACCCATAAATTAATCCATTAATTTGGCTATATATCAGTAAATACATTTCCTTGGTTTTCAGACACTTTTCAAACCCACTGACCTTAATTTCATCAACGAGGACATCCCCTAGTTCTCATGGAGTTTAAAAAAAAAAAAAGGCAGGGGATTAAGTACAAAATCAAAGGAAAATTTGTGCAAAAACCAGTAACATTCCCTTACCCATACTCTCATTTCCTAACCTAGAAAAACCAAGTGATTTTGACATTGAGGTTATATTCCAATCTTAGGTTTTAATACTTCCTCTTTGCTTTGGATTTTTATTAGCTTTTCAGAAACATTCACTGATTTAAATGTAGCCATATGGCTCTTATGAGTTCACTATGCCTTCCTAATCTGAGGATACGATCCCTTCCAAGGGAGTAATATTTGAGGCTGTAGATGGGTGAGAATCAGCCACAATCTCAGGTGATTTCTTACTTGAGAGAGCACAGCTTAGGCAAGGAACCGAGCAGTGTTCTGCAAACCTCAGGATGCTAGCGTGAAAAGAAGGAGGCGGGGCGTCACCATCGCCAGGGACCTCTGCTTACCGCTTGTTCAGATTCCAGAAGCTCTGTTTTGACTCTGACTGCCGGCATCCCATCAAGCATTAGCATTCTGTTCTCAAAGGTGTTGATATGCTGAGAATAAAAAAAGAGAGATTCGCTTTTAAGCATTCCGAAGGGGACAGCTGGTAGAACCTTCTTCACTGTGGTACACTTGGTGCTGCTAACCTAATTTTTTTTAACAAAGAAGTATAATGAAGTGAGAGGATCAGCATAACCAATTATCCCCCTACTCTGAACTTTCATTTGAAATAATGACCAGGAAGTTGAATTAATCAGTCTGATTCTCTGACCTCTGGGTTGGAGGTCAGACTGTAATAAACTGCAGTATGGAAACCTTACATTAATTTATATGGGGCTGGAACAATTCATCAGACTTTCACAATAGTGGAAGGAAATAAAAGGCAAGTTCCTCTCTTCCTTCTAGAGGTTGTATTGTGTACAGATGTTCATAAAGGAGGAAATCAGATAAAAATAATTTATGTACTCTCAAAGCCTAAGTAATTTAGAGGTCAGATAATATAATTTCTAGACACATTCAATTTTTCTATCATGGGAATTCTGATCAAACAAAAATTCCTATACATCAACCAATTCCAAGCATCTACTTTAAAAACAGCCAACCTAAGTCTTAGATTAAATGAAGGAACTGAAGTCATTATTAAGCAACAAATCATTTGTTTCCTGTTCTGTTGTATGTTTGGCTCAATTTACCATATTTTGAATGGAAAATCGCATGTTGTGGTTCAATAAAATTTGAAACAATGGTTATAAAAGATTAAACCAGGGTTAATTTCTACTAATTTGCACTGCTTCGGGGATTTTCTTGTCAGTAACCTACGACGGCAATCAGAACATCACACATCAGGGACTGCTTAAGGCCCAAGTCTGGCTCATATTTTGTAACACGTCTAGGCTATCACCTGTACTTTCATATACTTACTAAACTAAGAAATCGATATGACTAATTCAGAATGGTAATTTTTGCTCCATTATGGAATGTAACCACATGACACTACAGGAGTCTTAAGAGAACAAAAAAATCAACTTCTGGATGTCCTGCCCACATTGTAACAAAAGTTAAAATAATTTCTAAACTTTCAAGGTTTGTGCTTTTCCTACAGTTTTTTTTTTACCAGTTAAATAAAAACAACTCATGTTTCAACCAACTGCAAATATTTTTGTTATCCAAAAATACCAAGAGCGCAGTATAGTGAAGCTCTAATTATTTCTTCTGTGTTTTGACTTTGCTGAGAGAAATACTCTAAGAAATATAATTTACAGGGCCTCCTATCACAAATATTTGCTTTGAAAAAAATTAACAAGAAGAAAAGACAGATTTACTCTAGAGTTAACAAATCAGCATTTTCAAAGTCCATACCATCTCATCTATCAGGTAACTAAAGGAAGAAAACAAATTACTGTCCTATTCTTTCCTTGGTAATTTCCAAATTCCCAAAATACACGGAAAATTTTGTCTTGCTACTGACTTCCCCCTATTTGCTAAGGATTTTGCATCCTATCCCTTAGCTCAGAACAGAAAGGACTGTGGTGCTCCTGGCAAGCCCAGTCAATTGGTTCCAAATCTGCAATTGTTTCATGGAGGCCAGTGAGTTGCTGACACATGGGGTATGGATCTGAAATCCTAATGTGTTGCTTGCTTTGGTGGCTGGAAGCAGCCAACTTGGCTCACTACCACCCAGTCTCAGGAAAGCCCTTCCTGCAGCTGGGCAGCCCTCCATGTCCCAGCCTCTCACAGCAGCTCTTATGAATCCACCTTCACAAAGCATCCTGTACTTGAGCTGCTGGGTTGGCAGACAATGAAGGATGAGTTACTTCCTACCCTGGAGGAGGTCTTGCCAGATGTAAAGGAAGAAGATGCCATATAAGGGAGACCTGGGCAAGGAAGGAAAAACAAGAGAGGTCCTGCAAAGGCAGCCTTGATGAACTGTTAGAATCTGATCAGAGACTAATGTCCCTTTGAGCGCTTTGTGCCAATTTACAGCTGATATACTCTATAACCATTTTCTTCACTGACTGTGATAAACATTAGTTTAAAAAAATGCAAGCTAACCAGGGTCTTTGAAGTTAAAAACTGATAAATCACACCTAGCTGGGTCCACATTCCATGTAGCATATTTAAATATCTTTATATTTTCATGATGTTCTTAAAAATGTTTTGGTGTTGTTCTTGAGTAATTTCACAGGTGTAAAAGAAAAACGACCATGTTAGTCTGCATGGAAAAGCACAAAAAGGAAACATATTCTTGTTTTTTTTGCAAGTAATCACCTTTTCCTTAGAAATATTTCTTTTGATGATTTTTCAGACTTATTCAGAGCCACAACCATAAAAAGCCTCCAAAATAACAGTAACAGGGAGTCAAGCATTAACTATTAAATTCTTTCCACTAGTGAGATTCAATCTCTATTATGCCTAAAAGTTATGCTGTAAATATATCGGAGACATAATTATCTGTGCTTTCATGATTCTAAACGTGTTTGGCATAAATTTGGGCTAACATCACAGCAAGTTCTAAACGATCCAGGAAGGCACATTTCTTTTATTAAGATTTTTATTTATTTATTTGAGAGGTAGAATTACAGAGAGAGGGAGAGAAACAGAGAAAGGTCTTCCATTTGCTGGTTGACTCCCCAAATGACTACAACACCCAGAGCTGGGCCGATCTGAAGCCAGGAGCCAGGTGCTTCTTCCTGGTCTCCCATGTGAGTGCAGGGGCCCAAGGACTCGGGCCTTCTACAGCTTTCCCAGGCCATAGCAGAGAGCTGGATCAAAAGAGGAGCAGCCAGGACTAGAATTGGGGCCCATATGGTATGCTGGCACCATAGGTGGAGGCTTAGCCCACTATGCCACAGCGCCAGTCCCAGGTGCATGGTTCTTACACAGTGCATTTACACTTACAGCACTGAAGATATAATCCCTGCAACAAAATAGATTTATCTCATTCAGCTAAGATCAGATACATACACTCTCAGGTGACTGTAGACTTTAAATTCATAATAGGTCCTAATAATTTGGAACTGCTGTCAAATTATCTTGCTATGATTTAACCAAAACACATTTACTGTGGATTCAAGAGCTGAGTGATTCCCAAGAGAAAAAAAAAATAGACATCAAGTTTAGTGTCATGGTATATTTAAATACTTTTTGTAACAAATATCGTGATACATCAGAATTTATGAATGCATGGTATATTTATAAATGTGTATACATGTTGCTTGTATCATAGGAGTGAATTTTATCAATTAATGCAAAAATTTACCAAAGGATTTGTTGACTAGCTATTGATTCATCTGCACTAAATGAGAATGGTCCTCTGGATTTTCCTGTTTGCCAAATAAGATTTGACAACAGAACTGTCCAGTTGATAGTAGCCCTCCTCACCAAAGGGTACATAAGCACAGTGGTCACTCATCCCAAAATCTCAAAATATTCTGAATGGAACATGCAGCATGGAGAAGGGATACTCTTCATGACGGTATCTCACAAAAAGCATTCCATGGGGGAAACTTCCAGGTTAGCTTTTAGATCTGCTCTTCTACTCCCATAGTAAAGGTCTTTTTCCTCTTCCTTCTCCCAATTGTGAGCCAGTTCGCACAATTGGATAAGGAGCTTGTCAGTCAACATACTAAATATTCTACAGTCGAATTTGTAAACAAGGTTTCCTTTCATAAGCCAAAAATTTAGGGTGGCATGTGTTCTGCCTCTATAGGTACAAAGCACAAAAATCTATATCCATCTTCAATATTCATGAGTAGCCACAGGCGATGAGAAATATAAACACATCATCCCTGACCCATTCACCTGTTAAGTTACAGTGACATAGGGGACGTATGAGTAAAAATTTGAGATCCACTCCACCAAGTTGGTTGAGGCACTTTCCTTACGGTTTATAATGCAAACAAACTAGCTAGAAGCATCAGCCTGTGGGTACCTTATTCTCAAAAAAAAAAAAAAAAAAAAAAAAGACAGAAACAGATTATAGGGAAGTCAGGCATTCACATAAAAAAATAATTCTTAGAAAAGTCAATCTCCCCTTTTTCTTGACTGGTCTCTTCCATAACAATAACAAAAAATAACAATTTTTTTTCAAGTCCTGCCAACCACAGATGTGCCAGTTTAACAGACAGGTTAAGAACTCCAAATCCTGTGCTAAAATACTTGTAACAAGAGAAGCAATGGATTCGTCTCTTTCTGAATAAGTCTTAAAATCTAAGAGTGGAATTATGCTTAGTTCACAATTTGGGTTATCGATCGTTTGCAACAAACCATGTATTGGAATGAAACAAAAATCCTTTTCGTATTACCTTGGTAACAAACATAATACCTAATATTTGCATATCTACTATGGACCAGGCCATGTGCTAAGAGTTACACACACAAATACACATTCACTCCTCACAGCAACCCAAGAGTTCCTAGTTGTGATCTGAATCTGAAGCACATTTGAAATATACTGTCCAGCATTAGACAATTATTCAGATGGGAAGCTCTGTTCCAAACCCAATGGGTCTGTTCAAAGCTCATATTATTAAACACTGCATCTACCTACCCGCTCACTCACCTACCTTCCTACCTACCTACCTACCTACCTCTGTATCAGTACTCACTCTATATAAAAATGGGGATACACTATGAGCACTTAATCGAGGGCCCCAACAGAGGAAATCTGAAAGCTCAGTGTCAGCTCCTTCCAGGGCTGAACTAACTCGGCCTTGACCTTGAAACTTCTGGTTACCGGTGAGCATCAACATTTGGGGCAGTAACAACAGTAAGCCTACAAGTGTCTGGTTTTAAAGCCATTTCTCTTTTTTTCCACTTAACTTTATATCAAGTTTTTATCATATGTACTTAACTTGATGAATTTATTCATTTCTCCACTACAAACAGCTTATTATTCATTTAGCAGGTCAATCTCATAACGAATTCAACATTCAAAAATATCTATGATAATCTCATCTATCCAGTGTTTTGAAAATATCTGTACCCTTGGTGGCTTCATTCAATATTGTCACAATAGTTTCTTGTACTTGGGTAATACAGTAACTTCACCATCTACATTTTATACTTAGGATAAACACATTTTGGTGTTACCTTTCATTTATGATAGCTAAGATTAAATATATAAGAATATTGTTCTATGCTTACATATCTTCAAAGTCAATTTTATTGAGACATATGAATAACCAAAGTACCTGAAATGGTACAATCTAAACACCAGTTCAAACACAGCCTTTGACAATTTTAGCTGTACAGCTTTCATCTTTCATTCCTCTGCAGATTGGGAAAATGGATGGCACATTAATGAGTTATATTTTATTAACAGAATTAGCCAAAGCTATTTTGAGTCCCACTAGACCATGCTTTCAATGATCCATATATACATTATTCTAAAATATTTTATCTTCAATGAAAGCAAAACCCTTCCATAGGAATTCCCACACTGAAACAGAAGGAACAGTGTCGCTCTTAAGGACTAGTAAAACCATGCGTGGTGCTGTGACTTACATTTTCATGATAGCAAGGATCATTTTATTTCCTGTGCTGATAGAATGCTAAACTAACCACAACAATACACAGCTTACACTAATATTTTAGAAATATTTCCTGTAAGTTGTTAAACTAGCCATGAAACACAGAAGCATATATTCAGGCTGTAAATGAGTGCTTTTCAAAAGGGCAACCAACCCAAGGCAAACGGGAAGCCAAATGATTAACGGCATTTTCAAAGTCCTCAATACATTTGTAGAAATTACAACAGATATGACTTCTTTCTAGAGCTCATTGTGCAGAGAATGGTTAAAATGACATCTGAATTTCCAAATAACACTTTTCACCCATTTATTAAGGCAAAAAGTAATAGGCAAGTATTTCGGTCATTCCTACTCTGAAGAACTGCACACACTTGGGTGTTATGAGTTGGTAAATCTTTCCAAAATCCCTCACTAGACTTACTATACTCTGGGAAATGAGGATATTTGGGTAACTTGTTTAATTTCAACACAGTTTTGTCTACATTGCATCTGTTACACAGTGGGGAAGTTTCTCTTAAGCTAATAGAATCAAACCATATAACCAATAAAGTTAAACTGATAAAAAAAAATGGAACTCAAGATTGGATAAAACAATTTGCCAAAGTAGAAGTTTGAGTGCTATAGACTGACATATTCATCAGTCATTTCCCTTTATGAAAAGTCAGTTGTACAAATAATGAAAAGACCAGCCAGAACGCTGAATGGAACATGCAATGAAGTAACAACCCTGGTCTTTTGTGCCTAGAGAGAATGAAGATTACTATCAAGCATTAAGTCATTTATTTTCTGTAGGAAACAAAGTAGATACTTATTGACCTATACCTCCGCCTTTTCTTGTCTACAATGATGTTGAGTGGCTTTTCAATCAAACCTAAAATGGATTAACTTTCTAAAACAGGCTGTTTAGTATATGCACAGCCTGAAGAAAAAGTCCTAATAAGTTGGAAATAAAGAATTTTAAGGGAGAAATAAAAATCAAAGTTAATTTTGGTTAGTTATGATGACTCTAAGAAGAATAAGAGAACAAACGACGTAGAGATTATCCTCCATGGTCAGAAAAATGTGCCAACTACTGCACAAATGAGCTAAATTCTGTCCTTTTCTTTAAGAATCCATAACCATTCCCTTGTAGTTATTACTAATCATGTAGTTATCATTCTCATGCCAGCTACTTTGCACTTCCATTTTTCCATAAATATTCCTATTTTTTACTTTGTATTTCTTTGTACTTTCCCTGGGAGCTCTCCTTCCTTTACCGTCTTCCATAGTGATGACCATGTTTCTGTGTTTCTGTGTGCAGCACATCCTTAAGCATCTTCTGCAGGGCTGAACGATGGTGACAAATTCTTTCAGTTTCTGTCATGGAAGGTCTTTATTTCACCTTCGTTCATAAATGAGAGCTCTGCAGGGTATAGTATTCCGGGTTGACAGCTTAGTTTTTTTTTTTTTTATTTGACAGAGTTGTGTGTGTGTGAGAGAGAAGGGTCTTCCTTCCGTTGGTTCACCCCCCCAAATGGCCGCTACGGCCGAGTACGTTGACCTGAAGCCAGGAGCCAGGTACTTCCTCCTGGTCTCCCATGCGGGTGCAGGGGCCCAGGCACTTGGGCCATACTCCACTGCACTCCCAGGCCACTGGAGAGAGTTGGACTGGAAGAGGGGCAACCGGGACTAGAACCCGACGCCCATATGGGATGCCAGCGCCAGAGGTGGAGGATTAGCCAAGTGAGCCACGGCGCCAGCCACGACAGCTTACTTTTAAAACTTGGAATATATCTCGCCATTCTCTCCTAGCCTGTAGGGGTTATGATGAGAAGTCTGCTGTGAGTCTAATTGGAGATCCTCTGAAAATAACCTGGCGTTTCGTCTGTGCACATTTTAGAATCTCTTCTTTATGTTTTACTGTGGAGAGTTTGATTACAATGTGTCATAGTGAAGATCTTTCCTGGTCATGTCTATTAGGAGTTCTAGGTGCTTCCTGTACTTGGCTGTCCCTTTCTTTCTACAAACTGGAGAAATTTTCTGTTATTATTTCACTAAAAAGGCCTCTATTCCTTTCTCTTTCTCCACTCATTTCAGGAACTCCTGGAACCCGTATGCTGGGTCGTTAGATAGTATCCTGTAGATTCCCAACAGTGTTTTATAGTTTTCTAATTTCTTCTTTTTGTGTTTGGTCTTACTGTATAATTTCCTCTGCTTTTTCTTCTAAGTCCAATATTCTTTCTTCTGCTTCAACAATTCTGCTGTGAAGGCTTTCCACTGTATTTTTTGTTTTATTGAATTCTTCATCTCCAATATTTCATTTTGATTTCTCTTTAAGATCTCAATTTCATGGGAGAAATTTTCTTTCATGTCATGTATGGATTTCATTAGTTCATGCATTTGCTTCTGATTACTTCTTAGTAATCCTATGATCCTATGATCAATTTTTTGAATGCCATTTCTGGCATTTCTTCAATCTCATTATCTTCACAATCTAGTACTGAAGTGTTGTGTTCTTTTGGGAGTGTCATGTTGTCTTCCTTATTCTTGTTTCTTGAACCGGTACATTTGTTATTCAGCATTTGTGGCGATATTAGTTGGTTTCTTTGTTTTTTCCACTCTGGTGGTGGCTGTCTTTGGACTCAGCTTATTAGCAGAGTGTCCTCTTTCAGGGAATATTTAGAGGCCTGTGGTGGGTGTGGCCAGTGGCTTTGTTTAGTGCTCCTGGGTGAAGGGCGTGTCTGAGGTGACACACCCATATTTGGTGTGCTAAATCCTCTTTTTTTTTTTTTTTTAATCAGAGGGGAGGTTTCTTCTTGTCTGTTGGTATAGACTGAGCTGAACTCTTCTCAAAGGAGAACAGTGCCTGGGCGCTAGCCCCAGTGAGTATATTATTTGTCCACTGTGCCACAAGGACCACGCAAAGGATCTGTGCAGCCCTCAGTATAAGCTCGGATCCCCCAGCAATGTCCCTGGCCAGGTAACCAGGGAGCCCTGATCATGTGGAGCCTCCCACAGTGCCTGCCCAGTGTCCCAGCCACACCCTCAGTCCTCCCGGGCAGCCTCAGTGTTTTCACAGATCTGGTACAGAAGCCTCCCAAGTCTAATCTGATGTTTTCACTCATAATTTTTACATGCTAAGAGTCTATGAATTATTATATAACAAGAATGGACTTGTAAGATTTGTCAAAAAAAAAAAAAGAAAAAAGAAAGAAAAACCTGATGGCAAAATTGCTAAAAGATGAACCCACATAATTCCTAGGTATCTTTCATGAGAAATGACAGCAATGAACTATGCAGTTTGATTACACAGAGAGACAATTCACCTCTTCCTGCACCTCCTATTGAGAACAATTTCATGTTTCCAACTACTAAAGACAACCATGAAGTGTCTGAAGACCATTCCCAGCAATCAAATGTTGTGTCTGATTCAGTACTGAATAAAACTGTCTTATTCGTATAGTCTCTCTCATATGAATACACATATATACACTGTTTAAAATACAGGTCTTTAACACGGCAACATACCATTACTAGAGACATTACTAGAGAAGTTACATACAAAATGCTTTGTAATTAGAGCTGTGGAAAATTTTCAAATTTTCAGGAAAAAAAAAGATCTATAAGGGACATAAAATAAATCCAAGTTGCTAAAATTTTTAAATTAGCCCGCGGGTAGAGCAACATGAAACCAGAGGTACTAACTCCGCCACACAATGACCCATCTGCAATCATCCTGCTGAAGATGGTCTTTCCCCACCTCTTCCTTCCCACATTTTACAAACCCTCCTGTCCGTTCTTGAGATTTCTGTAAGATATGTGTGTTTCTATAAATAAAATAAATGCAGTACTTTTTTTAAAGATTTATTTTATTTATTTGAAAGACAGAATTACAGAGAGAGGTAGAGACAGGGAGAGAGGTCTTCCATCTGCTGGTTCACTCCCCAATTGGCCGCAACTGCCGGGGCTGCACTGATCCGAAGCCAGGAGCTTCCTCCCGGAATCCCATGAGGGTGCAGGGGCCCAAGCACTTGGGCCATCTTCCACTGCTTTCCCAGGGCACAGAAGAGAGCTGGATCAGAAGAGGAGCAGCCAGGATTAGAACCGGCGCCCATACGGGATGCCGGTACTTCAGGCTGGGGCTTTAACCCGTTACACTACAGAGCTGGCCCCAGTGCAGTCCTTTTTTTGCCTCTTCTGAGTCCTTCTCAAATTCAGAAATATAGTATAAAGAAGGTCAGAAAATAACAAAAATCCACTGGACAGAAATTTGGAATATGCTTTTTACATTAAGGAATTATAGCCACATAGCATTTACTCAGGCCTTGTTACTTCCTGCCAGCCTCTTAATAAACCTGACCCATAAAAATAGAACCTGAGAAACTTGTGATACCCAGGAAGTTTCTATTACCTTCTGCTGCTGTCTGATATTAAATATAGCTAAATGAACATTGCTCATAGAGGGAGTCAAGGTGCCCAGCCTGAGAAATCCATTGCTGTAACTCTGAAATTCTTTCAGACCATGGCTTTTCAACACCGGGGACATTTCAACCAGAGAGTTTTGCCACAGGAGCTGCCGGGGAAGCATCCTGGTTCCTACCACTGGTCCCAGTAGCATCACCTTGGTTGTGACAATCAAAAGTGCCTTGGGGCTGGCGCTGTGGAGCAGCAGGTTGACGCCCTGGCCTGAAGCACCGGCATCCCATATGGGTGCAGGTTCTAGTCCTGGCTACTCTACTTCCGATCCAGCTCTCTGCTGTGGCCTGGGAAAGTGGCAGAGGAGGGCCCAAGTCCTTGGGCCCCTGCTCCCGTGTGGGAGACTTGGAGGAAGTTCCTGGCTCCTGGCTTCAGATCAGCACAGCTCCGGCAGTTGCAGCCAATTGGGGAGTGAACCAGCGGATGGAAGACCTCTCTCTGTGTAACTGTAACTTTCAAATAAATAAATAAATCTTAAAAAAAAAAAAAAAGTGCCTTTAGAAACTGCCAGACATTGCAAGGTAGAAGGTAGGAGGAGCCTCACGGAAGAATGCTGTTTTGTAATTCCTTCTATCCTTTCGGCATCTCCAAATTTTCCCAATGAATAACTATGAAGATTCCAGAAAGGGGTTGTGACTGTTCGCATTAGTTCAAGAAATGTGAACTGAAATAAACATGCGAGGATTTCAGTATGAGTTTAGCAACTTTCTAGCCCTATTTTAGACCGTGAAAATCTACCAAATTATGCACAAATACACAGAGTAAGAAATTTTAATTATGCAGAAGAATATGATGACTTAACTGTCAACAATGAACTAGAAGATCTGAGTTTTTATTCTTGGCTCTACATGTGATTTGCTGCATGGGGTTTTTATACTTTTTCTTCCCAAAAATGAGAACAGAATTCCATATCAAGCTCAAAGTTTTTCACAATATGAACAGAAATATTAACCTTTTTGTGGTTTACTGTGATAGGAATGTTATATTTTCAGTAATATATAATGCACTGTGCCAGCGCCACGGCTCACTAGGCTAATCCTCCGCCTTGCGGCGCCGGCACTACGGGTTCTAGTCCCGGTCGGGGGGCCGAATTCTGTCCCGGTTGCCCCTCTTCCAGGCCAGCTCTCTGCTGTGGCCAGGGAGTGCAGTAGAGGATGGCCTGAGTACTTGGGCCCTGCACCCCATGGGAGACCAGGAGAAGCACCTGGCTCCTGCAAAGTCCTTGGGCCCTGCACCCCATGGGAGACCAGGATAAGTACCTGGCTACTGCCATCGGATCAGTGTGGTGCGCCAGCCGCAGCATGCCGGCCGCGGCAGCCATTGGAGGGTGAACCAACGGCAAAGGAAGACCTTTCTCTCTGTCTCTCTCTCTCACTGTCCACTCTGCCTGTCAAAAAAAAAAAAAAAAAAATGCACTGCATCCTTGTGGCTGTTCCACTTGGCTGTTGAGAAAGAAAATAACAAACAGGAATCACCCAGCTTATATAAATTAAATTGCTGAAGAAAAGGGGGAGGCCGTGTGTTGTGGCACAGCAATTTAAACCATCCACTCGGGATGCCTGCATCCCCTCTCAGAGGGCCCGACTGCTCCACTTCCCACACACCCTCTGGCTAATGCGTCGAGGAAGCAGCAGCTAAGTCGGAGACTCCAGTGCAGTTCCAGGCTCCTAACTTTGGTCTGGCCCATGCCTGGCTGTTGTGGGCATTTCCACAGGGAACAAGTAGATGAAGATCTCTTTCCCTTTTTCTCTATGGTTCCAATAGGAGGATAATAAACAAACATTTAAAAAAGAAACAAAGATGGGCTAGAGTTTGGGCGCAGCAGATTGGAACACAGCCTGTGCCAGCATCCATATGGGTGCCAAATGAATCATGGCTGCTCCATTTCTGATCCAGCTCCCTGCCAATGCATCTGGGAACATAGCAGAAAACGGCCCAATTCCTTGAGCCCTTGCACTCATGTGGGTGACCCGGATGAAGCTTGTAGCTCTTGGCTTTGGCCTGGCCCAGCCCTGGCTGTTGCAGTCATTTAGGGAGTGAACTAGCTGATGGAAGGTATACTCTCTGTCTCTCCCTCTCTGTGTAACTGTGCCTATCAAACAAATTAACAAATCCTTTAAAAAAAAAAAAAAAAAGGAAGGCAGGGAGGGAGAGAGGGAGGGAAGGGGAGAGAGAGAGAGAGAGAGAGAAAGGAAGGAAGGAAGGAAGGAAGGAAGGAAGGAAGGAAGGAAGGAAGGAAGAAAAAAGTAAGAGTGTCATCTGACAAAAAATTTCAAAATAAGAGAAGTAGGGCAAAAAAACAGTTTTTGATTTGGGGTCTTCTCCTGCTGATCTTACTGGTGAACGATGTTTAGACCGAGGACAAGCACAAACAGCAAACCACAAACTGTCTTCCAGTGGTAAACACAGCTTATTTGTGCAGACTACAAGACTACTTGTCCAAGTTTAGATGGGGGTTTTTTAAAATTCATGTATTTATTTCGAGGCACAGAAACAGAGAGAGAGAGACGGAGCTCCCATCTACTGGTTCACCCCACAAACGCCTGCAATGGGCCAGGCCACAGCCAGGAGCTGGGAGCTCAACTCAGGTTTCCCACCGAGGTGGCGGGAACCCGAGGACGTGAGCCCTCACTGCTGCCTTCAGGAGTCTCCATTAGCAGGAAGCAATAATCAGGAGCCGGGAGAGGAGCCTGGAGTAGAACCCAGGCTCTCCAACATGGGATGCAGGTGCCTGGATCTACATCTTAACTCTTAGGAAAAACACTTTCCTCAGTATGTGTTTTATATGTAAAGTGCCCACTGGACTTGGAAAGTTTATCTTGAAAAATAGAATTTACAATGTGTCACTATGTTTGAATTAATGACATGTTGTATATGTTTATTACATTGAGTTAAATGGTTAATTTTTCTTTAGATATCTACAAAAATACACAAATAGTTGCTTTTGTGAGTGTCCACTGAAAAACTGAAGATCATCTATATACATATATTTTTTTTTTGTAAATTTTTTTTGGGGGGGGGGGTTTAAAGGGTTTTTTTTTAGATTTTTTTTTAATTTTTTTTTTAATAATAAATGTGTGTTCCGAGCCCAGAGCACACACTCAGCACTCTCAGCACTAACCGCCGGGGAGAAGGGGCAGATCATCTATATATTGTGTTCTGTGTCTCTTGGCCAGGGCTGCGCTACACTACCACTTCAGTGGGTCTCCACCGGATTGAGTACCTGGTTCTTCCTCCAGCCTGCACCCAATCAGTGTGCAACTTGAGAGGAGGGGGACAGAGGAGGGAACAGCGGAGAGGGAAGACCGAATGGCATAAAATTGGAGGAAGGCCACGGACCTGCTGGAAGTCTTCAGTGCACGAGTCAGTCCCCAACAACGGAGAAACGCTCTATCCACAATCACAGTCACGCTATGCTCCTACTGCAAACTGGGCAGGGCTCTCGGCTATCAGCCTGACCACGGCAACCAACTGCTGCATCCCAACAGTGCGTTTCCAATCACGACACCCTTCTCCCAAGTTCCAGAGCTTTACTCCAATTGACCCCTGAACATCTCCCACTCAACATTCTGTGGGTGTGGAGCCCATTAAAGAATGTTCATTCAGTGCTTCTGTGCACTCCATAGCTCCTTTACAGAGAGGGGAGGGGAGGGGAGGCGAGAGGAGAGGAGGGGAGGGAGGAGAGGGGGGAGAGGGGAGGGGAGGAGAGGGGGGAGGGGGAGGAGAGGGGAGGCGAGGGGAGGCGAGGGGAGGGAGGGGAGGAGAGGAGAGGGGAGGAGAGGAGAGGGGAGGGGAGGAGAGGAGAGGGGAGAAAGGGGAGGGGAGGGGAGGGGAGGAAGAAAAAGAAAGGAAGGAAGGAAGGGAGGGAGAGAAAGAAAAAGAGAAAGAGAGAGACTGAGCAAAGAAAGATAGCAAGCCAGCTCTTGGCTACGCTTAATGAATCTGCCCTTCAATGACATCACCATCAACCTTGGCTCTCAGGCTAGCAACCTTTCCCAGGCACATGGAATTTGCTACCAGAATGCTCAGCTGGTCACTGGCAGCATTTCATCCCCATGCCCCTTACTCGCTGGCCCCTCTGACGGTCCTGCCACCGTCGTGTGCTCTTCCAGCCTGCTGCCACACACATCAGAGGAGAAATGTCCCTGTAAACTGTGCTGGCAGCAGCAGAGGGAAAACCCTAGCAATCTCGGATTCCAGGCAAAAAGCAAGGTCCCAAGACAGCCTCTGAAAACTAGCTCATGTCTCACAATTAAGAATGAATTACGTTCCCACAACCTTAATAACCATGCTTACATGGGGGGGGGGGGGAGAGAGAGAGAGAGAGAGATGGGGTGGTAGGAAGAAGGGAGGAATGCATGCGGGGGTGGGGGGCAGAGAGAGCTGAGAGACAGCAAGTTGAAGCTCTAAATTGACATGCACTCAAAACGGGAGCCGAAAGGATGTAGAGTGCTATTTTTCATTTTTGTTTTGACATATTTTCTCACTTTTTCATGATTTCATCTATTAATTGTATAATTAAAAGAAATGCTTGACAGTTCAAAATTCTAGATGGAGAAGAGCCAAGCAGGCTGAGGGAAAAAAAAAAATAATCCGGAGAGCAATGAAAGTTCCTACCAGGTTTATGCTTCTGAAGTGCAAGATTCACTTCCGCTCTAACCAGGAAAGGACACCTTCACACACACACTCTTGGGTTTATATGCAAGCGGCAGTTAAAACGTAACTAACAGCAACCTGAACATTTCACCTGTGCAGGTGAAATTGAAAGGAACGGATTGTGTCAGTTTATGTGTAACCAACCTGCTGAGTCCATCATATCGTTTGAAGTACGCTACCAACTAACATTGGCCAATATTTTCAATACACAGAGATCTGTTATGCTTTATTATCTAATTTGGGATGATATAATCTTTTTTATATTCTAGAGCATTCCATGACAATACATAACCAAGTACATTACATTATGTAGCATGTGTTAAGCAGTTAGCATCAGTTTCTATCAGATACCTTTATATTTTTCCACTACACAAAGTAGACAGTGAGTGTATTATAAAAGGTGTTAGTGAAATGGAAAATCAATCTTTTCTACGCAAGTTCAGGCAAGTATAAGGGACAGGAAGACTGACATTCATTGGATTTTTAAGCAAAATATACTACCTTGTAATTAGCAGAATTAAGACTTTCTGCAGAGCTCTCTCCTCTGGGCCTCTCATCACTAAAGGCCACATTCTCAGATTATGTAACAATCCTGGAAATGTTATTTGAGAAAATTCCTAGACAGTAGCTACAAAAAGAATTGGGTTCTGCTAACAATGCATTATTCAAACAACTAAAAATACCTCTGGGGCTTCCGATTTCCTGTCCAGCACGTAGGAAGCTTAGAAGTCGCCACTCCAGCCCAACAACAAACCAAAAGCTGAATGAATAGAAAAATCAACAGTTCTCCTTAGATCTGTTAGAGAAGTAAGACAACAAGGCAAAGACGGCTCCCAACTGGGACAGGAAGGCAGGAGAACACAGGAAAACATAAATCATGGGAGCAGGGACCCAGGAACCAGGGTCCAGGCAGGAACATCTGAACTGTAATTGAAGAATTGCAAGAGACTTAGAGGAGACAACTCAGTTAAAAATTCCCGGGAGGGGTGGGGTGTGTGTGTGTGTGTGTGCCATGGTTCACTTCGTTAATCCTCCACCTGCAGTGCCGGCATCCCATATAGGTGCCGGGTTCTAGTCCTGGATGCTCCTCTTCCAGTCCAGCTCTCTGCTGTGGCCCAGGAAGGCAGTGGAGGATGGCCCAGGTCCTTGGGCCCTGCACCCGCATGGGAGACCAGGAGGAAGCACCTGGCTCCTGGCTTTGGATCGGCATAACTCTGGCCGTAGCAGCCATTTTGGGGGTGAACCAACGGAAGGAAGACCTTTCTCTCTTTCTCTCTCATTGTCTAACTCTATCTGTCAAATAAATTTAAAAAATTCCTGAAGAAGCAAGTTGTAGGGCACACCCCACATTTGCACGGTGAAATGTACAATCTTTCACAAAGCAGATTTTCACATTTAATAAAATAAATGGAATTTGTGCTAAAACATTATTTAAGGGCAAAAGATTTGAAAGGGCACTTCACTAAAAATTATACAGATGGTAAGTAAATATGTGAAAAGATGATCAAAGTGGTCTAGGATGAAGTACAAGTTAAACAAGGGGACCATTACACACCATGAGAATGGTCAAAATCCAAAACGCTGACCACATCAAATGTGGGCAAAGATGTGGAGCTATGGGAACTCACACTCTGCTGGTGGGAAAGCAAAGTGGAACAGTCACTTTGGAAGATAATCACGTGGTTTCTTACAAAACTGAACACATTCTTACCATAGGAATCCATGACAATGCTCTTTGGAATTTACCCAAGTGAATGGAAAACATATGTCCACACAATGATTATGCCACTGTTTTTTCATAACTGCCAAACTTGAAAGCAATCAAACTACCCTTCAGAAGTGAATAAATAAACTGTGAAACATGGACACAACGTAGTTTTATTCAGGTTGAAGAAGAAATGAGCCATCCAGCCATGAAAAGACAAAGAGGAAAACTGAGTCAAAGAAGCCAGTCCCAAAAGGAGACATACTGTATGATTTCAGGTATTGGAACTTCTGGAAAAGGCAAAACTATAGAGATGGTACAATCATCAGTGGTTTTCAGGAGTTAGAAAGGAAGAAGGCATGAAGAGAAAGAGCCCAGAGGGGTAGGTGTCGTGGTACAGCAGGTTATACAGCCACCTGCATTATCACCATCCCATAAGGACACTGCCTGGAAACCTGGCTGCTCCACATCCGATCTAGCTTCCTGCTGATGCACCTGGGAAAGCAGTGGAAAATGGCCTAAGTGCCTGGGCACCAGAACCCATCTGGAACACCCAGACAGGCTCCTGGCTATGGCCTGGCCCAGCCCCGGCTTTCACAGCCATATGGGGAGTGAAATAGTAGATGGAAAATCATTGCCGGTGTCGCGGCTCAATAGGCTAATCCTCCGCCTGCGGCACAGGCACACCGGGTTCTAGTCCCGGTCGGGGCACCGGATTCTGTCCCGGTTGCCCCTCTTCCAGGCCAGCTCTCTGCTGTGGCCTGGGAGTGCAGTGGAGGATGGCCCAAGTCCTTGGGCCCTGCACCTGCATGGGAGACCAGGAGAAGCACCTGGCTCCTGGCTTCAGATCAGTGCGGTGCGCCGGCCGCAGCGGCCATTAGTGGGTGAACCAACGGCAAAGGAAGACTTTTCTCTCTGTTTCTCTGTCTACTCTGCCTGTCAAAAAAATAAATAAAGCTTATTAAAAAAAAAAAAAAAAAGCACACTCCTGTAAGTTTAATGACAAATTCTAAAACGCAAAGAACATATTCTATAAAGTGTGAGCCCAAAATAATCAGTTTAAAAAACCAAAAGGACATTCAAACAATGCACTTCTTAGTCTTTTCAGAGGATAGTGGATACACTATTTAGACATATGTAAGAATAGGTAGTTCTTAAAAGTAATCACTATTGCCAAGTCAATGAACGATCAAAACAAGTGCTCTATTTGCCACATCTACTCCAAGAATGAAGCCCATTCTCAATACATAGTCAACATTCCAGAAAATGTCACTCAGAGGGACACACAGTTGTAGTAAGGGACCCAGATGAACACTGTAGAGGAATTTAGTCGCAGTCATGTAGAACTCCTTAGACAGAAAGGTTGACGGTGAGGAAAGGAAAAAGAACTGGCACCGCCCTTCGCACTGTCTGTCATTCAAGGAGGGAACAGGATCAATGGGTTTCTACAGGACTCTCCTGCAAGTCCCAGTCACTGTGGTCCCGCATCCCCATCAACGCTGTTATTTAGGAGGCTGAGTCTCTGGCAGGAACCCTACAGTTCTTGGTGAAAAAATACATCCGCAAGGTTTGGACAAGACCAGATGTTGCTTCTTCAGTATCTTAATCCCAGAAAAACAAGTTAATCCTTAAAGGAAGGAATACTGGACTTGTTTCCAATGCAATTGCTTCATTTAGCAGAATGCAAAAGCTAAAAACATGGATGTCAGACGGATGGTATCTGGGTTTCTGAAAAGGTCCAGGTCAGCAAGCTGATAAATAAGATCGAAGAGTTGTCCAACTACAAAAATCAAGAACTGGACTATAAGATTACTTTGCAATATTTTAATAACACAATAAAAGGCCTAATGAGGAATGGTTATCAGGTGCTGCAAGTTAAGCGACTGTCCCTTGAGATGTCCCATCCTATACTGAAGTGCCATAGTTTGAGTCCCAGTTCTGCTCATTATTCCAACTTCCTTCTAACGCATACCCTGGGAGGCAGCAGGTGATGGCTTTACTAGCTGGTGCCAGTTACTCACGAGAGAGATCTGAATTAAGTCCCGGCTCCTGGCTTCAGCCCGGACCAACCCTGGTTGTTGCAGGCATGTGAGGAGTGAACCTGTGGATGGGAGATTGATCTTTCTCTCCCTCTTCCTCTAATAAAACATTTAAAAACCAAAACTGATTTTTAGAGAAAAAAATAACAAAGTGCTATCCTATGAATTTGGAAGAAACAGATCACTGTCTCACACTATTTTATGTTTTAAGCAGACTTATAACAGAGATTCAAATATAATTCTATTAATCCACATTAATTTTAAATGTTTCCCAAGAATAGAAGAGATTGATTAATGATCTCAAATACTAGGCAACAAGGGCAAATATATCATTCTGCAGTTCATCATTTTTCTCCTGGTGGTAAAGAAAACTGCCACGTGGTGTACTCGCTAAATATAAGAATGTAATAAAATTAAATACAGCATAAACTAGTCATGTTATGCCAAAAGATATCATAAAAATACAGATGTGCATGGGTGTGTGCTGGAGCTGTAGAGCACTGGAAAATGTCTAGTGGGAAAAACCAATACAGGCTTCAGGTCACAGCACTCTGGGACTAACCATAACTTTGCAATCTGTTTCCAATTAAATGACTGATAGAAACATTCTAGAATGAATTACATAAACATTTAAAAATAGTTTCAAGAAGTAAGTTTTACTACTTCTAACAAATAGAATAAGTCATTCAACTATGTTTTCAGAAACCAATTTTTCTTTTCAAAAGTTGTCTTGCTGTATTGCAGTACTTAATTTGACTTTATAATTTAGTATGTGTATGACACCAGTAAATAATGCCACCAATAAATTTTTTGTATTAAACATCAACTGAGCAAACCTTAATATTTTGACATAAAAACTAAGCTGTGAAGGAAAAGCAGAAATGTTAACATATTTACCTAAGCATAATCACTCCATAAAACATTCTGCTTATTTTTCTGCAAGCTACTAAACTTTAAAAACAGAACCACATAAAAGTCAAATGCTCAAGTCCAGTTCCCTGGTTCATACACGCAAACACCCAACACAACTGGCAAGAATCTCCCACTCCTCCGTGAGAGATGGAAAGATGCGCTACATGACCACAAGATAACAAAGGGTAAGCTAGGCAGTAACAGCGTCTGAGGTTCTACTCATGGCCCTGTTTTTTATAATTTACCACCAGTGAAGTCAACAACAGTGAAACTAACTTGAAAGCAGAGTTATCGCCTTCCTAAAATACTGTGACACTTGTCTAACGTCTAGCTATATGCCATTCAGAATCTTCCACTCAACGAGTAGGTTACGGGAAAGTGAGCTAAGCTATGAAAGAACTTTCCAGAGAAACCTACTAAATACTTTTTCATACCTACATGAATTGCAACCAGGAGTGCCGAGATGTAAGGTGTCCATGAGAAAACACAAGTTTTTGTTTTGTTTTGTTTTGTTTTTTTATTTTTGGACAGGCAGAGTGGACAGTGAGAGAGAGAGAGAGAGAGAGAGAGAGAAAGGTCTTCCTTTTGCCGTTGGGTCACCCTCCAATGGCCACCGCAGCCAGCGCACTGCGGCCAGCGCACCGCGCTGATCCGAAGCCGGGAGCCAGGTACTTATCCTGGTCTCCCATGAGGTGCAGGGCCCAAGCACTTGGGCCGTCCTCCACTGCACTCCCGGGCCACGGCAGAGAGCTGGCCTGGAAGAGGGGCAACCGGGACAGAATCCGGCGCCCCGATCGGGACTAGAACCCGGTGTGCCGGCGCCGCAAGGTGGAGGATTAGCCTAGTGAGCCGTGACGCCAGCGAAAGCACAAGTATTAATAAGCAGGTCCAAGCAATTGGAAGCTTCTGAGCACCACCAATTTCTGTTTGCAAGACCTAGAGCTTATGAAACAATTTACAGAAGTCAAGAGCTCAAAAGCAGGCCTACCTAGGTCTTTTTTTTTTTTTCCCAGAGAAAAGGTATTGAAGATAGCAAAGCTATCATAAACATAATCAGTCTTAGGTTATCCTAGGCTTTGTGTGTACCCCAAATCATTTTAGACCTCCCAGTTCTCCCAAATTGGCATCAGAATAAAACAGAGGCAGAGTAAAACAGTTCTGACACGCTTGGGTTGATCCCAACCTCGTGTAAAAAGTCCAAGGAATCCAGAGGTCCGACAGGTCTGTAAGCAGCACTTTCCAATCACATGCACACTATGGAGCACATGGAAAAGAAGCTGTGCAGCGGGGTACACACCTAAAGCTGACTGTCACAGGCATGCAAGGGTTCAAGAGATGTGCACTAGGGTACACCTGAAACCCCACTTGCCAGACACCAGTGTGATCCGACAGACCACAGCAGAACAAACATCTTTACCTCAGGATCCAAAAGCGGGGTTACAGAATAAACAAAGAAAAACCAACACCAGAAAGCACAAAACAAAAACAGTGCTGTGAATCCAAGCACCATCAGAATCTTTGTACTTTCAACAGATACATACCACACCACTAGTGTACATTTTCCCCCCAATACAGTAAGTTTCTCAAACAGCCACTCAAATGAAAGACTCTTCAGAGGGAAATATTTTAATCAAGATTCCATGAGAAATACTTAATTCTACAAGCACATTTTATTTTTCATGGACTGTTTCTTCATCTTTTCCCAAAACATAAAAACACTATTGCCTCACCTTTCTAAGCAAAAACACAGGGGTCCTGGCCTCTAATTCTTCTCTACCATCCTAGACAGGAAGAGGGATGGGACTGGGAGGCAAGGCAGGTGGGATGGATTGGTCACAGAAACATTGCACTTGTGTCTCTGGGGCTGTACACGACCCCTCCCATTGTGTGCAGTCCAAGAAGGAGCAACGTGGAAGCTGACTTATCACCCCACTGGCAGGAAATGCAGAGACCAGCCATACACCCCATGGCACATTGCTTCAAAACGTCTATTTGCTTTTATACCATTGCATCTTTTCCTTTGCAAACATGAATGAATAAATTAAAAATGCTCACCCCCACCAAAAGGCTGGCGGTGAACAAAATTTCACTGGAGATGACCAAGCCCAATAACAGCCTGCTCTTCAAGTGAGGTGGTGGACATCGCATGCCAGCAAGCCACCTTTTCCAAGGCTTGGCGGTGAAGCTGCAATGCAAATTAGGGAAGAGCAGGCCAGTCTCATACTCTGGGGCGTGGAGCTGTAAACTGCACGACAACTTGGCAGAAAGCACCAAAAGCCATAAAAACACTCATGCCTTTCGTCCTAGCAATTATGACTCTTGGAATTTCTCCTAAGGTAATAATTAAGGATGTGCAAGAGAATATTTATTTCCCTGCTGTTTTTAATTACCCAATCTTGGAAGCAACCTAAATGTTCAAAAATAGAACAGTGATTAAATAAATTTGCCATATACCCACGAAATAAAAAATCACAAATGATGATATCAAAAAAACATGGAAATGTATACACGAACAGGCACAGGCATAGTCTATGTTTTCTTTTCTATTTTTTTTAAGATTTATTTATTTATTTGAAAGGCAGAGCTACAGAGAGGCAGAAGGGGGTGGGGGAAGGGGGAGAGACAGAGAGAAAGGCCTTCCATCTGCTTGTTCACTCCCTAAATGGCCACAACGGCCAGAGCTGAGCCAATCCAAAGCCAGGAACCATGAGCTTCTTCTGGGTCTCCCATGCAGGTGCAGGGACCCAAGGACTTCAGCCATCTCCTACTGCTTTCCCAGGCCAAAGCAGAGAGCTGGATTGGAAGTGGGGCAACTGGGTCTCGAACCAGTGCCATATGGGATACCTATAATGCAGGTGGTGGCTTTACCTGCTACATCACAGTACTGGCCCCAGACTATGTATTCTTAAGTATGAATATCAAGATACAGAGAATATGAAGTCACCTCATTATTATGAGTGTAATTAAAACTATGGCATCTCTACATTTCTTGTCTCTTCTTATGTTTTCTGATGATTCTTCATTAAGTCAATAATGAGCACATAATGTTTTGATAAAGAGAAGTTACAAGTTAAAGAGGAAAAAGTATGGAAGGTCTAGGAAAAAAATGAGTCCAAAGCAAAGAAACTATCTAAAAGGACTAGGAATGAGCTTTAGGCAGAACTCCTTAAAGATATCAGTGGGACTGACACGTGCAGCCAACAGAGGTCACCAAATCTCTTCTCCTTCAGGGATTTGTATGCAAAGGGCAGCCAAGTCTCATGTAAGGACAGCCTGCACAGGGTCCTGACCTCTCTGGCCCCTTGCAGCTTCAAGTGCCAAGACTGAGGCAAAATACAATTTTCACTCACTGACAAAGTAGTCAGTCCCTTACACTGCCCGGGATCCTCCAGAACCCACTGCCCTGTTCAAGAGAGAGCAGCCTAAACATCTTCCACCCACTGCTGAAGCCCGATGACCTTAAATTTATGTGTCTAGCAATCTCCCAGCACTTCACTCAGCAAACAGTCAAGTGTTAGCTAACATTCTGCAAGGCACAACTGACTTCTATCAAACTCACATTCCACTTAAAGAAAAACTGCAATTAATTTCAGTCTCTTAAACAAATCAAACTTAGAAACTGGTCTTGCCTATTTAAAACTTCATGCATATTTACCTGTATATTTTATGGCTAAATCTATTATAAACATTGACCAAAATAAATGATGGGGCCGGCGCCGCGGCCTACTAGGCTAATCCTCCGCCTTGCGGTTCCGGCACACCGGGTTCTGGTCCCGGTTGGGGCGCCGGATTCTGTCCCGGTTGCCCCTCTTCCAGGCCAGCTCTCTGCTGTGGCCAGGGAGTACAGTGGAGGATGGCCCGAGTGCTTGGGCCCTGCACCCCATGGGAGACCAGGAGAAGTACCTGGCTCCTGCCATCGGATCAGCGCAGTGTGCCGGCCACAGCGGCCATTGGAGGGTGAACCAATGGCAAAGGAAGACCTTTCTCTCTGTCTCTCTCTCTCACTGTCCACTCTGCCTGTCAAAAAAAAAAAAAAAAAAAAAATGATGGGATATGGTTAAAGACAGATTAAAGTGCTCACATTTGGTAAGTTTGTTTGCTTTAAAAAGGTCTCTATCTTTTTAAATTTATTTATTTATCTGAAAGAGATACAAAGAGAAAGAAGGAGGGAAGAAGGGAGAGAGGGAGAGGGGTAGGGGGAGGGGGAGGGGGAGAGGGGTAGGGGGAGAGGGGGAGAGGGGGAGAGGGGGAGGGGGAGAGGGGGAGGGGGAGAGGGGGAGAGGGGGAGAGGGGGAGGGGGAGAGGGGGAGGGGGAGAGGGGGAGGGGGAGGGGGAGGGGGAGAGGGGGAGAGGGGGAGGGGGAGAGGGGGAGAGGGGGAGGGGGAGAGGGGGAGGGGGAGGGGGAGGGGGAGAGGGGGAGAGGGGGGGAGGGGGAGGGGGAGAGGGGGAGAGGGGGAGAGGGGGAGGGGGAGAGGGGGAGGGACAGGCAAGATCCTCCATCTAACGATTCATTCCCCAATTTGCTGCGATGGCCAGAGCTAGGCTAGGCTGAAGCCAGGAGCCAGTGGCTTCCTCTGGGTCTCTCAGGTGGGTGCAGGGGCCCAGGGGCTTGGTCCATCTTCAGCTGCTTTATCAGGCGATACTTTCATCTGGATAAAAATGTTTTCTTCATGTAAGATTTTCTTAGTCCATAATGAAATGCACTTTTGTTACTGTTGTTTTTAAAGATTTATTTATTTATTTGACAGAGTTACAGATAGAGGCAGAGAGGAAGAGAAAGGGGGAAGGCCATGGGGGAGAGAAGAAAAGGGTAGAGAGGAAAGAGGAGGAGAGGGGAGAGGGGTCAGTCTGAAGCCAGGGGCTTCATCTGGGTCTCCCATGTGGGTGGCAGGGGCCCAAACACTTGGGCCATCCGCTGCTGCTTTTCCAAGGCCATTATCAGAGAGTTGGATAGGAAGTGGAGCTGCTGGGACAGGCATTAGCAGCCACATGGGAACGCCAGCATCCCAGGGGGCAACTCTACTCACTGTCCCAAAGCCAGCCCCTCAAATCTACTTTTTGATTGGGAATGAGATTTCCTGGCCGAGGCCAAAAGTAAAACATGTGGAGGTTTAGAGTGAAGACTCAGTAAAAATGGGTTTATGGGGTCAGCACTGAGGCATAGCAGGTAAACCCGCCACCTGTGGTGCTGGCATCCCATGTGGGTGTCAGTTCGAGTCCTGGCTGCTCCACTTCAGATCTAGCTCCCTGCTAATGCACCTGGGAAAGCAGCAGAGAATGGCCCAAGTCCTTGGGTTTCTGTACCCATGTGGGAGAACTGGAAGAAGCTCCCAGCTCCTGGCTTCAGCTCAGCCAGATGAAAGATCTCTCTGTCTTCTGCCTCTGTCTGTGTAATTTGCCTTTCAAATAAAATTTAAAATCCTTTTTTTTAATAAAAGGTTTAGGTCAGTTAGCAAAGCTGAGGAATGAGTTTGAATTTTGTGCAGAGAGCTACAAAAATGCCATGATGGAGTCAGCCAAGGTTGGAAGACTTGGTTACAAAACAAAAATCAAGCCTGGTGATACTCAAAAGGAGAAGAGTAAGGTGGATAGTGTGTAAATGGGAGCTCAAGGAATCCAGGGCTAAGACAATGTCAAAAAAAATAAGAATAATAATCCAGGGCCAGCGCTGTGGTGTAGTGGGTAAAGCAAAGCCACCGCCTGCAGTGCCGGCATCCCATATGGGCACCGGTTCAAGTCCCGGCTGCTCCACTTCCAATCCAGCTGTTTATGGCCTGGAAGGCAGTGGAAGAGGGCCCAAATCCTTGGGCCCCTGCACACGCGTAGGGGACCCACAAGAACCTCCTGGCTCCTGGCTTTGGATTGACCCCCACTCCAGCCACTGAGGCCATTTGGGGAGTGAACCAGGGGATGGAAGACCTCTCTCTTTCTCTTTGCCTCTGCCTCTCTATAGCTCTGCCTTTCAAATAAATGAAAAATCAAAAATCCTTAAAAAAAAAAAAAAAAAATCCTGGGCCTGCATTGTGGCACAGCTGGTTCAGCCACTGACAGTGACAGTGGCAACCCATGTGGGCATTAGTCCTGTGTCGCAGCTGCTCTACTTCTGATCTAACTCCCTGCTAGCGGCCTGGGAAAAGCAGCATAAGATGGCCCAAGTGCCTGGGCCCCTGCCACCCACGTGAGAAACTGAGATGAAGCTCTTAGCTCCTAACTTCGGCTGGGCCCCATCCTGGCAGTTGTAGCCGTATGGGTAGCGAATCAGTGGATGGAAGATTCTCTCTCTCTGATTCTCTCTCACTCAATCTTTCTAACTTTGGCTTTCAAATCAATGAATACATTTTTCAAAAGAATTTTTAAAAAAGGCTGCTAAGACTCCGCTGCCTTCTATCAAGTATGAGGTTCCTGCTATAGACAAGGCTCTGCAGGCTTTTTAAGGTACACTGTTTTCTGCCCCAAACATCTAAGTTTTGTCATTTTAATGAAACAGCACTGAGGCCACAAGAGAAGTCTGTCCAGTCACCAGTAAGCCTCATTCCTAGGAAAACCGCATTCTTAAGAGTTTAGTTTTCTGGTTGGGTGAGGCATGCTTTGCATTGCAAATCCAAAAAAGAGAAAATATTAACCACTTGGGATAGAAATAATGCTAATATACTTTACTTAGGAAGTAAGGAACATGAGTCTACTTTTTCTTGATGACTCAGACTAAATAATTATGAACATCGATGACTACACAAAGCTGCATGCAGACATAAAACTTCAGGGCCCAATGAAGTGTGTCTACGCTAAATGACCCGAAACTGCTATGCCTCCGGAGTCCTTGTATCTGCACATTATAGTCTGTGAGGCCGTGATTTCTCCACATTGTCATGTTCCTTTTATAAATGCTCCTTCAACCCTTTTCTGGAATAGAAAGAATCTTGGAATGAACGAGAGTCAACTGGATTTAGGTTATTTCAAGCTAAATGAACTTGGATAAGTCACTTTAACTAATTTTCAAGCTTAAGTAAGATGCGAACACTCAACTAGTTAACTCTTAATGTCCCTTTGGCTTGCTAAGATTCAAATCTGTTGCTTCTCACTTGGTGTATAGTTTGAAACCAGAAAAACCAGCCACCTAACTTTGCACTGAAAATACTATAAAACAGACACATAAGTATTCTAACATTGATCTCTTGTAAGTGAACTGCATATATATACACACATATGTACATATATATATATATATATATATATATTTGTGGCATCTATTTATCTTCTCAGAAGCCTTACCTGTGTAATTCCCAGTCATTGGTGAGGTCTCAAGACAGTTAAAATTTCTGGACCACCAGGATTCTTTGAGTGGTATGTCACTGAATTTCTACATGCCTCTAATTTATCTAATATTCTTAATGTGAATCATTGATTACTGGATACTGTTCTATTTCAGACCAACTAAGAGGACAGTCTGTATATCTCTGTTCACCTATGCCTGTCAGCAAGATGACTACTGAATGGACAATCTAATGTAGGGGGCTTTTTCCTTTATTAAATGTTTACTAGATTATATGCCTACATAACAAAGCTTCTAAAATATGATGTCTGTGAAAACAGACAACAGTGCTAATGGAAGGAATAAATCTACAAACCCCCAAGAGAAGGGAATTTAGGCATGCTTTGCTTTGTAGAGTCCCTACCTCACCACTGCCATCCTGTAGACACTCAGCCCCACCATCAGGAGAGGAAGACACCCACGCCACAGTCTGCATCTCTCCTCCCTCCACACACCTGGCCCCGAGTATTCCAGTTCCCGTAACTCCATCTCCCACCTGGAACACCCACTTTCTCCAACCCCCATTGCCCATCAGGCTTAGCCCATCGTGGCCAAGAAAGGTTCCAGTGCCTACTTGGCTTTCAGGCCCTTGTCCAGCATGGCTCTGTCAAGACTCCTCTACCTTAGCCATTCTGGAGAGGCGACTTCCTCTAGTCCTCAGGGCTGAGCCCCATGTGTTATTTGCCTTTGTATTCCTGGTCGCCAGCATATTGCTTGGCACCAAGCACATCTATACAAAGCTCTCAGCATATTCACACCACAGAAAGGTGCCCACTTATTTTAGTCAACTAATAATACATCATTCTCAAAACCTCCCTATAGTATACACAGAGACAGAAAATGTATTACTTGGGGCATTTTTGTTAGATATTTACAAATGTGCATCTTCACTTACTCATCTTTTGTTCTTATGAGATCTTCTCATAGCTTGCATCTTCAGCTAATCAAAAAAGGGTAAGTCCCATAGCAGTCAGAATCAAGAAATGCTTGTTGCTCATCGACCACCTGGTAGCACTCTATAAGCACCCTGGGTCTTTAATTTGATATAAATTTGATGCGATTTTGGATTACACTAGTTTAACTCATCTTCCAAAAGCCACACCTCACTGCCATTGTGGCAAAGTGAGAGAACAGAAGGTAGACTATGATAAGGATGAGAATTCAAACCTCAGCACTTCCGGCTTATGGGACCAATTTCCTATCGCTAAACTGGAGATAATACTATCTACCTTAGAAGTTTTTCTTTTGTCATTAATTAAGAAAACACACAGGTGTACCTTTAAAAGTCATGAAGTATTACATAGTGTTGTTCTGTTTAGCACCGTAATGTATCTGTACAATAACAACACATTGAGGCTCAGAGGTACTTTCTGATCGTCTCACATCTAACATGACAAAGTTGCCTTAAGATTTCTGATTTCCCTGCGTCCGTGTTGCAGGGAATCTGAGTGGGCTTCCTCAGGCTACTGTGGGCATGTGGAGGAAGCTCATTAGTGCCTGTATGTTTCCAGGTTGGTGGGGCAAGATTCTGCCAGTCCTAACATATGCCAAGTGGCTACACACAGGAGCATGCTACCAACTCTGAATGTACACACCCACTTCCACCCCCAAGAGGTACCAGACTGTTGGACAACTTGGCCGCTAGCCTATGAAAATGTGGAAACACTGTAGAAACATTAGCCAACAAAGACATACTGGCAGCCGAATTAAACGTTTAGGCTCTTCGATGTACCCAAATAAATCGTTTTTGTGTTCTAACAAATGTTTTCTTTGGAAAGCATTTCTTAGTGCAGATGCTATCAAAAGCACCGATTTTTAGGGGGTTAAATCAAGAGCTGGAAACAGCAGAAGGGTGGGGAATGTTTTTTAAATAAAATTACATAATTTGCAAAAAAATATATTAGTGCTGACTGAAGAAGGCCAACCCTGAAAAACACAGAAGTCATTGGTAGTTTTCAAAGCTAAATTTTCAAATTGCAAATGTTAAAAAAATTATAAACAACAAAAAATGAGAGCCATCAAAATTTGGCAAAAGACTAAAAAGTGGGTTTACTTTTTAAAATATGAATATCAATAAAGTAGATGTCCAAAAACAAAGGAAATCAAACATGCAGTCAAGGAGTTAGCTATTATAAAGTAAACATTTCACTTGCCACAGACATTTAATACAGATCAACTGCAAGCACAAACCCCAGACGGCGCTTGACACACTGCCACCTCCGCTGCAGGTGTGGGAGTCCACAGGGGACCAGGAGGGGCCTCCGGATCACTCGCTCTTGGCAATGATATAACGCACGTGTGGGTAGGATTTCCCTGGGCTACGTCTCACTGCTTTTCAGTTTAGAAGCACCTTCAGGACAGGAAAAGCTACTGAATCCATGAAGCTGATTCCTTTGAGATCTCTGGCTCAGAACTGCACATTGAATCTTCCACTTGAAGCACTAAACAAAGGGACTCCACCTTACCAGCAAATAGTTTCACACCCAACAAGAGACTTTCTGATGTCTCTGACAGACTACTGATGGCAATGAAAGTATGAGGGTACTTCAAAAAGTATCAGTAGAAAATCAAATTAAAGGATACATTTATTTTGCTGCAAAAAAATCCGTTCAATGCATGCATATGAGCATTCAAAAGTATCATGGAAAATATATACCACTACAAAACTCATGTGTGAATTTTAAAATTTTACAACAAATTGAATGTATCCTTTAATTTCATTGTTCCAGGAACTGTTCCCTTGTAATACATTCATAGTGGTGATCTGAGCCATGAATAAGCAAAGCTAATAGATTTTTTTAACCGAACTAAATAATGACTCAAAGGAAAAATATTGGAGTTTTAAATACTTGACTGTTTTCTACTCACAACTAACTAGTTGTACAACCAAACAAGTTCATCAGATTTTTGGTGTTATGCGATCATTAAATGTTTAAGAAATCAAACCAAGTGACATAAAATGACTCTCAGGAAAAATGCCAACTTGCAATGAACTTCAAAGAAAATGATAAAATTCTTGAATGCTTTGAGAAAAGGAGGGGGAACTTAACGTGTATGAGTATGGAAAATCATAGCAATGTGTTAAAGATAATTATTGTACCAGAATTTTAAAACTAACATTATGAGTTGGGATTCATCACAGCAGAGTGGGGCTGGCTTTGCAGCACAGTGGGTTAAGCTGCCACTTGTGGCACTGGCATCTCACATGAACACCAGTTGGAATCCAGCTGCTCCATTTCTGATCCAGCTCCCTGCTGCTGTACCTGGGAAAGCAGCAAAAGATGGCCCAAGTGCTTGGTCTCTGCCACCCACGGTGGGAGACCCAGATGGAGTTCCAGGCTTCTGGCTTCTGCTGGGATCAGCCCTGACCCCTGTAACCATTTGGACAGTGAACCAGCAGATATTAGATATCTCTATTTTGTCCTCTCTCTCTGTAACTCTGTCTTCCAAATTAATAAGTAAAAAACTGATAATAAGTCAAACTTCCCACTTTTATTTTGATACATTTTTCTGGGGGATGATTAAAATCGTCCTGAATGTTTCACTTTCTATATTTAATGCAATCAACAAAATTATGAGCACAATTAGCTAATAATTTATAATAGCACTGGTGGTTCCTCAGCCAGACTGAACTTTAATACATATTAAAGATAATTTCAAGGGTCATCTCCAAACTGTTGAGCCTAGAAATATTTGTATTTAAACATGGATAGCAGAATTTAGATGTGCAGCTTGATTTGGGGTTTCTTGTGCACTTTATGAATTTCAGCTTATTTTTTATCGTCTGGTGTGCCTCAGATGGAATGCACAGTAATCACAGCTACAGTGGAGCCGGCTTCAAACATCAATGAAACAAATAACTGGAGGATCGATGCGAGGTGACAAGCTCCTGGCTGAAGGCTGGCCCTGATGTGACCCATCGCTGCCCTTCTGCACTCTAAAGACTTAATGAATCACCAGGAGCACACTGCAGATTGTGTCTGTTTTGCCCAAGTGAGAAGTAGATTTATATCTGTATGGGAAAAAAAGATCATCCTCTCCATGAGACAAACACAATGAAGTGCAGACAACGCTCCCACCTGAGGTACTGCACACAATGATTTCAAGGATATCAACACTTCATCACTTCAAGCCAACTGAAAACCAGAAAGCCCAATGAAGGAGGAATTAAAAATGATAGGCATGGGGCCAGTGCTGTGGCGTAGCAGGTAAAGCCTCCGCCTGCAGTGCCAGCATCCCATATGGGCATCGGTTCCAGTCCTGGCTGCTCCACTTCCAATCCAGCTCTCTGCCACGGCCTGGGAAAGCAGTAGAATATAGTCCAAGTCTTTGGGCCCCTGCACCCACGTGGAAGACCCAGAAGAAGCTCCTGGCTCCTGACTTTGGATTGGCTCATCGCCAGCCTTTGTGGCCAACTGGGGAGTGAACCAGTGGATGGAAGACCTCTCTCTCTCTCTCTCTCTGCCTCTCTCTCTCTCTCTGCCTCTCCTTCCCTATCTGTGTAACTCTTCCAAATAAATAAATAAATCTTAAAAAAAAAAGTCCCTAAAAGAGGAGAGCTTGTTTTTACCTGGGCTAAAGGAAATGATTTAACAGCGATACACAAGAAAGGAGAGATGTAAAACTTAGGAAGCTTTCTGAATATGTTTTGCCCTAGAACCTGTGTAGAACGGTTTTGCTATTTAAAAGTGAAGAAACAACTTAATATGTTATCCCTCTTAATATTTTTTTTTGTTTGTTCTACTTAATACTTTTGGTTGAATACTGTAATCAATACACAATTCTTCTTAAGTGCTGAAACTTAACTGAAAAGTCATCGCTGTTAAATATAAGAGTGGGAATAAGAGAGGGAAGAGATGTGCAATTCTGGACATGCTCAAGCTGACTTACCTCAAACGGTAGAGTTAGAAACATACCAGGGGATTCCAATTCAATCCCATCAAGGTGGCATGTACCAATGCCATCTCACTAGTCCCAGTGATCAATTTCTGTTCACAATTGATCGTAATGATAGGACTAAGAACCAAAGGGATCACATAAACAAGACTAGTGTCTGCAAATACTAGCTGATAGAATAAAAAAGGGAGAGAACGATCCAACATGGGAAGTGAGATACACAGCAGACCCATAGAATGGCAGATGTCCTAAACAGCACTCTGGCCTCAGAATCAGCCCTTAAGGCATTTGGATCTGGCTAAAAAGCCCATGAGAGTATTTCAGGCATGGAAAGCCAAGACACTCTGGGGGGAAAAAAAAACCACCACCAACAACAACTAGATGAAAGATCTCCGCGAGTGAGATCCCAGTGGAAAGAACGGGTCATCAAAGAAGGAGGTACCTTTCTCTGAAGGGAGGAGAGAACTTCCACTTTGACCATGGCCTTGTCTAAATATGATCAGAGTCGGTGAACTCAGGGGGCTTCCATAGCCTTGGCAGCTCATGACGAGAGCCTAGGGTGATTACTGAGGCCATAAACAGGAGTGTCAATTTGTTAAGTCAACAACAGGAGTCACTGTGCACTTACTCCTCATGTAGGATCTTTGTCCTTAGTGTGCTGTACATTGAGATTTAATGCTATAACTAGTACTCAAACAGTATTTTTCACTTTATGTTTCTGCGTGGGAGCAAACTGTTGAAACCTTTACTTAATGTATGCTAAACTGATCTTCTGTATATAAAGAGAATCGAAAATGAATCTTGATGTGAATGGAAGGGGAGAAGGAGTGGGAAAGGGGAGGGTTGCGGGTGGGAGGGATGTTATGGGGGGGAAGCCACTGTAATCCATAAGCTGTACTTGGAAATTTATATTCATTAAATGAAAGTTTAAAAAAATATAAACATCCACTCTTTTTTAATTGTAAGAAATTAAACATTATTTTCTCATGGTGCTGTATACTTTATTCTACTTTTCCCACAAAGTTTTATGCTAAGAAAACATATTTTATGTTTAAAATTATCTTACAGATTTCTCATGTTTCTGTATAACAAAACCATGAAAAAAAAAGTGAAGAAACACCTACTGGCTCCAAAGTAATGTTAAATAATTAATTGCCCTATGGAGAAAATTTCAGGTCTTTAGTAAGTAGAAATCTATAGAACAAAGCTCCCATCGGTAAAGAGGGAAAAAGCCACAGTAGGAAACACAATGCCACCACGACCTCTGAGGTGTAGTTTCATTCCACTTTATTGAAAGGTGCAGAAATAGCCTGCATGCTTATATGTCTAAGTTTTATACTTAAATGCTTTTTATTCAAAAAGATTTATTTATTTAATTACTTAAAAGGCATAGCAAGAGAGAGAGAGAGAGAAAGTCAGAGAGAGATCTTCACCAAACAATTCTCTCCTCCAAAACGCCCGATACAACCAGGGCTGTGCTATGCCAAAGCCAGGCAACAGGAATTCCATCTGGGTCTCCCACAGGGGTGGCAAAGACCTCAGGACTTGAGCCAGCATCTGCTGCCTCCCAGGTACATTAGCTGGAAAGTGGATGGGAAGCAGAGTAGCCGAGGTTCGAACTAGGCATTCCAAATGAGATGCGAGTGCCCCAGGACCCATCCTCCACACCACAATTCCTGCTCCCCGAATGCCTTTTTGAAAGAACGCCATCATCAAGTGGCCAAAATGGAGAGAGGAGACAAGGACATTGTTGGACATCTGGCATAATCAAGGCCAGCATTTCCCCAGATTAAATCATATTCTACTCCTTACCTGGAATTACAATGGAATGTAACCAATTATCAAATTATGGCTCCCATGGGAAAACAGACAGGTCTCAACTACAATGAGTTCATGGAAAAATGAGACCAACATAAAAATTCTGGCGCAAGAAGAAACTGAAAACCATTCATAAAATGGGTCTTCAGAAACATGAAAAATGTTATGAAAAATTATGAATGAATTTCAAAATTTTTTTGCACCTAAACTGTCCTTACTGTCCTTCTGCACAGCACAAGATAAACAAGTAAGGAAAGAAGAAGTGAAAAGATAGACAGAAAGAAAACAACCACAGAAAGAAGAGAGTGGAACAAAGTAAATAAAGTGAAAAAACTGTTTCTAAAAAAGTACAAAACGCTCCATGACACAGGAAGACTCTAAGAAAAATTATTATCAGTGAACAGAGGCTCAAAGATGAAAGGCTAAAACAACAGAAAGAACCTAACGTGTTGTCACAGAGTCACCAAACATACTAAAGATCAAAATCTTTGGTCAAGTTAGTTCCAACAATAAAATAAAAGCAGCAGTGGGCTAAGGGGCTGCTTGTGATGCCAGTATCCTGGACTGAGTACCAGTTCAAGTCCTGGCTGTTCTGCTTTCTGATCCAGCTCCCTGCTGATATGTCTGGGAAAGTGTAACCAGGTATAAAATAAAATAAAGTAAGCAAACAATTTTTACTACTTAAACATATAGCCAGGAAGCTGATGCTTCAGGCCTTGGACTACTGGCTTTGTGCTTGTTCATGTTCTAAAGCACAAACTGTTTTGGTCCTTATCTCAACTTATTTTCCAGACCAAGGGGTGGGGTGAGGAGGTTAGGGGGAACCAGGTGGGCTAGATCCATTTTCACCACCTGTGGACTTCACAGTCCACAATGAAGAAACAGGGACTCGGTGTACTGTCTCAATCTAGGGAAAAGCCTTGGCACCTGGCACCAGAGGCCTGTAGCCATTCCAATATTTCACCATTCCTGCACACCCTTCCTTGTAGACCCTTTATAAGCATCCAAATACCCTCCACCTGCAGAGTGGCAGTCCATGAGACCTGGAAGGTTGTGACCCTTTCATCTGTCAACAGATTAAATGTTCTCTTTCCTTCACCCTAAATCCTTGGTCTCACTATGTTGACTGGCCCTGGAGTCTTCACTAACAAAAGCAGCAGTGCTTGGGACCCTGTCACCCACAGGAGAAACCCAGATAGAGTTCCTGGCTCCTGGCTTCAGCCTGACCCAGACGGACTGTTGACCCATTTGAGGAGTGAATCAGCAGATGAAGACTGACCCTTCCCACCCTCCAGTGTCTGTGTGTCCTTCTAGCTCGCTCGCTCACTCCCTCACTCTGCTTTTCAATTAAATAGGTCATCTTTTAAAAATTTAAAAATAGGGGGCCAGCATCATGGTGTAGTGGGTCAAGCCACTGCCTGCAACAAGTCCCAGCAATTCCACTTCTGACCCAGCTCCCTGATGTGCCTGGGAAAGCTATGGAAGATGGCCCAAGTGCCTGGGCCCTTGCCATCTGCATGAGACAAGGAAGAAGATCCTCGCTTCTGGCTCCTGGCTTTGGTATGGCCCAGTTCCAGCTGCTGCAGCCATTTGAGGAATGAACCAGTAGATGGAAGACCTCTCGTCTCCCCCCCATCACCTCTCTGCAACTCTGACTTTCAAATAAATAAAAAAAAATCTAAAAAGCCCTGGCCTGAAACACTGGCATCCTATGTGGGTGCCGGTTCTAGTCCCGGTTGCTCCTCTTCCAATCCAGCTCTCTGCTATGGCCTGGGAAAGCAGTAGAAGATGGCCCAAGTCCTTGGGCCCCTGCACCCACGTGGGAGACCTGGAAGAAGCTCCTGGCTCCTGGCTTTGGAACGGCACAGCTCCAGCTCCAGCTGTTGCGGCCATCTAGGGAGTGAACCAACGGATGGAAGACCTCTCTCTCTGTCTCTACCTCCCTCTGTAACTCTTTCAAATAAATAAAATAAATCTTTCAAAAAATTAAACAAAATAGCAAGTAAATTGGGAGACATAGCTAAAAATAAAGGGAAAATGGCTAAAACTTGAATTACCAACATCAACAAAGGCTCAATTTCATTCCAATGAATACAGAACAGATAAATAAACTCTTTTAAAGGAAAGATGGGGGGGGGGGAGGCAGGAGAAGCCTGAAAATTGCTTATCCCAAAGAATCAAAAACTAATAGAAATACATTTTAAATAGTAATAGTGTGAACTTTCCCTAACATGAACAAATTGAAACAACAGACACTGTTCCAGGAAAAGTTGATACAGAATGATCTCAAAAGAGTTATATCCTTAAGCAATACAACACCAAGACGATGAAAAAAAAATCTGCAGGTGTTCAGGCAAAAAAAGAGAAAAATCACATACATGCGGGAAAATAATGAAACTGGCCTCTCCCTTCTACCAGGAAACTGAATGCTGGAAGACAACAAAGCAATGTCTACAGATTTTCAAGTGCAACCCAAGAATTTACAAGGTAAAACATGCTTTAGATACAAGATAAGCAGGTTCTGAAAAGTGAAAGAAGTCAGATAATATGGAATCCTAATCATTTAAAAATAAAATGTACTCAATCCATTAACAGAGGCTAGGACACAGGAGTAGTTTGCTACTAAACTGTTACAAAGGAGTGAGGAAAAGTGGGATCCAACTACTTATTAAGTTCACCTGATCTTAGAATATGACTAACTGATAAGTGTTCAAACATACAATAGCTCAGAGAAGGCAGAGCTTACAATAATTTCTAAATTCATTGAACAATGAAGTATAGTTGACCAGGAGATAAATAAAAATAATTCAGAATAAAATGCCACAGAAATGAACCAGACATAAATATCAACCTGTTTTATAAATAATATCATAGTCTACTTTAGAAAAAAAAGATTATTTGAAAAACAGTTACAGGGAGGGAGAGAGAGAGAGAAAGAGATAAATAGCTACAGTTTCACATAGCCACAATGGCCAAAGCCCAGTTAAGCAGAAACCAGGAGCTCGGAATTCCCATGTGGGTGGCAGGGACCCAACACATGGGCCATCCTTTACTGCTCTCCCAGGCATATTAGCAGGGAGCTGGGTCAGAAACGGGACAGCTGGGATTTCAATCAGCACTCTGATATGGGATGCTGGCATCACAGGCAGCAGCTTAACCTGCTATGCCACACTACCCCTCATTTGCTGCTTGAGTAATTGATAAAAGAATACAGGTTTCTTACTTTTCCATAGGAACTGGTATAAAATTCTACATCAGCAGTTAACCAATACATTTACTAACTTTTCAATAAATCAGTAAAAGGAAACGTTAAAAGATCTTAACTTTCAATGTACCTGTATCACTGTATCCTATCAAAAAAAAAAAAAAACTTAAGTCTTCCATTAAGAAATATGTATTTCCATTATGACATCAAAGATTCTAATTAACCACATATTAAATATATAATACAATGTACCTTATACCTCTAGAAGTTTCATCATCCTAGTGCATGTTACAATGTGTGGGCTACCAAACCTATCACATTTTTGCAAATCTCATCTTCCTAAGAGCACCATCACCCAGTTGTCCAAGCCAGAGCTGCACATCAATTCTAACCCTCCTCATGGCTTCAACTTTACCTATGCTCAAAACAAAATCACTTACCTCCTATTCTCCAAATCCATCATTTTCCCTGCTGCTGTCACAGGGACAGCCAGATCTTGCACAGACTGCCATCCTAACAGCCCTCTAGGAGGGTGTCCCACCTTACACCCCATTAAACAGCAACCACAACTCAGTTCCTGAAAATGCAAATCTCAGCATGTCACTTCTCTACCTAAAGCTCATCAAAAGCTCCTCACTCAAAATGAATACCAAGCTTCCCAGGCTCTGAGGCTCTTTGTGCTCTGACACATGCACACACTTCTCTTAGGGCTCTACTCTCAGATCCATTCCTCCACCAGCCAAGATCTCTTTGCCAGCACTCTTTCTCCAGGGCTCCTGTCTCTGGAACACTCCTAACTCATCTTCAGGTTTCTTTTAGTTTCCCATCATTTTCAGTGGAAAATCTTCATAGTAGCTACTCCAGCCAAACACAGGTTGGGGACGTGCTGCACCGGAACCGGAGGCTTCTCAGATCTTCAGACACAGGTAGAATGTCCTTCACAAGCAAACTGTCTCCAGGCCAACTGGCATCTCCCACACCGTGTGGATAAACGGCATTAAGCGGCACTGTACTCGCTATGCCCTCAGTGCAGGCTGTATACCCATCATATCTACACCTGGAAGACAAGAGACTGACTGAGCCTGGCACATATTGTGTCCAACTCCCGCCCAGCCCCCAGGGAGGGAGGGAGGGAGGGAGAGAAAGAGAGAAAGAAAGAAAGAGAGAGAGAGAGAGAAACAAACAAACAAAGGTAAGGAACCAAGGGAGGGGCCTGAGGCTCATCTTTAAGCCCTCTGAAGCAACGCCTGGAAGTAATTCTTCTACATTCTTGAACTCAGGGGGTAGGCATTTGGAGAAGCAGTTATCTGCACATGTCCCCTATCAGAGTTCCTGGGATTGAGCCTGGGCTCCACTTGTGACCCCAGCTTCCTGCCAATTTGCACCTTGGGAGACAGAAGGTAATGGCTCAAGTACCCATGAGGGAGATTTGGAGTGAGGTCCTGACTCTGGGCTTCTATCCAGCCCTCGCTGATGCAGGCATCTGGAAAGTGAACCAATGAATGAGAGAGATTCTTTGTCTCTCTGCCTTTTAAGTAAATAAAAGAAAATGTAGCTTCTGTAGAAAAAAAAAAAAAAGATCAGCTTATAAGCATACCCTTCTAGAACCTCAAACTTCATAAACAAGGACTCCAAAACACCATATGCTCAAGACAGAAATCAAAGCTCTACTACTTGTTCCCGTCTGTCACATCACCCTCAACATCCTGTCTTCGGTGTCTACCAATTCTCCCTCAGAAACACCCCAAGTGCCAGCACTGCAAGCCCAGCCAACACCATCTCATGTTGCACTACACTCCCCAGCCTCCTAATCCACAATCCATACAGAAGCTGAGGCTGGCCAGTGGGGCTGGGGGTCTGTGGGCCCCTTCAGACATAGATAGAATGTCCTTCCCAAGCAAAGTGCCAGCTGTGGCTGGAAAGCCTGTCTCCAGGCCAACTGGCATCTCCCCCACTAATAGCTTCTTGTGCTACACGGGTGACCTTGCAGCCTTAAATCACACCTTCATTTCACCCAGAGCTGGCAGGGCAAGGGGCTAAGCCTCTAAGGAGACGGAAAGTCTCCAGGAGACCCGCACTATCTCCATGAGCCCCAAGCCAATCAACACACCTATGTGAAACCCCCTGTCCAAGGGCACCCCCAATAAGATGACCCAACGTGCAGACAGTAACGCCTTAAAAACCCAGGACACTTCCTCAAAGCCAGTGTCCCACTCGGGCACTCCGCCTGGTCTCCGCTCTGACCAGGCGCTTTCTCTATCGCTTGCCAATCAAATAAAAGTTTCTGCCTCTTTGCAAATTGTTTCCCGGCTTTTTATTTCTATACTAAGCTGAGGAACAGAACCCACAAGACTCGCTCCGGCCACCGCCCTCCCCTCCATGACCAGTAACAGAAGCCACGTCATGTTTTCAGAACACTTGACCATATGGTCCCACTGTTTATGACCTTAGTGACTCTGCCATATTTCGGATAAAATGGAATTACACCCTCACAAAGCTGACAGTGGGCATTGTGCAGTAAGCCACTGCCTGGGATACCTGCATCCCACATTGCAGTCCCTGGTTCGAGTCCTGGCTGTTCCATGCATCCAAGCCAGCTCTCTGCTAATGCACCTGAGAACACAATGGATGATGCCCCAAGCATTTGGTTTCCCGCCACCCACCTGGGAGAGCCACATGGGAGACTCACATGGAGTTCTGGACTCTTAGTTTCCGCCTGGCCTCCAACTGGCTGTGGTAGGCATCTGGGGAGTGAATCATCAGACCGAAGATCTCTCTCATTTGCTCTGTCTCTCTCTGTCACACTTCCTTTCAAATAAAATAAACCTTTCTTTTAAAAACAAAAAAGATTTATTAATTAATTAATTTATTTGAAAGGCACAAATGCAGAGAGAGACAGAGACAGAGAGATCTTCCATCAACTGGTCCAACCCCCAGATGGCCGTAATGGCCAGGGATGGACCACGCCAAAACCAGGAGCTTCTTCCGGGTCTCCCACGTGGGTGCAGGGGCCCAAGCACTTGGGCCATCTTCTGGTGCTTTCTCAGGTGCATTAGTAGGGAGCTGGATAGGAAGTGAAGCAGCCAGGACTCAAACTGGCACCCATATGGGATGTGGGCACTACAGAAAGAAGCTCAACCTTCTAGGCCACAGTGTGGGCCCCAATAAGCCTTAAAAAACAATCCACACAATGCTAAAACAAACTAACTGCTGGACAGATAACGTAAGAGGCATGTGGGCAAAATGCATACTGAAAGGACGACTGCTATGCCATGAGACACATGGTCAATTTACCAGGTGTTAAAAACCCTAATTGCACATGCACTTACTTAAAATAGTTCAAAATACAAGAAGCTAGAGTGAGAATTTCGTTCATCAGTTAACATATCACTTGAAGGACTCACATCTGATGTTGGAGTGCCTGGTTCAAGTCTCTACTTCACTTCCAATCCAGCTTCATTCTAATGTTCATCCTGGGAGGCAACAGGTGATAGTTCAAGGACTTGGGTGCCCACCACTCACAGGAGACTCAGTTGGGTTTTGGGCTCCTGGCTTTAGCCTGACTCAGCCTCAGCCTTAGCCTCAGCTATTGCAGGCAATTGGGAAATAAATCAGCAATGGAAGATTTCTCTGTCTCTGTGTCTCTCTGATGCTCTACCTTTCAAGTAAAGTGAAAAAAATAAAATAAAAATGAATACACAAACACACACACACGTGTGTGTGTGTGTATTTACATATGTATGTGAATAAATATATTTCCAATTTTTATATGAGAAAGTGCCACGACTAGAATCAAACATTTCCAACAAATCTCTCTTTTTTTTTTTTGTTAAAAGATTTATTTACTTATTTGTAATCAGGTGTTATGGACTGAAAATGGTGTTCCTCCAGACTTCATACTGAAACAATCCCCACTGGGCCAGTAGTAAGAGATTTTTTGGGGGAAATGATTGAGTCATGAAGCCTCTGGACTCATGAACGAATTAATGCTCTTATACTTCTGCCTCTGCAAGGTGAGGATACTACAACAGCGGATCATCTGGAAAGGAGAGTGCACGCCACAGCAGACACCCATGCCAGAACCTGGATCTCAGACTCCCCAGCCTCCAGAGCTGTAAGAAATAAATGTCTGTTGTTTATAAAGCACTCAGTCTCCCGCATTTTGATACCAAAGTGAAAACGGAATAAGATACCAGGGCAATGGAAATTCCAGCAACAATGAGAACTCACTATACACCTGCTGAAATGGTCAAAACACTGACAACACCAAATGCTGGGGAAGACGCAGCGCAGAAGACAGTCTCACTCAGTGCTGGTGGGAATGCAAAATTTACTAGAAACGGAATATTTCTTGGCAATGTCTTTAAAAACAACTAGGTACACTCTGGACATAAGACACAAATATTATGCTCCTTGGGATTTACTCAAATGAACTGAACACTTATATCCACACAACATTTGAAGCTGCGTTACTCATAACTACCAAAAATTGAAAGCAATCAAAATGTCCTTCAGTAACTAAAGGGCAACATCCAGAAAATGGATTTTCTTACATTGCTGATAGGAAATTATCTATGCAGCCAGGAAAAGTCATGGAAGAAAGTTATTCCTAAGGGAAAGAAGGCAATCTGAAGAGGCAAAATACTTCATGATTCCCAGTAAATGGCACTGTGGAGAAGACCAAACTAGGGAGACACTAAAATGAGCAGCGGCTCTGTTTAGAGACAAATTGTATACTGAAATACTTAGAGGATAAAGAAGAAAGAAATTAAAGATTAGCTCAACAAGTAAATTTAGAAGAGAATATGAGAATAAATTTAAAGAAATTATAAGAAAAAAATCAAATACAGACACATGAAAAACTAACCAGAGAACAAAAATACAATACAAAAATGAAGGCCACAATCTCAAAGAAAAAACTTGCTACACTTTAATCATTCCTGAATATCTGCCCTATCTCTCCCAAATGTCACCCATCAAGATAGGCAGAAAACATGAAAAGAAATTCTACAGAAGAGGAAACCCAAGTAACCACCAAGCCTATGAACTTTAACAGGAAAGTACAATTAAAGCTATACTGGGGACACTATCTAACATATACTGGGCTGATAAAACTTTAAAAAAAAAAAAAGTCAACAGCCACCAAGAATTGTTAAGGATGGGGAGAAAGAGAATTAGTCAACAGTGCTTCTTAAAGTGGGCATCTACAGGGAAAACCTGTTGTGCATTACTTGCTTCGCTGAAAATGCGCATACTATACAATCTAGCAGGTCTACTGCTGGGGGCGAATGCTCCAGAAACACTCTGCTCACATGTACATAACTGTTCACAGCACCATTGTTTATAATAGCAAAAATCTTGGAAGAATCAAATGTCCTCTGCAGAAGAACTGACAAATTATGTAATGGTTTCAACTAGATGGATTCGTTCTTTTAAATTGGTTAAGTAAGAATATCTAGAAATACTTATTTCAAAAAAAAAAAAAAAAAGAGTTAGTTGGCTAGGAAGAAGTCTATATATTCATAGAACACAAGCACTTATTCTTAAGGGAAGAATGGAAACTTGATTTGCAATACACAATGCATGGGGAAAAAGTGAGTAGAAGGAAAAAATCATCAAAACACTTGACTTACTAAAAACAAAAGATTTTTTTTTATTTAAGGGATGATGGTCTTTTTGAGGGGGAGCCCCATTTGCATTTAAAATGAACACAAGCTTAACAAAGAGAATTGTCAATAACTACCTAGTATGCTAAAGGGAGTATTTTAAGCCTTGTGGATGCCTCCATGTAAGATATTGTGCTATCACAAGTCTGTGGAATCAGATCAGAAAACACTTTCTATTTGTGAATTTCAACGTAGTCTTAATTAGATTTAGAGTATTTTACCATGACAGCCTAGCTTTGTATACGAACTAGTTAGGGAAATCCTTTTCTTGCCATTTTCCACATAGTTAACATGTGTGAACTGGACCTTTCCCCTCAATTATTAGAAAAGTCAATGGTAACTTTAAAAATTTTCCAACATTTCAAATTGTGCGGCCGATCTGCCCATTTTTAAGGATCTCCTTTTTCTTTTTCTTCTGTCATACATATTCATGTTCTTTAGTAATTGTTCTGCATAGGATAAGGAAAAAGGCATCCATAATAACTGGTTTTTTTCTTTAAGATTTATTTATTTGAGAGCCGAGTGACAGAGAGAGAGATCTTCCATCCACTGATTCACGCCGCCCAAATGCCCACAACAGCCAAGGCTAGAAGCCAGCAGGCAGAAATTCCACCCAGGTCTCCCCCAGGGGTGCCAGGAACCCAAGTACTTGGGTCATCATCTGCTGCCTCCCAAGCACATTCACAGGAAGCTGGATAGGAAGCAGAACAGCTGGAAGATGAACCAGGCACTCTGCTATGGGATGCAGCTGTCCCGAGAGGCAACTTAACCCACGGAGCCACATCATTCACCCATTCGTTCTCTTTTGCTTTCATTCACACTTCATCTAAAAACAAACTCAAAGCTTTAGTCATGTACCAGGTATCTTAAGATTTGCTATAAATTCAGAAACAGGCAGGAGTTAAATCCACTTGCTTAAGCAAGGTTTTAAATCTATGAATTTCAAGTAACCATGGTCCCTTCCCCTCTCCCACACCCTCAGTCTACAGGCTGCTAAACAAACCACTGTTAGGGATCTTTCCTCTCCTGTCTTTTGTATGAAATAATCCCTATATCAGCATCCAACTCCAAATTTCTACCTTTCTCAGACACATGTTTGAAAATGTCAGCATTACTTGAGAAGAAATTCTAGGAAGATGCTACTCTTGATGTCCTTCAACTGCAGACCCCATGCCTGTGACTTCATACCAAGGTTGAGCCAACATCAAAAGACAGACAATTAGCTAACCGGCTGTTCCCCAGTTCATTCCCCCTCTCATCCTGCTCACATATTTCATTGTGAAAAGAGCAACTCCTCCTACCAGCAGTTTGTGCCAGAGCTTTAACAGTACCTCACTTTCATGGCTAAAAGTCAAATAAGGTTGAGATTCCATTTCTCATCCAAGAAGCATTAGAAGGGCTGTAGTTTCATGCAAGATGCCGCCTGGGAGACCGACATTCCATATTGCAGTGCCGGGTTCCAGCCCCAGCTTCACTTCCTGGTGTACCTTCCTACCAATGCGCACTCTGGGAGGCAGCAGGTGATGATGTTTCAAGTACTTGGTCCCTGGACAGACGCAGATGAAAGATCTCTGTCCCTGTGTCTCTGCCTAACAAATATTAACAGTTTTTTTAAAAAGAAGCATTAGAGGCCAGCGCCGCGGCTCACTAGGCTAATCCTCCGCCTGCGGTGCCGGCACCCCAGATTCTAGTCCCAGTCAGGACGCCGGATTCTGTCTCGGTTGCTCCTCTTTCAGGACAGCTCTCTGCTGTGGCCCGGGAGTGCAGTGGAGGATGGCCCAAGTGCTTGGGCCCTGCACCCCATGGGAGACCAGGAGGAAGCACCTGGCTCCTGGCTTCGGATCAGCGCAGCGCACCAACCGTGGCGGCGGCCACTTGGGAGGTGAACCAACGGAAAAAGGAAGACCTTTCTCTCTGTCTGTCTGTCTCTCTCTCTCTCTCACTGTCTAACTCTGCCTGTCAAAAAAATAATAAAAAAAAGAAGCATTAGAGAAGTTTCTACTGTCTAACCTGTTTCATAACAACAATATATATTGTTTCTGGCAGAACAAAAAAATAAGCAACTTTTGTGCGACTTCATAAGAACAAGGGACGAGGAAAATGCTGATTCTAACCTTTTTTCTCTTTGCCTCTCTTTTTTAATGCCTATTTATTTTCATTGATTTGAAAAGCAGAGCAACAGAGAGAAAGGGCAAGGTCTTCCACCTGCTGAATCACTCCCTAAATGCCCACAACAGTCAGGGAACGGGCCAGGCCACAGCAAGAACCCAGAACTCCATCCAGATCTCCCATGTGGTGGCAGGTTCACAAATACTTGAGTCACCACCAGCTCCTTTCTCAGGATTCATTAGGAGCAAGCTGGATCAGACCCAGAGAAGCTGGAACTGGAAACAGCACTCGGTTTGGGATGTGGGTGTCACTAGCAGCGGCTCAACTCATACATCTTTGCCCATTTGCACTGAGCTGGCCATCGTGGGCTATGCAAATGCCCAATCACAGGCCAGGTACACCTTTGAATATCTTCTCTCTCAGTTGTCTTCAAACTCAAAAGTCAGAGGTGGGGAATCTTTTTCCTGCCAAGGGCCATTTGGATATTTATAACCTCACTCACAAGCCACACAAAATTATCAACTTAAAAATAAGCCTGCTATAGATTTATTGAATTTCAAGTACCACCTGAGATTGCCTTGGCAGGGCTAGACCAAATGATTTTTTGCAGGCCTTACATGGCCCATGAGCTGGATGTTCCCTAAGCCTTCTATGGGAAAAGTTGAGAGGCAAGAGAGGGAGGTAATAATTTCCCAGTTAGACAAAAAGAATTGCAACCTTAGTGTAGAACCATAAGAAATCACCAATGTGAGTCAGTCCCTTCATTTCCTAAAACAATCAATTCTGCTCACCACGCTTCTCTCTGTAGTCATTCAATCTTCTCCCCGCCCACGCAGGTATCTTCTTCACAACGGTTTCTCTATTAGAGCCTTGTCACTCTCAATGGAATTTTCAGAAATGATGTAGAAATAAATGTTCAAGCTCAGGGATGTGATGTGTGCAGCTCTGTTATTAACTGCTGGGAACCTCAGGCTAGCCTTCACTACTCCAGAGACTGATAAAGGTTGTCACAGACGAAAACAACAAATCCAGCCAGAACCTGGATCCCTATCTATCTTACCATTGTCTCCTTTATATAACGTGAATATTGTGGAGCAGAATGTCGGACCATAAATATGATAAACCCTACACATGACATTTCCTGTCATATCTAGAGTTGGGCTATGTCATTCCCTATGGGAAGCACTCACCGGGGCTAGCATTGTGGCGCGGTGGGGTAAGTCGCTGCCTGCAACACTGGCATCCTATATGAGTGCTTCCAATCCAGCTCCTTGCTGGAAAAGCAGCAGAAGAGGGCCCAAATGCTTGGGGCCCTGCCACCCATGTGGGAAACCCAGATGGAGTTCCTGTCCCCTGGCTTTGTTCTGGCCCAAACTCAGTTGTTGTTGCCACTGGGCAATGAACCAGCAATGGAGGATCTCTCCATTTATCCCTCTAACTCTGCCTTTCAAAAAGAAAAAAAAAAAGTATTCACCACTTGAAAGAACTGAGTCTACAATGGGAATAACTGACCCGGGGGCTTTGATTTTTGTGCACCTGGTGTGTAAGAAATGTGAGTTTTATGTTAATTCAATTTTTAAAGTAATTTAAAAATATAACTAACATCTTGGCAAACATAACCCGCAAGTCAGAACTTCTCTCCATTCACATCCTTCTGTGGGAAGACTCAATGTGTGAATGCATATTAAATGGTACAGTCCACTAGCAGATCTTTTTTTTTTTTTTCATTTTTCTAGGCAATCTACTTGTTCTTATTCCCCTTCTGATGAGAATGCTACTTCAGAATTCATCCTAAATCCAAAAAAGAGTCCAGCTCTTTCTGTGGTAACTGGTGGCATTCTGGGAACTTAAGCCAGGGTATTCTAAGAAACTTTGCTTTGTTCTCCCTGAATTCAGAACAAGGACAGTGCCCTCTCCCTGTCTGCCAGCACCTGCCCAAGTGCTCCCTGTATCTTTGTTCCAGGAGGTTCAATTGGGCAGGGTTTCCTAGTCTTGTGCCATATCTCAACCCAGAACCCCAGGAAACCTCACTGAGATTTAGGAGCTAACGTGAGATTAAGCCATGGGCCACCACCTTCCCTGCTGCCAGCCTGCTTCAGCTTTGAGTGTTGCCGTGGCTGACCCTGCCCTTGAACTTCCCACCTGGCTCTGTCCTTTAGGATTAGGGCCTCTTGGCTCATGAACCACACTCTGAATCACCACAGGCTTCCGTAAAAGATGTTCTCCAGCGTGCGTGTTGGCCCCCACTCTCACCCCTGCCCCACCTGCCATTCCTGCCTGTCAACCTTACCTCTACCCTGCTGGCCTTTGTATTATTCATCCGCACTCTGTCTGTAAACTACTGATACTGTTTTTTTTGTTTTTGTTTTTTGTTTTGTTTTGTTTTGTTTTGTTTTGTTTTTCTGACAGGCAGAGTGGACAGATAGAGTTAGACAATGAGAGAGAAAGAGAGAAAGGTCTTCCTTCCGTTGGTTCACCCCCCAAAATGGCCGCTACGGCTAGAGTTATGTCGATCCAAAGCCAGGAGCCAGGTGCTTCCTCCTGGTCTCCCATGCGGGTGCAGGGCCCAAGCACTTGGGCCATCCTCCACTGCCTTCCCGGGCCCACAGCAGAGAGCTTGACTGGAAGAGGAGCAACCGGGACTAGAACCCGGCACCTATATGGGATGCTGGCACCGCAGGTGGAGGGTTAACGAAGTGAACCATGGCACCCCCCCCCCCCGCCCCGGGAATTTTTAGCTGAGTTGTCTTCTCTAAGTCTCTAGCAGTTCTTCAATTACACTGCAGCCGGCACATCGCGCTGATCCGAAGGCAGGAGCCAGGTACTTATCCTGGTCTCCCATGGGGTGCAGGGCCCAAGGACTTGGGCCATCCTCCACTGCACTCCCGGGCCACAGCAGAGGGCTGGCCTGGAAGAGGGGCAACCGAGACAGAATCCGGCACCCCAACCGGGACTAGAACCCAGTGTGCCGACGCCACAGGCAGAGGATTAGCCTATTGAGCTGCGGCACCGGTTCTGATACTGTTCTTAGTCATCATTTTGGGCTAAACTTTACTGGGTAAACTCCTAATGGTCACATTACTCACTGTGCTTCCACCACGTGCAAAATCACAATGCATCTTCTGCTCTTAGGATGCTTGGTCTTTCCTATGCTATTGGCGGTAGTGTACCTTTCACCCTGGGGAGGTCGCCAATGTGGGGCTCTGGGCGCGGGTTCAGTTCAGCCATAACACTATCATGCTTGCTCTCTAGCAACCACGCAATCTCCATCACTTCTTTACTTCTTGGGCCATGCTGTGTTTTCCTCCATAACAGACATGAGTTTCTCCTACCAGGCTCCCAAGCAGTGAGACATCAGTGTGTGCAATGGCACGGCCTCACAGCTACCAGAATGCCCGTGCTCATCTGCACGTCCTACGCTTCCTTCCGTCTCGGTCGCTGGCCCTGCTGACTTCACGGCTGGCACCAGATGCCCAGAAGCAACAGCCATGCATGAAGAATGTGCCTAATCAGATCCTACCATTGGTGAAGTCAGATTCTTAGAAGAACTCTCACACTCTAGACAAATGCCAGGATTCTGCTCTGCTCATCAAATGACAACGGGTATGGAATTGGGGACCAGAACTAGTTCCAGAAAAAACAGAACTTGAAGGATTCCTCCTGTTTGAAGGTTGATCTGGTCATGTGCACTTCCAGAATGCTGTCGCTCTCCCATGAAGACGGGTGTCTTTGTGATTGTGTGAATAAATACAACAGGCAAATAGTGCGGCACGGCACCCAGGGGAGATTCTCCTCCCACATGCCCTAGGAGTGTAGCTCTTTTGTTATCGAGGAAACCCTGGGCCCACCGAGACTTTTCAGCCAACATAGCTTGGTGAGATCCAGCAAACTACCAGCACTGACTGGCACATCCATGAGACAGCCTTCCAATGATTCCAGTCATCAGCCATCCAAACAGCCAGAGTGGGACCAGGAAGTCCCACCCACCAGTCCCTGCTGCAGAGGAAAATCAGTGCAAGTGTTATGCTACCAACATGGGATGATGAAAACCAAAATCTTATCAGAAGGTCCCAGGATTCCCATGGCAGAAAGGACACTCGAGAGCTCCTGGGGACTCGCAGGGCTCAGTCTGACCGGGGGAAAGGCACTGGCTCAGGCAGCAGGCTGCAGAGCCCACAGCCAGGGCTGACCAGTACGCCCAACAGTAAGGAGAGGCTTGCAACCAGAGTCGGGGCCCAGATCCCAGGCGCTGTGCCGCTATCTCGTGCTTGCTTGTTCCTTTACAATCTTGGCAGTGACAACTTTCCAGAAGGCCGCTCTCGATCTTCCAGCGTCTCCTTATCAAGGGGGCTTTAACGTGCCCCCTGGACCCCAGCTGTTAGCACTCCGATTAACGGAGTCGCTCTGTGATGCGGAGCTTGGAACCTTGCCAGGGTCCACTCTCTCAGACTTCACATTCTTAGACATATTCACACTGTGCTGGGTGGCAATGGGCTACTAGAGAAGGCGTTCGTCGCTGTGACAACAAAAACAATGAAAAAAATGACTTCTGAAAACAATCCTTTGAAATTTAGAGGATCTCACTCATCTGAGCGATCCTGTGTGTCTCTTCCACTGGCTGTCGGCTGGCCACTCAACTACCTGTTAATGATGGCTGCCGAGTAACCGCTGACAGATACACACAGAGGGCCCACTGCAAATGCCCGCCAGCACCACAGCAGCGTAGGACGCACCATGTTCTCTGAAACTGGATTTTCAGCTCCATCGTATATGGAAGATCACGACACACAGAAACAAAGCTGCCTGCCCGGCCGGCCTAAAGGTCCAATGACGTCTACAAGTAGTTCATCTGGTTTTGCAGGCACAAAGACATAGCTGTCACATGTAGAATTAGGGTAAGCAATCTACCAATTAAAGGGTGAGAGACCCAGAAGAAGATCCTGGTTTGCTGGTGTCAGATGAGCTCAGCTATGTACGATGCAGCCATTTGGAGAGTGAACCAGTGGATGGAAGCCCTCTCTCTGTCTCTCTCCCTCTGTCTGTAACTCTACCTCTCAAAGAAATAAAATTAAGATGAAAGAAAGAGAAAAGAGAAAGATAAAGAAAGAGAGAGAGGGAGAAAGAGGGAGGGAGGGAGGGAGGGAAGGAGGGAAGGAGGGAAGGAGGGAGGGAGAGGGATGGCACTCAGAATGGCATCTTCAAGGCACCGATGTCCTAATCCCTGAAGCCTCTGTGGGTTCCAGTGCAAAGGGTTCTGAGGGTCGTGGAGGGGTTAAGGCTGCTGATCACCTGGCCTTAAAAAGAGGAAAGGGACCTCAGTGATCCTGATGAGTGCAAGGTAAGCGCAAGGCCCCTTCAATGAGGAAGACAGAGGTAGTGCAGGAGAGCCAGGCATTTAGGAGGAGACAGACTCAACCCAACACAGCTGGTGAAGATGGAGGAGGGGGACAATGTGGCCTTGACAAGCTGGAAAGGGCATGGCAATGAAGACCAAAGAGCTTCCAGAATGGAGCCCCACCTGCCCGCCACTTGACATTAGCCCAGATGACTTTCTGCACTGTGAGATAATAAATTTGTGTTCCTCTGAAACTGTCATTCCTGATCATCTGTTACAGCAGCTATAAAAGATAAAATAAGAACTTTTCAAAAAAATAAACTCACTTTCCTATGAATGCTCCTGCCCTAAGGGCACTTACAGTTGAGGCAGCCTGTGGAACACCACCAATCACTGAATTCATAAATGAGATTATGTGGAAGCCTTACTTCCACTAGGCCACCCAGTATGCTGAAGGACAGAATTATGTACAAGATAAAGAACTGTACTTGGTGAGTCAATACTCACTCACGCTTTTGTTTAAGAAAATTCTCTAAACAGAGCAGCCAAAATTAGGAGAGGGAAGAGGATGTTTTTATCTTCTTTTTTAGCTTGTTGCCACAATGTACAGGTCTTGATCACATAAAACCAACAAGATATTATACTTCAGTAAGTGCTTCTGATAATCAATTACTATGTTGTTCAAAAAGATAATGTTCTCATTACATAAAAACTGTTTAAAATTGTTACATGTAAAAGATGTTCATATTTTTATGACCACTCTTGAAATTTTCTGGTGGAATATATTACATAGATTACTTTGGGAAAGTACTCTAAATATGATGACATAAAGCTTAGCTCTAGAACCACGATAATCAACTGGCCAGAGAATGAAAATGTGTGAACAGGAAAAGGGGTAGAGAGGGAGACAGGGACAGAGACAGACAGGGAGGAGGGGATCATTTGGACACATAAATGAGCCTTAACATATTCCAGGAGAAACTTTTGCACTTTTTTAAGGATAAGCCATACAGTTTATCCTTAACTTCAAGAGGTAATTTTGTAAAGTACTTTTGTAGCTAAAGAAAATATACCTCTGTGTTTACTAATAATTTTTGTTTAGGCCAAAGATTTTAACTGTTCTTAGCTGCTCCCATTTCTTGCAGTCAATGTCACACCATCACTCAAAGCCTGACTCCAATGCAACTTCATATCGGAGGTCTTCCATAGCTCACACCCTGACTCCCTAGGCTTTATTAAATAGACTACAGCACTAATCACATCAACGTGGAGTAACTCATTTGCCTGTCCCTAAAATGCTGAAGCCTTGAGGGCAGGGTCTAAATATAATTAGTGTGTGCAGCCCAGTGTCTGACAAACAGTAAGTGTTACACAGAGGGCTGCTGAATTTAATCTCACTACAGGATAGGAGTTGTCAATATCTCATGAAGGAACCAACAATGTGCGTGCCACCTACCACAGCATACTCGGTGCCTTCCAGAATTTTATTCCAAGAGAGGACCAGATACAGGTACTACTTGTCAATACAGAGTGAAACAACTGGAAACTAGTATAAAAACAGAACACTTGGCACAGCCAAGTATTATTCTTTAGTAAAAGAAGGGGAAAAAAATCCAAATATTAGCCAAAGGCTAAAGTGGTGCTAAAAGAGCAAAGATATACAAATACTAAAGTCAAGCTGACTACATTCCAAACAAAACTAACATGGCATAAAATAATTTTTTTAAAAATGGCTATTTAAACAACTGCTAGTACCTATTAAGCAAAATGCATGCTTTGGTAATTTTTTCTCATGTAACCTTCACCACAATTTTATGGAGTCAGAATTATTATTATCATCATCCCCTATCGGATGGGGTAACTAAGATACAGAAACAAGGTGAAGCACCAACAGAACCAGGACCGAAACCAGCAGTGTGAGTACAGAGCCATGTTAAAAAAAAAAAAATGATTTATTTATTTCAAAGAGTTATACAGAGAGAAGGAGAAGCAGAGAGGCAGAGAGGGAGAGAGAGAGAGAGAGAGAGAGAGAGAGAGAGAGAGAGATCTTCCATCTGCTAGTTCACTCCCCAACTGGCTATAACGGCCGGATCTGTGCCAATCCAAAGCCAGAAGCTTCTTCCGGTTCTCCCACATGGGTGCAGGGTCCCAAGGACTTGGGCCACCCAGGCCATTGCAGAAAGCTGGATCGGAAGAGGAGAAGCCAGGACTTGAACCGGCGCCCAAATGGGATGCCAGCACTGCAGCTGCAGCTTTAAGCCATTGGGCCACAGTGCTGGCCCCAGAGCCATGTTTTTAAATCATTAAAGCCCGTATCCTATAAATGAGTTTAAAATGTCACTTAGTGGAGTTGCATTCAGTCTACGGCAGCTAGTCCACCCACATCATATATGGGATACCTTAGTTGTACTCCCACATCTGACTCCAGACTCTAGATTCCTGTTAATGCCAACCTAGGAGGCCAGCAGTGATGGCTTAAATTATTGGGTTCCTCGGAGACAGACTGAATTCCTGGCTCTAGCTTCGGCTCAGCCCAACTTGGACCATTGTGGGCATCTAGGTGGTGAACCTGTTGCAGGTGGGTGTTAGCGTACTCTCTGTCTCTCAAATGAATACATCACATTTTTTAAAGATCACTTATTCAAAGTGGCCATGTAAAGGCATTTTTATACCACTCCTTTAAAAAAAAACCCTGAAAGCGTCTAAAACAAATCTACAAAACAGAGGGGGGAAACTCCATTTTTCGTAAAAGAAAAACAGTACCATTCGCACACTTTAACTGCCCAAGTGTAACTATCAGATACCATGAAATCTGGTAGGCCACTGGGAGCTGACACACACCTGCTCAGATCTTGAACAAAACACAGAATTTCCTAAAAGTAAAAAGCACAGCTATGAACGGCCTATCCAATGACCCTCTGATTAGATCAGGCATCTGGCATAATCAAGTGGACACAGATCAATATCTCAGAAAGCAGAGAGAGTGATGCTAAGGGAGCAAACACAGCAACACGAAACATGGCAATTCACAGAGGCTAGCCAGCACCAGTGTCAACAGGGGATGGGGGAGGGGGGTTGGTTTGACTGGATGAGGCAGAGAAAGGGAAACAGGAGCCCTTTTCTGAAAGGGATTTCCATAGAATGGAAACGGGAGATTTCAGAAATAGCATCTTGATTTAGATCTCATTCAAAGCAACAAGCTCTAATCAAAGATTTAGACTTCTCTATCTCCTAAGCAAACCATCAGTGCCTCTGCTCACCCAGTACTTTGGCAAACACTGGCCCCACTTAATGCTGGGTAACAATCAGGAGAGGCCATGGGAGCACTGTGCATGAAAGCAGCAGATATCAAAAGCAAGAGAGCAATGCTAGCGAAGGCCAGCAAAGAGCAAACATCTCAGGAGGAATTAGCCAAGCCAAAAGATTTGGAATTCGGAAGTCTTCAGACTCCAAAAATAAGAAAAAAGTTAGAACAATCTTTCTTGCAAAAGAAAAGTTCAAGGAAGAGGTACAAGTGTAGGTTCAGAAAGAAGTTCAAGGGTTTAAATAATAAAAGAGAAGATACATAGGAGAGGAAAATAAGTTGACAAAGCTATGAAAATAGTACATAAAAAATCACTTTAGGAAAAAATAAAAAATTTGGCTAAAAACACAGTAAGAAAAATTGTTCAGTGGGAAAGCACATGAAGGGAAAGAAGATGAAGACCATGGACATGGAAAACCAAGGCAAAAACACAATTTTCAGAGCTTCCAAAAAATAGTAAGTGTACTTTAAATATAATTTTTAAAACACCCCACCATAAAAGCAGTTTCTGCTTCTCAGATGTGAAAGGAATGACCCAAGCAAAAAAATAATCATCTCGAAGAGTAAAATCCAAGCCATAATTGATGAAGTTACTGAATTTTTAGGTAAATAAGAAAGAAACCCATGGACACCCTGGACCAAAAAGCAAAACAAGAATAGGTAGAAAGACCAATTTGCTTCAGGCTTCAAAGTGATAACAAATACCACAGACTAGCAAAGCCAGATTTTCTTATTTCTGAGGGAAATACAATAAATACTAAATGGCTTTGATAGCAACAGCTACAATGAGAATATAAATGTTAATCACCTGAATTTTTAAGAAAGAATAAAAGAAAAGGCAATTAGAAAGAAATGCCATTCATTCTCCCAGCTTTCACAGCAGAAAGCCTAAAGATTCTGTCTCAAGTTAAATATAAACAAAGAACTGCTAGAACACAAAACCTTTTTTCCCACCCCACCCTCCCTCCCACAACCACGCTCCCATCTTCCCTCCTTTCTTTATTCTTTTACTTTTCACAGTGACCTACTTTCAGTTTATTGTATACTCATAAGAGTAATGCTGTACTAAGTCTTCAACAAACAGAAGGAACAGCTGTTCCTCAACAGTGGACACAAGGGCTGAAGACAATCATGGAATCTCAAAGTGTCAATTTGGCTCATACGCATTACATTTTTTTGTGCTATTACCAAAGATCTGGAAAAACATGGCATGTGTCTTTTTGGGAAAGGCTTATTTCACCAAGTATAATGGTTTTCAGTTGTGTCCATTTTACTGCCAAAGAAAGGATCTCATTCTTTTTTATGGCTAAGTAGTACTCCATAGTGTATATATACCACGTTTTCTTTATGCAGTCATCAGATGATGGACATCTGGGTTGATTCCATATCTTAGCTACTGTGAAATGAGCTGCAATAAACATGGGGGTACAGATAACTCATTCATTTGGGTAAATTCCCAGGTGTGGGATGGTTGAGTCATATGACAGGCCTATATTCAGATTTCTGAGGTATCTCCACACTGTCTTCCACAGTGGCTCTACCAGTTTGCATTCCCACCAACAGTGGATTAGGGTACATTTTTCCCACATCCTCACCAGCATTTGTTGTTTGTTGATTTCTGTATTAGAGTCATTCTAACTGCGGTGAAGTAAAACCTATTGTGGTTTTTATTTGCATTTCCCTGATGGTTAATGACCCCGAGCATTTTTTCATGCTTCTGAACTTGTTATGTGAAACACATGAAATCTGTTCACCTTAAAAAATTTTTTAATAAAAAAAAAGTAAAATACTGTGCAGACCGCCCACCCAGAGCGCTGTCTCAGTTTAGAGATGGCTAGGCAGCCTTCTGAAGAAATCGCCTTGTTGAGAAAACACACACATACACAACACCTTCTTTCTCACCTTTCCTAAGATTTATTTATTTAAAAGGCAGAGAGAGAGAAAGGGACAGAGAGATCTTCCACTGACTAGTTCACAATGGCCAGCGCCGGCCCAGGCCAAAGCCAGGAGCCAGGAACTTCACCCAGGTCTCCCAGGTGTGTAACAAGAACCTAAACACTTGAGCCATCTTCTGCTGCTTTTCTCTAGCCATTAGCAAGGATCCGGATCAGAAGTGGAGCAGCTGGGACATGGCACCCACATGGGATGCCAGCATTGCAGGTGATGGCTTTACCTGTTACACCACAACACCAGCCATGTACTCTTATCTCTTAATATCATCATTTTGGTAAAATGACATTAATCTGACATTAACACATTCCTTAATTCCATTACACTGGAAGTAACAGAAAAAAGTAAAACTCTTCATTAGAAATACAAAGAATATGACCCTATTCTTATAAAACTGTCCCTGCTTGCACAGAGGCACACAGAGGTGCTACAAATAACATTCACCAACTGTATAAATGGTGTGATGTGGGAAGGTGGGGGTGGTTGTGCATATCTTAATGTTTTTAACATGAGCAATACATCATCTCTTCGAATAATGAAGGTATTTCGACTATTCTGCTTCAATGATTCCATAATCTCTCTCAAATCCATTTATATCATTTTGTTCTCATCTTCCAGGTAAGAAAAATGAGTATCCTAAGCTGAAGTGACTTTGCAGAAGAGTAATCTAACTTGGATATTTTAAGAAATTCTTTTATGTATCTACTAGTTTGCACCATTATCAAAGTCAATGATTTGCCTCACAAAAAGGCAGAATTTTACCTATAATCTATGAAGGCAAAACGAAATAGGAAATTGCAAGGAGTACTTAACATAATGCTTAAGTAACCAACCAGCTCCAACAGCCAGTAGACGTGCACGGTAACTCAGTGACCTTTGAGTCATCTCCATTTCTTGAAATGTTTGATTTCGTGATACCAAATCATACAATGTCAAGGAACTCATTCATGCAATGAAAATAATGTCCATTCCATGCACACATTCGGAACTCTACAGATTGAAATCCTTTCACAAATAGGTCCTAGTTTCTTTTTCCCTCATGACAATTACTGAAATAGGTAGAACAGTGTAAGTAGCCCAACTTTCCAGATAAGACAATTAAAAATCACAAAGCAGCAGCCACTGTCCAAGACCATGCAGACAATTTCAGGGCCAAGATTTGAATTCTTCTGATTCTGTGTTGACTGCCCATACAGCTACACCACATTCACGCAGAATGGAGCAGTGCTGACGACGCATTTCATTTACTTGAACTGTGGCTTTCTGAGCACCTGTGGCTGCCTCACTCACAATGGAAGAAAAGCTAGGCCGCAGGTACTACAATCCTTCTATCCACCATGAAGTGTGAGCCTTGGAACTTCAAGGAAAAGAAATTCAAAGTAGACACACTGTACCTGTCCATCACCCTGAAACAAATCCTTAGTTGTATGGAGTGAAAACATTCGCAGAAAGGTTCGCCACTGCCCCCTGATTTCCAAATGAAGAAACAGAAGCTGCTAATGCGGCGAGGGTGAAGCAGCCGTGCATCAGAGGTACCCGCGAAGCTGAAGTTTTCCTGTAAACTCTGATAAGCTGCACTAATGTACAGGCAGGTGTGTGACTGGGACATCTGCTCCAAGCCAGCTGCTGAGAAGCACTGAGTAAACACACTGAAATGGCAGCGAAATCGAGGAAGGAAAGCAGAGAGCCAGGTCCACATAAAAGCCACTATATTCACAGTGAGACCAACTGCTTACTTACACCGAAGAGTCCATATACCAGATTTTATGCTGATGTTGCTAAGAACAGGAAATAATGCATGACTAGCATCTCTTATGAATATATTTGATGTCTTCTACTGACACACAGTAAAGGGACAAATTCAAGCACAATGTAACTGAGTAAGCCCACAAACCTAAGGGTTGAGTAAAAGAATTTGACACAAATACAGAGTTTTTAAAAAGAATCCAGATGAAGGCTACTCCTACAAGACTGTTGGTATGGACACAACAGGGATTGTATAAATCCAAGGAGGCTATTTAAATTTTAGAACCTAAACAGAGAGGCACAGCATGATATGCTGTGGCTCTTGGCAAGATTTTATCACTACTGGCACTGAAAAGGTGCTGAACAGTTTTAAGAGCCATATTCAAATCCCTTTTCAATTATGTAGATTGTGGTAACACTGCTTCCACTGATGACATTTTTAAAATGTCATCTTAATGTTGACTTTGTCAATATAGTTGAAACGCAGAAAAGATAAATTTTCAAACCCTCCAACTTTCTTCCTAATCCAGACTTTCTTAAAAGAGAAGTAGACTCCACGCAGGTTGAAAAACAAGTATTAATGTATTTTAACATTATGGATCAAAAATAAGAAAAAAACAGAGTAAGAAAAATAATCCAATGGGACAAATATATTAATGAAATATTACTCCTTCTACAAAGACTTTTGAGCTCATGAATTATGAGCTATGATCATTTAGAGTGAACCACATATATTAAAGTCAACTACGATAATATTTTCAGAGTTTATCCTCAGGGTAAGTAATAACACGATGATTCTCTGTAATCATCTTCAGCTGTCATCACAAAATTAGTTACAGAACAATGACACTGCCAAAATTTATAAACATGCAAAGCTAACGCTGATCTGTTCAAACATAAAAAGCTAATGACAAGTGAATGAAAACAGTAATGCTTTAGCAACATCATCCATGAAGGAAAGGTTAAATACATTCTGCATGGTAACAACTGAAGAATGCTTCCATGCTTATATACAGATGGGGTAAGGCAATTTAAACTCATGATCTTTGCCACTAGGCTTAAGAAATACCTAAAAATTCTTTCAGTTTTATTGTCTAAATGGAATGATCAGTGGTGTGCTGGAGCAAGCTCAAAGCAGCTCATGAGAGCCAGCTGGTCAACTTAAAGGAATCTTACAACCGGTAGGTAAACCACTGAAAACAGCCACATAGGGAATATTTACACTACAGGAACTGACAGAGACTACACATCTGGCCCTTCTCTTTCTCCTCCCCGCAGAGAAGCACTGATCCACACACAAGTAAGTACACAGTACAGTCAGTCCTCCCAAAGCAAATGCACGTACACAACACTGAGGTCCTGAAAAAGAACAGGACGCCAGAAGTCACTCTTGCACCATCTCCCAGTCAGGACTCACTCTCTGAAGCCTTTGCAGACCTAAATACTAGAAATGAGCCATTTTATCAGCAAGGACGGAAGAGGGCAATTGTAAGTGGAATATAAAACCTGGAAAATCACTTATAGCTGTGAAAGGAGGCTGGCAGAAAAAAGACACAGCAGGATGTACAAGTATTTGAAAGTAGTAAGCATAATACGGGAAGGAAAACACAAAATTGTTGGTGTCGCGCAGCTCTATGGAGAGAGGGGAGGCACATGCTTCTGTACCAGCCCTTTTCACTGTAAAAATGTTATTTGTGAAATGAAGATGGTTTCACATGTAATCCCCTTGGATTTTTAAATATTCTATCTAGTTTGTAGTACAAGAAAAGCTCAAGTAAGTTCCACAAATAAAGTGAGGCCCAGCATTTGGGTACCGTTGAAACCCACAGGGGTCTCACCTCCCCCAGCTCACACTGTCGTCTGCGAGAAGCCACAGTGAACTCAAAGCTCCTTCTTCTCTGATGGAAGCAGGCACGGCAGGGGCACAGAGGGCTGCATCTGAGAGCAGTCCACGCCCACGCAGTGCTGGCACTGAGACCACAGCTGCCTGGGCCGCAAAGCCTGCACCTTCGGGTTTTATGTCCACATGCAGACAGATCAAGTGCTTTATCACTCAGTAATACTCATTTGGAAGTCAATTTAAAATACCAGCTTATTTCTAGAAAATAGTGATAGTTACACTTCTACAAAAAATGAGTTGCCATCTTATGAATGTCTCTATTGTTAGGAAGGTTTAAGAAGAAAAGTTATACTTAATAAATTGATGTTCGCGTGTCAATATCAACTTCTGTCTCCCATTCAGATAAGGACGACAACTGCCCAAAACTACATCTCAAAGTCATAGTTTGATTACAACTGTTAAGTATGAATAACCAACCTTTATTGGTTTCCTCTTCATAGGGATATTCATTCATCCATTTGTTTCTGGAGTCACATTGATCCTGCAAGAAAAGCATACATAAAAATGTAATAAGCAAATTTAATTTCTTCTAAAAGGGGGGGAGAGACCCACAATTCTCTTAATTCTACAGTTCTTTAAGCTCTTGATCAGTGGAGTATCATAAATAAAAATGACAAGGAGCAATGTTTTTTCTGTGCTTTGTTTTCTTGTTTGTTCTTTAGCAGCCATGTAAATGAACAACTAGAGAACTGACAGAGCGGAGGGAGGAACGGCAACTATGATACTAGGACAAGATTCCGGTACCAAATAAGCAAGACCTAGACAAAGAGAGGGGGGAGGGAAAGGGAGAATAAAATAATGTAAAAGAGGAAAATGGCAAAAACTGGTTTATATGTAGCTTAGTAAATGAAAGAAAAGTCACAAATACCCAAATAGGAGCACTTATTCTTAGCAACCAGATTTTAAAGGAATGCTGTTCTTCTGAAAAAATAATTTTTTGTCTTTACAGTTGAAGCAAATGTGTGGAACAGAAACACAAATAACTTTGACAGCTCCCTGTTGACCAAAACCAAATTAATTTTTAAGTTTTAACTTAATATGCCAGGGCCGGCGCTGTGGCACAGTAGGTTTAATCCTATGCCTGTGGCAACGGCATCCCATATTGGCGCCGGTTCTAGTCCCAGCTGCTCCTCCTCTGATCCAGCTCTCTGCTATGGCCTGGGAAGCACTGGAAGATGGCCCAAGTCCTTGGGCCCCTGCACCCACATGGGAGAACAGGAGGAAGCGCCTGGCTCCTGGTTTTGGATCAGGCCAGCTCCAGGCATTGCAGCCATCAAGGGAGTGAACCACTCGATAGAAGATCTCTCTCTGTCTCTCCCTCTGCCTCTGCCTCTCTGAAACTCTGCCTTTCAAATAAATAAAATCTTTTTAAAAAAATAAGTTAATATGTCAATTCTGAAAAAGTGATATACAATATAAACAAAACTGTAAACAGATTTCAGAAACAAAAACCTGCATCAAAATCAACTTATTTTTTATTCCATTTTTCCACACACTTTTTGAAGTCCATTCGTAAATATAAACTGAATACTTCATGTGGTTTATGTAAGGTCCTAAAGCTCCAGGACCCTGCACATCTTAGCAAGCATAATTGAATATTACTGGATTGGAGAGTTCTTACAATAAACCACTTGCCCCATTTGGAAGTGTTTTGCAAGTCTTCCCACTTACTCTTTCTCAACATTATGTAACCCCTTTCAGAATTTCCATTTCATGAGGCAAATTTTCTTTGGCATTCAGTTGAGCCAGCTTATTAGGCACAGTCGCCTTTATTTTTCACTTGGAACTACACACAAGAGGAGACGCCTTGGAGTTCCTCACAGCTCCCATTCTGTGCCAAAGTCTATATACTGTAGCATTGGGCAGGGCTTCCTGTGTGTGTTTCCATACATTTGAACAGAAAAAGAACTTACTCACTCAAAAAGCCATAAATCGAAATGAAGCTAAGTTCACAAGTTCCCTGAATTTGGCTTATGAAATGAACTAGCCTTTGTTTTTCATAAAGTTTTAAATCAATCTCTCTCCCTGTCTTCTCAAAACCTACCCCATATTATGTACTATACCTTTTTCTACTACTAGAAATGCTACTAAAAGTCAACACAATATTTTAATTATATTGGCAGTGTAGAAATATTCTCTTAAAATTCAGAGTACAATCCTCTTCTACATTATGATACCATAATAGAGCACCCTTTGAAATACTTAAAAAAGTCATCAAAAACACTCTGTTCTCAAACACATTTTGTGCTTTCTAGTCTTTAAAAACATATCTAACCCAATCAGTTCCAACTTCTTAGCAGAATGTACAAGGCACTTCAAAATTGGCTTCAATCTTCTACCGTCATATTTCAAAATGTGGTTACACATTGGTGGACTCTACCATCCTCAGACAGAAAGTATTCAAAGAAAAAAAACTTCATTGTTATGGAATGTGTTCCAGACAATTTTTTTCCTTGTCATTATTCCCTAAACAATGAAACACAGTTTACATGGTATTTACATGTATTAGGTATTACAAGCAATCCGGAGATAATTAAAGTACATGAGAGAACATCAGAGGTCAGATGCAAACACACCGTTTTATATAAGGACCTGAGCATCTATAGACGCTCTGAGGGGAGACCTGGCACCAGTCCCCCAAGGACACCAAGGGACGAGAGGATCATACTTTATTATGATACTAAAATTTGTTAATGTCTAATCTAAATTTCTTAATATTCCACTGCTGCAACACATCATTATTTCCTCCCTAAGTTTTGTATAATAATTTGTGATTTATTACCAATAGCATTTAAACACCTTCCGTATAATTCTTGTATACACCAAGGACCCTGCTAGCCTAGAGGATGCTTTTGTACACCTGGAAAGAAAGCCCTGTCTGGGCAGATGCAGACAGCCTCTCGTCAGCAATGAAGACTGGCAAGGGGAGCCCCACCACTCAGCCCTCAACCAGGCATCTGCATCCTAGACCACTGCACTTAGCCACAGTAATTTATACTCCTGCCTGGAGAAAGAAGGGTTAACATGGTGCCATTCTCATCTTTCTTTCCCAACATACAGCAGAAGGCCTAGCCAATTTTAGGAGACCAATGTTTGCTGAATGAATAAATGAAGCCAATAATGACAAATGGAAGATAATCAACATAACTCCTTTCTACATTAATTATTAATTAGATTTCTCTTACCCAGGTAACTCTGGCATTCATTTTATAATTTATAATGTTAGGTAGCATAAGTCTGCAAACTGAAATGAACTCTAAGTTATGTGAACTATATAGAATACAGTATCACATATTTTTATAGCATTTGGGGATTTATAAAATATCCTAATATTAACGTTTGTTATACAAGCAATTCTGTGAGCATGTGCATTATTTTAAGATGCACCAGACAATAATGAAATTGATCAAAGGTGAATTCTATACCCAAGGTAACAAGTTAGGTCATGTCAGGGTGCTTATGGATTCCGTGTTAGTCCATGGCAATCTGTAGTTTACCAACTATCTGCGCAACCACCTACACTTTAACTGTGTCATTCCTTGATTTATTTATTTTTATTTTCATTTTATTTGAGACACAGAGTTCTCTTATCTACTGATTTACTCCATAAATGCTGACAACAGCTGTGGCCAGGCCAGGCCAAAGTCAGGAACTCAGAACATAATGTGGGTCTCCCATGTGGTGACTGGGAGTCAAATATTCATGCCATCACCTGCAGCCTCTCAGGGTGTGCACGAGCAGGAAGCTAGATCCGAAGTGGGGCTAGGACTTGAAACAGGCACTCCAATGTGAAATGCAGCTGTCCAATCCCTGCAACAAATGTCCACCCTAAATGTACATTTCTGTATGTTTTAAAGCTGAGGAGGGCCTGCTACAATACTAATTGTAGCTTTACATCCAATTCAAACTCTTAAAACAGTGCCCCAGATCCATTCCTTGGGGCCAGTGTTGAGGTGCAGCAGGTTAATCTGCTGCCTGCAAATTCAGCATCCCTCTTGGGCATTGGTTAGAGTCCCAGCTGCTCCACTTCCAATCGAGATCCCTGCTATTGCACCAGGGAAACAGAAGAACATGGCCCAGGTGTTCAGGCTCCTGCATGAACGTGATGAAGCTCCAGGCTCCTGGCTTTCTCCAGGCCCAGTCCCAGCCACTGCAGCCATTTGGGGAGAGAAGCAGCAAATGGAAAATCTTTCTCTCTCCCACCTCCCTCTCCCTCTCCCTCTCTCTTTAAACCATCTCTTTCTGTAACTCCACCTTTCAAATAAATACATAAGTCTTTTCGAAAAACAAAAACAGAAACAAAGATCCAACTCTTGCCCTTTTGCCCCTATCCCATACTTCAAGTGGCACAGATGACGGTAAGCAAGACAATAAACACACAGGGGAAGGGTGGGAAGACCTGTCGTTCATCTCACTCTGTTATCTACCGTCTGTGTGACTTTAAACAACTCACTCAGCCTCATGGAGGCCCAGCTCTCTTCCCCACAGAAACAAGAATAACAAATCCTGTTCTTTCTCTCCTGCCTACCCTAATGGAAGCAGTGTCTACACAGCAATCTACAAAATTTTCAGTGCTGTACACATAACAATCATCGCTTTTGCATCAAAAGCCTAGCTTTTTTTAAGTTGCGTTTATTTTATGCTGAATTGATTCCCAAGTCATACGTATTTGTTTCTTTGGTTTTGTCTGGGATCTCTCTTTTTTCTGTGTCACCTCCTCTTCTGACTTAGGAACGGCCTGTTCCTTTCCAGTGAGGATCATCGTAGTGTGGCACGGGGAGCTCACGGATGGATTAATCCAAGCACGGGCTCTGTAGGGACAGTGGTCCACCCTGTGAGGCTTGTTCACCTGGATATGTTCAATGACCAGAGAATCTATATCCAAACCCTTCATTCAGCATCACCCTCTGCATTTTTTAGCAGGTGCAAACAGAAACTCAGCACTCTTTCCGGGCCACCAACCCGTGAGTCCACCCCACGGCTTGTCCTGGGCACAACTACCAGTTCTACCACTGTAACGACAGAATGGCACACATTGCTTCTTCAAGGTGACATCTTTCAGACACTTGCTGGTTTTTCAGATGTGCCCTGATGGCCTGGGCAGTTTCTCTCTGTGAAAGCGAACATGAAGATTTGAACCTCTTGATTTGCATGATTTTGTGGGGTTTTCTGGGTCAAGTGGATAGTGGACCACTTTCACTGCTCACTTCAAGCCACTTACAGGAAGAAGAAAAGCCTACATTTTTAACAAGAAAAAAAAAAGACTTAAATACACCAGAAACTCTCATTTTATTCATACTAAGGAGGCTTTGAGTCGTCCCCTAAATCCCTATCAAAATGAAGCCATGGTCTAAAATAAGAATATGGCACATTTCCTATCTCAGTTAATTATCACTTCATTTTCCAAATTCAATTTATTTACCTTTGCCAAATAGATTTGAGAAATTATCCACTAAATTTTCTCACGACACAGAAGTCTGAAAGGCCCTGGTTCTCATCTAAAACGTCACCACACACTGTTTTAGCGCTCACTTTTGAGGCTCCAAACATGATTTGCTTCTGTCATTAGAGAAAGAAATGCAAGCACTCGTCGCTTATTTCAACATCAAAAACATGAGAAACAAGAACAGGCGTAATGTTACGTCTTGGAAAGACTCTTAAATTTACTCCAGCACAAAAATCCTTCTGCCTGGAAGACTGAATAAACACTTATGTTTTAGAGGACAGTCTGGAGATATTCCAGTTACACCTGTTCTCCTTTAGTAGCTGCAAGCAAGAGAGAGATTTTCTAAATTCGTCACTTTCTAATCCTTTTTTTCTTAATCTCCACACATAATCACCCAGCTTCCATCAGAATTCAAAGACAATACACCCTGGACAACAGAAGTGACCTTCGCCATAATGAAAGTAGATGCAATCCACTTTAACAAATAAAGAGTTACTCTGAAATAATTACCTCAGAGTACAGGCATTATATTACACCATGGTACCAGTCTGTTCGCCCTTTGTCACATCTTAAATGATCTACTGTGTGCTCAATCTTGAAAGGTTAGTGTTGAACACATTTAAGGACTTCAGGACCTGTAAGTATACTTATTGCTAGTTCCTCTGGAAATCCCTTTATGTGTCTTGAAATAAAAAGAAAAACATTTTCAATGCCTTTACAGCCACTGACTGCACGGGGTGTTCCACTCTCCACCCAAGGAAACTTAGCTGCTCTGTTTCAAGGAAATTGAACTTTGGTGCTGACAGAGCAGTCCCATTTGGAATTCTGTTTTCTAAATTCAGGCTTACAAATCTCTGATTCATTACTTGTGACCTTATATTTGTCAATAAAGATTAAAAAAATCACAAGTAATGTTCATATAGACACTCAATTTAATTAGCATAACTTTTTTTTTTTTTTTTGACAGGCAGAGTGGACAGTGAGAGAGAGAGACAGAGAGAAAGGTCTTCCTTTTTGCCGTTGGTTCACCCTCCAATGGCCGCCACGGCTGGCGCGCTGCGGCCAGCGCATCGCGCTGATCCGAAGGCAGGAGCCAGGTGCTTCTCCTGGTCTCCCATGGGGTGCAGGGCCCAAGGACTTGGGCCATCCTCCACTGCACTCCCTGGCCACAGCAGAGAGCTGGCCTGGAAGAGGGGCAACCGGGACAGAATCCGGCGCCCCAACCGGGACTAGAACCCGGTGTGCCAGCGCCGCTAGGTGGAGGATTAGCCTATTGAGCCGCGGCGCCAGCCAGTTAGCATAACTTTTAATGTCCATTAGGAAACTTAACAAGGAGGCTCTGAGCAGATACATCTGGGATGTTGTATAACAGATTCAAGTTCACCTCGCCCTGTGCACCAAAGCTATGGAAGCTGCATTTCTTTTTACTCCTTCATTTAAACTTATTTCTGTTTTAATATCACGTTGAGTTATCTTGGGAACTCCAAATATTTTAAGGTTAATCTTAATTTTTCTAGAGATAAATACAAGTCTAACTCGGTTTTCATTGCTGTTTTGACTTGAAAAGCTCCAGACAGGAAGCAGAATGCTGGTTGCTAGGTGACAGGGGACACCTACTGTTTCTCTTCTGAACTTGTAGGGCATGACACACAGATTGCCACCACCGGGCACACGTCACTCTCTTCATCGGCGTAAATTGCTGTTTGGATATTTTTAAACACGGACCATAAATAGTCAGAAAATGCTGTTTATATGAAGAGAGACATCTCTCACATCAGAGGATAGCATTTGAGTTTCCATTTGGAATACACATTATTTCTACATTCTAAGGAAAAACTACATATGAAATACATATAACTCATTATTCATAAAAGTGAGAACAGACTTTGTTTCAATTAGGGTAGGAAAAGTTCCCAGATAAATCATTCTCATAAAAGGCATCTGATTTCCATTGAGTAGTATAATCCAATTTCCATGAAAATGAAGCACACAAAGCCATTCTTTAAGATCTGATGGAGCAAAGAAAACCACCAAAAAGTTTCAATGTGGTTAACTTTTTGGACATATTTTATAATTAAAAATCTATCTTTTTTTTTAAGTTTTATTTAATGAATATAAATTTCCAAAGTACGACTTATGGATTACAATGGCTTCCCCCCCATACCGTCCCTCCCACCCACAACCCTCCCCTTTCCAACTCCCTATCCCCTTCCATTCACATCAAGATTCATTTTCGATTATCTTAATATACAGAAGATCAGCTTAGTATACATTAAGTAAGGATTTCAACAGTTTGCTCCCACACAGAAACATAAAGTGAAAAATAATAGATGATTTTTTTTAAATGATGATGAAATCAGAGCAGACCTATTGTCATGTTTAATCCCAGTGAGAGTCAAGTTGGGAATTGATAATTTTTTTTTTTTTTTTACAGAAGATCAGTTTAATATGCATTAAGTAAAGATTTCAACAGTTTGCACCCCCATAGAAACACAAAGTGAAATATATTGTTTGAGTACTCGTTATAGCATTAAATCTCAATGCACAGCACACTAAGGACAGAGATCCCACATGAGGAGTAAGTGCACAGTGACTCCTGTTGTTGACTTTACAAATTGACACTCCTGTCTATGGCATCAGTAATCTCCCTATGCTCCAGTCATGAGTTTCCAAGGCTATGGAAGCCCTCTGAGTTCTCCGACTCTTATCTTGTTTAGACAAGGTCATAGTCAAAGTGGAGGTTCTCTCCTCCCTTCAGAGAAAGGTACCTCCTTCTTTGAAGACCTGTTCTTTCCACTGGGATCTCACTCACAGAGATCTTTTGCCAGAGTGTCTTGGCTTTCCATGCCTGAAATACTCTCATGGGCTTTTCAGCCAGATCCGAATGCCTTTAGGGCTGATTCTGAGGCCAGAGTGCTATTTAGGACATCTGCCATAAAAATCTATTTCTAATATTACAGCCCTTCCTCCAAAAATGAAGGCATAAAATACCACCTTGTTTCCTCTGACTCATCAGGAAATCCAAGGTGACAATGAAAGAACTGCAGGAATGCCATACACCCAGAATTTCAAGATCTTCCATGAACAACTGCCACACTCCACCCTGTGCAAAAAAGGGTCTGTGCCACACAGAAAAAGATCCAGGTACGAAAGCCAGACGGCAAGGACATCAGCTTTAATAACCGGGGGCAGTTGACATGGGCAAGCTGTCAACCTTTCAAATGCCCTGAGCTATGGCCTGTCCCCCTCACATGTGTGTTGACATTTCATCCCCAGCCTAACAGTGTTGAGAAGCACAAGGACATTTTGTTTTGCTAATGCTGCTCTCCCAGGATCAAGTTAATTCTCACAGGGGTGAGTGAGTAGAAGCAGGGCTGTCCCCATGCCTTGTCTCCTCTCCCACCTGCCTGCTTGCTCCCTCTGCTTTCCACCCAGACGCCTTTACTAATGCCATGCTCTCGAACTTCCCAGGCTCCAGGACAGGGAGATCAAATAAATGTCCATCCTTTTTAAGTCACCAGTCTCATGATTCCGTTACAGCAACAGAACACAGACAAAGACTATCCCTTTCCGCATTTGTTATGCCAGTATCATAAAACCTCCCACTTTTCAAGCTAGGGATATTGAAAAAGAAAATGTACACAATGTGTTTACTGGACTGTCTGGTCCATATTAGGTACCCTACACAAATCAGTCCCATCCCTAGCCTCTGAAATTATAACAAAGTGCCAAAACTCCTCTTTCCACATCAAACCTTACTGGAAACTAGCAACAAGCTAGGAGTTACGGCAGGCAAACTTATATGTCTTGCACATCTCCTTCAGCCATGTTCATTAGTTTTCTGTAGGAAGGTCTCTGGGGATACGCAGAAAGCAGGAACTCCCCCTACGATCTCACACAATGGTGTTTATAATTTATGCATTAAGAGAACTCAAAGACACAACAGCTAACGGAGATAGGAGAAAAGGAATTGAAAGGTCATTGGTAACTCATATGAAATAATGGCCTCCTTAGAATTTGGTCAGCTGCATACAAGTCAGTTGAAAATTCTCCAGTTGCAAAATCGCCCTTCCCCATTTCCAGGTTTATGTTTCCCTGAAATTGTGCTTCCAACTCAAGAATTCTGAGAGGTAAAAACAAGGGAGACAGAAACAAAAAAAAAAAAAAAAAGAAAGAAAGAAAGAAAGAATGAAGGTCCCACTTAGAAGCAGGTAAGCTCCAAAGTCCACGCAGCCATTTAAGAATGGCCTTCATGGAATAAACAGCCCATTGCAGAGGGGAGAGGTAAAGCAAACACACACTGACATGGAAATTACTCTTTTGGTCTGTTTTCAGCTTCCAACTCATTACACCCATCCTTCTATGCACCCAGAGAACAAATAAACCTTTAAAGAAAGTAACCATAGCAAATGAATTAAGCATTTCTTTTACATACATTGTGTTCAGTGTAACGATTTGGAAAGTAGTTTATGCTACGCTCATACTCAAGAGTAATTGCTATTTTATCAGGAACACATAGTCAAAAATCTGATTTGTACTGCAAAGGATTGACAAGATGATTAAATTTTGTCTGTGTGTGTCTAATTTAGGTGATTTACATTGTAACAGGATACAAGCATGTGCCATTTGATTTGCACATAAGTACTACCAAATGTATTACTACATTCTGCCAAAAAAAAAAAAAAAAAGTTGGCCACACACAGTTGCTCTTCCAGATGAAGAACACTGACATCCTTCTGTGAATCCTGTCTATCAGGAAGCATTTGTAACCCCCATGCTCAAGATGTGGAAGGTTTTTAAGAAGTGGGAGGGAAGGAAGAAAGCCGTATGCTAAGGTATAAATTCATTTCTACTTCACTTCCCAGTTCTGTAGGTACCCAGAAAAGCAAACTAAAAATCTTGAAAGCAACTGAAAATAAAAGAATTGTAAACACATATTTGATACCATTTAACCGTGCATTTCACCCAGCCTAAGAATTTCACTCCTGCTTCACTGAATAGGAGTATGAACGTAGAGAAGTACACTACGGGGCGAACAGTTAAAAGATTTTATCCACTAAAGATCCATGGCACGCTGAAGAAAAAGGTGGTGCCTTACACAGTGTGCTAGATATATACTTGGCTTTCCTATGAATTGTTGCCTTGTATGCTTATCCTGCCAACACTAAACAAGAGGAATCCTATTCCTTTGCACAGTGAACAGTTTGCTTAGGGAATAAATTTATTTTCTAGTCCATCATAACAATAGCTGATTAAAGTATGTTGTTTTGATCCAGTTTTAAATGAATTCATATGAAATCAAACAAATAGTTATTAAATTGTGGGAGAAACATTCCATCAAACTATAAAACCCAAGCAGAAAAACAAATGACATATGCTTAATTGTGTTTGACATTTAAGTGAAATTTGCATTCCCAAAATATTTTACAGTAATTAGAAAATATCAGCTGAAGTATTTAAGGTACTTTTGTGTACAGTCTCTTTACAAATTTGAACACAGGGAAGTCTTAACAAAAGTAAAATTTACAATAAAATTTAAAAGTGGATCAAAGAATTTAACAGATTTGTTTCACTGACATTTTGACATAGTGATATAGAAACAAGAGGATTTATTTGACGTTTTCAATGAATATCTTCTGCACTGCCGAGTTCCTTCCTGGAGAATAGTTTTGACTGGCTGAACGTACCAATCCAGTTGCTACCTTGTCTAACTAAGCATCATCTCTGCTCTATGTGGCTCAAAATCCAGTCCACAGCACATAGCTGGCTGTCATAATACAGACCTAATCAACTAGGATTTCTCAACAAGGAGCAAATTAGTAGACTATCAAATGGACTGCTTATCATATGCTTTTCTCATAACTAAATAATACTAGAAAAATCAAAATAACATTTGTCGAGACTCCAAGCAATTGTGAGAGTCACTGACTTGTAATAATGGTGTAACTGACTTGTGACAGTGGTGTATGCCACATGTAAACACCTTCTATTATTAATTCATCCATGAAGTGCCTATGTGCCAGGAACCAAGGACCACAAGAAAAATTTCCTATGGTACCTAATGTAAAGTAGCTCACAGTCACTAAAACTGAGCCAAATATGAGTAAGTATAGTAATTCTGATAGCAATATCAACCATCTTTTGAATGAATACCACAAACTTCATACTGAGTAGGTGCTTTTACATGTTATCTAATTAAATTAATATAAAATGGATAGCTACTTCAGAAAACTAGGAATCACAGCCACATTGCATAGCGAAAATAACTATACTTAAAGTATACTTTCTTTAATATATATGAAAATGCCTAGATGTCATCTTTATTATCATAGATGCTCTAGAGAAAGAAAAAACTATGGTGGGAAGTTGAAGAAAACCAGAGGGCCTTCATGGAAACAGTAACACAAAGCTGAATCTTGAAAAGTAGACAAGAAAAGGCAACTTAGGGAAAGAGAATGTATTGGAGATCAGCAGATACAAGTTTGAGTTAAGAATCACACACATATGAGAACACTAAAAAGAGAGACAGAGACAGAGAAAAATCTTCCATCCATCTGCTAATTCAGGCCCCAAATGGCCACAACCTCTAGGAGTGGGCCCTGCCAAAGTCAGGAGCCAGAAACTCCATCCTGGCCTCCTCCATGGGTAGCAAGGGCCCAAGTAGTTCAACGGTCACCCACTACTTTCCCAGGTAATGTTAGCCAGGAGCTGGCTAACAGGAGCAGTTGGGAAACAAACGAGAACCCCTACATGAGATGCCAGCTCAGAAGCAGCAGCTTAACCTGCTGTACCAAAATGCTAGCCCCAAGGTTAAATGGTTTTGGCACAAAAAATTTTGAAACTCCATGTACAGTTCTTTGTGTAACATGCATTTTCCATGAACTTACTGAATATATTCTGTAAGGGTGGATTTCCAAATGTTTTGCACCAAACGAAATGTATCTTTTATATGTGTATGTGTACATGCATGTAATACAATTCTATGAATGAATTAATGTATTACATTAGCCCATCCTACCAAAAGAGAGATAACAATACAGAAATTAATCTTGAGGTATGGAGAAAAGACCCATCAATTTCAAGTAAACAATAAAATTAATTCTGAAAGTCTAAATTCTTGAATGCATATCTATAAGAAAAAGTATTTATATTCTGTATAAAGGGATTTATGTTATGTATGCTAAATCCAAAATACAACTATGATGTGGGAAAGATAGTTCTGAAAATGATCTAAAATTGTCTTCTTGAATTATTTTAAGTCCTATAAGATTCTTGATATTTTTGACCATCATAGATCAAACTTTTCAAAATATTATACAATATGAATCTATGAAAACATTGATTTAGACAGGGTGTGCATACACACACATACACAGCCTGACACTGGAAAACTCAAACTAGAGATAAAACTATAATGGCCATGTAAGTTACATAAATAAAAATAAAAGAACTCTAAAAAATTAAAATGATTTTGAAAACTAGCATAAAAATAGTGCACTACCCAAGCAATGTCAGAAGTGTTTTTTAAAAGATTTATTTATTTATTTATTTGAAAGGCAGAATTAGAGATGCAGAGGGAGGGAGGGTGGGAGGGAGAGAGAGAGAAAAAGAGAGAGAGAGAGAGAGAGGGAGGGAGGGAGGGAGAAAGGGAGGGAGGGAGAGAGAAAGAGGTCTTCTATTCGCTGGTTCACTCCCCAAATGGCCGCAACGGCCAGAGCTCCCTGATCGGAAGCCAGGAGCCAGGAGCTTCTTCCAGGTCTCCCGTGAGGGTGCAGGGGCCCAAGGACTTGGGCCATCTTCTACTGCTTCTACATAGCAGAGAGCTGGATCAGAAGTGGAACAGCTGGAACTTGAACTGGCACCCATATGGGATGCCGGCACTGCAGGCGGTGGCTATATTTGCTACACCACAGCACCGGCCCCAAAAGCATTTTTTAAACAATGATTACAGAACTAAAGTGTCCCAACTGCAAGTGTCAGTATCTAAATTTGTAGCCATACATAAAATACCAAAGTCAGTGCTAGATTTATAAATATATAATATGGTTTAATTTCAACTCTTAATTTTAAGAAATGCTTCCAAGCAAAATAATGCAATTCACTAATCATTATTTCTCCAGTGAGCATGGAGAATCCATTGCTTTATTTTAAGTAAAGTATCACTGAGGAGCAAGTACTGCAGCATAGCAGTTTAAGCTGCCACTTGCAACACCTGCATCCTGTATACCCTAGTGCCAGTTCCAGTCCTGCTACTCATTCTGGATCCAGTTTCCTGTTAATGCACCTGGGAGGCAGCAGATCGTGGCCTAAGGACTTGAGACCCTGCCACCCATATGAGAGACCCAGATGGAGTTCCTAGCTATTGGTTTTGTCTGGGCCAGTGCTGTCTGTTGCAGGCATTTTGCTAGTGAACCAGTGTATGGAAAGTTTCTCTTTCTCTGTCACTTTCAAATAAAAACAAGCATTTTTTAAAAGGGGGATGAGGGAATAAGTATTATAGCATTTTTAAAAATACCTGACTTTAAAAGAATCCTTCAAATTCTCTAACTTGATTCCAAAGGTGGTTAAATTCATCTTGACAGATACAGGGAAGGAAAGCTGCAGACCAAACACCTAAATTCAAACTGTCAGTGAGAGGAGTGGTGTCAGTTCCCAGTAGTAAAAGTTATGGTGGGGTAAGGGGTCCTAGCATCAGCATAGAGATCGGGTCTTCAAAAAATTCATGCAGATGAGTATTATGAAAACACTATGTAAGGATTTCAAAATTTTTTGCAGTAAACTTGGCTCTAATTTCCATGAACTTTTTTGAAGTCCTTTTTTTTTTTTTTTTTTGGACAGGCAGAGTTAGGCAGTGTGAGAGAGAGAGAGAGAGAGAGAGAGAAAGGTCTTCTTTCTGTTGTTCAGCCCCCAAATGACCGCTATGGCCGGCGTACCACGCTGATCCAAAGCCAGGAGCCAGGTGCTTCTCCTGGTCTCCCATATGGGTGCAGGGACCCAAGCACTTGGGCCATCCTCCACTGCACTCCCGGGCCACAGCAGAGAGTTGGACTGGAAGAGGAGCAATCTGGCACGCTAACTGGGCCTAGAACCCGGGATGCCGGCGCCGCAGGCAGAGGATTAGCCTAGTGAGCTGCGGCGCCAGCCAGTCCTCTCATTCTTAATATGAATTTCCTCCACGCTAGAACTATTACATGAACTACTCTACTGCATGTTAACCTGCATTATTCCTCACATTTTCTGTAATTATTGTTCTTGTTTTACAAATGTGGAAACACAGAGAAGTTAAGTAATCAGCTTAGTCAGCAGGAAAATCAAGATTTTAAAATCATGACTTTAAGTACAATTACTAAGATGATGATTCCTGCCGATAAGCTTGATATAACCTCCTCATACCATGCAAAACAGTGCGCTCTCTGTGGAAAATGGATAAGCAAGCCAACTGAAGCAATGCAGTCTTCCTGATTTTTTTCTGTTTTTTAAGAAGAAAATATGATTTCTGAACTAAAGGCGTAATTCCAGAAAAATTTTCCAATTATGGAAAAGAAAATAAATTCCAAATCTGAGATCATTTGAAAACTTGGCCAATTTTACAATCAAATCCCTTCAAATTTTTAAACATTTGCTAAGAAGATAGAAACTTTGTGTAACTCCTTCATGAAACCCAGGGTTAGTGAATTAATGAACATGCTTCTTTCCCTTTCCTGGCCAATGATATCCCTTCTCCTCAGGAGCAAACACCGGCAGAGACACAAATGGAATTTAACTTATCATACGTGAACCGCATTCTTTGATAACGTCTTCAGTATAAAATGCTCAATCCTGAAAATACTTTCCAAGTAGTATTTCTGACCTGTGCTTGAATCTGTTGCCCTGAACAGCTGTGAGATGATACACTTTCAAAAGTTAATTAACCATAATTTCTGCAAAATGTATTTCCCTCAGCCAGCTTACTTCATATTATATTCTGATTCTGAAGGCACTTACACGAACACAATATTAAACAATCTAGAGAAAGTCACCAAAGAGCTTTCATCTCACTAAAAAAGCTAGACAGAAAGAACTCGTATTTTATATAATTAACTTCTAAAATCCATCAAAATAGAAAGTTAATGAAGAAATAAAAGAGAACTCCACACTTGCTCTTAGCCAAAAGGCTGAGAAGCAATAATATAAAGGAGTGCTACAATCCCTGGTCATATGTACTCATTAATTCTCTTATTTATATAATAGACACCCCTTTCAAATTCAAAGATGGAAATGGTCTCATGTAGCATGTATATATATATTTTTTTTTGACAGGCAGAGTTAGACAGTGAGAGAGAGACAGAGAGTTAAGACAGTGAGAGAGAGAGAGAGAGAGAGAGAGAGAGACAGAAAGGTCTTCCTTCCGATGGTTCACTCCCCTAATGGCCGCCACGGCCGGCGCTGTGCTAATCCGAAGCCGGGAGCCAGGTGCTTCTCCTGGTCTCCCATGGGGTGCAGGGCCCAAGCACTTGGGCCATCCTCCACTGCCTTCCCGGGCCACAGCAGAGAGCTGGACTGGAAGAGGAGCAACCGGGACAGAACCAGCGCCCCAACTGGGACTAGAACCAGGGGTGCTGGCTCTGCAGGCGGAGGATTAGCCTAGTGAGCCATGGCGCTGGCCACATAGCAAGTATTTTAAGACTGAAAAGGGCTGGCAGTGACTTTCTAAACCTTGAGAAGGTACCAGGTGTGTGGTTTCACATACTTCATTTCTTCAAAGACCTAGGCTATGGAGGAAGAAAATGACAACATTTTAGTTCAGGAGAACCAAGTAAATGGCAACTTGCTAGCAGGCAGTAAACCAGAACAGGGCTATGAAGCATGCCAGTGAATTTATGCCCGTGAAGTTACTATCCAATACAATTTGAAAAGTGCATCCAATCAGCATTTACTTGAACACAGGCGCAAGACATATCTATTCGGAGTTCATTGTAGATGGCAATCTTTGTCTGAAACATTGTCATTTCCTTCATCATGGAAGGCTGCTGGCTGCTAACTGTCATAATGGCACCTCGTTTATTTAACCTCCAATGTGCTTCAACCTGCAGGTTCATATAAAGCTTGAGACATCCAGGCCTACCCCAGCTATTCATTTCAAAGGCTTCTATTTGGCTTGGGGCCTTTACCTCCCCTCAATGCACTTGGGGTTTTCATTCTGTCCTCTTGACTTGAAAAGCTCAGATAACAACTGTATCAATATTAACTTGACTGGTTCTACCACTACACATGTCACAGCCCGAGATCTGTCCTTCCTAAGACATGCGATCACAACTCATTAACTAGTTTCAGCCCACAGCCCTCCATGGTCTCTTTGATCACCAGTGTGCATTTGGCAGTACAGACAACCTGCACCTGCAAACGCACCCTGTTTCCATGACTTCTCTGATTCTTATCTTCATTCCTTCAAACCTGTAGCATTAGATGTCTTCTGAAGATTTTACTTCCCCACAAAGAACTTTAAGACACACTTCCCCCTGTATTTGATCTCCTAGAAAGTGCAACCGTCACAGCCTCGATGATGACAGCCACAGAGACTTCCGAAATGACCATCCTCAGGCAGACTTTCCCACCTAAATCTTACTCTACTTTCCTTTCACACAAATATCCTTGAATCATGGAACACACCCTTGTCATTGTACTGCACATCTGGAATTGTGACAGCGGTAGAGATGGAGACTTACAGCCAAGATTGCTTCCCTACGCACAAACTGATGACCATGTAGCTGGGCCAACAGTCCTACTTCCAGCAGCCCAAAATTGAAGTCATTTTTTTTTCCTCAAAGAAAATCCTTTGCCCAGTTTCCTATTTCAGTCTGAAAACCCACCAACAACCCTTCACTGGAATCTTACCTTTGAATCAACTGTAACATCATTTGCTACAAGCATGCACAAAACCCCTGTTGTTTATTCTTTCTCCAAACCCCCTACTTGGCTACTTCAGTTTTCTGCCACGATTTCATCTCTGTTGGGCCCTTACCTGGGAAACCTGAATTGCTGCTAACTCACCTGTCCCGAGCCTCTGCTCCTTCCAGGGCACATAACAAACATGAACCTAGCTAACAGGTGAAATATTTCATCCCATTACTTCAGTCTCAGGAACTTATCATTTTGCTTCCAATTTGTCACAATTTCTGTTGATTTCCCAGTTCTTCTGGAAAGGCAAATGTTTCCCACTCTTTCCTTCCTTCCCAAATCCCTCCTGAACTATTAGCTCTTCACACAGTAACAAAAAAAGCACTGGACACAATCAACACAGTCATTATTTTAAAAAATGAACACTGTGAGAAACAGTGACTTGATCAGCTCTTGTCCTGACGGTTGATGTACAATGTAATACTTTATCCATTTTAGTATTTTTTTTTGTTCTAGTACCATTGGTTGAACTCTGTAATTAACACACAATTATTCTTATGTGTTTAAATTTTAACTGAAAAGTGATCCCTGTTAGGAATTTTGAAAACATTATGCTGAGTGAAATAAGTCAATCCCAAAGGGACAAATACCACTTGTTCTCCTTGATAGGTGACAACTAACTGAGCACCAAAAAGGAAACCTGTTAAAGGGAAATGAACACTATGAGAAACGGTGACTTGATCAGCCCTCACCCTGACTGTTGATGAGCAGCTTAATATGTTATCCCTCTTAGTATTTTTTTTTGTTTGTTCTACTTAATACTTTTGGTTGAATACTGTAATCAATACACAATTCTTCTTAAGTGCTGAAACTTAACTGAAAAGTCATCGCTGTTAAATATAAGAGTGGGAATAAGAGAGGGAAGAGATGTGCAATTCGGGACATGCTCAAGCTGACTTACCTCAAACAGTAGAGTTAGAAACATACCAGGGGATTCGAATTCAATCCCATCAAAGTGGCATGTACCAATGCCATCTCACTAGTCCCAGTGATCAATTTCTGTTCACAATTGATCGTAATGATAGGACTAAGAACCAAAGGGATCACATAAACAAGACTAGTGTCTTCAAATACTAGCTGATAGAATCAAAAAGGGAGAGAACGATCCAACATGGGAAGTGAGATACACAGCAGACCCATAGAATGGCAAATGTCCTAAACAGCACTCTGGCCTCAGAATCAGCCCTTAAGGCATGCGGATCCGGCTGAAATGCCCATGAGAGTATTTCAGGCATGGAAAGCCAAGACACTCTGTGGGAAAAAAAAAAAAAAAAAAAAAAAAAAAAAAAAAAAAAACCTAAATGAAAGATCTCCACGAGTGAGATCCCAGTGGAAAGAATGGGTCATCAAAGAAGGAGGTACCTTTCTCTGAAGGGAGGAGAGAACTTCCACTTTGACCATGGCCTTGTCTAAAAATGATCAGAGTCAGTGAACTCAGGGGGCTTCCATAGCCTTGGCAGCTCATGACAAGAGCCTAGGGTGATTACTGATGCCATAAACAAGAGTGTCAATTTGTTAACTCAACAACAGGAGTCACTGTGCACTTACTCCTCATGTAGGATCTTTGTCCTTACTGTGCTGTACATTGAGATTTAATGCTATAACTAGCACTCAAACAGTATTTTTCACTTTATGTTTCTGTGTGGGAGCAAACTGTTGAAATCTTTACTTAATGTATGCTAAACTGATCTTCTGTATATAAAGAGAATCGAAAATGAATCTTGACATGAATGGAAGGGGAGAGGGAGTGGATAAGGGGAGGGTTGCGGGTGGGAGGGACGTTATGGGGGGGAAGTCATTGTAATCAATATTCTGTACTTTGGAAATTTATATGCATTAAATAAAAGTTAAAAAAAATTAAAAACAATTCACAAAACAAAAAAATCAATCTTAATTTAAAAATAGATCTGCTGTTAAAAAGTACCATTAGTGTTATATTTGATGGTGAAATACTGAAAGTTCCCCCACCGAAATCAGAAAACGGGCTATTTATTAATATTACACAATTTAGTTTACACTAGAGGTCCTAGCCTGTGTTATAACGCATTAAATAATTACAGATTAGAAAATAAAATTATCATTTTTCATGGATAACATTATATAGTAGAAAATCTGAACAATCAATAGTCACAATACTAGAATTCACACATGAACTTAGCAGCATAACTGAATACAAGGTAAATGTGAATAAGTCAATATGCCAGAAAATAAAACAATTGTAACAAGAAATGTAAAAGCCAAAAAATGTACAGCATGGAATCCCTAAAAATAAATTTAGTAAAAGATTTAAAAAACATCTGCATTGGGGGGCAATCAATCAATCAATCAAAGAAACACTGTTGAGAAAAACTTTGCCATAACAGAGACTTTGGGTCAGTGTGTGACTTTTCCGAGTACCAAAGTGAGAGGGTAATGTACAGAATAGATCTGAGTCACTCTACAGTAGCATCTGCTCTCTATTATCACAGGAGGGCAGGCAACTTGAAACACCACTATTCTTCCAGCTGTGTCAAAAAAAATAATACCAGCTTTACATGCGAACAAGTTAAACGATACGTTTTGTGGGGAGCAACTGGGAGCGACTCGGACTAGACTAAGTTACTGGAATTAAGACTTATTTTGTGCATCTGCTCTCCCACAATATGGCGCTGGGAGAGAAGAAAACAGCTTCTACACAGCTGCCTCCAGTTCAGCCAATAAACTGTAGGACTTGCTCCTGATTGGAGGAGAGCGGTGTGCTCGGCGTGTGGGCAGCCGAGTTGGGATTGGCGGAGGAGGACTATAAAGGAGGAGAGAGACGGCATGCACCAGGAACATCTAAGGGGAACATCTATCTGAAGGAACACCTGTGCAGCCCCCGAGAGAGCCGGCCGGCGGTGTGCCGCTCCCCCGCGGAAGTGGGGAATGTGGCAGGGGGAACCGCCCTTCCACGGAGGTGGAAGGGACAGTAGCCAACCCGGGAAGAACCAGCAGCAAACCCGGGGAGGGCCGAGCAGACAAAAGAACAGCGCAGGGTCCTGTGTCGTTCCTCCACGAAGAGGGGGAGCGACATAATGGTGCCGTGACTCGGATAGGAAACCTAGGACAGATAGGAAACCTAGGACGGATATGAAACTTAGGAGGGAAGAAACGGGAAGAAGTGGAAAATATCGGAGAGAGAGACTAGCAAACAGCCTAGGGAAAAGCCGGACGAAAAAGGTGCCGGAAGGAGCTATTGAAAGCCTAGGCATAGACTCAGATACGGACTACGGGGGGAAGCTGGGAGAAATCTCTAAGGTCGAAAGCGAAAGTGAAAGCTAGAACAAACAGACTCGGATGCGGACTGTGGGGAGAGGCCAGGAGAAATGAGGGAGGAGTATTGTTGGAGGAACGCTTGGGGAAACATACCGGGTAGAGAAAAATGTTAGGGAAATTGAAGCCGCGGGGGGCAGGCTGAGGCGGAAACGAAAGCCACTTTGGGATTCTCAAGTTAGCCCGGGAATAGGGGGCGAAAAGTTAAAACCAGAAGCGGAAACGTAAGCCCGGTTGGGATCCGTCTGATTAGCCCGGGGAGCAAAGGACGGGAAGCCAAATCGTGGGGCGGAGACGTGAGCTGGGTTGAATTCGCCAGGTTAGCCCAGGGAACTTGGATTGAATGCTAGTGGCGGAGACGTAAGCTACGCTGTGTGACTCGCGGAAGCCGCCGCGTGCAGAGAGAGCACAGGGTGTGAACAGATAGGGAACGCGGGGCTGGCGCGAGGCCGTGGTTCAGACGCGAAAGGGTTAGTGCGAGACCGTGGAGTGTGCGCGCGAAGCCGAGCCGCGCAGAGCCGCGAAGCCGCGCAGATGAGAGAAGTGGGCTGAAGCGGCTCAGCCGGGAAGCCGCCGAGAAGCAGCCTCGGGGCGGGTGCCGGGAAGCCGCAGGGATAAGAGAAACAGAAGTTTAGAAGTAAAACGAGAGCGGGAAGCCGCAGGGATAAGAGAAACAGAAGTTTAGAAGTAAAATGAGAGAAATAGGAATGCTGGAAGATAGAAGTAAAATGGGAGAAATAGGAATGCCCGGAGATAGAGAAATAGAAAGGCCTCCCCACAACACAGCAATGTGAGAGCTTGGATTCGGTCTGCCTGATTAGTGAGGCGATGAGCACCTGCGGGCGGCTAGCAGCTTATGCACCGCAGGTCACCGAAGACGGGCACGTTATTAACATCAATAGTCTCCCCACAACATGGCAATGAGAGAGCTTGGATTCGGTCTGCCTGATTAGTAAGGCGATAAGCACCAGCAGGCAGCTCGACCAGAGTATGAGCTGCAGGTCACCGAAGATAGGCACGAATCAACACCAATAGGCCTCCCCACAATATGGCAATGAGAAGGCTTAGATTCGGTCTGCCTGATTAGTAAGGCGGTAAGCACCAGCAGGCGGCTCGACCAGAGTATGAGCCGCAGGTCACCGAAGACAGGCACGCATCAGCGCCTAAAAACCTCCTCACAACATGGCGAAGAGAGGACCCGGATTCGGTTTGCCTGATAGGACTTGTAAGAACCTGTGGCAACTCTAGCAAGTAGAGCAGAGTGTGTGCCGCGGGACACTGAAGACAGGCACGTATCAACGCCAAAAAATAAAAAGAAAGGGGGATCTGTGGGGAGCAACTGGGAGCGACTCGGACTAGACTAAGTTACTGGAATTAAGACTTATTTTGTGCATCTGCTCTCCCACAATATGGCGCTGGGAGAGAAGAAAACAGCTTCTACACAGCTGCCTCCAGTTCAGCCAATAAACTGTAGGACTTGCTCCTGATTGGAGGAGAGCGGTGTGCTCGGCGTGTGGGCAGCCGAGTTGGGATTGGCGGAGGAGGACTATAAAGGAGGAGAGAGACGGCATGCACCAGGAACATCTAAGGGGAACATCTATCTGAAGGAACACCTGTGCAGCCCCCAAGAGAGCCGGCCGGCGGTGTGCCGCTCCCCTGCGGAAGTGGGGAATGTGGCAGGGGGAACCGCCCTTCCACAGAGGTGGAAGGGACAGTAGCCAACCCGGGAAGAACCAGCAGCAAACCCGGGGAGGGCCGAGCAGACAAAAGAACAGCGCAGGGTCCTGTGTCGTTCCTCCACGAAGAGGGGGAGCGACACGTTTTACTTGGGCTGTCTCTTGCTTTTAGCAATGCATGGAGCTGTTGTGGCTTGACTCACTGGTCTGATGTACGTCAAATAAGATGGAGAAAACAAGGGGCTCTCTTCCTTGGCGACACTGCAACACCACCACTCACTATTACTACTATGCGGCCATCACCACAGGAGCTCTAATTTTCTCAGCCTCACCTCCTCATCTATAAAATTAATGGGCTGAAGATCTTCAAGTCTCCTTTCATTTACAGAGTTGCGGATCCTATGCATGTCCATCTTCAAAGGCATATATAATGGTCTTGAATAAATTAATACTGGTCATGAGAGTCTAATTCTGCACTGACAAAGTCATGGAACTTAACCAATCTTCTCATCCCCTGGAGATTACAACCTGCTTTGGGCAGGAATAAAATGCTAACTATTCCATCGACTGTTACCTAGCACCCCTCTTTACAAGATGCTACTCTAAACGGAAACTTTTGGAAGATAAAAATGCAGACACTAGAATGAAATATTTCGCCTATTTCCTACAGACACAGCCAGAGCTGAATGGTCCTCTGGAGAGAGGAAAAGATGTAGTCCTGGCCTTGGAGAATTCTGAAGGTGAGAAGAGAGGATTTCTCTTCAAAGCACAGTTCAATAAAGCACTGCATTATAACAGAGTTTATCTGTGACTGTAAATAATTTCTTTCCTACCAGTTTTACCACAGCCCCTTGAAAAGCTCAGAAATGTATCTGTCACTGCGTCTTGTATAATTTAAAGGAGTCTGTTATTTACAATAGTATCTCAGCACTAAAAATATAATCCATAAATCTGGCATGTGCCAGGCAGTGTGGGAAGTACTCTACACACATTATCTTAAGGAATTCTCATGGTAACCTTGGGAAGGAAGGATACCAACCTCCAACTGACAAGTAGGAAAAGAGAAGGCTTGACAGCATATTTGAACTCACTTAGTCTCATCACGAAGACCACTCGGCCCTCATGCCAGAAGGCTCCCCCCTAGAAGCTGTTGAGCTGTGAGCCACATGGAGCGGTATGCCGGACTGTTCTGCAGGAAGCAGCCAGCACAGATTAGAGAGGCTAACGGGAGGTAAAGAGATTCATGAAGCGGGCACTGTTGACAAGTCCTAGAAGCAGCCCATGGGTAAGTTCCTGAATTCTGCGGATTCCCATGATACCGTAAGAATGGATGCAAAGTTACAGGTACAGGTTGACCAACAACATGTGCACACCCAGAAGACCCAGGGGCCTCACAAGGTATTGGAAAGCAACCTGGTCACATCTGTAAGACCATGAACCATAACTGCAAAATCTATCAGAGGCCATTATATTTCCTAAAATCGCCTTCTTCGTCTGATGCTTGATGCGAACTGGCATCAACCCTGAATGCACACCCAGCTTTTCTACGTCCCAGTTGCACAACCGTAGCCTCGTCATTCTCTCTCTAAAGCTGTTGTTCCTCATCATCACAATGGCTAACATAACACATACTTTGCAGCAGTTTGTCACGTTTGGGAAAATCTAAGAAAAGCAATTTGTAGGAAGCATTCTATAAAAATAATGGTGATTAAATTATTATTTTTTCTTATTGATAATGACTGGTTTGTCAGACACTGAACGAAGCAGAACTATTGGGCCATAGAAGTGGCTCATGCCTGCCAAATTCAGGAAGAAAGCCAAAGGGATCTCTCAGCTGGCTATCCTGTCATCCAAAACTAGACTAATTGAAGAAAGGAAAGATATAGTCATTAAAGACAACCTAGCCAGACTTTAAGAAAACACAGACTAATATGCTACACTCTCCATTCCCAGGGAAAGAGAAGCGCAAGAAGACTAGCTTACAACTTTTAACAGTAACATACTTCAAGTAAACTACAACATACAATATTTTTAAAGATTTATTTATTTATTTGAGAGGTAGAGTTAGAGACAGAGGAAGAGACAGAAAGGGAGGTCCTGCATGTGCTGGTTCACTCCCCAGATGGCCACAACAGCCAGAGCTGGGCCACTCTAAAGCCAGGAGCTTCTTCTCAGACACACATGAGTACAGGGGCCCAAGCACTTGGGCCATCTTATACTGCTTCCCCAGGCCACAGCAGAGAGCTGGTTCAGAAGTGGAGCAGCAGGGACTTGAACTGGTGCCCATATGGGATGCCGGCAGGTGGAGACTTAACCTGCTACACCACAGGACAGGCCCCCAAACATACAATTTTGTAAAGATCATTCTGAAAGCCTATCCTTCAGAATTCCTGCCCATGGAGATTTTTAGCTCTATTTTTAAAATTTAATCTCTTTCAGAATTATACAATGATTTTCAATAACTTCTACTCTTTCCTCTTTATTGCCTCTCTAATATCATGGGTCTTATTCCCTAAATTATTAGGAAATGCATGCCTTAATTCACCTCATCATGAACTTTAATCATTCATTCACTGAATCAACAACACTAAACTCCTTCCTCCCCTTTCCAAACCAGATCCCTAATCTAGTTAAAAATAAAAGAGGACGCTTCATCTCAAAAAGAACATATAAAAGCACTTCATGGAAATTACAATTTTTTTAAGGTTTATTTGAGAGACAGAGTTACAGACAAAAAGAGGGAGAGACAGAGAGAGAGGTCTTCCATCTGCTGGTCCACTCTCCAAATGGCGGCAACAGTGGGAGCTACGCCGATCTGAAGCCAGGAGCCAGGAGCTTCTTTGGGTTTCCCATGTACGTGTAGCAGCCCAAGCACTTGGGCCACCTTCCACCACTTTTCCAGGCCATAGCAAAGAGCTGGATCACAAGAGGAGAAGCTGGGACTAGAACAAGCACACATAGAGGATGCTGGCACCGCAGGCAGAGGTTTAGCCTACTACGTCACAGCTCCCACCTGGGAAAATACATATTATTTAAAAAAAAAATATGGGAGCCAGTGTTATGGCATAGCAGGTCAAGCCTCCACCTACAAGGCCAACATCCCATATGGGCACCAATTCAAGTCACAGCTGCTCCACTTCCAATCTAGTTCCCTGAAAATGAGCCTGGGAAAGCTGCGGAGGATGGCCCAAATCGTTGGGCCCCTGCACTCACATGGGAGACCCAGAGGTCGGGCCCAGACCTGGCCATTTGCAGCCATTTGGGAAGTGAGTGAACCAACAGATGGAAGACCACTCTCTCTATATCTCCCTCTCTAATTGTGCCTTTTGAATAAATAAAATAAATCCTAAAAAAACTATGTATGCATTTCAACATTTTTTTTGCATCTAAATAAACTTTAATTCCATTTTCCATTAGCTTTTGGTAGTACCTTAATATGTCAGAATAAAAAAAGAAAAAAAAAGAAAGAAAGAAGAAGAAAATTGCCAGGAAAGTATGAACTGGAACAGTAAAAATCTCTGTTCACACTCTAAAGAGGCAAAGGGCCAAGAACTACAGTGACCACAGATTATTAATCTTCGCTTTTTGAAACTCTGCAAAGCGCTCGCTGAAGTGTCGCTGTGCGACTTCCAAAGCACAGCCACTTGTGCACAGCCATGCCTGAACGGCCATGTCAAGGGCTCTCCATGATCCTTGTAGCCCATTACAACGAGAAGGGTCCCAGAGGGCAGGAACCATCACCCAGCCTGCACTCCTGAGTCCACTGTTACATCCTGAAGCGTAACTCTATGTACACTGAGAAAATCCACCTCTTTAGCACCACATGCCCACTGCACTGTGGATGGGAAATGCACGCGGCCATACACATCATTAAACTGAACACAGACAAGTGAGTTACACTACAGGGCCATCTGGAAACTCCGGCCTAACAATCCTCCTAAACTCCTAAATGCCAAACCTACCGACAGTAACATTTCCCTCCGTTCTCTGTCTTCCGGCTGCTCCTGTGTGCCAGCCCTCAGGCACTCTTCTGAGTAAACAAATTTGATTAACAGAGTTTATAATTTTCATAATGTGTACAATGGTGAAAGAACTCAGGGCACATTTAAGGAATGCCCCAGCTGTTCAGGTCTTTAGAGACCTAGCAGTAGCGAAAAAAACAGCATTTATTAATGCCTCCAAGCACTTTCCATTTTTTTCATGAAGCGATATAAAGTTTTTGTTTTTTTAATTTTATTTATTTGAGAGGTAGAATTACAGGCAGTGAGAGGGAGAGACAGAGAGAAAGGTCTTCTTTCAATTGATTCACTCCCCCAAAATGGCCACAACGGCCGGAGCAGTGCCAATCCCAAGCCAGGAGCTTCTTCCTGGTCTCCCACGTGGGTACAGGGGCCCAAAGACTTGGGCCATCATCCACTGCTTTGCCAGGCCACAGCAGAGAGCTGGATTGGAAGAGGAGCAGCTGGGACTAGAACGGGTGCCATATGGGATGCCGGCACCGCAGGTGGACGATTAACCTACTGCGCCATGGTGCCGGCCCTCTATAAAGTTTTCAAATGTGATTGTCACCCAATATCTCTGGCCTACATGGCCAGGGCACATTCAAGAGCGAGCATGATGCCAGCCTGGATCATCACTAGTGGGCAGAATAAGCAGGGTGATGCTTCAAGGACCCTGATTCAGAGATGAATTCAAATACTGCTCTCAGAAAGAGCTCCTTGTTGGTAAAGAGCAGCCACACGGTTAAGGAGAACACGCATGGACTTCTCCTGAGCCTGCAGAAGGCCAATGAGAATGCCCCACAGGGGCCGGCGCTGTGGCATTGCCACTGCCTGCAGTGCCAGCATCCCATACGGGCTGCTCCACTTCCAATCCAGCTCTCTGCTATGGCCTGGGAAAGCAGCACAAGATGGCCCAAGCGCTTGGGGCCCTGTACCTGTGTAGGAGACCAGAAGAAGTTCCTGGCTCCTGGCTTTGGATTAGCGCAGATCTGGCCATTGCGGCCATCTGGGGAGTGAACCAACTGATGGAAGACCTCTCTCTCTCTGCCTCTGCCTCTCTGTAACTCTTTCAAACAAATAAATCTTTAAAAAAAAAAAAAAAGCGGGTCATATTTGACAATTTGGATACACACGAGTTTGGTCCTCATGGAAACTGTGAACCCCTAAACTGGAATATATATGGGGGGTTCCAGGCCATGCTTGAAGTTACCAAAATGCTAACTTAGCACTTCTTAACTTTTTCTCCTATCAACCCCAACCATCTGAAAGGAAATCAGTATCTCAGTGCAGTTATAATCTACCCACAGCACCCCCAATTGGAAGCTCTGGGCTAATTCACTCCATAAGCTGCAAATCTAAATGCCAACAGGAGCCGGCCGGAAGCTGAAATAGAGAAATGTGGCCAAAGAGAGACTGGCAGTGGCTGGGACACTGAGTGCCCTCTGTAATGAGGGTATATGAACAAAAAGCAAACACACACACACACACACACACGCACGCACAATGCTAGTTCATGACATGTTCTGCACCTGTCTGACCTTCAGGTGCAGTGCAAAATGTCTAGTAGCACAGAGAAATGACAAACTGTACAGACTCCAGATCTACCTGGGCCCTTGCAATGCTGGGCCAGGACGAACCTAAATAAATTCACATAATACAACACACTGCTTCTCACCGGAGCATCCGTTTATAATACAACACGCTGCTTCTCACCGGAGCATCAGTTTTCTGTGTAGATGTCTGAAAATCGATATTAACACAGAAAGTAAAACAAGAGAGGCAGAATAAATTCATTGCTTGCAGCAGGCTACTCTCAACTACAAACCTCAAATTATTTTCCCTTTGTGAGGAAAAGTTGGAGAACGAGGCTACTGGGCACGTCACCGAATGGGAAAGAACCTCTTAAAATGGCTCTGAAAACCAGGTGATTTTCAAAACTTTATCCACTGTTGGGAGCTCTTGTCACCTGCGGGCCATTCTGATTGCTACTCAAATACAACCAACGCTGTCCGGAGGCCCCAGGGGAGTCTGTACTTCGTGCCAGTCTGGTGGGTGGAGGGCACCCCACAAACACAGGGACATCCTTGCCCGTTCTATGCTGATAAACAGTGTTCTTCATGCAGCCTGCATTTGTTTGTTTACTGGTAATGAATAAAACATTGAAATTGCCATTTGGAATATAAAGCGCTGTGATTCCTGCAAAAGGTAAAGTTAGGCCTGCTGTAGGTTAGAGTACTAAGGCTGTCATTTATAGAATAAAACCCATTATCACTATTCAAATATTGAACAAGAATAGTTTGTATGCAAAGATTAAGTTGCCACAGGGGACTATTGATATACGCAATGTGGCTGAAGAGATATGGAATGCATATTAAAATTTATATACTGAAAAGAAAAATTGTATTTAACAGATATATTTAATATTCTGGTAAGATTGACTGCAATTGTTAAACTTCTATTTGCTGACATTTCAATTATAACCTTCTATTTCCAGTACCCTTGGTTCAATCCAAAAATTTTCTGCAGGCCCAAAAGTATGTACTTTACAAGGTTTCAGTCTGCAAATGATTTCTGCTAGTGTTCAGTAGACTGAAACTTTCAAGAAAAAGACCAAAGGTGAATCTGAATACGCTTTTCCTCACAGAAGCACCAAATTTTGAAATGAACAGAATAGAGAGTTATGATGACGTTTTTATAAATAAAGTGTGAGGTTAAGGGGTATACTGGTTAAACAGTCAATGGTGGCATCAGGGATGAAACCAAAGGATTTTGAACCCACACTCTATGCTCTTAACTACTACATAGTTCATTGCCTCTTCACTAATCATAATTGCGTAAGTGTATGTTCACATATAAATTACACATAGAATCATTACATTATATAACCTAAGCGATTAGATCCATATGATTGTAAAACAATGTCAGAAAATGTTAATTCCTATAATCTCTTCCAATCTCTTAGAAGCCTTACTATTGTCATTACAGACTCACATCTAATTTAATACTACTGGAACCCTCAACACACTCTCAATTTGTGTAGGTTATGTCTGTGCAGTTCATGAAGTTCCCACTAGATTACACTGTGTGCAGTGAGCACACAGCATTACATGGCTTAATGAAGTTACTTGGCCTAAAACCAGTTTCCTCAAATATAGAAGAAAAATGACAACTGTGTTTACGTCCTCAGTTAGCCATGGGAATCTAATGAAATAATGCAAGTAAAGAGCTTAGCTTAGCACAGGGTCCAGCGTACAGGAATGTCAATGTAGGTTATAACCATTCATGTAGTTATTATCACCACCCACTCAAGTGTCCTCATGACTCCCATAGGGTCGGGCACATGAGTACTTGAAAGAGTTTCCCGTACAGTCACAGGTACCCTTTCCCTCCACAGGCACCATCATCAAACGTATTTCACACGCGGATGACTCGCATGCTGTTCCCTCTACCTGGAATGCCATTCCCTGCAGTCATTGCCTTCTGCTTCACGGCAACATTTCAGCTCCCCTGTGGCTCCTTCTGTCACACAGGGGAAGGCTTTCCTAACCTCAGAGCCTACTACGCTGGGCTCACTCTTGGTCCTCGTTACCAAAGCACTCAAGACCAAGTATTCTCACTGTCTTTGTATGTGTCTTAGAAAATCCTTAAGCCAAATAATACCCGTTTACAAACATACAGACAAGATATTCAGTGAACATTATTTGAAAATGAAAATAAATTTTAACAAAAACCAAGTATTTCTACCCGACTAACTTTTCCATGACTCTCATCCTCTCTGCCAAATAGCGTACTGAATTTTGACTCTGGTTCAATTTTTGAAAGAAACAGAAAAGAGATAAAAACAAAAGACAAACAATAAGCCAGTTTTTAATGGAAAAAAAAAAACAAAACCTTGAATCAGTCTCTCCCAAGATAAAGTCAATGTGGCCATTAACATATGAAACTTGATCATTAACCATTAGAAAGTATAAATTAAAACCGTGAACCACCAACACACACAGCCTTTAGATGGCAAAAATAGAAAACACAGAGACTAGTGAGGACATGGCACATCTGAAACTCTTATACAAAGGTACTCAAAATATGACATGCTTCTCTAGCGCAAAAAATTTTTAAATATGCATAGTTTTTTACTCATGTACATTTTCAATGGACTTTTTGATGACTCTTTGCATACAGGGATTTAAATATTTTTGTACCAAAATGAACTTACCTCTTAATTCCATTTTTCATGAACTTCTGAAGTACCCCTGTACATTGCTGATTAAAGTCCAAACTGGCACAGTCACACAGGACAACTATTTGACAGCATGTACTAAGATGCAAACACATTTTCACTAAAAGTCCCACTTTCAGGAATATGCCATGCAGAAATATGTACTTAGGGTGCCAAAAAGCACTTCTAAAAATTCACAGCAGAATATTCCTAACAGCTAAAAACTAGAAATAGACCGAGGGCCTATCAGCAATAAAAAGGATAAATCAGCCTATGTGAACTTTTTTTAATACATTTCACATAATGGAATATTATACAGCAACAGAAAAAGACTAATACTGCTAGATGCCAAAAAAAGAAGCCAGATTCAGAAGAGCGCTTTTGAATCCCTGTGGTGTTTATGGACAGATAGCTGTCCATGGTGATAGAGATGGCATAAAGTTAACTCTAATACAAGCAGCTAATTATAATGTTTTATGACTTGATCGAGGTGAATGCTACATGCATATATGGTCATTTGCTCAGTGTTCGTCGATTTGTATATTTGTACTGTATGCACTTTCCCACGTGTGAATTACATTTTGGTCCAAAGGTAATCTAGAAGTAAATGAACAAATAAATACCCTCAATCTAAAAAAGACCAACACATATAAATCATCCATCTTCAGGAAGTCTGAGATTATACCCTCTGCACCTACTTACTTAATTCTATTTGATACTGCAGCTTAATCAGAGTAAAAAAATTTTAATGGGAAGTTCTATTTTAATCAAGTTGTTAAATATATACATACGCAGGCTTAGCACTGCCACAGAAAGGGATGGGACAGCAAACAAATTACCTTTTCATTACAAATGTTAAGACGGAAAGAGATTTTGCTGAGATAAGCTGGCAACTCTCAAAAAGAGAAATTTTACATACTTACATACACACACACACACATTATACTTACACATGTCTTCAAAAAAAACTGCTCTGCATTGGAATCAACCGGCCAAACAGCAATGAAATAATACAAAAGCAAAGGCTCAGAGTCAGTGATATGGCACAGCTGATAAAGCCACCACCGTACAGGTGCTGGTTCATATCCCAGCTGCTCCACTTCTGATCCAATTCCCTACTAATTACCTGGGAAAAGCAGTGGAAGATGACCCCAGTGTTTGGGCACCTATCATCCATGTGGGAGACCCAAAGGAAACTCCTGGCTCCTGGCCCAGGTCTGGGCATTGTACCCATCTGGGAGAGTAAACCCGTGGACTGGGGATCCTCTCTGTCTTTCTCCCTGTAATGTTTTCAAAATCAATCAATCAATTAAAAAAAAAAAAAAAAAAAAAAAAACAGAAATTTGAGCATATCAGTGGTTGCCCATTTCCCAGAGAGACGACAAGGTAAGAAAGAAAATATCAGAGCAGATGGTCATCAAGAGGCACTATCAACTCCGCTAGAGACCAGGAAAGTGTACAAGGGAGTGCATCGGTCAGTGGGGTCTGCCAGCTCCGTGCTAACTTCCTCAGCCCTGTCATAGAAAGACTTGAGAAGTCAGAGCTGCGGCAGACAAGGCCATGAAACCTGTCAGGGTCCTTACAGATACTGTTACACACACACACACACACACACACACACACATGCATTCGTACAAGTGTACTTCAAAGTGTTTGTGTAAAATGGAATTAAAAGATAAGTTAGTGGGGCAAGCAGGTGGCCTTACAGTTAGTATTCGAGTTAAGATGCCCATGGCCCTTTTCAGATTATCTGGGTACCATTTGTGCTTCCAACTCGTGACTCGAGCTTCCTGCTAGTGCAGACTCTGAGAGGCAGCAACACTAAATCAAGTACATACTACCCACCTGGGAGACGGGGACATGACCTCTCTACTCCCAACGTGGGCCCTGTCCCAACGCCGGTTGCTCTAGGCATTTGGAGAGTGAACCAGGAGGCAGATGAGAGTATTCTCTTCCTATTTCTCTGGATCTAAATAAACTTTTTTTAAAAATATATTTTAAAAAAGCTTTTGAGCATCCTTGCTTTAGTGACAATATTTTTAAGAACAGGCATGTGCGGAGACTTCAAAAAGTTCATGGAAATTACATTTTCTGAAAAAAAAACTATGGGTTTCAAAAAAAATTTTACAACAAATTTATCTTTTAATTCCACTTTTCCATGTACATTTTGAAGTATCTTTGTATATAAAGACAGCATTCTGAACACAGGAAACCTCAATGGCATTTTACCAATTTAAATTGGGAATAACAGGGAAAGATCCAAGATGGCTGAATAGGGAAAAGATGTGCTGATTTTGACCACAGAAAGTAACAGAAGGGAGGGGATGAAGATGAAGATGAAGATGAAGATGAAGATGAAGATGAAGATGAAGATGAAGATGAAGATGAAGATAAAGGGGAACAAGTGCATTCCAAGGGAAGAGCTGGAGAGAAGTTTGTAGGGGAAACTGTGTGCAACTGGGGGATTTTATTGGAGGAATGAATCTGCAGTCCCAACCGACTGAGTCTGGGATGGAGGGCTGCATAGGGCAGAGCGACCACTTAGGCCTGTGAAGCACTGCCCTCCACTCACTCTATCAAGGCACCAAGGCTCAGCCTTCCAAGCACCAATCAACTTCCATCAGGCAGGCAGTTGGCTCTGGGAATGCCTTAGCTCTCTCCATAGATGAAGGAGGCTTGTGCGGATAACAGTGGTCCCTCGCTCCCTGTGACAGTGACAGCCACACTCTCTATGACTGAGGGAATTCTGTGACGGTGCGCAATAGGGTATGGGGTGTGGCTGGGTCTCCAGGCAATGACTAGGATCAGAGTTCCCTGAGTGCCTAGAGTGGGTAATTAGAGACAGCTCTATGCTCACACTGAGGAGAGCACAGATCCTTTGTCTGAGTCATGCACCTGCGTGGGAAGGGTGTGTAGCCACCGTGGGCTCACCTGGGTAGCTAGCTCACCTTGGAAGACAGGGGGTGAGGCATTGATCATGCCAGCAATGTAATCATACCCTCACCCGTGTTGACTACAGCAGAGATCTACCACGCCCAACTCCAGTGTCACTCTGGACTCTTGCCCCACCTTCAAGCACTAGCTGGGGATCACTGGCCCCACCCAGCACAAGCCACTGGACATGCACTGAAGGAACAGATAATCCAGTAAGCCACAGAGACATACATCAAGGATAAGAGACCTCAGAGATGAATACCAACAAGCATTTACACAAAGTCTAAAGTTAAATGTAGAAATACAAGAAACATGAACAGTATAATTCCCCAAAAGGAAAATAACACTTCAATATTACAATGTGAAGAAGAAGAGAATGATGAAATGCCTGAAAAGAAATTCTAAAGAATGATAAGATTATTCAAAAAATACACAGAAAAATGTTTTAAATTAAAGAAATTCATACATGACATGGGTGAGAAATTCTGTTAGGAGACAGAAATATTGAAAAGAAATCTAACTGAAATATTGGAAATGAAGAATACATCAAATAAAAACTACAGTGGAAAGCCTCAACAGACCACATGAGGCAGAAGAAATAATATCTGAGCTAGAAGACAAATTCTTGAAAAAAATCTGAGAGATTAAAAAAAAAGAAGAAAAGAAGAAGAGAGAAAGAGGAATAGGAAGAGGCGGAGGAAGAGGAAGAAGAAAAATTACAAATACTAAAAATAGTGTCTGAGATTTACGGCACACTATCAAATGACCATACATGTCTTAGGAGCTCCTGGAGGTATATAAAGAGAGAATATTTTAGATGATACATTTACTGAAATATTAGCAAAACATCCTTAATTATAAGAAAGATTTGGACATCCAAGAACAGGAAGCAAATAGAACTGCTAATAGGTGTGATCAGAAAAGATCTTCACTATCACACAATACAATTGAACTTTCCAAAGTGAAACATAAAGAAAAGATTATAAAATGTACACAAGAGAAATTCTCCAATAAGACTGATAGCTGACTTCTCAAAATAATCCCCAAAGGAAAGGAGAGAATGGAGAGAAACATTCCAAATTCTAAAAGAAAAAAACTGTCAATCCAGAATACTTTACCAAAAAAGCTCTAATTTATAAGTGAGGGTGAAATGAAGGCCTTCCAAAACAAGAGAAACTGAGGAATTTGTCACCACTCATTCAGCCTTACAAATGAGATGTGCTACATACATAAACACAGAAAGTCAGAATCCTGAAAGAAATGTGAAGGCAGATAATCTTTGTTTTTTAAGAATCTTCCCTGGGGATGGCTCCATGGTTCACTTGGCTAATCCTCTGCCTGCGGTGCCGGCATCCCAAATGGGCGCCAGGTTCTAGTCCCAGTTGCTCCTCTTCCAGTACAGCTCTCTGCTGTGGCCCGGGAAGGCAGTGGAGGATGACCAAAGTTCTTGGGCCCCTGCACCTTCATGGGAGACCAGGAAGAAGCACCTGGCTCCTGACTTCGGCCATTTGGGGGTTGAACCAACGGAAGGAAGACCTTTCTCTCTGTCTCTCTCTCACTGTCTAACTCTGCCTGACAAATAAATAAATAAATAAATCTTCCCATGTGTGCCAGTGCCAGCCCCAGCAGATAATATCTTAGTAAAAGCACAAAGGAAATCCAAAATCAACAACAGGAATATCTAGAGAAAATGTAAGACCAACTAATTATTTATCAAAAATAACCTTGAATGTAAATAGCCTAAATTCTCCAATTAAAAGATACATACTAGTTGAGTGGGTTAAAAAAAATAAGACCCATAGGTCAGGCGCCGTGGCTCACTTGGTTAATCCTCCACCTGCGGCGCCAGCATCCCATATGGGCGCTGGATTCTGTCCTGGCTGCTCCTCTTCCAGGCCAGCTCTCTGCCGTGGCCCAGGAAGGCAGTGGAGGATGGCCCAAGTGCTTGGGCACCTGTACCCGAGTGGGAGACCAGGAGGAAGCACCTGGCTCCTGGCTTTGGATTGGCGTAGTTCCGGCTGTAGCAGCCATTTGGGGGGGGGGGGTGAACCAACAGAGGGAAAAGCTTTCTCTCTGTTTCTCTCTCTCACTGTCTAACTCTGTCAAATAAATAAATTTTTAAAAATTAAAAAATAAAAAAAAATAAGACCCATTCTTTGTTGCTTACAAGAAACATATCCCACCTACAAAGATATGCAGAGGCTGAAAGTGAAAGCATGAAAAAGATATTCCATGTTAACAAAAAGCTAAAATAAGCAGGAGCAACCATCCCACTATCAGACAAAATAAACTTTACCAAAAAACTGTTAAACTGTTAAAAGAGATGCAGACGAGCATTATGTAATGACTAAGGGACCAATTAAACAAGCAGATGTAACTAGAGTAAATGTATATAAACAAACCCATGCTATTGCAGCTGGAGATTTAAAACAAATGTTAATGGATCTAAAGGAGATATAGACTCCAATACAATAATAATTAGGACTTTAACTTCCCAATTTCATAAATGGATGGATCAAATATACAAAAACAAAACAAAACAAAAACAAAGGAATGACAAAGCTAATCTATGCTATGTACTAAATGGACCTAACTGGTATCTACAGAACACTTCATTCTACAGATGCAGAAAACACATTCTTTCCATCAGTCCATGGAACCTTCTCCAGATTAGACCATAAACTAGGCCATAAAGCAAATCTCAACAAATTTTAAACAACTGAAATCATACCATGTACCTTTGCTTGTATTTTTAATTAATTAATTTATTTGAAAGGCAGAGACAGTGAGAGAGAGAGAGAAATACCATCCATCAACTGATTCCCCAAATTGCCACAATGGCCAGGGCTGGCTGAGGCCAAAGCCATAAGCTGGGATCTTCTTCCATGACTGCTACATGGGTGCAGAGACAAAAAGCTCTTGGGCCATCTCCTGCTGCTTTCTCAGGCACATTAGCAGGGAGATGGATTGGAAGTGGAATAACCAGGACTTGAACCAACACACATATGGGATGCTGGCACTGCAAGTGGAGGCCTAACCTTCTACAGTACAGCACTGGCCCCCAATGTGCATCTTTTCTGACCAATGAAGCTGGAAATTAACAAATGAAGGAGCTCCAGAAAATATGAAAATACATGGAAACTAAATAACAAGCACCTGAATCAACAGTGTGTCATAGGAGAAATCAAAAGGGAAATCAAAAAATTTTGAGAAATGAATGAAGATCAATATGAAAACATATGGCATACAGCAAAAGCAATGTTAAGAAGAAGGGTTACAGTAATTAGTGCTGACATCAAAAAATTGGAAAGGCATCAAATAAATGACCTAACAATACAACTCAAGCATCCAGAAAAACAACAATGAATCAAAACCAAAATTAGTAGGAGTAAAAAATAATTAAAATTAGAAAATAAGCAAAATTGAAACAAAGATACACAAGATTAATAAAGGAAATGCTTTTTTGAAAAAATAAATAAAATTGATGCACCACTGGCCCAACTAACCAAAGAAAGGAGAGAGGAGAAGACCCAGATTTGTAAAATCAAAAATGAAAAAGAAGATGTTAAAATGGACAATACAGAAATAAAAGGAATCATCAGGAATTACTACAGATAGCTAAATCCCAATAAACTGGAAAATCTAAAAGAAACAGATTTCTATACACACACACTCTACCAAAATTGAGTCATGAAGACACGGAAAACCAAAACAGACCAATAACCAAGACAGAGACTGAATCAGTAATAAAGACCCTGCCAACAAAGAAAACCCCAGGACTGGATGGCTTCACTGCCAAATTCTACCAAACTTATTTTTTAGATTTATCTATTTATTTTAAAGTCAGAGTTACAGAGAGGCAGAGGCAGAGGCAGAGACAGAGACAAAGTGAGGTCTTCCATTTTTTGGTTCACTCCCCAAATGGCCACAATGGCCAAGCTGTGCCGATCCGAAGCCAGGACCCTCCTCCAGGTCTCTCGAGGATACAGGGGCCCAAGGACTTGGACCATTCTCTAGTGACTTCCCAGGCGACAGCAGAGAGCTGGATCGGAAATGGAGCATCCAGGACTCAAACCAGCGCACATATGGGATGCCAGCACTGCAGGTGGCAGATTTACCCACTACACCACAGTACCAGCCCTTCTACCAAACTTTTAAAGAAGAATTGACGGCCGGCGCCGCGGCTCACTAGGCTAATCCTCCGCCTAGCGGCACCGGCACACTGGGTTCTAGTCCCAGTCGGGGCGCCGGATTCTGTCCCGGTTGCCCCTTTTCCAGGCCAGCTCTCTGCTATGGCCAGGGAGTGCAGTGGAGGATGGCCCAAATGCTTGGGCCCTGCACCCGCATGGGAGACCAGGAGAAGTACCTGGCTCCTGCCTTCGGATCAGCACGGTGCGCCAGCCGCGGCGGCCATTGGAGGGTGAACCAACGGCAAAGGAAGACCTTTCTCTCTGTCTCTCTCTCTCACTGTCTCCTCTGCCTGTCAAAAAGAAAGAAGAAGAAGGAGGAGGAGGAAGGAAGGAGGAGGAAGGAAGGAGGAGGAAGGAAGGAAGGAAGGAAGGGAGGGAGGGAGGGAGGGAGGGAGGAAGGAAGGGAGGGGAGGAGGAGGAAGAGGAGGAAGAGGAGGAAGAGGAGGAAGAGGAGGAAGAAGAAGAACTGATCCCAAGTCTTCTCAAACTATTCAAAACAATTAACAGGAGGGAATCCTTCCAAATCCTTCTATGAGGCCAACAAGAGAGAACTACAGACCAATATCTCTGATGAACACATGTGCAAAAATACTAAATAAAATACTAGTGAATCAATTTCAACAACAAATCAGAAAGCTCCTTCACCCAGACCAAGTGAGATTTATCCCTGGTATGCAGAAATTGCTCAATATATGCAAATCAGCAAATATGATATATCACATTAACAAACTGAAGAATAAAAATCAGATGATTATCTTAGTGGATGCAAAGAAAGCATTTAATAAAACACTATATCCTTTCATGATAAAAACCGTAAGCAAACTGGGTATATAAGAAACATACCTCAACACAACCAAGGCAATACATGACAAATCCAAAGCCAGTACCATATTGAATGGGGGAAAGCTGCAAGCATTTCCACTAAGATCTAGTACCACGCTGACCTGAAGGCAGGAGCCAGGTGCTTATCCTGGTCTCCCATGGGGTGCAGGGCCCAAGCACTTGGGCCATCCTCCACTGCACTCCCTGGCCACAGCAGAGAGCTGGCCTGGAAGAGGGGCAACCGGGACAGAATCCGGCGCCCTGACCGGGACTAGAACCTGGTGTGCCGGCACCACAAGGCAGAAGATTAGCCTAGTGAGCTGCGGCGCCGGCCCCATAGCTAACACTTTACACAAAAATCCAGTCAAAATGGATCAAAGACCTGAATCTATGCCCCAATATGCTCAAATTACTAGAAAATATTGAAAAGACCATGTAAGACATTAGCACAGGCAAAGACTTCTTCGAAAAGACCCCAGAGGCACAATCAAAGCCAAAATGGACAAATAGGATTACATAAAGCTGAAAAGCTTCTGTACTGCAAAAGAAATACTCAGCAAAGTGAAGAGGCAATAGACAGCATGGGAAAATTTATTTGCAAACTATGCAGCTTCTAAAGGTCTAATATTCAGAATATATAAAGAACAAGAAACTCAACAACAACAAAACAAACAACCCAGTTAAGAAATGTGCAAAGGACTCAGACAGACATTTTTCAAGAGGAAATCCAAATGGCCAACAGACAGATGAAAAAATGCTCAGGATCATTAGTCATCAGGGAAACACAAATCAAAACCACAACGAAGTTTCACCTCACCCCAGTGGGTAGGGTGGGAAGATTCAGTGTGTTTCTGAAGTTGTATTTACGAAATGCATGAAGTTTGCATATCTTCAATAAAAGGTTTCTGGGTCAAAACAAAACTATGTAAACTATATGCATTCCTTTTATCAATAAAAAAATGAAATTTTAAAACCAGTAATAGTGATCTGCACAATAAATTCTTCATTTTCAAATCCCTTACTCACAAAAAACTTCTTAGGATCTTTCCCTCTCTTTCAGCATACCTCCTAGTTATTTTGTTTCTTATTCATAATAAACAGCTAATTATCTCAAAAAACTGACCTAACTCACACAGACAGCCTAAGAGGTGCTTAGTACAGCTGAAGAGCTTTGTAGAATGTATTCATCCATAAAACTTCAACAAAGTGTGGCCAGAATTGTGGTGAGAAGGGTTGAAATGGTCATTTTTCCATTCAATTGCCATTGTCTATATTTCCATTAATCTAGGGTCCTTACACTATCTCGGGGCCAATGTTGTGGTATAGCTGGTAAAGCCATAGCATCTCAGCATCCCATATGGGTGCCATCTGGAGTCCGGCTGTTCCACTTCTGATCCAGCTCCCTGCTAATGCACTTTGGAAAGCAGAAGATGGCCTGAGTACTTGGCCCCTGCACTCACAATGGAAACGCGGATGAAACTCCAGGCTCCTGACTTCAGCATGACACAGCTGCAGCCACTGCAGCCATTTGGGAAGTGAACTGGTGAATGGAAGATCTCTCTCTCTCTCTTTCTGTCTCTCTGTTTCTCTATCTCCATCTCTCCCTTCCTCCCTCCCTCCCTCCCTCCCTCCTTCTCACCTCTCCTTCTTCTGCCATAAATCTTTAAAAAAAAAAAAAAAAAAAAAAAAAAAAAAACCTTCAACAAGGCAAGCTCATCTTTGAAAATGGGTCACTTTCAGATCATTAACAAATATAGCTTCTCCTAAACATTTAATGTTACAATGGAAATTCTGACTCTTAAACATTAAAATACAAAAGCATCATCCCAGCCTCATCATGGATGGTTAAGCAAGATCTAAGAAGCTAAAATCTTACGAAAATAACCACCCAATATCTGGCATGTTTTAGCTACTCAACAGAAAATACAAGGCATATATAGGTTAAATGTATTTCTTTTAAAGCTTAGGAAGGAAAAAAATAATTATAATGTATAATGACATGAAGGATTCACTTTTTTTTTTTTTTTTCATTTAGAGGTCTTCCATGACAACTGATAACTGGGACACATCAGAAATCTTGTTTTAGGATTATTTGGGAACTGACGTACATTTGCATAGGCATGAAATTAAATTTTACTACATGTTGAAAACAAACATAGAAATTAAGGTTGGCCTTTTCTACTGAAACTAAGCTTAAAAATGGTCTTCGAAATGGAACTCACTTTTCAACTTTCCATACCCAAAAAATGTAGTTCTAGTCCCATACTACTACCTGTCCATATAAAGATTTCAAGCTGCAACGAGTTTCAGCCTTAGAGCAATTGAATTTAATTCTATTTCACTGCAACTCTTTGGGTAATAAACATATTCATCATAAACTAGTACAAAATGATAGAATTATCACAGTGGGAAAGCTGTTTCCACTTAAGTTGTTCATACTGAAAATCTGATTCCACTGTCAAACAGCTTACTCACACACACATTTTTAACTTACAAGTCCCTTGAAATCAAAGATGTAGCATTACACATTTAAATAAAAGCAGAAAACAAATCAATATAGCTTTGCATCTCTTTTTGATGATCATTTAGCAAAATTTATTCTTTTCCTGAAAATTTCTTTTCCTGGTGAAAAATGCTTCAGATTTTAACATTTTAAGAAGATTAAAACTCTACTTTTTTATTTCCTCAGAAAAAAGCAAAATAAATTGTCCAGACTGCAAAACACCCTCGAAACCCTAAGGCCTTTTCTTCCAGCTTCCTCTGTAACAGGAACAAAACTCGGGGCCCTGGTCCCTGCATCCACACGCTCTCCTTGCTCTGTGTCACGGCCTGGACCTTAAACGTAAGTGTCAGGCAGTCATGAAATATCAGCAAGTCCAAAATCTTCAGGGATCAAATATACAATGACATTCTGCTTTGTGGGGAATGAAATCCCATGGCCTATCGCCAGGCCTTAAAGGGGTTTGACAAGCTGGGAAAGCAGAGGAAAATTCCAGCCAGCCTTTAAAACAAGATCATCCTGCCATGGAATTGGATTACAAGAGGCCTTATTAGCCTCATATCTGTATTCACTAAAACACTGTCATGCATGTATACTTCGAGAAGCAACTGTAAAAATTTTATTTAATAACATTTGGTTTCTTTAAAATTACACAGTAGTTGTGAACTAAAGCCACTAAATCACCAAAGTAATGCAAAAAAAAAAAAAAAAAAAAAAGGCAAGCAGCCCGTGTTAGCAAATGAATAAAGTACTCTATTGCCTGTTTATCCATCATAGCCCTGCTGCAGAAAGAAAAACAAAGGAATGGATTCCCTGATTACTACGGGGCAAATCCTACAAAGATGGCAGTGCCGCTGCAGCGATGCCCAATACATCACACTCAAGCGCTTATATTAGCCAGAAACTTGACAAAATACAGTGGTTTAAAATGCACTCCGGTTCTCAAAGAAGTTGGTATTATACCAAGAACCTGGAAAAATGAGAACTCTCTGAGACACATGTTTTCAGAGATTTACAACCAGGAAGAAATAGATAAAGGGAAAGAGATTAGACAAGTGTTTAGACTTTTCCATCAAAATATGAAATGGATAAGAGATTTTTAACACCTGCCACTTCCTTCGCAATTCTGGAGGAAAAAAATAAACTGACAATTCACATGATTTTTCATCACCATCAAGATTCAAACCCTCTCGAGTCTGCTCCTGCAAGCCCTATCTCCAGGAAGAGGCCTCAGGTAAAGCTACACAGAGAAAAAGGCAGCATGGAAAGATAGCAGCTTTTTGAATTAAACTCAGAACAGTTGGCGTCATGAGTAAAATCAGTTTGACTTATTACTAGTAAATTTGTGAAACTGCTCCTCACATCTGGCATTTTACCTGATACTCTACCCACACTTTTCTCATCAAGAATGACAGCAATAACTTGCTGCAATAAATTATTTCTATTCATTCTGCTTTAGTTGAATCAGGGTTCTGAAAGTTCAGAGTTGATGACAATTCCCTATCATCAAGAAACACTTTTGGGGGCCAGTGCTATGGTGCAGTGGGTTAAAGCCCCAGCCTGCAGTGCTAGCATCCTATATGGGCGCCAGTTCAAGTTCCAGCAGCTCCTCTCCCCATCCAGCTATCTGCTACGGCCGGGGAAAGCAGTGGAAGATGGCCCAAGTCCTTGTGCCCCTGCACCTGCGTGGGAGACCTGGAGGAAGCTCCTGGCTCCCTTCTTCGGATCAGCTCAGCTCTGGCTGTTGCAGTCATTTGGGGAGCGAACCAGTGGAATGGAAGACCTCTCTCTGTAACTCTGTCTTTCAAATAAATAAAATAATTCTTTAAAAAAACCTTTTTTTTCTTGAATTTGTATTTATTTATCTGAGATGCTTAAGAGTCCAAGCTTCCTCCCATCTGCTGGTTCACTCCCCACATGCGATCAACGGCTGGGACTGGTCCTGCACCCAGGAACAAGGCCATCGGGAACACAACCCAGGTCTCCCATGTGGTAGCAGGAACCCAGTCAACTGGGTCACCACTGCTGCCTCCCAGGTCTATACTGGCAGGAAGCTGAAGTCAAGAGCAGGAGCCAGGAGTCAGGAGTCAAACCCAGGCACCCCATTAAGGAATAAGGGCAACTTAACCACTAGGCTTAATGCCTGGCTCCTTAAAAAACTTTTCATAGGAAAAGCTACAAACAGGACATGATGCTTTTGAGATGGTGATGTCAGAGATTCTGTAAAATAATCACCCTGAATGGGGGTGGGGGGGACAGACCCCATAACAAAACAGAAAGAACATTAGCTTTGGTGTAGGATCCAGCTGGCTAGCAAAGGCTCAAGAACGCTGATCACAGCCATCTCTTACACCTCTGACTGCACTTTAGTAATCTGAAATCCACAGTCTGTGTTTCTACATCAAGGCATTTTACTCAGAAAGCAGTTTGCCAGAATGCCACTGGTTACTTCCAAATCACAAAGCTAAGGAAGAGCCGCCTACCGGTAAAACAGAAGTGCTATCATCTACTTCAAAAGATTGATATGAAAACTCAATAATGCCAGGGTCCTTGGCAGACACAGAAGAATTTCAGATAGTTACAAGTATTATTACTTTGAAGAGCTGTCCTCAAGTGTACACTGCAGAAACCAACCTCAAAGAAATTCACCAACAATGAGATCTCCTTAATGTCATCACTAGCTAGACCACATGCCTCAACATAGATTGACAGCAGCCAAGCCAGCAGTGGAACTTGGAAACAAACAAGCAAAAAGGAACAGAGCTCTGGTCATCAGAAGGCTAGCTAAGCATGTGGACTAGACAGGCAAAGCAGCACAAAATGAAAAGTCAGTCAGTAAGTGGCATTCCTTCTGAGCCTTCTACATGACACAGACCCGCACTGAGTCTGATCTTTTTATGTCTTCTTACACACTGCAAATATACTGTCATTACTGAAGAAATGGCAACAATGCAATCCCAACCATCTGTCATTATCACAGCATAAGAGATACTAACAACGCATCTCGTGTTCAACAACACTAGACACCAGCACAACCCAATGACACGCCTAGATGCAGAGCGCAAAACAGGAACCAGGAACGAGCTTCAGGAACACCACACCCAACGCAGTGCCCACGTTCACTGCAAACAGAATTTCAGGGAAAAAAGGAATGTAATTGATTATATACTCACTTTCTATTTCACACAAGAAAATTATCCCTAAGCTAAATAAACACTGCTACCTATGCTTACTTACATCCATCCATCACACCCCCTTTCTGCAACCTCAATGGACTTCTCTCTCTCTCTCACACACACACACACACACACACACACACTTCCACAGCCACCAGCAGCCACAACGTCTCTCTGCCTCCCACTTCGGCCGGATGGCTTCCTCCTATTTTGTTCTTTTACACCAGGAATCCCCTTATCTTGTATAGTTTACAACGCCTACTGTTTATTCTCAACTCCTTAATGCGGGCCAAAGGTGGGTTTCCCAACAGTGGGATGGCCAATGATTCAGAAAAGAGGAGGGCAAAGGGTAAATTTTAAAAGCACATCACCACCAAGCCAACTGCAGCCACCCGTGACCACTCTACCCAAATCCCCTAAGCACCCAAATCGCAGAGAACTAATTGTCCCCCTTTGGGAACACAGCTGGCTTGTGAAGCAGGAAAACTCAGATCACAAATTTGTTTTTATCTTGCTGAGACTTACATTCATCTAAATCCATCTGTGTACACCCAAACAAGAAGAGTCTTGAAATGTGTAGAATGGTAAGTATCCGGGCCGTGCACTGGAATGTAAAGAACTTTCAAACAGCACTTCTCAACGTTGGCAGCACATTCAAATTCATGAAGAGCTTTAAAAATCCCTCTGAGAGGATGGCATCACTGACTATTCGATGGCAAAACTTCCAGTGCTGGGGTTCAAGCATCAGTAGGTTGTGTCTCTTTTTAAGTTTTTAAATATACTGATTTCATTCATTTGAAGGGCAGACAAACAAAGATCTCTCATCTGCTTGTTCACTCCCCAAATGCCCACAAAGGCTGGGACTGAGCCAGGCTACAGCCACAAGTCTAGAATACAATCTGTGTCTCCCATGTGGGTGGCAAAGGCACAAGTAATTAAGCCATCGCTTGCTGCCTCCAAGGGCACACACAGGCAGGAAGCTGGAATTGGGAGTGCAGCCAGGACTCGCACCCAGGCACTCCAACATGGGATGCAGGTGATGTCTTAACCCCTGTGCCAAATGCTCATGCCATCAGTGGGTTTTAAAAGCAACCCAAGTGATTGCTATGTACAGCCAGGGTTTGGAACATTGCTCCAAACCTACTGGCTCTGAACCTCTGCTCTGCACTCAAGATTCTCAACTGTAGCACTATATTCCTAGATTCCCTTGGGAAACTTTTAAGCATTCAGATGCCAGGCACCACCCTAGATTAAATTAGAATTTCTGAGAATGGGACCCTAGCATGAAAAAGCTTTCCCACAGGATACCAAACTGGAAGTGTGGTTTCAAACTTCTAACTATAGATCTTCAGCTTGGTTTCCTGAGTTCCTTGAAGGATTACAACGTTACTTCTTTTATATCAAGTCTACTTTTATGCTATTTCTAGTAGTATTAACACTTAGGAAACTATACAATTTTTTATCCACTTGTTTAAGGACAGACTTGCAATAGAGAAACTCCAAGGCTGCTTTTTATACCTTTGGCTTATAACAACAGAAACTTATTCTCTCAGTTTTGGAAGCTCAGAGTTCAAAAGTCAAGACATCAGTAGGGTCTTGCTCTTTCTGAAGGCTCTAAGAGAATCTGTTCCATGCCTTACTCTTAGTTCCTAGTGTTGTTGGCAATCATTGGTACCCTCGGCTTAAAGATAAATGACTCCAATCTCTGCCTCTCTCCCATGGTGTTTTTCCTGGGTGCCTCTTCTCTTATAACCACATATTGGATAAGCCTACTCTATCTAATATTATCTCATTTGAAAAATCCTATTTCCCAAAATGGTCACATTCTGAGATTCCAAAATAGAAATGAATTTTCTGGGGACACTATTTAACCCAATACAGTGAGAAAGGGGAGGAGATGGCAATTAAATTCAGAAGTACCAACTGTTGGTTTTGAACAGGTAGCAGAATATTCAAGTTTCTAGAAACCTCAAAGAAAACAGGTCTTGAAATAGTGTCCTTAAGAGATTAAAGTAGGAAGAGTCCAAGCCCTACCAATTTATCATCAAGTACCAATGGAGCCACTACAACTTTTTGTTTTCTACTGCTACACCAGAATAGATGATGCTGGGCATTTTATAAAGAAAAGAGGTGTATTTAGCAGACCGTTTCAAAGGTTGAAAATCTAACTCAAAGCTATAGAGATATCCCTCAAACTTCATATGAAAACCCAAGCATTTCCAGTGTCATACATACAGTTACTATGTATTTGTAGAGTTGTATTCTAATCAAGTGCGCATGATAAAATCAATGAGCTTTGTAAAAGTTACCATCTCTAACAAATACATAATCATATAAATTTTGGGGCAAACACATTCTGTATTCCAACTCCACAGGGTAACAAATATCCAGCAAAACAGTAAATCCTCCATGGTTTAGCACCTTGGTTACCCTCCTAATTACTTATATATTTGATTGTACTCACTACAGTTAGTAAAGAATTTCTGTCTGTAATAATTTTCTAAAGCATGACTTTAGGTATTATATAGTCATGCTCAAAATTTCACTTTTGATACACTAAGAGCCCATAACAATAAGAAGAGCAATCAGCTGAACTGCTGAGAAAGGGTACTTGAGCAGGCATGTACATAACAAATACAATACTAACAAAATAGTTGTAGCAAAATCCTAAGTCCATAGGTGCAAATTAGTTTGGTCCCTGGATATATCTGACCTTATTTATCTTTTTTTAAAAGAATTATTTACTTTATTTAAAGGCAGAATTACAGAGAGGCAGAGGGAGGGAGGGAGAGAGAGAGAGAGAGAGAAAGAGAGAGAGAGAAACACAGGGGAGAGAGGTCTTCCATTGCCTGGTTCACTCTCTAGATGGCCACAATAGCTGGAAGCTGCACCACTCCAAAGCCAGGAGCCAGGAGCTTCTTCCGCATCTCCCACATGGGTGCAGGGGCCTAAAGACTTGGGCTATCCTCTGCTGCCTTTCCAGGTGCAATCCAGGGAGCTGGATTGGAAGTGGAACAGCGAGTCCTTGAACTGGTACCCATATGGGATGCTGGCACTGCAGGCTGGGGTTTAATCTGCTGGGGCACAGCGCTGGCCCCAAACTTATTTAAGTATTCTCTAAAATAACTGGCATTATTAACAAGTCAGTATTAGTGAAACCAAACCCCTACACAGAGCATTGAACACAGATGCTAGGTCCCAAGCTAAAATTAACTCTGTAGGGAGTGGTACAGCTGGCCCAACAAGGTCCTTAATCACCAGTCCCACAAGTTCTAATTCCAGATCCGTGAGCTCATTTGTCTCTCTAATAGGTAACATACGTCTTGAGAGGTTTCTATTCCTGGAACCCTGGAAGCCCCAAGCCAAAAGTAAATTCCACCTGCATGCTGCACCCAGACCAATTGAAGCCCACTCTGCAATCATCAAAATTTCCTGAAGGGGGCAGCACTGTGGCGACCTGGGTAGAGTACCACCTCTGAAGCCACCATCCTATAAGGGTGTCAGTTTGATTCCCAGCTGCTCCACTTCAGATCCAGCTCCCTGCTAATGCACCTGGGAAAATAATGGAAGATGGCCCAAGTGCTTGGGCTCCTGCATCTAGGTAAGAGACCCAGAAGAAAGTCCTGGCTTCACACCAGCCCAGCTCTGGCCACTGTGACTATTCAGGGAGTGAACCAGCGGATGGTGGATCAGTCTCTCTCTATGTCTCTCCCTCTGTGTGTAACTCTGCCTTTCAAATATAGAAATAATGTTTAAAAAAAAATCCCTAAAGAACAGGGTACTACTGACCAACTGAAGAAGGGCTATGAGTACAGCAGAGTGCTCAGGCACTTGGACGTGTGCTGCACACACACTCAGTCCCGACTTCACTCATCTGTTTTCTTTCAATTTTCAGAATTTACATAAGGTGAACAAATTTCATATACACAGATATAGGAGCACAGGGATACCTCCTACCCCACTCTGCCTCCCACCCACACTCCGACCCTTGCCCCTCCTTCCTTTCTTATTCTTTTAATTTTTACAGTGACATACTTCCAGTTTATTTTATAATCATAAGCTTAACCCTCCACTAAGTAAGGAATTCAACAAAAAGGAAAAAAATAAAAACACTGTTCCTCAACAGTAGAGACAAGGACTGTACACAATAATCAAACTCTAGAATGTCAACCTCACACATATATATCACATTTTTGTACTCTGTTACCACAGATCAGGGAAAACATGATAGCTGTCTTGTGGGGCCTGGCTTTTCTCCCTCAAGAACCTACACCCCTATCCTTCAAGTAGCCTGGGAATTGGATGATAGCTGCCTGGCCCCTTGTTGTGTGCTTCCAATAAACGCCTACTTTCCTCAACCACCCTGATGACAGTGACTGGCTTTCTAAAGAGTGCATCCAGTTTGGGGGGTTCTACAGCAACTCCTCCAAACTTTGGGGAGAAGAGGTTGTTCTGTATCATTTGTCATTTCAACACTATCTTAAAAGAGAATCAATCATTTAAGTCAAATTTTATTCCTATGAATGCAAGTGCGCTTAAGTATAAAAATTTCAAAACATAAAAATAGCAGAAATTTCAAGTAATTAACAATTGTTAACAATAAATTATTTCAATCTCAACAGATTTCAAATCCTCGAGACTGGTTGGAAAATATCACCCCTACCTCATCCATGACAGTTTCCAAAGGGTAACAATTCACTTTTTTCCTAAGCATCAATAAAGCACAGCAACCTCCCTTTATAACATAGCTCAGAGGTAAAACTTAATTTATTTACAAAATTAACACTTACTTTGATCTCTCACAGACCCATGCAGGTAACAACTTATCAGTAACTGAGTTTAAATAGAGTAAACTCCTTTGGGAATTGAAAATATCTTAGAAGTCATGAACAAATGCAAATAAACTGAAACATAGGGAGGCAGTATCTCTGTGACTTGCTTTTGCTTACTTCATTTGACTGAAATGTTTTAAAGCACAGGGAAGAACATAAATCCTTGAATTTGGCTGTGATTCTTGGAAAGAAGCTTAAAGCAGTTTAATAACAGGCGTAAGATTAAACCATATTTTGCCAAAGAAGGAGGAGGAGGGAGGGGAGGAGTAGGGGAGGAGGAGGAGAAGAGAGGGCAGTAAAAGGAAGTGTTGTTATGCAAATTATCATTCCTTCGTAACCATTTTCTGAGAAGTCTCAGTTGCTAACCCACTCAGATGAAATGTTCATATTCTATGTCTGATGCTCATCTGCTGCAGCTTCAAGGTCATTTTGAAGGTTCCTAATCGTGCTATATATTGGTTATGAACATTAGTAAATTATACATGCTGGACATTGAGACATTTTCAGAGTTTAAGGAAAAATCAATGAATAGTGTCACTGAATGCAAAGGTTCTGGCACTTGGTGGCCACAAGCCAATCCAATACACAATAATCAGTAACCAGTATAGACTAAGCTTGAAAGGCACCCAAAGAAATTTTTTTTAAAACCCAGGTTTATCCACTGTCTTCTTATAAGCAAAGAGTTGTTGTCATTAACACAAAAAAAATGAATCAGTAGGTACACCAAATGGAACGCACTTGACCAATCAGATGACATAACCAAATGACAAGAGATATAGCTAAACTTCACGTCAAATACATATTGGAGGTCTCAAATTTCCCATGACTTGATAATTGCCAGATAATCATTTTTCCAGAGTACCTACCATAGAGTTGAAAACATTATTTGGTAAAATAAAAATATTCCTTCCTTAAATGATTTAGATTTGCAAAGTTTTTTCTAACAGAACATATGAGTTTTGGGTACACTTTCTATGAATTACAATTAATAGTCATTGTAATTTATGCCAATAAAACATACATACAATTTATACAAACATACCCATAATTTATAATATTTTTAACTAATAATGATTGCACATGGATAGCAAATTCAATACATGAAAAAATCATCTTAGCTTTAAGACCATCAGGAGAAAAAAATAACTCCTCCATCACAGGAAACAGGTACAAGCATTTGGCAATATTCCAACTACCAAAATGAACATGTAGAAAATAAAGAAGGGTAGAAAAGGGAAAGAAAAGCTATTGTTTTATTCCTTCAAATGTGAAAGATTTGGCAATCAATAGTTCTTAGCTCTTTGGTTTCTCTAATAAAACTTTATGTAATTTCCCTCAAGTCCTCATATAGCAGGAATAAAAATCATCTCAAATTAAACACTTAAAAGTGTTCGTTGGTAGTTAAAATGGCAAATTTAAGATAGGTATGTTTTAAGATAATTAAATGAAAAGTGATATTCAACATTTCTTCTGTTATAAAATAGGGAACAAGACAGTCCTGTGGCACAGCCTGTAACTCCTGTATCTCAGATGAGCATCCTGGCTATCCGAGCTGCCCCACGTCTGATCCAGCTGTCTGTTAGTGGCCTGGGAAAAGTACTGGAAGATGGTCCGAGTGCTTGGAACTATGGCACCCATGTGGGAGACCCAGATGAAGCTTCTGGCTCCTGCTGGCTTTGGCCTGACCCAGCCCATGCCACTGTGGCCCTCTGGAGATGAATCAGCTGATGGAAGATGTCTCTCTACCTCATTCTCTAATTCTGCCTTTCAAACGATTACTAAATTTTAAATAAATAAAATAGTGAAGAAATAGTTTCCATCTTTGTAGCTTACATATGTATATACTTATTTCAGTTAAATACAGTTGCATGAAATGATATGGATTTAATTTTGACTCTTGCTCTTTGAGGACAAAAATCATGTCTTATTCACCTTTGAATTTCCTTTGTTACCAAGCATAGAAACTGTATAAAAAGCTTTCACTTTCTTAAACACCATGTAAAAAATAGCTAAAATTTGATATGCATATTTTACTACAACTTAACAAAAAGAAAAACTAACTTGGACTCCACTAACAATATTATTCTCCAGGATTTCTCTCCAGGTAGATCTGAACAACGTTAATTCTAATCTGTATTTTGGATTCTGGAAACTGGTTAGGTCAATCTTTAAATTTTTCAACTACTCTTAGACAGGTGGGAGGCTAAGGGGCATGGAAACAGGTCCAAGCATCATGCTGATCAGCCCATCCCACAAGAAAGTCATGCACTTTTCTTGTCCTTTCCAGTGTGACCCAACACCTAAGAAAAGTCAGGGGCCCGGCTTTGGTTTCTAACAGGAAATGGTGCCACTGAAGTGCAAATTCACACAGTGGGAAGCCGCAGGGCTGAGGCTGCCTCCACACAGGGGCAGAAGGAACAAGCAAGTGAGACAGCACATTTCTTAAAATTAAAACAGAATAAAGCAGCAGGATAGAAAAGGACAATGGGAAAGATGCAGATTTAGTTTAATCCAAAACAGAAATCAAACACACATCCATAAATCTACAGGGCAGGAACAGGGTGCAGGATTTGTGAAGAAATCAGAGGGCAATGAGATCTCGCCCCTCTGTTCCTTTGCACCTTCCCCTGTCTTCCACCCTAACCCGCTGCTGTTGCTCTGCTCCTTAGTTCTTACACATACATCTCCACCCCTTTATCACCTAATTACATAGCTCACAGAAATCTCCCCCTTCTATGTGGATTCACTCAACAAGCTACATTGTATGCATCAGACAGGACCTTATTCATGCTGCCTCTGGCCATGGCAGCTATCAGAAACCTTTGAAGGCACTTTCATTTTCAGAGTCAAAAAAAAAAAATTAAAAAAATAAAAAAACCACAACCTCACAGTCTCTGACTCAGTAATACCTTTCCTGAATTAGTCTATCAAAAACAAAGACAAGAACTCTGTATGAAAAAGGTCGGTGAAACACCATTTTTAACATATAAACAGGAAATAATTCATTACAAGGAAACAGCTATTTATGGTGTTAGAATGTAATGAACTACTATGCTACTATTATAAACATTTAAGAAAAATGAGAGAGCTTATTACACAATATTAGAAAAAAATGAACTTCACATGAAAATGAGTAAAACACACAAAAACATTCATTAAAGAAGCACGGTTTGGTGTGGTGGTTTGAGTAGGGGTTCCCCCCTCATCTTAATTCTAGTACTGTCACGATTCCATGTTTTTCTAAGAACTTTGCATACACACACACACACACACACTTATATACACACATATTTTACGAGTACTTCCTAGTGTTACTTTAAAATAATATAGGTTTAAAATGGCAATGTTTACTGAACTATAAAGACTAATAAGGTGTTATCCAGAATTTTCTCAACATAAATACAACAAACATGGATCTTATGTGGAAACTGCTTCAATGTTCAAAATGTTTCTATTAGGATATTTATAAACCATTTTGCTAGGTCCTGCAGATGATTAAAATGAGAATTATTAAAAGAATCATATCATTTTATAAGCTTACATTAGTAAGCAGAGAGCATTTTAAATTTATCTTACAAGGGGCACACACCATGTGAACAATCACAAAGCCCTAGAAAAGTAACCAGCAATAACATGCGACATATAAAAAGGGGTTTTGCAATTATCACTAATACTATTAATATAGTTACCACTGAGTATTAACCTCCAGATTCCCTGCCAGAGGTCTCAAATACTTCTCATTGACATACTGCCTCAGTACCAACTGTAGATACTTAAGTAACTGAATTTTACAGATGATTGGAAAGGAAGCTTAAGAAAGAAACAGAGTTTGTCCAAGGTCACACCAGGTGTAACTGACCAAATGGTGGAACCAGCACTTGCAACCATGCCCTGATTCTATATTGGTCACTTTCCCTAAATACTCACCTGTCTTTAAATGAACAGGGGTAAATTTATAAACCATGTTAAAATCAGCACTTATATTTACATACAAGCCCAGCAGATTTGCTTTTCCTCAGTTGTTTTTAATCTGTTCTTGAAATGGAAGAATCGGTATACTATATGAAAGGAAGAGTTCACCATGATTTGTTGTCTACTTTCATTTTAACGTGTTTCCTATTAAATGTTTCCGACTAAATTGATATTTTAAGATCAGAAAATTGATAACAGGAATGCTTCCTGATCATAGTTCTCTTTGGTTCAGACTTAGAATAATTCAGCACAATACACTGGCTCAGATACAGGTCTTTACTTCACTGTTTGGTATCTTTGTCACTAGTGATTTCTGAGATAACTATTTAGGGAACCTAGTAATGGGTTGGGGCACCCTGTATCCCTCTTAGAATTTCTTCCCACACATTTGTAAGGAGATCATCTACACACTAGGGTAAGTCTCAGGACCTTGCTTTCTAACATAGCTAGCACCTTTCTAGGCTGTTAGCTCCCTTCCTAAATAAAAATGTTTGGTTCCCTATGCCTTAACTTCCCTAACAGTCTCCCAAGAGGACTGCTTATTAGTTCTTACTTCTGGGCTCTGGTTAAGTGCAGAGCAAGGGCCAAGTGTAAGGCAGCTGAAGAGAAGAGTGTAGAAAAGGAAGGAGAGCTGCTTCCTCGGAATCTGATTCACCCACAGATGGCTCTCCAGTCCTGTGAAATTCTAGCAGATTTATCCTCTGAATACATGTGCATTTTCTCCCCACTGCAGATCTTTTATAATGTGCTTTAAGTAACTGGCTTGAGTTATCAGAGTATGCTGATGACCAAGCATACAAGTCAAGCCCTTAAGAGATCTGAACATTTTGGGGGGTAAAACCAAATAGCCACGACCTGGAAGTGGGGAAAGGCCAGAGCGGGCTTTGCGTTAACTCCATATGGTGGAGGGCTTGCTAGTAGAATACAGAAAACCAAAGAGAAGACAGCCCACTGAGGACTGAAGGACCATCTCTGTGGGATAAAGCAACCCCTCACAGCAAGAGCGGACTGTTCTACCCAACATTTATTGTTTCCCCATTCACCTCTGCTTCAGACTTTGCATCTTTACTGATGTCAATCTCTGGTCCAGTTAAATACTAATTTCTTCCATGGCAAAAGGGGTATTTCCCTTAAGATGGGTCTTAACTAAGTTGTTAAGTACCTAGATGAGTAGTTGAGCAGCTCAACTACTGTTCTACAGCTCTCCTCCAACCCCGTCCCCTTTCAATTAGTGTAATTTCAAGGGAAAACAATCATACTCCATTGATAATCTTCAAGTCACTCAGCTACTGCAGCCCATAAAGAACGCATTTATGCTAACACAAGCCAGGAAGGTGTCATTCTGCCACGCCCCTGTGTAGTTCTGAAGGGTGGTATTTACGCAACCACAACACTCAATGCTTTATCTCATTAAAATCACAAAATGTTGAGAGAGACACTCTAGATATTTTATCTTAGAAGTTGAAAGTCTTCACTATCACATAGATAACAAATGATCAAACCAGGATTCAAACTATACCCTCTCTAAATCCTGAACTGAATATATTCAAAATTGTTAAAAACCTTCTTTCTGTTCTACAGTTTTTTTTTTTGTTTTTTTGTTTTTTTTTTTTAATTGAGTACCAATGCATTCACAGCATTGTGCTCTTTTCTGGAGCTACGAAGATTATGCAGTTTGAGACTGATTTCACAGACTCCAGTCATTTGTCACTCCTGCTGGATGGAATTCTTCCTTGGACCACCAATCCCCATCTTTACACTCTAGAAATTCCAGCTTGCTGGGGTTCACACTGTGGCTTAGTGGGCACAGCTGCTGCATGCAGTGCCAGCATCCCATATGGACGCCAGTTCAAGTCCCAGCTGCTCCACTTCTGATCCAGCTCTCTGCTATGGCCTGGGAAATCAGCAGAAGATGGCCCAAGTGCTTGGGTCCCTGAACCCACATGAGAGACTCAGGAGGCTCCTGGCTCCTGGCCAGCCCAGCTCTGGTTGTTGCGCCCAATTGAGGAGTGAACCAGTGGATAAAGGGCCTCTCTTTCTCCTTCTCTCTCTCTCTCTGCCTTTCAAATAAATAAATATTTATTTAAAAAAAAGAAAGAAAGAAAGATATTCCTGCTTGCTTTAAGGCCCTCCTTTTGGAATTCTGTTCCTTTAATAATACCATTGGTATTGTGTGGTTTAAAATTCATTCCTGTAATTTCTTGTATGTGAACATCTTCATACATTACATTACACTCAAAGACTGTCTTCAGTTTTGTTTCCAATTACCAGTTCTATCCACAACACATAGTATATGGAATATCAAGTAGATTATTCAAATCTCTCCGATCACAATCTCAGGTACAAAGAACTTACTAATTGTCATTTTAGGTCTCTTTCATTTTCTTTACAGGAGGATATATGCTACTGACGATAACCTAGTTCTTGGGTGAAGCATACAAGTGGCCAATATTCATCAATAAAAATAATCAATACGGTTTAAATCATCACTATGGAAAATATGTGAATGTTTACCAAGCCAGAGTTATTTTTTGGATATGTCCTTAACATGCCACCTGCTAAGTGCAATACAACTGTCTTCCATTTATAAGAAGTACATTATAAACCATAACTCACCAAAACAGTTAATAACATGAGAGACGTTTTAAAAAACTAACTACACCATATCAAAGATTTAACCGGTAACTTACTATTCCATGTGACTCTTTTCCACCAAGTAAAAAATTCTGAAAAACAAGTGTATGCTTTTCAATTTGCATGCATTTATACATACGGACTTCAAGAGATGTAACAGGCTTCTTTAAATGTTAGGCTAAGCAACTTACTGTCTTGATTTTCCGCTTTTTGCTCCTTATTTTAGGCATGTATTTAGGAATAATTCTCCTTCGGGATTACTCTAAAAGAAAATCCTTTACTAAGGTAGGAAGTCAGTCTAAATGATGTCCAAGGCTTTAATCCACAGATTTTCTTAATTAATAATTCTTTTCACAAGTGTGCAGTCCTATCAAGTACATCATTCCTCATGTAAAACCTGCAGAACGCTGTTACCGCGTTATGAAAACAGCTTGAAAACTGAAACTAAAACCTGTAAAGTGTTAATAGGAAGTTCCAAATCCGCTAGGCACAGACAGAAACAGGACCTTCCTGCAAGTCTTGGAATACTTTTATAAAATCTATCTGGAAAACTTTGTACAAAAGAGACTTACTCATTTATTTCTTTTTATTTGAAAGGCAGAACTACAGACAGAGGGACACACAGGTCTTCCAACTCCCCAAATGCCCACAACAGCCAGGGCCGGGCCAGGCCAAAGCCAGGAGCCGTGATTTTTATCCCAGTCTCCCACATGGGAGCAAGGGCCCTGGCATTTGAGCCATCACTCGCTGTCCTCCAGAATGCATCAGCCGGAAGCTTAACTGAAGTAGAGGAGCCAGGGCTCAACCAAGCCCTCAGATCCGGATCCGGGCATCCACAGCAACACCACCCACCTCACTGTGCCATAGTTAGTTAATTATCTCCTTGTTGAATACTTTGATTGCCTCATAATTTGTAACTGTAACCATAATCTGGTGAGTGTAACTGCAGCTAAATCTTTGTGTATATTTGAATTTTTGGAAAAAACTGTTAGAAGTAAAATCTCTGGGTCCAAGAGTAATCACCCAATGGCTAAAGCACAGAAAAGCATAAACTTGGGGCCCTGTGGCACAGCGGGTTAATGCCCTGGCCTGAAGCACCTGGATCCCATATGGGCACCGGTTCGAGACCTGGTTGCTCCACTCCCAATCCAGCTCTCTGCTATGGCCTGGGGTATCAGTAGAAAATGGCCTAAGTCCTTGGGCCCCTGCACCCCTGTGGGAGACCCGGAAGAAGCTCCTGGCTCCTGGCTTTGGATCGGCACAGCTCTGGCTGTTGTGGCTAATTGGGGAGTGCACCATCGGATGGAAGACCTCTCTCTCTCTCCCCCTCCCTCTCTTGCTCTCTGCCTCTCCTCTCTCTATGTGTAACTCTAACCTTCAAATAAATAAATAAATCATTTTAAAAAAAGGCATAAACTTGCAAACGCTTCATCAGTGCAGGTACATGCATAACTACTGCACTGTCCTCCCCAAAAGTCAGTATGACCATCTTTCTGGTCTCACCCAGTAACAGAAAAGTGGCACTGTTTTAATTTGTATTTGTTAGGCGACCAGTGAGAATAGCCATCAATTCATCCACTTATTCGTAATATTTATGTTCTCTTATAAAATTCCTGTCCAAATATTTTCCCATCTTTATAGTAGGGCAGTGGCCTTATTCTGGTAAAGAGGTTTCTTCATAAAATATATGACATTTTCACTGTCATATATTAAAATTAGTTTTCCCCAATTTATAGTTTGTTTAAATTTACAAACTTTTACTATACAGATGTACTTTATTTGTAAGTAGTCAAATTTCTCAACCTATTTCCAATGTATGCTGTCTGGACTTAGAGTCATTCTGAAGAAAGTGTTTCCCCCGGTGCCTATTTATAAAACTATTTACTTAAATCTGACCTTAGTACCTTTTGTCCATGACTCTGATTCCCTTTTTATGAAGCAAATTGTTTGGGAGATGAACTTGAAGTCTTAGAATACTATTTCTGAAACTATCTCAGGCAACCCACTGCATTAAGATGCACAGAAGAGGGCTCGGGTAAGCTCCCGGGGCAGAACAGTATTGGAAGCTCCACTGCGTGCACTGACTTACTATCGTCATCACTGTTAGCAATTAATTTTTATTCCAATCCACATACCACTGCTCTCTTTTCAGGCCAATTTATCCTAGAAGATAAGTAGCACCCTGTTACAAGCACTCCTAGATTTTTATAGCAGGCCTCAGGTACTTCTAAAGCTTGTGAAAAAAAGAAATGATTTGGAAAGCCACACACTTTTTTTCATAATATGTTTCCATGAATTTTCTGAAGGTTCCCCACATATGCATAGATTTTTTTTGTTAAAGATTTATTTTATTTATTTGAAAGTCAGAGTTACATACAGAAAGAAGGAGAGGCAGAGAGAGAGAGAGAGAGAGAGAGGGAGAGAGAGAGAATCTTCCACCCATCAGCTGACTCACTCCCCAACAGGCCTAAACAGCCGGAGCTGGGCCAACCAGAAGCCAGGAGCCAGGAGCTTCCTCTGGGTCTTCCCATGTGGGTGCAGGGGCCCAAGGACTTGGGCCATCCTCTACTGCTTTCCCAGGCCATAGCAGAGAGCTGGATCGGAAGTGGAATGGCCAGGACTTGAAGTAGCACCCAGATGGAATGCCAGCACTGCAGGCGGTGGCTGTACCTGCTTTGCCACAGCACTGGCCCCATATGCATGATTTCAACATGTTTTGCACCAAACTTAAATTCATCTTGTAAATTGCATTTCCCACAGGTTTTTCTGAAGCATCCCCACAGATATTCCCATTGCAAGTGCTGGCATGTAAACAGGTGCTCAGTAAGCATGTTTAAAGAAAAAGAGAGGAAATGCTATGGAAGTTTTTTGTTTTGTTTGTTGATATTTGTTATTCTAACAAAAATGTTAAGTCAGAAAGAACTCAAACGAAAGCTTGTTCACAGCTCTTTCAAAGTAGTCAATTCTTCCCTCACAAATGAGCAGAAAAGAGGATCCTGATCATTCCAAAAGTGCATGCCAGATAGGATCAAAGGGGAATGTATCTTTCAACCTAAAATGAATGCTGTACGGTATTATTTTGTGCCTTAAAAATTGGTAAGTATTAGCATCTTTTCAGGGCACTTCTCTTTTAAGCTGTGTGTGTATGTGTACATGTGTGGATGTATATATGTGTATGTATATGTATATAGATGTACATACACACACTAAAACATTTGACTTCTAAGAGTCTACTGAGTAATAATTTATATTTTTGCTTTGTAGTTGAGAGCACTTTACAAACATCTATTTACTGCTCTCAGCCTAATGTAAGAATTTACAGTCAGGGAAGGAAGTCAGCTTGAATGAAAAGTCCAGTAACTGGAAGGACTTGAACCCAGGAACAAGGACCCCATGCAGGGCACACACTGGCCAGCTGGTACTGAGGCCACCACTACACTACCTCCCGCCTCCCTGAATGCAATGCTCTGATTTTAACAACTTATTCAATGTACTTCTATATCCCCTATTGACCACTGCCTATGATTTTGCCCTACTGGAAATTTTCTTTTTCTCTTATTTCTAGATAAATCCTCTAAAGCGATTGTTAGCTCCCCAAAGATAAAGGCTCTGGTTAACTTCCCACAGTAGCTAACACAAGAGTTAAAAATTGATTGTTAATAAACTGGAACAGGGAGGTTATGTTCCCAAAAATGAAAAACAAGCTATTTTTAAAGGCCTCATCTGACAGTCACTCAGACTCGCCGTCCGTACGCCCACCCGCAGGCTCCCAGATCCACAGACACAGGCGAACATCGCCACCAGGGACGCCGCGTTCCCAGGACAGGCTCGAAGTTGCTAGACCTGGGGAGGAGGCAAGGAGAGAGGGAGTGTCACCTGGATGCTTTTTCTTGGCAAAACAGGTTTTTCTTGCTAGCTTCAGCCCCAACAGAAGGCGTGGTAGGAAGAAAAGACAGAAGCCAAGTTAGCAGGGGAAGGTCAATGATGAAATTCCCAAGAAAAGTCCATTACCTGACCCTTGCAGCACAAGGAAATGTGAAAGAGGGAGTGCGAGAGACACAGAAGACAATGCCTTCTCTGCTACACTAACAGATAGGACTCGTTTTGATGGATTTATAAACCAAGTATTAACTTTGCCATGTTGTCTGTTTTTGTTGACACAAGAATAAAAATTTTTCAGGGGCTGGCACTGTGGCGTAGAGGGTAAAGCCACCGCCTGCAGTACTGGCATCCCATATGTATGCCAGTTCAAGTCCTGGCTGCTCCACTTCCAATCCAGCTCTCTGCTATGGCCTGGAAAAGCAGTAGAAGATGGGCCAAGTCCTTGGGCCCCTGCACTGCATGGGAGACCTGGAAGAAGCTCCTGGCTCCTGGCATCAGATGGGCACAGTTCTGGCAGGCCAATTGGGGAGTGAACCACTGGATGGAAGACCTCTCTCTCTCTACCTCTGCCTCTGCCTCTCTTTTTCTCTCTCTGTAACTCCAACTTTCAAATAAATAAATAAATAAATCTTAAAAAAAAATTTTCCATTTTCAAAACTCAACTATTTCGTAAAAGAAAAACTTCCAGAAGCACCTGCTTTTACCCTTCTATGTCAAAAGTTTCTTCCTTGCTTATATACAAGAGGATGCTTACAGCTGCAATCCAGCCTGCCAAATTCACCCCAAGGACAATAACCTTATAGCACGCCTGGTCCACCACATGCACCCATTTTTGCATCTCCAGATAGGCACAGTCGTGCCAATGAAAACCTGCTGAACACTGTGATTCCCTGCACATGAGCCTGCATCAGTTTTGGCTACTAAAATCATTTTCTAAGATGCACTTGTCAATATTTAACTCATTAAAACTGTGAATCCCGATTTTTAGCATTCTATTTTCGTTGTGCAACTTTATGCATTCCCTGGATACTGAATACAACATGGAGGCTCTAGGTTCTGATTAATGGAGATAGACTGCCATTATGATAAGGTTGACAAATCCTAACTCTGGGGAAGGCAATTTTAGAGTAAATATTGTTTTTTAACAGAGGCTGTAGAAACTGCTTATGAATGAACATCTATGGACTCAGGAATGGTCGCCAACACAATCCCTGTGGCTGTCTTTTTAGAAACAGACACATCTTATAATTATGTGAATATACCAGCTAAGGCAAAGTACACAGAACTAGTAAAAACCTACAATGCACAGAGAGAGTAGTCCATGGAAGCCTTGTCTGGATGGAACCCCACATACAAAACCATCTGCATCTTGATTCTAGTGGTGGTTACAAAAATCTACATATGTTGCAAAACTGCACAGAAGTATACACACAAGCACATACAAATGAGTAGAAATGTACTCCTACTAAAATCTGAGAAAGCTTTGTTGGTGGTACCGCTGTGAATTTCTTGTTTTTTGAGTATCAGTGAGGTCAAGTGGTAGGGGAAGGATAAGGGATCTCCCTAAAAGGAGAGGAAGGGAGGGCATCTGGGGGAGGGAGAATGTTTGTAAAGATACATTTATTTCAAAATAATTTCCATGGGGCTGGCAACATGCAGTGGCGAGTAAAGCCACCGCCTGCAGTGCTGGCATCCTATATGGGCGTCAGTTTGAGGAGTTCTGGCTGCTCCACTTCCAGTCCAGCTCTGCTGTGGCCTGGGAAAGCGGCGGAAGATGGCCCAAGTCCTTGGGCCCCTGCACCCGCGTGGGAAGACCCAGAGGAAGTTCCTGGCTCTTGGCTTTGGATTGGCACAGCTCTGGTCATTGCTAAAATTTGGGGAGTGAACCAGCAGATGGAAGACCTCTCTCCTCTCTCCCTTCCTTCCTCCCTCCCTCCCTCCCTTCCTGTTTGCTCCTTCTCTGTAATTCTGCCTTTTAAATAAATAAACCTTAAAATAATAATAATAATAATAATAATTTCCACAAAAACCATGTCTGTAAATTCCAAATACTGCCTGCTAGGCATAAATATGCACATTTGCTCAGTCACGTATTCACTCAACCAACACTTACTAAACACATACTGTTGCCTGGCACTGTTCTGCATGCTGGGGCTATAGACACAAAACGATGTCATGTTTTATCTTGAGGAACTCATCCCAAAATCAGGGCAGGAGGGAAGAGAAAATTTGATTCACAGTCCTTACAGAGCACACACGTGCAAACACAACTGGGCCCACAGTGAAGCCGATGTACCTGCCCCTCACCATTCCATTCACAAAATATATTATTTTAGAGTAGAAAATGATCACACTAACAACCTAAGGTTCATATTAAAATCTCAACCTAGGGACACTTCTTTCTTCCTTACTGATGTCATTGCTAATGTAAGAGTAAAGAAATGTTCTGTTAAAATAGTAGACAACTGGGCCGGCGCCGCGGCTCACTAGGTTAATCCTCCGCCTTGCGGTGCCAGCACACCGGGTTCTAGTCCCAGTCGGGGCGCCGGATTCTGTCCCGGTTGCCCCTCTTCCAAGCCAGCTCTCTACTGTGGCCAGGGAGTGCAGTGAAGGATGGCCCAAGTATTTGGGGCCTGCACCCCATGGGAGACCAGGAGAAGTACCTGGCTCCTGCCATCGGATCAGCGCAGTGCGCCGGCTGCAGTGCGCTGGCTGCGGCGGCCATTGGAGGGTGAACCAACGGCAAAGGAAAACCTTTCTCTCTGTCTCTCTCTCTCATTGTCCACTCTGCCTGTCAAAAAAAAAATAAATAAATAAAAATAAAAATAAATAAAATAAAATAAAAATAGTAGACTACTGGGGCCGGTGCTGTGGCTCAGTGAGTTAAAGTCCTGGCCTGAAGCGCCGACATCCCATATGGGCACTGGTTCTAGTCCCAGCTGCTCCTCTTCCGATCCAGCTCTCTGCTATGGCCTGGGAAACAGTGGAGGATGGCCCCAGTCCTTGGGCCCCTGCACCCGCGTGGGGGACCCGGAAGAAGCTCCTGGCTCCTGGCTTCAGATCAGCACCAGCTTCAGCCGTTGCAGCCATCTGGGGAGTGAACCAGCAATGAAAGACCTCTCTCTCTCTCTGTAACTGTCTTTCAAATAAATAAAATAAACCTTTTTTAAAAAATAGTAGACTACTTTCCTAAGAAAGAGGGTTATATTTCACTGCAAAAGTTCAACCAACTTTTAAATTGTTTGCTCAGATATATTTCTAGAAATTGTATTCAAGTTATTAAAGCTAAATTTACAGTTTAGCTTGTAAATATATAAAACTGAGGGGTGATAACCTTCCCCCCCTCAAAAAAATAATGTTATTAGAATTTACATATCTGTAATGAGTAAAAGAATATGAATCAGGAACAGATGGTGCTATTTCTTCAAAAGCACAGCTATGGATTCACTGTGTATTATATGTACCTTCCTGGAAAAGTTTCGTAAAAACAAACAAGTTCACTTAAAATTAATGCAATCTTTTATTTAAGATATACTTTTTCTCTGCTTCTAATTATAAATTAACACTATCTCAACACCTTAATTTTAATTGACTGGTCTCTCTGCCAAGGAAGTCTAATCAGAACATGTGAGTTTCTTTATCTTCTAACATTACCTTCCGAAAAAAAAAAAAAAATCTAAAACAATATTGGTGGTTCTTTGGCTTTACTAAAGATTTATTACAGAAAGGATGATTTCTAGACATGGGGGAAAATAAACAATAAAAAACTAGTATTAGGTTTTGAAAATGTAATACAAGTAAGATAAAGATGGACTTACACACACATTTGTAGCCTCCGGATGGATATCACAGAGATCCAGATGACAAAGGCAAAGATGGTAACGTTAAAGATGGTAACATTAACACGAAGCAGCCAGCTCACACACACTTCCATCCTGTAGTGCCTCCAAATTTCACTCATGAGCTATCACCCAACTAGTCAACGTGAAAGGGTGCCTCACAGCTGTTAATGTGCACAGTGTGGCTTGTTCAAAGGCCAAATTCATGAATGTCAATGACCATGTGTGGTATTAACAAACATTCTCGATGAAAGAATTCAGGTACAGGTATAAGACATAAATGGCCAATCAGATAATCAGGACCTCTGATACCAATGTTCACCTGGAAGTAGTCAACAGAATATCATGTCTTTCAAACTTGGTAGCCACCACTTCTAAATTTATCTGCCATAATGTTACTAATAAATAATTAACAAATAAATAGTAACCACAGACTATGGAAATAACTCATTATTTCATTGATAGTTTTTGAGTTTACCATGTACCTGGCATAGTGCCAAGGGCCGTCAAGAGACTTCCAAACAAATAGGATTCATGCTGTCAGGGAAACTGTCTACAAGGGAGGTATCTAATAGAGACCAAGGATCACTCCTGAAGAACACAGATGCCCCTAGTGGATGCACTGAACTGCAGTCCTGGCCAGGCTATAGGGATCCCAGAGAGCTTTGCAGTCTCCATTATGCCAACAAGCATTTCCGGAATGCAATGGATTCACTCCTGGATGGCTGAATACAGTGTAGCCGCAGTAACTACAGCTTCTCTGTGACATGAAACCAACAAAGGCATCACAGAGGTCTGACCCACAAATTTTCCATGAAGAAATGAAAAAGCAAAAGATGACTCACTGGAACAAGAGGAAAGAAGACAAAAACACCACTGCAGGGAGCCACAAGGTGCAGCCAGCTGCGAGCCGCCACCATACCACATCAAGGTAGGAAGAAATTGCCGCGTGCCCCGCCGCTCAGAGTTTTAGCTGAGTGGGAATTCCACAGTCACTCACTTTTACGTCAGCCTGGGGCGGTGCATGGGGTCCCAGCCAGGCTTGGATCAGGGAATCTGCCTTGCTTACTTCCCCTCCCCCACTCCTGCAGAGCGCCATACTCGGCAGTGAGAAGTCAGGAAGTCAGGAGGAGACGGCAGCGTCCTAGAGAGAAGTGAAAAGTCTCTGACAACTGTGTTACCGCTGGTATTTCCTCAGGGAGAACCTCACGGACTACACCGACTCGAAGTCCAGCCAGCCTAGAGAGCTTGAGGGTGGAGGGTGCCCACCTGACCCCGGAAATAGAAAGCCCACTGCCTGCTTCTCACTGGCCCAACAAGGGCTCTCAAGGACAACCAGGTAGGAAGGGCCATCTTGATAAGGCGAGTGCAAGTAGGGGGTTTTATGTGAGGGATAAATCTGCAGTCACTACTGACTTTGAGTCTTACTGGAGGGTCATCAGGGGCAGGGTGCACACGTAAGGCTGAAAAGCACTCCCCTCCCCTAATGCTCGGGCAGAAAACCGAAAGGCAGCAGGCTCTGGGAACACACCGGCTCTCTCCGGGGACAGAGCAGGCTTACAGGTCTGAGAGTGGATCCTCTGCTCCCTGTGACTGTGGGAGCCCTGTATGCTAAGACGGAGAATTCTGTGCTGCACAACAGGGCTTGGGATGTGCTTGGGTCTCCGGGCAATCACCGTGTCTGGCTTCAGAGGCTCAGAGCTCCCAGAGTACTTGGGGTGGGTCATCACAGAGGGTTCTGTGCTCACATTGAGGGCCACACATATACTTTGTGTGGTTCATGCACCTGTGTGGGTGGAGTGTGAAGCCACTGTGGATTTACCCCCAGCATTAACCACCTTGGCAGAGAGGAGGTGAGGCAGAGATCACACAAGCTGACGTGGTCATACCCTCCACTGTTGAAATTACAAGAGACCTACCACGCCCGGCATGGGTGTCACCCTGAACTCTTACACCACTCCCCAGCACTGACTGGAGCTCGTGGCCCCACCCAGCACACGCCTCTGAAGATCTACTAAGCCACAGGGGCATAGTTCAAAGATAAAAGCCATCAGAGGAGAAACCAACAAGTGGTTCCACAAATGCCTAAAAATAAACATAGAAATATGAGAAACATGAACAAGGAAGAAGTAAGCTTCCCCAAAAAGACAACATTTCAATTGAAGAACGTAAAGACAAAGAGACCAATGAAATGCCTGAAAAGGAATTCAAAAGAATGTTAAGATTATACACAGAAACAATGAAAAGCAAATTATGTAAGCAAACCTATACAAGACATGAATGAAGAGATAGAGATATTGAAGAGAAATCAATTAAAAATACTAGAAATGAGGAATTTAATATGTCAAATGAAAAACCCAGTGGAGTACATTACAACAGAGTTGGTGAGGCACAAGAAAGAATATCTGTGCTAGAAGAAAAATCTTTGGAAATATTTCAGACAAAAAAAAGAGACAAAATTATAAAAACTAAAAAGTATTCAAGATTTATTAGATACTATCAAATGACCAAACATACAGCTCTTAGGAGTATCTGAAAATGTAGAGAGAATAGATAAGAAGGGCTATTTATTAAAACAACAGCAGAAAACCTTCCTAGTTTGTAGAAAGAAAGAGATAGCCAAGTACAGCAAAGCACACAAACCTCCTAATAGACATGATCAGAAAAGATCTTTACCATGATACATAATAGTCAAGATTTCAACAGTAAAACAAAAGAGTTTAAAATGTGCACAACAGAAATGCCAGATTACCTTCAGAGGACCTCTAAATAGACTCACAGCTGACTTCTTGTCAGAAACCCTACAGATAGAAGAGAATGGAGAGACATAATCCAATTCTTAAAAGAAAAGAACTGTCAACCCAGAATACTGTTCGCTGCCAAGCTCCCATTTATAAATGAAGGTAAAATAAAGACCTTTCAAAACAGACAGAAATTCATAGAATTTATCACCATTTGTCTAGTCTTACAAGTGATAGTCATCATTATGAAAGAATGTGAAGGCAGAAAATCTCCTAGTAACAGGACAAAGGAAATCCAAAACAAATGATAGGAATATTTATGGGAAAATGTCAGGACCAAATCATGACTTATCATCACTAACCTTGGATGTAAATGGCCTAAATTCTCCAATTAAAAGATACAGATTGCATGAATGGATTAAAATACAAGACCCATCTATTTGCTGCCTTCAACACCTCAACAAATATACATGCAGACTGAAAATCAAAGGATGGAAAAACATATTCAATGTTAAGGGAAAGCAAAAAAAGAACAAGAGTAGCATCCTAATAGCAGGCAAAATAGACTTCAACAAAGAAACTGTTAAAAGAAACAAGTAACAATATCATATAATGAATTAGGGATCACTCCAATAGGAAACTGTAACTTGTAACTACAGTGAAGTAATCACAGAGCACCAGGCTTTTTGAAGCAAATGTTCATGGGGGCTGCTGTTGTGGCATAGCAGGTTAAGCCTCGGTGAAGCCAGCATCTCATGTGGGGACTGGTTCAAGACCTAGCTGCTGCACTTCAGATCTAGCTCCCTGCTAATGTTCCAGGAAAAGCAGCAGAGGATGGACCAACGTATTAGGCACCTGGCTCTCATGTGGGGAGACCCTGAAGCAGCTCTGGGCTCCTGGCTCACTCACTCGCTCTCTCTGTCTCTCTCTCACCTTCTCTTTTTATAACTTTCAAATAAATAAATCTTTTAAAAACGTAATGGATTTAGGGAGCGGCGCTGCTGTGCAGCAGTGGGTTAACACCCTGGTCTGAAGTGCCAGCATCCCATATGGGTACCAGTTTGAGACCTAGCTGCTCCACTTCTGATCCAGCTCTCTGCTATGGCCTGGGATAGCAGTGGAAGATGCCCCAAGTCCTTGGGCTCCTGGCTCCTTGTTCCTGAATGGCACAGCTCCGGCTGTTGCAGCCAACTGGGGAGTGAAGCAGCAGACGGAAGACCTCTCTCTCTCTCTACCTCTCCTCTCTCTGTGTAACTCTGAATTTCAAATTAATAAATAAATCTTTTTAAAAAAAATGGATTTAGGCCGGCGCCATGGCTCAACAGGCTAATCCTCCGCCTTGCAGCACCAGCACACCAGGTTCTAGTCCCGGTCGGGGCGCCGGATTCTGTCCCGGTTGCCCCTCTTCCTGGCCAGCTCTCTGCTATGGCCCGGGAGTGCAGTGGAGGATGGTCCAAGTGCTTGGGCCCTGCACCCGCATGGGAGACCAGGATAAGCACCTGGCTCCTGGCTTCGGATCAGTGCAATGCACCAGCAGCAGCGCGCCAGCCACGGCGGCCATTGGAGGGTGAACCAACGGCAAAAAGGAAGACCTTTTTCTCTGTCTCTCTCTCTCACTGTCCACTCTGCCTGTCAAAAAAAAAAAAAATTGATTTAAACAGAGACACAGATTCCAATATAATAACAATGGAGGATTTCAACACCACAATTTCATCAATAGAGAAATCAGCTAGATAAAAAAATCAACAAAGAAACAACAGAACTAATCTAAACTATGGACCAAATGGACTTAATTGATATTTACATAACATTTCATCCCACAGTTGCAGAACACAAATTCTTTTCATCACAGCATAGAACTTTCTTCTGGATAGGCCATATGCTAGGCCATAAAGCAAACTGCAACAAATTCAAATAACTTGAAATAATACCATGTATCTTTTCTGACCACAATGGAATGAAGCTGGAAATTAACAACTAAAGATAACTCTAGATAATCTGCAAACATATGGAGATTGAACAATACCCTCCTGAATGAATAGTGAGTCACAGAAGGAATCCAAAAGGAAATCAAAAAATTCCTAGAAATGAACAACGTTGACCACACAACATACAAAAACTTTTGGGTACAGCAAAAGCAGTGTTAAGGAAAAATATTCTAGCAATAGTGCCTACATACCGAAATTGGAAAGGTAACGAATAAATGATATAAAAATGTCTCACAAGGACCTAGAAAAATAAGAAAAAAGCCAAACCAGAAATTATTCATAGGAAAGAAATGAGAGAACTAACAAGCTTGAGACAAAAAAAAAAAAAAACCACGATACAAAACTTCACTGAAATGAAGACTTGTTTTTTTGAAAAAATAAAATTGATACACTGTTGGCCAACCTAATCAAAGAGAAAAAGAAGAAGAATAAATAAAATCAGATATGAAAAAGGAGAAGTTGCAAGAGGTGCCACAGAAAGAATCTTCGGGAACTACTACAAACAGCCAAATGCCAACAAACTGGAAAATCTTGATAAAATGGATAGATTTCTAGACACATACAATATACCAAAAATGATTCATGAAGACATGATGGGAAAGCAGTAGAAGATGGCCCAAGTCCTTGGGCCCCTGCACCCATGTGGGAGACTGGGAAAGAAGCTCCTGGATCTGGAGAGTGAACCATCGGATGGAAGACCTCTCTCTCTGCCTCTGCTTCTCCTCTCTCTGTGTACCTCTAAATTTCAAATAAATAAATCTTTAAAAAAAAAAAAAAAAAAAAAAAAAAAAAACACACACAATGAGTTTTCACCTCACCCAAGTAAGAATGTCTTTCATACAAAAATCAACAATTAATACTGGTGAGGGTGTGGGGAAAAGGTACCCTAATACACTGTTGGAGGGAATGTCAATTAGTGCAGCCATACGGAAAACAGCATGGAGATTCCTCAGAAATCTGAAAATAGATCTTTCATATGAGCCAGTCATCGCACTCCTGGGAATTTACCCAAATGAAATGAAATCTTCACATGAAAGAGTTATCTTTACACCATGTTCACTGTAGGTCAATTCACAATAGCTAAGAGATGCCATCACACACAATAGAACACTACTCAACCACAAAAAGGATGAAATCCTATCTTTTGCAACAAAGTAAACCAGTGCCAAAAAGAGAAATATCATTCTTTCCCTGATATGTGGTAATTAATGTACAGAGCACAAAAAATTGTAATGTATATAATCAAAAATGACATTGTGAGATTTAGTTATTGTTTGCAGCCCTTGGCTATATTATTGATTTATGCTAACTACTACTTGTTCAATTCTTTATTTTGTGGAGGGTTAAGCTTGTGATTATAAACTGCAAGTATGTCATTGTAAAAATTAAAGAAAATGTAAGGAAGGAGTTGGAGGGTTGGCGCATGGGCACAAGAGAGGATAGAGTAAGAAGTACCATTATACTCTTAAATCTGCATTAACTACATGAAATTTGTTCAACTTGCATGAATAAATTTTAAATAAATATTTTTAAAAACTCACAAAAAGGGCTGAAATGGACATCGAGTACTATAAACCCAGTGTCAATCTCAGCATGCCTACAAATTCTCCCTTTTTAAGATTTATTTATTTATAAAATCACAGAGAGGGAGGGAGTGAGGGAGGGAAGATAGAAATCTTCCATTCCTGGGTCACTAACAAAATGGCCAAGCCAGGTGCTCCATGTGGGTCTCCCACGTGCATGGTAGGGGCCCAAACACTTGGGCCATCTTCCACTGCTCTCACCACGCCAGCAGAGAGTTGGACTGGAAGTGAAGCAGCAAAGACACGAACTAGCACACGTGTGAGAGAGATGCAGGCACTGCAGATGGCAGCCTTACCCACCATGCCACAAGACCGGCCCCTTCTTCATCATTTCCAAACAAGATTCACCAAAATGCTTCTCAGAATATATGACACAGCACAGCTATCGTCAACAGGAGTTTTCTCAACAATTTCTTTATGGAAAACTTCTCTCTGCTTATATACATGGCCAGTATACAATATTAAGTCATATACACTGGCTTTTCAGCAGCAGAGGCAATCAAAAATGTTCTTACCATGTATCCCAATAAGCCCTGCTTCATCAACATAGACCAGAATGGAAACAGCTCCTCTGACTTCCACCCACCCCCTCCAGCACCTCCTTAACATGGAAGATTGACATCATCCCTGACCCCCACCTTCACACAGACCCTTCCCATTCTATCAGCTCTATGTGAAGATGTCTCTTGGATGGATCATTTCTTTTCTATTCACCTTGGCATAGCTGTTTAGAGTGGCATTGGACAAAATCACAACAGATCCCCCAAGCCATGTCTCCAAAACTATCTCCCCCTACACAAACACAAGCACACTAGACTACTTGTGCACAACTTTCCTCCCCACACCTTAGCTCACGTCATTCCTTCCACCTAAAGCACTCCATCTCTTGCACTAAAACTCCATCTCTTGCACAACCTAGCTGTAAGCAACTTCCTCAGAGAAATCATGTCCTAATGCTCTACCATCTCAGAACGACCAGAATGTTTTATACCGTTCATATGCCTAGTAGTACAGTTACCAGCAGATAGAAGAACTCTCACCCTCACTCTAGCCCTCTAACTCTTTCAAATAAATAAATAAATCATTCTTAAAAAATTAACTTATCTGGGGCTAGCACTGTAGGGTAGCAGGTAAAGCTGCCACCTGCAGTGCCAGAATCCCATATGGGTGCCAGTTCGTAACCCAGCTGCTCCACTTCAGATCTAGCTCTCTGCTATGGCCTGGGAAAGCAGTAGAAGACAGCCCAATTCCTTGGGCCCCTACACCATGTGGGAGATCGGAAGAAGCTCCTGGCTCCTGGCTTCTGATTGTCGCAGCTCTGGCCGTTGTAGCAAATTTGGGAGTGAACCAGCAGATGGAAGACCTCTCTGTCTCTACCTCTTTCTGTAACTCACTCTCTCTCTGCCTCTCCTTCTCTGTGTAATTCTTTCAAATAAATAAATAAATCCTAAAAAAATTAACTTATCTACTGGTTCTTAAAAAGAGCTCAAGTACAGTTAGCATGAGGACACAGTCCTGAAAATCTATCTGGCCTGGTAGCATCTCGCCCCAGCAGGCAGTATTCCATGTTTTTACTGTTAACAATACAAAGACAGAATGTCAAGAAACTGTTAAAAAGATGCAAACCCAGAACTATTTGCTTTGATGCACCTACTTTTAACATTGCTGGAGTTAGGGCCATAGGAATCCTACTTACAGTCTCAGTTTAAATTGACTGAAAGACTTAATGGATTGCTGAGACTTAACATCAATTAAGTAAGACCTGATAAGTATGTCCAAATGGGTAATAAAATAATTCAGAAGGTCCTCATAAATATGTAACATTAAATATTTGCAATGTGTCATTCAATGAAACAGATAAGATCTATGCTTCAGAGAACAGGAACTCATAAAGCATTTAAATGAAGAAGAGAAAAGCATTAACTGAGACACAAATCACAAGCTCAAGGAACAAGTAGGAAGCCTTTCTGGTATCGAGATAACCCAGGAGACCCAACACATTGGGGCAAAACCTAGTAAAATGGCAATCAGATTCAAGAAAGTGCAAAGAGTAGCCAAGAATGTTCACAAGATTAACTAAACACAAAAAAAGGTTAAAGAGATTCCACACATGATAAGTCAAGTCTGACCACCAGACTGAAAACCTCTCTGCAAGATTAAACAGAGATTCCCTTCATGAAATACTATTTTTTCATTAAGTCTGTAAACTTGAATGATTGGATGAAATAAGGGGCTAGCGCTGCTCAAGCTTTTCTAATTACCCCGCTAATGGCCAGAAGGAAAATAAAATTAAGACCCTGATCCTGTGACAGATTAAACTGTTTTAAGCATCCAAAATAAATGCATTCAAATGCTTCTCAGAACAGAATATGCTTGGTGGTGACTACACAGGGGGACGGGGAAGGAGAACAGTGATCAGGTAATTCAAGGAGCTTGATCCAGGGCCACTCAGTCTGCAATAACACAGGGGTATGAAGACACCCACAAAATCATCACAACTTCCTGAAGAGCACATAACAGGCCTAATGAAAGGGTGTGTGTGTGTGGTGTGTGGTGTGTGTGTGTGTGTGTGTGTGTGTGTGTGTTTTAATGGTTTCACTGTTTCTAACCACTTCCATATGATACAGTGAACTGGGATTATACAAATTACCTGGTCTTTGATGGTAACAAGCATAGTAAGCTACCAAGCTCCAATTTTTGAAAAAGCACTGACAAACTAACATAATAGGGTAAAGGTAGTATATGGCAGAGTGAGCTAAAATTTTTCCCTTAGCGTTCCTTGAGGTAAGCTTGCATTTCTCTATTCAAGATAATATTTATCTTTCCAATCAATAATAAAATTCTAGGGGCCGGCACCATGGCACAGTAGGTTGAGCCTCTACCTGTGGTGCCAGCATCCAATATGGGCACTGGTTTAAGTGCCAGCTGCTCCACTTCCAATCCAGCTCTCTGCTGATGGCCTGGTAAAGCAATGGAGGATGGCCCAAGTACTTGGGCCCCTGACCCACGTGGGAGACCCAGAAGAAGCCCCTGGCTCCTGGTTTGGGATTGGCCCAGCTCCGGCCATTGCTGCCATTTGGGGGAGTGGACCAGCAAATGGAAAACCTTTCTCTCTCTCTCTGTAACTTTCTCAAATAAATAAATAAATCTTTAAAAGATAAAATAAAATTATAAAAATTAGGGAGTGGGGCCTGCTGTAGCATAGCAGGCAAAGCTACCACCTCTCACATCAGCTTCCCATATGGATGGTAGTTCAAGTCTTGGCTGCTCCACTTCCTATCCAGCTCCCTGCTGATGTGCCTGGAAAGGCAGAGGAAGATGGCCCAAGTGCTTGGACCCCTGCACCTACATGGCAGAACCACCTGAAGCTCCTGGCTTCAGCCTGGCCCAGCTCCAGCCATTGCAGCGATCTGCAGAGCAAATCAACAGACAGAAGATCTTCTTTCTCTGTAACCCTAGCTTTTAAATAAATAAAAAAAATTTTTTAAAGTTACGCAGATCCTAACAGTGACTCCTGTGTGAATTGAGAGGAGAATAGAAAGCATTACATCCACTCGTATGGTTATGAACAATACACAATATTCCTTAACACATTGTGTGCCATTTCTATGCCTGCTTGGAAAAAATTCAGAAAACAGAAACAAGGATATACTCAATCAATGAATGACTTCTTTAGTCAGTGTGTTAATGAAAATACTTTGAACACCTTGCCTTAGAGTAAATGACTCAGAGTGCCCAGGAGGAAACCACCTTGCAAAAGTACCAGTTAGAGAAAAACCTACCACTCTCCATGCTATAGAGGGATAGAGAAGAAACTTCCACCCTCAGCACCCTCTTCCTTGCAAGCATTGTCATTTACCACGTTCCCTGCCTGCATGTGTCAAATGGGATAAGTAGAAATGCTGGCTGCTCCAGCACACCCAACACGCAGATCCTGGTTTCTAATACTGTCCCCCAATAGGAGGAAGCAGGGCTTCTTGGAGAAATGGTTGCTTCTAGAACTGGCACAGGAGATACACAACACGCTTTGGAACAATTAGGGTGTTGCGAGGCGGGGGTATTAACTTTTTAAAAAATTATTAATGGAGTTAAGTCAAAGAGATACAAGAGAAAACCAAGAGTCCCCAAGAGCCAAAGCTAGAAAAATCCGAGCAACAAAATAAAGTAATACTGGATTATCATCTTTAGTATAAATAAATATCCATGCGTTGACATTGATATAAATGATTTGCTAGAAAGAAACAGACTGGACACATAAATGGACTGCCAGACAACTGTCAGCTTAGACTGACAAATGACAGACAGATGAGGGAAGAGAGAAAAGTCTCACGACCAGAAGAATCTCAAATGTAGGTGGACGTTTTGTTCCCAAAGAGGTGGAGCATAACCCCCACCCTTAGGATAGGGTACATGCAAAGGCTTCCTTCCAGAGAGTACAACAGAGAAAGGAAAAAAGAAAACAACTTTACCGGGGAGAAACCTCACACATCCTAATTCGGCCAGGCAACTGAGCTTGGCAGGAACAGAGATTTGTCACCTTTGATGGTCCACACCCCTCAGCTGATGTAAGGAGAAATGCACTTTATTCATAACCCCACACTAAGAGCACCAAACAAATCCCAATTGAGGGATAATCAACAAGATACCTGACCAGTACTCTTCTGTCCCGGCCAAGAGGTGTCAAAGAGATGTCATCACAAGGCATTATGTGGTAGACTGGATGGGGTTCAGGAGCAGAAAAAGGACTGTGTATACAAACCAAAGAGACATGAATAAAGTAAGGGCTTTGGTTTAATAACAATGCATCAATATCAATTTATTAACTTTAACAGCTCTATCAATGCAAGATGCCAGAAATAGGGAAAATTAATTTATATGATATATGAGAACTCTAATTTTTCTAATGAAAAATTCTAATTTTTCTGTGAATCTACAACCTCCAAAAAGCAAAGTTAATTTTTTAAAAGATTTTATTTATTTGAGAGGCAGAGTTACAGACAGTGAGAGAGACAGACAGAAAGAAAGGTCTTCCATCCACTGGCTCACTCCCCAAATGGCCACAACAGCTGGAGCTGAGCTCATCCAAAGCCAGGAGCCAGATCTTCCTCCAGGTCTCCCACACAGGTGCAGGGGCCCAAGCACTTGGGCCATCTTTTTTTTTTTTTTCTAAAGATTTATTTATTTTATTTGAAATTCAGAATTACACAGAAAGAAAAGGAAAGGCAGAGAGAGAGAGGTCTTCTATCCACTGGTTCACTCCCCAATTGGCTGCAATGGCCGGAGCTGTGCCGATCTGAAGCTAGGAACCAGGAGTTTCCTCTGGGTCTTCCCAGGTGAGTGCAGGGGTCCAAGGACTTAGGCTGTCTTCAGAAGTGGAGCAGCTCGGACTCAAACTGGCATTCGGCCATCTTCCATTGCCTTCCCAGGCCACAGTAGAGAGCTGGATTGGAAGAGGAGCAGCCGGAACTAGAACCGGCACCCGCATGGGATGCCAGGGCCACAGGCAGAGGATTAACCTACTGCACCACAGCGCCACCCCAGCAAAGTTTATTTTTAAAACTACCTGTCTTACCTTTCACACAAATTTGCATTTTTTAAAAGTCTATGAAAATACATCGTTTGTTGCAGCTTACATCACCTACAAATATATTAAATAGTACGTGTACCTTTCTATCTGTTTTATAAAGGACACACTTGTATTCTATTCACTTTGGAGAGCTCTTAGAGATAGAACTCTCCATCTAAAAAAAAAAAAAAAGACTAAAAGCAATTAATTATCCCTGTGTGGAGGCCCTTGGATGCCATCATAACAGAGAAGTTATTGGTAAAGGTTCCAAAAGAGAAATCAATTAAGTAAGAGTGCTTATCGCCCAACTGTGATTGAAATAGTTCACACTCACATCTACTGGAACCACTCTAACAAGGACTGTTTAATTATCACTGGCAACAATGATCTCTCCTTAGAAAACATCCTTTTTTTTAACTACAAATATTTGCATTTGGTCATCCTACTCCTGTGATCTACAAAGAATACTTTATACTTTTTTGACTACACATGTATTATATGTTCTAATTTTATTTTTCATTTATTTGCTAACATCAGCTCCCCTATAAGTTATTCATTTTAACATTCATTACTTTCTTTGGAAACTACTGGGAGACACAGACCATTCAAGAAATTAACATATATATTGGTTTTAAAACCATAGCAATCTGAACCCTAATTGCACATAATACAACTGGACATATAGTTAGCTTTTCCAAACCAAGCTTCCTGCATTCCAGAGACACCCTGCTCAGTCCATGTATTTGCTTGAGGATGTCTCCTCCTGTCCACACCTGCAATGAGCCATGTGACTTAGGCCTACAGATCCGAGTATTCTCCCCTGGCCAACTTCACTGGTCTAAAAAATGGATGAGCAGGCCAACTGTCCTCACACAAGCGCTTTCTCTTTCTTTGAGAATATAAAATGTGTTTACATTAGAATTTAGCAGCTACACTACAGCCACATCCTGAGAGCCTGGGAATAAAGCACACAGAGGCAACAGAACTGAAAAATGTATAAGTAGAGCACCGGGCCCACCACTGAAATGGCTACACGAGGCAGTATGGAGAAAACAGTGTCACCTTGCCTGTGCCTGGGTTCCATGAAGCCATAATCTGATACCCCTATTCTGACTGAACCACGCTGAGTTAAGATTATGTTTAGGTTCAGTGTCAAAACACTTGAGAAGAGCAGTAGACATGACCGAAGCGTCTCTCTTGCCCATGCAGAGTGCAAAATCGGGCAGTCAAGGGCTACTGTGGAAGCTGTGCTCCCCGACGTCTTACAGAACCCAGATACCTTCCAGCTCACAGCTCCACCATCCCTGGGGCTGGACCCCATCCTAACCATCCAGTACAGCAGCTAGAACACCAACCATCACAACCACATTCCATGAGACAAAACTGAGGGAAGGACAGCCTGTGTGGCAAAGGAAAGGCACCAAGAGACTTCAAAGGTGGGCTCCACCACTCATCCACTTACACCTCACTGGCTGGAACTTGCCTGGCCATATCTAGAGACTACATAATGTCACTTCTGGGAAGCTATGCCCACAAGTAAAAATCTTATTATAGAAAGTGGCAGTAGGGAACAGGTACTATTGAACAATCTCCTCCTCCTCCTCCTGGTCTCCCATGCAGGTGCAGGGCCCAAGCACTTGGGCCATCCTCCACTGCACTCCCGGGCCACAGCAGAGAGCTGGCCTGGAAGAGGGGCAACCAGGAAAGAATCCGGCACCCCGACCAGGACTAGAACCCGGTGTGCCGGCACCACAGGCCGAGTATTAGCCTATTGAGCCGCAGCACCGGCCAGGAAGAGGGAAATTTTGATGCAGGGTTGGTGTGGTTGTGTAAAGTAGTACAGTCATTGAGATCAGGGCTGGGGGTCTTTGGCAGTCATCTTTGAAATTAAGTGCTGTATGTTTACACCCTAAATAATCAGGCAACTCCATACTTCTTAAGGAGACATGTTTGGGAATGTCTTAATGCTACACTGCAGTAATGAGCATTAAAGGTATCTAAATAACCCATTAGGAAAAGGAAAGATGATTTTTATGGAACACTGTCAGAAGTGAGCGCTCACAGCAATATTTATAACTTAAAAAATGTTGCAAGAAAGCTGTAAGAAGTCAGTTTTGAAATGCAGAACCATTTCTGAATATTAATAACACATACTTACAAACACCAACTCCATAGAGGCTCACGCACGTGTAAGAACACATTTCAGGGGAAATGCGCTGTGGCGTAGTGGGCTAAGTCTCCATCTGCAGTGCGGAAATGGGCACCAGCTCATGTCCCAGCTGCTCCTCTTCTGATCCAGCTCTCTTGCTTTGGCCCGAGAAAGCAGTGGAAAATGGCCCAAGTGCTTCGGCTCTTGCACCCACGTGGAGACCCGGAAAAAGCTCCTGGTTTCAGATCAGATCAGCTTTGGCCATTGTGGCTATTTGGGGGACAAACCAGCAGATGGAAGATCTTTCTCTGTCTCCTTCTCTCTGTCTAAAGTTCTACCTCTCAAATAAATAAATAAAACTGTAAAAAAAGAACATACATCAAGCCATTCCAAACGGTGTTTGGGCATGGTAAGCAGCAGACATGACAACAGGAGAAAGAGTGGAAGAGGGAACTGAAGATAAAACACAATGAATGAAACAAGAGAGAGGCCTTTCTGGAACTAACTGATGGGAGGGGGGTGGGCAGAACTGAGGAGTATAAAGAACTCAATCATCTACATCAGAGAATCAAAAACAGCACCACTACTCAAAACCAAACCCCATCCACCCTGAAAAAGAAAATGAGAAAAACAGGAATCAAGTAGACAGAAATATAAGTGGAATCAAGTGAGATTCCAAGTCTGGCTCCAAAACTTTTAAGGCAAATGATTTAATCATACTTGCCTATGCCTCATTTTCCTTATAATAAGAAAAAGATGGGCAGCTTTTTGGCACAATGGATTCGTCGTCCATTTGGATGCCTGCATCCCATATCAGAATGCCTGGTGTGAGTCCAGCCAGCTTCTTGCTGGGAGGCAGCAAGTGATGGCTCACATACTAGGGTCCCTGCCATCCACAAGGGCTACCTCGATGGAGTTCCAAACTCCTGACTTGAGCTTAGCTCAGCCATGGCTATCACAGGAACTTGGGGAATGAACCAGTGGATGGACAATCTCTGTGGGTCTGTCTTTCAAAGAAAATAAGCTAGTAAATACATTTTTTAGAAAAGAAGATACAAATATCAGATACAGGGGCCGGCGCTGTGGTGTAGCAGGTTAACGGCCTGGCCTGAAGCGCCAACATCCCATATGGGTGCTGGTTCTAGTCCCAGCTGCTCCTCTTCCGATCCAGCTCTCTGCTATGGCCAGGGAAAGCAGTGGAAGATGGCCCAAGTCCTTGGGCCCCTGCATACCACTTCAGAGTGGTGCAGCTCCAGCCATTGCAGCCAACTGGGGAGTGAACCAGCAGATGGAAGACCTCTCTCTCTCTCCTCTCTCTCTCTCTGCCTCTCCTCTCTCTGTGTAACTGACTTTCAAATAAATAAATAAATCTTTAAAAAAATCAGATACAAATATTAGAATGACTATGGAGTTAAACCAGCAAATATTTTGTCAAAGTTAGTTTTTCAAGCTGAAAATCAGCCTAAATGCAAAGTGTCCCTTATTTGGCATCATAAGCACCATGCACCTTACACAGGGGCCTCTAGACTAGCTGGGCCACAGACACAGGAAGCCTCATGGTTTGTTCACCTGCTATCCATTAGAAAATTCTTGTAATTACATCTTTAATTGATTGCTGCAAGCTTCTTTTTTTTTTTTTTTTTTTTTTTTTTTTTTTTTAGATTTTTATTTATTTATTTATTTATTTGAGAAGCAGAGTTATACACAGTGAGAGGGAGAGACAGAGAGAGAGGTCTTCTGTCTGCTGGGTCACTCCCCAGTTGGCTGCAATGGCCAGAGCTGAGTCGATCCAAAGCAGGAAGCCATGAGCTTCTTCTGAGTCTCCCACACGACTGCAGGGGCCCAAGCACTTGGGCCATCTTCTGCTGCTTTCCCAGGTCATAGCAGAGAGCTGGATCGGAAGAGGAGCAGCCGGGACTAGAACCAGCACCCATATGGAATGCCGGCACTGCAGGCAGAGGATTAAGCTGCTGCACCACAGTGCCAGCCCCATTTTTTTTTTTAAGTTTGCTACTAGTCCCACCCTTGGAAAGACTATTTAAATGGAAAATAGGTTTTTGGGTACTCTGTAGAAAGGAAATAACAGTAAGTACATTTATCAAAACTGAGAATCAAGTTCATGGCCAGGGAAGCAGTTTATCTACCCTGCCCAACATCACACTCCATGTTGGGCAAATCTCATCACATGGTTCAAAGGGAGAATTCTTCCTCTAAAGAAAGCTTCCATCCCAGTTTCCTAGGTTTAATAAAAAATAGCGTTAATTCAGTGCAGCAGGGAGGCAATACTTGCACACTACACTTGTACAAGAAACACAGAATCACACAGCACTGGGGCCAGCCTGTGCCTCAGACTAAGCCACAACTCCACTTCCGATCCAACCTTCTGCTAATGCACCTAGGAAGGCAAAAGACGGGTCATGTACTTGGGCCCCTGCCAACAATGCAGGAGGCCCAGATGGCATTCCTGGATCCTGGCTTCAGCCCGGCACAGACTAACTATTGTAGCCATAATGGGAAGTGAACCAACAAGATAGATGATCGACCTCTCTCTTTTTCTTCCTTCCTCTCTCTCTCTCTTTCTGTATGAGTATATGAGTGTGTGTGTGTGTGTGTGTGTGTATGTGTCACTCTGCCTTTCAAATAAATAAATAAATCTTTTGGGGACCAACAGTGTGGCATATTGGGTTAAACCTCCACCTGCAGTGCCAGTATCCCATATGGGTGCTGGTTCAAGTCCAGGCGGCTCTACTTCCAATCCAGTTCCCTGCTAATTTGCCTGGAAAAAGTAGCAGAAGATTGCCCAAGTGCTTGGGCCCTTGCACTCATGTGGGAGACCTGAAAGAAGCTCCTGACTCCTGGCTTCAGCCTGTCCCAGCCGTACCTTTTGTGAGCATTTGAGGAGTGAATCTGTGCATGGAAGTCCTCTGTCTCTCCAACTCTGCCTTTTCAAATAAATAAAATAAATCTTGAATAAATAAATAAATAAATCTTTTTTAAAAGAATAAAATTACTGCCTCTAGACAGGGCTACCCTTCCCAGTGTCCATCCCTCTTCACCATTTTAATAGCTGAAATTAAAAACTCAAAAACTAAAGTTTCCCTGCTTTCTCTCCCCTACATATAATTCGCTCACTTGTCTCATAAACTTCCGAAGTACTCTGCTCCCAGGCTTGCTGGGCCTCTTCCAATAGTCTTTGTCAATCAATACTCTTGCTTTCCCGCTAAAACCTTCACTGTCTTCTCCGGCTACCATATACTCTACATCCACCATGGCCATGCTAGAATTTATTAAGCATTTATCTGTGTGCAATGACTTTGAACAACCCTTGTTTCAACTGTTGAGGAACAAGATTTTTTTTCCCCCATGCAAATTGTTGAACTCTTTACTGAGTATAGAGTTGGTCTTCTGTGTATAAAGTTAATTGAAAGTGGATCTTAGTGAAGAATGGGACTGGGAATGAGAGAGGGAGGAGGTGGAGGAGTGGGAGTGTACGTAGGAGGGCAGAGATGGTGGGAAGAATCACTATTTTCCTAAAGTTGTACTTGTAAAATGTATGATTTATACTCCATAAATAAAAGGATTCTTTGGGGGGGGGAGTATATATATGTGTATTAGCTTATATATAAATAGCAAAAAGTCATTGTACTCTCAGGAAATTCTATCTTCTAAATTCGGTCATATGTTTTTAGTGAGCATCTTTATACATATGCTGTAAAATTGAAATACCTAAAATAACTAAAGAGAAATTATTTTAATATTTAATAAATTACATATACTTAATATATAGGCTATTCTGGTGAATATGTATAGAGAAAAATTTCATTTGCCATTTATGATTAAAAACAGATTATATTCTAAACCAATGTTACTCATACCTCGCTATTGAAAGATCTCTCCAGTTTCCATCATACAGAATCATGATGACAAGAAATACCATCAATTTTCCTTTATCTTTCCTAGCACAACTACGACCACCAAGGTCGTACAACCACAAGGATTACCCTGTGTCAGGCACTGTCCTAAGTCCTTTCTGGGTCTTAATCAATTTAGTGCTCTAAGAAACCCTGAATGTAGGAAGGAAAAGACTGCCACAGATCCCACCATAAGCAGAGAGAGGAGCAGGATGCAACCCATGTCATCAGACTGTCACGTAGTCTGTAACCACACAATATTCTGTATACACCAGCTTCCATAGCATCCAGAACAACGCTTTGTAAAAGAAAGAGGTTTGGGGCCAGCGCCGTGGTGTAGCGAGTAAGGCTGACACCTGCAGTGCTGGCATCCCATATGGGTGCCAGTTCGAGTCCCAGCTACTCCACTTCTAATCCAGCTCTCTGCTGTGGCCTGGGAAATCAGAAGAAGATGGCCCAAGTCCTTGGGCCCCTGCACCCATGTGAGAGACCCAGAAGAAGCTCCTGCCTCCTGGCTTCAGATCTGCATGGCTCCGGCTGTTGCAGCCAATTGGGAGTAAACCAGCGAATGGAGGACCTCTTTCTATATATATCTCTGCCTCTCCTCTCTCTGTGTAACTCTTTCAAATAAATAAATAAATCTTTAAAAAAAAAGAAGTTATACAGCTTCAATAGACTCACAATGAGCAGATATGATAACTGTAAATGAATGGATGCATGCTTAAATTATCATACGACTCTCTTTGGACTAAAAAGGGCTTTTAATTATTGCTTAAAATTATGCCAACACATCACTGACTACAAAGACACAGGCAAAGAAAAGAAAAAAAAAAAAAAAACCTGTTGTTATGTCTGCATTTTAGTCACAATGAAGGGTAAGAGGGGACCTAAAGACATATGTTCATTGAAAAAACTGAGAATAAGTTCACTTTGAGAGACTACTGCGTACATTCTTATGAACACTTAAAGGGTTATTTATTAACTGTACTTACATGAGTCATGTCTTTTTTTATAAAATCCCAATCCCAAATGAAGCTCTCTAGAGTATCTTCAACAGGTATTTTAAACTACTCACAGTATCAAAATTCTCAGAACATAGGGGAAGAAAACACAACATAAATACCCTTAATTCAAAAACTGACAACCAACAAGCTAGCTGGAACAGCTGGGGCAAAGGACCAAAAGAAACCAAAGCACCAGATTTCAGAGAGATCATGTAAACTTTCAAACATTTTGACCAAAAATAATTTATACATGATGTGGACTATTAAAAAGTCACGGAGGGCAATGCAGTCAGAAGCTGGAGTTTCCATCAACCTTGGAAGTCCCAGAGAATCAGCCCTCTGTAGTCTGCATCAGTTCTCCTGTGGTGGCCAAGCCCTGCATCCGGGCAGGGCTGGCAAGGAAGAGAAGGGAGTAGACACTTGGCTTTAGAATGACAGAAGGAAAAGGAACTTTGGAATTAGCACATTCAGGGCTTCAGTTTACAAATGAGAAAACAATTCAAGACTCAGGAAGGAGCACACAGCTCCTAAGATCAGCACACACACACCCACGGCCCTGGCCATCCTCACAACCAGGTGGCTGCCTCTGTTTGTGCAATTTTCATACACTCAGGTGTCCAGGTATTGGCTGTCACTCACTGGACAGTCACCTTTCCATTCCTAATAGAACTGATTGAACCTCACTCCTCAAAATAGAAGCAAAAGTAATGTCTATGATCTTAAGAAAAAGGACTCACAAACTTAAATATCTTCAATGCTCATCTACCCTAATTTCAACTTAGTGAGCAATGATTTAACATTAAAAATAATAAAAGTTTATTGCTATACTGTACTTTGTATTGACATCTGACATTTATTCCAAAACATCACAGTAGAACATCACACAACTTCTATGAAGAAAGTGGGAATTATAATCATTAACATCTTCTAGGCAGGAAAACTAAGAGAACAAGAAGTTAAATGTCCTTTTCAAGAGCATCTAGCAGGGCCGGCGCTGTGGCGTAGTGGGTTGAGCCTCAGCCAGAGGCACCAGCATGCAATATGGGTGCAGGTTCAGGTCCTGGCTGCTCCACTTCCGATCTAGCTCCCTGCTATTGGTCTGGAAAAGCAGTAAAAGATGCCCCAAGTGCTTGGGCCCATGCACCCATGTGGGAAAACTGGAAGGAGCTCCTGGCTTCAGATATAACCAACTCTAACTGTTGCTGTCAGTTGAGGAGTGAACCAGCAGATAGAAGACCTCTTTCTCCATCCCTCCCTCTCTCTCTCTGTAACTCTGCCTCTCAAGTAAACGAACAAATCTTAAAAAAAAAAAAAAAAAGCATCTAGCAGGATGTGCAATGCGAAACTCTCAGGTCTCAGCAGCCAACTGAAAACATTATTAAAAATGCATCAGAAAAATCATGTTAGGAAAAACAACCAAAATACAGCTAATAAAAAAAAATCAAATTCTGCCCTTTCCTCTCCAGCCAAAATGCCCTGTAGTCTTAGCATCAAATAGGTTGGAAATTGAGAATTCTATTTCTCAAATTCAATCCATTCACTTATACTCATATGTGTTTAGAAAGCAAAATTCCAGCTGCAAAGCAATTTATTAGAATAATCAAAAAATGATGGGCCACAAGAACAAATCAACACCAGGCATTTATTTATTTTGCCATCAAAGTATCTGAAGAGCCTCATAAATTGTATTCTTGGTTCTTCACAAGATGCAAAAGAAAGCAGCCAGCTTGCCCCAGGAGGTCTGGACCCTGTTTCACTGTGCACCCATCACACATATCACCATCCACAGGAGCAGATGGACGCAAACTGTAGGCACAATCAACACCCTTTCACCTATTCCCCCAGTGTTCTTACAAGGCCTTTCTGAATGTAAGCTGGTCTTGGAATCTCTGCAGCCAGAGCTCACAGTGGCTGGGACCACAAAAGAGTTAAGATGAGGGGCTGGCACTGTGGTGCAACAGGCTAAAGCCCAGGTCTGCAGTGCCGGCATCCCTGTTCTACCTCTCATCCAGCTCTCTGCTGTGGCCTGGGAAAACAACAGAAGATGGCCCAAATGCTTGGGCCCCTGCACCCACGTGGGAGACCCAGAAGAAGCTCTTGGCTTTGAACTGGCCATTGCAGCCATTTGGGAAGTGAACCAGCGGATGGAAAACACCTCCCCCTGCCCCCTGCCTCCACCTCTGCCTCTTCTGTAACTCTGCCTTTCAAATAAATAAACAAATTTTTTAAAAAGGCAGTTAATATGAGCCCACGGGAGATTTTTGATGCAATGTAAGAGGGTATGGCTAAACTGTGGTGGCACAGCAGGGCAAAATAATATCAGTTTATCTTGAGTTGGTCCAGGCAGCACCTTGCCAGTAAGCAATGAGTATAAAGCCCTGGGTAGGATAAGTGGATGCATGGAAGGCCTAGGAAGGGGTCAGAGCAAGATGGACTATGATACAGAAACCGTCCCACGAGCAGCAGTACGTGTGTACAGGTAGGCAAGAAAAGCAGAGGAAAAAGAAGAATGAAGGGTGCTCAGGGCCAACACCTTCTACAGCTATCCTTGGTCAAGTTCAGGGAATGATGAGTGTAACCAGACATCTGCTTGCAGAGGAAGGATGTCAGAAGCCAGCAACTCCCAACCCCAGAGGTCTCTAACAGGATTTGGGAGTGTGGGAGGTTTAAGGACGAAAGAAGGAAGGGAGGGAGTGGAGGAATGGATAGAAGGAGAAGAGAACAGAGCCCACGCTGTAGTTTGAAAAGTAAACCAAGGACCATATTGGGCCTACACACCAGCCCATCAGTTTTACAACATACATGTCACCCAAATCTCACTGTCACTTCTTCCTAAAGCATCTGCTAGGAGATTTGCTCCTGTATGCTTGTTGGTAGTGTTTTTTTTTTTTTTAAAGGCCTAGCTTTTATTGCTCACTTGTCATTCTACTTACAGTAAAGATTAACAACACTGCATACGGTGCTGGATGAGTAAGAAATTCAACTTACCCAACACTAGGTGTAAAATGATACAGTATCTCTCTCTGAAAGTGTGTAAGAATTCAAGTTAACATGATGAGCCCCCTACACAGAAAGGAGAAGTGAAACTCCTCTAAGTACTTACCACGCTTTGGTCTACAACCAGGCTTAGAAAAGTCATCTACAAAAATGAAAAGTGGATTACCCATGTATCCTGTCAAACTGAAAAATAAATGTTATTTCAAAGTTACAGTAAACTTCAAGTCATCTAAAATGTACCAAAAATCCAAGGTTACCGTAATTGGTTTTGGCCTTAGTTTTACATGTAAAAAAGAAATGGAAAAAATATTTAGAGGCCCTGTCTGACTTTTTTGGGAAGAGAGAGTGAAATTCATCTCAGTGGAAAAATAAATCTGCATATTTCACCTCCCTTGTGGCTCCTGGAAAAGGAAAAGACCTGGAGAAAATATTAAAGGGTCTTTAGAGGAAGCTGGGTCTGGGCATGGGAGCCAGAGAAAGCTGTATCACTCTGCATTAGCAGGAGTGCAGAATGAATTCCTTTCTTCAACTGCTGGGAGGAGAAACAGAGTGAGCGTGAGTGGAGAGACAGAGATCAGAAGTCAAGCAGACACAGGTTGATGGGGTGGGGGAAGGGAGGGAGAGGGGAGGGAACTGACGGAGGATGAGTTGCCAGACACAATCTGTTTGAATCCCAATAATGCACTTTTAAAATATATGGTTTAATAGTCAAGCTTTTTGTCTCTAAACTTGTAGACTTTTCTATTTCTCTTACCTTCATGAAGCTTACTCAACATGTCAGAGAGAGAGAGAGAGCAAGCGAGAGAATGGCAGGGAAAGGGGATGTGCTCTTGTGGGAGAAGGCAGAGAGTGCAGTGGGGAAGGCCAGTTGGAGATCCTGGGACAGAAGCAGGGCCTGGGGGCCCAGCAGCTGCAACCTCCACCTCATCCCCAGAGCCAGAGCAGGAACTGTGGTCTCCACCCATCAATCTCTCACAGAGACTACAAGGAACGATTACGGCGCATTTTGCACTCTAAAAAGACAAAGGTGAAAGCGATGGAAACACTAGCTACGCTGGTTCCTTTCTAAAGCAGAGCATTCAGTACAAGCTGAAATCTCTATAAATGAGAAAGAATTTTATACACATGTATCAGTGAGTCCCTTCCCACCGCTAAGTGGAGTAACAGACCACTCTTCCCAACACACAGAAAAGGTGAGCTGCATCTCTGATCAGAAACTGCCCATAATGAAACCAACTCAATAATTTTAAAAGAAATATATTATCTTCTAAAATTGAGTGGAGAAATTCAAAAATGATTAGAGACGGCAACTTCTTGGAAGTTAATTTTGCTATACATAAGCAAAAAGAGGGGTGGGGAAAATCAGGAGAATGGCAACAGTCAGAGAAGGAAAAGATGAATTAAAAAGATGGAGGCCAAAAATATAGCATAAAGGAAGACTCAGAGGAACACGTAGATCTAGAGCCTCGGGAAGAGTAAAGCCAAAGCTAAGCCAGAGTTAACTCAACCACTTCAGCTACGCATCACTCACTCAGTTTCTCAGGACCTTAGTTTCTTTGCCTGAAAACTGCATGTCAAGAAATGTATCTCATAATTTTACCACCATTTCAATGGCGTATAAAGAGTAACAAATGTATAAAAATGCATACCCATTCACATCAGAGTGTAAGAAAGAAAAATCTGAAAATGTAATATGACCTTGGCTGACACCTGCTATGGGGAGTTTAGTGCTGTTGTTCCCGTCTTCTGCTCTCAAAGCCTCCCTCACCTGTCCTCACCGGCTTTCCTAACTGAGCACGGACCACAGCCTACCAGAAGGGAAATATTTTCTAGTATACAGGGACCCAGGGGGTGCTACCAGCACATGGGCTCAATCTAAGACCTTGGTCCTTGTTCTCCTTATACACCAAGGACCACACGAGGCGTTTGGATGTACTCCCTCAAAACATCACAGCAACCCCTTTCAGACATTCTATTCAGTTCATCCTGCAAAGGAGGAAAATGAGGCGCTACTATATAAGCAACGTTCTCCAGGTCACACAGCTGTAAGAAGGGAAGTGAGTTTCAGACACACATGGGTGTGATCTGCTGCCTGGTTTTCATCACCACACCAAATTTCCTGACCCGTAAGTACCTTTAATAGCAGAGAAAGAAGAAGCCAGATCCAGAAATGCTTCAACTAACTTCCCCCCAAAAGTGACAAGCTGCCTACTGAGCACACCACAACTCTCAAGCAGATTCGCCCCGCTAATTTCATTCATACTTCCTAGATTGTGAAGCTTCAGGCAAGAGAGATACCTCTGTCTAGGCTGCTGAATCTATAATTGAAAATGCTCCAAAGGTGTCTCCTAGTCTACAAAATAATAGAAATGTACTCTGCAAACCCTCCCCTACACACACACCTCCCCAGCAACCCCAAGGCAATTCTGATCTTCTCCTACTGAATCATGGTGGAAAGCTGAGCAATTGTCTTCTGCAGCAGTTAGAAGGCAACATCCTTCTAAATAAAGGTTACTTTACTTTGAATCCATCAAACATGTAGAAACCAAGGCCATGCACCCTTTATCCCTGACTTTGTAGCACAGCTTCACAAAACTTAACTGTTACCAAGTAACAGTTGAAAAAAAAACTGTGTCTTTTTCAACTATACATTTTAAGAAGAAAACAAGACACTGTAAGCTTTAGTAATATATAAATATCTATAGTAAATACTTGGGCTTATTTTTTCCCTTTTTGCTGTAAGGCAAATTCAGAATGAAAGTGCCAACAAAATCTTCCTCTCTCGTCTGAGACCGTGGTTACCCTATTTCTAATAAACAAGGCAGCTTCCTGTCTCGGCTTCTCACTGCTAAATCAGGGTTGAATCCTGGCAGCGTTCACCGTCCTGACCCCTGAGTGCACTCAGGCTAAACAGAGCCTGCTCTGCTTCGCTCTTGATTGTAGAAAACTATTCATCAGAGAGCACTTCGTGCTGTTAGAACCCAAAACAAGTTCTTCAGTGAAGCTGAAAAAGTTAATTTCTTACACTCAGAACTTAGTATCTCATTAGCTCCGAATTTATCTCTATTTGTTCGATGTAGCTGGACTTTCCCTGAATCTCTACAGGGATAAAGCTCTGTTTACAGTGTACGATTATTTCAACAGTAGTTAAAACAGCATCCAATGGTTCTATACTCACTCATTCACTTACGCTTTTCTTAAGGATCTTTAGTAACAGAGACCACAAGGCAGAGTTCACAAACAAAATTAAAATGCAGTTCAGATTACAATCTTTTTTTTTAAACTGACAACTCTTTCTCTTGAGGGTTTAAAAAAATGCAATTTACCAGTATTTTCTCCCACTTCTGGGTTGCTGTGAAGTAATTTGCTGTCCATCATGGTATTCAATCTGTCTCAATATGCTGATAAATGATATATGATGCATGATCTGCTTCTTTTATTTTATTCATAATCTGCTACAGTACTGTGTCAGCAAAGGGCAGTCTTTGCATTTCTGACCTTTTGGAGTTTAAGAATAGAAAAAGGAAGGAAAAAGGAAAAAAAAAATCTATCTTGCTGTATAAACAAAAGATTTCATCTCCAGCTTCTCACCATCACCACTTTCCGGGCCTTGGCTACCTGTGCTGCTGGGCAGGTCTGGCCTGCCATCGGGACACACCACTGTGGAGAACCTGGGGAGGCTGAGGGTCCTGCTCACCCTCCTCCTGGGCCCCTGCTTTCTGGAGCTGTCAGAGCCCCCGCCGGTGGGAACCGGAGATGCTCCCTCGCAGTTAGCAGGGAGATTTTCAGCTTCTGAAACCTCCTCCCCCCTCCCTGCGAGCTTGCTCGGTGCAGCACCTCCAGCTGCCTGGGTGCACGGTGTCACGGTATTAAAATAGCTCAGGCTTGATGACCTCACTGGTTCTCACAAGCAGGCCAATTGGCAGAATAATAATGCAGGCTGCTGCTGCTGCTGCTGCTGCTGCTGCTTGCTGGGAGACATTTCTTCCTTCCCCCCACCCACTAACAGGAATATTTAGTTTCATTTTGACTTTGGAAAAAGTCTCCTTTCTGACGTTAAATTCAGTACAAACTTAATGCAAATATCTCAAGGTGCTCAAGGTTTAGGGGGGGCCTAAACCAAAAGAATTAACTTCAAAGCCAACACACCAAATCCAGACTGCATTCAATCTCACACTAAACTTCAAGGACAGCAACACTGCAAGGTAAACCAACCTTATGTAACACATTTGTATTTCATTCATTTTCGGGCCAGACATCGTCCTCAGAAATATTAGTGATAACATATCAGCCAAAAATCGCTGGGTCACATTTCTCGGGTTCACTCGCTCTCCGCAAGCATGGGGGGGGGGGGGGAGGCTTCAAAAAGGAATCTGCCATCACAGCAAGCTTTAGTGTATTCGGTAGATTGTGAGCATTTAACACTCAAATGGATTTCGAGTTTAACCAAAAAAAGAAAAAAAAATGCGTAAGGCATTCATGCAATTTAAAAAGTGTCCTCCTGTATGAGTTTACGAAATTCTATTTTCGTGTTTATAATTTTCCCTTAGAGTTTCTCACTTTCTTCTGTCGCTATCACATACCAGGAAGAGAATATTCGATGCGAAAAGTAGGACCTTCTGATGCTCCGGTATCATAACTCAGTGCTACGTCTGCACTGTACTTTGATTCCAAGAGAGAACATTTAGATTAACTGCTTCAGCGCCCTGTGGACACAAGATTTATGCCCAGAGAAAAAGCTCCCATATGACTCTATGGACATAGAGCTAATGAAATAATGTGGTTCACTGGTTTAAGATGGTTCCTCTAAAAAGGGTATAATCACTGCCCCCAAAAAGAAAAGAAATTCCCAGCACCTCTCAATTCTTCTCACTGTCAAAGTGACAAACAGCATCTCAGGAGCACCACCATCTCACAATCATGATGCTGCAAAACCATCTCTCTCCACTGGTGCCAACCGAAACATCACAGAGGAATTCTCAGAGAACACATGGACACATACATGACCATGAATTCTAAAAATGTTCCATCATACAATGGCATGCTCATTTCATTAGCATTTGCTGAGTATCCTGCATATGGCACTAGGAATGGATACCTCCAAAGGCATCATCAATATTGTCTTCAAATCATTTTTAGATGGGTATTATATAGTCACAATGCCTTAATGAGATGACACATGGACTGCTGCAATTCGCTCTTTATGCTAACCTAATGATTTTGAAAATTTGGTTTTGACGGTATATCCACGGGAATATAATTAAGATTAACTGAACTATAATAACCAGGAACGTTTTGGACACAGTTCAGAGAAATGAGCATAAAATTGAGAGTTATCATGCCAGGACTGGCATTGCCATACAGCTAGTAAAACCACCCCCCCAGTCCCAGCATCCTTTATGGGCACCAGTTCAAGTCCCCGCTGCTCCACTTCTGATCCAGCTCCCTGCTTATGGCCTAAGAAAAGCAGCAGTAGATGGCCCACGTGCTTGGGCCCCTGCACTCCAAAGGGTACCCAGAAGAAGCTCCTGGCTTTGGCCTGGCCAAGCTCCAGCTACTGCAGTCATTTGGGAGTAAACCAGTGGATGGAAGACCTCTCTCTCTCTCTCTCTCTCTCTCCCCCTCTCTGTGACTCTGCCTTTCAAATAAATAAAATCTAAAAAAAAAAAGATCAGAACATAAACCGTTATATGTCTGTTTCACTTTTAAAAAGTTATCATGTCTATTTAATAAAGTAAGACAAATTGGAGATTTCTGAATGGTGAAAGGCCAATTACAAATGTATTAAAGGATACAATAATTCACACAGTGATGAGACAGACTGAGTAGTTCGTTACAGTGACTACACCACCCAAATTTCAGAGACTATACAGCTAGTAAAAAACCTCATGCTTTATTAATGACGCCCAATAAGTCTGTGTAACTTGTGGAAAGTCAAATTTACATAATATTAAATTGCCACATTGGAGTCAACATTAAGTTTTACCTTTCGTTTATCCCATTACACTACTCTGATTCTCACACACACAAATATATTATTCTACTTAGATTCTGATACACATGTACACATACACAGCATACCTGTCTGCCTGATTCCTACAAATGCACACGCACTTCAGTACTCTGCTTCTGATTCATACAAATACATTAGTATCTGATTCACACAGGTTCAATTATTGGCCCTCTGATTCTCTCCGACACACAGTATCACTCTGATTCATATACATGCATACATGTATACAAATGTATTCCACTACTATTTAATTCACACACACTTCTTACACATATGAATCATATTATACTATTCTGTGTGGTTCATCCATCCCCATATATTTTGCATCTTATTTACATGCACATACATACTATTATATATACATACATAGTGAAACTTAAAACAGTAAATCACATTCATATTATATATGTGTGTGTGTGTGTGTATAGGTATCTCACAGGTTTAATGAAAAGGGAGACATGAACAAGCAGCCAACAGAGATAGAGGAACTGATACAATGTTTAGCAAGAACATGTACAGTATCTCCAGGAACTCAGGCACAAAAAGAAGGGAGAAGACTTCTAAGAAGGCTGGAGGTCCTGCAAGAACAGATGGGTGTTTAAACAGAAGCTGAAACACGGCGAAGATGAGAATATAGAAGCAACGTGGAACCTGATGTCTCTGGGCTTCAGACATGTTATTCTCAAAATTTCTACTGAACCAGATGGCGAATACTGCGAACACTTCCTTTCTTAAGCTACTTGCTCTAATAGTCTAGCATACTTTTCTTTATCCATAAATAACTTCCCTTTACAAGTATTATTAAAGACAGCCATTACCGACCAACATATACAGCATACTGAAAGTCTGTATAGTTAAACTATATAACTGTAAAGTACAGATTTTATGGTCCTTCTATATGTTAGTCTCATAATTTTAATTAAGATATGAAAAGAAAATACCAGGAATAATAGTGGTGAAGTAATATGTGAGTATACTCCTCCTTCAGGCTTTCAGTTAACATTTGAAAATCAAAGACAGCTGCCCACCAGAAAAGTGTTCTCCCCAACTAGATGGCACCATCACCCCAGCCTTGGACGAGTACTATGAAGGTCACTTGTCAACTCTTAAAAATGAGGCATTATTCCTAAAAAAGGAAATGTGCCACTTTAAGCAAATAAACCACAGGTACTTTGAAGACCATTTTAAAGACCTTATCCATAGCCCAAGATAAACATTTGCCAAAGATCAAAAAGATCAGGCCCTGGGCAGGGGTTTAGGGAGCAGAGTGGGCAGAAACATAAATAGCTAATTGCTTTTCAAAAAAATGGAATAAGAGTACTCCTATCAAAGAATACAAGGAAATCCTCAGAGTTTAGCAGGTCAAGTACAAACTAATAATCAGGCCTGCCAACAAAGAATTTGAGTAGCCTTGCAAAATACTGCAGAGACAATAAAAAATATTGCTTAACAAGATAAATCCTTTGAGAATGAAGTAAAATTTTCTGCAAAGCATGTGTGTACGATGAAAAACAAATGCGTATGTGAAACTGAATTACTAGTTCCTTGGTTTCAACTAAGAAAAATATTAAGAATGTTGTAAATACTGTAACTTATCTTTCGAAACACATCAGTTGGAGAAACTGAGTGACAGCGATCAGTTAAAGGGCCAGTCTAAACTAAATATGACCAAAGCAAAACTTTGGCATAATCACAGAGTTAGAGGATCACAATGGAATTTGTAAATTATTGGGGCAGATATAAAACACGAATTACAACCCTGCAGCGAGACAGAAGGATGTGGTGGCTAACAGAACTTCCCAACCACAGAACTTCCAAAGTGAAGGCCTTTCAAGTACTGAAGACAGCTTCTGGGGGAGAGGGGGTGGAATTAGTGATATAACAGGGCAGTGAACCCACTCTACTTGACAGCAATCAACAGCCTGTAACAAACCACTGACTAGTTTTTAAAACGACACTGGCATGGTGAAAGCATATCAATGACAGAGAAACAGAAGCAGAGTGATGAAGACTTCTAGGAGACAGGGGCTCAAGATGGCATTATTTAATATTTCTATAAATGATGTGGCAGACAAAGTGCACAGGAAAGCAGGCGAGTTTGTATTAAGCTCTTTTAATTACCCTCATGCCAAATTACAGAAATAAACATTCTTTTGCCATCCATCTGACAAATATGATCGGCTCCTTTTAACTAAGTCCACTTAACCAACCGTCCAGATTTTATCAATGATCTCTGTTCTCTTCGTAAATCCTACTGACTGGTGTACTTGGAATCTTCTGATCCAGCTGACTTCTCTCTGACCAGAATGAACATCTCTGCTCCAATTAGCCAAGCCGTATTTTCAATAGCAGAGATTTTTTTTATTCTACTGTATATGCAGTAGTACATTTTAATAATGGGATTTAATTGACATACATTCCCTAAAGTGAAATGACAGCATGAATGGCAATGTACCATCTCTTTCTATGAAAAATAAATTGAATGTTTTGAAAAATTTCAAAGATTAATCCATTATAAAAAATTTTTTAAACATCCATTTAAACTGTATCACGGTTGTCCAACAATGAGAAAAATAAATCAAACATCTTCCAGAAGTCTTCACTTTACAGAAACAAAATAGAAATGACAAGCCATAATACATGCAGTTTGGAAAGAGAGCAATGAACTCCAACTGTGGATCATACTTGAAAAGTCCTGGTCCAGCATCAAGTATGACGGAAAATAAAAGTTTTTTGTTTGAAGAAAATATTTGATATGCATACATCATTTTTAGGTCCCTCTACTTTAACTTTCTGATGTCATTTTTCTTTCAACCACCCAGAAAGCGCAGTGTATTTAGTGGTCTTCCCTCTATGTGACAGGCAGAACCACAGGGATCATGATAACAAAGAGGTCAGATCTAACGGGGCAGGTGCACATGCTGCAGTAGGTCAAGGTCCTCTGTTATGCATGGAAACAAAAATCACCAAGTTGGTCTGGAGAGAGGAATGTGATTGACAAAGCTGGCAAGACTTAGGCTGCAGCCTGAAGAGTGAGTTCAGGAAATAAGAAAAGGAGGAGTAGATGATGGAAGTAGGGGAGAAGGCAAGTTCTGGCAGAGCGCAAGTGCAGAGAGGCAGGCCACAAGTCCTCCTACCGAAACTTCCCAATAGTAGAGAGGCTGTAAATTAGGGTGGAAGACAGGAGATGGGGCAAATTATTTGAGTTTCTGGCCATAAATTATGGAGAAGCATTGTATTTTAAACAAAAGAATGGCACAATCATATTTGGCAATCATTATTTTGAACAAAGAAATGACACGGTCATATCTGTATCTTAAGCATGATACCTTCTTCAACCATTCTCAAAATGGAGATAACATAGCAAGCATCCAATTACAAAATGATGAAAATAGTCCAGTAAAAAATAAAAGAACAAAATCAAGAAAGATAAAGTCAGTGGCAGGTGTTGTGACATGTTAGGATATAAGCTGCTGCTTGGAATACCTACATCCCCTATTACAGTGCCAGTCAAGTCCTGGCTCTTCTGCTCCCAATCCAGCTTCCTGTTAATGCTTCTGGGAAAGCAGGCCCAGCCGTAGCTGTTGTGGACATTTGGTGAGTGAACTAGCAGATAAAAGATCTTGGGGGGGGGGGGGGCTGTTTTTCAAATCAGTAAATCTTTAAGAAAAGAAAGTAAAAGTCAACATAACTTGGTGAGTGATGAGAGCTAAGAGATAATAATGATTTGCAGATGACTCCTAAATTTAGGAATTACTGAGTCTGGTGGACAAAGATTCAACAATACTAGGAATGAAGGCATTTTAAAGGAAAAAAAATGTTTTGCAAACATGATGAGTTTGAAATACTACATGTGATCTACAGAAGGAAGTATTTCACAGAAAACTGACTACATATATTCCAATGCTCCAGAGAGGGGAAGACATCTACCTAAGGATTCATCACTGTAAGGTACATTTTGAAGCTGCAGAAATATATGGGCACACTAAGGGACAGCAACTACACAAAGAAGGGAGAAAGACAACACTCTTGCAAGGTCAAATACGATAACTCATAAAACCAATGCATTCGGCAGCAAAGAGACCACTAGCTAAGGAATCAACAGAGGAAGAAGGGAAGGCGGTTCTTGACTCACAGAGACCCAGTGCCGTGGAGACGGACATGAATCTGGGAGGGTGAGAATGGTGGTGTTCAGGCTGAAGAAAAGAGATAGGCAAAGAAACCTTAAAACCTGCCAGGGGGTGGGGGGATGCAGAGGGCTTTGAGACACTAGGAGGAGTCTGTAACATTTCCCAAATGGGTAAGTAAGAGATACTTCCTTAAGAAGAAAAAAATCTCAGCTTATGTTTAAAAACTCAAAGGTGGCAAGTAATTAATAAAACTAGGCAATGGGCCTGGTAGTCATTGTGAACTGCTCGGAAAGTATCTAATCTACTCTTAATACCCCTTCAAATAAAATACCTGTATTTCCAAATAAACTGAAAATAGAACACACAACATTAACATTACAGAGCTGTGATTCTCTTCGTAATGTTAAACTCACACCTTACTAAATACATACTAAAAATGACACCTGCTTACAATCTATTGATCATGAGAATAGGGAGTGCTAAATAAAACTACCATGGTGCTTTAGTCTAGGCATAAATCCAAGTTTTCTGTGGCATCCGACATGACATGGATTTTACAACACAACTTGTCCATGTCACCTTGGCCCCAGCACACCCAGGAGTCTCTCATTAAAACCTGAGAGAAATATAAATATAAAAGAAACAATCATGACCTTATATGGCAAGCAGTGAACCCACATAAAATAACTTCTCAACCTGTGAAACTAATTTTTTAAAAATTAACAAAGTTTGGGGCCGGTGCTGTGGTGCAGTGGGTAAAGCCTGCGGTGCCAGCATTCCATATGGGTGCCGGTTCGAATCCCGGCTGCTCCACTGCCAATCCAGCTCTCTGCTATGACCCGGGAAAGCAGTGGAAGATGGCCCAAGTCCTTGAGCCCCTGCACCTGCATGGGAGACCTGGAAGAAGCTCATGGATTCAGATCAGCTCAGCTCCAGCCATTGCAGCTTTTTGGAGAATAACCATCGGAGGAAAGACACTTTCCTCCCTCCCCCCCTCCTTTCCTTTCCCCTCCCCCTCCTCTCTCTCTCTCTTTCTCTCTCTCTCTCTCTATATATATATATCAGCCTCTGCCTCTCTTTAACTCTGCCTTTCAAATAAATAAATAAATCCTTAAAAAGTTAGCAAATTTTAACACAAATGATGGCAAACTAAAGTGGATCCCAGAGAAACAAGTAGTAATTGGTAATTTATAAATAAATTAAACAGAACTTGATTGAAGGGGCAATGCAGTCAGAGTGCTGCAACCAGCAAAACTTTGTGCCTGGCCCTGATTCGGACCATACATGGTGATTTTTATTAGTTTAAACAAATGCTGATGGAAAAGTATGACTGATCTCCATGTGTTAACAAAAATGTGTAAAATATAATATGATCTAATAAACAATATCTCCTAAAATTTTTCTTCTCCCCTGAAACAACTGGACAAAATACTAAAGAAACTTAGAAACAGGATGCAAGGTCAATGTTCGAACTTCCTTTGAACCCCCAAGTTCTCTTTAGAAAATAAATTCTAACTAAAATGCAATTTAACTGGAAAGTAAACAAATAAAGTAGATTCCTATCACTTTCTGTACTCACTTTTATTGTGACTTAATGGCTTGCATATTATCATACATGTTCTTTGTGTCTATTAGCACTTAACATTGGTATATGCGACAAAGTTATTAAAAAGAAAAATTAACGAATATATTATGGCTAACTGCATGAATGAACTTTTGCCAGACCCTAAATATTGCAAAGATCTTTATAAAGTGAAGAAATACAACCTGAGACTAAAGAGCACTCCCTGAACTGTTGACGAGAAACCAACAGCATGTTACCAGCACACAAATCACTACAGTGTAGGCTGTAATTTCCGAAACTTTCTAGGCCTTCAATTAGCAGGACTTGTGTTGCGCAGTCCTCTGACATCACGGAAGATTATCTAGAAGTAGCCAAGGTGATCCTCTAGGTCTCCCATTAGTTCTCATTTGGGGGGTTGGTTTGTTTTGCTTGGGGATTCTGATCACATGACATTAAAACACAAGTTTTTTTTTTTAAAGAGCCAATTGCCAGGGGAGAGGAATCACATGCAGTAGTGTGAACCTCTGTACGTCTGTATCTCTGGAAAACGAAGACTTTGTGAGGCATAGGAAGTTCCAAATCCTGCCTGCCTTGCTCAAGGAAATGCTTTGTTCAGGCTGTTTTTACAGCAAACAGTCAATAATCAGGCTGCGCCTCTGAATTCAGCTGCACCAGCTGCTGACTTAATGACACTGAAATTAGGAAGCTTTGTTCCACTGGTGGCCACACACAAGCTCCCCTCCTATACTTGAAGGGTCCCCAAACAAAGCCTTCTAAAAGGCACACACCAACAGACACACAGCCATAGAATAACGTATTTGCAAAATGGCATAACCAAGTCAAATGGCCCAACCAGAAAGTACACTAATTCTAGGGGAGTAATGCAGAGTGAGGGAGGATCCCTGGTGACTAAACTCCAATGACTCTCTTTACAAGGCAAAACCAGAATTTTTTTTTTTTGAATTTACTTGTTGTCCTAACACCTTGGGGCATGCTATGTCTCTGGTTAGTAGCATTCACTACTGCATATACAAATTTAATAATCCTAAAAATGGTATCAAAAAAAAAAAAACAGAAGAAATACCCTGTTAATAAAACTTGCAATCTTCTTTATATTTTACATTTCCAAATAGAAGCACCACAGCAATATACACAACTCAGCAATTTATACCTATTTACTCTTATTCAGAAGATACTTTCTGTATACCGAGAGGCTAGAAAAGCTAGAAACCACCAAGTAAAAGATTCACTAAGTAAAAAACAAAGAGTGGGCACTGTCACACAGCACGTTTAGTACCATTTGGGAGACCCACATACCATAGCAGAGTGCCTGCTTTCCAATCCAGCCTCCTCCTAATGCACCCGGAAGGGAGCAGGTGATGATGGCTCAAGTACTTGGGTCTCTGCCTCCTACAACAGGAGACGCAGATGAAGCCCCTGACTCTTGGCTTGCTTTCTCCTTCCCCACTTTCGCATTTTTCAAAAATATTTATTTATTGCTTTGAAAATTAGAGTTACACAGAAAAGAAGAGACAGAAAGAAAGAGATCTGCCATCCACTAGTGCACTTTCCAAATGGCCGCAACCACCAGGACTGGGCCAAGTCGAAGCCAGGAGCTCCTTTCAGGTCTCCCACATGGGTGCCAGGGACCCACAGACTTGGGCCATCCTCTGCTGCTTCTCCAGGCACATTAGCAGGGAGCTGGATCACAAGTGGAGCCGCCAGGAATTGAACTGGCCCCCATATGGGACAATGGCATTGCAGGTAGCAGTTTTACCTGCTATGCCACAACTCTGGGCTGCGCTACTCCTTTTAAATAAAGAAAGAGGGGGGGGGGGGAGCCAAACATTGACCCCCCTTCTGCCACAGTTTCCTCACTTATTTATAAGTGCGCACTCATGTACACATGTACATTTTGCTCCTTGAAAGTACTCTTTTTTTTTCCCATAATTGAAATCAGCTCTAACTTATTAACCTACCCACAGGGATGCACAGGAGAGACCCTGAAACCCAGGGAGGACTGGTTAGCAGCACAGGGCACAGTCTGCCTCCTCCTAAAGAAAACCTGCCGTAGGGCCAACCCAAAGGTCAAGTTCTCAGACCTACAGTTGGGGCAGTGGAGATCCCCCTGGGACAGGCTCCTCTGACTTAGCACTCACCAGTCAGAATGCCCCCTTTCCTGTCCACCAGGGTAAATGTGATCTTACCCAAACCACAGTCGTTGGCGAGATTCAGATGGATTTGTGATTTGTGGGGAAGTGTGACCAGAGCTGCTAGTCTTCATCTACTTCATTCTGATGGGTGACCCTGGTTAAGGCTAGCATGGCCCGAAACACAGGGGAGAAAGTGGTACACGGATGAGGAAGTGACAGACGATGCTTGGAATATTCCTGGATAACAAAAAGGCACCATTTCTACCAAAGAGCGGAGGCGCACAGCACAGCAGCATGCCAGGAGGGCTCAGCTGTGATTCTATTTAATTCAACAAATATTTATTCTGCATCTTTTGCCAACTCAAATTTAAGAAGGACTCCAAATTACATTTATATCCTCAGGGTAAAAAAAAAAATGGTACTGGAACAGACAGTAGGCATTTAATAAATGTAAAAATTAAAAAAAAAAAAAAAAGGAAAAGGAAAAGAAAAAGAAAAAGAAAAAAAGACAGGAAGGAGAGGAAGGAGGAAGGAACTTCTACCTGACAGGCATTTGCCAAGTACTGAGATTTTGAAGGTGAGTGATACGGCAAATGAGCTTCAGAGGGGGCTGCCAGCGATTTAATCAGGGCTGCTCCCTACTTCCTGATCTAGCTTTGAATTAATCAGTTCTTCTTTCGTGGAAGAATAGACTAAATGAAAAAAAGGCCAACTATTTTTTATTAATTAAGCTGCAGGTTTCCATTACTAAAATTGTCACAGCAAGAATGTGAAACAACAGCCCTCACTCCTGCCACATTAGAATCATGGTCTTCAATGTGTCATCTACTGGCATTTGAGCCCTGTGCCACCTAAATTTCCAACTACATCACAGCCTTTGGGGGTAGGTAAAGACACTTGTATTTTTAAATACTCATGAGTTTCTACTCCGCATCAAATATGGAGAACCACTGCTCGGTAAACAATGCTATGTGGTTTTCTGCTCAAGATCCATCGTGAAACTGCTAAGCCGAAACAGAAATCTCACCTACATTTAATGTGTATGTTTATAGCTTCTACCGCAATGTATGAACAACTCAGTGGTTTAACAAACATCAACCACTTTGTCTTCCTGACCAAAATCTTATAAAAACAAGAGTACAGAATTAGTTGACACTAATAAAACAACCAAAAAGTGGTGCGCACACACGTAGACACACACACACACACACACACGCCTTTTATATTAAAGCTTACAGGACAAACACTCTGACAAAAAAGTATCTCTAAATTGCAGAGAAGTAATTACAGTATCATTAAAGGTTTTCAAACACAGTTCTGACATTAATTTGAAGATTTTAAGTAAAATTACCTATACCACTTTTTAAAAGCAGCTCTAAACAGCCAAAAGCTGCAAACAGGCTGACGCCCTTGAATACCATGTCTTTCAAAAGCTGGTCTCCTCATGTTCTAAAATTAACTGTGGTAATGGCTGCATAGCTCTATGAATATACTAAACACCCCTAAGTTGTAACTTAAAAGTAGTGAATAATAACTCAATAAAGCAGTTATGCTTTTCAATTTTGACTTATTTCACAGGCAGAGACACAATGAGAGAGCTTCCATCTGCTAGTTCACTACCAAAACGTCCTCAACAGCTGGCTGAAAGCCAGGAATGCAATCCAGGTCACCTCCCAATTACTTGAGCCACCATCCCTGCCTTGCAGGGGCTGCATTCGCAGGAAGCTGGAGTCGGGAGTCAGAGCCGGGTATTGAACACAGGCACTCGGACATGGGACGTGGATGTCTTAACCAACAGGCTAACCGTTTGCCCTTGCTATATCGTTAAAGAACATACATGTTTTTGAGAAACAGGTTTTATTTTCTTTGTTAACTACATTTCAAATGAGAGTTTCTTGGCACTCTTGTGCCACTGTAACAAAATCACTTTAGGAACCGAAACATATTGCCTCATGGTTCTGCAGACCAGGACATCCTAGATCAAGGCATCAGCAGACTGGCTTTCGGGTGAGAACCACTGCTCTGCTTCCAGGATGGCTCCACCCTGACGCTGCATCCTCCGGGGGAGGACACTGTATCCTTCCAGAGTGGCAGGGAGAGAAGAAACCGGCTAAAAGCTGCGCGAAGTCTTTTTTTTTTTTTTTTTTTTTTAAGACTTATGTATTTATTTGAAAGGTGGCGTCACAGAGAATCTTCCATCTGTTAGTTCACTCCCCAAATGGCCAGGGAAGGTCATGCCAATGCCAGGAGCCTAGAACTCCATCTGGGTCTCCCTCAGGGGCGGCTGGGGCCCACGTAGTTGGGCCATCTGCTGCTGATTTCCGAGGTGCACTAGCAGGGCACAGGAGAGGAAGTGCAGCTGCAGGATCTGAACCAGTGCTCATGTGAAATGCCGCCACCACAGGCGATGCCTTAACCCACTGCACCACCATGCCAGCCACCATGCAGCCAGCTTCGTAAGGGCCTTAATCTCAACCATGTGGAGAGGCACCCTCAGGACCTAATCACCTCGTTCAGGCCCCAGCACTGACCCACTCACCACTGTCACACTGGCTCAACACCTCAACTGTGGAGGGGACGTATTCAAACCACAGCACGGTGCACACACTAGGAGTGTTCCAAACACATTCATATAAATCATTTTAATGTTAAATCTCATCTCATTCTCATGCTCCTCAAAAATCAAGGGTGCATTCTGTGAAAGAACTGTGCTACAATCGCTTTTTTAAAAAAATCAACCTATAGCAAAAAACCTGCAACAATGCAAATTAACAGTAAAGTGCTGTAATTGACAGTATCCTAATTGGGCAGGAAGGAAGGGGACCAAGGGCGAGTAAGTCAGTGAATCACTCAGCATGACATCCTGGAAAAGAGGCAGGCCTAGGAGCTAGCAGTCCAGAATCCTAGTTCTGACCCCATCATTTGTGAGGTGAGTATCCTGGGATAAATTTCTCAACATGGCTATAAAAATTATATATCACAAATTCACTGTGTATACATGCTGAAGCAACGTCTAAGACACCATTTGCAATTGTCCTGTGGATTAAAACATAGTGTTGAAATTATCTGGCTTTGTTACAAAAAGAGAATGGACAAGTCCTCAGAGATTATCACTTTGTTGAAGAATCTCCAAAATGTTGTTCTCCACCCACTTTCCCTTGTAGCAGCACTGAAACTGCTTACATTTTTCTCATTGACAAGGGGGTGACATATTTGCCTTTCAGAAATGAGTAAACTCTAAGCCCTCCACTTCACTATGGAAAAGCAGGGATGACAAGGAAACCAACTGCTGGCCTGGTCTCCCTCAATTGCCCTTTAGACCAAGGAGGACACCGTGTGCTTCATAATACTGCACTGACTGCATGTGAGGTTTGCTTGCTTTGTGCTGTTTTTGACAAGGGTCCCAACCAGCCAGAGTAAAGCAAAAAGGCCAGAAGAAACAATGACTGAGGGAGATGGGAACTCTGCCACCTAGAACAGAAGATTTATACAGATGTGTTAGTGGGTTTTAACTCGAAGGGCCCGTATTTACAGGAAAGGCGCAGATCCAAAGTTGCACGCACAGAACTAAAAGTTTTGGGGGCAGGTGTCGGATGCCACTTGGGGCACCCACAAGCCATATCCGAGTGCCTGGTTTGAGTCCTGACTAAGACTCCACTTCTGAGCCAACTCGAGTCCGGGGATCCTAGCCACACAGGAGGGAGACCAGACTGAGTTCAGGACTCCTGGCTCTGGCCCAGCCCAGCCTTAGCTGTGGCAGGTATTTGGGGAGGGAACCAGCAGATAAAAGATCTTACTTTGTCTGTCTGTCTCCCCATCTCTGTCTTTCAAATCAAAGGAAAATAAACCAAAATTTAAAGGAAAAAAATTGAAATTTTTAGAATACTGAAGTCTCCTCTTTCATAAATTCTATCACAGTGATAATCTGCCAATTAGTTGTCCCATCTCAAAGAGTCGTACTTTCCTCCAGAGTACGCACCTGGGAACCCAGGATGAAACCCACATTATTAACGATGCTTTCCCACTAGAAATGCAGGGCACGGGAGGGTGGAAATGTTTCTCCAAACTGTCACAACCATTACATAAAACTATTGTAAGGCATAATTACAAATGGTCACGAATTTAATACTATTACTTAATTGAATCTTCCAGTCTTTCGTAAGGATTAATTACCTGTTATATTAAATTTCCCTCATTGTGTGACGATATGGAAATATATAGACCCACATATGTGTGAACAGCTCAACTGTAATTAATGATGCACTTTTATTCCCTATTATTGTGTGGAAAACACTCTGACACAAAATAAATGAAGCATAATCATTCAGAGTAATGATTCAAGTATTCTGATTAATGACACCAAACAGCTTCTCTGTTCTTGAGTTAAATTAAAACATTTACAGTCTGGAATCCATAAGGGTATCCCTAAACGAATGTTTTCTAGAGAAGCATTTTCCCTCACAAAAATCACCTATCCTAGCTTCATGGGAAATAAGTTCCCAGAGATTGTAAAATGTACTATTGTTTAATGTGAAAATTAAGCAACACAAAGCCTGCCAATTAAACCATTATACAAAGCTAAGCTGCCTTCAGAGGTGTTCAAACGTGTGGAGAGGGGGAGGGGGAGGGGAGAGAATGTGCACACTAGACCTGAAGACATATGGTAGTCCGTTCCCACGGCTGGCACTCTGGAAATGTTTACCCAAAAAATTCTTTTATAAATGCTGCACATGATATTTTCAGAATGTTCTTTAACTGTACAGAACAATACTGTGGTTCACTTAGCTGAGGTGCCTGGCGTGGTCAGATTCCCCAGGGGTAGAACGAGAGGTTACCAGGGGCTGAAACGATGGGGAGTGAGAGAACGGGCTGTCCATTTTACAAGATGAAAAAACTTCTAGGGACAATGGTGGTGATGTTTGCACAACAATGTGACTGAACTTAAATGCCACTGAACTTCAAAATAATTAAATTGTATATTTGCATTACACACAAAATAATTAAATTGTGCATTTGTATTGTATGTACTTATATTTTAGCACAATTTCAAAATAATTGTTATAGAAAGAAAGGTACAAAATAAAATTACAAATCTACAAAACTCTTGACCGAGAAAGAATCTACATTCAGCCCAAAGATAGGTAACTTTTCCTTGACCACTTCCATCTTTGCAGAAACACTAAGTCTTCTTCCAATGGACAGGAAACAAAGTTCTGCATTCTTCTATCAACTCCAAAAACCGGTCTGCAGAGAAAGATTTGGCAAAGTTCTTGCTCACACCTAGCCAGCGATTAAGAATCGCTAATGAAAGATTTCCTGACACCTAAACCTATTAAGAGGGCTACTGTCAAGGAAGCGAAGAGGGGAAGGATGGAAGAAGAAAATACCAACTGCTGGCAAGGCTGTGACAATCTGGAACCTGCGTGTACTGTCAGTGGGATTCTAAATGGTGCAACCACAATGGAAAACAGGGTTGTGCTTGGTTCTTCAACAACTAAACATAGAACTGCCTGCTCTGGCAACCCCAGTTCTGGGTATATACCCAAAAGAACTGAAAGCAGGGTGTGGAAGAGATACTTTCCAAACCGGTGTTCACATTAGCCCTATACATGATAGCCAAGAGATGCAAATAACCCAAATGTCCAAAGAATGAGTGGTATGCACATACTGTACAGTGCTATTTAGTCAAAACAGAAGGAAATTCTATTACATGTTATAACATAGGTGAACTTGGAAGACATATGTTCAAGCCAATCAAAAAAGACAAATACTATCTATTCTAATAAATGACTAATCTACAGTAGACAAATTCCTGGAAATAGAAAATGAAACAGTGGCTACCAGTAGGTAGGAGAAACCGGAAATGAGGAGTTGTGTAAAAGACATGGCGTTTCATTGTGCCAAACAAAAAAGTTCCAGAAGTCTGTTGAATAACTTTGCAATATACTATGAATTTACTTATCACTACTTAGCTGAATGCTCAAAAATGGGTAAGGGATTTTTCAAGCAATATGTGTATGTATGGATTTCAAAATTTCTGCACCAAAAAATATTTTAAGTCCATTTTCTACCTAGCTCTTGAAGTATCCTCGTACATGTTAGATAAATGCATAAGACTTTCTTACCCCATCTCTCAAACCTACTGACTTGGAATTTCTGGGGGTTGGGATAAGATAACTCATTTGTGGAAAGGCTTCCCAAATGACAGACTTGGAAAGCAGAGGTCTATCAATTACATTACAATTCACAAATTGCAAATAACACAAAGGCAGCCATACTCAACACGTCATTTTGTTTTTATCAACTGTTTATAGGTATATGGAAAACACTGTTCACGATAGCAACTGATCAGCTTAGAAATGTTACTTTAAAAGGGAGGTGGATTGTCATACTGAAACTGATGGGAACACAGACAAAGGAAGCCCCTTCCAGCCTCCACAATACTCCCTCTTCAGACACCACTAAACTAAAACCTCTCAGCAGAGCCCAGCTCCCAGGTCCCTGGAGCAGCTGTTTCTGCACCACACTACTCTGGTTTAAGTAGAGCACTAAGCCTTTTATTGCATCTGCAGGTGTCCATACACCCTCTGGTATGAAGTTACCATCTGAGAGGGATCCTGGCCCAGAGAGTCCCAGAAGCTAGTAAAGTAGCTAAACAGCAAGATAGTAACTGCGGCAGATAGAACTGCTCTCATAACCTAGCTCTGCCATGGAACTGCTAGATGGTTTTAAGCAACACACTGAACCTCAGTGACACCATGGAGGATTAACAGGGATGGCGACAATCACACACTTGTCATGAGGATTCACTGAGATAAAGTATGTAAAACACTGAACACAATAAATGGTGGAAAATAAGTACTCAGTAATTGGAAGATGACATTATCAGAACTACTGCCTCCATCTTCTATCTCCTCTATAATTAAAAATAATCTTAAGTACTAGAGATTTCAGTACTAATCATTATTAGTATATATGGCTTTTTTCCTATACTTCTAATTTACCTTAACAACCACATTTAATATTATATTTTTCTATGTTCATTTGAGACTCAGTATACAATATTAAGTGATCAGTAGACATTTGATTTATCAAGTCACCATTCCCTCAACAGATAGTAATAAGGGATTTGCCATGTCAAGGCACCACCCTGGGCCCAGGGAACACACTGACCTCTACAGTGGAATTTGATTCCTTGTAACACCATAAACACATACACGACATCATTACATGCACATATGGAAAAGCCTCCATCAACTACAATAATCTGTTCCCCTACTCCACTCTTAAGAGAGAATCTCAGAAAGCAGGTATCATTATTAAAACTAACAATTCAACTGTATACATTACAGTATCTCAGATTCAGTCCTCTCAAAAATGGGTCAGTCTAAAAATAAAAAATATCTATATAAGGACACTCGAAAAAAGTATGGGAAAATGGATTGAGGAGTAACTTTGGGGTCAGCACTGTGGTGCAGGTCAAGCTGCCACCTGCAACACTGGCATCCAATATGGGCACCAGGTCAAGTTCTGGCTGCCCACTTCAGATCCAGCTCCCTGTTAATGGCCTGGAGAGTAGAAGATGGTCCATCTGCTTGGGTCCCTGCATCCTCAGGGGAGGTCTAGAAGAAGCTCCTGGCTGGTGACTTCAGCCTGGCCCAGCCCTGGCAGTTGTAGCCATTTAGGGAGTGAACCAGCAGATGGAAGAGCTCTCTTTCTCTCACTCACTCTCTTTCTGTAACTTTGCCTTTCAACTAAATGAAATAAATCTTTAAAATATATTTTAAAAGTTTATTCTGGTACAAAAATTTTGAAATACAGGCATTCAGTTTTTACTAAAATGTATTTTCCCATAAACTTTTTGAAGACCCTCACATGCATGCATGGGCTTCAATTTGTTTTTCCACCAAAAAAAAATTTATCTCAAAATTCCATTTTCCACAAACTTTCCCAGTACTAGTAAGAGAGTCAGGATGAAAAAGCCAAAGAATTTAATCTACAAAAAGTATCATGTTGCAAAATTATTTAATCAAGAAATTAAATTCACAGAAAAAGATTTTCATGCATGATACTATATAATATTAACATTCAGAGATTGAGCTTTCTCTCCAATTCCAAAATGTCCTATTCTTAGGTAAAGTTTCTCACAGTTGGGTAAAAAGTGTGAGCTAAAAAACGTATTGAGGAAATTTCTCCATTAGTAGCTATAAAAGTGATTGTTCAATATTAAACTCAAGAATCTGTCAATAAAGCAAAAGCACACTTTTCTGCATTCAAATGCATTACACTTTGTTCCCCCTCACCACCTTTCCCTCTGAACCACACCAACAGCCTCACTGCCCCCACCCTTGTATTCCACACTGAGTTGACTTAGACTTCTACCCCTCTAAGAATGACCAAACACAAAATGTTTTTAGTGAAGAGGAACATGTCTATATTTTTGTACAAGATGAGTATCCAGTTTGCTATTTCTGGCAAAAGGGCAAGGAACATCCAAGGCTGTCAGAATAACTTTTATCTCTTGTGATTTAACTAGACCTTTAGCAAGCACAGATGATAACTTCAAAGGAAGGAAAGGATTCTTTTTTTCATGATTAAACAAATAGAACTGGGGAGTATTTTCCGCAGGCCAAGGAGTTGGGGAGAGGACACACTGACATATCTTCAGGCAAAAGTTTAGTTGGTCAGAAAATGTTGAGAAAGGAAAAGTAGAAAATAAAAGAATTATGATTTTTGCACAACATAAAGCAAAATTTAAAAAGTACAAGCAAAGTAAAGAAAAATCTTTCAACAGAGGTAACATAGCATAAAATTTAAACATACAGAAGCATGACTTTGAGACAAGGAGTTTAACATTGGTTATCTGATTGCAATCTTTAAGTATGTTGGGCAAAGTACATAAGGGACTCAAATATCCTGGCTTGAAAAGGGTGTGGCCCACAGGCATCCTTTCTAGATCAATTATACCTGTCTTATAAAGAGTAAACAAATCCAACTGAACCCATTTCATTTCAACACGCATTTATGGAATACATTCCCAAGTGCAAACCCCAAATGCTCTAAGATAGATATATAACTCCAACCCCAAGTGTAAGTCACATAACTCAGATCACAGCTTGTTTCCCAAACTTTGTACAATTAGTTTCTTTTTTTTAAAGATTTTATTTATTTATTTGACAGGTAGAGTTACAGACAGTGAGACAGAGAGAAAGGTCTTCCTTTTTTCCGTTGGTTCACCCCCGAAATGGCCGCTATGGCTGGAGCTATGCCAATCCATAGCCAAGAGCCACGTGCCTCCTCCTCCTGGTCTCCCATACAGGTGCAGGCACCCAAGCACTTGGGTCATCCTCCACTGCCTTCCCGGGCCACAGCAGAGAGCTGGACTGGAAGAGGAGAAGCCGGGACTAGAACCCAGTGTCCACATAGGATGCTAGCGCCGCAGGCAGAGGATTAACCAAGTGAGCCATGGAGCCAGCCCCCAAAGTTTGTACAATTAAGGATGAAATAAGTATTAGGTTCAGCGACATAAACTTGACAAGTTCTACAGCTCAAAAATAATTAAATAATGGTAATTTCATGGGTTCAACTGGATGTACAATACCAACCATTAAAGTTGACCAAAGGGGCTAACACTGTGGCATAGCAGGTTAAGCCTCAGTCTGCAGCACCGGTATCCCATTTGGATGCTGGTTCGAGTCCCGGCACTTGACTAAATCCAGGATAGTTGTGGCACAACAGACTAAGGCACCACTTGAGATAGTTGCATCTGCTGTTGGCAGCGCTGCAATGGAGTCCCAGCTACCCTGAACTTCTGATCCAACTTCCTGCCAATGCACCTGGGAAGGCAGTGGAAAATCTCCCAAGCACTTGGGCCCCTGCACCCACATGGGAGACCTGCAAAGAAGCTCCTGGGTCCAGGCGAAGATCAGCTCAGCTCCAGCCATTGTGGCCATTTGGGGAGTGAACCAGCAAACGTAAGACCTCTCTCTCTCTCTCCCTCTCACAAATAGATCTTTAAAAAGAAACAAAATAAAAGCTGACAAAATAACTGAGAAATACATGTCTATGCAGAATGACTATTAGAGAACAGAGGCTGAAATACCAAAAAAAAATCATTCATTTTGACTTTGGAAAGCAGGATAACTTCTTGGAAGCTGGTAGCATACGAATCAGGCGTGAAATGTGGAGAGTTGGAATCATTAAAGAGAGTATGTAGTTAAGTAGAAAGCAGCAGATGGGGATTTGAGACGGGGGAAAAACAGGAACGTAAGCAGAGGATTATAAAGTAAAATACAATAATTCAAATAGCCAAAATAGGTATTTCACTGGTGCAGAACAAGTATGTGAGTTCCCTATTAAGAAATACTATAGATTGAACTCTCTAAGTGAATTTGACATGTTTTATAATCCAATATATACTTGCAAGGAAACAAATATATATTCTAATAAAACAGAGGGAGAGCATAAAATCATCAAATCAACCTGACTCCCTATAACAGATACAAAGTTTTTCAACTTCCTAGAAGTGCAATACAACACACTAAGAGTCCTCTTTCTGGTACAGATACTACAGAACCACAAATCAGATCATTCGATTCTGTGCAGGGATTGGCAATAGATTTCCCCTACTGTCCTCTGCCCCAAATATCAAGGGACCTCCTTTTTAAAGATTTACTTATTTCTGTTTGTTTATTTGCTTGAAAGGCAGAGTAACAGAATTTTTCGTTCACTGGTACACTCCCCAAGTGGCCACAACTGCTGGGGCTGGGCCAGGCCAAAGCCAAGAGCTCCATCTCAGTCTCCCACATGGGTGGCAGGAACCCAAGTTTTTGGGCCATCTTCTACCGTCTCCCAGGAACATTAGCAGGAAGTTGGGTCAGAAACTGAGGGTAGCTGGGACTCCAGTGAGGCACTCCAACACCAGATGCAACCATCTCACGTGGTGGCTTACCGTGCTGTGCCATAACTGCCCAGGATTTAAAGGTCAAGTTCTTCCCACCACTCCACTTACATCTCCCAAGAAGCAACCATTATACATTTACCATGGTGGTGACAAAGTGTAATAATCACTAGAGCTTACAGAGTGCTTTGTGGGAATGTAGGCTTTTGCATGATTACAAAGACGGTAATCTGCGCTCTTTTACCCCCAGTAACAGTGTTCCACTTAAGCTTTAGGACTGTATTTAAATAGATGGCTTGAGAAAGAACAAAGTCAAAAGGAATACTGTAGGTGTAGTCTAAATTTAGAGTGAGTAGGAAACATCAGGAGCATTTTTATCTACTCCATCAAACAATAAAACCCTCTGAGCCAGCAACACAAAGTGGCCAAGATAACAGAAGATGGGAATTGTTGCTTCGCTTATGGGAGAGAGACAGTGTGCTAATAAAAGTATTCATTAAAGGGCACATAAAGTCTTTTCACCATTGTTTGCAGGAAGTTGTTTTAGTTCTCGTAAAGAGAAATGTTAAATATCATGTTAGTTATATAATATAAACATTGGACTCAAATAATATACTACAGTCCTGTATCATAACCAGTTAAGACAAGGCAAAGAACAGTCAGAGGGCCCAAAGGAGGAGGTAGGCCTACAAAAATAACACAACTGGCCGGCGCGCGGCTCACTAGGCTAATCCTCCGCCTGCGGCGCCGGCACCCCGGGGTCTAGTCCCCATTGGGGCGCCGGATTCTGTCCCGGTTGCTCCTCTTTCAGTCCAGCTCTCTGCTGTGGCCCAGGAAGGCAGTGGAGGATGGCCCAAGTGCTTGGGCCCTGCACCCGCATGGGAGACCAGGAGGAAGCACCTGGCTCCTGGCTTCACCGGCGCTCTGTAGCAGCCATTTGGGGGGTGAACCAACGGAAGGAAGACCTTTCTCTCTGTCTTTCTCTCTCTCACTGTCTAACTCTGCCTGTCAGGAGAAAAAAAAAACACCAAGAAAGAAATACACAGAGAAAAGCACCTACAATCAAACCCACATGACCACTGAACAGCATTCTAATTGCTTCACCTTTCAAAATCTTTTTGCTGAAGACTTCTCAGTATCTTTTGTGTTCTTATTAACACATGCAAAACTGGGGAATCCTCATCTCTTACCCCAAAGGTCACATAAAATTTATGTTAAGGTATGAATACAAAACCCACAGTCCACAGGTTCTTTCCCGAGCTACAGCCCAAGACAGTGAGAGAACTTAATGCAAGAAACACAGGACTAGCATCAACACAAGCACTGCCACTGTAGATGCCCTTGCTACCAACAGCACTCCTTGAGCAGCACAGCACTAACTAGGTTACACAGACTTCACACACTTCCTTGGAGGCACTACAAATAGTACCATCCCCATTTCCAGGTAAAACTATACAGGCCTGGAGAGATCCGGAATTCTCCTAAAGTTTAGCAGCCTTAAATGATGGAGCACAGAATCAACCCAGATCTTTGTGGTGCTGGTCCAGAGCTGGGATCCACCAAAGGGCCCAGGATCAAGGAGGAAGCTGTCAACACGCCAACTCCCAGACTACCGTCAAAGGGTCTGATTTTAAGCATTTGGGATTAAGCCCAGGACTACACATCTTAATACATACATTTGTTATTCTGGTGAAACTGTATGCAGAACACTGAGAAATACTGTAATTCCATGCAGCTTCAAAGTACAAAGGCAGTTCTTTGCATTGGAACAGAGATTGCTGGTATCTGCTAAAACCTTAAATTAGACAAATTATCCCCTTCAGGATGGAAAAGCTACAGTATATTTTACATGTAAAATTATGAAAGATAAACTGAGTCTTCAAGATTTCATATAAAAATTGATTTAAATTTTTAAAAACCAATCGTTCATTTTAAAATTATTACCTAATCACAAATACTGTTACCTAATCATCATCTGCTATTCTTTTTGTTTTAAAGGCTCAAATCTACCATACTCCTTCTCCTTGTATCTTCTGAAATACATACTGTCTAGACACTTCATGCAGGTGCTCCTGAGAATGACCTCTGAGGTCAACTCGCTGAACAAGAAGTAGAGGGCAGGGCACAAGGAGTGAATTTCAGACATGGAACAGCAACTGCACACAGGAGCAGAAGCTCAACCCCCAGCAGAGCCTAAGACTAACTGTCCACACAGGTCCTCTGTCAGCAGTTATGCAGGTCAGAGACAAGACAGCAGAATGGCTTTTTGGGTTTTTTTGGTTTTTTTTTTGGTTTTTTTGTTTTTTTTTTTTTGTTTTAACTTGACAGGATTTTCTCACCCATGAAAGTAGCTGATGCCCCAGGGAGAAATACAAAGAGAGGCTCAGATTCAATGCCAGGGTCCAGAACTGTTTTTACTGAAGCAACCACAGGTTAGCACAGGTACTGGGGTCAGCTACATTGTATGCAGCAGGGGCTCAATACCTAGTGAACACATATCTGAGATCCTAAATATATCCAGTGCTGGGCTAAAACAGTGATCAAAACATATTGGCTGCTCTCAGGGAGTTTATAATCTGATGGATGGCACATGTCCAGACCCAGCTGGTTCCAGCATGTAGCCAAGATACTCCAAGCAAATTGCTTAAAAACTCATGAGTCCTAGGTTATTTTATTTGTCAACTAGGGAAAATAATAGGTCCTCCAGTTGTTAGTATCAAATGAGAATATCTGTAAAGTGTAAGATGCAATTAATTGGTATTTCTCAGTGCTTCATGGAGAAGAAAGCAGAATTAGGCTATCAGTGAGGCCCAATCAAAGTACAAATAATTAATGAGCAGAAAACAAGGAACTGCCACTTACTGCACCCAAGTGCATTCTTAATGAGAGCACTAATGAGCTGCATAGCCCAGAGTAGCTTTACCAATATAGTCTTATATACTCTTATTCTCAGAAACTTCACATGGGGAGTGACTGGAGGAAGCAGCATGCTACAGACTGGGGAACAAAGCATGGTCCAGCTCTGTCTCAGCATCAAGGGGCCCTAGGAGACAGAAGCCAGATAAAAAACTCCATGAAAGACAGAAGGCGAGCTCAGGCCCAAAGATAAAGCAATTCTTACTACCATTTGGAAAACCTTTTGCTTTGAAATTCCACCAAAGATAAATGCTCTCCCTTAGTGAAAATACTGGCTTCTACTATCTTTCAACTCCAACACACCCACCAACAAAAAGAGAAGAGCCATTATCAATATCGTATCAAATGGAACTTCTATGTAAATAATCTCATTTGCACAGGGATCACAGGATTAGGATTCTGAACACCTAGATTACTATATTTCCTCTGCACTATACAGAGTTGCAATCTGAATGCCTCTCAAGGCCGAATTTTGTTTTTCTGACATCTAAAGATGGTAATATTAACTCTACCTTTTTTACAGGACTTTGGTGATGCCTAAATGGGATCATGAATGTCAAAGTATTCTGAAGCATAAAAATAAAAAAAGAATTATGTCTAAGGATAGAAACTTTAATTGCTTTGATTATATGGGTCTGAGGATGTTTTACAACAAAATATTTTAATTTTTTAGATTGTAATGATAAACCACTTTATGTCCAACATCCGGAGAACAGTATACAATAATTATTCTATTCTCTTACTGAAAATGTAACAATCATTTGTAGCACTCTCAATCATCAAAAAAGCAGTAAAACACCAAGTATAAATCCAAGCTTAACCTCCATCAAATTCCTTTAACTTAATTCACACAATAAGATACTACTTCTCAGTTAAGTTACGTGGCGAGTCCTGTAAATACAAACACATAACATCAGGACAACTTCCACCTCCACCACTCCTCTCCTGTCCCCAGGCCCACCAGAGGAAAAAAAAAAAAAAAGGTGGAGCATGGAAGATATACCAAATTCATGAACAAAATAGATTCTATCACTTTATTTTTAAAATAGATGTGTTCTCTCTTCCATTCATAAAAGAAACTAAATACCCTTGAACTACAGAAAACTAGTGACAGCATAAAATTACAGCTATCCCTTAAGAATATGATTGCAAAACAAATCCAATAATATACAAAACTACTTACATGCTACAACTGAGTCTTTTTATCCCAGGCATGGAAGGTTGGCCTACATTTGAAAATCAAATAATATACAACACCATAGCAACAGATGAAGAGAAAAAAACTATATGAACTCATCAATAGATTTAACAGAATCTTTTGATAAAATAAAACTCCTCTCTGGATAAAAACACGCAAACTAGGACCAGAAGGGAATTAACAGCACATATAAAAAAAGTTAAACTTATATTACTACAGTTTTAACAATTTGTGATTACTTTAAAAACTACTGACTATGGTTGAAATGGTCATTTTTCCATTCCACTGAAAGGCTACACAGTACAGGGGCAGGAGCCATTGCCAATATTTCCATTAAACTGCGATCTTTTTTTGCGTTTTACTGATTAAACATCTTATCTGCTAAAGTACTAAGCCTTTTTACTGTAATATAAATTTAAAATATATTATCTCAAAAATTAAAGAAAAGAGAGGGAGAGAAATGGAAGAGGAAAGGCATATCGTTATATTCTTAGAACTGTATCTATATCAACTGTTAAAAATAATTTAAAATTTAAATAATAAAAAAGAACACACAGCTAACATCATACTTAATGTAAACAACTGAGACACCAGGAAGGGCATCTGTTCCTACCACTCTAATTTAATGCTATAGTGGAAGTTATAACCAGGGAAATTAGGCAAGGGGAAAAAAAAAATAAATGAGAAGAAGAAAGGCATCTAAATTTAAATAGAAGAAGTAAAGCAAACTACTTGTAGATGAAATATTCTATATATAGAAAATTCTAAGTAACATACTAAGATTCGAGTTAATAAATTAATTCAGCAAGATTACAGAATACAGTTCAAATACACACAAAAAAATTGTTTCTACTTTTATAATGAACCCAAAAATAAAATTACAGAAGCAATTCTATCTATAATGGCATGAAAAAAAAACCTATGAAATTTAACAAGAGAAACAAAACATTGTTCAAAGAAATTAAAGATCTATGAATGAAAAAACTCCCGTATTTTTAAATTGGAAGCCTTACTGTTGTTAAAATGGCAGTATTTCCCAAACTGACTCAGAGATTCAATACAATCTCTATCAGAATCCCAGCTGATGTCTCCATAGAAATGATTCTAAATTTCAGATGGAATTGCAAAGGACCCAGAAGAGCCAAAAAGTATCCTGGAAAAAAAAAAAAAAAAAGAAGTATTCATACTTCCCATTGCAAAATTTGCTACAAAACATCAATAAACAAGAAAAGTGTGGAACTAGCATAGGATCAATGAACTAGAAGTGAGAGTCCGGAAACAAGCCCACGTTACCTAAAATCAAGAGATTTCCAATAGGAGTGCCAGGGTTACTCGAGGGGAAAAGAACAGTCTTTTCCATGAATGGTGCTGAACAACTGGACATCACATGAGGGAGAATGATTTCTGACTCCTACCTCGTGCCATTTACAAAAACTAACTCAAAATGAACAAAAAAAGACCCAAGAGTAAGAACTAAAACCATAAAACTGTTGAAAGAAAACACAAGGGTGAATCTTTTGATCTCAGAGTCAACAACAATTTCTAGATATGATATCAAAGCTACAAGTAATGACAACAAAAAAGATCATCTTTTGACTGTCTCCATAGTTTTGTCTGTTGCAGAAGGTTATCCAGTTGGAACCAGAGAGTATGTTTCTTTCACAGTTCATGTCAGTTTCCTCCATGTCTTGTCATGGCTTGACGACTCATTTCTTTTTAGCACGAATAATATTTCTTTGTGTTGATATACCATAGTTTATTTACTCAGTCATCTACTTTAGGACACTCGGCTGCTTAAAAGTTTTGAATATAAATGTAAATTACAAATATAAATGTAAAATATCAGTAGTCACCTGGGGATATACCCAAAGGAAATAAAGTCAGAATATCACAGTTTTCCATACCCCCATGTTTATAGCAGCTCAACTTACAATAGATAAGATAATACGATCAACCCAGATCTCCATCAACTGATGACTAGATAGAAGTGTTGTATACGTACATGATAGAAGAGTACTCAGCCATAAAAAAGAATGAAACCCTGTCTTTCACAACAAAAGGGATACAACTGGAGACGATTATGCTTAGTTTAACAATCCAGTCCCAAAAAGACAAGTATCATATGTTTTCCCTGATTAGTGGTAACTAATATACAGAGTATAAAAAAAAGTAATGTATATGAGCAAAATGGGCATTTTGAGATTTAATTATTGTTTATAGCCCTTGTCTATACGCGAGTTTTTTCACTTGACACTTGTTGAATCCTTTGTTTGGTGGAGGGCTAAGCTTGTGATTGTGAATTAATTGTAGGCTTGTCATTGTGAAAATTAAAAGAATAAGAAGAGGATGAGAAGGGTGGGAGTGAGGGAGGTAGGGGAAAAAGGGTGGGGAGTATCATTATGTTCTATACTCCTAAAACTGCATATGTGAAACACATGAAATGTATTCCTTTTATATAAAATTAGAAAAAAAAAACAAAAACAAAAAAGATCAGTGGTTTGAAGGTGTTAAAAGGAGGAATGATCAATAAGCAGAGCCCACAAGGTTTTTTGAGCAGTGAACATTCTCTGTATGGTATCATGGTGGATGCACATCAATATAAATTTCTGCAAACCCACAGAAAGCAGAACACCACAAGCGAACACTAATGTAAACTGTTTTCTTTGGGTGGTAATTATGTGTCAAAGTAGGTTCACTGTAAGAAGCATCACTCTGCTGGATGTTGTTGAAAACATGAAAGGCTACACAAGTACAGGGGCAGGGGCTCTATGAGATACCCCTATCATGTAAGTGACTGTACACCATTTTCTTTAGTGCATGAATGGAGTACAAATATAGTCTTGGAAGCAACAATGTTGCTTTTTGAAGAAAGGCAAACTATGTATTTCCCTAGCACACTGAATCAGGTCTCAAAGATTTATCCAGAACTCTTCATTCACATATTTTTCTAGCTCCAGTATCTTACCTTACCTCTAAGTCCACAATTTTAACAATGTGAGCATACACCCATGCAAAATAATATGCATAAAAATAAGGAAAGTAAATACGGACTTCACAGATTTTAGCTACACTGGCATTCCATTTAATGAGAAAGGATTTTGTAAACCAGAAGTAACAATAATATGGCCATTGTGATTTGCTTGTGAATAACCTGAAGGAATTAAACATAAATTTTTAAAGAAAATTCTAGCTCCAAAACACATAATCATACATAAAAGAAAGCAGGATTAAGAATTCATACTCAGGGGCCAGTGCAGAGGCACAGCAGGTTAAAGCCCTGGCTTGAATTGCCAGCATCCCATATGGGCACTGGTTCTAGTCCCAGCTGTTCCTCTTGCAATACAGCTCTCTGCTATGGCCTGGGAAAGCAGTAGAAGATGGCCCCAGCCCTTGGGCCCCTGGACCCAAGTGGGAGACCCAGAAGAAAATAAAAACCTTTTAAAATAATCAGTATAACCTGCAGATTCTGATTATACAACCTCATACATTTCATATACATCTTTTGTATATGAGCACTGTACTCAAATATCTGTCATGTGAGTCATACACACAAATGAGTGCATTCATAGAAAAGCTGAAAATCTTGCTCATCCATCCAAATTAACAACACCTTAATCCTTCGGCACCAAAGAAAGTAGAGGGCAGTAGCTTTATTAATAACTATAAAACTTAAAATCTGGCTGACACTGCAGCTCAATAGGCTAATCCTCCGCCTGCGGCACAGACACATCGGGTTCTAGTCCCAGTCGGGGTTCCGGATTCTGTCCCGGTTGCTCCTCTTCCAGTCAAGCTCTCTGCTGTGGCCCGGGAGGGCAGTGGAGGATGGCCCAAGTGCACCCGCATGGGAGACCAGGAGAAGCACCTGGCTCCTGGCTTCGGATCGGCAACGCACGCCACCCTTAGCGGCCATTTTGGGGGTGAACCAACGGAAAAAAGGAAGACTTTTCTCTCTCTCTCTCTCTCACTGTCCACTCTGCTTGTAAAAAAAAAATAAATAAATAAATAAAATAAAATAAAAAAAAACCTCTGCAGGGTCTTTGAAAACTATAGCTCTTGGCTTTCAAATGCACATGCACACACATTCATGGGGGAAAACAAATGATTCATAACACAATGGACTTCCCACTGCACTCTGTACTTTCCATCCCATGTCATGAACTTCATTTCTTTGCCCTGGATGACTTCCTGGTTTGGCTCCTCTCATCAGACTGAGTGTCTAAGGACAAAAGACCGGGCCATGTATGGCCAGAACCAAGCACAAAGCCTGCCACGGAGTCTTTTCATTATAAAATACCTCATCTAAGTCATATACTCTATTATGGGTCTACTCATTGTACTCACTTCCTTTCACTTGTCTTACACTTTAGGTCTTTCAACTTCCATGGAAAAATTCAGACCTAAGACAGATTTCTGATATTTGATATAATAAAAGTTTTCATTTTATGGACTCTGTTGATGGATCCTCCAGATGGGAAAGTTCATATGTTTCAAATCTCCAGGTAGAACAAAGATCAGTTCATTTCCTCTTTTCAGATCCATGTCTTTCTTGAAATATGATTAAAAGTCCCACGTGGGATTTCAGATTAGAACTTTCAGGGGGTTATGATAATACATAAAACTGTATTCAGTGAAACCTCAATTTTCTAAACTCCTCAAGGAATAAATCCTCTGAGACGGCTGAATTTTTGTTAGAGTGAACTCTTTTTTTTGATCAAACCCTGGTGTATTATCTTTCACACTTTTTTTGAGAGAGCGGCAGAGAGAAAGAAAGTAATGGAGACAGAGTGAGAAGGGTCCCACCTACTGGTTCACTCTCCAAATGTCCCCAACCATGGGCCAAAGCAGGATCCTGGAACTCAATCCAGGTCTCCAAGTCAGCGGCAGGAACCCAATTACTTGAGCCACCACAGCTGCCCCCCACCCCCCCATCCCCCCACCCAAGGTTTGCATTAGCAAGAAGCTGGAATCAGGAGCCAGAGGCGGAACTGTTCAATTTCAGGTACTCCAACATGGGCTACAGGCACTTTAACAGCCAGGCTGAACACTTGCTCCCTACAGTGGACACTTTTAGTGTCATATTTTTAAACTGTAGAGTTTATGAGCAATGTTTTAAGTCGCATTACATATTTACAATTCCTTACAAAGACGGCACTGAATTCAAACCACTTGAAGTATTCTATTCTCAGTGACGGGGTGACCACTGTGAACAGTGCTTACTGGGCGGAGCCACTTCTCCCAACCCCATATCTGATTCCAGAACTGCACTGAATGGGTTGGGTTGTCTTTAGGAAGATTCCCAGGTAACATCAAGGTCACAAAGTTCCACACAAAATCCCACGCCCTTGGCACCTCCCTCTCAGGCCTTCGTGGAATCCTCGGGTGGAGGCAATGATCTCCCCCCGGCCCCAATTCCCACAGTCTTCTCGTGATTTCATGAGCTGGCTCTTTGGACAGGATGAGGTTCAACTTTCACGTATAAGTTCCCTTCCTGACTGTCAACTGCTCACAGGCTCTTTCTGAAGCTTCTCTGTTCTCTTTTTTATTTACTTGTTTATCAAGGTCAGAAAGCTTCCATCTGATACTAAAAGGTACTGAGTTCAAACAGTTGCAGAAGTTTTCATTATAGACTAAAAGAGTTCATCATTCTAACTGTTAAGTTTCTTTTCTTTTCTTTTTTTTTTTTTTTATTTGATAGACAGTGAGAGAGAGACAGAGAAAGTTCTTCCTTCCATTGGTTCACCCCCCAAATGGCCGCTACGGCCGGCGCTACACTGATCCGAAGCCAGGAGCCAGGTGCTTCCTCCTGGTATCCCATGCAAGTGCAGGGCCCAAGTACTTGGGACATCCTCCACTGCCTTCCCGGGCCACAGCAGAGAGCTGGACTGGAAGAGGAGCAACCAGGACAGAATCCGGTGCCCCAACCGGGACTAGAACCTGGTGTGCCGGCGCCGCAGGTGGAGGATTAGCCTAGTGTGCCGTGGTGCCGGCCTAAACTGTTAAGTTTCATCTGTACTGTACACCATCTTTTGCACCCATTAACCCTCATCTTGGCATTCAACACAGTGCTCACAAAGCCAAAAAGTGACCAATTAGGTCAAAAATGGCTACAAGAAAAATGTCTTATTTCTCCAAGACAGGTAAGTAGAGATAAGGCACCAAAGATCATGATTATAATGACGTCAATCCAAATTTCACAGAATCTCCCACTATGCAAGATGCATTCTAAATAAAATGTGGTCCCTCCATATTCAATTATTCAGGGGCCAGCTTGTGGTGTACCAGGTAAGGTCGCCGCCTACAACACCAGCATCCCATGTGAGCACGGGCTGCAGCCCCGGCTGCTCCACTTCTAATGCAGCTCCCCGTTAATGTACCTGGAAAAGCAGCGGACGATGGCCCAACCCCTGCACCCACTTGGGAGACGTGTTAGAAGCTTCTGGCTCCTCGCTATGGAATGGCCCAGCTCCCGCTGTTACAGTCATTTGGGGAGTGAACTAGCAGACTGAAGATCAAAATCTCTGTCTCTCTGTCTCCCTGTCTCTCTCTCCTCCCCCGCCTCATCTCAACTCTGCCCTTCAAAAAATAAATCTTTAAAAAAAATCAATCATTTAATGTAACCTCTTCAGGAAAACTATTTTATTGACAGATACAATAGCCTAGGGTTTCCTTTAAGGTTTTTCAACTCAATATTTGTAAATCATGCTTCTGTTTCCTAGGAAACTAGGCAGGTAATACCTATGGCAAGAAAACCATACCAGTGTCATTTTCCATTTATCCTTGGCTTACACACACATGGTTACCACTTATTAGAAGGGGAAAAAGAAAAACAACCCTCTGGTGTTGTTGAAAATCACAATGAAATGAGAAAGGAGACAGAACTACCAGGATCTCATGCTCCCTCTCTTCCAAGCGTATAACAAGAATAAGCGCAATGAAAGACTACAGAGAGTGCCCAGTGCCAGTTTGAGACCCGGCTGCTCCACTTCCGATCCAGCTCTCTGATACGCCCTGGGAAAGCAGTAGAAGATGGCCCAAGTCCTTGGGTCCCTGCACCCATGTGGGAGACCTGGAAGAAGCTCCTGGCTTCGGATCAGCACAGCTCTGGCCATTGCGGCCATCTGAGGAGTGAATCAGTGGATGGAAGACCTCTGTCTCTGTCTATCTGTAACTCAGCCTTTCAAATAAATAAATAAATCTTTAAAAAAAAAAAAAAAAAAAAAAAAAAGAGTGCCCACAAAGCTGGAAAGCAGTTGTGAGCTAGCCCAGTAAGTGCCCAGCACCACACCACCATACATGGTATTTTGAGACATGAAACTTAAAAACCTGGATTAGCTAGAAACATCAGGTCACACTTTTCTGCATAGAAATTCCAGATCTCTTTTCCTTGGGTAAGTTACCTCACTTCTATGAACCAGAGTTTCCAACTCTTAAAAAAGAGAAAATCCCTAGTTCATATTGCAGAAATAGGAATAGTTTTTAAAAGAACACACACACATACAAAATCAAGTTCAAGGATGATTTCATCTCTGTAGAGTCTCCAAAAGCTATGTTCAAAGATGACAAAATTTGAAGTTTCACAAGGACTTCCCCATGAATATGAACTAAAGTGTCTTTTTCAGTTCCCGTCTTAAGAGGGCTTACATGGAGATATGGCATTCTTGGAAAGTTTAATGAAGTGTCATTTCTACAAACAACTACAAATGGCTTTTCAACTCCCAGAAACATGATTAATTTAATGGCACATTTGCTGGACCGTGTTACCTCAATTTGCTCCTTCTTTTTATCTACATAAATGCACAAAGAAAACTAATGTAGAAATCAAAAAAATGGTTGAGTTATAGCCATGATTATAGTTTCTATAAACAGTTTTATATTTTTAAAACCTTTATTAAAACAGTAATTTGTAGACCATCACACCATTAGCTCTCAAGATCCAACCACTTACACTGGCTACTGAGATCTGCTCTCCAGCCCTACTATGTCTCAACATTTTAAATTTCTTTTAAATATTTATTTACTTGACGGAGTAACAGAGAAACAGACAGACTCCATTTGCTGATTTACTCTCCAAATGGTCACAACAGTTAAAGCTAGGGCAGGCTGAAGGTAGGAACCAGGAACTCCATTAACTGGCAGGAACTTAAGTGCTTGGACCATCATTCACTGGTTCTCAAGTGCACTAGCAGGGACCCAGATAAGAAACGGAGTAGACTCTGACCTCAGAATCAGCCCTTAAGGCATTCTGGTCTGGTTGAAAAGTCCATGAGAGCATTTCAGGCACGGAAAGCCAAGACACAGTAGCAAAAAATGTCCTAACTGAAGGACCTCAGTGGGTGAGACCCCAGTGGAAAGAAGTGGTCATCAATGAAGGGGGTACTTTTCTCTGAAGGGAGAAGAGAACTTCTACTTTGCTTATGGCCTTGCCTAAATACTGATGGAATTTGTGGATTCAAAGGCTTCATAGCCTAGGCAACTCATGTCAAGAGCCTTGGGTGATGATCACTGAGGTCATACATAAGAGTGTTGTTAAATTAACAATAGGAGTCACTGTGCACTAACTTCCCATGCAGGACCTCTGTCTTCAAAGAGTTGTATTATAATTATGTCTAAGTGCTCCCAAAAGATGTATCATTCTTGAGTGCTTCTTTAAAGTTAATTAAGTTTCTTAAAAAAAAAAAAAAAAAGTGAAATTAACTTCAAGATGCAGTAACTTTGAACAGTCCTTGTCTTGACTGCTGAGGAAGTTTTATTTTGTTTTGATATTTTTTTTGTACAAATTGTTGAACTCTTTACTTAGTACACAACTGATCTACTATGCATAAAGTTAATCAAAAATAGATCTTAGTGGAGAATGGGACTGGGAATGGGAGAGGGAGGAGGAGGAGGGGGTGGGAAAGTAGGTGGGAGGGAGGGTATGGTGGGAAGAATCACTATATTCCTAAAGCTATACTTATGAAATGCATGAAGTCTGTATTCCTTGAATAAAAGATTTCTTTGGGGGGAATAAATTTGACGCAGCAGCAGCAGAGTAGGCGAGCCTGAAACCAGTACTCTAAAGTGGGATGCAGGCACCCCAAACAGCAGCTTAACCTGCTATGCCACAATGGCCCCAACATCTTTAACACATTTTAAAATTATTTCCCAAACATTCAAATGTACAGCATACCTTGAAACATAAATATTATACATCTATCCTTGTGCATTTAACTGTGTGCCATCATAAAGTAACTTTTTTCTAAGGCAATAATTCAATATTTCCATACAACACACTCAAACACCACCAACTGCTCCTACAAATTTTTTTAAATATTCCATTGGATTTACAGGTGCATCTAATTGCCAATATTCAGAATTCCACAATCTACTCCCTACCCTGTACGGTAAAAGTAGGTATAAATCCAGAAAAGGAAACAATAAGAAATGGCAATGGCCAACCAGCTAAAATTACTCCTATAAACTTCAGTTAGCTCCTAATATCAAGTAGACATTGAGAAACTGCAGTTTAAATTCCATAAGCTAAATCCTCTGTACCATTACCTTCCTCACAGAATCCCAGAAGCCCAGATCCCAGGAATGTAAACACGTCACCCACAATACTAAAGGTTAAGTCACCGGATTTTCTGTTTGTCATACACAGCTAATGCTGAACTTACTGCTTAGAATCTTAAATTACATTCAAAAGACAGGCTACTGCCACATTTTTATTAAGTACTAAAAATGCTGCAGATAATTAGTAGCCATCAGTATTTGCTTACCTCCTGGCAAAATCTAGAGCTGTAAAACTGCTAGGCTAATATAATAATATGAAATGATACTAATAAAAGGTAATTATATCTGCTACCACCACAAACAGCACGATCCAGAAGCACTAAGGCCTTGGGGACAGATTTAGGCTGCAGAGCCCAGAGAGATGAATTCCTGCTCAGCTTCCTGGCTCCAGTGACTGCAAGTTCCATGACCTAGTGCCAGTCACCTTTCCTTTACATACAGGAGAGAGATCATTTCTAAACTTCTCCAAGCCTCCATGATTCATTAGGACCAGAGCTCTGGAGATCTGCACACTGAATCGTAAATGGCCCTATCACATCCCATACACGGATTTCAATTTACAGGGCAAGAATACACACTTTACAGATATTTAGCCAATGCCACATAATCATTTCATAAATCATACCTTGGTAACCTTTCTTATTTTTAATATTTATTTATTTGAAAGGCAAAGTTACAGAGAGAGACAGACATAGAGGTCTTCTATCCACTGAGTCACTCCCCAAAGGGCCACAATGGCTGGAAGTCAGCCAATCTGAAGCCTGGAGCCAGGAGTTTCACCCAGGTCTCCCACATGGGTACAGGAGCCCAACTCCTGGAGCCATATTCTGCTGCTTTCCCAGGCAAATTCGCAAGGAGCTGGATCAGAAGTGGAGCAGCCAGGACTCTAACAGGCGCCTAAATGGGATGTCAACATTGCAGGAGAGGGCTTTTACCCAATATGCTACAGTGCCAGAACTGTAACTTTCATTTCCAAAAAAATTTTTTTAAAGTTTTTATTTAGTGAGAGAAATACATAGAGGAACGAGGGCTTTAAGGGGGAAAGAAAAGTCTGGAAATTAAGTTGGGGTCCACATCAAGCAGAAAGCAGGCCAAGGAGTCTTCATAATCAATTTTAACTTTTTTAAAAAAGATTTATTTATCTATCTTGAAAGTCAGAGTGACAGAGAAAAGAGGGAGAGAGAGAGACAGAGATCTTCCATCTGTTGGTTTACTCCCCAGATGGTCTCAATAGCCAGGAGAATTGGGCCAGGCCAGGGCAAGGAGCTTCCTCTGGGTCTCCCATGTGAGGAGCAGGGGCCCCAGTCACTTGGGCCATCTTCCACTGCTTTTTCTAGGCTACTAAATGGGAGATGCAGTGGAAGTGGAGCAGCCAGGGCATGAACAGGTGCCCATATGGGATGCTGACATCTCAGGTAGCAGCTTTACCTACATCACAACACCAGTCGCAGGTTTAACTTTTTTAAGAAAACATTTTGCTAGCTTGTTCATGCAGCACTTAACTTTTATTAAGCAATCACATTCAAAATGTGAACAGGGGCCGGCATTGTGGCATAGCACACTAAGCATCCCATAATGGGTCCCAGCCATTCCACTTCCGATCCAGCTCCCTGCTAATGTGCTGGAAAAGCAGAAGATAGCCCGGAGACATGGGCCCAGCCACCCAAGTGGGAGACCCAGACAAAGCTCCCAGCTCCTGGCTCTGGCCAGGCAACCCTGGCCATTGTTGTTATTTAGGAAGTGAACCAACAGATGGAAGATCTCTCTGTTTAAAGGGAAAAAAAAAAAAAAAGAAAAAGAAAAAAAACAAACAAACAAACAATGTGAATAGGTTTAAGCAAACACATAAAGAAGTTTACATGAAACACGGTTGTTTTCAAACTCTTGAAGTCCTAATACACTGTTATATCACACATTTTGTATAACTTACAGATGTTTCCTTAAACTTGGTTACTTTCTGAAGGTTAGGAGCAGTATTTGATGTTTAATCTTTGCCACTGGAGTTTTATCATTATCTGAATGGTTCTGGAGCAACCAGTTTATCCCACCTGAGCGCCTATGAGCAGATGAGTCCTTGCTCAAACTGTACCTCGCTCAGAAACATCAGCTCTGTCTCGCCACCCCCAAGAAGATGACCACATGGAATCAAACAAAGTGCTAGTCTTAATCCAGACTCTGCAACTCTCAGAGGCATTCCTTTAGCCAGGCTTGTATCTGAACACGTCCATACAGCCACACGTCAAGTACCAAGTAATGCAGTCAGCAAACCGTACAAGACAGAGAGGATACGAGGCAAGAGCCAAGTGCAGAGTACTAGGGAAGCAGTGCCACAGCAGGCTGCTCTTCCCGCGTGTAAAACTCATCAGATGTAACTCAGTCGTCCCACTCACCAGACAGAGTTCTGTATTGATTTCGGACTGTGTCTATCTTTTTCACTCCTCCAGTACACCTAGCATGACACCTCAACACAGGGCAAACAATCGTGTGTGTGTGTGTGTGTGTGTGTGTGTGTTGAATTAAACTGAAAAACAGGAAACATATTCCTATGACAGTACTACAGTATAAAACAGAACACGATCTTCAAGCTCAGCAGTAGAATGTTACCAAATTCTGTGCCCAGCAGCTTCCAATGACAAGAAGTGTTACAAGGGAAGGAAGATGGCACACAGAGGGAAGCCTGCTCACTGGCACCAAGCACCCAAGGGGCCCGAGGAGGGCACAGAGCAGTGTGGATCGGGGCCGGAAGTTTTCTGTGGGAGAGCAAGGACACAGAGTATGGGGGTGGGGAGGAAAAAGCACACATAAGACAGAGTGGTCAGTTTTTAGGGGTTAGCTGAAAACTACATAGAGTGATTAAACAAATATGCTGAGGAAACAGGAGCTGGGATTCTTGCCACCCTAGCGAGGATTTGCAAATGGAAATGATGAAGGCTTAGGGAGCCCTGAAGTGCTGGATGGAACTGGAAATAGAGGTTTGAACACATGGTTCTGGAAACCGTAGATACAGGAGAGTTACACGCATACCTACTTATAGGATGTGTGCAGAAAAATCTATGTGTACGTATCTGTACACATATTTCTTAACTGTCACCTGATGGGAACGCCCCAGTATCAATGAGCACAGAAGAGTTTCAGATTCTGGAGTCTAAGTAACATCCTCAACTGCAAGGAATGAGGTCAAGTGGACAAACATGTGACTGAAATCACAATCTGCAGGGAGAGTAGGCTGGGAAGTACCATATGCTCCTGAATGTCTATATACGAAATACACGAACTTTGTTCACCTTACAAAGAAAAGAAAAAAATTACAGTCAGAGCCTGCAAATGGTTGTTGCACCACAGAAACAGAAAGTGACCAAAACCCAATGAAGATGTCCCCAAGTCCCAAGGAGCACCTAGAAAGGGGTTATGCTTCACTAATCAGGGACAATATGAGCAACAAAGAAAATGAAGACAGGGATGGATTGTGATCTGTGACGTAACACAAAGAGGCCTGAAAAAGTCCACGGAAAACTGAATTAAAAGATAACGCACATTTTCCAGGAACTTTTTGAAGCCCCACCCCCTCAGATATAAAAAGTTAAATGGAGACGGGAAAGCCCTTCCACAAAGCAGATTGTCAATGAAAGGAACGACAGGAAACAAAATGACCAGTGCCAATGATCACTGTGGTGACTGACTCAGGAAGAGTCAAACAAAAAGAAACAACTGGTAGACATTTTCATAGACATGCATGGATTTAGCTAAAACCTTATACTATAATAGATTCTAAAAAGTAAACACCAGAAAGTCAGAGCAATTTCCCCAGTGGAATAATTAAAAAGCAATTACAAAATTAATTTTGTCCATTATTAAAGTGCATATATGGATAGACAGACAAACACACACACACACACACCATAGAAAAATGAGGATGCATATGCAGATTAGGAAGAAGGCATATGGAGGGGCTTGTGAGTTCTCACACTCAAGCATATTTTTAGCACATTATTTGAATGATTTGTCCTCCTTGTTTCTAGACGGTTCGAGCAGTGCATGCAGAGGTAGATATTATTCATTGAATGATTAAGCTAGCGCTCTGTGTTATCCGACATTTATTCAACCATAACTTTACAGCCTGACACTTCTGCATATTCACATAAATTGAGATTCATAAAGATGCATAAGGTACTAAAAATTCTTGACTTACAAGCCATCTAAGTCATTAAAGATTAAATAGTACTCACAATCATACATTTTTGCTAAGTCTGTTCACCCAAAGTTTTTAATGACCAGGACCCCACTTTCTGGATGAAGTCAGATGAGACTTTAAACTGTACTTATCTCCAGCTTCTTCGTATTTCTCTCAGCTGCCTGGTTTCTATTAATGGTGCCACATTTTCCCAGTGTGACAGACCGAACATGTCATTTGCTTGAGTTCATATTCAATGTCAGTAGTCAAAGTTCTGAGTTTAGTATTTAAGTTAATGAGGCCGGCGCTGTGGCTCAATAGGCTAATCCTCCACCTAGCGGCGCCAGCACACCGGGTTCTAGTCCAGGTCGGGGCGCCGGATTCTGTCCCGGTTGCCCCTCTTCCAGGCCAGCTCTCTGCTGTGGCCAGGGAGTGCAGTGGAGGATGGCCCAAGTGCTTGGGCCCTGCACCCCATGGGAGACCAGGAGAAGCACCTGGCTCCTGACTTCGGATCAGCGCTATGCGCCGGCCGCAGCGGCCATTGGAGGGTGAACCAACGGCAAAGGAAGACCTTTCTCTCTGTCTCTCTCTCTCTCTCACTGTCCACTCTGCCTGTCAAAAAAAAAGTATTTAAGTTAATGAACATACACAGCATCCCATGTATGTTCTGGCAATGTTCAGAATTCATTAGATTTATTTTCAAAAAAGGCCAGCAACAGAAAATAGATCCATAGAAATCAACAGCATGATGCCCAGGAGAGAAAATAAGGAGCATAAAGGTTCTCAATATCTAAAAACATAACTGACATTTTACAAAGTAGGTGAAGTCCCCTTGTACAGGCTTGTACAGTAGCACTGTGTCCTTTGGTTCTATTAATTCTTCACTTATCTATATTTAAATAATTTCTGAAATTATTTATCAGTCTTTTCTTTCAAATCGTAAGCTGCATAGTCCACCCGCGGGTTGGGTCACTGTTCCCCAGTACATTCCCCAGGGCCGAGTACAAGAGCAGTCAGGGACTGCTTTACCACTGGTGACAGGTATCTCCTAACTAAATAAGACAAGGTTTATTAGAACACTGTATTTATCAACCTCTTAAGTAAGCTGGGACCAGGAGATGCAGTATGTCACAGAAAATACTGACCTCCTTAGCAATTTCAGAATTCTCAGCACAGAACTATTTTCTAGTAATTCAACTATGTGGGTTTTTTTTTAAACAACTAACCCTTGAGTGTAAATCTTAAAATTTTTTTCAGTATTAATCTAATTAATTAAAGAAAGTGGGAAGCAAACCTAAAAAAAAAATCACTCCACCATTATCTTACCAGAAACAGTCTAATTAAAAGCATCATAAAATGCATAGAATAGGCCGGCGCCGTGGCTCAATAGGCTAATCCTCCGCCTTGCGGCGCCAGCACACCGGGTTCTAGTCCCGGTCGGGGCGCCGGATTCTGTCCCGGTTGCCCCTCTTCCAGGCCAGCTCTCTGCTGTGGCCCAGGAGTGCAGTGGAGGATGGCCCAGGTGCTTGGGCCCTGCACCCCATGGGAGACCAGGGCTCCTGCCATCGGATCAGCGCGGTGCGCCAGCCGCGGCGGCCACTGGAGGGTGAACCAACAGCAAAAAGGAAGACCTTTCTCTCTGTCTCTCTCACTGTCCACTCTGCCTGTCAAAAAAAAAAAAAATGCATAGAATAATTTGACAATACAGTGGTCTCCCCTTATACTTGAGGTGTGCTCCAAAACCCTAAAAACGCTGAAACCATGAAGAGTACCAACCCCTATATACTGTTTCTTCCTATACAAACATACCCATGGAAAAATATAATTTATAAATTAGGGACAAGAAGAGATTAACAACTATGTAGTGTCATAAAGTTGCCTGCATCACTATTCTTGCACTTAGAGACCATTACTAAGTAAAATAAGGGTTATTTGAACACAAGCATTGCAATACCACCACAGACAGATCTGATAGTGCAGATGGTACTAAGTGACTAACAGGTAGGCAGCTTACACAGACCAGATCTGCTGGCCAAAGGATGATTTGTGTCCAGAGCAAGGTACGCTGGCACAGCGCAAGATTCCATCGTGCTACTCAAAATGGCACACCCAATTTTAAAGTTATAATTGCTTAGTTATATAAAATTGTTTTTAGAAAGTAAAGCCACAGATAAGGAGTGACTACTGTATTGTATGCACCACACATACACACACACACACACACACACACAATGGAGGAGCACATTAGAGAGAGAAAGGTTAAACTCACATACAGGGGAACACACAAGCTGAATTCTTGGGTTATCTCACCAAGTTTCAAAGTGGAAAAGATAACATTACTTGCCTTGCAATTTGAATGTGTTAAGCTAAACAGAACTTCTAAAGCAAAAGCTTTTCCACAAAAGGTTATTTCCAACCACAAAATTCAGTACACATGTACTGAAAACAGAAGGAAAAGAAGTCACACTGGGAGAAGAGGAAAGTCTTGTACAGTGAGAGGGGGGGAAAATGCCTCTTGCACCATGTGTAAGAAGAGAATATATAGACTGGCTCAGAGAAAAAGCTGAGACTGAGTCTGATGTTCTTAGTATCATCTTAGTGTAATAAAATTAAGGTAGCCATGGGATGTCAAATCCATGCCAGTTTTAAAAAGAAATGTGTAAGTGATTTTCCAAAAATTCACTGAGCTCTTACTCTATACAGCTTGTCCCATAGTAACCGGGAGTTCAAGGCTATTTATAAAGCACTCTCCCTGTCCTCAAAGCACTCATAGTCCATTCTATTCCACAATCACATCTGAGGCGTCTTGCTATTAAAGTCTTCATCGGTGTTGGACCTGTAGCCAGGAAATGCTTCCAGAGCCTTCGCAGGGACCTATTCAAAATGACACTGGAGATTGTTTTGATAATCAGGTACTTCCACAGTTTTCTCAATCGATTTTTGATAAGTCAAACAGTAAAATGACTTCAAATACTTAAAAGTATTTGTCTGAAAAGTCCAGTTATTATTTTAAATATTGGTGCAATTATGATTAATATACTTCACTACAGAAAGACAGTAATGGCTTCTAACATAATAAAACATCCATTTAGGTACTTTATAACTTCCTTCTCACATCATTTACTTAACACTTCTCTTCCAGATAGACACTTGGGGGAGCGTGTTTGGTGCGGTGGTTAAGATGCTGCACACAATGTCTGCATCCCTTATCCCACTGCCAGTTCGAGCTCCAGCTCCTCCACTTCCGTTCCAGCTTCCTGCTGAGGCACACACTAGAAAGCAGCAGGCGATGCCTCAAGCACTTGGGTCCTGTCACCCCCGTGGGAAACCAGATTGAGATCCGGCCTCCTGGTTTTGGACTAGCCCAGCCATGGCTAATTTAGGCCAACTGAGAAGTGAACTAGCAAATGGAAGATCTCCCTATGCCTATCTGTTCTCTTTCTCTCTGCCTTTCAAATAAAAAGATTTTCAAAAATGTATAAAAACTTTAAAAAATGTTTCTTACTGATAAGTAATAATGGAATTTTCTGTATACTTAACACAACCATGTTCACAGGAATTTGGCATTTTCTATCAGTTACCAAGACCATAAACTAAACAATGTTCAACATAACAACTATCCAGGATATCATTAAGCACTGCTCCAACACAGCCACTGTTATGTATTTTTCTCTACCCACAAAGACAATAAGATACATAATAACTCAAATCTCTCTCTCTCCACTGACCATAAAATACACCCAAGCCAAATGACTCCAGAAAGATTTTCTTATTCTCCCTCCGTGTTATGATAGTAAAATCTTGGCAAGGGAGTTAGCTCCAATTCAAAAAAAAAAGCTCAAAGTTTAAAAAAAAAAAAAATGATGCTGTCTCCATTTAGAAGTGCTGTAATAAAAACCTCAGACTGGGTAATTTACACATAACAAGAATGTATTTCTTACAGTACTGGAAGCTGGCAAGTCCATGATCAAGGCACTAGCAGAGCTGGGGTCTGGTGAGGGCCCATTCTTTTAAAGACAGTGCTGTTTCCTCACACCATAGGGGAATCTGCAAGGGCTAGGGCACTACCGTCCATCTCTTTGAAGGACACAAATCCCATTCATGAGGGCCAGGCCCTCAAGAGCCACTCACCTCCTACTGGGGAGAGCTCTTAAAAACAATGCACAGGGAACAAAGCTCTAGAATTCGACTCTGGGACAAACACCAGCATGCAGAGCAGAGCAGGTGCCCTTACAGGACATTCTACCTGCTTAAGTGAACGCCCTCTCTCCATCGCTCACTCTCAAGCTCTCTCCCTTCACAACCCACGAGAAAAATACCAGCAGTGCTTGTTTTCTAGCAGCAGCCAAATGATCAACTGGTTTGCATTCTCTATGTGTACGTTAACTTAAATAATAAAGGATAGCTTAGAGAAATAAACTACCTATCAGAAACCGGAAATAAGAGAAATCAAAGTCAAACTGTTGTGGGCAGGCTTATAGTTGATGGATGGCACACAAAAGCTGGGTTAGAGCAAGAGCGGATGGGGAGCAAGGAGAACACCATGGAGCTGGTGTTGTGGCACAACGGTTTATGCCATCACTTGCAACACAGCATCCCATATCAGAGTGCCAGTCTGAGTCCCAGCTGCTCTCCTTCCAATCCAACATCCTGACAGTGCACCTGGGAAAGCAGTCTAAGATGGTTCAAGTGCTCGGGGTGCTGAAACCCACAGGTAGACGAGAATAAAGACTCTGGCTCCTGGCTTCAGCCTGGTTCACATGTCGTAGCCATTTAGGGACTGAACCAGCAGATGGAAGACTGAGATCTCTCTCTCTCTCCCTCTTTTTCTCTCTCTCTCTGCCTTTCAAATAAACAAATAATTTTTCTAAAACAAAGAAAGAGTGCAAGGTGGGAAATGATGTTCAGATTCTAGTGCCAACAAATGGTCAAGACAAATGTTTTTACAATGTTTCAAGAGAAATAACCATCTGTGAAAGTCAAAATATGTGGTCAGGAGGCTGGCATTAGGGCACAGCTTGTTCTGGGTCAGCCAATGCTTAGGTTGCCCACATCCCATCTCAGAGTTGCCGGGTTTGAGCCCCAGCTACTGCGCTTCTAATTTAGCTTTCTGCTACTGCACCCAGGAAGGCAGCAGATGATGGCTCAAGAACTTACGTCTCTGGCATACACCGGGGAGACCAGAGCAGAGTGTCTGCCGCTTGCTTCAGTCTGGCCCAGCCCTGGCTGATGCGGGCATGGGAATCTAACAGTACATTGAGGGGCCAGCTCTGTGGTGTAGCCGCTAAAGCCGCCACCAGCAGTACCGACATCCCATATGGGTGCCAGTTCGAATCCTGGTTGCTCCACTTCCGATACAGCTCTCTGCTGTAGCCTTGGAAAGCAGCAAAAGATGACCCAAGTCCTTGGGCCCCTGCACCTGCATGGGAGGCCCAGGAGAGGATCCTGGCTCCTAGCTTTGGATCTGCACAACTCCGACCATTGCGGCCATCTGGGGAGTGAACTAACAGATAGAGGACTGCCTCTCCTTTTCTCTCTGTAACTCTATTAAATAAATAAATAAATCTTTAAAAAGAAAAGAGTACACTGAAGCTCTCTCTGTGTCTATGATTGACAATTTCCTGATAACAAACTAGACTTGTATTATTTACACATGGTATTTTAATTTCCACTCTACAAAAACATTGGCTGAGTATCCAAAGCACTAATTTTTTTAAATACTTTAACTCGAGGGCCAGCATTGTGGGGCAGTGGGTTAAGCTGCCACCTCCAACACTGGCATCCCATGTGAATCCTGGTTCGACTCCTGGCTGTTTCACTTCCCATCCAGCTCCCTGCTAATGTACCTGGGCAACACTGGAAGATGTTGGGGCCCTGCCACCTACCTGGGAGATGGAGCTGGAGTTCCAGGCTCCTGGCTTCAGCCTGGACCAGCCCCTGCCATCATAGCCATTTGGGCAGTGAACCAGCAGATGGAAAATCTCTCTCTCCCTCTCTCTCTCTCTTTCAAATAAAAATAAAAATAAATCTTAAAAAAATGCTTTATTCACTTTAGCATAATTTCTCTTTCTAATAAGAAGCTAAATGTTATATAATAAGGAACTAAATATATTAGATACTTATTACTTAATACAGATCATAAAAAGGCTCTTTCTAAATTATTTTAACATGTCTGTTATCTCACTGAATATGAATATGTGTCCCACAATGGTAATTATAATTTACCCATCACTATATCATCCTCATTTCCTTACACTCTATTTGATCAATGTTTTTCAATACTATTAACAAATCAGGTGACCGCTGCATTCCTATGTATTCCAACTGTCCTTTCAGAAACTCGAACAAAAAGAGCTAGCGTTGTGGCATAGTGAGTAAAGCTGCTAACTACAGCACCAGCAACCCCTATGGGCCCAGGTTCATGACCCTGCTGCTCCACTTCTGATTCGGCTCCCTGCTGATGGCCCAAGAAAGCAGTGGAAGATGGCCCAAGTGCTTGCTTGGGCCCCTACCACCCACACAGGAGCCCAGGATGAAGCTTCTGACCCCTGGCACCAGCAGGCGCTTGGGGAGTTGCAGCCATCTGGGAAGTGAAACAGCAGATGGAAGATCTCTGTCTCTCCCTTTCTGTCTCTGTAGCTTTGACTTGCAATTAAATAAATCTTTAAATAAATAAATAAGGTTCATTTACATATTGTATTTCTTCCAGAAGCTAAGCAGAACTCTTTGAAAGCAAAAGACATGTTATCATATTTTATCCAATTATATACCAAGATAAAATACAAAAATGCAAAAACAAAAAGTGTAATTAAAATGAATATTTGAAGAAAAACTAAAATTGGCAAGTCATAAACTAGTTTTCAAAGATACAAATATCATGAAATTAAGAATAAGAAGTGCTTTTAAAATATATTACATTTCTGCTACAAAATTTGAAAATGACCAGGGAATTACAGAAAGTAATTATGACTACCAATAGTGATTTAAAAGAAATATAAAAACTGACTGCATCAGTCCCAGAATAGATTCAGAGGAGCACAGAGGTGAGAAGACATGCAATTTATTACTTAAAAAATTACAGATGGATTCTTTCCCAACAGTTTAAGAATAGATAATATATTTTACAATTTTTAATGCTATAGGAACTATTCCAATGCTATAGAAATCAAAGATGGCAAACTTCCTTATTTATACTTAAAAGCAACATACTCTGAAGCATATAAAATGTTCAAAAGCATTTGATGAAACCTATTCTTGACAAAAAAAATTTAGTGAAAATAAACAAATTGTTTCCTTAATGACAAAATGTTAATGACAGACTTTCTATACAAACACAACAAAACTACCAAGTAAATGTAACATCGAAGGGGACATTCATAATTACCACAACTATGAAGTATTTCTAGAACTGAAATCATGAAACTGCTAAATATTACCACAACACAATACAGAAGAAGGTCTGAATTAACCAGAAATACATACTTGTTTCCAGAGAAAATTAAAACAAAAAACAGAAGATTTGAATAAAACTATATTAAAATTCCTTTTAAAATGTTAATTAATACAATGTAGAACTAAAGAAGGGCACTAAGCGTTGACTGATGGCTTAAGACAATTTCTAGAGAAACTGGAAATCCAGATTTTAAAAGTGTACTATCCATGTTTCTTTGCAGACTTAAATCTTTGTTAGCAAATGTTTCCAAAAAAAGCATTTCTGTGGGCTAAGCTGGCCAGAGTGCACCTCTCTGCCCCATACACACCCAGTACTTCCCGCCTCACCCTAAGCTCAAGTTACTTCCTGTGTCTGGACCGCCCTTTCCTCTCACTCCACCCATTCAAATGCAACCCACCCATCAAGGTGTGGCTTACACTAGTGCACTTCAAAGAGTCATGGAAAAGAGAATCAAAAGGCAAGTTAATTTTGGTGCAAAAGAAATTCAAATCCATCCATACAAGGAGTCCTACACCAGAATAAAGTCATGTTTTAATTCCATTTTCAATTGTCTTTAAGACTCATATTATAATTGACTGAAAGGCAAAGAGTGTGAGTGTGTGTGTGTGTGTGTGTGTGTGTGAGAGAGAGAGAGAGGCAGAGAGGGAGAGAGGCAGAGAGGGAGAGAGGAAAGGGGAGAGGGAGGGAGGGGAGAGAGGGAGAGGGAAACAGAAAGAGACAAAGAGAGAGAGAGAGAGCTCTTTCATCCACTGGGTCACTCCCCAAAGGGCTGCAACAGCCAGGGATGAGCCAGGCTGAAGACACGACCCAGGAATTCCATCTGAGTCTCCCATGTGTGGCAAAGGCTGAAGTACTTGGGCCATCTTCTGCTGTCCTCCCTGGTACATTAGGAGAGAGATGGATTGAAGGCAAAGTGGCAGGGAAGGGAAGAGGCACTCTATGGGATGCCAGCATCCAGAGTGGTGGTCCGACCCATGCCACGATACGGGCCACTAACTATTCTGTACTGAAGACTGACTTCAATAATGCAATTTATATCAACTATTATCTTCTGCCATAGCAAATTTTACTGATTCATTTAATCTCAACATACTACTTAGTAGGAGCAGATGAAAACTGTACTTAGTATAAATCAAAATGTGCAATTTTAAGTCATCTTTGAAATACCTTTAATATTCTCATTTTAAGCTAGTTTTGTAATAGCCCATTTATATCTGGTTTTTAGAGTTAAAAGTAAATCACCTTACAGTCTTTTGGTAAAAAAAAATTAACAAATCATCTTGAAGACATCTATACTAATTTATCTTAAGGCAGTTTAAACTAACCCTGATGTAGCTTTCTGTCTGACAACTTCTAATTCTACATGCACTCTAGGAAATTTCAGGAGCTGTAACTGAAAAAAAAAAAAAAAACAAAAAAAAAAAAAAAAAACACCACACACAATCTAATAACAAAGTTCTTCCCCAAGATGATCTGAAATACCCAATTAATCATTCACCCAAAAGAATACATTTCGTTGGAGTGTCAGTGAAAATTCAATAACACATCTCACAAAGGGAAGCATTTGTGCTAAGGAGAGAAAAATGGCCTGTTAAAAGTGCTGCTAGTTACTGAACTAGAGATACTTGTTTTACAGAGATCAGAGAAGTGATCAAGGTACCAGCTTCCTCTTTTGTTTCAGACCTTTTAAATGTTAAGTTTTTTTAAAGCTCCACTCATTTAGAAAAGGCAACAAATGCAGAAAATTTAACTATCTTTTCTGCTATTTCTAAATTTGTTCAATATTTATTTAGAGATAGGTAACTATAAGTGCCAGTCAACCATAATTTGGCTCAGATTTTAAGCTGTTTATATTTAATATGTTCTTTACAACAGAAAAAAAAAGAAAAGAGGAATGCCTAATTTAATACATTATCACAGTACAAGGAGCAGGAGAACATGAACTCTAGACTAAACAGGGCCCAGGGCCTGGTATTTTAAGGCCTGCTTCCTAATAATAGTTAAAAACCAAACAAACATATCACACACACACACACGTGCGTGAATGTGACACAGACTTTATGTGGCTGGCACAGCCTTAAATATTACTGTCTGGCCCTTATGCAAAGTGTACCACACCCATCACAAAGTATAAAGAGTTGTTTTTCACTGTGGTCTCCTGAGCAGGCCACTACCTGCACATTAACACTCGAAGCTGTCAAAGACACAGAGCCTTTTGAGACTGTCATGAAGGATGGGTGTAATGTGACTTTTTAAATATCCGTAATGATATTTACTTCAGAAACAACCCACTAGAGACTGAGCGGTGACAGCTTCAGGTTAACATGGCTTCAACAAACTCCTTTACTTTTGCTATTTGAAAATACTGGGGTTCTAAATGGGGTACTTATCTCACAGGTGGGGGTTAAAGGAAAGGGACAAGCATTCCCCCATCCCTCCGGGGCTCCATTTGTCCCCTTTCTTGCAACCACACTCCTAAGCCTCATTCAACCCCAGATCAAGTGTTTCTCCTGGGGCCAGCACTGGTTCATGTCCCACTGCTATACTTTGGAATCAGCTCCCTGCTAAGGGCCTGGGAAAAGCAGCTGAAGAAAGTTCAAGTTCTTGGACCCTTGCCCTGGGAGACCCAGGAGAACCTCCTGGCTTCAGCCTGGCCCAGCCCTAGCTGTTTCAGCCATCTGGGGAATGAAAAAGCACATGAAAGATCTCAAAATCATTCTCTCTCTCTGTCTCTGTCTCTGTCTCTGTCTCTCTCTCTCTCTCTTCTGTCTGTCTTACTTGGAATCTCAGATAAGTAGATAAATCTTAAAAGTTTCACCCTCAATGAATCCTCTAAATCCTTCAAAGTTAGCGGCACACTTCCATAGTTCCATACAAACTTTTATTTACACAAGATATTATAACATGCTATTATGCTTTGGGCTACGTTTCCAAACAAAAATTGAATGTCTGCTCACAAGGACTTTGTATCGCTCAATTCCATACCCCCAGCACTCAGCATAATGCCATCCCCACAGTGGGTTCGTTAGTTTCCTGTGGCTGTCCTAACAAATGACCCACAAATTTGGTGGGTAACAACAGAAATGACTTCCCCATTTCTGGAGAAGGTGGGTAGCAAGGCCACAATTCCTCCCAGGATCCAGGGAAGAAAGCTTCCCTTGCTTTTTCCCGCTTCTGGTTTCTGCTGGCATTCCCTGTCCTGCAGCCACTTCACGCCCGTCTCTGCTCTGTCTACACGCTGACTTGTCTTCTGACACATAGGGCCACTTGTCACCAAATTTAGGGCTTACATGGTAAAACCAGGACTCACTCAGGATGTTCACATGTCCAGATCTCCCACTTAATGACATCTGTAAAGGTCTTTTTTCTGAGTAAGGTAATATTCTATGTTCCAGGGATTAGACCTGGGCATACCTTTTTGAGAGTCACCATTCAATCCATTATTGTGGGCATTCAGGAAATGTGGGTTTATTCTCTTTATCCCACATGAAACAAGCATATCTGGTACATAAACCTAAAAATGAGGAATTACGGAAACAGAAAAAACTTTATTTCCCTTCTTTGCTCATGTCCTGTTTGAAAAGGAACCATTGAGGCATAGCCAGAAAGCGTCAAAAGTATTCTCTCGCTAAGCCGTACTCACAACGCTCACCAACAGCTCATTGGAGCCCATTTCTTCATTCCTATGAAAAAAGACCAGAGATATATTCTTCCTCAAAGCGGCACTCTTGTTCACACAGTAATTTTGCAAAGACCTATACTGACTGATGTTCAAGATCTTGAAATGCTTTATACATAGCCATGAATGTTTTAAAGCACATGTAGTTCTGAGTGGTAGAAATTGAAACTATTATGAACTTGCCATTATAAGAAATGTAACCAAGTGTTAAAGTCTTATTTCTCAACTTCAGATCGAAACACAATGTCTTGCACATTATAAAGACTCAGGGAGAATTAGCCGATTTCCTGCCTGTGATTGTTGCCAGTACACAGTTTAAGATGCCACAGCAATATTTTTCATAAAATATTTAAATGTATGGGGATCAGACTGCTATGATCTACAAATTAGGATTAGAAACCAGGACTACAATTCCCAAACTTCTTTAAACTATAATTAGGATGGATATAATTGTGCTTTTCAAGATTTGCATTATTATCTGAAGAACAAATGAATTACTATTAAGCTAGAAATAACTAGCATATTATCAAATAATGCTAACAGTACAATGTGTCCATGAACTCTGACTTATATAATAAACCATCCCCAGCACTTGCCCATAACAGAGCAACAAAATAATGAAAAGTGGCAGTGAATATTTGGTGAAAAGGAAAAAAACTAGTTTCCTTACTTTCATTACAACAGGCCGAGTTATGAAAATTTCAGTTAAGTAACCAAAGTGAGGCCTCCATTTGAAATAAAATTCTTGGTATTTCTTTTACTTATCAATTGACATAAAATTAAGACTTAAAAGGGCCGGCGCCGTGGCTCACTAGGTTAATTCTCCGCCTTGCGGTGCCGGCACACCGGGTTCTAATCCCAGTCGGGGTGCCGGATTCTGTCCCGGTTGCCCCTCTTCCAGGCCAGCTCTCTGCTGTGGCCCGGGAGTGCAGTGGAGGATGGCCCAAGTCCTTGGGCCCTGCACCCCATGGGAGACCAGGAGAAGCACCTGGCTCCTGCCATCGGATCAGCGCGGTGTGCCGGCTGCAGCATGCCGGCCGCAGCGGCCATTGGAGGGTGAACCAATGGCAAAGGAAGACCTTTCTCTCTGTCTCTCTCTCTCTGTCCACTCTGCCTGTCAAAAAAAAAAAAAAAAAAGACTTAAAAGGAATTGACTGATTTTGACCAATTCTGATTCACAGTTCTCAACAGCACCTGCTCCAACAGAAACAGTAACACCCACAACCTTGGTTTCTAAAGACCATTCAATGAAATAAAACAGACTCTTAAGGAACTGGATGATCTGTTGGCTGGAGCAAGGAAAATACAAATTACACCAGGAAAAGCTTGTAGTATAAGAAGATGCTCAAAATACAAAAGGATGGGAATATGTCACCAGGACACAAAAGCTAACCTGGCAGAGTTCTTTAGCCACAGTAGAAAAAAAAATCTAAGAAAGAAATAAAAAACCTAGTATGAGATTATGACTCCATGTACTAAATAAGTATGTATGCATCCACATCAGTGTAAATCTAAAAATAAATAAATAGGTAGAAGAGAAAATACAAATATATAGAATTGTAAACACCATGTAGTTACTTTCCAAGCCAGGGAGAAGCTTGGTCCATCCCCTACCACCACCTTAACAGTAGGCAAGATTTAACTGACTCATTTCCAAAGAACAGATTATGGAAACAGAGAGGCAACTACCTTGGAGAAACTTGGCAAACTATTTTAACCATTAGTAACCAAGGTTAATATCACCAATGATGTCTTGTGGATATCCTGATATGATAGGATAATAACTCCTGGTATGATACACTGAGAAGGGCATTTCCAAAATCCCAAAATCCAGTATACTCATGAGAAAACCCAGACACACCACAAAAACGGCATGTACTCCTCGAAGCTGTTAAGGTCATAAAAAGGGACTATGAAACCATCATGGAACAGCGTAAACCAGACACAATGACTCAATGCAATGTGGTGCCTAACTGGTATTTTGAAAAAGAAGGAAAAAAACATTAATGGAAAACTAGTGAAATCCAAATAAGAGTAACCTACCAATGCTGGTTTTATAGTTTTGACAAATATACCTGGGTAATAGTATACCTGACAAATATACCTGGGTAATAGTATACCTGACAAATATACCTGGGTAATCAAATTGGGTCTAATTATATGTCACTGAATTTCTCTGACGTTATTATCTGCTAAGGACTGTTATGAGGTATCTAGAAGCATCTGTGGGTTACAATGTTAGACATCTAAATTAGTTTTACTGCATTTTTAAAAAATGGGCAAAGGCCAACCACGCAGAGGATTAATGAAACAGATGTGAAGACCCTGAGAATTGTTGATGCTGGATGTGTGTGGCTGTTTATACTATCCTCTCTACTTTCCTATATGTTTAAAAGTTTTCAGAACAGAAAACAAACTAAAATTATCTGTGATTCAGCAATTCTTCCTAAGTTAAAAAATTTTTTGGAACAAGTCCTATCTCTTGCAATGCTTAATGAATTTTGTAATGTTAGGTATATTGTTAGGGAACAAACTATACATGTAATTTTGCTAAATAAAATTCTTAAGTATCACAGAAAGACCTAGTCCATAAGAGTTTCATTAGTAGCAAAGGCAAGCTTTGTGTTTTTCTGAATGCAAAACATAACTCTTACTGATCTCTTGTGAATCGTGTGACTGTCCATCCATGAAGTTAATCCATTTCTTGGCTGATAAGAGAATGAAGGACAAAGTAGCTGAGTCAACTGTGAAGGTTGGTAGGCTGGAGCAATGAAGGAGAAATGCATTCCAAAACACAATGTAAATTTATTAAATTATGGTCAATAAAGTTTTAAAATTGGATATGAAAATGGCCCTAAACAAGCTCCTGCGATATATCATCACCTCCAACCGTCAATTTACAAATCAACTTTCCCAATGACCTGAACTGTAAGAAGGTGAGAGTTTATTAACACACCCAGCTGACTCTGCACAGGTGCATGCACAAACACACTCTCAAAGTAAAACTGCAAAGAGAAAAACAATTAAAGGAAAGATAGAATGTTTGGAAGACATCCAGGAGACCAACCACGTGAATAAGAGAAAACGGAAAGTGAAAAAGAAGCAAATCAAAGACAGTAATTAACATCCTAAAAAAGTGCCGGCTCCAGAGAAGCATCCATGTATTTAAAGGGCCACTAGCAACACAAGGAGCACTGAAGAGATACACAATAGGTCACCCTTCATTAATGTTCAATTCCAAAGATAATTTAGAAAAGGAAATACTGTATTTCAGAATGAAAACGCAAGCTACCATTACAAACATTAGGATGAGGGGCTGCTGGGAACAGGCAGGCCCTAAGCATGGAGGGGAAGAGTGGGGGCTCGGCCCCTCATCAGCTGCTCAGTGCCCATCTAGGTACCATCTCTCACTGCCCAAGGCCAGGCTCTCCTTCTCCCATTGTGATGAGGCCGTGCGTGCCCTCTTGCCTTCCCCATATTCTTGTTTTTCAAGTGTCAATGACCCAAATGTTCTGGCTGGCTCCAGCGGGAAACATTCCAGTTGATGCTTCATGATACGGTCATGCTCACGGGTCAGGGAAGGGGTCCGGGCCTGGGCAGTGCAGACCTGTCTGTCTGGGGGGAGGGCACCAAGTGCTGCCTGGAAATGAAGATAACTATCTTCATGGTCTTAAAATAGGGGCTGACTTTTCTGGAGGTTGGTCCAGTTGCTGAAAATGCCATCAAGAACCCTTTCTTTTGGGACAAAAGACAAAGACAATGATCACCAACTCATTCTTGCAAAGCAGATCCTGCCGCCTCAGATGTTACATCTGTCATTTTCAAGCGTCCGTCCCATTTTAAGTACAGGTGATTTTTAAACTTCCCGACAAACCTCCAGCATGCATTTATGTGGCCCTACCTCAGCTGAAAGAGAGTCTGAGACGGCACAAGGCAACACCTTTAGTCTCACTGGAGAGGGAAGGAAGGGAACGTGCTGAAAGGGAGTTCCGGCGCTAATCGCCAGTCTACCACACATCCAGGGAGTCTGGGAAAACGGCAGAAGAGACTTCACAGAGAACAGGAAACAGAATTCAAGTACCACTCACTCATCTGAGACATTGGGGGATAAACAGGGATTCAGTGATGATTCTACTCACGTAGCCTTTCTAATGCAACACTCAAGCTAACCAAAGTAGTCAGCGGTGTTGAAGGACTGATAAAAAAAAAGAAAAAAATGATGGCAAATAAGTGTGCGTATTTGTGAATAGTCAGGTCCAACATGGATGATCTGGGGGCTGGCGTTGTGGCATAGAGGGGCCCGAGCACTTAGATCATCTTCCTATGCTTTCTCAGGCCATTAGCAGGGAGCTGGATCAGAAGCCGAGCGGCTGGGGTTGAAACCAGAGCCCATATGGTATGCTGGCATCACAGGCAGCGCCTTAACCCTCTGTGCCACAACGCAGACCCTCGAAACTATAATTTTTCTTGCAGTATTTTGTTTTCAGATATTTCAAGAGAAACACAAAGTCTGCATCAAAGTAGCTATGCAAATGTTTAATCATGCAAGAGAACAGGGGCACCCACCTCCCAGGGGCCACTCCCACTGTAGGCATGGCAGACTGCAAAGGGTGCTGCTGATGGCAGTACATTACAGTTGTGTCCCAAACAGCAGCGCCTTATGGAGTGATGCACTTTCTTCCTCCCACATGAGCATTATCTGAGCTAGCGGTGCTATACACATGGAGCTGAGGAAGGAATTCCTGATACAGTCCAGCATCTCTCAAACTGATGGGGCAAGTAGGAAATAACACAAGATATCAATATCACTAAAACAGCACAAGTCTGGGGAAGAAACGACTAACTGCAAAAGTCAAACTAGGAAAACTGAAAACACAGGGATACTGATTATTAAGTGTTATCAACTGAGAAGCAGAGACAAAATGAGTTAACAGAAAAAATCCAGATAGGAGAGGAAGAAAAAGTTGATGTGTATTAAACAAAAAATATTTTTTTTAAAAAGTAAATGATAGGGACCAGCGCTGTGGCGTGGCGAGTAAGTCTTGCAGTGCCATTATCCCATATGGGCACCGTTTCAAGTCCCGGGTGCTCCACTTCCAAACCAGCTCTCTGCTGTGGCCTGGGAAAGCAGAGGATGGCCCAAGTCCTTGGGCCCCTGTTCCCCATGGGAAACCTGGAAGAGGCTCCTGGCTTTGGATCGGCTCAGCTCCAGCCATTGCGGCCATCTGCGGATGGAAGACCTCTCTCTCTCTCTCTGTCTCTGCCTCTTTGTAACTCTGATTTTCAAATAAACAAGCAAAATCTCAGAATAAAAAGAGGATAGGCATGGTAAAATCAGGTCTATCTAAATTCACCCTCAAAAAAGAAAAAAGTCCCCAAGAATGGTAATATTTATTAGTTTGGGATTAATTTGATTTTAAAGGCATTCAATACCAAAAAAAATGAAAATTTAATAAAGAACATGTATGAATCATGAAGTTGTACATAACAAGTAATGCACAGGTAAATACACAAAGCAAGAGCTAGTAAAGATTTTGATGAGATAAAGCTTTAAAATGTTTAGAACAAAAAAACAGCAGAAAAGTTTTACATTAGGTTTAACGATGATTCTTTAAAATGACTCCAAAAGCAAGACAACAAATGAAAAACAGATACTGAACTATAACAAACAAGAACAATATGGGGGGGGGGGTAGCTTCAGCAGGTCAAGCTGCCCACCTGTGGTATCATCATCCTATACGGGAGCAGTAGTTTGAGTGTTGGCTGCTCCGCTTCCTATCCAACGACCTGCTCATGTGCCTGGTAAGACAGAAGACTGCCCAAGTCTTTGGGTCCATGCCACCCATGTTTTCCTGGCTCCTGGCTTCAGCAGGGCCCATCCCTGGCTGTTGCAGCCATTTGGAGAGTGAACCATTAGATGGAAGATCCCTTTCTCCGTCCCTCAGCCTTTTAAATAAGTAAATCTTTAAAAAAAAAAAAACTGCCAATTAGTGAAAAGGTAACCCATGGAATGGGAGAAAATATCTACAAATCATGTTTCTAGTAAGGGAATAACAGCTAGGATTTAGAAAGAATGACTGCAACTCCACAACAACAAAGTGGAAAAGGGCAAAGCACTTGAATAGACATTTCTCTCAAGATACACAAACAGCCTATCTGAAGATCTGTTCCACAGCATAGTGAATGCTTAACACTACTGAACTGTTCACCTAAAAATGGCTGCAACAGCAAGGTTTTCTTAATTATATTTTGCCACTATTTAAAATATAAAAAGTGCATTTTAAAATCTACTGACAATGATAAGTGTTTGAATGTAGAACTCAGTATACTGTATTTTGCATTAATCAAATCTAACCAAATGTAAATTAAAACAATTTAAAACAACTCAATAAATTCAGTATAATAGATAAGAAATGGAACGTCACTTCTCTCAACAGATACCTTTATGCAAATTTCCACAGAACATTTATACAAATAAACATACATAGCTGCAAAGAAGATTATAATGATTTATAAGTGAAAATGTTTTTTCCCCCAAAGAAACCTTTATTTAATGAATACAAATTTCATAAATACAACTTTAGGAATAGAGTGATTCTTCCCACAGTACCTGCCCTACACCCACACACCCACCCCATCTCCTCCTCCCTCTCCCAAGCCCCATTCTCCATTAAGATACATTTTCAGTTAACTTTGTATACAGAAGACCAACTCTATACTGATTTCAACAATTTGCATACACACCCACACACAGACAAAAAACTGAGAGCAAGTTTTATAGTTAACTCTCATAATACAACTTACTGAGGACAGAGGTCCTGCAAGCGAAGTTAGTGCAGTGACTCCTGTTGTTAACTTAACAATTAACACTCTTATGTATGACGTCAGTGACCACTCGAAGCTCTTGATATGAGCTGCCTAGGCTATGAAAGCCTTTTGAATCCACAAACTCCGCCAGTATTTAGACAAGGCTATAAGCAAAGTGGAAGTTCTCTCCTCCCTTCAGAGAAAAGTACATCCTTCTTCGATGGCCACTTCTTAATGAAAATGTATTATGTCATAATCCCTGAACATATAGTATACAGCAAAGGACATAGTCAGAACAATATTTCTAACTTTAATGTTCTCACGGTGAACAGAAGGGTTTCTTTTTAAAGAACAAAAAAGGAAAAAGAAGAGGGTAGACAATTAAAATACAAGCTAAAAGTCATAAATGAGAAACCAGGATATAAATGATAAACAAATCCAAAATCAGTTTTACAAACTAAAATGGAAAAGCAGTATGTAGAACATTTAAGGGGGGAAACAACAGTAAAAATTAAACAATATTAGACAGAAGAAATTACACGTGTTCCAGCACAAACATAATTATGTATTAGAGAATCCTACCTACAATCTTGAAACAAAAAATGTTAATAGCTAAATCAAAGAGACATTCTAAAAAAAAAATTGAAAATCTTAATAGACAACTACACAGAAAAGATTACGTAAGAAATTCAACATCCACCACAGTGGGTAGAAGTGAAATGACCCAAAAGTACATACCTGAGGCTGGCACTGGGGCATAGTAGGCTAAGCCTCAGCCTGCAGGGCCGTCACCCCATAAAGGCACCAGTTTGAGTATCAGCTGCTCCTGTTCAGATCCAGCTCTCTGCTTATGGCCTGGGAAGCAGTGGAAAATGATCCAAGTGGTTGGGCCCCTGCACCACGCAGAAGATCCAAAAGAAGCTCCTGGCTTCTAACCAGCTCATTTCCAGTTGCTGCAGCCACTTGGGGAGTGAACCAGAGGATGGAAGACCTTTCTCTCTGTCTTTCCCTCTCTAACTCTCAAACAAATAATTAAAATCTTAAAAAGATTAAAAAAAAGTTTACACCTGAGCCCTACGTAGTCCTTAAGGAAGGAGAGTTCCCCTTACATCTTATGGAAAACATGAATATTTTCTTGATTCATTTACACAACCACCAAAGTGAAATGTTTACACAGAGTTCTGATAAAGCATCAAGAGAAATACAGATCAATGTCATTTGTGAATAAAGATGTTTCTATTCTAAATATGTTTTATTTAGCAAATAGAATCAAGCAACTAATGCATAAAAAAATTTGAAAGCAGTTTGCTCCATAGTGCAAGGATAGTTCAATGCCAACAAATCCTCCAATACAACTCTTCCTAACTGTCAACTAAAAGAGATTAGAAAGATAATTTGTGGATAAAAGGATACCCAAGATAAGATTTAATAGTATTAAAAACAACTTAGACATTTAAGATAAACAAATAGAAAGGAAAATGCTTACATGATGAGGACCCTGAAAATCATTATTTTGAGCCAAAGAGTTGAAGTCACGAGGCAACCAAGTAAAAATAGAGTCCAGAGATAAGAGGCCCTAACACAAAGAAAAATGACACTGCCTTTGGCTAAGATAATGGAAGAACAGGGAACAGCCATAAAAGCAGATAAGAAATAGAAAGTAGAATGGTGCACATGAAGTCTCAAGGGGGTGGAATTAAGGAGTTGTTTAATAAGTACAGAGTTTAAGTTTTGCAAGAGGAAAAAGCTCTAGAGATCTGTTGCACAACAATGCAAATACAGCTGATAGAAAACTGAATTGTACACTAAAAATAGTTAAAAAGGAAAATTTTATGTTGTATTTTTACCACAATTATACACTTTCCAATTTAAAAAGGTGCAAGAAAACCACTAAAATTTTAAAAATTCTTAAAGGTGGAATATAGGCTAGCAAAGCTACCTATTATCCCAGGAAGCCTTGGATGCAAGGACAGTTCACAACCACTTACTCTTTGCACAGGCCTCCTCCTGGTGCTCAGACAAAAGAGGGAAAAGAACAGAAGATCTAGGACAGCCTACTCCCTTGGAAGTGCTGGCATGAACACTAGAACCAGCTCCACTCCTATGCAGCACAAATACTGGCCTCATCCCAGGCTCCACCATCCAATGTGGCAAAGCCAAACGCCACAGAGACAGAGACAGTGAATACTCATACAAATGTAGACTGCTGCTAGAGAAGATGATCTGTCACTGGGAGAGACAGAAGACCCCTGCCTATCCCTCTCCTTAGGCAGACAACAGCATCACTCAGGGAAAGGTAGAAATCAAAAACACCCCACCATGTCCTGAACACCCAGTGAAACTCAACTGCTCCAGGTTTAAAGCAGGAAAATCACTCAGACCCAGCATACAGCATAACACAAAAAAATAGGTCAGCTGATGAAGGTGTAGGAAATGCACCTGCTCAGAACTCTGCCTTTAAGGCTGAGTTTAACTATCACAGGGAGCAGGGGCAGAAATGCTGGGAAGTCTCAACTGAGACGTAAGTACGTACCCTAAACCTAACTTGAGACTGAAGCTGGTATATGAGAAACACACACACAGATACACATTCCCACCTGGATTACTGCTAGGGTAGAGGCAAAAATGGAGAGGCTCCTTGATTCTCTGGAGGTCAAGGCTATTTGGAAGTTGAGTGTTTAAGAGAAAAACTGAGAAGAAACCCTCTGTGCCAGTCTAGGTCTCACAAAAAATAAAAACACATTCTTGGAGGAACTTGAAGTTTCTTGCAAGGTAAATATGTTCAACAGCAACAGCAAAGCAAAAACCCAGCACCTATACTGACCAAACTCATCTTGCCCCACCCTCTTCCACAGACACACCTTGCAGAATAGCAGGCCTCTCCAGTTCTTAGCATATGAAATGTTTCAGTCTCCACTATGCTCTATAGGCTTTAAACATGTCAGGCAGTTAATCAAAAATTCCAAGACACAAAAAGAGAACAAGAAAAATCACCCACTGTCAAAAGATAAAGCTGTCAATACAAACACACCTGAAGAAAGTGGATGTGCTCCAACTACCAAATAGAGACTTTGAAGATAACTATGATTAAAATGTTAGAGAATCTACAGGTGGGTATTTGCCATAATGGCTGTGACCCTTCTGGGGATGCTCACATTCTATACCAGAGTGCCTAGGTTCAAGTCCTCGTACCACTTCCTATTCCAGCTTCCTACTAATGTGAACCCTGGGAGGCAGTGGTGATAGTCCAAATAATTGGGTCCCCGTCCCCTCAGAGGAAATCCAGATTGTGTTCCGGGCACTTGGCTTTGGCCCAGACCTGACTACTGTAGATATGTGAGCAACAAACCAGCAGATGGAAGATCTCTCTGACTCTGTCTCCATCTCTATTTGTCTGCCTTTCAAATTAATTTCTTTAGTACTTCAAAGTAAAATAATCTAGAGAAAATGGCAGGCACCATACACAGAGAAATTCAGCAAAGAGGTGAAAAATTTAAAAAGCCACATGAAAATTCTAGACAAATAACTTTATATCAAAGATGAAAAGTTTTTTCACTACACATACAACAAACTCAACACAACAGGAATAGTTAACACATGAACAAGTAAACAGACATGACTCTGACTAAAAACAGGACAGGGAGCGAAGTGTGAAGGATCCAAGACCTATGGGGTGTTACCAAGTCACCTAACGTAGTTTTAAGTATACCCAGAGGAGAAGGCAAAAAAGTAGAAGAAATATTTGGGAAGATATGTGGATGGAAAATTAGGAAGGACAGTAATTTACAGTCAAAACAAGTTGTAAAATACAAAGCAGGATGATGTTATTTGATTGCAAATAACACACTTAAGCACATCATACTAAAACTTCCAAAAACCAAAGCTAAAGTCCTGAAGGCAGTCAAAGGGAAAAAAATTCACATATATGAAGAACAAAAATAAGAATGTCAGAATTCCCTGAACCAGGTAATAGAACAGCATCTTTAAAGTAAAGGGGGGAATTGTCAGCCCAGACTTCAAACTCACCTAACATTGCAGAAAGAGAGGCAAATGGACTTTTTCAGACAAGCAACAGGTACGAAAGAAGATCTCTGTCACTCTACTTTTCAAATAAAATATATATAAAACAGCATTTTCCAATTTTACTCTTTTAAAGGTTAACAGTTTTTAAAGCAAAAACAGTAGCTAGGAAACATGTAGTTTATAACATACACAAGTAAAATATATGAAGAAGATACACAAAGAAATAGAGCAGTATGCTGTTGTAAGATTCTTATGTCATAGAGAAAGTGGTAAAATATTATTTGAGGATAGAATGTCAGAGGTTAATGATCCATATTGTAAAGCCTGGGGAAACAATAAAAAACTTTTTTTTTTTTTTTTTTTTTTTTTTGACAGGCAGAGTGGACAGTGAGACTTCTAACAAAGGAACATTAACTAATAAACCAATGCTGGAGATAAAATACTAAAAAAAAAAAAAAAAAAGAAAGAAAACTAATCTAAAGAAGGCAAGAAAACAGAGAAGTAGGAAAAAAGAACAGCAGAGATAAGCACAAAATAGCAGTTACAGATAGAAACTCGATCATACAAAAATTTTATTACATGTAAATGGCCAAATCACTCCAAATAAAAGCAAAGTGGGGAAACCTTGGAATCCAAAAAGTAACATTCAACTGTTTGTTTTCCACCCAGGAGAAGAAGAATGTTATATAATGATAAAGAGGTCAATTATCAAGAAAAATCCAACAACCCTAAACAAACATGAACCTAATTACAGAGTTTCAAAATACACAAAGCAACAGATAGAGAGTTAGATTCCCAAGTATATTTCAACACTTCAGTCTGCCACTAACTGAAAGAACAAAGAACAGGGAGAAAAAAGGCAGTAATAATACAGAACACTGGAACAACATTTTTAACCAAACTGATCTAATTGACATGTAAAGACTATTCCACCCAGCAGTGGCAGGATACACTGTCTGCAACTGTACAGGTAACAGACCATATTCTGTGCCATGACGCAAACCTCAAACTTCTAAAGGATTCCTGTAATTCAAAGTATGTTTCCTAACAACCAAAGAATTCAATTAGAAATCAATACCAGAAGGCATCAGCAAAATCCCAAAATATATATTTAAAAATTACATAATTCTAAATAATCCAGGGCCAAAGAAGAAACCACAATGGAAATCAGAAAATATTTTGTACTGAACGAAGATTTTAGAGAGTAAAGGTCTCAAAACTGCATTCTAATCTTCCACATTAAGAAACTGGGCATAGGAGAAGGAGGTGGTAGAGGGGTAGGAGGGCGGGTATGGTGGGAAGAATCACTATATTCCTGAAGTTGTACTTAGGAAATGCATCAAGTTTGTATTCCTTAATTAAAAGGTATCTTTGGAAAAAGATTTAAAGAAACTAGAGAGGAAGGAGGAGAGATGCGGGGGGCAGGGGGAAGAGAGGGCAAGCACTTGAGCCATCTGCTCCTCCCACAGGGAACATTAGTAGGAAGCTGTACGGGAAGCAGAGGCAGAGACTGGACTGGAACCCACTCACTGACACACTCTGGTACGGAATGCAGGCATCCCAAGAGACAACTGAATCCACTCTGCCGCAATATCCACCCTAAAAAATGAATTTTAAAGTCTCCAACATGTACAAAAAGATGTATTTGTAACACGACCTGTGTAGGTGAGTTTCTACAAAACAAACGCTGATCGACCGTAAATCTTGTGTTCCTTTGAAAAATACAAGACTCATAGAAATGAAAATAAATCCATATTTAAATACCATGGATAACTATCTGTGAGTTGTTTGAAAATATTAAATGAGCGAATACCTTTAAATGTATCATATGTATTTAATATACAATCGACATGCAAAGCAGTTTTTGAAAGAAAACAAACTTAGAAAAGCGCTTGCTTAAATGGAAAAGATCTTCCTGATAAGATTAAAAGTACTTCAAAGAAACTAAAGCATAAATCCAAAAATATCTAGGGTGTTTTTTTAAAGGCACATTAAAGGTCTAAATAAGAAAATAAACTAAACCAGAATACACTAGTTTGGTCCCTCATTTGGGCTTGACCACATTGCCTCTGCCTTACACTGCCTATACTTGGGCACAAAGCCTGTGTTTACTTACCTTTGTATTCTCAGCAGCTGGACCAAACCCTGGCACCTAGTGATGGACCATCTCTCTCATCTTCTTCCAAGAGTATGAATGTCTCTAAGTGACCAATCTCTTCCAGATTAGATTAGTTTGATCCCTCTGGACTGCTACATAGGAATATCTAAATTCCTTTTTGAAGTGCACTTTGGTAGAAAACTTCCAGTGTTCACTGAACATCTTATATGTGCCAGACAATAGAATGAGATATCACTATTGCGCAATGTTGACTTTGAAAATTCTAGTTTACTGAGACTACATTTAAGTTAGGAAAATAGCAGGAGGCTGAAATGGAAAAAGATCTACTGGTATTTTCCATCAGTGTTCTAATTCTAACTTTGTCACTTTGTAGTTATTTTGCCTTTCTTGACTTTTATAGCCTCATCAATAAATTGCGTAAAACATGTCCAGTTCACCTTATAAGACCATCAGGAGGAAACTAAAAATACTCTGTAAACTACCAAGCACTAAGCCCTTTTTTCCCTTAGCATCTTAGTTCTCAAGTATCCCAAACCACATTTATTACTCAGTTATTTACAAATAAAATACAAGGTAACTGCTTCAGCTTGGCCTCAGTAAATCCTACCACACTCAACAGAGCACTGAAAACAAAGTAAGAATTCCACTAGTGCTTTTATAGTCATTAAGGGTTCATTTCTTTCTTGTTATATTATCACTCCAGAGGAAATACTTTGTGTTTGCTAAAGTTTTCTTGTTCTCATATTTATAGGGAAAGCAGAAGGGTCATGTACATTCCAAAAGATGTTGCTCATGAAATAACCACCTGCTTTAAGGTTTCTTTCTAAATACCCTCTTCAAACAATATCTCTGATATTGTAACTGACTTTGACCTTCTGTAAAATGTATCCATTTTTCAAGTTTCTCCTTCAATTGCACTTAAAACTGTCATTCATATAATAAATAATTTTGGGCTAAAGCTAAAATTCCTATTATATAAAATATAGTATACATCAACTCCATTCAATAAAAAAGAACTTCACTGAACAGCTTCACATAAAGTATTTATTTTAGTTTTATCAATCTGTCATTATTATTTGATTTGCTCTTTTGACCTCTATAAGTGTTCTCTAAATTCACTGAAACATCGTATGTCTTACTAACCAAGTCCATCCTGAGATCTATTTTTGGAAAAGGAACTTTTCTGGAGATACGGCAAAGCATGTAAGTTTGTTGAAACACCTTAATGCTACCAGCTCTAACAGATAACAGTAAAAGTAGATAGGAAATTACCACAGCTAGCAAAATACAGTTTTAATCTGCATTCATCCATTTGCAGGTTCTTCTTTTCCATAAAAGTTTGTTCACATATCTACTAAAACCCTGATATCGCCAATCCCCAGATAGAAACAATTTTTCCCCCACGTACTTTGCTTAAGCAACTTCAGCTCTTGGTCCACTCCTCACAAATTACTTGGTATTACTATTTTCAATACAGGTCTTCCTCACCTTCTTGATTTTCAGCTTATTAACACTAGTGTCCTATTCACTTTCACATGATTCCATACACACAGTAGGAGCTAAACAAGCACAGGCCAAATGGATAAGGGTAACATATTTTAATATCTATCTTTTTATTTTTTTTATTATGCCTCTACTAGCAGCTTTATCCCATAGCAGAAGAGATATTAACCAGAAATTATTTGTCTACCATCACCACTATCATGGAGCATCCCACATTTCTTTCTAAAGCAATGTTTCACATTAAGCGTCATCATATGTTTTAGTGCATTTTTCAGCAAACAGAGTCAGCTTCTGTACTGAAGTACACACTGTAGGACATGTAGTCTTGTAAATACGTCAATATCATCAACAAATAATCTAGCTTCTAAATTACAATTCCATTTTTGCTCTACTATACCATTAGACTAATTCTAGATTATCATACTTAATGTTGGAGGAAGGTAAGAGTAACGCAAGAGAACAAGGTAACACAAGGGAAAAGCTGTGGCTTTCCAGTGCTCAGATTTCAGCTTTAAAGCTAATAGGCTATTGACCATTATTGTATCACTTAACTTGGAACATCAGTGTCAACATCTATAAAATATAAATCATAATACACTACACAGTGGTTTACATGAACTATACAAGATGTTATATGATACATTTGATTCATACTGCATGGTCTGATATAAACATACACAATATATGACACAAACATTAATATTTGAAAAAATGGAAGAAGAAATCCCACAACTTTATATATAACAGACTCATGAAAACTTGTACAAAACATAAATATGTAGAAGTCAAGGGACAGGGACAGTGCTGTGATAAAGCCACCGCCTGCAGTGCCACTGCACCAGCATGGGGGGTCCAAGAAGATGCTCCTGGCTTCGGATCGGCCCATCTCTGCCACTCGGCCATCTGGGGAGTGCACCAGTGAATGGAAGACCTCTCTCTGTCTCTGCCTCTAATGCTGCCTTTCAAATAAATAAATAAATCTTTTTTAAAAAAAAAAGTCAAGGGACAAGGAGACTCAGTTTCCACAGGAAAAAGTCTGAAATTAAATAAAATTTATTAAATTATCTTCAAAACCACTTGTATAGCATTTTGTATAGTCTGTAATTTCATTATTTTTCATAATTCGGCCTTATTTCATTAAGCACTTCCAAAAAGGATTCACTACTTTCAACATACCTAATGACTTTTTTAAATACATTTATTTATTCATTTGAAAGGCAGAATTACAGAGAGGCAGAGGCAGAGAGAGATAGAGAGAGAGAGAGAGAGAGGTCTTCCATCCGCTGATTCACTCCCCAGATGGCTGCAAGGGCCAGAGATGGGCTGATCCAAAGTCAGGAGCTTCTTCAGGGTCTCCCACACCGTGCAAGGGCACAAGGACTTGGGTCATCTGCTGCTGCTTTCCCAGACCATATCAGGAACCTAGATGGGAAGTGGAGCAGCCAGTACTCGAACCAGTACCCACATGGCATGCCGGCATTGCAGGCGGTGCTTTACCCACTATGCCACAGCACCGGCCTCCCCAATGACTACTGTCTCAATTGAACATCAAGATAATTGTCTCTATTCCTCATAACTGGAAGCAGCAGTTTAATTTCCTCCTTTTTGCTATTCATTTAGTTAAAATAAGAAAGGTAAAAAGCTATGAAACTTCCAAATACTTTTTGAAAGTATTGCTAACAGCAGCAAAGTCACAGGGAAAGGGATTGTTACTTGGCAATATCATACAACTAAGATATTCATAAGTCAAAACTCAGTGTGTAGGCCAGCGCAGCGGCTCACTAGGCTAAACCTCCACCTGCGGCGCCGACACCCCGGGTTCTAGTCCTGGTTGGGGCGCCGGATTCTGTCCCGGTTGCTCCTCTTCCAGGCCAGCTCTCTGCTGTGGCCTGGCAAAGCAGTAGAAGATGGCCCAAATACTTGGGCCCCTGCACCCACCTGGGAGACCGGGAAGAAGCTCCTGGCTCCTGGCTTCGGATGGGCGCAGCACTGGCTGTCGCGGCCGTTTGGAGAGTGAACCAACAAACGTTAAGACCTCTCTCTGTCTCTCCCTCTCACTGTTTGTAACTCTACCTCTCAAATAAATAAAAAATAATAATAAAATCTTAAAAAAAAATTAATGGGGAAACTTGGGTAGGAGAATAGTGAAACCACTGATGCTTTACAAAAAGGGAGACAATGCCCAGAAGAAAACAGCAGTTAAGATATATCTAACTCTGACTGCAAGGAAGCAGACAATGCTGAGGGTGAGGCCTGCAAGCAAGCCACCCACATAGAATTGGGAGAAAAATTTACTCTTGTTTGTGCCCTCACTGAAGAGGACTGGAGGACAACGACAGATACAACAGCCAAGACCATAAACATCTCAACTGGTTCAGATTACATAATTCTGACCAAAAAATGAAAATGTGGCAAACTTTTATTCCAGGGCACCAAAACTTGTCGACAGACCAGCTGCAGACAAGTGCAGAGCTTTTCAATGGAGTCAAGATCCAAAGCATTTCATCAAAGGACTCTAACAGGAGAGGAAACAGGGATTCACCAGCATAATCCCACAAACAATGCACAACCAGAGCAATGGCTACCAAGTAGTAGAAGTGATCAGTCAGAGCAAAAGCAGACCAGTGGAGCAAAAAAGGCTTCTCAGCCAGGTTTTGGGATGCAGAAGTTCAGCTTGTTGAATTTCTAGAGGACCAACAATGATAACATTCGTGTGTTTTGAGAAAGTTAGCCTAAGCTTCAGCAGAAAAACACCCAGGCACACTTTCGCCAGCAACTCCTCTGCCACAATGCTCCTGATTTTCTCTCATCAAATGAGGGTAATATTTCCAGAGTTTCTGTTGGAAGTGATTGATCAGGCATCCACCCTACAGTCTTGATATGGATTCTTTTGACTTTTCTGTTTACTGCATTTTTGAAAAAGAAAGGAAAATATTTAAAGGAAACTCATTTTTCTTTAATAATGTACCAAAAAATAGAATAAAAGGCAATACTGACATGGTGAACTCCCCAGTGCTGTCAGATCTACAGGGATGGACTAAATGACTTGTATCATTGCATACAAAGGCATCTTCAACCTGAGGGAACTTATATTGGAAAAATAACAGTTTTTATTTTTATCTTCTAATTCCACAAACTTTTTGAAGCCCACACATGTTTAAACTTCTATACTAGATACTCTATACCCACATTTGAATCTTCAAACACATTCTGCAGTTTACATGATTTATTCTTATTTTTATTTACCAATGGGGAAACTGAAACTCCCTTATCCACCGAGACAGCTAACAACTGGGTAGTTTGATGTTTCAAATGCAGCACTGTTTGACTCCACTAACCACCAGGCATCTTTTGTGAAAGAAGAAGAAGAAAGTCTTCTGGAAACAGGCAGTGAATTGAGGAATGACTGATGGAATTAAACATATTTATCTAGAGTTGGAAGACCTGGGTAGGAAAGACCATGACAGTGGCATTTAAGTATGAAAGCATAGTAATATGGGTTGCAGAGTAACTATTTCTCAATTTGTTCTTTGAGTAAGTACTATAGCACTTAGAATATATCAGTCACTGTGTTAGATACCAGCAAAGTAAGTATGAAGAAGAGTCATTTCTTGTGCTCCAAGGACTTATGATTGGGTGGGGGGGAGACAACTCAACAAGCAACTAACAGCAGAGTAACACGGGCTACTGTACAGAGAACAGAGTCGGGGCCCCAGCATGTTCTTAAAGGAAGGGATGACACACGTGTAGAGTCCCACAGACAGCGATATTGATGTTACGGGGATAGCTGTAACATGAACAGGAGGGGAGTCAGGCAAAACGCATTCGGGACACAGAAGGAGTCGTATTTATGACTTAGTTTGAGTCTGTTTCTTCGCGCTCGCCAGAATATATTGTCTAGGCAGAAGTGGGGAAAGTGTTTTAGCTTTTAACTGGAGAATATGTAGTCAGGGAGAAATCATGTCAATTAATATCATTCTTAATTTTCTCAAATCTATGTGATGAAATGTACATAGTGGGAAAATGTGTGATCATAGGTAAATGTTTTACACATTATATAAATATATAAGTATATATATATAAATATATTTGTGTGTGTGTATGTATCAGCCATAGCTTAATCAGCAGAATCTTGGCTTAACTGGAGATCTGCACTTGAATTCTCAGTTCTAAAATAAATCACAAGTTTAATGATTCTATGAGGGGGAGGGAAGTTTTTAATGATCAGCTGACAGAAACTTAAGTGGACTTGTTGAAGAAGCAGACTGCAGGTTTTCCACCTCCATATAACCACTGCTGCGCTTTATTTTCAGCTGTCAATGACCATGTGAACTGTATTTTTATGTATCATCTCTTTTGGAAAGCTAAGATACTTAACTCGCATTATGTAAATGTTAATAGTAACTTTTATCCTAGCTACATAGGAGAAAGAGTGACTTTTCAAGGTCACAGAGCAAATCTCTGGTGAGACAGGAATGGAATTCATGACCTTTGACTGCCAGAAGTTTGCTACCCACACGCGGAAATTCCTTCTCCATAAGTGTAATTTATAGGCTCAGTTGGAGAAGCTGAAAAGTTCATCCCTTTTGGGAGGGAAATTGTTGGGGGAGGGATATGAGACGGAGGAAGGGCAAGATTGGTTTTCTTGTCAAATCAGTTGCTGCACTAGTACTTCATACTTTTACAAAGTGACTTTTACCCCAACAAGACCTCATTTAACCCTCAAGACAGTTGAGAAATCTGGCCAAGGTCATCCAGAGTAAGCAAGTGAGAGCCAGACTTAAACTGCGATCCTTCTGCCACTGAAATTAGCTCTGATTGCTGCCCGCATCACCTCAGAGGACACCAGGCTAGGAAATGAACGAAGGTTTTCTTTCCAGTTAGTTCACTTATTAGAATAACTCATCTTCGTTGCCTTCTAGATTGGTTTTCTTTGTGGTAGGGCTGCTTTTGTGGGTTGTTACAGTTAGCTTGTTAAGCTCAAAATCAGAACTGTATTACTAACCACACTATTTTGGGGGAAAAAATAACCAACAGACTGAGTGTTCCCACTTTATTTTATGTGTGTGGGGAGCTTTTCACTGCAATGACTGCTCACCAATGTGTGTGGTGTGTAAGTGGGTATTTTCCAATATAGAGGCAGACTATGAATATAAATGTAAATTCTCTTACATATATATGTGTATGTATATCCATACACATACTATCAAACTTATTGCATAAGCTTTTTATATGAAAAAGCAAGGCAAATATCACATCTGGGACACAATCCATGACTGCCAAGGGCGGCAGGGAGTAACCACATTGGCTTTCTTTGATGGAAGTGGGAAAACTACCCCACAGCTCTCTGATTTTCTTCCTCTCTCTCCTTCCGGGCAGCAATGGCTTTCTGCTCCTCCCTGTATACCGAGACAACGAAACTACGTGGACCAATCCAATGATCACACTGATAAATAGCCAAAAACGCAGGCCTGAGATTATCAATGAAAGTATGACTTTCACCTGGGAAATTAAAAAAAGAAAAAGACAAAAGGACCACAGCAGAGAAGAATTTCTGGGATGAATATCCTGTAATCTACTGCCAGACCAAAACAAATTTTCATGGAGCAATATGACTCCTCAAGTAGCTGCTTTAGGACTATAAACACCCCACACTGAAAAAAATCCTTTTGTAACCTAATTACTGAGAGTATACTGAGAAAGTAGCCATTTAACTCACAGCATGTGTTCTCCACCACAAGAACTCAAGAGCTGACATCAGATGGGGTGTGGCCCTGCCAGGCCCAGAAAATGAATTCTGGCGGGCTGGCTGGTCCCACAGCTCTCTGGCTGGGCCAGAGACCAAGCAGGTCTGACAGCGCCCTGAGGCTGCTGACCTCCTGTGTGCAGGGCAGGGCCCATCTGTTTGCCTGCATTTGCCTCTGGGAGGAGTCTCTGCGGTGGATGAGTTAAGGCTGTGGTTACAGGGTGTTGCCAGTGATTGAATGTTAATATTTCTACCCTTACACTTTGTACACACTGGGAACTGAAAGCCAGGTAAAACTTGCAGGCTGAAAACATAGAGTTTTAATTAAAATAAACCAACACTGAGCAAAAAGCAGCTATTTCCAGACCATTATCACACAGTATCCTCAAAATGATAGATAAGCAAGACAACCTAATTCAGAAATTACTTTACAAAAATGAAAGTTGTTTTCTAAACGAAGAAAGGTAACAATGGTATCGATTCGGAACTAAAGTAGCAAATTTTAGTTCTTACTAAAGATCTTTCTAGTCCATTTGCAAGCACAGTTTGTAAACTTACTTAAGAAAAACCAGAATAACTGTTTCAAATGAATTTGTGCCATTATTAGTTTTCTACAACTATTCTGAACTCATAGACCAACTACCTACAGCTAGATTAACAAACTTGAGCCTTTACGAAAATTGTTTCTCTCACAATATAGAGAAAATAAACTATCTGACACTCCAATTCCAAGTGATTACCCAGTATTTTTTTTTTAATTTGCACAAACACGAAACTGCACGCTTTCCATTTTGTACTAGGGAGAAAGTACCTGGGGCTTTTACATTTTCAGGTACTCAACAGTACCACTTTGGTGGGTAAGGTTACTCAAAACTCTTGATTAACCAACATTTTGAATCCAAAATACCCTTAGTACAGGCCTAGAGGCCTGAGCACCTACGTCTCTGCTGAGATGAGACACACCTTTATTTAAGATCAAATTATTTCATTAAGCTGATAACTACTGCCCGCTGCGTGATCAAACATCTAAGAACTCACCCTGAGCCTGTTACAACCCACAGTTCCGTTTGCAGGAGGCCCAGAGCAATCCCTGAGAGAAACACGTTATTTTCTCCATGACCAGAGCACCACTGACAATGCAGGCCGACACATGCTGTTCAGCATGGCCATCCAGCATCCTGATTTGTTCCCGCAGTGGCCTGGGCAGAGGGAGTGCACGCGTGCCCACAGTCCCTTCCCCTTTCGGCGCACACACACAGGCTGCAGCTGTAGTAAACAACCACCAGCCAAGAGTGGCTAAGGTCAAGGTCTCAAACGCTGTACCAAGACCATTTCCTACCAAGTGACATTCACTTCTTGAAAAGAAACTTTGTGGGGGTGAAAAAAAAAATGTGTATTAACAGCTCATTCACACGAAAATTTTCATTCAATAAATAGTAATAAACAGCATTCCATGATAAAGTTTGGCTGATTCCAGTTTCTCTTAAACATGCATTACTAAGTAAGAGATATAACTGCAGGACTTCGAAAATGAACAGCAACCCTCCAGAATGTTTTGTTTAACCTGATGTAGCTATGTTGGCTACATTGTTTTAGTTCATGAATTATGAAAATCTTATGTGAAAACATTGCAGATTTTACCAGCGAATTTCAGAATTGTTCTAAGTTGGTGGAACGAGCGTCTCTCCCAGACACATTACACATTTCTGTCAATTCTTGTAGGCTCAAATGTGCTCTCCCCCCGACTCAAAGGAACTATATTAATTTATTAAGTCAAATATCAGCACTGACCAGGCTACTTCAGCGATAGAGATATTACTCAGGCCATTGAAACGTTTGCCCTTCGACATGCTTTTTCTACTAAGATCCTACAGTTCAGAATTTTTTAGCCTAAAAGCATAGCCTTTAAGGTAACCAATTTCTACGTGGTTAAAAAAATGTAAACAACATGTGAATGAGGTCTGTGAATAGCACAACCAGGCTTCCCCCTCCCCCCGTTTAGTGGGGGGGAGGGGGAGGAAGACTCCCACCGTTTTAATTAAATGCCAATTCTAAAACCGTTTGTTTGAAGACGGTCTACACCCTCTCTTCCAAGTGACCACTCCTATTCCCACCACAAGCTGCTGCTTGCTAAAAGCCACCAAATTCATTTCGCAGCATTTACTTAGCTAAACAACTCTATCCTCCACTAGGAAAAGGGCACGGAGGCGTCTCGGCGGAATCGCAGAATGACGTGTGTTTGATTGGCAGATGTCTACCGAAGCAAGTAGATGCACATGCACTAAATGTAAATAGAGCTGCTCCTCGCCTCGCCGGTGTTCCAGGGAAGCCGCGAGGATATTAACGCTGATTTAAAATAAAACATCTCAGTGCTCGCCCGAGAATTCTATTAGCCGGTGCAATGATTTAAAACAAGCCGTGTAGAACGACACTTAAGCCATCTGTACAGTTAAACGAGAGAGCTGACGATATTAACCGCACAAACTGTTTATCCAGATTACACATTCCGTGGTCCTAATACTCCTTAACTCAACACAGTCAGCTTTTATCAGCTGAATTAAGGCTATTACTATTAAAGTATGCAAAACTCGCAGCGCAGGGTGAAGGGGGCTGGGAAGCTGCAGGGCATGTAACAAAGGAATTGGTACTTTTTCCAAGCGTCTGCCACGGCTGCGCTACGGAACAAAACTGTTGAGTGCACCCCACCCTTTTTCGCCAAAGATAAAAGTTTTGAAAGTTCCAGCAGGCGGTTCTCCACCCCCCAACAAAAGCAGGGCTGATTCTCTCCGGAGGGGAGCACCGAGCACGCACGGCGACCAGCGTCGCCGGGGTCAAGTCCGAGCCCTCGGAGCGCGCTTCCGAAGGCTAGAAGCGGCTCCCAGGCCAGCGCCGCGGGCTTCGCGGCCCGGGTGGACGTGCAAAGTTGCCCCTCGCCAACTCCGGCCAGGTCCTCCGTCGCCGAAAAAGAACGGCCACGGGGCCAGCCCCTGGCCACCTCCGCGGACCGGGCACCGCAGCAAGTGACAGTTCCACCTCGTTACGACCGGAGACAATAATGAATGTAGCACCAGGACCACTCTCTCGGATGCCAGCCGTGTCATCCCCGCGTTAACCCCTTCCCCTCCACTCCGGCCAGCGCGCACGCAGCCCACCCGGCCCCGGGAACCCACCGCACTCCCGGGGGCCGGCTACTTCCGTGAGCACCGCCCCCCGCCGCCACCCCCATTTCAGCCCCTGGGTTCTCTCTCTCCCTCTCTCTCTCCCTCTCTCTCTCTCTCTCTCTCTCTCTCTCTCTCATCCTTGGCAACTGTCAGGCCAACACTGCAACCAACAACAATCCCACTAGGGGTAGAAAAACATTGGCTTAATTCACGTTGCTTGATAAGTTGTTTTAAAAAAAAAATTCTCGGGGAAGGAAGAAACCGCCTCCTTTCTTCTCCACGAATCCGACCGGCGCTACTTGCTTTGCAATAGCATCGCCCTTTCCCTGGCCCCCTCCCGCTTCCCAACACTTGCCCGGTTCCAGAGAACACAGACCCACCAAAAGGATTTAACTTGCACAGATGACAGAAGGAAAATAAAACATGGTGAGAGAATACGCTCTGATTTGGGATGGAAGGGGGAAAAAAAAAGGAGGGGGTTGTTTATTTTGATAAGAAACGGAATCGGCACAGACCTGAACAGAAGCTGCAGAGCAGGAGAAATTGTTTTCTTTCCCTCACACAGAGTGCCCCTGTCTCTCCCTTTCTCTCGCTCACACGCGCGCGCACACTCACTCCCGCACACGCGGCGTCACACGCACACGCACAAGCAGAGCCTCTCAGCTGCTCTCTGCAGTTCTCAGGAAATGAATGGGGGGCAACCCGGGGAACTGTTGTACTTGCAAATGACTTACCCGGATCACATGATGCGCTCCGTGGAGGGTGGGCCGGTGGGTGGAGGCAGCCGCGCCGCGAGCCCCGCTCTAGCGTGGGGAGCCCGGCCAGGCCCGCATCGAATTACCCCGGGGCCCCGCCGAGGGGGGTGCGGGCCGCCGCTCCTCCGCCCAGGAAACCGGAGAGGCGCGGAAGGTGGGGTGGCTGGCGCGAGGTCGGGCAGTGGGGGCGCGGGGTGGGCGGCTGTTGGGAGGGGTGGAGGGGTGAAGACGCCAGACCCCCAAACAAAAGAGCTCCGGGTCTTCTCCCCCAGAAACAAAGCCCCGCCGCTGCGGGCGAGCCCCGGGGTGGGGCCGAGGGCGGGGGCGGCGGCGGGGAGGGGCTCGCTCAGCAGGCGCTAAGTCGCTTTATTGCCATAAAATGGGGCCCCCGAGCCGCTCCGCCCGAGGATTAGGAGGCGGGCTCTGAGTGTGCTGGTTGAAATCCCCTGTGGGAAACTAACCCCTCCCCGCTCGCAGAGGTAGAAGGCAACACCCACCGCCCAGCCCTCGCCGCGCCGCCCGGGCCGCCGGCTGGGGGGTGGGGTCCGCGGAGCCACCGCCCCGCCCCGCCCCGCCCCGCCCCCGCCGGGCCTGGGGGCCGCGGGCCGTGCTGCCCGTCCACCTGCACCGCCTGGCCGCGGCGCCCCCACGGAGCCCACGCATGGCCGAGGCGGCGTGGGGCGGGGGGAGGGGTGGGGAGCCGCCGGCGGGAGAAAGCCCCGGGCGCAACTCGCCGGCCCCCGGACGCGGCGCTGAACCGCGACAAAGTCCCCTCTTTTGTGTGAGCGCGCGCAAGGCAGCCTCGGGAGACGACTTTCGGGACAAACCCCCAGAGTGCGGAGCTCTCTGGGCCCCCCCGCCCCCAGCCCGGTGGGGCGCGCCGGGAGGGGCCCCGCGCCCCAGCGCCCCGCGCCTCGCCCGCGGCTAACTTGGAAAGGTGTGGGCGGAGCCGGCCCGGGCGCCGCTCGCGGGGACCGCCCCCGGGGCGCAGGGCACGGCCCGCGGCGGGCAACAATGGGGTCCCGGCAGGGGCAGCCCTGCCCTGGGCGCGGGAGTGGGTGGGGCGCGGGAATCATTGTTTGGGGTCTGGAGCCGCGCACGTTGCGGGGGAGGCGGGGGCGTGCGCCCTCCCGCGCTTCACCTTGGCGGGAATGAATGCGGGCGAGGCGCAGACGCGTGTCTCGCTTCGCAGCCCGGGGAAGGGGCGCCCGCCCGCGCCGGTGACTCAGGGAAGCAGGCGGGCTCGCTGGAGCGGCAGCGAGGCACAGCGGGAGCCGCGGACCCCCACGGGGGCCCCCCCCCCGGGGGCCGAGGGAACGCGAAGCCAAACACCCCCGAAGCGCGCCCCGAGGAACGCACGCCTCGGAGCCCGGTCCTGGGCGCCTTCTTCCCCAGCAACCCCTCCCGCCCGGAGAGGGCATCCGCGGGATTCTGGGGCGAGCGAGGGAGGAGGCGGCCGGGAGGCCGGGCCGTTCCCGCGGCGGCTCGCGGGGCGCGGGGTCAGCGCCCGCCGGAGGCAGGCGGAGGCGGAAGCGGCGGGCGGGGTGGGGGCGCGTGCGCCCCGGGCGCGACAGGACACTCCTGTGCCGTGGCTTGGAGCCCGCCCTGCGTGGGAAAGCGGCCGAGGAGGGGAAGTTTGTGTGAGGAGAGAGACTGGCGGTGCTGTGGCACCAAGTGGGGTGGGAAGAGAGGCGAGGGAGAGGCCGAGAAACAGGAAATGAGAGCGAACGCACCAACTCCAGCCAGGGAAAGCTGGGCTCTCCATCTGCGTGGCACTGGCGGCCCCCGGGCGCTCCTCGGCCCGGTGTGCGCCGTGGATGACAACAAAGGCGGCGCGCTGCCCGTGCGCCCCGCGGCCCGTGGCTAGCCCTGCAAGGGGTCGACCGGGGGCGGGCCTGCGTCTGCTCAGGGGACAAAACGGGATGGCAGGAGGAGCGGGCCGTCCCGGGCCTGGGGTTTCCAGGAAGGACAGAGGAGTGTGAAAGTGTCAAAATTGTGCAGCACTCGTCCTGCGAAGTAGCCTCAGGAAAGCCGCGGGAGCGAGAAAGGGGAGTGGGCGCCCCCCGGCTGAAGACGCGGGTGCCCTGAAACACTCGGGAAACCCGAAGGGAAAAGGGATCCGGATGGAAGCTGAGGTGGGGGGGTCTTAGTTCCCGGGAAAACAGCTGCGGACTTGCACCCCACCCCACCCCACCCCACCCCACCCCCGCCACGCCCGGGTGCCAGGCGGAGGGTTGCTAAGTCCTTTTCACGCCGCTACATCCGGACAAGAAACAGCTTGAAAAGACAAGTTTGAAAAACGACAGAATATCAACGAATGCGCAGATTGACACGAAAAACAAAAAACTTGCCTCTGCGAGAGCACTGTCAGGTTTTCCTCCAGGCGGGGCAGGGAGCGAAGGCAGTGAGGGTGGAGGGATGCTGTAAGAAATTATGTCATCGTGGCAGTGCTTGTACTAACAGCTCTTTTTCAGAGTGAGCTGAGTGGCGGACAGACCATAAATACGTTCTACGGCGAGTGCCTCTGCACGTGGAAAATCAAACTGCACCCCTTCCCAGGGCACAGCCGCGGGCATGCGAATACGATGATGAAAGACAGAAAATAAGCTGCAAGAATCCATTCCAGAGGGATAAGAAAATTAGGGGAAGGTCAAGGTTAATGCCTGGAGTCTGGTTGTGTAGTTAAAAGAAGGAAGTACGTCAAGGACTGGAAAAAGTGCTTGCAGATTTTTTTTTTTTTACATTGTGGATGAGAAGGAATAGAAATGGTAAATTAAGGCAGCTCCCAGGTTTAACCACAAGGGAAAAAAAATCACTTCATTGTGTGAACTGAGAATGGATGTGTCTTTGCCTTTTAAATAAAATGAAAATAATGTAAAATTTAAAAAATAAATAAATGAAAGTGATTCTGGGAGTTGTTAAGTTCAAAAATATAGTCCTGGTTTTTCCTAGGGCCGGAAGTAAATACTGTTCAATTTCTAACCCCTACATGTTTCCATGTGTCCCCTTTGGGGATTATGTGCAGTAAAGGGGAATTCTCCTGTTCAAGTATGAGGAGGACATGTAAAAACCTTACCACAAATGCAAGTAACTTGATATTTTGTGATAAGGTATTTTGATTTGGCTAATGAGCTGTCTGAAGACTTGGGTGGGGGAGGGGAATGACATTCCATACTTAGTTTTGTTGCAATCAGTAGCTTGGGCTGCAACTAGATTAATCTTCATCACATTTTTTGGAGGTGTCAGCTTGTCCAGGTTTCTCCAGTCACTCATTCAGGCCTCTCCCAGCCTCCTCTTCCCTCTCCTGAGCTGTGGGCCTCTGGACCCCTCCCTCCCTCCTGCCCTCAGATCCCGTCCACCTCTTCCAGGACAAAGCCTTCATTAAAGCAAACCTGCATTTTGGAACCCAAATTGGCACAAATTAGTTTCAGGACAATAGCACTTAGAGTTGCCTATCTTCTTCCTTTTCCAGCCTCTGCAGATTCCCATGCCATGTCTTGGTGCTTTCACGCAAGGCCATGGCCACGGTGCACTTCTTCCTACTTATCATGGTTCCTACTTCATCCTCCAAAACTCGTTCCATGCGAGTACATGCGTCCATATACCATCCCCTGCCACAACCAGCAAAAATACTCTTCCCCCTCTTGGAGCTTCCTCTGGCATCATGGAAAGACTATCTCCGTCACTGTTTAACTGGTTTTCAACCTTTTTCCTCCTAATTCTCAGTTTTTTCCACTCAAATATTTCCCTCACATTGAAAGATGAACATTTATTAGATGCTTACCTGGATCAGAGTGAGACATATTGGCCCATATAGGCTTCCAATTAATGCTGATTTCCTCATTTATTCTACAGTTGTTTATACTTTTCTGCTTTCAGTGCTTTGGGCTTGCTGATTATTTGTAAGCTTTTGTGCCTCAATCACCTACTTGGTTGTAATTTCTTTACAGAAAACTGTTTTGCCCATAATGGGTGATTAACTCATTCCTGTTGAGTCAATGAAGCAATTATAGTATATAAAATTAGAACGAAATACCTTAAAATATAATTTAGCAGAAAGCTTGAGTTTGCATTTGGGTGCACATATTGAAAATAACAAACAAAATTCTGGAATGCACTGATGGGCAATGTTCCTCAAGCAAATTTAAGATAGGACAGTTTCAGAAAAGAATATATTAGATATGAAGCATCTGTACTTAATTTCATTGCCCCTTTTATATCCAATCATTTAAAATTATTCAACTATGATATTCACCTTATTATTATAATTAGCATTATACTATACTAAATTAAAAAATCAGTTTTTCAATTCCACATGGAAAAGTCACAGCAAAAATTTTTTTAGATGACACTTTATAAGTTTTTAGGTTATAAAGATTGGAGCTATAATTTATTAGAGATCATCTGCATTTTTAAATAAATCAAGGCATGCAATTTGAACTAGAACTATCCTTGTTTTTTTTGATTTTACAAATGAAAATAGTAATCCTGTGGAAATAATTACATTCTTTTAAAGCGCCTATAGTTAACAAAATACCACTTTTATTTCATGCTACATACAAGGCACTAACATTGATATTACAAGCATATGAAAATGAGCTTAGATAAAACTAATGAATAACTATAATAGAAAGTATAGTTAAGGTACTCTCAAGTTATATCTACTTAGAAACATTAAGAAATTGGTGGAGGAGGTTGTACTGATAAATTTTCTTCAAAAGATGAATTTATTGCTTATGAAATGTGTCATCCATGTAAAATAACATACATCATGTGAGGTTTGCATTTGGCCTCTGTCTAACTTAAGACACACCATGTTTCTCCAGCTGTGGGCCTTCCACAGCTCCATCCTTCTCTTGTCCCTATAGGAGTAATTACTTTCTGCCCTGAGATTTATCATTTTCATTGCTACTGTTTGTTCATAGTTAGTCTTGTCAGAAAGTCTTCATAATCATTATTCTTCCTAACAATGGGTTGATTGCCAGTATTCATTTAATTTATTATCATCACCACTTTAGAATTTTCCCGAATTTTTGCAGTTGTGCTTACAATATCGTAAATATCTTTGGTTCTCTCTTAAAAAAAATTCTAGGTAGTTTCCCTTAAGTTGTATTACTGAAACGCAGACTATAATTTGCTTCTATTGTTCTAGAACATACTGCCAAATTATTTTTCAAAAGTACTTTAAAATGACCTCATATCTCTGAGTGTGCCATTTCCCCTGTGTTCTTGCTAGTGTTGGATGATGTTTTGCAATAGAAAGTCTTAAGGTGGTAGACAAGAATGGCTTGAGTTTTAATTCTTTGATGGATAACAATTGAACTCTCTAGGAATACAAGTGAGACACTGATGAGTGGGGTGATTGGGCTGAGTGGAAATATGATTGCCGTAGCCTGCCTACAACATCGTGAGTCTTAGGTCGAATGGCTACGATAGGAAACAAAGGCTGGTACAGCCATGGGAGCCATTACAAATCCTGGCTCTAAAATACAAAAACTTGTTATTTTGGGGCAGGGGTACAAGGGAATGAGAACTGGAAACTGTATCTCTGACTTGGAGTCTTAATTCAGGAGGATTAGCTTTAGCTTTGATCAATGTGGGAGTCATCGGAATAGATCATTGGCTCTACCTTCGAGGAATCTAAAGTACATTCAGTAGCTGATAGAGAAGAATGCAGAGGAGGGAAGAAGGGAAACAGGGTCAGAAACTTGAGAATAGGATAAAATGGAATGAAATAGGAGAGGGCAGATGAAAGAGGGAAGAATGGGTAGAAGAAAGCTCACAGAAAGCTCACAGTATGAATTAGTATTTCTTTCATCTGCAAATGTTTACTCTCTCACCTTTAAATAAATTCTGTTCTCATTGATATACCTATATGTACCTCTGCTCAGAATTCTTATCTTGGCTGGTGGGGGGGACAAGGGATATGAGATCCTGGATTGAAAATGAAGGTACCCAGCCCACATCCCAAACAGCAGAACATCCAACTAATGACAGCTTAAGATTAATATTTTTTGTCTACTCATTACCATGAAACAGTAGTCCAAAGGGAGGCAGTCACAAGGTGTGCAGCTTCTCTCTGGCGCTCCAAAGTCCCAAACCCATTTTACATTTTCCCTGCTCCCCTTTTTAAAAGTGCTCACTAGGCTAATCCTCCACCTGCAGCTCCAGCACTCCAAGTTCTAATCCTGGTTGGGGCACCGGCTCTGTGCCAGTTGCTCCTCTTCCAGTCCAGCTCCCTGCTGTGGCCCGGGAGGACAGTGCAGGATGGCCCAAGTGCCTAGGCCCTGCACCAGCATGGGATACCAGGAGGAAGCACCTGGCTTCTGGCTTCGGATCAGCGCGGTGCACTAGCCATAGCGGCCATTTGGGGGGTGAACCAATGGAAGGAAGACCTTTCTATCTGTCTCTCACTGTCTAACTCTGCCTGTCAAATCACCTGCTTCCATTTCCTTGGCCAGAGCTGGGGCAGGTGGCTTCCCCAACATCAGTCACAGGAACGTGACCATGAAGAAGCACCTCTACCAACAGAGTGTGTCTGCCTGTTTGCTGTTTAAATTTGCATAGTGTTTGTCTTAAATGGCAAACCACGATACTACCAAGGCTATCTGTTGAATTTTGCTGGCAGGAAGCCAAAAACAAAAACAATTACAAGTTTACAAGTGATTTCTACATTATTGTAAGGACAATAATTCATAAACAAGAAAAAACACCCAAGATTATGTGTTTTTTTTTAACATGCATTTTTCACACAAGATGTTCAGTCAACTGTTAAAGTATACAAACCACAATGTAGTACATTCTGGATCAATCCATGAGTGTGCTTTACCTAAGGCAGAATGTGGAATCCCAGTGTAGCTCCATCCAGTTACATGGTCCGTTACGGCTCCTCTTTCCACTCCATCAATTTACATGTTTTTGAAAAATGAACATTACTTTTTAAAAACTGGGTAAGTGAGTGTCAATTAGAAAAGAAAAGCTGTGTCTTTCAACACATAAACTGCGTTTGCACTTGTAGTTCGTGTCCAGTGTTGGCAAGGCAGCAGTATCAGAGCTGGTGACTGACACCTGGAAAGACGGGCAGTGCTTCTGGGTTTCCTCACTCCACTGTAGGATTTTTGGCAGGTTGCTCAGTTGTTCTTGTTCAGTTTTCCTCCTCCTACAACTGGGCACTTTCTTCACAATGAAGTGGAGAACTAATGAGATCTTGTTTAGGAGGACTGACAAGAATTCTGTGTGACCACTTATCAGCTATCCCACCAGTGCCAAACTCAGCACCTAACTTAGCACCCAACTCACAAGTAATCAAACTTTTCGATGGAAGAATGAGAATTCCAAAGTACCTGACATATTGTGAATATCCTATAAGGATGGATTTTCCTCTTGTTTTAGCTAAAATTGCTAATTTCTTTGATACAGATAATTTACTGTTTACTATTTGTTTACTATTAAAAATATAGTTACCTACCGGTATGACAAAGCTATTTATCAAGAAAAATAACCCAAAGGAATTATTCAAAGTTTCTATAGTTTAATTCAATAAATCATTTGAACTTAGTTGATTCAATTCATAAAAAAAGATTAATATTTTACTAAATTTAGCATGCATCTTTTTTAAACTGATGTATCTGCTGAGATATGATTCAAACAAAGGAAAATTATCTCTATGATGTTAAACAGTTTTGTATTTAAAATAGACTCTGAAAAAACCCTTTCTTTCCTCTCTCTTTCCCTCCTTCTCTTCTTATCATTCATTTCTTATTTTCTCCTGCCCTCTCCTCACATTCTTTTTTTTTAAGACAAAGATGAATCTAAATATGGAAAAAATTTATTCATGAAGACTTCTTCCAGCTCTTTATTTTTACCTAGTTCACAAGTTTGTTTTCTGAACCTTTTATATAGAATTCAAATGGAATTCCATCCTCACTTCAACAACAACAACAACAAAATGGCCATGGCAAATAAAATCACTATAAAGCAAGCAACAATCTTCCTTAAAACAACCCTTAATGTCACTACCTCTTTTTAAAAAATAACATATATTAGCAATTTCCTATGTCCTACACATTATTCAAAGCATTTTACATATAATAATTCCTGTAATGGTGGCAGGAAGCACTACTATCATTTTCTCTTTCTCAAGGTGAGACTTGCTAAACTCTTACAAGTTGCAAATTCCACAAGCATCCCTAGTCCTCTCTCTCTCTCTTCCTCTCTGTCACACTTATCACCATTTAATCTACTACTGTATGTTATTTGTTACTGTTGCATATAGTGTATCCTGCCCTCTGCAGCCACCTCCCCTTGCAGGAGCTCTTGCAAGGGCAGAGGATTTTTCTATCAAGTTCAAGGCTGCAGACCATTTGTGTGGCAAATGTGCATAGCATGCACTAGGCATCCAAAAAGTATTTGTGAGTAAACAAATTCCCATTGCACAGATGAGAAAGCTGAGATATCTGGTGCTTCCATATCATTTTGTCCTCAAGGCTATAATTATAAAGCATTTGTCAACTTGCCAATCATTGTTTGGATATATAAACCATTCCATGTGCTGCTTGTTTGTGAAAGACCTTGATAACCTTCATTGGGCTATCCAATGACTGTTGGTCTCAGGAACTCATTACCACAAGATCATGATAAGAATGAAAGTTTTGGGGCCAGTGCTGTGGCACAGCGGGTTAATGCCCTGGCCTGTAGCACCGGCATCCCATATGGGCTCCAGTTCAAGACCCAGCTGCTCCACTTCCAATCCAGCTCTCTGCTATGGCCTGGGAAAGCAGTGGAAGATGGCCCAAGTCATTGGGCCCCTCCACCCATGTGGGAGACCCAGAAGAAGCTCTTGGCTCCTGGCTTCGGATCTGCACAGCTCCGGCTGTTGTGGCCAATTGGGGAGTGAACCATCAGATGGAAGACCTCTCTCTTTCTCTCTCCCTCTCTCTCTCTCTCTCTCTCTGACTGTCTCTCCTCTCTCTGTGTAACTCTGACTTTCAAATAAATAAATCTTAAAAAAAAAAGAGAAGGAAAGTTTCTTCAAAAATGAGAATGGGGGCAGCAGGTATTTGATGCAGCCATCAAGCCATCAGTTGGTACACTGACATCCATCTGGAGCACCCAGCTTCAAGTCCTGGGTCCACTCCCAATTCCCGCCTTCTGCCAATGCAAACCCTGGAGAGAGATGGCGATGACGAAAGAAACTAGGAACCTGCAACCCACATGGAAGATCTGGATTGAAATTCTGGCCCCTGGCTTTGGCCTAACCCAGCCTGTGTGGCTGTAGGCATTTGGGGAGTAAACCAGCAGGTGGGAGCTCTGTCTGTCTCTTAAGAGAAAAAAAAGAGAATAAAAGCAGGACAAGAACAATTATGTGCATTAACTATCACTACTATATGTGCATTTTTGTATATTACAAATATATTACAAATAAATTATATATACAAATATATTACAAATAAATAAGCAACGGCATCATTTTCAGATTAACGTGCGGTATCATACCTTCCTGTTTTCTTTCACATCATTCACTCTGTATATGTTGTCCACAAGGCGTTAGGCAGTCTCAGCAACTAAGCAGAGTCAGACGGTAGAATGTGCAGCTCAACTCTGTATTTTAATTCATTGAGAGAGAAAAATTAGATGGACACGTAATATTTTCATCCTCTCATTATGCCTGCAGCTTCCATGCCTAAGCTGCAAGATGATAGGCCCTATAGAAAGGGTAAATAAACAGAAGAGAGGAAAGCATTTCAGTGACTTCAGAGCTGTTGTATTAAGACTGTCTTGTTGACAATTTTAAACTCCACAAATCCTCATCAATTATTAATTATTTTTCTCATTGAATTAAACAGGTGGATGGTATTTTCTCAGGAGAAAATATCAGGTGAAATGTAAGGCTTAGTGTTGACACATACGAATGGTTCATATGAATGAAATCCTATAGCTTTACTATGCGTCCCAATCTATCTCCCACAGTACACAGAAAGTATACAATTCATTTATTACAGAAAGAGAATAAGAATTTAAAGCACACTCTTTATTCCTTTGAAGCTAGAACCAGCTCTTTTCCTGTTGCAATAAACAAAACAAAGAAACTACTTCACAGTATTTAACCATTGTCTGTGAGCTCTGACACCCCTGGGTCTCTCCTGCTGGCTCCAGAGAGGTTGCAATGAAGAACACTACAGACAAAAGTCCGGGATGAGGATGTGGCCAGGGCATCCTATCATGAGAAATGCCATGCCATCTTTCACCATCTAACTTCTCAGTGGGCTGATTCTGTCAATATATCATTTACTCACTTATCAAAATTGCTCACTTAAAAAGTTGAGTTGAATGGTTCCTTATCCAATATGCCATTACCATGCCTCTTTGTTTCATCATGAGTTATGTTCATTGTTTATATGGCTTCTTGCCTGCTAGGACTGTTAGCCACATGCATGAATTCGCTGGGCAGCCGCTGAGACAAGAAACATATGGCTGGGTCTGCCGAGAAAATCTAGACACACACCATGCATAACTCTATCTTTTTGTGTGCGTGTATATTGACTTGTGTCCATTCATGCACATCTACTTGTGGGATCTGTGTCTCTTACAATCCAGTGCTAATAAAAATATTTATATAATTTCACCCCTGCAATACTTACAAATATCTTTTTATTTAATAACGTAAGCAAGCAGCAAAGAAACGGTCTGCCATTTTATCTAGAAGCATCAAAGTTGGAAAGGAGGTATGTAATTCTCCACGGGTTTCACAACAAAAGTTTCACTTTTGAGTTTTAAGTTCTTCTGAGCCCAGTCTTGGATCAGGGTACCATGCTAATAGCTGACATATTCAAACCACATTTTAAACCTGTCTATCAAATGTAATGCAATTTTTTTTATTCTTAGCATCACAGCATCTAACATTGTCTTCTGACAACAAGCAAGCAATCTTAATTCCTTGAAATTTCCAATCTAAAGGGAAGTTTTCTTCTTAACTTGAATTTTTTTTTAGAAAAAAGAATTGCTGTAATTATGTTCAAATTTTGTCAACACAGAACTCTGAAAATTGGCAGGTCCAATCTCAACATGAGCATACAGAAGGTACTTAAAGGGCATGAATAGCTGGCAAAGCACATCTAAGTTAAAAGGGGAAAAGGTTTAAGTGGTCAGAGACCTTTGAATAAAAAAGAACATTAAGCAAACATCTTAACCAACGTGTTATAAATATGTCAGAAATACAGATGTTCCTGCTGCTGCGTAGGGGGAAATGATTGGGCCACGTTGTTACCTTCACAAAGTCCGTTAACCCTTCCGTAACCTTTATTTTCTCATCAGGAGTAATGCCTCCTTGTAAAGGAAACGCTAGATCACAGATCTAAAACAACATTGTTTTATTACTATTATTATTCCCAACAGAAAAGTCATTTCTTTCTGCAATAATGCTGCACAAGCTTGTAAAAACACTACTGTAAACTGCCATCAAAATAGGTGGAGAAGTCAGAGCGGAGATACTGATCGCTAAAAGGTTAAGGAGTAATGGAGTAATAGATTAGAACCAAATTTATGTTATATGTTTTCTTTCCAGAAACATTCCTGATTTAATTTTCTCTGCTACACTATTAATAAAGAAGTAATGCGGCTTATAATTTCACAGGACGTTCGATTTAGAGAACTGTTTCCTATCAGCTGCTGCGTTCTCTTACAAAATCAGTGTGCTGGGATGCAGCCGTGGCACTGCAGGTTAAGCTGCTGCTTAGGACCAGCTTCCTACCTATGTGTACCTGGGAGGCAGCAGATTTTGGCTCTCAAGTACTAGGGTCCCTGTCACTCACATGGAAGACTGAGATGCAGTTCCTGGCTCCTGGCTTTGTCCTGGCCCAGCCCTGGCTGTTACAGGAATTTGGGCTGTGAACTAGAGGATCTCTCTCTCTCTCCCATTCTCTCTCTCTCTCTCTCTCTCTCTCTCTCTCTCTCTGTCACTCTGCCTTTCAAATACACAAACTCTATAAAAATAAAATCAATGTGCTAAGTGTTTGATGCGTATTTTCTCATTTAATCCTCACAATACAGCCAGTGAAACAGGTGTTATCTTCTCCAATTTACAAAGAACAAAGCTGAGACCCATGGAGGTTAACTTGTTTCCAAGGTGACGCAGCTAGGAAAAGGAAGAGCTGAGATCTGCTCCTAGGTTGATTGACTTCAGATGAGAACACTTAATCACCGTGCGCTCTGTACCCACAACTGGAGACGGTCACTTGTTAGTCAACCTTTAGATACATGAGTGCTGAAGATTGACCAAGATCACTGAGCCTGGGCGTGTCAGTACTGGGTTCCCAATCCCAGCATATTGCTCCTCCCATGACACTGTTGTGCTTGGAAGGCTTTCTGTATCCCTGTTATGGTTAATGAATAAGGAGCTTCAGAAAAATAATGTGCTTTTCCCTAACCTTTCACCTAGAGTCCTTTAAGTTTTGCATTTCTCTTCTAGCTCAAACACTGCACCTCGTAGAGGGAACAGCAGTGGCAGCAAAAATCCTCCCTTGGGGAACAGATGGACACGTTTGTTGATGCTGAATTGATGGTAGTGACTTTCCAAATTGGAAACTGTAGAACATTGTTCTGTAGGATACTTAGATGCAATGCTCTGCTCTCAACATCTGGAAATTTTTGGTCAAATGTCAAACATCTTTCTTTGAAGAGGATGCTGCAGTGGGTATTAATTTATTAATTAGTGTTGTGGCTCTGGAGGATAGGGTCACATAACATACAGTGGTTCTCCAAAATATGTAATCACCCCATTTCTTAAGCTACTTTTAAATTTTTATATTTTTATTTGAAAGGTACATAGATCTCCCATTCACTGGTTTACTCCTTAGGTATCTGTAACAGCTGGGGCTCAGCCAGACTGAAGCTAGGAGCCAGGAATTCAATTAGGGTTTCCCACAAAGGTGGCAAGGCCCAAGTATTGAGCCATCACCTGCTACCTCCCATGCACATTAGCAGGAAGGTAGAATTGGAAATGGAGCTGAGGCTCAAACCCAGCTACTCAGATATGGGATGTGGGCATCCTAAGTGGTATCTTAGGGTGCCAAAGGTCTGCACCCTCATTTCACGTGTTAACACAGTGGGACTCACTTCTCAAGAAACATGTGTTCCCAAAGTTTTTGACATGAGTACTACCCAGAAATCCTGCAACTTCCTGCCCACCACATCCCAATTCATTGACTGTTTTGTTTCCCCTCTCATTTTTTTTCCAAAGATTTTTGTTATTGATTTGAAAGGCAGAATGACAGAGGAAGAGACAAAGAGATCTCCCATCTACTTGTTCACCCCCAAAATGGCCACAACAGAGAGCACTGGGCCAGGCCGAAGCCAGGAGGCAGGGCCTCCATCCAGATTTCCCACTAGGGAGATCCACATTTCTCACTGCTCTCCCAGGTGCATTAGCAGGGAGCTGGGCTGGAAGTGGAGCAGCTTAACCTGCTGGGCCACAAGGCCAGTCCCCTCCTGCCTCATTTCACACTTCCCACCCCTCATCTCCTTCCTTACTCTTCACAGATAACCCTGCCTGGTATTTCCCTATTTTCCTCAGGAATGAATTCACATACATCACCTTTTACATCTCAGCAACCCCATTCTCACAGTTCTACCTTCCACCCTGCTCCCGTGGATAAACCACCAATGTACCCATGGGCAGCCCGCTGAGTCCTCTACTTCCGGCATCAATTTTCTTACCTTCCTTCCTACTTGTGTATATTATTGAAATATTTTTTCTTCACTTTTTTCATCACCAGTTTTTTTTTCCATTGAATCCCTTCCTTCAGCAGACAACACGTTATAATTAAAAATAAATTTTAAAACCATTCTCTCTTCCATTTCTCTGTTCTTCGTTACAATGGAAGTTTACCAAAAGGTATTTTCTCTTTTTCTGTATTACTTAATCCTCTTCACCCACCCTCTCTTGAAACCAATTCAGTAAGACTATCATGCTTCTCAACTTGGTTCATTTGTATTTGTTAAAATCAACAAAAATGAAATCTAGTAGTGAGATCTAGTGATGAGTGCAAGTCTTTATCATTTTGACCTATCATAAGTATCTGAAACTGAGAGATCAAGAAGATCAAGGTCAAGAGTTTGGGGCCAGCATTGTGCCATAGTGGGTAAAGCCGCCAACTGTGACACTGGCATCCTTTATGGGCACTGGTTCGAGTCCTGGCTGCTCCACTTCCAATCCAGCCTTCTGCTATGGCCTGGGAAAGCAGCAGAGGATGGCCCAAGTCCTTGGGTCCCTGCACCCACATGGGAGACCCAGAGGAAGCTCCTGCCTCCTGGCTTCAGACTGGCTCAGCTCCGGCCAGCGTGGCAATTTGGAGAGTGAACCAGAAGGTGGAAGACCTCTCTCTGTCTCTGCTTCTGCCTCTGCCTCTCTGTTACTCAGCCTTTCAAATAAATCTTTAACAAAAAGAAGGAGGAGGGGGAGGGGGAGGGGGAGGGGGAGGAGGAGGAAGAGGAAGAAGAAGAAAGATTTTAACATCCACAGTAAATGATAGTTAATGAAACAGTTTTATACCCACTCTTCCTTGAAATATCTTTTTTGCTTGCTTTGTAAAACACCACATTCTCTCAGTCATCCTTCCCCAAGCCCCCAGCTCGTCTTCCTCTTTGATTTTGTCCATGTTAGAGTGCTCATGTTGACTATAGGGATCTCTTAGCTATCTCTGCCCACCCCCTTAGTGATATCCAGTCTGGATGGCCTTAAATGTGCACATACTGACAACTCCCAAATGCTTATCTTTATATATTTTATCCATTTATTCACATTTTATTTGAAAGGCATAGAGACAGAGAACTAGAGATAGTTAGAGAAGAAAGATCTCCCATCTGCTAGTCACTCCACAAAAGCTCACAACAGCTAAAATCAGGATCCCCAAACTCCCAAGATCAACCAGGGCTCCCATGTGGCTGACAGGGACCCAAGTACTTGAGCTTTCATCTGCTGCCTCCCAGAGAGCACAGTAGCATGAAGCTGGACAGGAAGCAGAACAGCTGGAATCGAACCAGGCACTCTGATAAAGGATGCAGGCACATCAAGCAACAACTTAACTGTTGCACCACACACCTGCCCCCCAAATGAGTATCCTAGGGCTGGTGCTGTGGCGTTTTGGGCTAAGCTTCCCTCTGTGGCATTGGCATCCCATATGGGCACTTGTTTGTGTCCCGGCTGCTCCTCTTCTTATCCAGCTCTCTGCTATGGCCTGGGAAAGCAGTTGAAGATGGGCTAAGTGCTTGGACCCCTGCACCCATGTGGGAGACCCGGAAGAAGCTCCTGGCTTTGGATCGGCTCAACTCTGGCCAGTGTGGCCATTTGGGGAGTGAACCAGCAGATGGAAGACCTTTCTCTCTGTCTCTCCCTCTCTGTCTGTAACTCTGCCTCTCAAGTTAAGTAATTTTTTTAATGAGTATATTAAGGTGCCTTTAACTCTAGGTTTATATATTCTATTCCCTACTGTACGGTTACACTCCCATGTATAATGAGTATCTAAAAATAAATTGTTTAAAACTGAACCTGACCCTAAATCTCTTTCTGGTAGTCTTCTTAATCTCAGTAAGTAGCAGTACCTGCTTTTACCCCATTGTTAAGGTCAAGTCCTGGGTATCATCTTAATCTCATTCTCACATAAGTCATTTATATTGGTTAGCAAGTTCTGATGCTGTCTAGCTCAAAATGACACCCAGAATCGAACATTCTCCCACCTCCCTTGTTACTACTCTTCATCTGGCATTTGAATTTTTGCAGAAACCTCTTAAAATGACTCTCTACTTCCATCTTCCCCTCTTTACAAACTCTTCTCAGGATTCTATCTGTGGGTCCCTTTAAAACGGAAATCAGATCTTACCCAGCCCTCTGCTTATTGCCCTCCCAGGTGTGGCTCTTCTCACTCCTTATGGGCAAAGTCTTCGGAAAACTTTAAAAACAGCCATGTCAGGGCCATGAGAGACCTCACCAACCAGTCTCCAGCTCTCTCTGTCATTGTTCCCCCACCCCCCCAGCCTCTTTGTTATTTCTGAAAACACCAGGCCATCTTGCCCCAGGGTTGTGCACTTGCTACTCTCTGTGCCCAGTCTGCCCAGTGACTAGATATGTATCCAGGGTGCTTCCTCACTGTCTGGTATGTGTTCACCCAGTCAGTGAGGCCTTCCAGGAAACCTGGTGAAAAAGAACCTCTTCCCCACCTCGTATCCTCTCCCTTCTTTGCTTTATTTTTCCTCTTTACAATATGAAACAATACAAAATGAACAAATGAACACATTTTGTTTAATTTTTGTTCTCTCCCCTCCACCCTTCTGACTTAGGATCCAAATCAGTGCATACATTTTTGTGTATTTTGTTCACTGATGTATTTATATTACCTTAAAGAGTGCTTGGAATATAGCTGATGCTCAAGAAATAGCTACTAAAATAATTAATATATGAATTAATAAATACCTGTTCTGTATGTTGAAGGAATTCTGCATGCCCAAATAGCATCACCGACTCAGACATGGGACATTAACATTTTCAGTATGAGGATTTTGTCCTGAAGAAGTAAAAAGGAAAACTATTATCATTATTAATCAGTTATAAAGTAATAAAATAGTGGTGCTCTGTTAACTGATTATTAATTTTAGGATTTATGATGGGTAATGAGTTTATTTGCAATTAGTTATGTGACTCTAAACTCATTTAGATAATTACAAGTGTGGGTAGAGAATTTACTTTAGAGCACTGAGAGAAGATTAAAGTATAATAGTTCTGAAAGATAGTTACCGAGATAACATGGAAAACACGCCATTTAGGGGGGAGGATATTTTCATATCACCATTTTCATTTAAAATTTTAATTTCAACCTGTTGAAAATAAAATATGATTCGACATTTTGTCATCAGACAGACTGGGACAAGCCCCAAACCAAGAAGAATCCCTAAACCTAGGAGAACGTCAAAGGAAACAGTAAGAAATTCTGCCTAGGAAATGCTTGAAGCTTATAAAACATGAGTCAGAAAACAGATTTAGCAGAAATCACCTCTCTTACGTGATATGAAGACATAACAGTAATGAAGTTAAGAATGAAGACAGGGGCCGGCACTGCGCCCTAGGGGGTCAAGCTGCCACCTACAGTGCCGGCATCCCACATGGGCACTGGTTCCAGACCTGGCTGCTCTACTTCTGATGCAGCTCTGCTATGGACTGGGAAAGCAATAGACGATGGCCCAAGTGCTTGGGCCCCTGCACCCACGTGGGAAGACCTGGAGGAAACTTCTGGTTCCTGGCTTTGGATTGGCATAGCTCTGGCCATTCCGGCCAACTGGGGAGTGAACCAGCAAATGGAAGACCTTTCTCTCTTTCTGACTCTCCTTCTGTCTCTGTGTAACTCTTTCAAATAAATAAATAAATTTTACAAAAAAAAAAAAAAGGAATGAAGACAGCTTTCTATGTTGATAAAAGTGCTCAACAAAAATAATAGCAATAAAGTATAATAAAATTAATTGGCAACATATTAAAAACACAAGTTTAGAGTTAGGTTTTGATGCTGTGGATAAAGTTGCCACTGGGCTTGCCTGTATCCCATACTGGAGTGCCTGGTCCATGTTCTGGCTACTTCACTTCTGACCCAGCTTCCTGGTAAGGTGCTCCCTGGGAGGCCGCAGGTGATGGCTGGAGTACTTGGCTTCGGTAAGACTCCAGCCTTGTCTATTTTTGGGTATTTGGGAAATGAACTGGTGGATGGATAGAGGATGTCCCCCGCCCCCTCCCCCCACCCTGGCTCTGTCTCTATCTCTCTGCCTTTCAAATAGAAAAGGAACATGAAGGGGCCGGGCGGCGCTGTGCTGCAGTGGGTTAAAGCCTGGCCTGCAGCGCTGGCATCCCACATGGGCTCTGGCTTGAGTCCTAACTGCTCCGCTTCAGATCCAGCTCCCTGCTAATGCACCTGGGAAAGCAGTGGAGGATGGCTGAAGTACTTGGGCCCCTGCACTCACATCAGAGACCCAGAAAAAAGCTCCTGGCTGCTGGCTTCGAATCAGCTCAACTCCAGCCATTGTGGCCACTTAGGGAGTGAATCAGTGGGTGGAGGACCTCTCTCTCTGCCTCTATCTCTCTCTGTAACTCTGCCTTTCAAATACATTTTTAAAAATCTTAAAAAAAAAAAAAAAGAAATACAGAGGAAAAAGGAAAATGAATAACTAATTAAAAAATATTTAAAAGATATTTTCCTTTAAAAAAATGCATGTTGAAAAGAAGAGAGAGGAGGTAGACAAAGGCAACGTGAAGAGTGGCGGTTCTCCTGGAGGATCAGCGGAGGTGATTAATAATGTAAGAGTGGTTCATTTTTGGCAGTGTTTTCCCAGCAAGCAGGAGGCCTGACTTTGGAATATAAATAGATGCTCTTGCTGGTGCAGTCCACTGGGCTCCTACCGTGATGCAAATAACCTGCAAGACCACCCAACACATTTCCTGGGATCCCAGATTTACCAAGGCATTTTGAAAAAGTTTCTTTCTCAATACAGCCTGGTTGGCAGCAATATTAAGCTGAGTTTCTCATTATTAATTATTTGTCATCCTGGTACAAATAATTTATGTGTGACTTCAGGCCCAGATGAGCCTGTTTTCCTCTCCAGGCAAAATTACAAACTAGGTAAATTTTTCTAGAGTGCTGTCCTTTAGACATTAGCCTTTAGCTTCAGGGCTTTCTCCCACCATATTTCCATAACTGCTCTGTCTCCCTGAGGAGACTGTCTTGCTAGTGTTTTTGGGACCTGATAACCTTACAGGATATTTAAAGATTTTTGATTTTTAAATAGAGAGCTTTTAAAACTCAAAGGTTGATAGAACCAAAGCATAAAGTTCAGATAACAGTGGAAAGATAAACACTATTTATCATTTAGCAAATGTTTGCTATCTGCCTGTCACTCTTAACATATTTAGTGTTTAATTTTCACATAGTCACAAATTTGAGCATTAAAGATGCAATTGCCTTTTTTCTCTTGGTTATAACTTAAACTACCAAAGTTTGAGACCTTCTGATGCATCTGATCATGGATATTCTTGTGTTTTTAATACAGGTTTACTCAGTGATTTCTTGGATTCACTATAGTCAATTTAAGGTTTCAAATCAGTCAATTTGTGATTCCGGCTCATTTTGTCTTTGAAGCCAGGGCTTGAACTAAAATCTGAGCCAAAAGTGGGCTGAAGGAGGGAGTGGTAAAAATAATGTCCTGTGGCCTATGGATAGGTCATTCGACCCAGGTGTTGCTTGCTATGCTTGTCTCGTTCATCCAGTCCAGCAAGTGGTTGCTAGTCCTGCCTGGACTTGAACATGTGCTCTCGCCATGGCTCAGTCCGTACCCCCACGCTCCAGAGTCCCGAAGTCCCTCCAGCTTAGTTACCTTCTGCAGCACTGTCCGTTCTCCTTGCAGCTTGAACGCAGTGACTAATGTTCCTTTTTTCCAAAATTAAGCTCTTCAAAGACACTGCCATTCACCACACGGATGGCCTAAACTGGTACCCCTAGCATCAGCTTTCTCTACATGAGAAGGCGGTTTATTTCTGTGAGCATTTGATAGAACCAATGGCCTTCAGTGTGAAACTTATACCACGTCCTTTCTTTCCTGTGCTATCAATACCTGCTTAGTGTATTTAATATCTCAGTTTGGGATCACAAACTTTATCTACATACAAATGTCTAATGGGATTATGGTTCTGACTTGCTCCAATTCTTGTCTAAGGTTTTAATTAGTTCATGGTGCAAGTATGCCTTGAACAAATGTTCCCTGGAATGTCAGGCACGTCACCACACGTAGCAGGTTTAAAATTTTATAGTCAGTAATTGAGATGTGTAAAAATATGAACAGTGTTTATTTCACTAGAAGTAAGATAAAAATTCTATGGCTCCCATTTCGAGGATGGTAGAAAGAAGCTGAGAAACAAGATGACTTAGTCACAACACACACGTGGCCAAGTAAAGTATTCAGCTGGTGGACAATTCACTTCCTTTTCTTCTTTCTCTTCTGAGATAATCTGCGTTAAGAGGAAAACTGTTGTACTTGGGTGATCCTGGCATTGAGGAGGAGTGGTCAGCCCAAGCAATTTATTCTGACCCTGATGGTCTCAGTGAAGGACAGTTCTCCCTGTCTGGTCTCAGCTGTAGCCCTGAACTCTGCTACTTACACGGAGATTCCTCCATAATCTGTTGTCCCTGTGTCAGTGCAGTCTTGTTCCTCTCCTCATTGTGCTACTCCTATGCCCATAGGAACTTCTTGCATAAACAACTTTCTCAGGCCTTCTTTTCCATTCTACAGATGTTATGTTGGAGACTTGCTCCTGAACACACCTTCCAAAGTTATATCCTGGCGAGTTAAGCCATAGCTCATAACTGGGCCCTGGGCAGCTCCCCCAAGTCCAAGTATAGGATATATGCTACAATAAGCTCTTCATAGTCTTTATTACAACTTGATCAAGTGTTCCGGGCCCCTCCCAGAGGCCTTCGTGTGATCTACTTATGTGATCCTTTCTTATGCCTTTTTGGGTGAGGGAATCTGCTCTGTTATCATCATATGTGGCTTTATATACTACAATTTCTGGTATAAAATCTGTGCATTGAATCAACCCTCTTCTGGATCTTTGGAACCCACAAGTTCTTTTCTTTCTCCTTACGTCAAGTTCTTTTGAACCAAATGAGCTTTGCAATATTTACCATGAAAAGCATGGTGTAATTTAGTTTTTTCCTCTTCTGGAAAAAGGGTAAGAATGAGAACAAGGAGGAGAGGGGGAGGAATAGGAAGAAGAGGACGAGCCGGCGCCGTGGCTCAATAGGCTAATCCTCCACCTTGCGGCGCCGGCACACCGGGTTCTAGTCCCGGTCGGGGCGCCGGATTCTGTCCCGGTTGCCCCTCTTCCAGGCCAGCCCTCTGCTATGGCCAGGGAGTGCAGTGGAGGATGGCCCAGGTGCTTGGGCCCTGCACCCCATGGGAGACCAGGAAAAAGCACCTGGATCCTGGCTCCTGCCATCGGATCAGCGCGGTGCGCCGGCTGCAGCGGCGGCCATTGGAGGGTGAACCAACGGCAAAGGAAGACCTTTCTCTCTCTGTCTCTCTCTCTGTCCACTCTGCCTATCAAAAAAAAAAAAAAAAAAAAAAAAAAAAAAAAAAAAAAAAAAAAAAGAAGAGGAGGAGCCCTGGAAACTTTATTTTTCAAATTAGGAACCATATGTAATCTACTGGCTTCAAAATCATGTAAAAATAGCCAAAAGTCAGAGGAAGGGGTGGAGAGACAAATTCCAGTGATTTCTACTGAAGTCAGACAGATGCAGCTTCTCTAGATGAGTGACCTTCCCTAAAGTGCAAACCCTACCTCAATGGTTTACAAGAGGGAGGGTGTGCTGCAGCAATTAACTTGTTGCTTGGAATGACAAAATCCCCTAGGGGAGTGCCTAATCCAGTTCTGTCTATTCTACTTCCAATCCAGTTTCCTGCTAATGAAAACCCTGAGACGCAGCAGGTAATGGCTGAAGTAGTGGGGTACCTGCCACCCACAAGAGAGACTTGGTTTGAGTTTTGTGTTCCTGTTGTCTTGGTCCAGTTCTAGCTGTTGTAGGCATTTAAGGAGTGAACCTATAAATCGAAGATCTGTCTTTCTGCCTCTCCCTGTCTCTCTGCCTTTCAAATAAAACAAGTACATTTAGAAAAAAAAAAAAATCAGGAACTGGGATGAGAAAGACTGTAGCAAAGCCCTTTTGGATCTGCTTGGTTTGGATGAGCAGAACAAGTAGGGCTGAACAAAGACTGTCACAGATGATACGCCACTATACAAGAGTATACTTCTTTCTAGCACAGAAGGAGAAAGGTTCTGCTGAGTGGAGGCCCCAGAGTACTTTCTGGACTTTTAAGACTTCTAACAAAAAGTCCATGGAGGGGCATGGCCAGTTAGTTTTGTGGTAAGGATGTCCACATCCCAAATCACAGTACCTGGGTTCCGTCCCTCACTCTGGCTCCAGACGCTAGCTTCCAATCAGTGAAGACCCTAGGAGGCAACAGTGACTGCTCAGTTGACTTCCTGCCACCCACATATGAGACCTGGTTTACGTTCCTGGCTCTGGCTCCAGCCATTGTATGCATTTGATGAGTGAACCAGAAGATAGGAGTTTTTTCCTCTTCCTATCTGTCTCTGTACCTCTCAAATAAGTGAAAGATTAAAACTAAATATTGGGGTCAGTATCATGGCATAGTGGGTAAAGCAACCACCTGCCAGGCAAGCATCCCATATAGGTGCTCATTCACATCCTGGCTGCTCCACTTCCCTTTCAGCTCCCTGTCCATGATCTGGGAAGAGCACCGGAAGATGGCCCAAGTGTTTCGATCTTAGCACCCACGTGGAAGACCTGATAAAGCTCATGGCTCCTGGCTTTGGCCTGGCTCAGCCCTGACCATTGTGGACAGCTGGGGAGTGAACCAGCAGAAGGAAAATCTCACACTCTCTCTGTCTCTTCCTCTCTCTCTGTAACTCTGCCTTTCAAATAAATAAATGCATCTTTTTTTTTTTTCAAAAAGATTAAATTTTAAAAAGTCTATCAAAGAACTGGTAAGGTATGATAAAAAGATATTGTAAAAAAGAGAAAAAAATTAGTAAAAGAATAGCAAAATTACCATCATATAAACGGCATGCACCAAAAAAACCAATATTTTGAACATTATACAGTATTTCTAGAACAAAGTATAAGCCAAAGATTAAATATCCAGCCAAATTTTTCTTCAACTATAAAAGCAAAGTCAGTACTGGCTATTTTGAATCAATAAGAACCCAGGGAATATTTCCACAGTGAACTCTTCTTGATGAAATTCCTGGAGATGACTTGAGAAATTGGTTGTGACATTGGCAGAGAGCAAGGGATCTGTTTCAGTGCAGGCAAAGATTAAACCAAATGTGAAGGTATGTGATGACACAAGAAATATACCTGGTGTATGCCTTAGCAATGCAGAAAGTATATATCTAATCAACATTTCAAAAGGAAGAGTTATGAAAAAGTTTGCTGATTGCTTCATCTGTTAATAGTGCAGAGTCAAGAGATAACTTTCAAAGCTGACAGATCAAGTGACAGAAATATCAGCATATGCAATCATACTATTAGGCATTAAAAGAGATAATAGAATGGGGAAGACAGAAAACAGGAAGCATACTAATTTTATCATTGCTCATAATAGAAAGTTAATAGATACTGCCAAAGAAATGGAGCACTAGGGGTATTATATTGTTATAATTACAAAGATTTCACTAGCACAGTAATACAAAATTTCTAAATAATGGGAAAACAGCACAAACACAGACACACTAAGAATACAAAACATAGTTACAGTTTTCAACAACCTATAAAACTGAAAATGTAGTTTCATGCTTAGGTTCTTTCCTTCCTCAATTAATTGCAAGATACACAGAAGTGATTATGCACACACACACACACACACACTCCCTGATTTGGAATGATTTAACTTAGGATTTTTGGTAAAAATGGTACATGTTCAGTAGAAACCAAACCTTGAATTTTAATTTTGATCTTTTCCTGGACTCCCGATAAGGTATGATCCTCCCTTTCTCTCTCTCTCTCTCTCTCTCTCTCTCTCTCTCTCTGTGTGTGTGTGTCTCTTTGTCTCTCTCCTGCCACACAGGGGCAGCAGGTGCAACTCCCAGCCAACCACGAGATCACAAGGGTAAACAACTGATTCCCTACAGGGTATTGTGTTGTCAGTGTTTTTTTGGATATCGTGTTTTGTGTTTCACATACCATCATGTCTACAAATTGCTCATCTGTGTGTATAGGAGATATTCATTACTTTTCTATAAAATAAGCTTTGTGTTAAACGATCTTATTCAACAACAGACTAAGTGTTCTGAGCATGTGTAGGATAGGCTAAGCTGAACTATAATGTTTGGTAGGTTGTGTGTACTAATCGTAATTTTGACTTGCAGTATTTTCTTCTTTTTTAAAAAAAAAGTACATTTTTTTGAGAGAGAGAGAGAAAGAGAGAGAGAGTGTGAGCTTCTATCAGTCCATTCTCCAAATACCCTCAATGGCACCTGGGGCTAAAATTGGGAACCAGGAACTTAGTCCAGGTCTGGCAGGAACCCAACTACTTAAGCATCACTGTTGCCTCCCTGGAGGCTGCAGCTACAAACCAGATCTGGAGGCAGGAACAGAACGCAGGCGCTCTGACGTGAGACATGGGAGTCTTAACTTCCAGGCCAGTGCCTGCCCCGACTTACAGTGATTTCAATTTATGAGGAGTTTATCAGTGCACAACCCCATCAGTAAGTCAAGGAACATCTTGAGTCATAGATGTTCACTAAATATTAACTGTTTCTCTTAATAAATGTCAATATTTCAGTTTCTGTGAAAGACTTCAGACTGATCTCAAAGAAAACTCAAGTATGCAGCATATGAGGCACACCTAGAATTTCTGAAATTAAAAGCTAAATAAAAAAGGTGCAATCTTACACTAAAGACACACAATAAAGTAATCAGGGCTCCTAGTATCAGATATAATGGGTTTCAGGACGAAAAAAAACATGAAGTAAAAATAAGGTTTGCAATTCACAGCAGAGATACAGGTGTGAGTATATATGCCCCCTCCTCAAATAAGAGCAAATAGTAACAAAACAAATTTCAAAAGATACAAAAAGAAATAAACATATTAGCAATGCCAGGCCTTAATTCTCTGTGAAGATTGATCGTTCAGATGAAGTAGGCTGTGGAATGCCCAAATTAAACATTGTGCATGGGTGTGTCTGTGAGGGTGTTTCCGGATAAGATTAGCATTTGAATAGGTGGAGTGAGTAGAATGGATTGCCTTCTCAATGGAGTTGGGCCTGGTCCAATCCGTTGAGGGCAGGAATAGAACAAAAGGCTGAGGAAGGAGGAATGTGCCCTTTTCCCCCCTCTGCCTTCTCAGCTGGAGCTGGGACCTCTTATCTCATCTTCTGCAGCCCTGGCCCTGGGATTTACATCCTCAGTTCCCCGCGTTCTCCTGCCTTACACACAGACTGAATTTCATCACTGGCAGTCTTGGGTCTTCAGTTGGCAGATGGCAGGACTTCTCAGGCTCCAAAATTGCATAATTTTATACCTGTCTCTATTGCTTCTGTTGTTCTGAAGAAGCTTTCTGACAGACCAAAACCAAGGGTTGAAAACACCTGAATATTAAAATTAGTGGGATATGTCTGCAAAACACATACATATTTATATATAAAATATTGTCTCTAAAACAGCAAAGTCACGAGGATTCAAGTCGCATTTACCCAACTTAATTACCTCTTATGCTACAAAGATATCCTCATTGAATCTTGAAAAATATAAATACAAATATTCTGATTCTATAGCAGTGCAATCAAAAATTAAAATGAAATTGGAGTACAGTATTTTTCAATGATTTTTAAAATAAATATTTATTCTTTTGCTTTATTTACTTTTGAGCACTACACAACTTGCTCTTGTTTTTGCATTGTCATTGCTTCTGTGTCTACTCTTGGGATGCACAGGACCCTAACACTCAGTGGATTAATGCATCCTTTGTGGCTGAGGGACGCTGTGGATATCTCATGGTGTCTCTGGGTGAGGAATTCATGAGACGTGGCTGGACAGTTGTGGCACAAGTCTCCTGATGCATGTGGAGTCAGACAGCTGCTGGCGTCATTTCCATGTTGTCTTCACTCACTTATCTGGTGGCTGAGTTGGTGACACCAGAGCTCTGGGGACTGGAGCAAGTGGAGCTTCTTGGGACATCTTTACCTCCATGTGTTCGTTGTGTGGGGGCTCCCCAGCTTGGCAGCTGTAGGACATCAGACTCCTTTCAAGGCCACTCAGAAGAGACTCTATCACCTATATGAGCTGGACTTGGAAGTCGCATAGCATCTGCCCTGTATGATTTGACACAGCAACAAAGCCCCATCCCGATTCAAGGGCAAGGAACCAGACTCCACTTCTTGACTCAGAAGGTGCAGAAAGGGTGCTGGTAAATTCTGGAAGAGCCTTTCTGACTGAAAATGATTGTTGTGGCCATTTTTAGAAAAAAACCTGTGGCTGCAATGATCTTTCAAATGTTTACCATAATGCTGCATGTAACCATAGCTTGTTCTCACCACTGTATGAAAATACTTCAACTTGGAGCAGGTGCTCTGGCAGAGAGGATTAAGCCGTTGCATACTTGCCGGCATCCCATATTGGACACCAGTTCCAGTACTGGCTGCTCTGCTTCTGATCCAGCTTCCAGATAATGCACCTGAGAAAGCAGTGGAAGATGGCCCAAGTGCTCAGGCTCCTACAACCCATATGGAGACTGGGATGGAGCTGTAGGCTCCTGGCTTCTTCCTGGCCCTGTCCTGGCCATTGTGGCCACTCAGGGAGTGAACCAGCAGATGAAAGATTTCTCTCTCTCTCCCTTTTTCTCTGCCTTTCAATAACACAAATAAATAATCTTTATTTAAAAAAGAACACATTTTTCCTCACCATTATATTCCTACTGCCTAGAAAAATGCCAAGGGAAAAACATTTGTTGAATGATCATAATGTTGGGCCCTGTGACTCAACAATTGAATTTAGTGTATTTGGAGATTTGTTAGGCAGTTTGTGGTTCAACTATTCTCTTTTGTTATTAAAACAATTTCGTTTTAAAAGTAATATGTATGAAAACATTAAAAAGAAAGGGAATTTTTTAAAATGGCAAGTTGGTTTTCTTGTCTGTTGTCTTTTCTCTAAAAATACCAATATTTTAGATGACAAAAAAGTGACTGATCATTCCACCGTGTTTTTCTCACAACACTACATTTTTCTATTTCTTCTCTCTAAGGCTGTAAGCCTCAGCTTTCCTGTTCTGGTTTTATTGATGGAAGGATTCTAGCATACAGAAGGAATTGAAAGAAAGATACATTGGATAATATATCAAAAACCTTTGCCAGTACTCTTATGTTATTGTAACATAACCTTTGTGTTAGGTAGGGAATAATTATATCTGTCAAACACTTCAAGTTCAGTGTTTTAAATGACTTGCTCATGGTCACCTAGGTGTTAAAAATTACAAGTCAGGATTTGAACTTATATCTATCTGTCTGATTCTAAAGCCCAGATGCTTTCTCATTTTCATTTTCTATTCTCAAAATAAGGACAACTAATTATATTTCATGAATTTTACAGTAAAAAATTTTTAAAAATCCAACAATTGGAAATCAACTGAAATTCCACTTCAATGACTTGACACAGGGTGTTCAACATTTCAGCTCATATTTTTCTCTGTATGTTGGAGAGGTGGTATGCCAGTGCAAACTTATTATAAGTAAGGTCATGCATGATGCTCTTTGACTTTCTTTTTGCATTTAATAATTAAAGGAGATTTTCCATAGCAATAAATATAGATATATTCCTTTAATAGCTGCTTCGTGTTCTATTACATGCACATACAGTGATTTATTTTATTAATTGTTTTTTAGCCAATTTTGAAAATGTATAAAATGGCATAATAAATAGTCTAGTAAATATTTGTTTTCTTACAATTATTTCTTTTTAAAAAATGTATTTATGTGATTTGAAAGGCAGGATGGCAAAAGTAAGCGGAGAGACAGAGAGAGTGGCCTTTTACCCTATGGTTCACTCCTCAAACACTTGCAATAACTAGGGATAGACCAGACCAAGGCCTGGAAGCAAGAATTCCACCCAGGTCTCCCATAGGGGTGGCAGGAACCCAGTACTTGGGATATCATTTGCTGCCTCCCAGGTTCATTAGCAGGAAACTAGATTGGAGGTAGAAGTGACACTCGGTCCCATGCACTCTGATATGGTATGCAGGTATCTCAAATTGTAGCTTAATCCACTGCACCACACCCACCCCTTCCAATTATTTCTGTATGACATAGTTCTAACATGGAACTTACAGAATTTGTATGGTCAAACTGTGGCTTATGCGATCCTGTAGCAAAGAGCCACCACAGTAGGGCTGAAGTCACCTGTGAAATTAATCTGATCAGGAGCTGGCTACACAGGAAGATGATAGCTTACTTTGAAAGACTGTATTTTCCCTGAGCTCTGATTCACTTTTGTGGGTCAGGGAATGGAGCTCGGTGCGCTCACCTACCCTGAAGAGAGAGCAGCAGCTCAAAACCTCGTGGACATGAATCCTAGGACCGAGCAAAAGAAGAGGCGCTCCAAATGGTAACTGGAGGTGACAATGCGTTGTCCATAGTTTGCCTGATTCCTGCGGATCCAAGTGAAAACCCTGCGATGCACTCCAGAGCTGCTATTAACCCTCATCCTGCCCATCCCCGCCCCCAACCAAAGCCATGAACATGCTGGGACAGGCCGATTGTCTGGGTCACAGAAAACCGTTAGGCACAAGGAATTTAGTGGTCTGTGCTTTAGTTGTTCTTGAGTCTTGGTTAACTGCGACTCAGACTTACTGAGTCTATAGACAGTGTGCTGTCTCAGGTGACACCCATCAGGTACCTCCCAGCCAACAGCCTCCCTGCAATGACTACACCCCCTTCACCTCCTGAGCCTGCCTCTCTCTCCACATCATCCTTGTATGCATTCCTGTGTGAGTTGCTCCTGCTTCTGCTGCATTTTGCTGCCTCGTTCTTCCTCAAATGTAAACTATTACGGCACTGGAAATCACGTTTCTCTTCAAATTGTCCTTCGTGCCGACACGGGTGGAAATAAGTCCACCGAGGATGTCTGGGCAGAGCTGAGAGGAAGCGTGAACAAGGGAGGCATGCCCAGGACTTCAGGGAGGGCCACGTGGGTGGTCCGGGGAGGTCCGTGGGAGGGCAGCGACCTGTGAAGGCTGCGGGGGCTGGAGCATGAGTGGAGACACATGTGTGGCCGCAGGGTGTTTGGCCGGATTCCTTCCCAGCCACCCTGTAGGGGTTGTGCAGGGGCTGGAAGATGGAAGAGATCTGGGGGCTGCTCAGGTTCTTGGAGCAATCTGACACCAGGGCGGAGAAGACGCAGCAGCCTGCAATGTTGCCGACGTGGGCAATTCACCGTCGGGGATTAGGTAAGCAGAAAGGCACTGGGATCCCCCACTCATTCTCTTTTCTTTTCTTTTCAAACATTTTCTGTCAAATATTATTTTTTTAAAAAGCAGCAGATCACTGAACTCTTGAACTTGGATTACAAAGCAGTAAGCAGGCTTCTTGAGAAAAAGAGAGAGAGAGAAAGAGAGAGAGAGAGAGAGAGAGAGATCAACACAGTTGAGTCCCAGAAAGAAATAAGCCTTGGGACAATCCTAAGAAGAGTCATATGGAGAGAGAGCTGGGAGCAAGGAGAGATGATTAGACTCTCAGAATAAGAAGAAGGGCATGCGTGGTTATAGAGTGTTGATTTGGGAAGAGGTAAAGGATGTAAGACACACAAGAGAAAGCTGGAAATTAATATGGTGGAGGGAATTTCCTCTGGTCAGGAACCTGGCCTGTCAGATAGTTCTCAATGAATGGCTATGGAATGATGACAGCATTAAACTGTTGGAGAGGAAAATAAATTAATAAAATGCCATTCAACAATCTAGACTTTTTTTATTTGGATGAGTGGCCCATGTATTCAGTGAGGCCATGGCGCACAGACAAGAGAAGAGGAGCTTGATTTCTTGGGTCTCTTCCCACCTCTGTGGCCTGGAGGCCTCATCAGTGCATTGGCCTGGCTCCTGAGTCTTAGCTGCGTGGGCCTCAGCCTGGTTAGCCAGGAGCTTACTGGAAGCCTTGTCTACCTTCATTTGTGGGTGCTTTCACTAAGGATCCGCTGTGTTTGACACATTCTCTCTCACCTTTAGGTACAAGTTGCGGAACACACAGCGGCCAATCTTAGATTCACAGAATCCCTTGAGCAGCCGATGTAGAATCTGCGCTCTCCTCCGCTGGGCCATCTGCTTGGGCATCCAAGCACTGACTGCACCTTTTCACTGACCTGTGCCAATCACCTGCCCTTGCGAGAGGCCAGGATCTTTTCCAGCATCGAGACTGGGAATGGAGTCGCTGACTTGTGGATGGCCGGCCCCGTTTTTGTTCAGCTTCCTAGTCTGCTGATGGGAGTGGATGTTGGTAGTTTTATTGGTCTCTTTGGAGTCCACAGAGAACCTTCATGCTTCTTCAGAAGCCTGAGCACACTTGTGGCTCTGGTGCAGGGTGAAAGGCCAGGATTTAAATTCACTGAGATTGTGTAAAAATGCTGAGAGTTGAAAGAGCTCTTTGAAGAATTGAACATGAATCTTGGTGTGAATGGAAGGGGAGAGGGAGCAGGAGAGGGGAGGGGTGCGGGTGGGAGGGACGTTATGGGGGGGAAAAGCCATTGTAATCCATAAGCTGTACTTTGGAAATTATATTCATTAAATAAAAGCAAAAAAAAAAAAAAAAGAGCTCTTTGAGATGATTAACTGATTCAGGAAGCTTGAGTACCTACTATGTGCTAGTTAGAGGGATTAGAAATTGATCTACGCTATTCTTTGTATGTCCATAGAAGAAATCAGACATGGGGCTGACGCCGCGGCTCACTAGGCTAATCCTCCCCTTGCGGCGCCGGCACACCAGGTTGTAGTCCCGCTCAGGGCGCCGGATTCTGTCCCGGTTGCCCCTCTTCCAGGCCAGCTCTCTGCTGTGGCCAGGGAGTGCAGTGAAGGATGGTTCAAGTGCTTGGGCCCTGCACCCGCATGGGAGACCAGGAGAAGCACCTGGCTCCTGTCTTCGTGAACTTTTTTTTTTTTTTTTTTGACAGGCAGAGTGGACAGTGAGAGAGGCAGAGAGAAAGGTCTTCCTTTGCTGTTGGTTCATCCTCCAATGGCTGCCGCGGCCGGGCACCACGCTGATCCGATGGCAGGAGCCAGGTACTTATCCTGGTCTTCCATGGGGTGTGACCCAAGCCCTAGAGACCCTGTGTCTATATGTCCCTTGTAATTTCATGGGGCAAATACACAGGGCTGCAGATTCTAAAGACAGTGAACCCTGCAGTCTGATGGAAATAACAAGAAATCACACAGATGTGTGAGTATAGCCATTTGGAAATGGTATTTTTTCCAAAAATGTAACTTCATACTAAGACAAGTCATGTGAGGGCACTTCAAAAGGTGTGTGGAAAAATAGAATTAAAAGATAAAGTTTGTTTTGGCACAAAACTTATTTGACATCTATGCATAGTTTCTTTTTTTAAATAATGCATGTTTTCCGTGAACTTTTTGAAGTTCTCTTATATAACTACGTCACAGGTTAAATAACAACACCTCCCTCAATTCCTACCAGGGAAAACAAAATCTAAAAATATACTGAAAATAAAGAAGAAAGCTATGTCTTTTTTTTTTTTTTTTTTTTTTTCTGACAGGCAGAGTTAGACAGTGAGAGAGAGAGAGACAGAGAGCAGAGAGAAAGGTCTTCCTTCCATTGGTTCACTCCCCAAATGGCTGCTACGGCCGGTGCTGCACCGATCTGAAGCCAGGAGCCAGGTGTTTCCTCCTGGTCTCCCATGCAGGTGCAGGGCTCAAGCACTTGGGCCATCCTCCACTGCCTTCCTGGGCCACAGCAGAGAGCTGGACTGGAAGAGGAGCAACTGGGACAGAACCCGGCGCCCCAACTGGGACTAGAACTCAGGGTACCGGTGCCACAGGCGGAGGATTAGCCTAGTGAGCTAGGTGAAAATTCTAACACTGAGTACAATAATTGTCCCAGAAACCTGTGTTCACCACTGAAGAATATGGAACAGTGAAAAGTAGCCTGTGCACACACTCAACTATCACTGTAGTCCATTCTGTAGCAACAGAAATATTTTGATCTCCTTGGCATGTGAAATCCCAAGGTAGAAAATTTGCTGAGTATCTTAAAGTCATTTAGTTTCTTTTACTCTCATTCAATAATCACAAGAGAGCCTCTAATTTTCATTTTTCTTTTTAAGTAGATATTTCTATTGAGACCACACCTTTCCAACGAGCCAAAGGGGACACTACAATTCACCTGGCACTTGGATTTTTCAGCACAAATTGGTACGTTGGTATTGTGATTTGGTTAGTTTGAATCATCTTCTAGAGAGAACTGAAAATCCAATTTTAAGATTTGTAAAATAAAAAATGTAATTTTTCTTTAGTATAACACTGTGGCATAATAGCATGTGTCCTGACATTCCTTGCATATATAATGGTGCTCTTCCTTATACTGAATTCTGAAACCACAGAGACCTCACTGATACCCTAATATCTAATGACAGTCTAATATATCCAGTTAGTAGCTCTCTCATACTCATCTTATTTATAACATCCTGCAACTAGATGCTCATTAAATACAAAGAATAAAACAGATCCTTGTATATTCTTGTTTAGAGAAAGGAACAAGACTTATTTACTGGGAAGTTTCTGTGTTTTCAGGGAAGGGCCCAGCTTTGTTCATTTACATATCCTGGCATTTACAGAGGCAGCAAAAATCCAACTGAGTTTTCCTAAGTGCCACATGACCCAGAGGGAGAGAAAAGATGATGAGGAGGGCGCACAGGGTGTTGATGTCTTCCCTGAAGCCTCACCTTCAGAACTCAGGACAAAGGATTTACTCCTGAGATTCTTAGGAGCAGCAGCACTGGAAAGGGAAGAAATTTAGGATGGTTGAGGAGTCCAGTGAATGAAGGTCAGGGAGACAAATAATGCTGGGTGGTCAAAAGAGAGCTGGACCCAGAACACTTCAAAGTCAGGTTCAGTCTGCTGTAATTAAAGGACAAGTGCCGAGAGCTCAGTAGTTTGTGAAAACTGAAGAAGTTCTTACAGAGAGAAGGGACTCGCTCCGCCCCACCCTCTCCAGCAAGGTAGGCACTGGGGCACAGCAGGGCAGCTGCCACAGTGGGAACACAGGTGACAGAAGCAGGCTGCTGAGCTATTCATGTGGGACGGACGGGTCCACAGGACAGGACCAGGATGTCAGTCTGGGATGATCAGAAGTGGCTTTTGGGGCTGGTGCTGTGGCATAGTAGGCTAATCCTCCATCTGTGGTGCCGGTATGCTATATGGTTGCCAATTTGTGTCCCAGCTGCTCCTCTTCTGATCTAGCTCTCTGCTTATGGCCTGAGGAAGCAGAGGAAAATGGCCCAAGTGCTTGGGCCCCTGCACCCACGTGGGAGACCCAGAAGAAGCTCTTGGCTCCTGGCTCCTGGCTCCTGGCTTCAGATTAGCCCAGCTCCAGCTGTTTCAGCCATTTGAGGAGTGAACCAGTGGATGGAAGACCTTTTTCTCTCTCTCTCCTTCCGTCTGTAACTCTACCTCTCAAATACATAAAATTATTAAAAAAGTGGCTTTTATAGATTTTACTTAGAAATTAACAGACATAAAGATTATACATATTATATGGGCACTATGTAATATTTCCTTACATGTACACATTGTGTAGTAGCCAGTCAGGGAAAATATATCTATTCTTTCAAGTACCTGACATTTCTTTATAGTGAAAACATCCCCAAATCCTATCTCTCTTTTAGTTTTATGAAGGGAAAAATATCCATTAAATTAACATTATCTATCTTCACCCTACTGTGGAAAAGAACCCCCTAGAACTTCTTACTGTTCTCTAGCTGTAACTTAGTACCTACCAATGAGCCTTACCTAGTCCTCCACTCCCTCCCTTTTTCTTTCTTTTCTTTCCTCCCTTTTCTTCCTTCCTTCTTTCCTTCCTTCCTTCCTTCCTTCCTTCCTTCCTTCCTTCCTTCCTTCCTTCTCTCCCTCCCTCCCTGTCTCTCTCTCTCTCTCTCTCTCTTCATGTATAAATATACCCTAGTAAGACTTGATAATTTATTTACTCTGGAGGCCCAAAGTCTAAATCAAATACATCAACAGGATTGGTTCTGTTATTTTAAGCCACCAAGTGTGAAATACTTTGTTGCAGCAGACCTACCGAACCCACCAGGTAACTCATACTGCTCAATTTCACATTGAGCCTACGGAAGCCAGTGAAAATACGGACTGCATGTTTATTTTTTTTAAAAGATTTATTTTTATTTATTCGAAAGACAGAGTTACAGAGAGAGGCAGTGACAGAGAGAGAGGTCTTGCATCCACTGGTTCACTCCTCAATTGGCTGCAACGGCCGGAGCCGAGCCAATCTGAAGCCAGCAGCCAGGAGGTTCCTCCAGGTCTCCCACATGGGTGCAGGGGCCCAAGGACTTAGGCCATCTTCCACTGCTTTCCCAGGCCACAGCAGAGAGATGGATTGCAAGAGGAGCAGCTGGGACTAGAACCGGTGCCCAAAAGGGATGCCGGAGCTTCAAGCCCTGGTTTTAACCCACTGCGCCACAGCACCAGCCCCTGCATATTTGTTTCTTTAGCTATGAAGTAGAGATTAATTTTCTTCTTTAAAAATTTATTTATTTATTTGAAAGAGACATGGAAGAGAGAGAGAGATCAGGCATTCCTGTCCTCTGGTTCACTCCTTAAATGCTCACAACAGCCAAGCTGGGCCAGGCCAAACCTAGCAGCCTGGAACTCAATCTGGGTCTCCCATGTGGGTGGCAGGGACCCAACTGCTTGAGCCGTCACCTGCTGCCTCCCAGTGTGACCGTTAGCAGGAAACTGGAATTGAACCCAGGCGTTCACACAGGATGCAAGTATCTCAAATGACATCTTAAGCACTGTGCCCAAGCACCAGACACCCACCACTACTTTTCATTCCGCCTTACCTCTTGCTCTTTAACCATTCCGTGTTCATAAATAAACCGCTCACCAGCAAGTGCTCATTAATGAAGACGCAAGGGTCAGGAGGAGTCATAAGAAATATTTAAAACAGTTCTTTCACTCCCTGTTACTCTAGAGAGAGTGCTTAAATTACGACATTTTAACACTACATAGGTACAGATTTATTTCTACCATTTGAGCAGCTTCTTTTATAAGATAATATGCTATCAGAGAGAGTTTATTTTAATAAGTTATAGAAACTCCATGGTAGAGTAGAACATTGAGAACGAGGCAGCAACAGAGAATAATTCTGTTTCCAACAGAGATAGGTTTTAACTGCAGAATCACAAAACAACAAAAACCTGTAACGGCCAAGAAGGGCCACGAGGCTTTTCCTGTGGAGGAGGTAAATTATGCATTCAAGTCAGCTGCTAATCTGACAAAAACAATGTTGTCCTTCTCCCTGTTGTTTATCTAGTGTCCTCCTCCTCATCAAACACACTGGCTGAATGACACTACAAAAGAACCCTCTTGTTTGGCGACACAGATTGATCAACATGGAAGAGACCTTGACCAACGTCTCTTTTATCTTTAACCTTTCGCTCAGACTCTTTCTGCTCCACCGCTGACCTCTTCCGATTTGATCCTTAAATTAAGCCAGATGCTTAATTTGGGATTTCCCTGGGTCTTACTCCAGCAGTCAATCCTAACAACCCGCAAACTTGTTCATTTGTGTATGTGTGTGTGTGTGTGTGTGTGTGTGTGTGTGTGTGAGTAAAATAATACAGCTCTGGAACAGAATTCAATGCTGTTTGCTTTCCGTTCTTTACTTCTCTTTGTTGTTGTTCTCCTACCTCTTGGGATCCTGCTGGCTTATTTTCTTCTACCTCCTCAGCATGTGCAGAGTCTTTATTTTCCACCCCTGGCAGAGGTCTGCGGGTCAACTGTGGAATGCAGTGGCACCGGTGAGAGTGTCAGACCCAAGTCCTTATGACTGTTACTGCTCTGCTAACTTTGGAAAATGGCAGGATCTACTGAATCGAATAATAAATAAGAAACTAAGGCATGCATTTTAAAATGTGTATGTGTAAAAACAGCTACTAAAAATTACTGTCTATATTAAATATATGAACTCTGTTCTCTATATAAATAAAAATTTAAAATTAAAAAACTCAAGCAATTAAAATAGTTATTTTTTTAAGAAAAGCAGGTATACAAAGCAATAAAAAAGAACCAATGAGAATGGGGCTGGTGCCGTGGCTTCCTTGGTTAATCCTCTGCCTGCGGAACCAGCATCCCATATGGGCACCGGGTTCTAGTCCCGGTTGCTCCTCTTCCAGTCCAGCTCTCTGCTGTGGCCCGGGAAGGCAATGGAAGATGGCCCAAGTGCTTGGGCCCCTGCACCCGCATGGTGAAGCACCTGGCTCCTGGCTTCGGATCGGCGTAGCTCTGGCCGTAGCAGCCATTTGGGGAGTGAACCAATGGAAGGAAGACCTTTCTCTCTCTCTCTCTCTCTCTCTCTCTCTCTCTCTCTCTCTCTCCTCCTGTCTCTCCCTCTCTGTAATTATCTCTCTCAAATAAATAAATAAAATAAAATAAAGAACAAGAAAAAGAACCAAGAAAGAACTGAAGGTGACACACAGGTAAACTTCAGGAAGGCCACAGCTGGCCGTTGCTTTCTAGTGAAAGGGCTTCAGTAACTGTGACAGTGTCACTGTGCCTCCACTCAGAAGTCAGGATTATGCGCCAGTCCTGCTTGTCAGTGTCTGGGTGAATGGTCACTGACCGGTCACTTATTCCTCTGCTTTGTCCTCAAGGTAAAATAAAAACACTTTTATGGCCCTTTTACTCTAAGAAGCTATGACTTTAGGTGTTTCTTCAACAGATTTTAGAATTATTAATGAGGAGTCAAAATGGAAATGCTATTTTCCTTTATTTCCTAAAGATTTATTTATTTATTTATTTGACAGAGTTCTAGAGAGAGAGGCAGAGAGAGGTGGATCTTCCATCTGCTGGTTCACTTCCCAAGTGGACACTGTGGCTCAGGGCTGCGCCAGGCCAAAGCCAGGAGCCTGGAACTCCATTCGGGTCTCCCACCTGGGTGGCAGGCCCAAGCTCTTGGGCCATCTTCTGTTGCTTTCCCAGGCACATTAGCCAGGGAGCTGGATTGGAAGTAGAGCAGCTGGGACTAGAACTGGCATCCATAAGGGATGCTGGTGTCACAGGTGGCAGCTTAACTCGCTATGCCACAACACAGGCCTCGAAATATGTTTTTTTAAGACCTAAAAATATCAAATACACAGCACACCACTTTGCTGCTTAAGAGTCCAGTACCTCATTGGTATTCTCCCATACCTTCTTTAGCCTGCTGCAGATATATGCCCAATTGCTTCTTCTCCCACTGCAGCTGGGTTATCTCACTGATTTATATCACCCCGGCTTCTATCACTTCCCCTTGCCCAACACACACACTTTGATCCTTTCCATTCTCCCTCTTCGGAGCTGTTTGTGGCTAATGTTGTGCCTTGGTAATTATGCAGAATCAAGTGCAGACAAACAAAACCATAAACCATACTTTCTTTTTTCACCAACCAAGGGCTATGTATTGATTCTTCTCTCCTCTCACCTTGAACTGTTTCATTCTAATACATTCCAGTCTCTGCTTCCACATTCACACATCCTGATCTGGTACCTTGTTGCTTTGCCTCCTTATTGGGCCAGGTACTACACAGTGGACTGGCTTTCTTGCCGATTGTATGTCCTATGGGGAGAGGCAAGCCTTAGAACCTCTGGTAAACAGGAAGCCAGAAAGGACCGGACAGAAGGCTAGAAGTTTAATATGAGTGCACAGGAACCAATAGGAGGTCAAATGGAAAGAGTTCCAGTTCCAAAGCCTGTTTCTGTCTGGCGGCAGGAAAATATAAAATTAACTGGAACCCTTCAGGTTCCGGGGCGGGGGTGGATATTATTCTCCCACCTCTCCACATCAGGACAAGGCTTATAGGATTCAAAAGGAAATGGAGGGATGGGCGTTTTGTGCAGCAGGTACGATGCTGCTTGAGATACCTGCAGGCCACATCAGGCGCCTGGGTTTGAGTCTTGGCTCCACTCCTAATTCCAGTATCTTGCTAAGTGTGTGCACTTGAGTGATAGCTCAAGTAGTTGGGTCCTTGCCAACCACGTGGGAGATCTGGACTGAGTTCCCATCTCCTAGCTTCTGCCTGCCCAGCTCTGGCTGTTGCAGGCATTTGGGGAATAATCCAGCACATGGGAGCTGTTTCTCTCTCTCTCTCTTTCTCTCTCTCTCCTTTTCAAATAAAAAAGATCTTTAAAAAGTGAAATGGAAAGTTAGCAAAAATCTGGTGAGTCTGAATTATAGGAAATATCAACCAAGTCAATTTGGTACAGAAGATGAATTTCTCATTTCTCTAAATGGAATGAATATTAACCAAGTAGTTAACATATGCCATGTACTGTGATTTTCTACTTAATCTCATGTTTAATTTAATCCTCTATTGAATGCAAACCTCCATTGCACTTCATTGTTCCTGACATCTACACCATAAAATCATAACATCTTTTTTTATTGTTATCAAAACAATAATGCCTCATTAAATGAGAGCAAGTACAGGATATTTATTAATTTACTTAATAAATTTAAATAGTTTATGAAAGTCTTTATTAAATACAAGACACTTAAAAAGGATGCCTTTAATGAATCATTTATAAAGTTATCATGAACATGTTTTTAAAATATGAAATTAAAGTAGAAGAATGCTTAGACAAATAGTTTAATTATCCTTAAACTGTTTCAAACAAGTGACTTTTTTTTTTCCATAGGAAGCCTACTAGAATACAAAATTTCCCAACATTGGTTGGAATGGTGATATCAAAAAGGAAGTACATGTTTCATTTCCAATACAACATTGAGGAGACCGTAGCATGATGAACTACCTCTAAGCCATTAAAGTTTACATGCATTGCCTCGATAAACCACCAGGTCTCTGAAGTGGTAGAGGCTCGAATTCTTTACGTCCCGAGTCCTCTCTGGCTGTGTGAAGTGGTGTCAGTGATGTGCTCTTCCCACAGGTGGTCCCGCGTGACCAGCGCTACCCTGGGGCCAGCAGCATTGGCTGCTGCACAGCCTGTTCCTGTCCTCTGACCCTTGACTGGACTCTGGCTCCGTGTCTTATCTCCCTCCCTGTAGTACAACTTTCTGCTGGCACAGGCCTGCTTGGCTCTCGGTGTTTACTTGTGTACACCTACCACCGCGTCTCAGTTTTAATCTCTGCCCAGTCCTGGTGCCAACCTGGGTACAACAACTTGTGAAATAGTCCACCAGTGATATCTGACACAGAGACCATGTGCCTCAGTGAAAAGATCAAAGCACTCATCACATCTGACCTAGTGCTGGCTGAAAAGGCTGGCCTCTCAGCAAACAGGGTGTGTGAGCTTTCTCAGGGCCATTGCTTGGCCATTTAAAGTGAGGTGTGCTAATAGAAATTGAAATAGCTGGTGACAGGGAATCAGCAAATTAGGCGGCTGCTGAACAATGTCTGTGGCTTGGGGATAAATAATCTACAAACAGTTTACTAACCTGAAGAAATGGAGCTATTTGGGCCAACTGTAACCCAGAAAATACCTAGAGGATAATTGGATGCCTCTGGGATGAATCGAAAAACAAGAAGTTTTGTGCACTAATGGTAGAGGCTCCTGTAATATGAACATACTAGGGATTGAAATTCAGTCCTGGAGTCTTGTAGCTGCCTGAGTTTATTGGCTGAATACAGAGCACAAACTAACCATGGCTGCAGACAGCAATGCGTTTCCTTGATTCAGTCTCCTTCTTCTAACTTCCTAAAATAAGTCCTAGAAGATTTATTTGACAGAGAGAGAGAGAGAGAGAGAGAGAGAGAGAGAGAAAGGTCTTCCTTCTGTTGGTTCACTCCCCAAATGGCTGCTACAGCTGAAGCTACGCCAATCCAAAGCCAGGAGCCAGGTGCTTCCTCCTGGTCTCCCACGCAGGTGCAGGGGCCCAAGCACTTGGGCCATCCTCCACTGCCTTCCTGGGCCACAGCAGAGAGCTGGACTGGAAGAGGAGCAACTGGGACAGAACCCGGTGCCCATATGGGATGCCTGCACTGCAGGCAGAGGATTAACCAAGTGAGCCACGGCGCTGGCCCCAGTCCTAGATTTTATGGCTTATTCTGGGGGAAAAAAATTAGTCTTTGGAGACTAATTCAAATTACAGACCAAAGTACTAGTAAAGAAATAATTCTATACAAAAAAAGATTTTAATTAAAATGATTGTAATTTTCAATGACACTGAAGATTGTGTGTGTGTTTTTTTTTTTTTTTTTTGAAAGTCAGAAAGATACCCAGAGAGTTCCCATCTGTTAGTTCACATGCCAAATGCCCATAATGACTAGGGCCCAGCTGAAAACTCAATTCAGCACTCCCATGTGGGTGGGCAGGGATGCAGCTACTTGAGCCATTACCTGCTGCCTCCTAGGGAGTGTTCTAGCAGGAAGCTAGAACTGGGAGCCTGAGCTAGAACTTGAACTGAGGAACTCTGTTATAGGATACAGGCATCCTAAGTGGCATCTTAACCACCATGCCAAATACCTACTCTGATATTAATTATCTTACTATGCAGCTTACAGTGTTACTGTGGCTGCAATGTTTCTGTTCAGATAATGGAACAATAATCCCCATTATTATGTACCTACTATGTCTGACAGTGTGGAAGAAGGTTCACAGATATGATCGCATTCATGTAGGTATTTGATTTCTGTTTGGTGGTTGAGCATTTTGCTTCCTTAAAAATACTAAAAACTGCCCTAGCTCCCATAGCTAATAAGGTCGCAGAGCCAGAATTCAAATCCAGGTATATCTTATTCTCTCTGTAACATGGAGAACTTAATCACTAACACACAGAGTAAAGAATTATGAGGTTTAAACAAAACTAGGTATAAGGAAGCATTCAGCAAGCTTTAGAAATGAGGTGAACCTGTTAGATGTTGTTAATATTGTTAATAGGCTTTGCAATAAGCTACTGCCCTTTATCCCTGGACAATTTCTTGAAGTACTGAAGTATATTCCTTCTACATATCCCATCCTCAGACTACATAAATGAAGTAAAAGAGGAACCACAAGCTGACAAGAAAATGCCCCTGGACCATTGAATTATGGTGCTGAAACAAAAGATAATGCTTTGAATGGTGTTGAGGAGGAAGAGACATGGTGAACATGAAGATTATCTGGAGGGTGAGAAAATCATTTGGGAGTAGGCTGCTTGCTTCAACTTCAGGTTCACTAATTAGTTTCGCAGAAAAGCAGCTGTGTTACACTGCCCAAGGGTTCAATAGCTGCACATTTTTCACTCTACCTTTATAAGAATCAAATTGTTTAAAAGAAAACAAACATTAGTGATTGTTTTTCCTAGACAGCAAGTGTCAAATCCATTGGTGCAGTGTTTTCCATTCATCATTACACACAACATCATTTTTTCATATTCACATTTATAGCTATAGATGTTGCAAACCACAGCCATTGATATTTATGATGATGAACTCTTACATCCCTTATAAAAGTGCAATTATGCCTTGAAAGCATTGCTCGTGAACACAGAAAAGCACAGAGTATATTATAGAAAGGCTTTCTATGGAAAAGAATTAAAATATCAAAATTCTTCCCTCTGTAGCCGGCGCCGTGGCTCAATAGGCTAATCCTCCACCTTGCGGCGCCGGCACACCGGGTTCTAGTCCCGGTTGGGGTGCCGGATTCTGTCCCGGTTGCCCCTCTTCCAGGCCAGCTCTCTGCTATGGCCAGGGAGTGCAGTGGAGGATGGCCCAGGTGCTTGGGCCCTGCACCCCATGGGAGACCAGGAAAAGCACCTGGCTCCTGGCTCCTGCCAGGATCAGCGCGGTGCGCCGGCTGCAGCGGCGGCCATTGGAGGGTGAACCAGCGGCAAAAGGAAGACCTTTCTCTCTCTGTCTCTCTCTCTCACTGTCCACTCTGCCTGTCAAAAAAAAAAAAAAAAAAAAAAAAAAAAGAAAATTCTTCCCTCTGCTTTCAACTTCAGTCTCTGGAAATATGTTTAATTAACATTTACATATGAACAACTATTAAACAATAGTTTGCTATTGTTAATTATAATTTTATAAACTTTTAAATAGTAGTTTACAATCTGTACAGATTTTTATGCATTTAATGCCCTTAACAACCGTAAGAGTTGGGCATTATTAATCTTAAGCATTTTCAATTTATTTGAGAATCCAACACAGAGAAAATGTCATATGTTCTCAGAGAAACCAATATTCATTCTTCTTAATGTAAACTTCTTATATGTAGTCTCATTTTCTCCTTTGTATTCTGACTTCTACAAACCTTAGATTTAAATGTGATGAATATTTTTGGCTATTATGTCAATTTCTGTATTTAACGTTCTTTCTCCCTTTTTTACTGCTTTTCCATTTTCTGTTTTGTCAGTCCCCAGGTGATTTTTATGCAAATACTTTTTCATAATGTGCTTTAAATGTTTGAAAGAGGATAGTATGAAAAAGTAAAAAAAAAAGAATGAATAACTTAGTTTTTATTGCCCCAATTTTAGAGACAGGTGAAGCTACATGAGTAACTTACAAACTTCTTAAGTGGTAGAGCTGGGGTTTTACTTTAGCTCTCTTGATTCCAGAATGTTCCATACTTTGAGAATAAGATCAATTAAGATTTTATTGAATTAATCCCTTGCCTCAGGGAGTGAAACTATCATATTACTCGCCTAAGGTTGTGCAAATCCATGTTGTTATTACCACTGTATTTGTTTGTCAAGGATCCTTACACTTCTGAGAAAGAAGAAAAACATAAAGGAAGACTGCTTTTGGCACGCTCAGATGTTCCATACATTCGTTTCGGGGATGAGCTAGATTAAGAAATAACAACAACAAACAAGTTGGGAGTGAGGGGGTAGACTCCAGAACATTGATGTGGCTCTTCTACCCATTCCCTGCCATCTTTCCCAAATAGAGGAGTAAAAACTGCTGCTTTCCAAACAGTCCATACACATTTGCCTGTCAAGACCTACCACCCAGTTCTCCCTGCAGCTCAGCATGAATTTTTCTCCTTGCTGGAAAGATGATATAAAAAAAAATGTATTATTTATAGCTGTTATTTTCATCATTACATATTCACAATAACTGAAAGGTGGAAGTAGAGTACAATAGAACAGAATGGGAAGAAAACCATCTGTAGTGACTTCAGAAAAAGTCCTAGGAAATGTTCAGCTACTAACAACAGCACGCATAAGACACAAAAACAAACACTGGATCTTACACTACCATGGAAGCTCCTCACATCTGCAAAGCTTTATTTTTGCTGCTGCTATTTATCTGTCCAAGGAAATAGAGTTAGTGTATAATAGAACCTAAGGCGATTTCTCAACTCCCTCCATGTTACAGGGCCCGAATGAAGTTACTTACTCTCAGAGTAACTTCTGATGGTTGGCCCATGCATTCTACTCTGACAGAACTTCATCCCATTTTATAAACCAGCCCTATACCAGTGACCCTATCCAGCTGCTTACCAAATATGTGTTCTCAGTTACAAAGAGAACTGATTGAGATGACATAGATGGACCAATCCAACTCTACACCCTCAAGAAGCACATACTTTCTCATTAATGTGTATTCCCAGAGCTATCTTCATCTACAAAGGACAGTGTACACTTATCAGGTGCAAAAAATGTATCCACTATGAAAAATAGCTATGAAAAAAGCATGAAAACTTATGTTTTCCATGTGTAATAACAGAGATATTTGGACTGGGTACCACAAAGGATTTCCATCAGCTAGGAGACAGCACTGGTTTGAATGCATCTCTCAAAGTTCTCCTGTAGGTAACCTGATTCCCAATGCAACAGTGCTGGGAGGTAGCATCGTAGCATCTTTAAGAGTGGTTCTGTCATGAAGACTCTGCTCTCATGAATGGATTCATGCCCTTATTATGGGGGAGGGGTCACTATGGCAAGAGCAGGTTTGTTTTAAAAGCAAGTTCTGTTATCTCTTGTTCCCTTGCAGTCTATGACCCTTATGTCTTATGCCGCTGCATGACACAACAAGAAGACCTGAGTCAGATGCGAGTGCCTCAGTCTTGGTCTTCCTGGCCTCCAGAACTGTAAGAAGTGTTTCTTTTCTTTATGAACGACCCAGTCATTGTTATTCTATTAACAGCAACAGAAAACAAACTCATCCTTTCAGGATTCCAGCTAAAAATAATAGAAAACTTAACTCAAAATCTCTTGAACACTAATAATAATCTGTTATCTTACATAAGAAGAGGTTTGAGGGCTCTTATTGGAAAACTTCAAGGCCAGTGAAGTTAATGGCTTAATAAGATTATAACTGTAATGGAGATTCTCTCCATCTTTTGCCTCTGTTATACTCCTATTGCCAACACCTCCGTCCAGCTCTCTTCATGATCACATAATATTGACATAACTAGGGATATGGCAACACGTGCACAGCAAGGTCAAGTGGAAGAAGAGATCCCCTTATCCTGTAAGTCTTTTCCATTAGTGGTGAAATCTTTTTTTATGTTTCAGTAGCCTGAATTGTATCACATGCTTTCCCCATACCACGGACATAAAGAGTGAGATGACCATGGCTGATCAAATAAGGAAGAGAATTGGTCACCTGAAGAAAATTTTAATTCTGTCCAAATGGGGGAAGCAAAGGTGTACAATCAGAAATGCCTCCTCAGACCCACTTTTTATCCAACCAATATCTAAATACATAACCTTCGTCCCATCATACTTAGTAAAAAGTGCTCACATGTACCTAAAATATATCCACACCTCCCTAAAAGGCAAAAAAGTAGTCCCAGTAGTCCCAATTTTACATCTGAGATTTCTGGGCTTTTAGCTTTAACTTTTTCTTCTACCATGGTCTGCAGACAGAGGCTCAAAGCCAATTTTGATTCCTAATGTGGCCAATATAAAATATAATAAACTTTCCCCCTAACCTTTCTCCAAAAACAACTATAATTCTAAAAGGAGCCAAAAGGAAATGACTGACAACAGTCACTGGTCCATAGGACCTGCATTCTGTTGGATGAGAACAGCAAGGACTTTCCATCCTGGCAATAGAGAGAAAACCCTGGTCACCTACTTGTACAGACCAAGATCTACCCTCAGGGATAAGTCATTTTTTTTGTGGCAGAAAGAGGTGGCAAGTGTCCAATATTTGTTTCTTCTTCCTCCTGAGTACACAGAGGTCTCCTTTCCCAGCCTTCCTTGGACTTAGCGTAGCCATACAGACTGAATTCTAGCCTATAGAATGTTGGTGGACATGTCAAACAACACCTTCAGGTTGGGGCCCTATAAAACCAACAACATGTCTATTTATATGTTGTTGGTTTCCCTCCTTCCTGCTTACTAAAGTGGTGATACTGGTAAGCTTAAAAGATACATGTTGAAAATGGCAGAATCTCTTTCAGCCTGGATCCCTGAATTACTGCATGGATGAAGGCTGTAACACCTTTCTTTTCATGTGCTCAGTCCTCTTATGTCAATAAGAAACAAATTCCTATTGTGTCTGGGACATTTCGAGTATGTTTGTTATGATCATTACCCTAAGCAGATTAACATAATTCAATTTGATGGTAACATTGGAGATGAACATTGAGAAAAATGCCTTCTCTGGGGCTATGAGCCTTAGAAGTGTATGTCCTATTGGTGGGAGTTTGGGAGCTAAGGGAATTGCCTTAGTATCCAAGTAGTCAACAGGCCATTGTTTATTAACCTTGGGCTTTCTTTGGTAATACAATTCCTGTAAGAACTCAGTAGGCTTCCGGATGATTCCAGTCAATTCCATGGGCTAATAGCACAGCCAGCGATCTTTTCTAGAAATAGACTGTGAGTCTGAGAATTCCTGTCTCCATGCCAGGGACTTCTATGTGAAGCCCGTTCCTCCTAGACCTCAGATTAATGACCTCAGCCCTGAGGCAATTTAAAACAATAACCTTGGGTGAGAAGGCAATACACATAATCCAATCATTGCCATCTGGGTTTTTCTTTTTGTCCAGCAGAAACAATTTTATAAAAATTGTTTAAGACAGGCCCAAAAGATTAAGTTTGCTTCCTGGCTCAAATGTATCTGCTGTTGCTATACCTCCAGCTTCCCTCCTTAAGAAGGTCCATCCTCAGTTGTAAGATGTTTCATTCCCATGGAACCTCACTGAAAGGCATTCACTGATGTTCCTACCATTTCCCCAGGATCAGTGACTCCTTTCACCTGTGGTCGAAGTTCAAGAGCAATAGATGGTCTAACTGACTGCTTCACAACCTTAGAAAGAGCCACAACTTCCCAACCAGGTTTCACATTGGCATCTACTGAACCTCTTCCATTTATCCATTTCTTTATTTTAGCCTCTGTCAGTTTGGTTTAAACATGTGTAACAGTAGGGTTTTTTGGTTGTGGGAATAATAAAATCTACCCAGTTTAAGGAGAAATTCAATTTATTTAAAAGGGTATTGTGTATGAATCATATGGGGATGGAAAACCAGAAGCAAAGGATGAACAGTCAGAAAAAAAAAACAACATAAATAATATGCAGAACTGACTGGGAATTGGGGAATGATGATTTCTACTTCCATTAAATATAACACCCTGTAGCTCATACTGATGAGGCCACCAGAATGGAGCTGACACTGCCACTGCCACTGCCATTGCCACCAGTTGTGCTCTGGGATATTAATCTTACTCCCAAAACTCCTGCCACAAGAAAGGCTTCTTTGCCAGTCTACATTCCAGATCTCAGTCTCACTGGCTAAGCCTAGATCTCATGCATACACCTGACCTGCAAGGAACAGTGGGAAAAGAGAGGGTCTAGCACTCATTTCTGACTCTGACTTATAAAGTAGGCACTTCCCTAATTATAGAAGTGACTCAGATACAGGGCAGCCAGAAAGAAAGAGAAGTATTTCTACTGTCCTTTTCAGCAATTTGAAAATGTACCATAAACACTATTTTCTCACTGAAAGTCAAAAGCTGCAGCTTATGTTAATTCATTCAACAAATACTTTTTCTGTGCTGCCCATGTAATGGAATCAATGATTATTTGATTTTCTGCCCTTTTTATATTTTTGAGAGCTCGAGTCTCCTTTTCCTGGATCTCACCTCTGACTGCTTGCCAAGGGCCTCCCCAAGAATAGACCCAATCCAGCCCTAGCATATTCCTTCAGAAACTTAAGTCATCTCTCACTGGGAGGTTTCCACCAGGAGATGAGTATCTGGAGGTCATGCAATTTTAATTCCAATCCACCTGGGTGAGCATTTCATTAGAGAAACCATAACAACTTCTCGAGAATGTTTACATATGAACCAGAGCAAAGGCCACGGAAGGCTAACGCTGACCTGGGATGTACTTGCAGCTCAGTCTGAGCCAGTCTTCCAAGCACTTGTCTCCTGTGTTTTCTTAAAATCTCCATGCCGCTGCATTCCACTGAACCTCAGAAACCATCATGTTTGCCAAAAAGAAAACTCCTTAGGCTATCTGTTCTCTCCATATTTTGATACCAATGATTTTCTGTTTCTTCTCCTCTGGCCGGCTTCCTACTAGTCAATGCTCTTGCAATATTTACATCTTTAAGAAATTCCACTTCATGATGAAGAAAACGTCTATCACCTTGATCTTCACAGACAACTCACTGCACCTTCTTGAAACCAATTTAAGCCAGCTTCCCCCCCGCCAAGAACAAAATTTCCCTGAACAATTTCAACTAAAATTAATTATCCCTCCTTTTCTTCACTAGACTTTGGTAAATATGCAAGTAATATGGAGGGGCTTCATAGCATTATTGCTCCATCAGCATGTAAATGTTCCTTGCCTTGTGAGGGTTAACTATTCAGCTTTATTGATCTCTAGCTGTCTGCATAGACAATACAACACAAACACATAGAGTGTTTTTGACTTGACTTGCATCCTTTGTGTTTACTCCAAATCTATCCATTGTTTTGGAAGACTTGCTTATCCATGAAGACAAAAGTTCAACATTGTAGCCTCACCTCAAATAATTGGCAACCCTCATTCCACTCCATGCCCATGATTGCTAGGTGGATTTTTTTTTCTTCCCCAGGGAATGCCTTGACAATGAAATCTTCAAACTTTCCAATCATGATCTCTTGTTCTTTTAGTATTGTCATGCATTATATTCACTACACTGATTTCTTTGATTGTATTGAGATATTCAGTTGCCTGATCTCTTGATTTTGTCCCATTTTTATCAATCTATTTGGGTTCTCATTTCATTCTTTGTCTAATTTAAGCTCAGGGGTTCAATAATTTTTTTTCTCATCTATACTCTCAACTCTCTCACCTAAATACACTTACACATTTTCTTCTCTCTCAATTCCTCAAGAAAACATTGGCTTTACATCAGCCTGTCCAATCTGTTTACTTTGTCAGCAACTCCACTTAGGTCCATACATCAGGAGCCTAATAAATACTGAATTAATTAAATTAGTTGCACTTGCTGCATCAAATAGTACCACTGCCTCTATTTAGAGCTGAACATTTTAGCTGCCTTTGGGTACTGGGAATTTGTTGCAATCTGCTTCCCATAATAGCCAGTTCTACAGCATCTTCCTTGATCTCTTTCTATCAGTGTATTATTTTCAGTGGTTATCTACCAGAAACCCAATTTGTCTGAAGTGCAGTAAGTGCAGTTATGAATAATTCTTTTCAATATTTTTAGGAACTTTTAACATTTAAGATGTAGAAGGGAGGTACAAAACATAAACACTGATTCTCTATGTCACAGGGACATCTAGAACTCCCAGCATTAAAGTTGAGTCTTAAACACTCGTGAGAAGATCTTCTGGGAGGGAAGGCAAACAAGGAATTTCTGGCAAAATTATATGTAAAACCAGAAGGTGAATGTGTATGGTATGTTTGGGGAAGGTCTGAGGAAGTTAAGGCATATTTTGTGGGTGTCTATTTGTTCCAGCCCTGCATAAAGGCACTTTATATACATTACCTAGCAAGCCGTTCAGTGAACTTGAAAATAGGGAACCTGGAAGGAGAAGCTGACGAAAGGAGGCATGGTATGGCATGATGAAGCTGATAGTTAGCTTACTGCAACATTTCATGTAAGGCTTTCAGTTTCCCTAAAAGAAAGGGTGTGCAGAGTTACTTTAGGATTTTAAGAATGACATGATTATATTCACAGTTTGGGGAAGATCACTGTTGATAGGAAATAATCAGAATCTAAGCTGCTCAATGACATGAGCCATATATATATATATATATATATGATATATATATCTGATATATATATGATATATATATCTACATTGCTACTCTTCCCTCAGAATTTACTACTGTGCTTGCCATTGAATAAAGAGTTGTTGGAGGTGGGCATTTAGCCTGGTGGGTTTGATTGGGGTGCCTGCATCTCACATCAAAGCACCTGGGTCCAAATCCCACCTTTACTCCTTAATCCAGCTCCCTCCCAAAGCACACTGTGGGAGGCAGTGATGATGGCTCAAGTAGTTGGGTTCCTGCCACCCATGTGGGAAAACTGGCTTGACTTTCTGACTCCCAGCTTTATGGAGGCCAAGCCCTGGCTGTTGTAGGCATTTGGGGAATGAACCAGCAGATGGGTGGAAGCTTACTTGCTCTCTCACTCTGTATCCATCTCTTTGCCTCTCAAGCAGAAGAAACTTTTTTTTTAAGACGTTTCTGAAGGTATAAGAGTAGAAGGACTAATCAGGAGGCTTTGGTAGCAGTTCAGGTAAGGAAAGGCTGAGCCAACGCCATGGTAGCACAAGTGGAGAAGACAGGTCAGAAAGATGTGTGAGGTGGGAGGAGGGGAACTGGATCTGTGATTTAAGTGGGAGAGCAAAATTCAACATAACCAAATTATTCAATGCTAGGTAATTTGTTTTGGTTTTGTGATAATAATTTCTACTGCAGAGGATTTTACATCATCAAATGTTCATGAGCGAATATAAGTGAAACATTATGATAATAAATGAAATACACTTGGGGATTATGTTTTTGTACAACAGAAACTTCTAAAGCTTAGGCTTAAATAGATTAAGGGCTTTATTTCTCACATTAAAAACATCTAGAGTCAGATGATCCAGAACTGTTATTCCATTCTACAAGGTCCCCAAGGAGTCAGTCCCTTCTAGTTTCAGCTCTGGCACTCTCCTTAATGTACCATTTCGGCTCAGGACCACCAAGCAGTGCTGGGTACACGTTCCATGAGGCACAAAGGAGACGTCAGAAGGCAAGAGGATGGATGCTGGCTGACTATGCTCTCCTGTGAGATATTCTCAAATGTTTCTCCAACTGCGTTTCCGCTTTACCACACTGTCCCTGATGCAAGGCGGCTGGGAAGTTTTTTTCATTGCATATACTGCAACTCAGTAAAAAAAAAGATCAGCGTTTTCCTAAGAGGAGAAAGGACTAATTCAATATGAGCAGGTAACATTTAGTAGTATGTGTCATAACACTATAGAAAAGGGAGGTGATACTGTGTTCTAGGGGTTTTGATAATCATGACCTTAGACACACCAGAGATTTCCCTCCCTGGTCTTACTTTGTGGTGCTCACACTAACAGAGGGTTCAAGTTGAAATTACATTTCAGAAAATTGGAGATATCAGAGAAGAAAAATAATCTCCCTATAAAAGTGTTTATCTTATTTACAGTTAGATGCTAGTTCATCTCTTCTGTTGTTTATTTTTTTAAGATTTATTTTATGTTCTTTAATGGCAAAGTTACAGAGAAAGAGAGAGAGAGAGAGAGAGAGAGATATCTTCCATCTGCTGGTTCACTCCCGAGATGGTTGGAATGGTCAGGACTGAGCCAGGAGCTTCATCCAGATCTCCCACATGGGTGTCAGGAGCCCAAATACTCGGGCCATCTTCCACTGCTTTCCCCAGGCCATTAGCAGGGAGCTGGATCTGAAGAGCAGCTGGGATCAAGATATCAGGTGAGGTTTACCCCTCAGCCACAATGCTGCCCCCAGAATTTTCTTGCGATATCTTTTCCCAGTGCCTAGTGGAAATACTGGAAATCCATTTTTGCATCATCTCCAGTTTTACTAATATTTTGTGATCTATTTTTTCCTCTTTAGTTATCCAGTTTCTTTTTTGCCTTTTAAAAATATAAACTCTGCCTTAATCTCAAAAATATGATTATAGATACTCTACACAGAGTCAGTTACTGATCCGTGAGTTTTTATTGTGTCTACTGTGTGTACTTTGACCATGGGCAACAAACTCCTCTAGGACTTCGATTTTCCCTTTGGGCATAGCCCAGGCTGAGGCATGAGACAACAACACTCAGGCCTCCCAACCCAAGACTTTAATTTCCAAGATCTATGAACCTTTGGTTACGAGGGAGACAAGAGGGTCTCATGTGTAGTAAGAGCCTTTCATCAGGAGACTGAGAGCTATAGAGACTGGGAAACTCTAAGTTGTAACTATACAATTATAGAGACTTAGAAACATGCATATTAACAAAGACAAATAAAAACATGAGCTGACTCGTGTACGTCCAGCATGACTGATTATGTCTGAACTGTGAGAGAGATGGTTCCTTCTCTGACAGCAAGATCATGTCAAGGCAGGTGCTCTTACCTGCATATTACTTTCGTTTGGAGCACCAACGTCACATCTTAACCACCCTCCTTTTGTATGAAGCAAAAGGTAGAAATAAAATGACCTAAATAAATGTAGCCACACAATCTTGCCTGGAGAGGTATTGAAAAATCAGGCTATATGTCAAGGGAAGGCTCTTTACCCATTTAGTCAGTAATTTAACTTCTCCCTGACCTCCGTCTTAAGACATATTGATGCCACAGTTCTTTGGCCGGTGGTTAGATTCTAGTTTTTCAGAGCTGTATGATACTGAAGTTGCTTTATCAAGGTCAACCCTGGACAATAGCACCACTCCATTTGGCTAAATTACTGACAGCTTTATCCCTCTTGTTTCCATGAGTGAATTGTGATTTTAAGTCAAAATTACTTTGATATGTAACGAGCAACAAGATTGTGGGTGTACGACCTATCCTTTTGAAACAGTTGCTCAAATTAGCATATGGTAATGTTGAATGATTACATAATTAACTGGTATATAAAACGAGGAGAAAGTTCTTATCTGGGTTGGAAAGAAATGGCTTGCCACAGAGCTCTCTAAGTTTACAGCATGAAAGGGAATCACACTTGTAACAAATCTGGAAGGCCACGATTAACTTGTTTCCACATATGATTTGCATTTTGGACTTTTTGGCACATTCCTTGTCTGTTGTAAGAGTTTCGATTAACTGGTTGTGGAGTTATCATGCAATGTATAGATTTCGCTATGGAAGGTAATTCTGACCTATAAATCAAACCTGAACTAATAGTAGGTGTTTGGTGTTCTTGATTGAACAAAAAGCCTTAACAAATTGCAAAGAATATGTCAAAAGACAGATTGATTTAGTTTCTGAATTTAGGGAAATGCTTGGTCTGACAGTTAATCAATTGAAATACCTGCAATTGAAAGATTGTGTTACTAATTCTCTTCACAATTTATCTTTCTTTTCTCATCTCTTCTAAATAAAAGCTCAGAAGTTCCTGCCTTTGCCAATGAAGTGACCCATTTAGCATGGAGCTTTTCTGAAACAGGGGTGGATACTGGCAAAACTCTTAAACAGGCCAGATCCTGCTTCTGCAAATCATCAGATTTTTTTTTTTCCAGCAAGTTTCTTCGCAATCATGGCATTTGTAAGGTGAAACACCCATGGGTGATGCTTTCCAAATTAGGATGACTTAACAGCAATTAAGGAATCTAGATGGATAGAGGCAAATGTTTTGAGAAAGCATCTTAGCTCGGCACGCTTAAGACTTTCCCTCATTTTATTGAAAATGGGCATTATTCACTCCTGCTAGAGTATAGCTGGAGCTGGAATCCTCTCTCACCCATAGGAATGATAAATTATATCTTCCTATAGAGGGTTACAATTATAACTCAGAAACTATACTTCCTGATCTTATTCTTTGTTTGCTGTTCCTACAGCAAAATAGTTGAGGACAAATACACAACATTCATAACATGAAGAATGAAGTACTGGTCACTTTTGTTTAATGTATGCTGGCCAAATTTTAAAAGATGATCTATGTACTTGATTATGTCATGTCCCTTTATTATATTAGATTAGTAGGTCCTGCCAAAATATCCACACAAGAAAAAAGTGAAGTCAAAAGTGAAAAGGGGGGCCGGTGCTGTGGTGTAGTGCATAAAGCCACCACCTGCAGTGCCGACATCCCATATGGGCACCAGTTCAAGTTCCTGCTATTACATTTCTGATCCACCTCCCTACTAATGTGCCTGGGAAAGCAGTGGAAGATGGCCCCAACACTTGGGCCCCTGCATCCATGGGGGAGACCTGGATGGGATTCCTGGACCCTGGCTTTGGCCTGGCCATTGCAGCCATTTGGGGGGGTGCGGTGAACCAGAAGATGAAACATCTCTTTGTCTCTCTCACTCTCTGTAACTGTGCCTTCCAAATAAATAAATCGTTTTTTAAAAAGGGGAAAAGGGATTAAAAATTGGGAATGAGATAGAAGAGGCAATAACCAGATGTATGAAAGCCTTGTTTAGAACTTGATTTGATCCGATAGCCACACTGTATAAATCTTTGAAAAAATCTGGAATTTTGAATGAGATCAAGTTATCAGGTGAGATTACAAAATTACTAGTAATTTTATTAGTTTTTATAATGGCATAGTATTTATGTGGTATGGCATTTTATTTTATTTTATTTCCTGCCTCCCCCCCAAGAAACCTTTTATTTAAGGAATATAAACTTCATTTATTTCATAAGTACAACCTTAGGAATATAGTGAATCTTCCTACCATACCCGCCCTCCCACCCTCTCCCACCCCTCCCCCGCCTGCCTCTCCCATTACCAGTCCCATTCTCCACTAAGATCCAATTCCGATTAACTTTATACACAGAAGACCACTTCTATACTAAGTAAAGTATTCAACAATTTGCACAAAATAAAAATAAAAATAAAACAAACAAAAAAACAGTTGAGACAAGGGCTGTTCAAAGTCATTGCAGCTTGAAGTTAATTTCACTTCTTTTTTAGAAACTTAATTAACTTTAAAGAAGCACCCAAGAATGATACATCTTTTGCTAGCACTTAGACATAATTATAATGCAACTCTTTGAGGACAGAGGTCCTGCATGGGAAGTTAGTGCACAGTGACTATTGTTGTTAACTTAACAATTAACACTCTTATGTATGATGTCAGTGATCACCCAAGGTTCTTGACATGAGCTGCCTAGGCTATGGAAGCCTTTTAAATCTGTAAACTCTGTCAGTATTTAGACGAGGCCATTTGCAAAGTGGAAATTCTCTCTTCCTTTCAGAGAAAAGTACCTTCTTCTTTGATGACTTCTCCTTTTGTGGTATAGTATTATATATACATGTATATATAATTTATCTAAATATATATAAACTATAATAAAAATAAAATTTTAATTAGTTTATAATAAAATATAAAATAAATTTATATAATAAATATATATAAACTATAATCATTTAACTATGTATGTCTTATATATGTTGAATATATATATTTGTACAGTTCCATCTTCATGTCTTATCAGTTAGAGATGTATGCCAAAGAATTCACAGTTAAAATGCCATAATGTCTAGAGTTTGCTATAAAATAGTCCAGAAAACAAACCAGAAGTATGAGAGGATATAAATGAAAACAAACTGACAAATGTATTTGTTCAAGCTGGGTGATGAGTACAAAGTTGTTTGTTTTTTCATCAACTACTCTTCCTGCTTTTAGCTACATTTGAAAGCTTTTTACAATAAAAATTATAATCTCAACCCACTGCCTTAGAAGGGAGCAAATAAACAAACTGGAGAGAACTTCCCTTTCTTTTATTAGTTATTACTTTAGGCACCCTGAACATGGAAAAGCTCGAGTCACTTCCTTTCAGGGGAGATTTCTGTTTTTCTCTGCCCACAGTTATCAGAGGATTAGAGGTCAAGTTAATCTGTAGCATCATAACACTGGGTTTAAACCAATTCAAATAGATCTGACATTTGGCACAGGGTTAGGACGCCACTTGTGATGTCCACAGCCCATATCACAGTGTCTGTGTTCAAGTCTCAGCTCCACTCCCAATTTCAACTGTGGGGCAACAGATGATGGTTGAGTACTTGGGTCTCTGCCTCCAATGTGGGAGATATGGATTGAGTTGCTAGCCATGGCCAAGTTCATGTGGGCATCTGAGGCCAACAGATGAGAATTCTAGCTTTACTCTTCCTGTCTTTCAAATAAACTAATATCTAAAAAAAATAAATTAAATACATTAACAGCACATATACAATGGCCTGCCCCAGGCTATTCTTACTTCTTTTTTGCCTTTTAAAAATGTCATTTATTTATTTATTTGAGCAGCAGAGAGAGAAAACTTGTATCCATTTATTTACTTCCCAAATACAAACAATGGCTGGGGTGGGCTGGACCTGGGCCAGGATTGAACCTGGGAGCCATAAGCACAATTCAGGCCTCATAATGGTCTCACAGGAAACACCCTAAGCAAAACACTCTTGAGCCTAAGCCTTTGCCTTGTTATTTTCTTCAATGAAGCTGACACCTCTGTACTCGCCAAGGTCTTCCCTCAGTTCTACTATCCCCCCTGGATCAGCTAAGTTCATGGTGTCCTCTCCCTCCATTACACTTACTGACGTTTTATTTATTTAACACCTGGATACCTGCATGTCAAAACAAGTTCAGAAACACATGCATACCCACTCATGTGTGTGTTTTAACTCCCAGACTAGACTGTAAAATTTTTGAAAGCAGAGATGCTACCGTACCATGTCACACGGAATGCAATGCTCTATAAACATTTTCTTATTAAATATTAAATGTTTACATCATACCCCATTTCCTGCAGTTCTTAGCACAATGCTTCATATTACATAGCCGAATCATAATGGCCACAGTTTACTTCTCTGTAGATACCTGTTTTGGCCTTTCCTTTGATTCTTCCCAAGTAGGAGTGATCACTTCCCCTCTTATCACCCGGATTGTCATCACAGCTATTAAACTGTTGCTTTCATGTATTTATAAAGCTCTTCCCCAACTAGTTATAGGGACTGAGACCATGGTTTTCCTGCTTTATTTCCACACCATCTCACTAGGTACACAGTAGACACTCAACATAAATAAAAATATAAAAGAGAGTGAATTTGTTTATTTCGAATTCTTGCACTCATTTAAAAATATCTCTATGATTTGAACTGATAGAATAATTTTTCCACTTTGTGCAAACACATCATAGTCATAAACAGCAGACTAAGTGGGCTTTCACTGTGTATTTCTTTTTTTTTTTAAGGTTTTTATTTCTTTATCTGAAGAGGCAGAGTTACAGAGAGAGGGAGAGACAGAGAAAGGTTTTCCATCCGCTGGTTCACTCCCTAAATGGCTGCAATGGGTGGAGCTGGGCAGATCTGGAGTCAGGAGCCAGGAGCTTTTACCAGTAATGTATTTGAGAAAACTGCCCAAGATTTAAAGAGCCTTTCTACTGCATTCTAATAGTCACAGGAGCAGATATAAATACAGGCCATCCTACTCAGGGTGTGATCCATGGACAACCAGCCTCAGCACCATCTGGGAACCTGATGGAAACAAAAAATTCAGGCTCTGCTTCAACTTTCCTGAATCAGAATCTATATTTAATATGATTTCTAGGTGACTTATATGTAAAATAATGTTTGAAAAGCAAAAAAAATAAGCATAAGAAAGTTTTTAAACACAAAAATATTTTTAGTGGTATTGGTAAATTTTATTTATTTTGTAGAAAACCATTTATTTGAGTGGGAGAAGTGGGGGGAAGGAAATAGAGAGTGTCCCCACTCACTTGTTCTATACTCAAATATCTTCTGGGAGCAAGGAACTCAATCTATATCTCTCACATCTGTGCCAGGGACCAAACTACCTGAGCCATTCCCTACGGCCTCCCAGGGTGCACATTAGCAGGAGCCTGGAATTGGGAGACAGAGCCAGGACTCAAACCCAGGCATTCCAATGTGGGATGTGGGTGTCCCAACCGGCAGCTTATTTAGCCAAATGGCTGCCTCAGATTTTTATTCTTTATGTTGTGTTTTCTAGGCTTCCTCGCAAGAAAATAATGGAAAAATAATATTTCAAAAGATAACTAAAGTATAGTCTGTTAGCCTACTGCTCACAAACTCATAAGCATGACAAACTTCAATGACAGTCTAGAGATGAGTGTGGCTAATTCAATACAGTAATCCAGGAGAGGTTTTAGTTTTTTCCAACTATAAAAAAATGAATATAATATTACCACTTGACTACCTCCCAAGGATACTGCAATATTTAACACTGTTATTTGTGGAACACAGTCATATGTATTGAGAAATAACTGTGTAACCAACATTCTTGCAAATCATGTTTTGATGAAAATTTCCTGCAGCAAATATTTTCTCCATTATAAAATGTTCAAAAGTATGCTCAGATCAATCATAATTACTGGAGACTCTGTAATTATGCATGCAAACTCAGTGCAATCCACAGTAGGCTACAAGTGCCTTTGCTGGGGCCACAAAAATTTGCTGGAGCTAAGAGACACAGCACTCATAACACAATAACCCATGGAATTCTATGAACCAGTAAGCCTAACCAAAAATAAAAACATTTCTAGTGATTCAGTTTTTAAGCAATATTTAGCTTTTCAATCCATTTTTATATGGAAAATCTGTAGTATTTGTTTAAAAGTACAATTTGCTACTCCAGTATATATACTACGTTTGGACATACTGTGATAATTATAATGTATTTCACTTAAAACTTGGTATTCTCAAGATTTATTTATTTATTCTCAAGATTTATTTATTTATCTGAGAGGTAGAGTTACAGACAGATGGAGCGATAGAGAGGTCTTCTATCCACTGGTTCACTCCCCCAAATGGCTGTAATGGCTGGAGCTGGGCTGATCTGAAGCCAGAAGCCAAGACCCAGGAGCTTCTTCAGGGTCTCCCACCTTGGGTGCAGGGACTGAAGCACTTGGACCATCTTCCACTGCTTTCCCAGGCCATAGGCACAGAACTGGGTTGGAAAAGGAGCAGCTAGGACTTGAACCGGCACCCACGTGTGATGCCGACCCTGCCGGCAGCGGATTTACTCACTACACCACAGCACCAGCACCACCCATGTTACTCTTTATATGAGGCTGTGGAAATGTAAAAGTCTGGATATTAGGTGACAGAATGTATAGGTTGAAACTGGGCAAGAGTTCGTCTCAGAAGATCAAGCAGTAATTCTGGAAATTGAGACAGCTTGGAACAAAGTGGCTGGAAATTCTCATAAGAGCTATGGTAGAGGGTGCATCTGATGGAGACAAAAAACATCCTGTGGTCTGGGGACTCATCTCCTGGATGACACTGAGAGCTGAGAATACTGGCTACATAATAGGCCAAGGCTGTCCTTGCTTTCCTCCCACCTTTCCATTTCTCTCCATGATTTTTTTCTTTTAGATTTATTTATTTACTTGAAAGTCAGAGTTACACAGAGACAGGAGAGGCAGAGAGAGAGAGAGAGAGAGAGGGAGAGAGAGAGAGGGAGAGAGAGAGAGAGAGAGAGAGAGAGGTCTTCCATCTGATGGTTCATTCCTCAACTGGCTGCAACAGCCAGAGCTGCACCGATCTGAAGCCAGGAGCCAGGAATTTCTTTCGGATCTCTCACACAGGTGCAGGGGCCCAAGGACTTGGGCCATGTTCTACTGCTTTCCCAGGCCATAGCAGAGAGCTGGATTAGAAGTGGAGCAGCCGGGTCTTGAACCAGCACCCATATGGGATGCCAGCACTTCAGGCCAGGGCATTAACCCACTGTGCCACAGCACCGGCCCCTCTCTCCATGATTTTTAAAGAAGAATGTCATTTGCTGTTTATTTAAACTACTGTTTACCTATATTTTAAAAAATATTAAGATATATCATGCTTAGTATCTGCCAGTCATGGTTTGAATGTTGTGCTGATAATCATTAAATTGTTGAATATGGTGTGTACTTTTACTTTTACAGGAAATTGAGGCACAGACTAGTGAAATAATTTGTTCAAGGACACAGCCAGGCAGAGGCAGGGTTGAAATTAAACCCAGGAATTTAGCTAATAGGGCTTGGCACTCTTAATTCCTATTGGCTGCTCTTTAATTGTATAACTCTATTAAATGAGACATCAAAAAAAAAAAAAAAAAGGAAAAGAAAAGAAAAGAAAGAAAAGAAAAAAGACAGTATAGGTGCTTTGTTTGGATAAGATATGGCTCCCGAACTCATGGAGTTGGTTAAGTCCCAGGGTCATGGATTGACGGTACTAATAGGGTGGAGGTATAATCAAATTATGATCTATGAGTGTGTCTAATGAGAGGTCCTTAGGTCATCGGGGACACGCCCTTGGAAGGTCGTTCTCACAAGGGAGCTGGTTTTAAAAACTGGAGAGTTCAGCCCAGCTACTCTTTCTGCTCTCTCGCTTGCCATGTGCTCCCTCATACACACACCACCATAGCCATCCTCCAGCCTCACCAGATAGCTGAACCCATGGGATCTGCCTGAACTTGGATGGTGGCTCTCCAAAACTGTGAGCTCAAACAAAAACCTCTTTGCTTTATAAGTGACTTATCTTAGGTAATTAGTTGTCGTGTGAAAAGCTGACTAATACAACAGGGTGTGCACATAGAAGGTGCACAAGTGTTTGCTCTCCTTATGTAACAACGTTAATGCAAATACTTTCTTCTAAAGAGTGGAGGCCACAACTGCCAAGGAGCTGACAATACAGGCTCAGCAGTTAGCCAACTTGTGTTCAAAATGTTGCTATCCTTTATTAGTTAACTGTGTGGCCAAGAGCACAGGGGTGTCTTAGTTTGCAACATGTGATTAAAGAGAGTAACAATCTCAGAAGGTTGCTATAAAATGGAATGAGATACCATGTACAGTCTTGAAAAATTCTCAGTACATAGTAACTACTCACTAAATTTTGTTAGTGTCATTAGGGAGCCTCTATGGAGTGACTGATTTACTACTCAGCATTCCTTGGGGAACATAGTAGACAGTACGAAAATGTTTAAAGAATGACTGAATGATTGTATGACTTAATTAATTTGCCGAACTTGGATTTGCCACAGGGATGACTGGGGGCCAGAGAGGTTGTATAACATGTTCCTGTTCCCTGAAGGATGCCAGGGTGACTCAGCAAGCCCTCATGCTGGCATCTGACAGTGATATACTAAGCTGCTTGGGCACTGTCTGACTTGACATCATCCCAACTCTGACACATTTCATGCTTTTAGACACTAACAAACCCAAGCCAGCTCAGTCCTAAGGTGCTGAGAGTTGCTGCAGATAGGGGTATAGCCGAAAGAAAGCAGTCATTTAACATTGCTCACTGAATGTAATATATATGAGTTCCTATTGACAATTATTCCTTTTTAAAAATGTCTTTTTAACAATGACAATGTTTATAATGCTGTTCCTTTGAGGTAGCATAAGGTCTGGGAGTACACCTTGAGTAATAAAAACAAAAGGAAAAGAAATGGGTTAGTGTAGTTGTGAATCTTATTGTTAGATAATTTTTGTATTGTTAATTATATTAATTAGTCTATTCTATTGAGATTGTCACTTAGTCATCTTATAAATATTTATCAACCACCTATTACAAGCAGGTACTGTTCTAGGAGTTGAGGATATACTGGTGAACAATACAGATCAAAATCATATCAAGCAATCAGGAGGCACAACGTACATTAGAACTACAATTCCCCATTGTAAAGTTACTGTTCTGAAAATACCATAAAGTCGACAATCGAATTGTATAATTGAAAGTTTTATAGTTCTGTTTCTTACCTAAGTTAAAAACATAAAAGAAGCATGTTAGCTTTTCTTTAAAAAAAAAAATCTACAGTGTTGTGAGGGCAGTGTAGAACAGAGGATTAAGCTGTCTCTTGGGTTTCGAATGCCTGGTATTGAGTCCCACCTCTGCTCCTGATCCAGCTTCCTGCCAGTGCACCTGAGAGGAGCAGATGATGTCATTGTAGTGTGTACAAGTACCTAGATTACTGTACCAAGTACCTAGATTACTGCCATGTCTCCACATGGGAAACCTGGAGAGAACGTCTGGCTCTTGGTTTCAGCCTGCCCCGGTCCCCACTATTGCAGACATTTGGAGGCCATTGGTGAACCAGGGAATGGAAAATCTTTCTTTGTCTCTCCTTCTCTCTCTGCCTTTCAAAAAATTAAATAAATCTTTAAAAATACAAAAAGTAGCTATTAAATTGTGGCTCAATTATTATACCTGGCAAACATGATGGTAAAACCTAGTAGAGTTAACAGGACTAGTTCCCCTGCATCAACATTTTGAAAATGATTTTCAAGCTGTTAGTAGGTGTTCAGTTTAAAAAGTGGATTTTCTTATATAACATTATAAATGCTCTTGTGCCTCATAAATATGCAAGACAAAAAATGACATTCAGAGTTGCAAAAAACTATTTGATCATTGGTATAACTTTTTGTGGAGCAATTGTTTCACTGAACACATTTTGGGAAAAATATTTGCTAAGCTTCTTTTATAATTTGCAGAGCATAAAGGAATTATAGACAATGGTAGCCTTGTAAGAAAAATTGAAAACTTGATTTTTCATCTGTTTTTTGAAAGAGAAACAAGACTACAAAATTGCATCCTAGGGGCAGGCGTCATGGTGCAATGGGTCGAGTTGCCAATTGCCACGCCATATTGGGGTGTCAGTTTAAGTCCTGGCTGGTCTGCTTCTGATCCAGGTCCCTGTTAATGCACATGGGGATGGCAGCAGAAGATGGCCCAAGTGCTTGGTCCCCTGCCACCCATGAGGGAGACCAGGATGGAGTTTGTGGCTCCTGGCCCTGGTCTGGCCTAGCCCTGGCTGTTGTGGCCACTTAAGGAATGGAACAGTGGATAGAAGATATCCCTCCTCCCCGTCGTCTCTCTCTCTCTCTCCCTTTCACTCTCACTCTCACTCTGCCTTTCAAATAAATAAATAAACCTTTCTAAAATGCATTCTAGATCAACAGCTTTCCTTCCTCTATAATGTTTGCATTTGGGAGTTGTTCTTTATAGTGGTAACGTCACAGCAAGGCTTCGCTCTATGGATGGCCATGGCAAATCTGCACCTCCCTTGCTTCACGTATCTGACTTTGTATGTGGAACTGTTCCTAGGGAACATTCCCTACTCGTCAGTTCACACTGCTACCTCTGGGAACACATGTGTGTGTATGTTTTGTTTTGCTTATGGAATAGGGCATACATTCATACATGCATTCATATGGTTCAAATGCAAGAGGTACAAAAGAGGGACAATGCTCTCTTTCACAACAGTTCTCCAACCACTCAATTCACCAGTGCTGCTAATTCCTGGTATATCCTTCCAGAGATATTTTATTCCCATATAAACAACATCTGCATAAATATCCTCCCACCCACATATATTATATCTTTCACACCTTTTTGGGTCATAAAAATTATGAGCATATTATAAGTGATTTCTGACCAATCCTTAAAGAGACTACACATTCCTTTTCTTAACATGTGCAAAATGCTCCATTGAATAAATGTGCCATAAGTTATTTCATTACAATGCTACTGATTAACCTTATTATTTCCAATATTTTGCTATTGCAAAGATTATTGCAAACAGTAGCCTTGTCACATAAATCCATTCACTTGCTTCAGAGTTCATTTTTAGTTTGCATTCCCAAAGTGAATTTCCTGAGTCAAAAGTACATACATTAGTAACTTCATAGATTTTGTCAAATTATACTCTACAGAGGTTGTACCAATATGCATATTGGTACAAACAATATCTGAAAATTGTACCACGAACAATATCTAAAAATGCCTCTTACATCTCCACCCATGACAACAGTGTACTTTTTTTTATCTTTGCAAATCAAAATGTGGAAAATGATATATTAGTATTTTAAATTTATAGTTTATATCTTAAGGAAGCAATTAGTTGTTTTTAATTTAAAAAACTTTTATAGAAATTACTTAATACTATCTTGCATATTTTCTATGTCTTCTTGTACAACTTATACTAATGTTGGTCTTTCTTTGATAATTTAACTGTCATCATTATTGAAATTAATTTTGTACTATAATGCAGCTAAAACCTTAAGTGGTAGTGGTGAGTGGAAGCTTTTAAAAATATTAATCAATTTGGGGGCTGGTGCTGTGGTGCAGTGGGTTAAAGCCCCAACCTGCAGCACCGGCATCCCATATGGGCACTGGTTCGAGTCCAGGCTGTTCCTCTTCTGATCCATCTCTCTGCTATGGCCTGGGAAAGCAGTGGAAGATGGCCCAAGTCTTTGGGCCCCTGTACCCATGTGGAATACCCGGAAGAAGCTCCTGGCTCCTGGCTTTGGATCAGCTCATCTCTGGCTGTTGTGGTCATCTGGGGAGTGAACCAGCAGATGGAAAACCTCTCTCTCTGTCTCTACCTCTCTCTGTAACTCTTTCAAATAAATAAAATAATTCTTTAAAAAATTAATTAATTTGAGTGGAAGAGATTGACAGAGGTGGGGAGAGAATGGGGAGAGAGAGAAAACGCTCCCATTTGTTGTTCATTCCCCAATTGCAAGCAGTGGCACAGATTAGGCTAGACCAACACTGGGAGCCTATAACACAATGCAGGTCACCCACATGGCTGGAAGGGAGCCAACTTTGTGAGCTATCACTGCTGCCTCCCAAGGTCTGCCCCTTCCGGAGCTCAGAGCCAGGAGTCAGGGCCAGGCATTGAGCCTAGGAACACAAATAAGGGACACAGGTATCTTAACTGAGAGGCCAAACACCCACCCAACTGTGGAGTGTTCCACTGGGAGTGGGACAGGACCAGAACAATATGCCTCCATTGTACTTCTGGTTACTATGTGTTCAGCTGTTACATTTTATGTATGTGATTATCCTTTTGGCTTCTAATCTGTTTCCTTAATTAACATTCCATCATCTGATAGAACGGGTGGAAGAAGCTCCTCAAGTGTTCAAAATCTTATAATAGCTTTCATTTATTAAATGTCTTATGTTTCATGGAAATGTTCCTATGCATTTTCCTATTAAATCCTCACAGGTACCTTATAAAGGGCAGATAGTAGTGGCTACATTTTCCTAGGCTATGACAGTTTGCAAACAAGAGAGCTGGGAATTCCATGTTCCAATGGTCAGTTCTCCTTGCAGAAAAATGCTAGAGCTGTGTGACAACTGTTTTCCTCACTATTCAAAGACCTTTTTCCCCACTTGCATTTACATTCCCAGATGGGGCCTTGGGGTCTGGGGTGACTTTGCATGTGACCTCTGGAAGCACAGGGCACTACTTCACTTCCTTCACACTCAATATGCTTTTGAAGCCAGAGCTTGGAATATCTTAATGCGAACCAAAATAACTAAAAAGCCAGGTCAACAATCATTCCAGCAATAAATGTCTGCTTCATTAAACTGTGAACTCTCTCTCTAATGAATTCCCTTCTCAAAGGATTTTATGTGAAGCATGTGACAAGCAGTATATTCTGCTTTGGACTGAGCAAGGAAATTCAGAGCGTGGTATCTGTGGCACACACGTGTCTGATTTCTCATTTCCTATTTGCCTAAGCCACATCTGATCTGAGGGCTTTTTTTAAACTGTTATCCCAAGATAAGCTTTTTCTTCTTGACCATTCTTAGTTCTCTAAGAATATAAATGCCCAAAGTGCTGAAAATCTTTGTATTGTGTTTAGATTTGTTTTCTTCCCACTTAAATTTAACAAATCATTACCAGTGCCTTTGGAGGCAATCCCGTGAGTGGCTCATTCCCCACTTGCATCTCCTTGTACCAACGTCTGTCTGTCTGTCTCCAAAGTTAACGAGAATCACGTGTTCCTGCTCTCACTGCCCTGGGATTCAGGTGTCTTGTGAGGAGGAAATCAGCAGTCTTGGGCTTTGCTGACATTTCCCTGGAGAAATTCTCAAGGGGCGGTTGTACTGCTCTAACATACAGGCCTATTTAGAAGACAGATGAGGGGGTACAGAGCCTCTGATTTGCAAAAAAGTAGCACCCTCGAACAGGCAAAACTCAGAGCATCAAAAGGCCATTCAGGGGGAGGCTTTTGATGTAGATAAGCTACAAAATTCTCCCTTTCCCACTGCCATGCATAGTTTTTACCTTCCCCAACACTGCTTTAAAAGCAAAAATGATTTCAATTTACTGTTTTAAAATTTTATGTTTCTCATTTTAAAAAAAATTGTAAAGCATTGGGATTTCCTCTTCTCAATTCAGATCACCTTTGTTGATTGGGCATCAGTGGTTTATGGTCCATTTTAAAACCTCAGTGGACACATTCAAACCTATGATAACTAAGCCTTATAAACAAAAGGTGGCAAAACTGATGAGCATAAGAACCAATGAAGAGGACTGCTTTGAAAATTGATGATATTTTAATTTTTTCTTTTCAAAACAAAAAGAAGAATAGTAGCAAACTACTGCTACTAAACCTACAATAAAAGCATACCAAGAGCCTGTTGGCTAATTTAAAAAATATTGTCTATAATTTGTTATTCCAATCAGTTCCTTTTGCAAACTATATTGCATATTTAATTTCAAAAACCAAGTTTGTTATACTCTGAGAAATGGAAATTATAGTGTATATACTAGGCTAGGTTTCCTGATCATCTGTTCCTTTCAAAAAATCCTACAAAACATTTTTTCTTTTTTAAAAAAATCACTTTCCAGAAATCAAAAACACCCATTGGCTCTGTTAAAAAGATATTAGAATCTGTAAGGTGTCATGGCTCTGTAATATGATTTATGGATGTTTATTATGCTTTGGTTTCACATAGTGTGAAGTGTGATTACAAGGTAATGAAATGGGTTTTTGTATGTAGTATGAGAAATCAGTTTCATTACTTTATATTTCAATAGTTTGACACACCTTTTTTTTTTTTTAAATGGGTATAAGTTGCTGATTTAATGACAAAGCTATGATCTGCATTTGATTGTTACATTAAAGAAGAGGCAGCAGTAGTAACTATTTTTGTGCCAGGAACTCTTTAGGTAGATTAGTGAAATCTGTGGACTTCTCAAAATAATTTTTAAAATCCTTCAAATGTATGGATTTCTCTTTTTTAAAAACCACACTGGCTGTTTACTCTTTGTTCCCATTACTTGCTGTCATCTCTCAAATTGTTACCACATATTTATACACAGGACACACGGGTGTCTTGGTTAGAATTCTACAGAAAGAGCTTTCTTCTAAGGAAATTTAATCCTTAAAGAATTAACAGAGATGTAGAAGCCTGTACTGTAAGCTTAGTCTCTGCTCCCTCCCTTGCCATCACAGTCTCTCAGGATGTTTGGTCTTTTAATGGTCCCTTCAGTCAGGAAGAAACCTCTGATGATTATGAACTTATTCTTATTACATAATCTAAAATGCTAGTTGTCTTATGCTGCTTATATTAAAATGCTACTTGTAAAATATACATTCTAATAGAAATGTATATATGTGTCTTTAGTTTGCCTTCTGGCAACGATGGGCTTCACTAAGTGGATGATGCTCTTTTCTTCTTGCTGAACATTTTGATAGGTTTGGGTATACAGATACACCTCTATTTATGATGGAGTTATGTCCTAATAATCCCACAATAAGCGAAAAAGTAAAAAATGCACTTAATATAATTTATTTATGGAATATCTGAATATCATAGCTTAGCCTAACCTATCTCACAGGTGCTCAGAACACTTACTAGTCTACAGTTACGCAAAATCATCTCATATAATGCATATTTTATAACAAAGTGTCAAATATCTCATGTAATAAGGTGGGAAACAGAAAGGCTATATGGTATGCTTTCACAACACCACGAAGTTAAAAAAAAATGTAGGTCAACCATTCTAAATTAGGGATTGTACATATTTGTTGTAAGAGAAAGGCTTCATCTTTCTCTTTTTCCTAAAGAGAATATGATTTCGAGGAGTGGGGCATTCTGGGAAGGAAAGATGTGAGAGGGAGGACAAGGAAACATGAAGAGAAATATGTGGGAAAGACACACGACATGGGAAATAATACTTTATTGTGCCTGCAAATCTCTAATAAAGTTGTTTTTTGGGGTGGTAGAGGTGAGCACTGGTAGAGAAGGTAATTTTTGTGTCCAGAAGAGAGTATGCATGAATTCAGAAACCGAAAGAGAGTGAATAGGGTAGAAATATTATGAGAAATTTTCTCAAGCATTTTTCATGGAATTAATGGACATGATGTTAGTCAGTTTGTACAACTATAACAAAATACCAGAGACTGGGTAATTTATAAAGAGCAGAAGTGTCTTTTCTCATAGTGCAGGACGCTGGGAAGTCAAAGAATAAGGTGCTGGGGAGGAATGGGTCCTCCAGTGGGGAGGAATGCTGAGGCCTCACATGGCAGATTGCAGAACAAGTTGAGATCCCTCTTGCTAAGGGCACCTAATCTCATTTGTGAAGGGAGGAGCCTTCATGATCTACTTACTTCTTAAAGGCCCTACCTCCTAACAATCTCACACTAGCAATACTTAAATTTTAGATGGCAGACTCCAAATACATGTTGTGCCACAAGGACCAAGAGGAGCCTAAAGGAAGTCCAATATTTACATTTAAATGTGCTTCAAGAGTGGAGAGAACATAGGCAACTCAGTGTTTCTGGTTTGAGGTTAATGTCACTCCCTTCCTTCATACATTCAGTCCTAGTGTTGTGTTTTTTGTTTGTTTGTTTGTTTTTGTTTTTTTGTTTTTTGTTTTTTTGCTGTTGTTTTTTGAAACTAATTTGATACCTTTACTTCTTTATATAGATGTATTTATATCTATAAAAAAGTCTTTCAACTAAATGAATCATGATGTGAATGGAAGGGGAGAGGGAGTGGGAAAGGGGAGGGTTGTGGGTGGGAGGGACGTTATGGGGGGGAAGCCATTGTAATCCATAAGCTGTACTTTGGAAATTTATATTCATTAAATAAAAGTTAAAAAAATGCAAAAAAAAAGTCTTTCAACTAATGATTACCATCTTGTTTCAACTAGCTCTAAAGTCTTTCCTTTAGGACTCATTGCTTTTGAAGAATTTGTTGATAGCTTTCTAGGTGGATTAGCAGGTAGGGTGAAGATGCCAGCCTGGACAGTGGAGAGAGCATGGGTTTTGGCACCAGAACCATCTCTGCAGTTGGCCCACTGGTCACTCTCAAGTTGAGTGATGTTCACTTTTCCACACTCTTGTGTATTTATTGGCAAGAGTATCTCATAAAATTGTATTAAGAAGTTTAAAATAGTGTTTTTCCCAGAGTTTTAAAGAGGAAATATTTACAAGGAGAAGAACTTAACTTAGCTGGGTTTAGTACAAACTAAAAATATTAAAGATTATCCACATTATCTTTGGGAGGGCCAGAAAAACAGACACAGTGACCTCACAGCCAGGAAAACATGATGATTTCACAGCTGCAGCCCACACTGAAGGGCTTGTCAGAGGCCACTTACTGCAGTGAAGGTTAGAGTGACAGCATTCTGTGGCACGCTTCACTGTTCCTGCCTGCAAAGTGCAGCTCTTGGGCAGTCCTCTTCCCTGTTTTCCTCCAAACCCATTCTCCTTTAAATGAGTCTCATCAGTCTCATCTACATACCTGAAGTTGAGAAATTGAGTTCTGGTTTCTTTCTTGGGATGCAGGACTCTCAGAGAGTGAAGTGCCACATATTTAAGGAGGCTTGTTATGGGCTGCTGACCACACCCTTAGCAGCCCATTATAATCCAGGAATGCATGCTATCTGGCATATAAGAAAACCTCAGTGTATTGACTATTGTTACCAACAGGTGTTATGAATGCAAAATAAGATAAATCACTCTTGATATACTTGCACATAGCATTTCTTTAGTTCTTTCAAACTTTTAGAGTATGCATCAAGTACAAAGCACTTTACTAATCCATCTGTATGCACGGGTCTTCTTGGAGCACACATTGCAAGGCAGCTTACTGGTCCTGTGTTTTTCCGTTTCTATTCTCCCCTACCCTACTCTGGAAACTGGAACTATACCAGCAGCCAAGCTGAGCCTCAGCCAAAGGGAACAGCAGCTGGAGATGAGGGGGATGAAGGAGCGTGGAGACAGGACATTGAGTCCTCAAGCTCTTTCCTAGCAGGGAGATGGATCACTTTGGGTTGGCTAGACCCTTCAACCCCAAATCACGGATACTATCAAGGCAGAAGTGACAGGGAGTAGTGGGAAAAAAAGAATAAACTCATTTAAAACGCTACTTGTATTTGTACCAGACGTGCCTGTGTTTTTTAACCTTGATTTCTTCCTGTTTTTGGAGACCCTTCCCGGGATGGTGAGTTGCACTGAGTATTCTCCATCTAAGCCTTCTCCAGGTTGAGGTTCTGCTCCAAGGACATTGGGGCCCCAGGATGGGAGCCCTGCTCTCTTCTAACAAGCCCCAGAGCAGTGCACTCTCCTTCTGTAAGTTCTCTACATTCTGACCACACTGTCAAAAGCAATCTCTCTATTAAATTCTCCCTAAATTACACAATGTGAATGTGCCTTCTCTTTCTCACCTGGACTCTGCTCGATATGGGAGGATGGACTGTTAAAAGATAATGCAGGGTACCTAGTAACATTTTTTTGGAATTTTTAAAAAGTTATGTGGTTTTTATATCTTTTTATTCCAGGAATTTAATTCAAAATGCACACAAGGAGGTATAACAAACCCAGCAGAAGTCTGGGAAAGGTAAGATTTCACTTCCAATAATTGATTTAGTGAGTACATATTTGGTTTCTTCAATATTCCAGGCCCTAAGCAAAAAATTCAAGTAGTAGGATGAATATGATCTGTATTCAGTTATAAGCCTTACAAATAGCTCAGACAACTAGAATTTATTTGTACAGCGACTTTCAAGTATATAATGGTTATTGAAATAGAAATAATGTCTAGAATTATTCATGTGGTTATCATAAATAATTGATAACAAGAAAAGAAAATGTGTAAACACTCCCTAAATCTTCCACTTTTTGGGTGGTTATTCTGAATTCCATAAATTAATTTTGTGGGCAACTTTATAAGACTGCAATTTTTGATATATGTAAATACTGAGAAGGAGTCACAATTTTCTCTGGGCAACTCAATTTTCATGAACATAAAGCAGAAGTTAACTGGTTTGTGAAGTTACAATTCCAAGAGTACATAGGTTCATTCAGTTAAAAACTAAAATTCTCCCTCCACTTGTTTATAAACACATACTGAATAACTTGGACAATTTTAACTTTAGTGTTATTATTTTTGATTCTACATATATATATATAAAGATATAAAACATGGAATTTCTTTCAGTATTATTCTCAAATGGGTGTATACTAAAATTTTTTAAATGTTTCCTTCTAAAGCATTATTTATGCAATTATCAAGCAAGTATAAAGTAGTGGTGATGAAGACTTTTAAAATTCTTCATAATTATTGTTATTTTATCACTGAAATGTGAGAATAAGAGGTATTTTAAGAAATATTTTCTTATCCTGCCTCCAGGGCTCCCCACCCATTTTGTCAATGGCAGTTGTCCCTCCAGAAGGAGGGTGGATACCATCAGGAACAAAGAGGGCATTGATTAGTCTTGAGTTTCAAAGCCAACAGGAAAAAAAATCCTAGCAAGAGAGTTGAGCTTTTCAGAGAGTGAAAGAGTTTTCTAAAACATTGACTAGGGATAAAAAGAAGAGAGGAACAGAGACAGAAGGGAAAGAAGAAAGAAAAAGAGGAAGGAAAGACAGGGATTTTGCCTCTAAATTCCCAGGAGAAAGAAAACAAAAGGAGAAAGTGAGGAGGCTCCTGCAGACACTGAGAGACACAGGCAGGCAAAGGAGTGTGCCCTGGCTTCACCCAGAGGCTAAAACCCTGGGGTGTGGTGATACAAGTAGAAGTAGGTGTGGCTTTTGAAAGGCTGTTAGAAAAAAATATAAATGAGAAGTGCTGCCAAATCCCAGGAAAGTGGGAATTGTTTTTCCTATACTGGTACTGCCTGGGAGTATTCCACAGGGCCTCAGAGAAATGTCCAGTCTGACTTGGCATATCCTGGGCTGCTGTTATTCAAAGTGTGGTCCTGACACAGTGCTGGCTTGTGGTTCTGTGTGGTGACCTGTGCAATCCACACAGAGATAGATTCTGAAATGGAGAATAAACATCTAGAAACTTTTACAGAAATTTGACACACTAATTTTATGTCTGTTGAATCTAATTTTTTTTAAAAAGATTTATTTATTTATTCGAAAGAGTTACAGTGAGAGAGGGAGAGATGGAGAAAGGGAGATCTTCCACTGCTGGTTTACTCCCCAGATGGCCACAGCAGCCAGGGTGTGCCAAGCTAAAGCCAGAAGCCAGGAGCTTTATCAAGGTCTCCCATGTGGGTGCAGGGGCCCAAGCACTTGGCCCATCTTTGCTACTTTTTGCTGGAAACTGGATTGGAAGTGGAGCAGATGGGACACAAACTGGCACCCATATGGGATGCTGGTGTCACAGGTGGTGGCTTTACCTGCTGCGCCACAATGCCAGTTCTGAATCTAGCAAGTCTTACTACCCGGGACTTGTATTGTATGTGTATCGCTTTGTTATTCTTCTAGTAACTAGTGTATATTTTACAAAAATAATCCTCTACAATGGATTGGAAACTATCAAAGATAGTTTGAGAAGTGCTGTCTTAGGGAATGTGTTACGAGTAGCTGAGTAAGGGATCAGAAACAGGGCTCCATCAACACACACCTGTGTCCCACGTGCATTTGACAACAGGAAACAGGAAGTACTTGGTTGAAAATCCATGAGCAGGCTGTGAGAACAAGAACAAAGTAATACCACTGCTGTAGGGTAGACAGCCTAAGCCAGAGCTGGAGGAAGGACTTGGCTGACACTCAGACAGGCCCACAGTGCCAATGAGAGCTGAGGGGAGATGGAAGTGGCATGAGAAGAGCCCAGGAACCCATGAGACTCAAACTGGCAGATAGGACATTACTGTAGAGGTCAGTGAGGAGGTTTTCTATTCCTGAGATCCCTGGGCATGGCCCCAAGACATCTTCTACCCTGCTAATACATGGTCTTGCAAATCCCTCCCAGATCCAGAAACTATCTTGGGCATGTGGGCGGAGAAGAATGGAAGGACTGAGGATTTACTCCAAGTTGACTGCCCCAATGAAGTCATATCTGAAGGCATTTCAAAAATTTCTAGAAAATGGAATTAAGAGATAAGTCTATTTTTGTGCATACTCACACTGTCATTCAATAGTCATGTTGTCTTTTATTCCCCAGTGGTGTGGTAGCTTGAGAGCAAAATTAGATTAAATTTAGAAAGTCAAGAAACTACATTTTGTTTAACTCCAGATTAGTAGTGTGCAAATTCTTGACCCTGCCATACACTCAATAAGTTGTGATAATAAAACTCATGCTTGGCATATAGCACACTCCTAAAAAAGGCTTCCTAAAATATTAACAGGGATTCAAGAATGTCACATTTCAAAAACAGTCACCAAGCAGGATGAGGATATTACAGGTCCACAAAGGCTTTCTCCATGTTTATGGTGGCATAGCTACAGCTCAGTTGCCCAGACTTTTTGGCAGAACAAAATAATTATGTGAACGTCAAGGCTGTACTGACTGACAATAAAGTTCTGTGTAAACCATCAGATAGGAAGTTTTTCAAATAATTGGACTAGGCCTTTGGTGGGAGGGGAGGGGAAAGTGTCAACATGAACCCAAAAACTTTACAAAAACTTGCTGGGCTTCCTGGAAGGATGGGATTCAACAGATGGTGGTGATCTAACTCAAAGCAGAGAGCCCATTTAGCAACTCCCAACATCTCTCTGGTGGTACCCAACATCTAGTTGGTAATGACCACTAGCTGTTTTTTCAAGAAATGTTTATAGCAACCTAGTAACTGTGTAGGTTGCTGGGAATTTAAAGATAATTTTCAGATGTGAAGGGGATGTTTGCCACTCTTAGGATCACATTCCAGTGGGAAAAATGCAAGTGTCAAATAGGGACAGCAGTGGTCATTGCCATAAGAAAGAAGAGTAGAGAAGAACTTCCGTGGGGAAAACATTTTAACCTTTATAGGCCTACTCTGCAAGACCATGTTGAGCGCCTTGTCAGGGTATGAAGGAAGAATAACCTGACTGGATTTTGTCTTATTGCTGTATAAGTTACATGGTAGGCAGAGTAGCGTGGGAAAAGACTGAGGATAAGACAACATAAGACCAGGGATGGGAATGCGATGCAATAGTTAAACACCACTTGGGACATCCACATTCTAAACCAGAGTGCCTGGCTCCGAGTCCCAGCTCCACTCCTGATTACAGCTTCCTGCTAATGTGCAACATGGAAGGCAAAAGGTGATGGCTTACATAGTTGTGTCCCTGCTCCAGATGTGGGAGACCTGGATTAAATTCTTTGGCTCCTACCATTGGCCTGGCCCAGCCACAGCTTGCCACAGGCATCTGGGGAGTGAACTAGTGCATTGAAGATCTCTCTCTGTCTCTTTGCCTTTCAAATAAATAAAGTCAATGATTTAAAAATGAAAGTAATTAACTTTCTGGTGGACTACCTATGCTTTTTCCCTGGATGTTGGGTAGCTACATTCTGCTGGGAAGTTAAGAGTGTTAGCTAATGCACAAGACCAGAATCTCAGGTTAGGGAGGGAAACAGACTAATAAACCATTTACCTTCTGGATTGTTTTGTACCCCCCTCAAGAAATAGGCCCTTTAAGTTGTTGCTGAGGGCCTGCTACCTACCTTGCTCCTCCTTCTCCTGGTCCCCATTATAGTAGACCACAGAATCAGCCTTCATGATATAAGTCAAGGGCGTGCTCAGTTCCATCCCTAATTTTTGAAGATTTCTGTTAAAATCAGGTTGAGCTGCAAAGCTATGGTCATGGGAAAATTCTGACACTTTGTATTTTCCTGTAGGTTAAAACAGTGCTCATGAAAACTATGACCTTTCAGATAAGATCAAATGTGGTAACCTGTCTATATATTTTGAGATCATCAGTAAAACTTCCTATCTCCCCCTCAATTTGGTTTAAACGGGGAGTTCTGACAATTTACTCTGGACTCAGGAAAATAAATCTAGCTATAAAATTATTTCATAGTTTAATATCTCATTTTCTGGCAGTGCTATTTGGTCTTCTATATTGTGGCTACGCATTATTACAGAAAAGGTCAGCCATCCATTTTATAAGTCCACCAGAAAGTTAATTATTTAACCCTTGTCCTCACCCCTGGGGAGATGGGACCAGCCCCAGAGATGACACAGGCCAGGAAGCAAATTCCTATTTCCGAAACCTTAAGACAATCCCAGCACTTCCCTAACATGTTATGAATTCCTAGATACAGGGAAATAGCCACATTCCTAAATTAGGCTCTCACAGCAAGCCAAAACAGAGCCACTCCTTTGGGAAAACAAACAAACAAAGCAAAACATAGCCTTCAACCACTGAAAGGCTGCCATAACTAGGGCCCCCACAGTAGAATTGCTAAACCCAGTCCTTCAAAACAGGCAGGCCCTACACCTGCTAACTGCTGCCCAAGAAAGTGTCTGCTCCAAAAAAAAATTTTTTTTTTTTGGATCAAATGAGATGGGCACAAAATCAAATCATGTTCATACTTTCTTCGATGAGGCCAGACAACCCTAGGACCAGGAAAAACAAGGCTAGAATATCTGGCCTAGCATCTGGTCATGGAAATCCTGGCCATTGCCCCTCCTTTGTGAAATGGCTTCCTCACTCTTTCTGTTTCTTTTAGAATTATTCTATTTTAATGCCCTTGTTTGTTTTGTCTCTTAACAGAACACAAATTATCCATATCCAGGATGTGAGGCAGGGCTTCCAGGCTACCCCACCAGACAATGTGACCAGTCCTCTGGACTGAGCAGGACAATCTTTTCCTAGGCCACCCTCAAACACTATAGGACAGATAGCAATAGAAGAATACCCACAATCAGCTCTACGCCACTTTGTCAGCTCTGAAGAAACTACAGAAGATGGACCTTCATCCGTTCTAGCCCCATAAGATTATGGCTATGTTCTCTTGAGTGGGGGAAATGTTAGGTAGGAAGTTAGAAATCAGCCTATGTGTATGAGAGGGACATGAGAAAAACAAAGCACCTGCAGAAGCTCACCCTGGAACCAGCCCAGGATTTTACACTTGAAAGTCCTGCTCACACCCCAGTAACTTTACAGGCGGCCTCAGCCTCCCCACAAGAAAGCTCCACAGGAGAATTCTCTCTCTTCAGTGCCTGGTCTGGTAACATTGAGCAATGAAGCTTTGACATGCTTCCTTCAAGGCAGGCACCCTAGGGGAGACCCCTCTGCCCGGCACCATGTGGGCTCCCCAGTCTGCCAGTACTGAGTAGTGAAACCTTGGGAGGAATCTCACCCAATTCACACTCAGCAAACTCTTTGGGGGAGTTTGGAGGAGGAGGAGGAGGATGAGGAGGATGAGAAATGGCGGGAATAACTGGACCCCTTTCCCTTATAAGCCCCAGTCTGAATACAGACTATGTGCTCAGCTCTCAGCTCTCTCCTGAGCTGACCACCTGGGCTGCCAGTTACAATCTTTTCACTTAACCATGTAACCTTGCTTTCCCCTGTATGGGTGACTGGGCACTTTCTCTCGGATCCTGTTTATACGTTTTGATGGATACCCTACCCCAATAAACCTTGCTACCTTGCTTATCACTGTTATTTAAAAAATTAATGTAAGAGCAGCATGCAAAAGATTCGGTAAGAGACAATTGTATGGATCGTTCGGTTGCCCAAATTGGATGTGCTCAGATCTCCTTAAGAGGAAAGGATCTTTGCACATGTGAACAGGACATGGAAGTCCTTGAGACTGGCTAATCTGAGGTTTGCACTTGCATTTACCCTGACAGAGAGTTACTGTTTCTCTCTGTGGTATGTTGTCACAACAGCCCATTTCCACAGTTGCGTTTATTCTACATCTAGAAGGTGTTTTGCATATTAAGATTGTTCTCACCCAGACAGTATGTACTGGAATGACTGTTAGTTTGTTTCTCTTATTGTTCTGGGGCCCAACACATAGCTAAATGAACGTCAGGTTTCATTTTATAGCATCATCAATGCTATACTCACTTGGGTGTTATTTCATTTAATGAAAATTTATTTGCACAATATGTTTGTTTTTAATAACTAATCCCTTTAACTATCTGAAAATCCTAATCAGGAAGCAGGCTTCATTCCTAACATGGCTACTCTTGTTGGATTAATCTTAATCACTAAGAGAAGGGTATGTATTGAAGTCCAAATAAGTATCTGATGGGAAGAGTTGGATAGGATACAAGGAGAGGCAAGTGTTCTTATATTTTTATCTCCTGTATAATTTGTAAACCTTACTCACATTGGCCAATGGAGGTCTGACTCTTCACTGTTACTGACTGGGTCTTGGCTGATCCTAGTAAACCTTTGGTATCACAGGTGTCTGCTCAGGGTAGACATCTGGCAGGAGATCATTGACTTGGGAGTCATTACATATGTACTATAGATCCCAATCTATTGTTTGGGAAAGGCTGTCCTCTCAGTTGCTCAGTCTTCCACAATCCTATGCCAAATTCCCATTTCTTCTAAGGGTCCATTGCCTGAAGGCCAATGCCAGCCCTGCATCTGTGTAATGCACATGCCATGGTTGTGAGGTATCACAGAGCAGAATGTGCCTACATTGTTGAAATCCTTTCTTCTTCTTACCCTTCCTTTGTCATCCGAACCTTGGAATGAACTTGGCCAGATCTTCTCAAATTATGTTTTGTACTCATGTAAAATTCATGTCCACATATTCTCATGAAGCTCTTCCCCGTACTCCTGAGGTCACTCCTATGCTTTCTTTATGATATAATCCCTTCATTCTCTGCCTTTGGACATCACTGGACCTAATGTTGTATTTCGATCCTCATGACTGGCTCACACCTCATTTTGCTCTTGGGGGAAGCAGAATGAATGCAGAGATGTAATTCAGAGGGACCCAGGAGCTGGGAGAGCCAGGCTGCTTTGGCTCCTCTCAGATGGTTCCAATTGCTAGTATGACAGTCTTTGCCAAGCAGGGCATTAATTTTAACCATAGAAACCTGGCAAGTCACACAATTCAGCTTGACATTGCAATTCAGCAGTGGGAACTATTAGTTTTGGATTTGATTTTAAGTGGTCTCAGAATACTGGTTACAAACAGAAAGGGTTTCCTGAAGCCAAGTCGTATGGTGGCCCTGTGCTTCTTATCTGCTTTCAGTCAGGCTACCTGGGACCAAAGCACGTGTCTCTCTACTGCAAACTGTCTAATCATAAGAGAGGCAGTTATCCAGCTGCAGTGTTCATGAGTTTTATTTTTTTCTTTTTGTTTTCTTATTTGTTTTTCTCAAACCACTATATGCACATTGTTCGGAGAGGGGGCGTGGAGTAGAGGAGAGAAAGTGCAAGCAGTTTGAAAGGTCTTAAAAGTGCCTCATATTTCCACCATGCAAAAATGATGCCCTTGGCAACTTGGAGCTCATTCTTCCAGAAGGGGCAGTAGGGGATGAAACGCACAGAGGGAGAGGGAATTTTACTTGCATTTCCTATTTCCTTGGGATTGCTCCAATGCAAAAATCACCAGAGCCTTGCTTTGGCCAGGACACTATCCACTTTATCTTTGCTGCACATGGCTGTCTTACTCTCCATTTTGGAAGAAGTTGTCCAATCTTCCATAACCCTACAAACAAAATTCACCCCCACTCCAAGGGACTGGGACTGCAAGGTTACTCTTGACCCTCTATTTGTCTTAACCATGTCTTTCTGGTTCCAAAGCAAAGAAACCAATTTCTTTAATAAAAATAAGAACTTGGGTGTACTTGTATGACAAATTTGCAATCACCAAGTGGATGTCTCAGTACCTCCAAGGGCCAACTTGTCCCTCTGTGTTTCTGACACAAAATTCTTGGTTTCATTCAGCACGTCTGCTCTCTACGGGTAGGTCAACTCCCCATCCACCCCATTCAACTTCCAGATTGTGGAAGGAACTAATCTAGATGTTGCTGCCTCCTGAGCAGAATTTCTGAATGAGGTAATCTTATTATCACTGGCTAGACTCTTGGGTCAGGTGTTTACTCTGATCCATTTAGTGGCAGTCCTTGTTCAAAAAACAGATTAAAGATTCTTTCCTGCAAGGGTCCGGACAGGTGTGACAGGCTTAATATATTCAATAATAAGATTGCCAACAAACGTAGTAGTAAGATAAGATGGGAAAGGGTTTGAATTAAAGCTATTTAGGTGGTGAAAATGACAAGAAAGAATAGTTATTGTTAAACTCATATTTCTGGTTTAGGTGAAAGTGTTAGAAGGGGTTCTATTAATAAAAGCAAGAAATGTAAAAGGGGTAATTGATTTCAAAGTTTGTTTCTGGGCACATTTAGTTTGAAGAATGGATGGGGAATTTAGGAGATGATCTCTTTACAAATGCTAATACGAAATCTGGAGCTGGGAGTTGAGTTCTGGCTGTAGATATTTGACTTGGGAATCACTGTCACAGGTTGCAGCTCTCAATCCATTGCTTGAGAATCTCTGCCCTCTCTACCCTGGGATGAAACCAGATGCCAGAAGGTGGTACAAATTCAGTTTAGGACAGAACACTACTTCTTTTTAGAAATATCTCATCTCATCAGATTTGTAAATTAATAGCACCTGTAGTAAAATCAAGCACTGATACTTCATTAATATTTTATGATTCTTGATAGACAGTAAGACAACTTTTCTATTAGGATAAAGGATTCAAGGTAATGGCTATGAATTGCAGCTGCCATTGTACAAACAGGGAATGTTCTGACTCTGTGCTATGTGAAAATCTGTATTCAACTCGGAGTATAGCAGGAAGTGACTCATGGGAGAGAAGGTTTGAAATGTCCGCCCCTAGCCATAGGACAGAAGAAATGCATTACAGCAGGGAGACTTGGCTGCCAAGGAGAAAGCAGACTCAGCGCTCAGATTACAGAGACAGAGAGCCACAGTACCACCCAGCCATTCCCATGGACGAATATGGAAGGCCATTTGCCAATTTGTAAAGCACTTTTATAAACATTCAGTCCCTAAGACTATTTGGTACAGTGCATAAGTAGAAGCAAAGCTTGAATGACTGGAAGCAGAAAGACCCTCAAAAGATGATATGGTGACAGCATGGGTATCAGTTACTTGAACACCTAATTTAGAATCTCCAGAAGGTATAGGAAGTAGGTTGGAGAATTTGTAATGCTTCTCTCCCCTTTCCTCAGTGCCACTGTCATCACCCCTGTAGAAAAGGGTCTTGAACTGATGCAACTCCTGGAATTTTGTGGGTTTTTAAATTTTTTTAAAAAGATTTTATTTATTTGTTTGAAAATAGAGTTACAGACACAGAGAGGGAGAGACAGAGAAAGAGAGGCTTTCCTCCACTGCTTCACTCCCCACATGGTCACAATGGCTGGAACTGGGCTGATCCAAAGCTAGAAGCCAGGTCTACTGCTTTCCCAGGCCATAAGCAGAGAGCTGGATTGGAAGAGGAGCAGCCAGGACACAAACTGGCACCCATATGAAATGCCAGCACTGCAGGAGGAGGCTAAGCCTACTATGCCACAGCACTGGTCCTGTTTTTTTTTTTTAAGTTTTTTTTTTTTTTAATTTATTTGAAAGGCAGAGAGAGAGAGAGAGAGAGAGAGAGAGATTGAGACTGAGATTCTATCTGCTGGTTCATTTGCCAAATGCCCATAACAACCGGGGCTGAGCCAGGTTGAAACCAGAAGCCTGGAATTCCATCCGGGTCTTTCATATCAGTGGCTGGGATACCAAGTATTTGAAGCACTATATACTCTATATAAATACCAAGTATTTGAAGTCTTTCAGATTGCACATTAGCAGGAAGCTAACGTAGAACAGAAGTGATATGGGCATTCTGATATGGGATGTGGGCATCCCATGTGTCATCTTAATTGCTGCGCCACAATGCCTGCTCCAAGGATTCTATTTTATGTATGAAACTGGCTATTCTGGCCCATGTTGCTAAAGGCTTCTGGAGGGACTTCAGGAATTCAAGGTTGGTTGATGATTAGACAGCCATGGCTACATATTTGGGATTTGGGGACTACTTTGAGCTGTGTGGCATCATGCTGGCAATTTCTTACCAGTTTATTATCAGTATCTCACACTTCAGATCTTCAGCCCTTGAGTACTGGGCTTTCTATGAATCCAGAACCAGTCTAAAATAAATCACTAGGCACACTCTGATGGCAGAAAAACAATCACTGAGTCATTATCCAACTTATTCTTTATTATTATATTTAGAAAGTGAACTTCCCTTGACCTTGATCTAGCTGACCTATATTTTGTGGCCCTTTCTTCTATTTTTTCTATGTAAATATAGCTAAAGTTATTTCAAAAGCAAATTCCCTGAGGGCACAGACTGACAGCAAATTCACTTAGAGTGAACTGAAGTGAAATCACTGAATACCATTTGTTGAATTGACCAACTTAGTGAATTCATAATGAAAACTACTGAAAAGTTTTATCACAACAGAAATATTATCTGATGAAGTTCTCTGTGACTAAGACTAGGGTGACATGAAAAGTAGCTCATTTTCCCAAGACAACTGGAATCTTCACTCCTGAGATTAACTAGCCTTTCAGAGACAGCTAAGATAGAAATTGAGTTTATGAGAGGTCCAACTAGGCATGTGGGACTAAGTATGAGACTTCCTTCCTACCCAGAAGAATAGAAGAGAAAAAGATTATCTAAAAACTGAGATTGACTGCCTTAGACTCAGCAAACATATTCACCGAACCCATGTGGGCACACAAAGCTTTGGTAACCAGGTACAATTGGGGATTAAGTTCCTTTGGCCTGCCGTGTAACATTCCTGACCTTCACATGGACAGAGTGAAAGGACTACACTTTCTCTAGGTCTTTCATTTATAAGAAAACTGGAGAATCAACTGTAACAAAAGCATTTGGAGACTGAAACTCATTACTGGCAGATTTCTGCAGAGAAGTTGAAGACATGCTTAGTTGAGTCTGAAGCCTGCCGAGAAGTGAAAGGCCATGATGGGTGAAAGAAAAGCCAATCTTCCCTCTATACAGTAGACACTTTGTGATTAAAGTACTGAGAGAGAACAGGCAAGTAAGAACTCAGTCACTAGTAATTAACAACTTCTAAATGAGGTATACTGGGCTTCCAATTGTCTTGCAAGTCATGTCTGATAATCAAATGATAGCAGGTGACATCTGAATTAAACAGTTATCCTAGAAAGATAATTTTCTTTCTTGCCTTTTTTTGCTTTCTATACTTGGTTATGATCCATTTCATTAACCTGAACTTCAGGTCTATACTGTGGTACCCAACCATGATAAAATCTAGGGCTGTAATTGTCAAGAAAGAATGTCTCATTTGTTTTAATTACCCATTCATTGTAAGTCCTTTCTTATTTTGGGATACATTTAAAAATCTGCAATTGCAGTTTACAGAATAAACCATATAATACCATATAATACTATCTATAATAATATATTTTAAGTGGTCTAAGAAAGAGTGATGGCTATCCACTACTCCAGTTATCTTCATTATAAAAACATTGACTTTACCTAGAGGTTATGGATTTTCCAATGTTTAAAAATAGCATTAGGGCTGGTGCCATGGCTCAACAGGCTAATCCTCCACCTTGTGATGCCGGCACACTGGGTTCTAGTCCCGGTTGGGGTGCCAGATTCTGTCCTGGTTGCCCCTCTTCCAGGCCAGCTCTCTGCTGTGGCCAGGGAGTGCAGTGGAGGATGGCCCAAGTGCTTGGGCCCTGCACCCCATGGGAGACCAGGAGAAGCACCTGGCTCCTGGCTTCGGACCAGCGCGGTGCGCCAGCCTCAGCATGCCAGCTGCAGTGGCCATTGGAGGGTGAACCAACGGCAAAGGAAGACCTTTCTCTCTGTCTCTTTCTCTCACTGTCCACTCTGCCTGTCAAAAAAAAAAAAAAATAGCATTAAACAGTTGAGTCATTCAATTTCTCACAATTATGTCAAGCTTCCATTCTCTACATTCTAGGTAATCACTTCTGAGTAGCCCATGTATCTCTTGCTACTCTGGTATTTTCTTTCTCCTAGTCTTCCCTTCTCTTTGTGGTTTCATTCACCAATAGGAAATTGGATAATCTCAAATTATCACTTCTCTTCATCCAGTGAGCAAAGGGATAAGGGCTGCTGATTTTCTATCTAGGAAATGGAAAGTGTTGAGTCTAGAATGAATAAGTCTGCAGTAGAAGTAGTGATTTAAGCTAACTTTGTCTTGTGAGACCATGCTCTCTAGGCATAGGACCATGGAGACCAAAACACAACCTCACACTGGCAATTCATTTAATCTTTGGCATTAGGACAAAATACAGAACAGTTATGAATCTAAAGCCAATTTTTAAGTATTTCTAAATGTTTGACATCTGCCTCTTTGTCAATAATACACTAATTAAAAGCTTTGTTCTGCTTTACAAACCTTATCTAAATCCTGAACGTGCAAGGAAAGTACAGAAATCTTTGTTCCTTAGGACAGGGATAGAAGGTTACAGGCTATACAGCAAGTGGTAGAAACAGGATCCCATTCATCCTTAAATCAAGTGATAGCCTGTTCATTTTTCAAACCACTAGGGCATATGCTTACTTGACCACTCTCCTTTTTATCTTATCATGATCTCTTTATTGAGGGCAAATCACTTTACCATTAGAGCCTATGGTGAAAAATGGAAAATATCATTTCTACTATGAATTATAAGCATCATTTTAAGAAGTATTTTATAGAATTTGACTTATCATTGAATTATACATTAATATAAAAAGAAAGAGAGAGAAAGAAATATCACATCCCATTTTCTAGTTCATCCCCCAAATGTCCTCAACAGCCATATCTAGCTTGGGCTGAAGCCAGCAGCCAGGATCTCCATCCAGGTCTCCCATGTGGGTGGCAGGGACCCAATTATTTGAGCCATCCTTGTGCCTCTGTACTAGCCGGAAGCTGGATACAGGAGCTACATCCAGGGATCAAATCCAGGCACTCCAATGTAGGATGTGAGTGTCTCAACCAGCAGCATCTCAGGAAGTAGGCTAAAAGCTCACTCCTGAAACAGACTTTTTTTTAAAAAACTTTTATTTAGCAAATATAAATTTCCAGAGCACAGTTTATGGATTACAATGGCTTCCCCCCCTACCCATAACTTCCCTCCCACCTGCACCCCTCCCATCTCCCGCTCCCTCTCCCCTTCCATTAACATCAAGATTCATTTTCAATTCTCTTTATATACAGAAGATCGATTTAGTATATATTAAGTTAAGATTTCATCAGTTTGCATCCACACAGAAACATAAAGTGTAAAATACTGTTTCAGTACTAGTTGTAGCATTAATTCACATTGAACAACACATTAAGGACAGAGATCCTACATGAGGAATAAGTGCACAGTGACTCCTGTTGTTGACTTAACAAATTGACACTCTTGTTTATGGCATCAGTAATCACCCTAGGCTCTTGTCATGAGTTGCCAAGGCTATGGAAGCCTGTTGAGTTCACCGACTTTGATCTTATTTAGACAAGGTCATAGTCAAAGTGGAAGTTCTCTCCTCCCTTCAGAGAAAGGTACCTCCTTCTTTCTCCTTCTTTGATGGCCCATTCTTTCTACTAAGATCTCACTTGCAGAGACCTTTTATTTAGGTCCTTTTTTTTTTTTTTTCCAGAGTGTCTTGGCTTTCCATGCCTAAAATATTCTCATGGGCTCTTCAGCCATATCTGAATGCCTTAAGGGCTGATTCTGAGGCTAGAGTGTGAAACAGACATTTTTAAAGCTAATACCAGTTTTACATGCACCAAGAACTTAGGATGATGAATTTACATGATGAAGAAAAAGAAATAAGGTGCAGTAAATTTAAGTTCAAAGAAGTTACTTCTATTTTTGACATTATGAATGTTCGTATGCAAGATCCTCATTCATTAGGTCAAAAGTTATGAAACTGTGAAGTCATCTTCTTACATTAATAATGTGAACCTGCAAAGTTCAGTTATTAGAATCAAACATATAAAGAGATGATCTCTTCTTTAAAAATCTGTCTAAATTATATCTTTGAAATCTCAATACAGAACTGACTGTTAAACTTTGTAATATGCTTTTATAACCACAGGCTGCAGTATGGATTTTTTTTTTTTTTGAGAAAGTAGGGAGGAGTTATTGTCAAAACAAGAGATCTTCAGATGGGGATTTTTATTTCACTCAAGTAATTAATCAAAACTCTAGCCATACTGTTATGTGGTATGCAATGTAGGCTATGGCTTTCTTTTTCAGCGGACAATATCCAAGTATTTTGAAAGTGGGGCATCTCCTATCTTCATGCTTGCCATAAAGAACTCCTTAATCTCCTTAATCAACTCTATTGCTTGGAATATCTATCTCTAAATTTATAATTTTGAGTGCTAAGCCAAATACATTCTTCTGAGAGTAAACACTTCAAGCATTGATTGAGTATGGGACAACAAATCAAATGTAATAGGTCTCCTAACTTTTAAGTTAGCTACTAAATTCCAATACCTTGTATTTGTGACTGTGGAATTATTTTTAAATTAAATCCAAAATATCATTTGTAAAAAGCCATCATATTTAGCAGTATTAGGGAATGGATGATTCCCCTTTATGGAATTTATTTTCACATAATTAATGTATGTATGTGCTTGTCTTTTTTCCATTTATTAGAATTTGGATACACTAAATTGCACAGAATTAAAATGCTCAGTGTAATGAGTTCACACAAGGTACATAACTATTTGATCAGTATCCCAATCAAGATAAAGACCATTGCTTCCATATTAAGAGAAATTTCAATCGTTTGCAATTTATTGGAACTTATTTCATGCCATGGAAAGTACAGTCCATAAAAGTTCATGAAACTTGGATAAAATGTTATCATGAAATCTTTATAGTGTTCTGTAATTGAATGTGACAATATACCTGTTGACAATATTAAAATCTTCCAAATCCTTAAACACAGACACACACACACACACACACACAAACACACACGAGATCTTAACAGAAGAAACAAATAAATTAATTGTCCTGGTGATTGTAGACTCCAGGCCTCTCTATGGGAAGGTCAGCTCAAGTAAACATGGTGCTTCCCAAACAAGAAACTGGGGATCCAATCCGAGATTGCCTGTGAGACAGTGACCCAGTGTGTACCCCACAAGAAGCTAAAAGGCAGCTCTTCAAATTCCTTTCCTTAGCCGGTGCTGCGGCTCACTAGGCTAATCCTCTACCTAGCGGCGCCGGCACACCGGGTTCTAGGCCCGGTCGGGGCGCCGGATTCTGTCCCGGTTGCCCCTCTTCCAGGCCAGCCCTCTGCTGTGGCCAGGGAGTGCAGTGGAGGATGGCCCAGGTGCTTGGGCCCTGCACCCCATGGGAGACCAGGAAAAGCACCTGGCTCCTGGCTCCTGCCATCGGATCAGCGCGGTGCGCCGGCCGCAGCGCGCCAGCTGCGGCGGCCATTGGAGGGTGAACCAACGGCAAAGGAAGACCTTTCTCTCTGTCTCTCTCTCTCACTGTCCACTCTGCCTGTCAAAAAAAAAAAATTAAAAAAAATTCCTTTCCTCCATGATATACGTTGCACAAACCTATGAGCTCATGTTGATGAGAAATGCTTTTGTTTAGAAAAATCTGGAGTTCTTCAACACACACCCACACCCACACTTGAAAAAGTTTCAGGCCTGACGAGGGTAAGGAAATCAGAATAAGGCAACACTCGTTTCACATGAACCTCAAGACGATGGTCTCAAGTGTATTTATCTTCTTTACTGCAGCTTGACATCCACTGCTCTGCACCCAATCAGTACACCGCATCTTCTTCCTTAGTTTTCAAATTGCGGTTAATCTCACTTCAAAGTGCAAGAAAAGATCTGCAGGACTAGTGTTTGTTCTGGACGTAGAAAAGCAGCACGCCTCCAACTGCACCAACTCGCCGGCACAGGAAGAACAGGTTACAGGGTAAAGGGATCCATCAGCTCTACCAGCAAGCAAGGAGACTGCATCTTCAAAAGTCTTGCACAGAGAGACACTGGCCAAGTCTGGCTTTTAATTGTATGAAGCTGCCCATCGTTGGCAGGTCCCTGGGCTGGCCAGGCTGGAGTCCAGCACTGGCCGGTCAGGAGAGCTGAGCTGCCCAGCTTGTCAGTGAGCACCGTTAGGCTATGACTTGTCAGGCTCATGCTGACAGCGGTCAGAGAACCCAGAAACCCAGGCTCTGGAACAGCACAAACACTATTTACCTGGTAAGCAATGACCAAACTCCTGTCTAGGATAAATGATGCAGAAACAGGTAACCCTAACCCATCACTGCTGAGAGTGTTTAGTCTCAACCAGTACAAAATAGTCTCCTCCACGTGGCAAGAACAGACTTTGTACTAATGTTTCTCAAAAACCAACTGTGTCTCCAGCTCTATCAATTGGTTTTGTAAGATATGCCTTTCCTATGTCAAGGCTGAGGTAAAGGGGGGTGGACTGCAAGAGGCCCTTGATCCAGAGTCCCTGGGACAGAAAGCTCTGGAAGCCAGTGGGTGCGAGCATGTGCAAGTCACGGGGTTTGAGGTGATGGGCCCGCGGTAGTGGCTTCTTCCCCTTGATCACTGGGATGTCCTTCTTGGGCGGCTTGACGGCTGCTGGGTCTAAGGGCACCCATCAGTTCCATCAGCGAGGGCTTCTGGGGTCCTCTGTTGGCCTGGACAGCGAACCTCTGGATTCAGATTTCTGGAGGGGTCTAGGACCCAAGAGGCTCCATTTCTCTGCTGAGCTTCTGTCCTTATCCCTACCGCCAGGATCCATGGTGCTAGGATTTGGGTCAGGAAAGGCTGTGGAGGAGTCCCAAGTGAACCAGCCTCTGGGCCCCTGCTTGGGGAAGAGTAGGGGCTGCTGCTTGGAGTGGACTGGGAGTCTCTTCTTTTGTGATCTCTCCATGCCGCAGCTTTAGTTTGTGGAATGCTTCTGCCATTCATAGGTACTTGAACCGGTGTGCCGGCGCCGCAAGGCAGAGGATTAGCCTAGTGAGCCACGGCACTGGCCTACCCCGGGTTCTAGTCCTGGTCAGGGTGAGGGATTCTGTCCCGGTTGCTCCTCTTCCTGTTCAGCTCTCTGCTGTGGCCTGGGAGTGCAGTGGAGGATGGCCCAAGTGCTTGGGCCCTGCACCGCATGGGAGACCAGGAGAAGCACCTGGCTCCTGGCTTCGGATCAGCGCAGTGCCGGCTCTGGTGGCCATTTGGGGGGTGAACCAATGGCAAAGGAAGACCTTTCTCTTTGTCTCTCTCTGTCTAACTCTGCCAGTCAAACAAACAAACAAACAAACAAAAAACAAAAAACCAAAAAACAAAAAACAAACATACTCTCAGTGTACACGTTGGTCTCTCCTTCCTCTGCCCAGCATTTCTGGGTATCTGGAAGCCACTGAAAGACTGGGGTCCAGGTGCTTTCTCTACTTAGAATTCCAAGTTCCTGGCATCGCAGTGAAATGATGTGATGACTCTGTCGACAGACAGATGTTAATTTGGAACATTGTCCAGCTGCTGCCAGTTAGTGAGGCTTCCCAGGAATCCATCCAGAGGTTCTGTTCCCTCACTGCCACAAAGCCACCTGTGGCCTGAACTCCAGCCTCAGAGAGCCTCCAAGGACCTAGTTATCTTGAGAGGCCATGGCGTAGTCCAGACTCAAATCATGGTGGGGACAGCAGCAACAACAGATGCCCCTAGTGCAGACCAGAGAACCAAGGATTTGAACTTTTGATGACCAATGTATCACTAGTTATGGGTAATTAAGAAAATTATAGTTAAATGCATATTTTAAAAGTAGATGCATAGGAGCCAGAGTTGTAGTGCAGTGGGTTAAGTTGCATCTTGTGAAGTTGACATTCCTTATCAGAGTGTGGGTTGGTGAACTGACTGCTCTGTTTCTGACCCAGCTTCCTGCTAATGCACCTGGGATGGTGGCAGAAGATGGTCCAAGTACTTGGGCCCCTGTCACTCATATGGGAAACCCAGATGGAGTTTCTGACTCCTGGCTTTGGTCTGGCCCAGACTTGGTTGTTGCAGTCATTTAGGTAATGAACCAGTGGATGGATGGAAGATCTCTATTTCTCTTTCTATCTCTCAGGCCCTTCTCTCTGTAACTCTGCTTTCCACATAAATAAATCTTTAAAACATAGATGCATATTTGATCTGAGAATTTTGCTAACATTAATATTTTTATTAGTCAATATAATACTAGAGATGATCTCATTTTATTGAAAGCAAAGAAGTTAGAGTCAGAGTTCCAAATTTAAAAGATAACCTTTTTTTTAAAGAAAGATTTCTTTATGTATTTGTAAGGCAGACTTACACAGAGAGAGAAGGAGATGCACAGAGAGAGAGAGAGAGAGAGAGAGAGGTATTCCATCTAACTGGTTCACTCCCCAGTTGGCTGCAATGGCCGGAACTGGGACGATCCGAAGCCAGGAGCCAAGTGCTTCTTCCAGGTCTCTCACATGGGTGCAGGGGCCCAAGCACTTGGGCCATCTTCTACTGCTTTCCCAGGCCATAGCAGAGAGCTGGATCGGAAGTGGAGCAGCTGGGACTTGAACTGGCGCCCATATGGGATGCCGGCACTGCAGGCAGTTGCATTACCTGCTAAGCCACAGCATCAGCCCCAAGATAATCTTTCAAACTTCTAATTTCCCATCAAAACGGCTCATCAGAAAAATATTTTTGATTATAACTTTAAGTTCAAAGGGAAAGGCCCTGTTAGAATCCAGGACAAAGGCAGTATTAAAAAGCACACAAGGGGCTGGCGCTGTGGTGCAGAGGGTTAAAGCCCTGGTCTGAAGCACCAGCATCCCATATGGGCGCTGGTTCTAGTCCCAGCTGCTCCACTTCCGATACAGCTCTCTGCTATGGCCTGGGAAAGCAGTAGAAGATGGCCCGAGTCCTTGGGTCCCTGCACCCGTGTGGGAAACCCAGAAGAAGCTCCTGGTTCCTGGCTTCAGATGGGTGCAGGTCTGGTTATTGTGGCCAACTGGGGAGTAAAACAGCAGATGGAAGACCTCTCTCTCTGTCTCTGCCTCTCTCCTTCTCTCTCTGTGTAACTCTACCTTTCAAATAAATAAATAAATCTTTTTTAAAAAAGGCACATGGAACAATGCATAATTTTAGTTTGCATTGGGAATGGGAATTGTGAACAAGCTCTACTTTGGCTATCTTTCTAGTGGCCTAAGTGCTGTGGAAGAAAGATGAGAAATTTCCCAAGTATTTCATGAAAGAGCACTAAATACTGATAAAAGATCCTATCTCAATTCAATTAAACACACCCTTGAATTACACAATAGTGCACTGGGTTTTGTGGCATTGTAGAAATGATAGAAAAAAAAGTCTTGACACTTAAGTAACTTACAATCTTATCACATAGACAAACATATTAAAAATATGTTCCACATCCAGGGATAATGATACAAGTCCCATTTGTATTCAACAGATATTGAATTCTGTTCTTCACAAGGTTCAAATTAATCTCTGTGAAGTGCAGTGAGAGCCACTTAATTTCCTTCTGTGACATCTGAATTTCCTAGGCTAACATTGACGGCCAAGCACCCCAGTTCTCTTTATTTTTTCTCCAATTAAATGTTGTCATTTTAATTGGAAAATATTTGATATCTACTATAAGCAATTTGGGACTTGCATTGATTTTAAGCCATTTGTGACTCCTACTGAACACCCTGCCCACTGGTTAATGCACTCAGTTTTCAATAAACTACAAAAGGGAAGAAAATTTTTGCAAAAAGGAATGAAAGAAAGAGAAAACATTTACACACACACACATACACACACACAAAGCAGAGATTAAACATACAACTCAAATATTTGAGAATTAGATTAACAATCACGGGCCCACCTCTTAGTAGCTATGTGACCTTGAGCAAATTATTTTACCTTTTAAAGGGATCACAGTTTCTCCATTTGCAAAATAGTAAATATTAAGAGTAGATGTTTGATAAAATTTTATGTGGTTACATTAAATAGTGTGTCTAAAGTGTGCAGTATACAATCTACTTAACAATTATTAACTATTTTGTTACTTTCACTTGCCTATTTTTTTAAAATTCAGATTGGTGGAAACTAATACCAAAAACCAGCATAATTTACTAAAGAAAAAGAGAGGAAAAAATTGACATGTATTTCCCAAATCTTTGATCAAATATTTGAAAATGATTTATATTTTTAAAAGCATGCCCAAAGCCAGGTAGTATCTTATGGAAGAAGATAGGTTCTTGATGCATATGTAAGATTTGTGTTAAAATTCATTTTTTACATTACTTGATGAATGTGATAATATTCTAAAATAGAGGCATAAAAAAACTCTCAAGATACCATTGGAGGAGGTTTAGAAAGATTTCCTTCAGATCTTCAATTAATCTGAACTGTAGCTGACTTAGAATTTTATCAATTCATAGGAAACTACATTCTCTAAGAAGCCAGATAGGTAGTCCCAAAACATGCTTTAAGTGACAGATTTTTCTTAATTATTATAGTGAATGAAGAAAATACTCAAGAAATTCTCAGGTCAATAATAGTATGCTTCCTTCAACCAACTGCTTACTATCAAAACCTGTTCAAAGATTCTACCACCTACATATTTAGGTGACTGGCCCATTAATGTCTTTGTTAGCTATGCTATGAAATAATATCGGCTTACCTTCAGAGTTAAAGTTTATTTAATTGTAAAGGCTGTGCTATTTTTGCCATCTGTGTCTCTTCCAAGGTCAACAAATCTGACTGATTTTCTACCCACCATGCAAGTTTTGATGTAACTAGTTGCTGAGCATTTTCTGAAGTAGCAATTATCTATAGATTTGGTGCCTTCCTTTTTGTTATTTTTCATGATTTTAAAATTAAGTCACTATCCTAGACATGGGACCTGGTGACCCAGTTTCTTTCCTGGACTCCTGTAATAAATTATTTCTCTTGGTCTCCAGACCAGAGATCCAGTCTTCCCTTGGGATTCCACTAAGTGCCTGTGTTACTTCCAACTCTTGGCTGTCTGCTAACTCACAGGCATTCTTACCCTGTTCTCATGTGGCTTTTGCATTGCTCTTTACACACCAAAGTTGGCCTTGTCATCCTGTCCAGCCACAGTTAGGAGGGAGAGGTCACCCTAACTGCATGGTCCTGTAGCTTTCAGATTGTTTGGGATCTTGTTGGAATTTGGGGAGCATAACTCCAAGATGATGATGGCCCTCCACTCAAGTTACTATTGCCTCCCTTGTGCTTTGAGTTCTCTGGAAGTCTTGGGCTACTGTTGTCTGAATCATGACGTATTACACTGCCAGGTGCCATATCTCTGATGCTCACTGAGCAACAGTTGGCTGTGAGTTAAATCGTTTCCCCCAAGTCCTTGCCAGTCCAATGTTTGAGTCTTCAGGCAGTTTTCAAAATTTCCACAGTGCAAGTGGATTTACTATATTCTGTGCTTTAATATCAAAACATAAAGTTGCCAACCACCAGGTCAGAGAGAGGAGTCAGGGAGAGCATTTTTGAGGAGCAACAGCTCACCATGAATGACTGTCTCAATCAAGGTTATGACTGGATAGGATATTGAAATGACTGAGAAAGCATTCCAAATGGAAGAATCACACAAGAAGAGGCCAGTAGTTTTTTCTTTTTCTGAAGTTAGTCAAGTGAACAGTCTGCCTGGGCACTTCAATTTCAAATTATTTGGAGTTTAATAGAAATTTCAAAGGGAGTTTTAAATGTAAAAATTAAAAATTTGACATTGTATGATTTATTCAAGGGAAGCAACTAAAGGATCTTAAGAGGCAAATATTCATTAAGCCCAGGTATTTAATTGGTGCTAGAAAACAAAGCACATTAAGAACAATGTATGACATTTTATCTCAAGGACCTAACATTCCAGTAAGGCAGGTATATACCTAAATAAATGATTTCTATATCATTTGAAGTTCTTTTATCTAATGCAGTTTGGGCCACAGGTTAGCTTATAGTGAATTAAAAACATCTTCTAACATTATAATTTTTGTTTTAACTCTATTTGAAAAGGGAGCGAAATAGATAGTAGATAGACAGAGACAGAGACAGAGAGATATGGAGAGAGATCTTCCGTCTGGTAGTTCACTTTCAAAATGTCTACAACAACGTCTGAGTAGGAGCCCCAAACTCAATCTGGATCTCAGACACAGTGAAAGTGACTCAATTACTTGAGCCACTACTTGCTATCTCTCAAGATGTGCATTAGGAGGAAGCTAGATGAGAAGTAGAGTAGCTGAGACTTGAATCAGGTACTTTGACATGGCATCTCAATTGGTGACTTTACTGTGGTTCCAAATGCCTGTCCCTAATACATTAATTTAAAGCATAAAATTGTGTACTTTTTCACTGATCTTTTGATGTGTCAAGCCTTTTCTTTGGGTAGGGATCTTATGTTTATAATTATACATTGTTTTTCTTATATAAGTCACATACATAATGGATGGCATATGGTTTAATGTTTTTATTTTTTAAAGTGGAGTGGAAAATCAAAGAAACTTGTAATGAGTAAAGACCTTAAGAGATTTGCATTACTTTTATAAGCAGTATTTTAGTTATCTTGGCAACACATAATTCAACAATATTATTTTCGGTAACCCACCTTTATCCAGTCTTTTAAAAATATTCACATTTTCACAGAAATGACTTTTCACATGTTATTTATTATATAATTATGTAATTAACACAGCAGGAATAACTGGTTTGGGAAGAAATGTTACCAGATTTTTGGTAAACATACAACTCAGCTTGCAGGAATAGAAATTCATGGTTAAACTGGAGAATAGCTGAAAGCTGAGACATGTTAGCATGTTTTTGGGCATCAGCTATTATATTTTACCAAGGGAATGGACAGTATCAATTATGTTTAGATATATTAATTGGCATTTAACTAAGAAAATGTCTGGACTACTAAAAGTCAGATGTATACACACAGAACACAGCCTAAGAGAAATTGAGCAATTGTGAAATCAAATAGGGTCCAAGTCAGTATCCTGGGAAGTATCAACTCTGGGATGAAAGACTTAAAAAATCTGACTACTTTGATGAGGGGTAGCATCACCAACCCCAAATAATCAAAAATCAATTTAGAGGTGCTCCAAGATGGCTGAATAGGGAAAAGATATGCTGCTTTTGGCCAGGGGAATATAACAGAAGAAAGCAGATGAAGTGCATTCCTAGAAGGAGAGTTGGAGAGAGATGTGCAGTGGAAACTCTATAGAAAGAATAAAGAAGCTGTGGAACAGCATGGACAGTACCAGTGTGCAGCAGGAACACCACCACGACTCCTGCAGCCAGTGGCTGGAGGAGGCACCATCTTCTGAGAGCACGATGAGGACAGACTGTGAGAGCAGACACGTGCGCCTGTGTCACTGGTGATACTACTGCTTGAGGGAGAACACTGGGGACCACACTGACTGTAAGCTCAGCCGGAAGTGCTAGTGGAGGAGGGGCAGTACCCACCTAACCCCATTGAGGAGAAGCGCATTTCTTTCTCCTCTTCCTTCTATCCCCCTCTATAAGGACGCCCAGTGACCAGCAGGGAGAAAGCATCATTTTAACACAAATAGAGGCTGTGGCAGCTCACAGGAATGTCTAACTAGAGGAATTTTATCAGAGAGAAAAATCCATGTTCCATACTGACTTTGGTCTAGCCTGGAGGGCTGGCCTAATGGGGCCAAAAGTGGATCCCCTGTACCCTGCAGCTGTGGAAGCCTTGTGTGCTATGACTGTGGGAATTCTGTGACTGCATGATAGGGCAGGGGGTGTAGCTGGGTCTTGGGGCAATCACTGTGTCTGGCTTTGATGTTCAGAGTTCCTTGATTGCCTGGGGTGGGTCATTGCAGAGGGTTCTGAGCTCACACTGAGAACCACATAGATCCTTTGTGTGCTTCATGCGTTTGCATGGATGGGGGTTGTAGTCATTTTGGGCTAACCCTGGGCATTTATCACCTTAGAAGAGAAGAGGTGAGGCTGTGATTACACCAGCAGCCTGCTGACAATAGAGGAGATCTACCACACCCAACTTGGGTATCACCCTGAACTTCTGCCCCACCTTTCAGCACTGACCAAAGCTCCCTGGCCCTACCCAGCACATGCCTCTAGATACCTACTAAAGGAGAAAACACTCTACTAAGCCACAGAGACATAGCTCCAAAATGAAATCATCAGAAGAGAAAACCAAGAGTTTTTCACAAATTCCTAAAAATAAATGCAAAAATACAAGAAACCAAGCAAAGAAGATAATATGACTCCCTAAAACTTACACAACAGCTCAATATTAGAATGTGAAGACAAAGAGATTGAAAAGTGCCTGAAAAATGAATGCAAAAGGACAATCCTAAAATTACTCAAAAACACAAAGAAACAAATTCATGAGATAAAGGAATACATTCACAATATGGATGAAAAATTTTGCTTAGAGACATTGAAGAGAAATCAAACTGAAATATTAGAAATGAGTAATTCAACATATCAAATAAAAAATATAGTGGAAAGCTTTAACAACAGACTTGGTGAGGCAGAAGAAAGAATATTCAAGCTAAAATAGAAGTCCTTTGAAATATCTCAGAGAAAGAAGAAGAAAATAGAAAAATGTAAAACAGCATTCAAGATTTATAGGATACTTGGCTGGAGCTGCGGCTCACTAGGCTAATCCTCCACCTTGCGGCGCTAGCACACCAGGTTCTAGTCCCGGTTGGGGCGCAGGATTCTGTCCCGGTTGCCCCTCTTCCAGGCCAACTCTCTGCTGTGGCCAGGGTGTGCAGTGGAGGATGGCCCGAGTACTTGGGCCCTGCACCCCATAGGAGACCAGGATAAGTACCTGGCTCCTGCCATCAGATCAGCGTGGTGCGCCGGCCGCGGTGGCCATTGGAGGGTGAACCAATGGCAAAGGAAGACCTTTCTCTCTGTGTCTCTCTCACTGTCCACTCTGCCTGTTAAAGGAAAAAAAAAGATTTATAAGATACTATCAAACGACCCAACATGAGTCTTAGCAGTTCCTGAAGGTATGGAGAGAGAGAATGGAATAGAAGGCCTTTTCAAGTAGACAGTAGAAGTCTTCACTAATTTGGAGGAAAAAAAAAGATATCCAAGTAGAGGGAGCACACATTACTTCGAATAGACATCATCAGAAAAGATCTTCACAACACATTGTGTCAAACTTTCAACAGTAAAACATAAAGAAAATATCCTAAAATGTGCAAAAGAGAAATTCCAGATTACTTTCAGAGGATCCCAATTAGACTAACAGCTGATTTTTCATCAGAGACCCTATAGGCTAGGAGAGAATCGAGAGACACAGTCCCAGTTCTAAAAGAAAGGCACTAAAACCCAGAATACCGTACCCTGAAAATCTGTCATGTGTTAATGAAGATGAAATAAAGACCTTCCAAAGCAAACAGAAATAAAAAGAATTTGTGACCACTTGTTCAGCCTTACAAACGATTCTTAAGGATGTGCTATCACACAAAGAGAATGATACTCGTCATTAGGAAAGAATGTGAAGACAGAAAATATCCCATTAAAAACACAAAGGAAATCCAAAACAAACAATAGGAATATTTATGAGAAAATGGCAGGATCAGGTTGTTAATTATCAGTAATAACCTTGAATGTAAATGGCCTAAATTCTCCAATTAAAAGAAAGAGACTGGCTGAATGGACCAAAAAACAAGATCCATCTTTTTGCTCCCTATAAGAAACACACTTCACCAACAAAAATACTCACAAATTGAAAGTGAAAGGATGGAAAAAGGTATTCTATGCTAACAGAAAGCAAAAAGAAGCAGATTTAGCCATCTTAATATCAGACAAAATAGACTTTAACACAAAAATTGTTAAGAGGCAATGAAGGATATTATGTAATAATTAGGGAAGATATGACTGTAGTAGATGTATATGCACCCAATGCTGGGGCACCTGGCTATTTAAAACAAATTTTAAACAAAATGAAATCACCCTATGGAAGATTTATTTGTACTCTCATATTTATTGCAGCTCAATTCACAGTATCTAAGATATGGAATAAACCCAGACGTCCATCAACGGATGATTGGATACAGAAAATGTGTGTGTGTGTATATATATGTGTATATATATATATATATATATAATGGAATATTACTCAGCAATAAAATGAATGAAATCCTGTATTTTGCAACACACTGTATGCAATTGGAAACCATTATGCTTAGTGAAATAAGCCAGTATCAAAAAGACCAATATCCTATTTTTTTTGTTATATGTGGCAATTAATATAGAATACAAAAATGTATAGGGATGAAATGGCAATTTGGGATATGACTATCATTTTTAGCCCTTGTTTATACTCTTGTGGAATTGTAGTCTTCCTACTTATTACTTGTTGAATATTATGGCTAGTGGTGAATTAAGCCTGTGAATATAAAGAGTGGTAAAATTATGTGTTTGAAAAACTGATGAAGAGTGGGAGCGAGAGGGATGGGGAGTCAGGGGAATGAGGGAAGAGTGATTGTCTTCTTCTTTTTTTTTATTTATTTATTTATTTTTTTTGACAGGCAGAGTGGACAGTGAGACAGAGAGACAGAGAGAAAGGTCTTCCTTTGCCGTTGGTTCACCCTCCAATGGCCGCCGCGGCCGGTGCGCTGCGGCCGGCGCACCGCGCTGATCCGATGGCAGGAGCCAGGAGCCAGGTGCTTTTCCTGGTCTCCCATGGGGTGCAGGGCCCAAGCACCTGGGCCATCCTCCACTGCACTCCCTGGCCACAGCAGAGGGCTGGCCTGGAAGAGGGGCAACCGGGACAGAATCCGGCGCCCCGACCGGGACTAGAACCCGGTGTGCCGGTGCCGCTAGGCGGAGGATTAGCCTAGTGAGCCGCGGCGCCGGCCGATTGTCTTCTTCTAACTATTGAATGCATGAAATCTATTCTGTTTATATACATAAAAATCAACTTATTCTAGCTTTAGTATAATCTCTTGCTTAGGGTGAAAGAAAGAATTGCAAATAGTGTAAGAGAAATCTGGAAAACTAAAATATGGGCAGAACAGGCAAAAGAAGGGAGTCAGGGAGACACTGAAGACATCTCTCTTCAATTTCATATTTCTGAAGATCGATACTGCTCTGAAATGCAGAATAATTCACAGAAGTCATGTAAAAAGATATCTTCAGTTCAATTATTTTGGAAACAGTGATGTGGATTAACAAAACTGTTTTTCCGGCAGGTAAAAAAATAAGAAAGTTTCAGTAATGGAAATGAGGATGTTACTATTACAATTATAAATGATTTTTATATTTTGAAAATTTAGAAAAGTTTACAATAGTAGGAACTTGCATACATATATCAACAAATAAAAGCTATGTCAGCAATGATTCTTCTGTCTTGAGAAAATCTATGCTAAATGTATTTTATATCTTTTTAGTTTTATGTATACACATACAACATTTAAATAGGATACTAAACCTTTCACTTAATATTTTGCTATAGCCATTTTTCTATATTTTTTCTGGTCTGTGTCATTGGCTGTGATTATAGTTATTGAATTTTAGTGTTGGAAACAACTATTCTTGTTCTTATTGTGTTTGTCATTTTAATAGTGGAATGGTTACTATTTGTTTCTTGAGGCTCTTTTTTTCACAGGCAAAGAAAACTTCTCTACCCTCTCCCCACCATTTTTTTTTTTTTTTTTGCTATGAGCCTTTTTCCTTCATTTCATTTACATCGTCAATGGGTATGGAATTTTATCAAATAGTTTTTCAGCAGCAGCAAATAGAATTAACCAAAGGATTACCTCTTTTTACTTATACATGTAGTGAAATGCATGGATGGAAAAGTTCCTTCATTCCTTCCTTTCCTCTATCTTTAATTTATTTCTGCTATATTTGAAATCTTATTTTTATTTTTCAGGTAATCTATGTACACAATTCTTCTCTATTTCTTTTGGTATTTGCTTTCTTTTATTTTATAATGGTGTTTCAAGTTTACTTTGGCATTCTGACCTCATCTTATGTTTCTTCTCTGTCAACTGTTTCAGTACAGCGGTTTAAAATCAGTTCTGTAGAATTTCTGATCAGCATTTATGCAACTATAAATGTTAGTGTTGTTCAGAGGTGAACCAAGTAGCACAATTGTATTTCCTATGTTGTGCAAATTTTGTTATTCTTGGAGTTAGTAATTCCTTTGTTTTTAATTTATTTGCCTAAGTTTACATTTCTCAATCATTATATCAAGTCCTGACGGATCGGTAAGACCATTTTGAAACCTAGTTTCTATATGGTGAGCATATGTGTTGTTTTGTCAACCTCCCCACACCCAGCCCTTGGAAACACCCATTCTGGAGCCCTCCATCCTCTTATTCCAGAGTACATGAGTTTCCCCAGAGAACAACTGCATAGGTATTCTGGAACTTCTCTTTCTTCAGAGTTACTTATTGTGAACATGCAGTGTTGTCCTCTATTTTAGATGGCATCTTCATTGTCCAGGAGCTTCTAGAAATGATGTGCATAGGAAATAATTTTTAAGGCTCATGCATCAGAAAATGTTTTAATATGTTGCTATTCTTGATTGTTAGTTTGACACAGATTGACTGATAGCTGGGTTGGAAAAAGAATTTTAGTCTGAAAAGATGTCCCTCAGAAATCTGAAGGCATTGCTTCCTTATTATCTACCTTTAAATGTGGTTGAAGAGTTCAATGATATTCTGATTTCTGATCCTTTTCCCAAGCTGTTTATTTCTCTTTGAAAATATTTACCATGTTCCAGTTATCCGTAGTGCTATGAAATTTGATGGAGCTGTGCAGTATAATAGGCATCTTTCCCTATTTATTTTGTAGAGATTCTTTTTAAAAAAAAACTCATGTTCTTCAATTTTGGGAAAATTGTTTGAAATTACTTTTGATAATTTTGCCTGTCTTTTCCTTCCATCCATTCTTTAAATTTGAAGCGCTGGGTATTTTATCGCTTGAACTGATCTTTTAATTACCTCAATTTTATGCTCCAAAATTTCATATTTAAATTTCTTTCCTATGCCTTCTGGTAGAGTTAGTCCACTTTATCTTCCAGTACTTTTATTAACTTTTGAACGTTTTGTTATTTTTAAGTAAAATATTTTAAAATATCTATTGTCTTTAAATAACAATAAGATAGCAAAATGAACTGATTTGCTGATTAATACTTTCTGTATCCTGCAATTATTTCATGGATACAATATCTTTGATTAAATCTTTGAGGATAATAACTTTAACCTTTGCTTTTTTTAAAAACACATACCATATTCTTGCTTCCTCTGAGTCCCCCTACCCCCAACAAACCCCAGAACTGAAAGATGAGCGCAGTAGTTCTTGTTTGCTTGAGTATCTGGCTTTTATGAAATTGGATGCTTTCCTCAAATTCCTGATGTATCTCACAACTTGATCTTCAAGAGAAAGCCCTTGTACATAGTTACTGAAAGCTCTCTGGGGTTATAACTTGCCTGTGGATGGGCTTTCTCCCGGGGGACCAGGCCATTTTCTTGCCGACCTCTCCTATTCCCTAAATCGTCAGTAGCAGGATGCCATTTCTCTGATCTAGAGGTTTTCCAGAATACAAACCAGCACACCAAACCCTTGCTCTTTACTCCTCTTCCTAGGAGGTGTATGCCAGGCTGCTAGTGTTCTTCATGCTGATGAAGGCAGAAAGGCTGGGCGACAGGGCAGCGTCACTGCCCTAAATGTCGACTTTAAATTAGTCCTCCATTTCCACTGCAGCACCTCGTCCCTTCATTCCATGTTTCTGGCACCCGTGAGTCTGGAACATCTTCACTAGAACGGGAGATGGGAGTCACCTGGGTGTTCCAGGATGTAGAAGGGGATGTGGAGTCCAGACTTGTCCTTGTAAGTGCTTTCAGAAACCGACACTCAGAGCCTTCCTTCGACCCTTGGAGCAAGGCGTACATCCAGGTACGTCTGGGTAATAAGCCTGTGCAGGACTGCCAGGCAACCCCTGTGTTGGCACTTAGCATTCAATCTTCTAAAGCTCCTGTACATCTTACGAATTCTTCTTGTCATCTCCAAGTTTGAAATCGTTTCCTCTCTTTCTCCATGCAATTCTCATCTGCATGTGTGTATAGTTAAACTATTACAATCTCTTTTATTTTACTTCAGTGGGGTTGGATGCTAAAAATATACCTGTGTTTCACTGGTTATATCTAGGTTAAAATTTAAAAATACATTTTTTTAAACTTTTATTTAATGAATATAAATTTCCAAAGTATAGCTTATGGATTACAATGTCTCCCCCCACCCATAATTTCCCTCCCACTCACACCCCTCCCATCTCCCGCTCCCTCTCCCCTTCCATTCACATCAAGATTCATTTTCAATTCTCTTTATATACAGAAGATCAGTTTAGCTATATTAAGTAAAGATTTCAACAGTTTGCACCCACATAGAAACACAAAAGCAAAAAATACTGTTTGAGTACTAGTTATAGCATTAAATCATAATGTACAGCACACTAATGACAGAGATCCTACATGAGGAGTAAGTGCACAGTGACTCCTATTGTTGACTTAACAAATTGACACTCTTGTTTATGGCCTCAGTAATCACCCTAGGCTCTTGTCATGAGCTGCCAAGGCTATGGAGGGCTTTTGAGTTCGCTGACTCTGATCATATTTAGACAAGGTTGTAGTCAAAGTGGAAGTTCTCTCCTCCCTTCAGAGAAAGGTACCTCCTTTGATGACCTGTTCTTTCCACTGGGATCTCACTCGCGGAGATCTTTCATTTAGGTGTTTTTTTTTTTCCCCCCCGCAGAGTGTCTTGGCTTTCCATGCCTAAAATACTCTCCTGGGCTTTTCAGCCGGATCCACATGCCTTAAGGGCTGATTCTGAGGCCAGAGTGCTATTTAGGGCATCCGCCATTCTATGAGTCTGCTGTATCTTGCTTCCCATGTTGGATCATTCTCTCCCTTTTTGATTGTATTGGTTAGTATTTGCAGACACTAGTCTTGTTTATGTGATCCCTTTGACTCTTAGTCCTATCATTATGATCAATTGTGAACTGAAATTGATCACCAGGACTAGTGAGATGGCATTGGTACATGCCACCTTGATGGGATTAAATTGGAATCCCCTGGTATGTTTCTAACTCTACTGTTTGGGGCAAGTCAGCTTGAGCATGTCCCAAATTGTACATCTCTTCCCTCTCTTATTCCCACTCTTATAAAAAATACATTTGAATCAAACATATTAGCCTGTTTCTTTGTGGTTTCTGCTTTGGAGTGTATGTGTATATGTGTGTGTGCATTTATTTGTGGTATGATGCTTATCAGACCATGTATTTTAAAATATAAACTTAGAAATATGCATGAAAATTTTTATTAAGAACATTAGGTATTATGATATATGGAAATTTTAATATTATTCTATGCATAGATACTGTATTAGAGAGCATGGAATAAACTCTGGTTGATATATATATATATATGTATGTATATATATATATTCCACATTTTCTCATCCAGAGATATTCAGCCAATATATAACACATATTTAACAAAGTATTGTGAATAAGTGATCAATACACATCATTAGAAGGAAGGGGAATAATTCATGCACAGTGTCAACTCATCTTGAAAATTTGAAGTAAAAAATATCAAAACATGAACACCAGTGTTTTTTATCTGACACTAGATTCTACCAGTAACACAAAATTTGAAAAGGTTATTTTCATTTGGGAAACAGAATTAGTTAAAAGAGACAATAAAGTATATTTATATGAGATTGAGTTCAGGGTTTGTGCACAGTTGACCATAAATAAAAGCAAAAAGAGATGCAAAATTGAGTTATTTAATTTAGCTGAACCAATGTAAATATCTGATTCCCCTAACAGAGCAATTACAAGAAAAGAAGTGGAGGTCACCATCCATTCAGATTGTGATGGGAATGGCATCCTTGAGAACTGGGAAACACGGTAGCCATGACTGCGTCATACCAGATGCACTAGGTGAATGATCAGGGTAGGTAAGGATAGTGTTCTGTATGCTTCATTTATTGTCCATTTTTAAGTGAAGTGTACATTGGGAGACACAATTCAGACAAGATGTAAAAAGGAGTTATCAAACTCTTAAATTAGAATGATCATATGAGGAGTTTCAATAATTTCAAACTTCTGAAAGTAAAAAGAGAGGCTATTCATAGTTTGCTGATGGACCACAGGTTTAAATCAACCAGAAATGTCTAAGAAAATTGAATGTATGCTCATCCAAATTTAAATCTTTGGTAGCAAGAATTCTTAACCAACCTTGACAGGAAGTAGAGTTTCAAACCAAACATTATTGACTGACAGTGAGTTCTCTCTTAGCACTTCTACCTTCAAAGTAATTTTCTATAGAAATTTACAGCTTATATTAATTACCAACCAACCTATTACATGAAAAACTTGGGAATTTTACTTATCACATATACTTTCTCCGTAATCCACAGAAGAAAATACCCAAGGATTTCTAAGAGGAAAACCCAAATGGTAACATATTTTTTTGCTTATTGGTTTCCTGAATAATATGTTAGAAAGTATAATATTTTCTAAAGAAAATGCTTCTTACGAGCACTATTGGTAGTCTAACTATTATAAAAAATATCAAATACTTTCTACAAAATAAGATCTGAAAAATTATTAGTTGCTAATACAAAGACCCAGAATAAGTTGCGAAAGAAATATGGAAAATTCTCTAAGATCTCGTTTCTCCTTACAATGCATCCATATGCTAGATATCCATCGCAGAATTTTGAAATAAATGTTTAGAATTTTACATAGTACATCATTTAAAGTAACGTGCTGGAATGTATAACCCCAACTCTTCTACATACTCTGTATAAACAATCTAACCAGCTACTCAAATTCCTTCTGTGATTCCGGTTATAAATCAACAGTGATATATTCAGATTGGAATGAAGCTATAGGCTTATATGGCAGGCTCCACATTAGACAAGCCTTCAAAAAATGTTGCCAGACTCTACTTGCTGTAAAGCTGAGTGGTAAAACTTCAGGTCTAAAAACAATTATGAGCTCGAAATTCCCAAACTGCTAGAGCTCCTCACTGACTGAAAAAATTAGAATAGCTTTTTGAGGCAACAGGGAGTGGTTTGGCTGGCTTTTATATCTTGAGGTTAATTCGTCATGAGAATGAAAATGGGAATAAAACAAGAGGAACTACTCTGAAGAAGAGAAAGTGGGAGAAAACCACAAGGCACATGAAAAGAGCATTGAGAAATGAGAGCTTCTTGCTTAATGCACTTTTGTTTTGATTTGACTTTAATGAAACCTGGGAAATGTGGTGGTCTGGGAAAAGCAAAGGTCAATTTTTCAAAGAGCATACGATGTGAGTCATTCTTCGTAGGTGAAAGTAATACTAACTTCCCCACACTCTAGGTTCACAAGCTTTGTGTTATTTTTTTCCATTTTCTATGCTATGCAGCATCTATGCAATGTCTTTTGCCACGAGACTCAAGACAGACTTGAAAGCTTGGCTTCTTGCAGGAATAGATAATGCATAAGAGTCACTTTGTTCTCTGTGCAGAGCTAAGTGCTGTATAGGAAACAAGCTTTAGGGTAGGTTTCATTAACACTATGGCTTAGCCAAATGAGACAGAAGTCTAAACACCATGATGCCAGCTGCATAAAAGTAACATCACAACAAAGGTCCAAATAAATGCGAGGTCATCCTGGAAACCCCTTGCTTTTTTGTTTTTCCAAATTAAAATTGTGATAGTAAAGAATACGAGTAAAACCAAAAGTATGAAAATATTTGCTTATGTCACACCCTAGGAATAATAACTGCATGTATATCCTTCCTGATTTTTCTGGATACATAAACTTATAAAAATTGCAAATTTGTAATTTATAACCTATATTGGATTACATTAAACATGTTGTTCTAAAATATGCTTTTCACATTTTCTTTTTTCTACTTATTCTAACATTATGTTTCCATATGAGAACAAAAGATCTGTATAATCCTCAAAACGCAGATTATGAATGGATCAAATTTCATTCAAACAATCCCCTATTCATATGTATTTCACTTGTTTTCAAAATCGATATAAACAAGCAAGCCAACAAGAATAAATATCTTATATAATCAGCTTTTTATGACTGTCATATTATTTCTTTGAATTTCCCAGCACTGGGGTTAGGAGCTATGGATTTTAATTTTTCTAAAATTAAAATGTTAAAGAAAACATTGAATATGGGACCTATTACTTTCCCTCTGAAATTGTCTTCATATCAGCCTTGTCCTTGAATGCTATTTCTGCTATCTGTAGGGTTGAACGAAACATTCCACAGTCTTCTGTGTAAGCTTGTTCTTGTTGAGAAGTCAGCTGTTGGTGTAACTTTTTTTTTCTTTCTTTTTTTGACAGTAATCTATTTTTGTTGGCTGCTTTGAAGAATTCTTTGTCTTTGTTTTTGTAGAGTGGTACTCAAATATGTCCAAGTGTGGATTTTTTTTCTTTTCTAACTTGATCTTTAAAACTAATATGTTTCATTAGTTTTAGAGTCATCTGAGTCATTATCTCTTAGAATATTACATCTACCTCAACATTTCTTCTTGAATATTCTTGTATATTGCCTCTAGCTTTTTTTTTCTGTATTTTTCTACTTTTTATCTCTTTGTGCATTGTTCCACTAATTTCTTTTGATGAGGCTTCCAGGTCAGTTAGTTCTTTAATTATGTCTCAACTGGTGTTAAACACACGCTTTCAGTTATTGTTTTTAATTTTTATTTTATTTGAGAGGCAGGGAGAGAGTGAGAGAGTGGGAGCAAAAAGAGAGACAGGGAGAGAGTGCGAGAGCACTGCCAACTGCTAGTTCACTTCCCAAATGCTTGCAATGACCAGGGTTGGGCTGGGCCAAAGCTGGGAGTTGGGAATTCAATCCAGGTTTTCCCTGAGTTAATTATACTTTTGATTATAATATAGAATAGTGACTTTGGTTGCTTTCCTTATGTCACTGGATTTTCACACTCTCAATTTTATATTGTAAATAAGTCCTTATCCTGTTATCTCTCCTATGCAGTTAAAATGATTCTTAATATTCGAGTTTTTATTTGAAGGTTTTATGTAATGCTTTTATTTTTCAAAGGACAAATAACAATTATATATTTATGATGTACATGATGTTTAATACATGCACATATTGTTGAATGGCAAAATCAAAATCTGTTTAACTGTACTACATTATATGCTTATACATTTTTTTTTAAGTTTTATTTATGTGAAAGGCAGTTACAGAGAGCCAGAGGGAGAGACAGAGATCTTCCATCCACTGGTTCACTCCTTAAATGGCTGCAACAGCTGGAGCTGGGACAGTCCAAAGCCAGAAGTCAGGAGCTTCATCTAGGTCTCCCATGTGGGTCCAGGGGCCCAAGTGCTTGGGTCATCTTCTGCTGCTTTCCCAGGTGCATTAGAAGGGAGGTGGATCAGAACCAGGACTCAAACCGGTGCACATATGGGATGCTGGCACTGCAGGCAGAGGCTTAGCCTACTATGCCATAGCACTGGCCCCAAATAGAATTTCTGTGGTATAAGCTTTAGACACGGCATCATTAATTCTGTAACTTTATGTGAAGAAATTAGCACAATTATGCTGCTTCCTTACATATTCCTATTCCTCTATTTTTCCCCTCTTATGTTAGTTTTACATTCTCATGGTTTGCAACACTTATAATCACTTTTTAACAGCTGGTTAGGCCCCGTTGATAAGACTTGGCTCTATATTTAAGCGGAGTCAGTATTAGATGTGAAGGGGCAGCTTTATCTGCTGATGCTGTTAACTCAGGGAGCGTGATCTTGGGAAACAGTGGATTCAGTTTGGGTTTGCTGTTTCAAGACAATTTCCTACCAAATCTCAAGGTGTGCAACAGCTCCTCCCTGCTTAGCTTTAGGAGCTTCCATATTGGGACAGGCACATCACACAGGGAGGAAGAAAACCAGGTTCATGGGGCAGCCTCACAGTCCCCAGGTCATTTATTTGGTGATTTATCTCTGCTCCATCCATTCAGTTTGCTGGCTCTCTTTTTCCCCTGACTCCACCAAACCTGAAGGCTATTTCTCCAGTACTGCTTCAGCTGGGTGAGAGGAGTTGAATTACAAATATCTGCATCTTCACAGTTGTCCTCGCACTGTCAGTTGGTTCTCATATTCTTCCCCTCCCCAGCCTTAATCCCAATTCTTGTACTTCCAATAAACAAGCTGGCTGCTCCTTGAGGCACTCTAATTTACTTTCAGAGAAATTCATAGTTCCATCAAGATCTGGAAGGCAGTAAATCAAGGTTTGGCATTCTTTTTGGGTTGGAGCAAATTTCTCTGTATTTTCAGTGTTTTCTTTTAATAATTTATGGTTTGGAGTTTCAAATGTTTTGGTGAGTTTCATGGGAAGGAGCAGAGCAAACATCTGAATTCCACTATCTTTTATAAAAAGCACATGCATCTGTTTTTGAAATCTTTATGTCTATTTATCGACCTAGTCGTCAGAGCTCCCACCATAATTGCCCTCCTTTAATTACCAGAAGTTTGTGTTGTATTTTGCTCTCTGGAGGGCAAGTCTATGCTCCTCTCCTTTTAAAAAATTTCTTTATTTGAAAGAGCTAGAGAGAGAAAGAGAGAGAGAGAGAGAGAGAGAGAGAGAGAGAGAGAATCTTCCATCCTCTGGTTCACTCTCCAAATAGCTGCAACAGCCAGGGCTGGGCCAGGCCAAAGCCAGGAGCTAGGAGCTTCTTACACGTCTCCCATGGGCTATCTTTTGCTGATGTCCCAGGTCATTAGCAGGAAGTTGGATCAGAAGTGAAGCAGCATCCCTCCATGTGGGAGGCCAGCGTTGCAGGCGTTGATGTTAAAGTGCTACACCACGATGCTGGCCTCCAATTCCTCTTTTCAAATAGTTAGTTGCCATTGCTTATTCTTTCAAAAGAGCTTATAATCAACCATGAATTTGGAAACAGTCATCTTGGAATTCTGATTCCAACTGTATTAAATTTTCAGATATACAAGGAGAGATCTGATATTTACTCAAATAGAAAATCTGATGTACTGTAATAAATGTTTAGGAGCTGTGCTTTTTAAAAAGAGGTAAAATTTACTTAGAAAAAAGAAAACTATGGATATATTATTTCATAAAATGATCATGTTGTACTAAATCTTGAAAATAGTTTCAAAGCCGGGGCTGGTGCCGTGGCTCACTTGGTTAATCCTCCACCTGCAGGCCGGCATCCCATGTGGGCACCGGGTTCTAGTCCCGGTTGCTCCTCTTCCAGTCCAGCTCTCTGCTGTGGCCCAGGAGGGCAGTGGAGGATGGCCCAAGTCCTTGGGCCTCTGCACCCGCATGGGAGACCAGGAGGAAGCACCTGGCTCCTGGCTTCAGATCTGCGCAGCGCCGGCCGTGGCAGCCATTTGGGGAGTGAACCAATGAAACCAATGGAAGGAAGACCTTTCTCTTTGTCTCTCTCTCTCACTGTCTATAACTCTACCTGTCAAATAAACTTAAAAAAATAGTCTCAAAGCCTAGTACTGCTTGGCACACAGTCTGTTAACTGTATATCAATCACTGAGTAAATGTGAATCTGTATGTCAGTATTTTTAGTGTGCAGGAATTAGGAAAGAAGCTGCTAACTTTTGTTTTATTTAACTACCTTTCCCCCTTTTTAACAAAAAAGGTACTTTTAAACAAACCACAAAAAAGAAGGGAAGAGCACTAATACCCTCACATTTTTGCCTGCTGTGCACATCTGGATCTGCAAATTTTACACTTGATCTTAGCCAAAAGGCTGAGAAGTGATGGATCTGCAAATTTTAAGAGTTTAATTTAGTTGGATAGCACGTTCTGAATGCAGGGGCCAGTGTTGTGGAATAGCAGTTAAAGCGACCGTCATTCCATTTGAGCACGGGTTAGTGTTCTGGCTGCTCTACTTCTGATCCAGCTCCGGCTAATGGCCTGGGAAAAGCAACAGAAGATGGCCCAAGTGCTTGGGTCCCTTGCCACCCACATGGAAGAACCAGATGAAGCTCTTGGCTAACGGCTTTGGCTTGGCCCTGCCTTGGCTGGTGTGGCCATCTAGGGAGTAGACCAGCAAATGGAGAACTCTCTATCTCTGTCTCTTCCTCTCTCTCTGTACCTCTGACTTTTGCACAAATAAATCTTAAAAAAAAAAAGTTCTGGATGGAAAAGAGGAACCAGGGTAACTTATTTTATGAACAAACAGTAGCATTGTAAATAGTTCCATTCTTTTTTATTACAGTTTAAATAACACACAATCCATTTCTTCCTTTAAAGGACATGATGTCTTATGACTATGATGGAGCCATACATGCTGCCAACGATATCTGCGAGTTTATGAGTAAAACTATTAAAATCTACCAAGGACTCTTTCATCTATTTCTTTATAGACTCCTGGGACAGTTTATGTGTCCCAGCAGAGTTGGTAGGCAATTGCATTCATTTACTCTGGATTTCCTAGATCTTCCCGAGCACAAGAGTTTCCAAAAATAACAGGTGGGGTATGATGGATGCTTGTTACATTAAAGGCTAAAGATCTCTGGGTCTGGGTCTCAAGTCCCTAGTCTATGACATGAATAGGAATACAAATGGAGATGTACTTCTCCAGTGGTCCAAAATGTTCAAGGTGAGAACAACACAATTTTTGTGTTTGGTAATCCATGCTGAGCTGCAAGAAGGTCAACATATTCCAATCTAGGTAAGTTTCAGTCAATTTCCTCTGTTATATTTTCAACTTCGGATTTTTTTTTCTCTGTGTTGCTGATTCTGCTGCATTGGTGCCTGCTCTGTGTGTCTACAATGCCTCCTGCCCACACGCCTTTGATCATCAGTCACCAGTTCTGTACAATGCACACTTAGATATTCCACTTGTTCTAACTTTCCCGTATTTTGCCATCTGTGGAACATCTCAGTCCATCTCTGTCTCCCTGATTTTCAAAAGTAAATTTCAAAAAGAGAAGATGCTCTTTCTTCCCTTTTCCTACAATTTGAGCTCTTTCCCACTTTCATTACACATAAGATCCATAACACGTTGTAACACACAACTTCTTGGAAATGACTGTTTTACATCTCCATTAAGTAACTCAGAACACAATGTATGAAACAACTCTACTAGAATGGAAATGCTTTGCTGTTCAGAGTTTTTCTTTCTCACAAATTTTCCTATATTACTAATAACTGTTGTTCTTAGTAACTAGCATAATGAATAAATATTATGAGGAACACATTGAATTAATATTAAGGTGAATATTATTATAATTGTACAAGTATGCTGTCAGTTTAATTTCATCAGGAAAACAATTTAAAGAGTTGGCAGGTAATTGGAATATGTGTTATTACTTAAGTGAATGGGCAATGAAGTGCATAAAACGTACAGCGTTTTAATGTTGCTTTTAACTTTGCCTTTTATTTGAGCAGAATACTCAGGAAAACTGGGACTGTTAATCAGTTGAAAGCATTCTTACTACTAAATTACTTTCTCTTGGACTTGCATTCAAATCAGAGAATATCAATGACATTACATAACAGAATTAAGCTGAAGTTAACATCACAACCATACTCAGAAACAGAAGTGTTTCAACTGTGGCATCCTCAGGAAGAATTTGAGAGTCGACATGGATTATGTATGTAGTCTTCTCTCCCTACACCTGATCCATTGATATCCTCATCCAATTCCAAAGCTTCAATTACCATCTCTATAAAGAAATACCCCAGACTGGAATGAGTGTCCCTAACTTCACGTTTACAATGCGAGTTTTGATTCCATATTACCTTAAGGATAACATACTTATGTTTTCTTTAAAAACAAAATCCCTTGCACGTGAATCTCTACATTTCCATGAGATTTATTTCCTGACTCTTCTCCAAGAAATACTATGTGTAATCCTGGTCTACATTGTGATTATTCCTAAAGGGTAATTACTTATTTGTACAGTATCTAATAGTGATAATCAGTCATTCATTTATTGAACATATGCCATTTACCACTCTAATTAGAGACAAAGGAGATAGAAAGGTCAATGAAATCCAGTCCCTGCCCTTGAGAATTCTGTTGTCTATTGAGTAAGCTGTGACATATAAACAGCTTAGACAGAAGGGGGCATTCGAGGAAGAGCAAATAACATGAGCAGTGGCCATGGAAGGATTTTCTTCTAAGTGGTAGTTTATAGAAGATGGTGATGAGTTTCATAGAACAGGAGCGAGGGGTATGTGGATTAGCTGTTTGAAAGTTGTATAGTTGTCACATTTAAAGGGTCCTTTCATGCTATACTCAGGAGTCTGACTTTTGTTTTCCTGATAACATGTAGATATCTAGAATATTAAGCAATTGAATCATGGGAATAGGCTTTCTTAAAAGGAAGATAACTTCGTGTACTGTGTGGAGGATGACCCTGAGGAAGAGAATGCAATAGATCAGATATAAGATCAATGTGATAATCCAGTTGAGAGCTGAGGGAGATCTGAAATAAGGAAAGCAGTGGCTTGAGTAAGAGGGGAGGCGATATTCTCAGGGGGAGTTTCTCAGCAAGAACGGGCAAGACTCTTTAAATGATTTGAACAAAGTTCCTAGGTGACAAAAGAAATAGATGTCTTTGAATGTTTTGGCTTGGAAGACTAAGGAAATCCTGAGAGCTTGGAAGAGGAGTAGGTTAGCAGACAGAGGAAGGTGACTTTGACCTTAGATGTGCTGATGTAACAGGTTGGTAGGGTATCCATGTGGACATGTCTATGAGGCAGTGCAAAATACAAATCTCTGACAGATAGAAAGATACTAGTGGTAGGGGATTGGGAATAATCAGCAAAAAGAAAAAAAAAGGAATTATAAAAGTTATGGGATCCAATTATAGAAAATCCACATCTGATTTTATCTCCTACCTGCCTTAAACATACTTTAAATAAAATTGTGAATTATTTTTCTCATACATTCTTTGCACAGTGCATCAAATGACCCTGCACATACTTCTGCAATCAAGCTGATACACTGCTCTGTTATCATTGATTATTAACTCATCTGCCTCTCTGACTAAACCAAGGAAGGAGCTTCAACTTTCAGTCTTCCATATTCTGTACCTGGTAGCATACTTGAGACATAGAAATTCACTTTTCTCCGGGGCAGGTAGGAATTGGGAAGTAATAGTATCCATTTGCTTATTTCCCAATGTACCCAGAATCTCAGCAAAGGAGACTCCTAACAGGTGTTTGCTATCAGTCTTCCCCTCACTAGGCCTTTCCCCTGAGACCATCTGGCCTGCTTAAGCGCTAATCTAATCATTTTCATTACCCTTTTGTTAGGGAGTCTTTTAAACAACTTCCTAATACTTCTAAAAGAAATCCCTCCCTTGTTCAATATTATCCTTTCCTTGACTCTTTTGTTCCTCATACACTCTGCACAGATCAATTGCCATAGCTCAGGATGGCTCTCCAGATTGCCTGTAATGCTGTTTGTTCTTCCTGCCTTCCCTCTGTCCATACCTGTCACAGTCCTCTTACTCTCAAGGATGGTTCCTCTATTAGCCATCTGTACTGCTGTGCCGTGTTGCACTTCTAGCACGCCTTTAAACTACCTTGTGCCTTACATTAGTGTTTGCAGTTAATATTTCATAATAAACTCTCAAAGAAAAGGGCTGTCATATTCATTTTTTTATCACCTCATTTGAACCATGGTATCTCTTATAGAATTGGTTGCACAGTCATGGTAGATGAATAGCCTATATTTCCTTAATATTTTTGGTCTCTTTGTAAATTCACATTAAAAAACCTCGTTTTCATTTGCTGTATTCCCTAACCAAAGTTTTTTTGTTTGTTTTCTTGTTTTTTTTTTTTTTAATTTTTGTTCAAAATTACTCCCTTCTGAAAGTTTTTTTCATTCAAAATGAAGGCCAATAACAGAAAAGTACCTCACTGATTTTCAAATGAATTCCCTATAACCCTTGTATTCTTATTCTATAGTAGAAAAAACTAAGAGGATAACTCATGGATATGGATCATTTATTCTGATATGACCATACGGTTACATATTTAGAAACATAACTCTTTTAGAAGTTCCTGATTTCCTTGAAAAAAGAAACAAATATAGTCCAACCAAATGATATTTGGGCTGATATATCAGGACAAGAAAATAACTAATCTTTTAAAAAATGTTCAATGTTTAGTTTTTCTCTTTGATAGAGAATATCCCCTCAATTTTTATGGACCTTAGACAGAGGCAAAGATCAGTGTTTTGCAGTTAATCAGTAACTTGAAATGCCTTTTCATGTATTTGGAAGGCAGACAAGCAGACAGATTGCTATGGAACTATAAGATGTTATTTCTGCAAAAATACTTGTATCTCTACCAAATTTAAATGCCAGTTTTCTTTCCCCTTAGTTTATTTTACCTGTCTACTTGGATGAGATTCAGAACTATCCACGTCTGAGGAATGCCATCATCCTCTTCAACATTTTGCTGTAGAGCATTCTGTCATACCAGATCTGCATCATATGCTAAAAATTCCGAAGCTACATTATATGGTAGAAACTACTCAAGACTTGGAAAAGAGTTACAAAATAGACTGGAATGAAAATAATATATTTATAAAAGTAAATCAATAAGAGCAGCAGCTGTTATATTCTAAAATAATGGGCTGCATTTCTTTGATTGTTGATATAATATTATGTATTATTTTCTTATAAAAGGTTACCTATTGTTAAGATTTTATAGTAGACTGGAATTTGGAAGTCATCTAGACTGATTGTGTCACTTCATGGATAGGGAAATATTAAACTTAGAAATGTTAAGTCCTCTTTTCTAGGCGGCACAGAAATCAGTAGCACAACTTACATGAGCCTTTAACGTGCCTAGGTCCGAATCTGTGTCTCTTTTTACTCATCCTACGATATCACTATTGTCTGACTTCAACAGGTATGTTTATTATGGAAATCTGATTTGATTTGAACGGCAACAATGAAAATTTGAAATAAAAACTGTCCCCACTCCTCCCTGAATCAGGGCATTTGATAACTAAGGCATAAGTTTGTTTCATAGTCTATTTATACCTTTTAAGTTTGCTTTTTCCTCATAGTGTAAAGATTAAATGATAGTACTTAACCTGTTTACATGATTTTCTTGAAGTTGACAGAAAAATCAAGGAAACAAAACATTTCCACAGTCACTGAGCAATTTTAATAATATTTGAATCCCATCATTAAAGTTAAGATCTCACAGTACGTGAAGGCAGTCAGAGTTAAATATATGGATCCTTATGTGCAAAAGTGAAGACCATTTTAGAAAACAAAGAGAGGCTCCTTTATAGAGTTTCTAGTTGGGATGGCACTATGTATGCAGGAAACATTAATATGTTGGATTGTTGGAAGTTATTGTGAGAGATTTATCACCCTTATGTGAATTTATAAGGAGAACAGCCTTTAGGAAGAAAACTTTGAATCAAGTTAGAGGCATATAATATGCAGTATGTCCCTAGATATTCTGAAGAATACATTCTGGAAGAGTGAAATCCTGGTTAAAATAATTCAAAACAAAAAACAAAAATCCCAAAAACATAAGACCAAAAAAGACTTCTGACTCCTGGACTCATTATTCAGTTTTGAATATTTAGGGTTCACAGGTTCTACCTGCACTTGGCAATAATTCTGTGCTTTTCTTAGCCCCATGGTGTGCACAGCTGCTTATAAAAATAAAAGAGTACTAGTGAAGGTGATGCCTGATAATAACAATTTTTATATCTGTCAGATTTGAAAGGGTAAAAATTTGGAAGAAGTAAGAGCTTATGATGGTGCTCTTAATGAAAGAAAATTATTCACTCATACTAACATGGAGAAAGTAATCTAACATAAGAACTACTTTTAGATTCTCGAAGGTTAACTGTTTCTTAGTAGTTTTTTCATACGTCTCTAGGGGCAGTCTGTGAGCCTCAACCATTAGCTCACAGAGGGTTTGGAAGGCTGTGATCCTCCGCTGGACAGAAGTAGGTTCTGTTTCTTATAGACTATTTTGGTGATGTCTGTCTGGTATTCCCAATATTGTGTCTCCAACTGATCCCAATTCTTCATCTACTAAAATGAGCTTCCATGTTCCTTTGAAAACATAAAGGAAAGATGGAAAAATTCAAATCCCAGTGTTGTGACATACTGTGTAGATGGGTAGACTGTTCCATTTTTCTAAAGGACACTTCTGTCTATCTTTAGAATGTTTCATCTTTCTGTGGAATATTAAATATGTCAGATATAGAGTAAGAACTCAATATATTATAGGTATAATTGTGTGTATTCCGCCCCTTAGCAATGATCTGGCACAAAGGTTTGGACTTTTCTCCAGTCCTGACATCTTCAGTTTCACTATTTTATCTTAGTCCCCTAGCCAAACAAGAAACAGTTGCTTTTGCATGGAATGAACAAGTGTGAAGACAGAAGAATCCCTCCATTCCTTACACCCGGGATGAGTTCTACTCTGAAGGACCCCACCACATTGGTCCAACCTCATTGACATTCTGTGCATTCATCACTATCAGGTGTTTATCAACTGACCCAAAGTAAGACTCCTAAACTTGGTGAATTTTTACTTTTATTATTCTGTCTTCTGTTGACCTTCCTCTTAAATCTTCCACAATGCCCTATGGAATTTTCATTCTCTTATGGATAATCTTGTCTTGACTTCCTGGCTTTGATGAAACTTTAAGTGTGCTGCAAGGATACCAGTTCTTTGCCATGCTAACTCCAAGACTCAGTCGTTAGCCCTCATCTTAGTTGAATTCTCACCACTTCCACTGCTATCACTCTTGCCTAAAATGATACAACAGGGTCAACCAGATATCTTTGTTTCTACCTTGACCTGCCTATCACCCATGCTCAACACAGCAGACAGGGTGATCTTTATAAAACCAAAGGAAGACGTCACATTGTTAGGACTTCCGGTCAAGGTCCACGTCATTTTTTCTTTGTAGTTCCAATACTTATTATTGCAACGTAACAAGCACTCAATAGATATTTTGCTGAGCAATTAAAGCTAAGATAAAAGAGAAGACATACACCAATCATTTGCGATATCCGTTCTTAACCTGTTGAATATTGTAACAATAACATGTTTTGTTCTTCACAAAACGTCACTTCATTTGCTAAACACATTAATCACGTAGAGAGGTGGGTGGATGTGAGAACTAGATGGAGAGAGGTTCAGGGACATGCTCAAAACTGCAGGTCAATGAGGTTGGGACCTTAGCTTGAATTCTGCCTTCTTCCTCCAAGTAGTTTGTTCCTTCCGTTATGACATTTTTACAAGTTTGGGTTTCTCCAGGCCTGTTTATCCTAAGATGTGATTTCACAATATGCTGTCTTTGGAAATATCTCGTGTGAAGGCCAAAATTTGGCACTACAGGAAACTTTGATGGGAATACAGAAGCTTGACAGCTAGCTTAGATATTCTTAGGAGGCTCTTTCCTTAAAGCCATCTTCAGAGTACACATCATTCAATACAGAACCACGGATACAGGAACTATGATTGTATGTTTGCAAATAGTCTCAAGCAAAAATTTAATTCTGGGAGTGAAAATGGTCTACTATCTAGGAAATTTGATTTTGTTATTGGTTTTCATTATTACATTAGATTTGTATACCCTAGAGAAAAATTGGCAGAAAGCATCTAACTTATTAAAATCAGATATTCAAAGAAATTTAATTTTTTTTGCCTGAATTGATAATATAATGTATTGAAGTTAAAATTCTAGAAGCTATGTTCACTAGATGAATTCATGGGGTAACAAGATCTGGGAGTAGCATAAATGAATTTACCTTCCCTTGTAAATAATCAACTTCCTCAGACCCTTGAGAACAGAGGAAGAGGTTTTGGGGCAGGGTGGGGAGGAGGGAGTCAGAGTTAATTTCGTAATGTGTTTCCTAGAGAAAGAGTTATTAGCAGAAACAGTAGTAATAACAGCAACAATAAAACTCTACTTTTTCAAGGTGTGCACAAGATTATATGATATTGAAATATACCTATGAGCAGCTTTTCTGTTTCCAAATTGCTAACTGGTCAGTTAGACTTTTCATTATTCTTTGTAACTGATTTAGTTACACATACATCTGGTAGTCTCAGTTTCTTTTACATAAAATTGACCTTGACAGCTTACTCCTTACTATGTTTGTTGTATTTCTTGAATTAGAGGTTGATAGAAAACTGAATTGTTCTTGTCATGGTTTAACTTAGGCTCTGACATTTTCAAATCATTCTCTAAATCTAAAAGGTAATTAATACACATTTTTGAGCAATATTCCAAAAAGAGTGTCCAGCCTAGATTTGAGGGTTTCTAACACCTGAAAATTGAACCTACATCAATGAAAGTACTTTTACACACTGTTTCAATCTTTTTTAAACACATGATGGGAACCCACTGAACAGTGTCAGAAATCCTTATTTGTGGGGCCAGTGCTGTGGGGTAGTAGGCTAAACCTCCACTTATGGCATTGGCATCCCATATGGGCGCCAGTTCATGTCCAAGCTGCTCCTCTTCTAATCCAGCTCTCCGCTATGGCCTGGGAAAGCAGTGGAAGATGGCCCAAGTGCTTGGGCTCCTGCACCCATATGGGAGACAGAGGAAGCTCCTGGCTTTGGATTGGTTCAGCTCCAGCCATTGCAGCCATTTGGGGAGTGAACCATTGATGGAAGACTTTTCTCTCTGTCTGTCCCTCTCTCTGTCTGTAACTCTACCTCTCAAATAAATAAACAAATTAAAATAAAATAAAAACGAAATGCTGACATTATTAAAAAATAAATTTTTATTGGTGTCATCCCATGTAGGTCGACAACAAATGGAACAGAGCCATAATTTCTCTTTCCAGGAGATGATGTAAATGGCAAGATACACAGTGTCACCAAGGTCACTGTCAAAGACAATGGGGCTGCTCTGCTTAGCTTTAGGGAAATGTGTTTCCACAGATCTTGCCAAGACCAGTGTGAACTTTGCTTATAGATAGGGATCCCCCAATAAACAAAACAAATGAACCAGTAGCAGCCTCACCCTTGGGCAAGCTACTCCTTTGGTATTCACAGGTTTTATGAGAATAGGTACAGCCATCAGTGGTACAAGATCTTTTTGCAAAAGTCTGTTGTGGACTCTTCTAATCCTTCCAATCCCATGGTCCTGTAGCTAACTTGCTCCATCCACTATGCCCTGAAGTGCATTCCTGTGGTGGGCAATGGTCCCTGCAGAGGCCTTTATCTCATATTCATGGCAAGAACAGCAGGACAGTGCCTCGGGGGGAATATTTTTGCAATTTTGAAAGGTGTTATTATTACCAGTTCTTCCAGAAGCATATTTGACCAAGCAGATTCATCACTTGTAATAATTAAACACAATTCCTTTCTTTCTACCTATATTACATGGTATAGTTTGGAAAAGCATAATAATCTTCAATTAAAACAAATCCTTATGAAATTTGTTAAAGCCTCTTCAGCTGGCTAAATATTCTTTATGAGGAAAGATTAAAAAATAACTTTAATCTCAAATATAGAAAACACTTTTTAGAATCGAAAAGCGGAGGATCTTTTACAGTAAGGTAGCTTGTCACCTTAGGGACATCTGTAGATTATTACATAATAAGGACTTATTATAATATTAAAAAGTGTTATCATAATAAGAAACATTGCAAGGTTGCAAGATACAACGTTAATATACAAAACTCAATTGCTTTTTTATATACTTGAAGTGAACAACTGGAATCTGAAATCAGAAACACAGTGTCAGGGAGCTGATGCTTAGCCTAGCAGTGACGGTCACTGTATCCTGCATTAGAGTACCTGGGTTGGAATTCCACTCTAGCTCCTGCCTCCAGCTTCCTGCCAATGTAGCCCTGGGAGGCAGCAGTGACGGACAAGTAGTTGGGTTCCTGCTACTCCAGGATTGTGTTGCTGGCTACCAGCTTTGTTCTCAGCCCAGTCTTGGGGGTTGCAGGTATTTGGGGAGTGAACCAGAGGACAGAGGAGCTCTCTTTCTCTCTCTCTTAAATGAATAAAGAAGTAAAACACAATACCATTTACATTACCAACACCATTAAATGACACACTTGCAAAAATTTAACAAAATATGTTTAAGCCCCAAATGAAGAAAATCATAAAACTCTGATGAAAGTATCCAAATTGGCTTATCAACTGTAACCATCATACTGAGATGCTCATAATAGGGAAAATCAAGGTGGGGAGAGGGTATATGGGAACTCTCTGTACTGCCTATTCAAATTTCTCTTATGAACCTAAAACTTAAGAAGTAAGCTTACGACAACGAAATTCCAGTCAAGGACTATATATGTAAAAATTATGTTCTATTAAATATAACCCAGAGATAAAAATGCATCCCGAGAAGCAATCCACCACATTCCGCGGATTTTCTGAGAAGCAGCACTACTCATGGGAAGAGTCAGGATTCAGAATCAGGAAGACCTGCATTCAACTCGTGAGTCTGCAGCTTTTGCAAAAGTTGTGAAAATCTCAGCAAGTGGCTGTATTTTATTTTCTATAGTTTTTTTTTTTTTTTTTTTTTTTTTTTTTTTTTTTTTTTTTACAGGCAGAGTGGACAGTGAGAGAGAGAGAGAGAGAGAGAGAGAAAGGTCTTCCTTTTTGCCATTGGTTCACCCTCCAATGGCCGCCACCACTGGTGCCATTGGTGTGCTGTGGCCGGTGCACCGCGCTGATCCGAAGGCAGGAGCCAGGTGTTTCTCCTGGTGTCCCATGGGGTGCAGGGCCCAAGGACTTGGGCCATCCTCCACTGCCTTCCCGGGCCACAGCAGAGAGTTGGCCTGGAAAAGGGGCAACCGGGACAGAATCCGGCGCCCCGACCGGGACTAGAACCCTGTGTGCCAGCGCCGCTAGGTGGAGGATTAGCCTATTAAGCCGTGGCGCCGGCCATTCATAGTATGTTACACATGTCTAGTAACTGGTAATATCAGATCCTTAATGTATGAAGTTACATTTAAAAGCAGTCCATATTTCAAATACTAACATAATAAAGCCCCAAATGAGGGAAGTTACTGCAACAAAGGAAAAGCCGATCATCAAGAAAGGAAGAGTTGTTAATTTTTTTTAGCTATGTATACATTTGAAGGCAATTCAGTAAATTTACTTACCTAAGCTTTGTAGACTTTGTCACTCTTATTCATAATTCTGGAAAATGCTTCAGAGATCTCTTCCCAAAGCTCTTTCCCCTGCTCAAGACCATTACATATCAGTATCTCATATTTTAGACTTCAATAGAAACGTCTGTCTCTTTATGTAAAGTTAGCGAACAGATTTACATTTACAGTATTTAATAATGGAGACCTAGAGGTAGCTCTTATGCACTATATATTTTCATATTTCATCTTAAAATGTGACATAACACACTTCAAATGCAAGAACACAATGGCTATTTCCTCCCTGTTTGTGACGAGACAGCTGCTGAAGGTGTTTGTTAAACTTCTGAAGACAGCTGCATCTCAGGACTTTGAGAATGTTTTTTACCCCACTGATTAAAGTAAAAATTGGGCTTTCATTTCTCTTGTTTTGATAGTTGGCATTAAACTCATGTTACAAAGCATCTGTTGCTGTTACTTGTAATAGGTGCAAGTATAGTAATCCAGAATATTTTGTTCATATTAAGTGAGGCAATGTATATAAAAAGTTTATCCTGCTTATTGTGCATAGCACGTATTCAGTAAGCATTAATAGTTTATTTTGGCCTTTCCTTATCTTCATTATAAAAGTTCAGTTGTTATGACTTAGATTTATTACTTAAATTGGTCAAATATTGTTTCATCCATTTCAAATGGTAAGGGAGAAATAAAAAAGGAAAATAGTTAGAAAATATCTTGGACTCAGGGCCAGCACTGTGGTGTAGTAGGTTAAGCCTTTGCCTGTGGTGCCAGCATCCCACATGGGCACCAGTTCGAGTCTTGGCTGCTCTACTTCCAATCCAGCTCCCTGCTGGTGGCCCAGGGGAGCAATGGAGGATGGTCCAAGTGCTTGTGCCCCTGCACCCAAGTAGGAGACCCAGAAGAAGCTCCTGGCTCCTGGCTTCAGATTGGCCCAGCTCTGGCCATTGCAGCCATTTGGGGAGTGAACCAGTGGATGGAAGATCTCTGTCTCTCCCTCTCTCAGTCTGTAACTCTGCCTCTCAAATAAACAAATCTTTTTTTTTTTTTTCAAAAAAGGAAAATATCATGGATGAAAATGCATAATCTGTAATTGTGCATGATTTCTCCTTCCATAAATACAAAATAGTGCAGGAAAATGAGACAAGATCTTACTATGTTAATAATGGGTTAATATTTACATTTGCTTTTTTTAATCAACAAAAACTGTGTTTTTATGAGGGACATTTCTGTCTACTGAAGTAGGTAAGGCACATCCATGAAGGTAGATAACAAAAGCCTTGCAAACTTATCTTCATCTCTTTATGCATTATTATATTGAATTTTACTTCCAACTAAAACTCCTTAACTATATCTATGAAAATATCTTGGTCATTGGTCAACAATAAAATTAGGATAGCCACATCTACCTGTTCTCAGCTACCAAATCTCTCAAGGAGGAAGATTAAAAACTCTCCTTCCCACTTTACAGAGTGTGACAGCAGACCTAAATTTTAAAAATTAACATTGTATGTTGCCCTGATTATGAACTTAACCTGCCCTCAAATACAAAATATGTGTTAATGACATTGCTACTTATAGGATATATATCAGTTGAATGGTCAGATATTATACAAGGTATGTTTGATCTTTTTTTTTTAAAGGTATTCCTTTTTTTTAACCTTATAAAAGAAGTTTTCATTTTTAAATGAGTTCACATATTCTTGTGTTTTCTCTGACTCATATCTGTATATATGAGACATAACCAGGTTGTGAGACTGTTTTCTCTAAGTTTTAATCTTTAATGTACTCATCCATTAAATTCTTGATTGTCTAAAATGCGCTGGGCTTTGGGCAGAATGCTGGGGATACAAAGGGAAGGAAGGCAAGGCCTTCCTTTCTCAAAAATCTCCAAACTAACATGCAGAAACATCATAATATTACAGCAAGGTGAGGCTGCAAGGGCACTATGTGCTGAACTCCTGGACACATGGTGATGGAGCCTCCAGATGCAGGTGCAGTGGGGTGCAGTGACAGCACTTTTTCAGAAGCTCTCCTTTGATCTGGGTTTGAAGCAACAGTTAAGGGTTCCACAGCTGGAATAGGGTCTGTGGTGATCAGTGCATTTTAAGCAGTGGGAACAGAATGCACATGCAAGGCCAACGAAGCCTGAAGTGATACGCAATTTTGAAACTGTACAGAACATGCATACAAGACATATTGTGATTGGTCTCATTGTTTTTATCTATCTGGGGTTAGAAAAACAGACTACGTTTTCGCTAATATAAGTATCTGAAACATCTACTACAGGATGTTTACCAAATGAATCATTATCACAGTTCCTGTTGTGGTTGAATTTTTCTGTTTATAACCTCAAACCTCTAGAGTGAAAAGTGTCACTTAAATTCCCACGACTGACTCATGGGTGATTGTTAAGAATTTCATTTTTGACTTGGGCCATTGTCCTGAGTCTTTACCCCAACCTTTGACCCATATGTCACCTTACCACCAAAGGCATCTTGATTTCACTTAGATTTCATTTCTGTAAGACCTAAAACATTCAGGGGATCCCCATTGCCTACAGGATTAAGCCTTAGCGGCAGACAATGCTTTTCTTGAGCTGGCCCCAATCAGTATTTGGAATCTTGTTCCAAACTCATCTCTTTCTATTTCCAACCAGATCCAATGAGTTTAAACACCAAAAGTTACTCACTGTTCCCCCACATTCCATACTCTTTTCTAACTCCTACCCTGTACACGAAGCAACCATAGCGTGTGCAGAGAAAGGCAACTGGCCATGGTTGGAGTCCTGAGTGGACTTGGTATAGGGGAAGATGAGACAGCTGAGGTATTAACTGTGGCTACGTCATGGAGAATCACAAATGATTTGCCAAGAAGTCTTGGTTTTACTCTGTACGCTCAGCCCCTCTCAAACATTTTGACTCAAGTATTACCTAGAGGAAGGAAGAATATCCTGCCCTCTTCCAAGGGTTTTAGAGGCATATCTTGAAGTGGGAAGGAAAAATTTATTTCAACTCTTTCACATTTTCACATTCTGTGCATTTTCCTACTAGTTTAAATACTAACATAATACCTTAAATCTGTTGACATGACTAAAATGTAATCTCCAGGAAAAAAGTTTCTTGGGGTTTTCAATCATGCTTCTTTTGTATTACAGATTCAGAACACACCTGGGTGATAGCAAGCCCACCAGTAGATTTTAAGAAGGTGGCAGCAGTAACCAACTTGTGACTAAAAATATCTTAAACTTACAAAAGAAATGATTAATATAGTTGGAATTTGGAAAATAACTCTGATGGTGGCTTGGAAAATGGATTGAGGGCAGCATTATGGTAGAGTGGGTTAGGCTGCCACATGCAATGCCGGCATCCCATCTCAGAGCGCCAGTCTGAGTCCTGGATGCCCTGTCTCTGATCCAGCTTCCTGCAAGCATGCCTGGGAAAGCAGTAGATGATGGATAAATATTATGGTCCCTGTTACCCATGTAGGAGACCAGGATAGAGTTTCTGGCTCCTGGTTCCTGACTTGGACCTGGTTGAGCTCTGGCTGTTGCAGACATTTGGGAAGTGAAACAGAATATGAATGATTGGTTATCTTTCTATCTATCTATCTATCTATCTATCTATCTATGGCTCCCCTCTGTCACTTAGCCTTTTAAAAATTTGCTTAAAAATTAAAAATAGTTATGTATTTCTGAGAGAGGGAGGGAGAGAGAGAGAGACAGAGATAGAGAGAGAGAGAGAGAGAGAGAGAGAGAAATGAGTGAATATCTTCTATTGGCTGGTTCACTCCCCAAATGGCCACAGCAGTTGGGGCTGAGCCAGGCCAAAGTCAGGAACTCCACTTGGGTCCCCCATGTGGCAGGGGTCCAAGAACTTGGGCCATTGATTTCTGCTTTCCCAGGTGCATTAGCAGGGAAGTGGATCAGAAGTGGAGCAGCTGGAACTCAAATCAGCGCTCTGATGATATGTGGGCATTGCAAGCAGTGGCTTAACCAGCTGTCATATAACATTAATGCCCCCATTCTGCCTTTTGAGTAAATAAAATAAAATAAAATAAAATAAATCTTTAAGAAAAGATGGACTGGAGGCATGAGGATATAAAAGGAAGCATGGATAGATAGGTCAGAAAGATGAACTGAATGGTTAGAGAGGCAATTGAGGAAAGCCCCAACTTTTGGTTTTGGTATTTGAGAAGAAGTATTATTAGCTATTGAAATAAATACAAGAATAGAAGAAGGTTTTCAATTTTGAATACCGAAGTTTGAGATGAATTTAGGACATGCATGTAGAGACATTCTGTTGGAAGCTGGAAATCAGGTCTGTGGATCACGGGAATCACACATCTGTAAGTGGAGCTTAAAGCTGTGGGAGTAAATGATATTTCACAGAGAAGAGATAAAGAACAAGGAGGGAAAGCTGCTGTACAGAAGGAGGAGGAAGAAGAGGAGGAAGAGGAGAAGAAGAGGAGGAGGAGGAAAAGAAGAGGAGGAGGAGGAGGAAGAGAAGTCTTTAGAGACAGTAGTAAGAAGAATAAAGACAGACCCATGAAGAAATTTTAATAATGTAAACAAATTTAGAGTCCTCCTAATTTATTTTTCTCATTTTATATATTAAGAAGTCAAGGCTTAAAAACTGGAAACCATTGCCCTAAGAAACTTGTTTTCTTTTCTCATTGCTGGTTGAATGTACCTTCTGTATTTTACTGATACTGTTTTACCAATAAAGTGTGTCATGTTTTACTTGTATCTAGTAGCACATATAGCAAAGCATTTCACAGGGAGTGGTAACCTCATACAGGTTTTTAAAATAAATAAATTAACTAACCATTGTGGAAATAAGAGGGACAACTTTGAGCAAATTAGAATTGAAGACTAATACTGACATCAAAAAATAATTCACAGCAACTGTGTATTAAGGTAGCAAAAAAATAAATAAATACACTGATCACATGGCTAAGATGTGTGTCAGTAAATTTTCTTCAGAAATATCTTCCAAGAAGAAGGGTTCACCCAACTTGGGATTTCTTTCCTTGCTCCTGGAGATCTTTTCCCAAGCCTTCTTCAATTTCAGTGGTCCAGTCCTTCTGCTTTGACCTGACACCTGGGCCTGCCTTCTGCAGATGGCCACAATTCAACATCATGCATGGAACTCTAGTCATAGATACTAGAAGAGCTAGTCATCAATTTCAGATCTGCTTCTGCTGTAAGTGAATGCTTGTGACTTTAAATGGATGACAACTGGGTGCTTTCCCATGCATTCACAGGAGGGCTGCCTGGTACTAGGTTTGATGAAATGTTGCCTGGGAGTTCCAGGATGAAATAAAAATAGCACATTCTGGCACTCACTCAGAAGGTGGGTGGCTCCTCTTAAGGACAGCCCATTTCCTACCCTACTTTTCTGTCCTTTGGAAAAGAAAAGCTGAAGCATTTAGAACGTTGCCCAGGCATATTTATTTCTCAGGAATAAAAAGCAGCAGGCTCAGTTCTTTGCTCTCATTTGCTAAGTAATGATTAGGTTGAATAAGGCAGCATTTGCCTTTTTAAAATACAGGGGAACTGCTCTCTGCTTCTGAGAAAACTGAAAAGTGGCTGCCTGCCAGAGATTTGTGCAGTTTACTGGCTCGGTGGGTGGAAAAAATTGCCGAGCCCAACGTGAAGGGTGCATCAACTCTCTCCCCCACTGCATGTGCTTGGGATGCCTCCCCAGAAACACTGGGCAGATGGCGAAGATCACCTTGGTGGTGCTTCCATGGGAAAGCCAAGTCTGTGCAGGAAGTCTCCAAGCAGAGAAGTTTTCCACAGACTCAGGCACATGTACATTTTTTTTTTTTTGAGGCAGAGTGGCAGAGTGGACAGTGAGAGAGAGACAGAGAGAAAGGTCTTCCTTTGCGGTTAGTTCACCCTCCAATGGCCGCTGCGGCCAGCGCACCGCGCTGATCCAAAGCCAGGAGCCAGGTACTTCTCCTGGTGTCCCATGGGGTGCAGGGCCCAAGCACTTGGGCCATCCTCCACTGCACTCCCTGGCCACAGCAGAGAGCTGGCCTGGAAGAGGGGCAACTGGGACAGAATCCGGCGCCCCGACCGGGACTCGAACCCGGTGTGCCATTGCCGCAAGGCGGAGGATTAGCCTAGTGAGCTGCGGTGCTGGCTGGAGGCACATGTACATTTAGAAGCCAGAGTGCTGCTTCTGTGATTGGACGCTGCATGTGTCAAATGCAAGCAGCAGCCCATCTGATGCGGAGCTATCAACAGTGGCTCACGGTGTTAAAAAAGAGGAGGGAGGGTCGGATGAGTTAATTACTTATAATACAGACTCTAACTACTCAGAAGAATTAACTGGTATTCTGTAATTAATTTTAAAAAAAGACTCTTAGTTGAAAATATGATCTTAATGTAGACATCAGTACTTTGAATTCCATCCATTGTTATTGCATTCTGTGAAAATTATCTTATTGTACTAATAATGAGTTTAGAAGTAGTAAGCTACATTTTTGACCAGATTTCCAAGAAAATAAATTGAAGGTGCAAAAAAGACAAAGTAGAGAAAACAATATCCTTGATATCATGCTTTTTACACTGCGGGAACATGAATATCACAAATGCTCTTGATGATGAAGATGGTTTTAGATCACTTTGAACCAAAAAGATAATTACTATAAAATTATTTCTTTGTTACCAGACTTTGTTACCAGACTTTGCAAGGGTGATATGGATTAAATAGGAGCATTTCAGTATAATGACCTTTCTTTGAAAAGAATGCAAAGACACATGGGAAATTTGGGGAGATCTTTGCTAGCATTAATTGAATTTTCCTTTGTAATCAGTTTTCTGGTACATATCCAGATGTAACAGCCCTGTGCATAGGTGAAGATTATTGATCATAACATCCTACCTAGTTTTTATCATCTCCCAAAGTAAACCTCCTCTTCCTTGTTCTGACATCTCCTGTTGATATCCTCACGGAGGCTGCAGAAAGGGATTCCCAGAGAATTTCTAAATAAGTGGAATACAATTGAACTTTGAGAATTCACCTTCAAAACCAATGAATAAGAAGTCAGAGTTAAGTTATCTTAGAATGTGTTGCAAGTCTGTGAGATTTAATAGTAACTACATTGAATGAAATAATCATATGTTCAGTTTTACGGTGGGAGGGGGAAGAGGATCACTGAGGCCTGTCTTGACAAGTGGACATCCAGGCACTATCTCCAGGAAGTGTGGGGGCTAAGAGGTGATCAGAATTCTAGCCCCGTCAGTGAGGCCATCAGTACCTGGCACTGTAAGTCTTAGGCTACCTTGGATGAATGCTGCTATGAACTCAATTAAGGTAACTTTTTCCCCTGATTCTGAGCTTCCCAAGCAAACTTCAGCTTATGAGTTGGCTTCCCATGCAAGGGAGGAGGCAAACTGGTTATCCTCATTCAGATATTGGAGATTTTAGTAAGCCTATTTGTAGTTAGATTCTGATTTCATATGTCTGTTGCCAGCTTGATTATTGTGAGTTTACAGCGAGAGTTCTTGTTCATGCTGTGTGTCCTGAAGACATTAGGTTTTTGGGCCTGAGCTGCAGAGAAGGGAAATGTGTTAACTGTGAGGACACTTAGAGGCAGGCATCCAGTCCATCCTTCTCTGGCCAAGATAAAGACCATGTACACTTCTGTAACAGCCATTCAAGTTTCTTTCTGTTAGTTCAGCAAAGGTGTGACCACCGGTTCTAAAAGTGAGGTTCACGTTATCAGAAAGAATAAGGAGAGATAAAGGAAAATAGGAGACGTAATATTCAGATAGGCTTGATTTTGGGTAGCACTAGAAACAGTACAACATTTAGTTCATTCAGTTTTTATGTTATAGTCAGTCATTAAAACACATGGTGTAACCAAGAATCATGAAAGTGAATACTATTAAGGGCTGATCAGAAGTTTGTGGCTCATAAGAGTTCAGAAAATTTCTCTTGGCTGTGTATTTCTCTCCGGCCATGAGCAGCTGGGGAAAGAAACTGAGGAGGTGGAGTGTTGAGTTTAACAAAGATTGCGATTCTACCAACTGAGCACATAAAGGGAACAAACCACAATGAGAGAGAAAGCATGAGTCAAGCCGTGCTTAGGATGATTGACGATGGATTTCAAGCTGAGTAAGGAGGAAAGTGGGGGAGGGACAGTGAAAATGAGATAGGATCAATGGGCTGATGGTCTCAGGGGGCTGAATGACTGATGGAGTGGTGGAACTGGAGGAGTGAATTGGAAAGATGGTGGTGGGAACAGTAGTTTGTTTGAAATGAAGACAGTTTATAGGCCTGGAGCCAGGAAACATGGGTTCAAAATCAGTCTCTGACACTTGTTATATGGTGATGCCTGTTACTTACTCTCACTGTCTGAGGCCTTTTTGCTTTTTAAATTTCTGAAGTAGGAATAGTTATACCTACTTTTGAAACAGCTGCAAAGATCAAGTGCTATAATGGATGTAGAGCACCCAGCACAGTGAATAGAAAGTATTCGGTAATTTAGTAAATGTCAACTTTCACATTTCCACTACATGTAAATGCCTTGAAAGCAGGAGCATCACACACACACACACACACACACACACTCAGTTTAATGAATGCTATCTCCAAGAGAGCACAGAGCTAGGTCCTGGAGTTCTTGAGTGAGTCTGGATCACAGGGCTTCTCAGGCCCTGGGTGAGTTTATGCGGGCGAGGGAGGAGAAGATTGGAAGAGAGCTGGGGTGAAGGGTGAGGCAAGAGCTTCAACATAGTAGGTGAGAGTTGGGAAACACAATAGGTTTTTTTTTAATTTTTAAAACGATTTACTTATTTATTTGAAAGTCAGAATTACATAGAGAAAAAGAAAGGCAGAGATAGAGAGGTCTTCCATCCTTTGGTTCACTCCCCAACTGGCCGCAACGGCTGGAGCTGTGCCGATCCTAAGCCAGGAGCTTCCTCCAGGTCTTCCCACGCCGGTGCAGGGGCCCAAGGACTTGGGTGATCTTCTATTGCTTTCCCAGGCTATAGCAGAGAGCTGGATCAGAAGTGGAACAGCTGGGACTCGAACCGGTGCCCGTATGGGATGCTGGCACAGCAGGCGGCAGCTTTACCACTTGCCATATTGCTGCCCCCTTTCTTACTTTTTATGTTAGGTTTTCATAACCATAAATCTGATTGAGGGACACATATGGAACCTGAAAGTTCTGATGAGCAGTGTTGTAATTTTTTAATACCTAACAAATAATTTTGAAAAAAAATTCCCTACTGTTCTTTTTTCTCTTTTTTTAAAAATTTATTTAATAAATTTAAATTTCCGAAGTACAACTTTTGAATTATGGCAGCTTTTTCCCCCATTGATGAGTGCTTACCTGAGAAGTGCTCTACAAGGTGCTTAGGTGTATGAACATCATAAGGAGGCACTTCATCAATTATTCCATGTGTGGGAAGTTCACCAAGCCTCCCTGCTCATCAGAGGAGGTGCTGAGGGCTAGGGGGAGGACCAGGGGGTGGTAGCTCTGTCCTCCTGCTCTAAGTGCCAGTTCTCTCTGGTGACTCACTCTGCAGAATCTCCAAACTGTAACTCCAACAGCCTTGCTGGAGACACCCAATCTTAGGCTCAATAATGAGGTGTATTTGAGACATATTTATTACATACATCTAAGGAACTAGGCATGGAGAGACAGATGAGAGAAAGGTCATTATTACAGGTCAAAACAAAAGATAATTAGGGCCGGTGCTGTGGCATAGCAGGTAAAGCTGCCGCATGCTGTGCCGGCATCCCATATGGGTGCCAGTTCAAGTCTCGGGTGTTCCATTTCTGATCCAGCTCCTTGCTAATGTGCCTGGGCAAGCAGCATAGTCCCCGCATAGGAGATCCAGAAGAAGCTCCTCGCTCCTAGCTCCAGATTGGCCCAGCTGCAGCCAATGCAGCCATTTGGGGAGTGAAACAGCAAATGGAAAATCTCTCTCTCTCTCTCTCTCTCTCTCTCTGTCTCTGTCTCTCTTCTTCCCTGACTCCCTCCCTCCCTCTCTCTGCCTCTCTGTAACTCTGCCTTTCAAATAAATAAATAAATCTTTTAAAAAAAGATAATCAGGCCCAGATCAATCTGAAATCAATCAGTAAACTGATGGATATCTGGAAAGAGTCACGTTTTGGGAGAGAAAGTTGAGGCATTCAAGTTGGGATCTATTTTCCAGGGAATGAATAAAATGAGGGATAAGGACAAACAAAGAGGTATATGCTTGGAAATAGAAGCTAATCTATTTTCCTAGTGCTTTTAGTAGGAAAAAATTCTGAAAACAGAGCTGTAGGTTGTTTGAGAGATGTTGAAATCATGCAGGGATATGGTTTGCGAGGTCATGAGCAGGACGGACGTGGACAAGAATCAGCACCACGTGATAAACATGCAAGAAGGAGCCCTAGAAGACAAGGGGCAAAGCAATGCTGGGGAACAGCAAAGGGTACAGCCCCACAGGGACAGCTGAGGCAGTGCTGGAGGAGGTGTTGGGGAGGGTGTGGGTAACTCACACCAGAGCCAGACTTCTTGGTGAAGGAGCTCACCCCCTGTTCCGGTAGGAGGAGCTCAGGATTCTGGGCTCTTTCAGTCAGACATTCCTGAACTCTAATGCACCAGGGATTGACAGTCTTGTTCTATAAAGCTTCCCACCCCACCAATGGCACAACAGAAATGATCACAGCACTGCCTTGTTTTATAGTTTTCTTCTAAGCATTAGGTATGTTAGCCAGCACATGGAGAAAGGAGTGAAAGGACAGATGCCCTGAAAGTGGTAGCGAAAAGATGGCAGCGTTCAATGAGGCCTTAATGAGGAGTGTTGCTATTTTAACACCACAAAAGTAGCTCAGTTTTGTCCAGTTCTTCTCAAGGGTACCCAGAAACTCCATCCCTTGGATTCAGCCATGCTTGCTGCCTGATCTGACCCTACCGCAGGCTACAAGTTTAATGAATACTTCAGCACTGTAGACCTGAGCCTGGTGTTTGTCACATCTGGATAAATTACCTAGCTATCCACGTCCTGTGTTCACTGAACCGAGGTCTTCTTAGCAATCTTCATCTAAGATTTCTTAACTTGCACTTTTTTGCACATGGGTTTTTTACTCTCCAGATCCTCACCATGACTGGGATCCTACCTTTCAGTACAGTCTGCTTGGCTAAATCCCTAATACACTGATTGCTCCTTGCCACCTTTTTCTCCTTGGGGATTAAAATTCGACCATCTTCCAAGCCTTCCCCACCAGATGAGAAGGGTCCCATCCCCCAGTTAGTGGCCTGGTGTTCAGAGACGGATTCCTGATTCCCCAGCAGCAGGGAAGACTCTTGCAAGTGAAACCAAGCACTGCCAACTTGAACTGAAGTGTCGGCTAGGCAAGCTGGCTGTGACATGAGGGTTAGTTAGGGAAGCTGAAATGTAATATTCTTCCTGGCACGGAGGATTCTGTTGACCTCCAGACTCGATGACTTAAGGCAGTTCTGGGTGGCTTCCAGGCTCCACTTGTAAGTGGACAGGGGCAAAGCTTCTAATTCTGCTAGGCTGAGTCAGTCACTGGTGCCCAGGTGGGTGTGGCTGAGAACCCAGATGGCAGGTAATTACTGGGAGATTGGGATGCGGCTGGGATATGCAGAAATGGGCAGCTGTTGTGTGATTCACACAGGCAGGCACCCTTTCCCCTAAGGACCATCTCGCACCATGTGTATGAATGTGTGTCTGTATGTGTATTTCTCTTTCATTAGGCATGAGTTAATAAACCACATTGTAAAATAGCATCACGTATGCTCTTTTCCAACAGTGTACAGATTATTAACCCTATCTTTGTTCACCCTTGGATGGTGAACAATCACTGCCCTCCCAAGTCCCTTAGATGGGGGTGCCAGCAGTGTCAGCTGACGTTACCTGTTCTCTAGACATCATGACTTAGGCTGTGCTCACCCCTACAAGGCCTGCTATAGAAAGGTGTTTAAGCTCCAGACCCCAGGCTGTTTTTCTCCCATATTGCTTTTTCCATGTTCTCAGATTCAGCATTGCCTACAACTTGACAAGCGACAACAATCACAATAAAGGACTGGCCATATCAGTATCACTAAATGCTTCTACAATCCTCAGCTTATCACAGTGCCCAGATACCATGTTTCTTATTTGATAAATGAGGGAGTGGGGTTGTCAACCACCAATAACAACTAAACTAAAGCTGATGTGGGTCTACACAGTTTAACTGTTACTTTGTTTTTTTATTTTCCTAAAGAAACTATTTAATCAGTACAAATTTCCTAAGTACCACTTTAGGAATATAGTGATTCGTCCCATCATGTCTGCCATCCCACCAGCATTCCTCCTCCTCTCCCATTCCCAGTCCCATTCTCCATTAAGGGAAAAAAAAACCTGTTCCTCAACAATCAAGACAAGGGCTGTTCAAGTCATTGCTTCTCAAAGTGTCAATTTCACTTCTACAGGTTTCCTTTTAGGTGCTCTATTAGTTATCACAGGTCAGGGAGAACATATGGTATTTGTCCCTTTGGGACTGGCTTTTTTCACTAAGTATGACGTTTTCCATTTTCATCCATTTTGTTGCAAAGGACTGGATTTCTTTTTTTTTTTAACTTTTATTTAATGAATATAAATTTCCAAAGTACAGCTTATGGATTACAATGGCTTCCACTCCCATAACTTCCCTCCCATCCGCAACCCTCCTCTTTCCCGCTCCCTCTCCCATTCCATTCACATCAAGATTCATTTTCAATTCTCTTTATATACACAAGATCAGTTTAGTATATATTAAGATTTCAACAGTTTGCACTCACATAGAAACACAAAGTGAAAAATACTGTTTGAATGCTAGTTATAGCATTAAATCACAATGTACAACACATTAAGGACAGAGATCCTACATGAGGAGTAAATGCACAGTGACTCCTGTTGTTGACTTAACAAATTGACATTCTTGTTTATGGCATCAGTAATCACCCCATGCTCTTGTCATTAGTTGCCAAGGCTATGGAAGCCTTTTGAGTTCACCAACTCTTATCATATTTAGACAAGGTTGTAGTCAGAGTGGAAGTTCTCTCCTCCCTTCAGAGAAAGGTACTTCCTTCTTTGATGACCCATTCTTTCCACTGGGATCTCACTCGTGGAGATCTTTCATTTAGGTCATTTTTTTTTTTGCCAGAGTGTCTTGGCTTTCCATGCCCGAAATACTCTCATGGGCTTTTCAGCCAGATCTGCATGCCTTAAGGGCTGATTCTGAGGCCAGAGTGCTGTCCAATCTGATTTTCATAGTGGTTTTACCAGTTTACATTCCCACCAAACAGTGGATCAGTGTACCTTTTTCCCCACATCCTTGCCAGCATCTGTTGTTTGTTGATTTCTGTATGAAAGCCATTCTAACTGGGGTGAGGCAAAACCTCATTGTGGCCTCTATTTGCACCTCCCTGATGGCCAGTGATCTTGAGTATCTTTCAATGTGTCTGTTGGCCATCTGGATTTCCTCTCTCGAAAAATGTACTACCAAGTCCTTGGCCTACTTCCTAACTAGGTTGTTTCTTTTGTTGTTGTGGAGTTTCTTGATCTCTTTATATATTCTGGTTATTAATCCTTTATCAGTTGCATTGTTTACAAGTAATTTCTCCCATTCTTTGGTTGCATCTTAACTTCCCTGTTTCCTTTCCAGTACAGAAACTTCTGAATTTGATGTAATCCCATTTGTTGATTTTGGCTTTTATTGCCTATGCTTCTGGGGTCTTTTCCAAGAACTCTTTGCCTGTGCCAATGTCTTATAGGGTATCCCCAATGTTCTCTAGTAATTTGATGATATCGGGTCATAGATTCAGTTCTTTAATCAATTTTGAATCGATTTTTGTGTAGGGTGTAAGGTAAGGATCCTGCTTCATATTCCTGTGTGTGGAAATAGTTTTCCCAGCACCATTTGTTGAAGAGATTGTCCTTGTTCCAGGAATTTGTTTTAACTCCTTGGTCAAATGTAAGTTGGTTGGAGATGCGTGAATTGATTTCTGGCATTTCTATTCTGTTCCATTGGTCTACCCATTTGTTTTTGTACCAGTACAAGGCTGTTTTGATTACAACTGCCTTATAGTGTGTCTTGAAATCTGGTATTGTGATGCCTCTGGCTTTGTTTTTGTTGTACAAGATTGATTTAGCTATTCAAGGTCTCCTGAGTTTTCAAATTAATTAAAGCATCATTTTTTCTAGATCTGAGAAGAATATCTGGTATTTTGATTGGTATTGTATTGAATCTGTAAATTGCTTTTGGTATAATGGACATTTGGATGATGTTGATTTTTCCAATCCTTGAACATGGAAGATTTTTACATTTTTTTGTATCTTCTTCTATTTCTTAAATATTTTGTAATTCTCTTAGTACAGATCCTTGTCATCCTTGGCCAAATTTCTTCCAAGGTATTTGACTTTTTGTAGCTATTGTGAATAGGATTGATCCCAGAAATTCTCTCTCAGCTATGGCATTGCCTGTGTATACAAAGGCTGTTGATTTTTGTGTATTGATTTTATATCTTGCTACTTTACCAAACTCTTCTATGAATTACCATAGTCTTTTGGTGGAGTCTTTTGGATCCCCTATAAACAGAATCATGTCATCTGCAAATAGAGACAGCTAGACTTCCTCATTCCCAATTTGAATCCTTTGATTTACTTTTGTTGTCTAATGGCTCTGGCTTAAACTTTCAGGACTACATTGAATAGCAGTGGTGAGAGTGGGAATCCTTACCTTGTTCTGGATCTCAGTGGGAGTGCTTCCAACTTTTCCCCATTCAACATGATGCTAACCATGGGTTGACATAAATTGCCCCAATTGTGCTGAGGAATATTCCTTCTATAACCAGTTTGCTTAGAGTTTTAATCATGAAAGGGTATTGTATTTTATCAAATGCCCTCGCTGCATCTAATGAGATAATCATATAGCTTTTGTTCTTCAGTTTGTTAATGTGATGTATCACATTGATTGATTTGCAAATGTTGAACAATCCTTCCATATCATGATAAATCCCACTTGGTCCAGGTGAATCCAATCTGTTGTTGGATTAGATTGGCCAGAATTTTGTTGAAGATATTTGTGTCCATGTTCATCCGGGAACTTGGTCTGCAATATTCTTTCTCTGTTGTATTTTTTTCAGGTTTAAGAAATAAGGTGATGCTGGCTTCAAAGAAAGAATTTAGGAGGATCCCCTCCTTTTCAATTGCTTTGAACAACCTGAGAAGAAATGTAGTTAGTTCTTTTTTCTTTCAACTTTTATTTAATAAATATAAATTTCCCAAGTACAACTTGTGAATTATAGCAGCTTTTCCCCCCATAACCTTCCTCCCACCCACAACCCTCACATCTACCACTTCCTCTCCCATCCCATTCTTCATCAAGATTCATTTTCAATTATCTTTATATACAGAAGATCAACTTAATTAATACTAAAGTAATTTCAACAGATTGTACCCACACAGACACACAAAGTATAGAGTACTATTTGAGTAGTAGTTTTCCATTAATTTGCATAGTACCACACATTAAGGACAGAGATCCTACATGGGGAGTAAGTGCACAGTGACTCCCATTGTTGATTTAACAATTGACACTCTTATTGATGATGTCAGTAATCACTCCAGGCTCTTGTCATGAGCTGCCAAGGCTATGGAAGCCTCTTGAGTTCACCAACTCCGACCTTATTTAGACAAGGCCATATTTAAAGTGGAAGTTCTCTCCTCCCTTCAGAGAAAAGTACCTCCTTCTTTGATGGCCTGTTCTTTCCGTTGGATCTCACTCACGGAGATCTTTCATTTAGGTCATTTTTTCTTTTTTTGCCAGGTTGTCTTGGCTTTCCATGCCTGAAATACTCTCATGGGCTTTTTAGCCAGATCTGAATGCCTTAAGGGCTGATTCTGAGTTCAACTAATGGTATTAAGTAGAACAAAATATACTAAAAGGAATAAAATAGTAAGTTGTTCCTCAACAGTCAGGACAAGTGTCGTTCCCCCTCTTCGTGGAGGAACGACACAGGACCCTGCGCTGTTCTTTCGTCTGCTCGGCCCTCCCCGGGTTTGCTGCTGGTTCTTCCCGGGTTGGCTACCGACCCTTCCACCTCCGTGGAAGGGCGGTTCCCCCTGGCCACTTTCCCCACTTCCGCGGGGGAGCGGCACACCGCCGGCCGGCTCTCTCGGGGGCTGCACAGGTGTTCCTTCAGATAGATGTTCCCCTTAGATGTTCCTGGTGCATGTTGTCTCTCTCCTCCTTTATAGTCCTCTTCCACCAATCCCAACTCTGCTACCCACACGCCGAGTATGCTGCTCTCCTCCAATCAGGAGCAAGATCAGCTCCTGCAGCTCAGTCAATCAAGTTGGCGAGAGGCAGCTGCATAGAAGTTGTTGCTCCCTTCTCAGCGCCATATTGTGGGAGAGCAGATGCATAGAATAAGTCTTAATTCCAGTAACTTAGTCTAGTCCGAGTTGCTCCCCACAACAAGGGCTGATCAAGACATTGTTTCTCATAGTGTTCATTTCACTTTAACAGGTTTCCTTTTAGGTGCTCAGTTAGTTGTCACTGATCAGAGAGAACATACGCTATTTGTCCCTTTGGGACTGGCTTATTTCACTCAGCATGATGTTTTCCAGATTCCTCCATTTTGTTGCAAATGACCAGATTTTATTTTATTTTTTTACTGCTGTTTAGTATTCTATAGAGTACATATCCCATAATTTATCCAGTCTTCTGTTGATGAGTATTTAGGTTGATTCCAGGTCTTAGCTATTGTGAATTAAGCTGCAATAAACATTGAGGTGCAGACAGCTCTTTTATTTGCCAATTTAATTTCCTTTCTGTAAATTCCAAGGAGTGAGATTGCTGGGTCATGTGGTAGGGTTATATTTAGGTTTCTGAGAAATCTCCAAACTGTCTTCCATAGTGGCTTTACCAGTTTGCATTCCCACCAACAGTGGATTAGTGTCCCTTTTTCTCCACATCCTCACCAGCATAACATGTACTTCCATGGACTTTTTGAAGATCCCTTGTATGGATGGATTTCACAATTTTTTTGGAACTTAAATAAACTTCTTTTAAGGTTTTTTCCATGAATATTTTGAAGTTACCTTATATTTAGGAGCCATCCCATATCCCTGTTGGATATTAAAATTTTGTGTGAATGAAAATGGAAGGATAGAAATAAATGAACATGTACAAAATATCTTAAGTAGTTGGATATCAGTTTGTTTATTTTTCCTTTTAATTCTTATTTTGAATGTTCCATCCTAATCATTCTTCAAGGAGATTAAATCTTTTTCCCATTAATGCTTGCCAGCCTGTTAGAAACCATAGAGCTATCTACCTCCTAGAATAATAATGCTTTTTGAAATTTATAAGTGTTTTGTTCAACGTTCAGGACACAAGTTCAAGGCCATCCTTTCTCCAAAAAAAATAAAAGGAAAAAAGATCACATGCTTCTGAAAGTCCACAGATAAATTACGGAAATATTACAAGTTATATACCCCTATTTCAGCTCCAGAGTGAATATTAGTTTATTATAGATTATGAAGTTTTCCAATAATAAACTATCTCTTCTAAATCAGGTTTCCTAAAACTAATATGACAAGAAAGCCTTTTTAAAAAGCATACCATTTATCAATCCCTCTGTCCCTTAAATCTCTGTTTATTTGTATTTACTATTTAATCATGGGAAGCCTTGAACTATTTCTTAATTATTGCTTAACCTGTCATGCGTTTGTAACTAAATTATCTCTTGTCAGTATACATATCTGATTGAGTACTTCAGAAAGATCATGGAAAATGGAATTAAAGAGAAGTTAACTTTTGTGGAAAAATATTTCAAATCCATGAATAATGTTTTAATAATACACATATTCTTGAATCCGTTGAAGACTCCTGTATGTATGCATTTCAAAATTTTACATCAAATAAAGTAAACATCTTTTAATTCTATTTCCAAGTACATTCTGAATTTCTCTCACTTACGTCAAATGAATTTCTGTGTTTAGTGTATTTTATTGAGTGAATTGTTCTGTTTTCTGTCCACTAGAACTATTGCTAAATATACCATAGTCTTTTCCTGGTGGTAAGAGACTTTCTTGGTACCAATTACTTGGGAAGAAGGAAGTTCTGAGCCAGAAAATGGAAACTGAGATGGCAACTTTTGGTTAAGGAAAGAGGGAATTCTACTCACTTTGGGTCATTCTAACTTTTGGACTTTTAGACAATTGTTATTACAATGATGATATTAATTATTGTTTATTGTGTATTTATGTTCTACTATGTCCCAACAACTTGTTATTTCTTTTAATTCTGAAAAAAAAAAAAAAAACAACTGAAGCAGGCATTGTTTGTGAAATTCCCTTGAGGATTATAGGTGTTTACTGGTTGAAATCCATGTTGATATGTAGCAAAGTTGGGATATGAGTTCAGTTCTTTCAGATCTCAAGACCCATGATCATAATTAATTTGTCTACTACCTGATGAACATAAAATACTTTGACTTTACCAAGGGTAAAATTTAGAGGTAGCCACTCCACATGGACTACAACTAGGAGCTAGGCAGGGAGATAAATCTCCAAGCTGAAGATAAATACACACACACACACACACACACACACACGGGTAGGTAGGTAGATAGATATAGATAACCTAAGCCCTACTATCTTGTTCCATGGTGTGTGTGTGTGTGTATGAGACTTCTCTTCTTTTTCTCAGCTGTTAATACATAACATTTAAATATTCAGGTTTCTCTCACTTTTGCTATGAATCAGTAAAGAAAATATAAGGTTTCCATAAATGGGCCACAGAGCTAACGGAGGAGTTCTCCACTGAAAATAGCAGCCACTGTGATCATCAGCCAGAGGTTGCCGAGGAACAGGAGCCTGCCACAGTGTCTGTCAAGATGCTCTATCTCATGTCTACAATTCATTTTTAGAAATTTAACATTAAAAAGTGCAACCTTGAGAAATATTTAGAAAACTACTTTAAGGATGGGACTAGTTTTACTATGTTTTTTATTGCTTCATAATGCTTAGAATGGTAACTTGTCCCAAGAAATTACTCAACAAATACTAGTTCACAAAAGAGTTATGAAGCCTCTATCCAAGTTAACAAAGTCTCTTTGTGCATAAAGACGAAGTTCAGGAGGTGGAGCAAGGTGGTGGCTCAGTACAACACTCCAACAATCTCTCCACCGAGACACCAATTTGGACAGCTAGTCACAATCCAGTCACCCTCACAAGATCCCTGGAAGCCAGGGGAGTCCACATGGCCTAGTTTCATACTACAGTAAGAAGAGACATTTTCTGCATCAGTCCTTCTCTGGATTCAAGCAGCACAGCATGGAGGATGCTGGGGGATGAAGAGGGAATAAGGAGAAGACTCCAGACTTGAAACTCAGCATCAGACCTGCTACCATGAAACCTAGAATTGGACAGGGCCTCCCAGCCTCTGGCCCCAGTTCAGTCCTGCAGGCTGAACCTTTGGCCAAGGGTCCACCTTCACCGGCTCTGCCAAGCTCTGGCAAATAGTGGAGGAGGACTCTAGCCTCTGTGGAACAGGGTGGGAAAGTGAATGAAGGGCTTTGTCCTGAAGTTCAGTGTTGGCATCAGATGTAGACCTGTGTCCATGTGGGATGAACTCATACCAGTGCCAACATTGTGTAAACCTGATGTACACCTTAATCTGCACAGGACTTGGTGACTGTGAGATCTGCTATGACTCAGGTTAGAGCCTCTCCCACCCCACCTCCACCTCTGGCAGGGAGTGATGAAAGTCTCTAGCCAGTGGGGAATAGAGAGGGAAAGTGAACTTAGGACTTTGTTTTGACACTCTGATGTGGGCCTGCTCTGGTGAGAGCCAGTACCAGATAAATCCCAAAGGTCTCTATCCCCAGGTCAGTGTTTGCAGACACAAGCTCTAGCCCTGTCATGGTATCAGGCAAAGACCAGTACCCTAGTGGGACAAATGTTTCAGCCTGCATCATGCTTGGCCTCTGGGGCGGGGTAGGGAGGGTTCATGCACATCCACAAGACACTACAGGGCTCTGCACCCACAAAACTCAGATGCAACACAACTTAGGTTAAGCCTGGGTGACCAAGGGCCTCCCTTCATTATCCCTCCTCTGACTGTGGGCAGGCAACAAGGAATCAGATTTCACCCACTGGAAATAGGGAGCCAAGTGAGCACAGGACTGTGTCTTGGATCTGATAAAACCATCACTTTGCAGATACTAATGACCTCTTTCCTGGAGCTTCTGGACCTGCTGTGGTCCCATGTATAACCCCAAGCAAATGTACTTATATTCTGGCAAGCATCACCTGTGGTTGATAGCAGCAGGTGCAAGCCACAAGCCCACCTTAGCAGCAGTCAGTCCATATTAAAGTGGGTCTTTGTCTTATCCCATTCTGTAGTAGTCTTCCTCTGTGTGTGTATGTGGCGGGGGTGACTTTCAGCTCTGCATGTGATATAGCATTGTGTTGAAGGTGGCTATAGGACTGCTCACTCCATTGCTTCCTCAATCTTAAGCAGTATAGCACACAGAGAACAACTGTCTGCTTGGGGAAAGTAAAGGTTGATGGTTTCCAAGACATTACACAGGAACCTGGGACTGGCATTGCAGGGACTTTGAGGGCCCCTTCTGAACTTGGAGCCAGGGCTTTCATGGCCCTGACTGTGACCCTGTCAACATAGGAAACCAAGCGACCTTACCAGGACTCCAGACCAATGATCCAACAACCCCAGCCTTAGTGACATGAGGCTTAATGCCCCTGTGACCCTGGACCATACTCCATGGACTGCTACCAGGACTAACACACCCCTGATAGATCTGAGAGAAACATCTTATGTCCCCACTCCTGCTGCCATCAATTGCAGTGAAAAGATACAGGAGGACTATACTATAGTATCCAACTGGAAATAAAGCCAAAGAAGCCTGCCAAACTGATGCCTGAAGATACCTCTTCAAGAAAAATCCTTTTTACCATGGAAGTTGTTAAAAGTGATCGAAACTCCAACATGGGAAGCGGGATACACAGCAGACTCATAGAATGGCGGATGTCCTAAACAGCACTCCGGCCTCAGAATCAGCCCTTAAGGCATTCGGATCTGGCTGAAAAGCCCATGAGAGTATTTCAGGCATGGAAAGCCAAGGCACTCAGGCAAAACAAACAAACAAACAAAAAAAACCAAAAACCTAAATGAAAGATCTCTGCGAGTGAGATGCCAGTGGAAAGAACAGGTCATCAAAGAAGGAAGTACCTTTCTCTGAAGGGAGGAGAGAACTTCCACTTTGACCATGGCCTTGTCTAAATATGATAAGAGTTGGTGAACTCAAAAGGCTTCCATAGCCTTGGCAACTAATGACAAGAGCATGGGGTGATTACTGATGCCATAAACAAGAATGTCAATTTGTTAAGTCAACAACAGGAGTCACTGTGCATTTACTCCTCATGTAGGATCTCTGTCCTTAATGTGTTGTACATTGTGATTTAATGCTATAACTAGTACTCAAACAGTATTGTTCACTTTGTGTTTCTATGTGAGTGCAAACTGTTGAAATCTTTACTTAATATATACTAAACTGATCTTGTGTATATAAAGAGAATTGAAAATGAATCTTGATGTGAATGGAATGGGAGAGGGAGCGGGAAAGAGGAGGGTTGCGGGTGGGAGGGACGTTATGGAGGGAAGCCATTGTAATCCATAAGCTGTACTTTGGAAATTTATATGCATTAAATAAAAGTTAAAAAAAAGTGATCGAAACAACTATTCAACCATATGCATAAGTAACACATAGGAAACATACAAAAGCAAGGCAATATAATGTTTACAAAGGAACACAATACTGCTTCAGTAACAAGACTCCAAAGAAAAGGAGTTTGACAAAATGCCTGACAAAGTATTAAAAAAGAATGATTGTAAGGATGCTCAAAGAGACATAAGAGAATACAGATGAGAAGTTGAATGAAATTAGGAAAACAATGCAGGACATGAATGAGAAATTCAGCAAAGAGCTTGAAAATAACCCAATACAAGTCTTGAAAATGAAGAACTCAATAAATCAAATAAAAATAAAGTTAAAAGCCTCAACAACAGAATCAGAAGAAAGAATAATAGAACTTGAAGTTTTGACGTATCCCAATCACACAAAAACAAAAAGGATAAAAAGAATGAAGACAGCCTCCAAAACCTTTGGGACACCATTACACCAGGAACTATTTGAATTGTGGTTATTCCTGAGTATGAAGAAAGAAATAGAGGCTTAGAAAACATATTCAGTATCATAAAAACTAGAAATATCCCCAATCTGGAGAATGTTATGGACATTCAAGTACAGGAGACCCACAGGCCCCTAATAGACATGATCAGAAAAGATCATCACTGTAATACATTATAGTCAAACCCTCAGATGTGTAACACAAAGAGAATTCAATTCTAATATCTGCAAGAGAAAACTACCAAGTCACCTTTAGGGGACACCCTCATTAGAATAACACCAGATTTTTCAACAGAAATTTATAGGCTAGGTGGGAATGCAACGAAATATTTCAAGTTCTGAAACAAAATAATTGTCAACCAAGAATACTTCACCCAGCAAGGTTATCTTCTGTAAATGAAGGGGAGATAAAGACTTCCCAGACAAGCACAGGCTGAGTGAATTCACTGCAACAAGACCAGCCTTACAAAAGATGTTTTAGGGAGTCTTACACACATAAGCAAAAGAAAGATAACAACCAACATGAAAATGTGTGAAAGCATAAAATGCACTAGAAAACGAACAAAGTATTCAAAAGAAATATAAGAAATTTTTTTGAATTATGAGACTATGTCATTACTTGTCAATAATAACTTTAAATGTAAATATTTTAAATTCTCCAACTAAAAGTTGCAGATTGGCTGAATGGATTCAAAAATAGGACGCAATGTTATGCTGCCTGCCAGAAACTCACTTTATTACAAAAAACCTACTTTATCAGTTAAGTAGAAGTATGGAAAAAGATATTCCATGCAACTAGAAATTGAAAGCAAGCAGGAATAGCTTTATTTATATAAAAAGAGATAAACTTTAACAGAAAATCAGTAAAAAGGGACAAAAAAAGTCCCTATATAATGATCAAAGTATAAATTCAATAAGAAGATAGGTCAATTTTAAGTGCATATGCAGTTAATACCAGTACACTCAAATTCATAAAACAAAACATTGTTAGACTTAAAGTAAAAGACAGGCTCCACTACAATAATAGTGTGGATCTCCAACACTGTACTTTCATCAATGAACAAATCACCCAGATAAAACAATCAACAAAAAACAATTAAATTATAATTTAGAACAAATTTATCTAAGAAAAGACAACTATAGGACATTCCACCCAGCACCTGCAGAATACACATTTTTTTCATCAGCATATGGAACCTCCACCAAGAGAGATCATATATTGGGTCACAAACCAAATTTAAACAATTCAAAAAATCAAAATAATATCATGTATATTTTCTGATCGCAATGGAATAAAACTAGAAATCAACAAGAGAACTTTAGAAATCATACAAATACCTGAATGTTAAACAATATTATTATGGATAAACAACAGGGTCATTGAAGAAGTCAGAATGGAAATTTTAAAATTTCTTAAAATTAAAGGAAGTGAAAATACAATGTACATAAACTTATGGGTATAGCAAATGTACTGAGAAGGAATTTATAGTAATAAGTGCCTATATTAAAAAAGAGGTAAATATATCAAATAAATAACGTTACATGGCATTTCAAGGATCTAGAAAACCAAGAACAAACAAAGTTATTAGAAAGAAATGATTAAGAATAGAGCAAAGGGGCTGGCATTGTGGCATAGTTGGTTAAAACCACGGCTTGCAGATGGGATGTCGGCTGCTCCACTTCCCATCCAACTCCCTGCTAACGTGCCTGGGAAAGAGGTGGGGCATGGTCCAAGTTCTTGGGCCCCTGTACCCACATGAGAGACCTGGAGGAAGTTTCTGGCTCCTGGCTTTATTCCTGGCCCAAGCCAGTCATTGCAGCCATTTAAGAAGTAAACCCATGGATGGAAGACCTCTCTCTCTCTCTCTCTCCCCTTCTCCCTCTCCCTCTTCCTCCTTCTCCCTTCTTCTCCCTCTCTCTTCTTCTCTTTCTCTATAACTCTGCCTTTCAAATAAACCTTTATTTTTTTTAAAGAATATAGCTGAAGTAAGTGAAAGTGAAACTAAAAATATACAAAAGATCAATGATTTGAAGATTGATGTTTTGAAAGATAAGCAAAATGGATAAGCCTTTAAATAGACTAAAAAAAGAAAAAAAGCTCAGATAAATAAAATCAGAGGTAAAAAAGGAAATATTATAAATGTTATCACATAAATAAAAAGGATCATTAGTAAGTATTATGAATAACTATGTGCCAATAAATGGGAAAATCTAGATAAAACATGTAAACTTCATATAACTTACCAAAAATTAACCATGAAGACATAAAAAACTTGAATATACCAACAGTGAGTAACAAAATTGAATCGGTTATCAAAAGTTGGTCTCCTACAAAGAAAAGTCCAGACCAGATGGTTTTGCTACTGAATCCTACCAGACTTTTAAGCAAGGATTAATACCAACTCTTCATAAACTAATCCAAAAAGTTTAAAGAGAAACAACATTTCCAAACACATTCTACAAGGTTAGTATTACCTTGTTTTCAAAACCAGACAAGGGAAAAAAAAAAAAAACAAACAGATAAGGATACAACAACAAAACTACAGGCTAATATCCCTAATGATTTTAGAAGCAAAAACTCTCAGCAAAATACTAACAACTCAAATCCAACAACACATCAAATACAACATTCATCATGATGAATGTGGATTTATCCCAGTGATGCAGGGATGGTTCAACAAGTGAAGAATAAAAATCATATCATCGGCAGGCACCACGGCTCACTTGGCTAATCCTCTGCCTGCGGCACTGGCACCCCGGGTTCTAGTCCCAGTTGGGGCACTGGATTCTGTCCTGGTTGCTCCTCTTCCAGTCCAGCTCTCTGCTGTGGCCTGGGGAAAGCGGTGGAGGATGGCCCAAGTGCTTGGCCTTGTACCTGCATGGGAGACCAGGAAGAGGCAGAACAAGGACAGTCTCTTTAACAAATAGTGCTAGGGAAACTGTATCTCCACCGGCAGAAGTGTGATACTAGACCCCTTCCTTACACCTTACAAAAATCCACTCAAAATGGATCAAAGACCTAAATCTACAACTTGATACCACCAAATTACTAGAAAACATAGGCAAGACATTGGCATAACCAAAGACTTCTTGGAAAAGACTCCAGAGGCACAGGTAATCAAAGCCAAAATTGACAAACCAGATTACATCAAGTTGAGAAGCTTCTGTACTGTAAAAACACTCAGCAAAGTGAACAGGCAATCGACATAATGGGAAAATATATTTGCAAAATATGCAACCGATAAAGGGTTAACATCCAGAATCTATAAAGAGCTCAAGAAATTCAACAACAACAAAACAAACAATCCAGTTAAGAAATGGGGAAAGAACTTGAACAGGCATTTTTCAAGAGAAGAAATTCAAATGACCAACAGACACTTGAGAAAATGCTCAAGATCACTAGCCATCAAGGAAATGCAAATCAAAACCACAATGAGGTTTCACCTCACTCCAGTTAGAATGGCTTTCATACAGAAATCAGCACACAACAAATGCTGACGAGGATATGTGGAAAAAGGTACCCTAGTGCACTGTTGGTAGGAATGTGACCTGGTACAGTCACTGTGGAAGACAGTATAGTGATACCTCAGAAACCTGTACATGGACTTACAATATCATCCATCCATCCAACTCCTGGGAAACAAAATCAAAAGAAATCAGTATATGATAGAGTTATCTGTACTCCCATGTTCACTGCAGCACAATTCATAATAACTAAGATATGGAAACCAGATATCCCTCAATAGTTGACTGGATAAAGAAATTATCCTTTATATACACTATGGAGTACTACTCAGCTGTAAAAAAATGAAATCCTGTCTTATGCAACAAGATGGTCATAATTGGATACAATTATACTTAGTGAAATAAGCAAGTCCCCAAAAGACAGATGTTATATGTATTCCCTGATCTGAGGTAACAAATAGAGTACCTGAAGTGTAATGTACTGGAGTGAAATAGACATTTTAAGATTTAATGATTGCTTATAGCCCTTGTCTCTTCCATTGAGGAACAGTGTTTTTTTTTTTCCCCCATCATACTAGTTGTTGAACTCTTGCTTAGAGTAGGGTTAACTGTATGATCACTAAGTATACTGAAAATAGAGCTTTGTAAAAATTAAGAGTGGGAATCTGAGAGGGAGGAGGAGAAAGGATTGGAACATGGGCAGGAGGGAAGGTGAGGGGCAAATGCCATTATTTTTCTAAATCTGTATATATGAAATCTATGAAATGTGTATAACTAAAATTTTAAAAGAAAACTCCTAAAACTGAATCTACCATATAATCTAGCTATCCCCTATTGTGCATATATTTGAAGGAAGTGAAATCAGTGTATTAAGACATACCTGCGTTCCCATGTCCATGCCAGGACTATTTACAAAAGCCAAGACATGGAATCAATGTAGATGTCCATCACTGGATGGATGCATAAGGAAAATGTGGTACATACACACAGTGGAATATTATTAGTCATAAAAAAGAATGAGATCCTGATACTGGAATTAGAGAACACTATCTTAGGTGAAAGACTAATATTATATGCACTCTCTCACATGTGGAAAGAAGAAAATAATGCATTTTAACATAGAACACTGTTTACTAGAGTTTGGGAAGCTGGGAGAGGGGGATGGCGGGAGGTTGGAAAATAGGAACCAAAATACAGTCAGATGAAGTCACAATTCCAGGGTTCCATATTACAGTGAGATGACTGTAGATATTATTATTAGTAGTAATAATAGTATATCTTTTGTAAAGAACTGGAAAAGAGGAGTTGGTATGAACCACTTGCCTCCTCCCTACCCCCACCAAAGATAAGGAAATGGAAAGACAAGTTGCCTGGTTTGATTGTTTTACTCTATGTTCATATGTTGAAATATTGCACTGTACCCCATAAAATATACAACTATTGTATGTTAATAAAACTTTTAAAAGATAAAACAATTTTTAAATAGACAAACTTCATTCAGCACCCTGTGTGTACTATAGTGAAATTTCAGGATCAATGATGAGATTTTAGCTGATTGTTTTGAAGTGTACTCAGTTGCTTAAGGCTTACAGGCTACTTGAGTTTTTAGTTGCTTATCAATTAAATGACATTTAGCCTTTTACACATATCATTTAGCAGCAGGCTACTACACAGAAATTCATTTAGCTTTCAGTTGTATGATATAGTGAGATTCAAAATGGGTATAATTTCAGGAAGTTGTTTTAGCCAATTATTTTTGACCTGAGAAGGATATTCACAAAACAGTTATTTGTAGCTTCTATTATATTAAATGGTTTCAACTTAATTAAGATTGTGTCTCTAGCTTAGAAATTATTTTCTAAGAAATGCTTTCTTGCTAAATAAGATTGTTGTATAAAGAAAACTAACTTTAACACTGACTGCTGTTGCTTTCTGAGAAAAAAATGTTATTTCCATAAAATTTAAATAAATTTTTCATGTTCCAATCTAATACCATCATCTACTGAGATGATACCTAGTTCTCTTAAAGAAGTAAGAAATGAACAGCTTTAAGACTTGCACATGTTTCTGCTAATGGTTAACCCTCTTCTCGGCCTGGCTCAAGGGGCGAAAACAAGAAAAAGCTCAGACAGAACAAAACAAAACACATAATAAATGTACGTGAATTCCAGCCCCAGCTCTGCCACTAGAAGTGCATCAGTGCTGGTTCCTGTGCATTGAAATTCAAGAGGTTGGAATCTTCCTTTCTCAGCACTTTGAAATGAAAAGGTAAGTATCATGTGGATTCAGATAGCACTGCACTGAAAACTGGTCCACTCCAACAATTGTAATGAAGTAACCAACAGGGGACACTCACACCAATAGGTTAACTATTGTGAGACAGAGACGTGTAGCCTTCAGGGAGTTAGTGGGTTAGAGCTAGCCCTTCAGCTCATTGGTGGTGGTGATGGGGCAAGTTTATCAACAGTAAGCTTTTCTTTTATTTGTGGAAGATTCTTAGTGCTTCTTGCTAAGATTTTCACAAATGCTGCCATGCAATATTGGAAATGGCTTAGAATTTTCAGAGACTATGATTTACAAGTGTCAACTTTAATTAACTTTGATCTCATGTTACACAGGAAATGGTAGAATAATAATTAAATTTTGTATCACTGTCCCTGGAGGCATATTTTAATATACTAATTGCTGACAAGTCTTCTACTTTTTAGTTTTTGTTCTTATTCCATGGCATTTTCTTTGTTTTAGCAGCTAACCCATGAGACATCAAACACACAAAAAAGTAATACTTCTGGCTTTTGGAATTCTCAAAAGTTGATGTCAGTTTACAAGGTAAGATTTGGAAGAATCAGCCAAGGTTAATGTTTCCAAATACAGAGTCTAGACTGGGGTGGTGGATGGCCTGGGGGAGGTAAGGGCACTAAAGGTTGATTGTTCCCTGGAAACCCTTCTGCATGTATTCTACGGCCTGAGTCCCAGGGCCTGGAAGTGGCTAGAAATAAGAGACCTAGTGGAGACTGGTGTCTCCTTCCTGAACAGGGTTTGGGAAAGCATCAAGTTGCCTGTTTTTCCATGGTGCAAGAGCAGATGAAATGTCATGCATTGTGTCCCCGTGGGTAGACCTGCTTAAGTTCCTCCAGAGTCTCCATCCTTTATATCATGGCATGAGGAACAGGCCACTTTCTCAGGGAGACCAAAATGCTGCAAACGTGGCACAGAGAGCCAGGGAATCTCAAATAGCAGGATGGTCAGTGTGAGCTGATGGAGAAAGAAAATGTAAGGAATGATAGCCAAGACCCGAAGCTCTCCTTGCAACCCCTTGGCCTGCTAACCTAAGCTCTTGCATATTGCAAGACCTCCCAGATACTTAGACACAACCCTGGTAGAAGGTCATGATTTGACAGAAATTGAGTTTTGCACCTGAGGGACCAAGCTTGATAGGGAAATTAATTTCAGTTATAGACTAATAAAAATGATGCACTTCTTACACATTTGATTTTGTGAGCCTAAATTAGTTTCCACAACACAACTACATTAACAGTCACCAAAGGCAACACTCGTTGTCCTTGTGGCCTTTTTCTACAAGCATTCAGTTCTAATCTATCTTTCACTATTTTGTTTTCACTTCTGAATTCTGGCACATGGTGTTTTGATAAGTAGCTAACGGCTATTCTTTGTATTAATTGAATGGCCTTGTCTCTATTAAATAACAAAGGTCATTCAGATACATACTTTATCATTACCAGAGGGTAAGAACTGCTTCTTTCACACATTAACTTCTGTTTTCTCTCAATCCAGAAAAAAATAACACATGGCAAGAAGACAAGTTTTTTTTTTAGAATTTTATGAATGACTTTCTAAAACCTGCTGCTTTGTTAGCACTTTAGGCAACTGCTTTCAAAGGGGTCTGAGATATCAGATATAGATATAAAGTATATAGACATAGATATACATATATATATATATGTTGATATACATCATATATATATGACAGTTTTCTATTAGTTTTTGGAGAATTTTTTTTTCTACTGGCAGACAGCTTTGGGAAGGGTGCACTTGACAGAGACAGGGAAGCCAAGTCTTAATCCCCGGCCTCTACTCACCACCTGTGTGACCTGTGTGGAAATCATTTCTTTTCCTGCGCCTCAGTTCCCTTACCTATAAGATGAGTCTTCCGGGCCGGCTCCGCGGCTCACTAGGCTAATCCTCCGCCTAGCGGCGCCGGCACACCGGGTTCTAGTCCCGGTCAGGGCGCCGGATTCTGTCCCGGTTGCCCCTCTTCCAGGCCAGCCCTCTGCTGTGGCCAGGGAGTGCAGTGGAGGATGGCCCAGGTGCTTGGGCCCTGCACCCCATGGGAGACCAGGAAAAGCACCTGGCTCCTGGCTCCTGCCACCGGTTCAGCGCGGTGCGCCGGCCGCAGCGCGCCGGCCGCGGCGGCCATTGGAGGGTGAACCAACGGCAAAGGAAGACCTTTCTCTCTGTCTCTCTCTCTCACTGTCCACTCTGCCTGTCAAAAAAAAAAAATAAAAAAAAATAAAAAAAAAAAGATGAGTCTTCCAACGAGGTGCCTTTCAGACCTTTATTAAAGAGGAGATGTCTTGAGTCTGTGCAGGTACTTTGATTGTGAGACAGAAATCAAAACCTGCTAGGATCAGTGACTGGAACACAATTATGTAAAGCACTCGTATTTCTGCAAATTTTGTAAATGTGGGATCATTTTGTCACTGTTAGTATTCGTGTGAACCCTAACTCTTCAGTTAGTGGATAAACAGAACATAATTTAGAAGCTTTATCTTTGTTATCTGGGGAAAACAGAGTTGGCTGTTTCTCATGGAAGCAGGCAGCTGATTCCTAAAGAATATCCTCATTCTTTTCTAATTTGATTCCCCCAGAAGCAGATCCTGTGACAAGTATTTGGTAAAATCAGTTTATTGGGAGATGATTCTAAAAAGACTGATAAAAGAGTGGAGAGGTAACACAGAAAGGGGAACACAGCTGTTAGCAGGAACTTGGTGTTCTGTTCTGCTAGGGGTCTCTGGAAGATGGAGCAGAACATGCCCCAGAATCGCCCACTCTGCTGGGACAAGGAAGTGGAGTAGAACCATCCTTCACTGGTTAAGGGTGTTCACACCACCCCTCCACCCCCACCCCAACTTCTAGCTCTGGTCCTAGATAGGTGAGGCAAGCCTCTGTGGCCACAGAAAGCCCAAGTCACAGATGCTTGTTGGACGTAGTATGTGGTGTGTATGGAAACAGGAATGGGGATGCCAGAGGGATTTGGGCAGGGCACCAGTAGCATGTGCTGCATTACTCAAATTCAGGCAATAATACTCACAGTTTTGCAAGGATTTTTCTACTGCTCTCTAATTCCTCTTATTCCCATTCATTGTATGTTTTACCTTCTAGAACATAATTCCCTAGACAGTGAAAGTTTCACTAATTTTCATCATTTCTGTGCAACCTCATTTCACTTTACTAACCATTTGCTCTTCCATGGTCAATCCAATACACATTGATAATTTTGCATTTCATTCTTTGTTGAGCTATTCTTTCCACGTAGAAAATATTCCTCAGTCATTTACACCCATTCATGTCCTTCCTAGCACACAGAATTATTCAAGAGAACATAGCTAATGCTTTGAAACATTTTTAAAAATTGAATTATATACTATCTTTCCCAAGGCTACCCTTGCACCAATTTAAGTATCCCTTTAGCCAATAGTTACCCAGTTCCTGTGTTTCTCCTTTCACTTTGCCTACCCAACATGATTGATCTCTTTAGTGTTAACATCATTAACCTAAGGAAACCTCTGGTCGTTATGCTTAGGTTGGGTTTCCATGTTGCCTGTTCTGAAAGCATTCAAAGCCTGTCCTGTGTAGTGTTCAGCACGCTTGTTATTTCAGTTCATCATCAGCCTCTCAGGGCACATTTCAATGGCCCAGAAGGGGATGAGTGTTGTGGTGCAGTAGATTAAGTAGCTGCTTGGGGTGCCCACATCACATATTCAAGTGCTGTTTTGAGTCCTGGCTACTCTACTTCTGATCCATCTTCCTACTAGTGCACCTGGGATGTAGAGGATGATGGTCCAAGTACTTAGGTACCTGCCACCCATGTGGAAGTCCCAGATGGAGATTCAGTTCCTGGCTTTGGCTTGGTCCAGCCCAAGCTGTTGTGGGCATTTGGGGAGTGAACCAGCAGTTGGAAGACCTCTCTCTTTCCATTTAAAATAAACAAATAGATAGAGCAATACTTTTTCAAAAGGCCAGTAAGGCATGATTTTATTGCACTCCCAGAACCTTGCTAGTGACAGGCACATAGTAGGAACTGATTAAACTTTGCTGCATCATTGTATGAATAAACTATGCCATTTTGGGGTGATTAATTTTGAGGAATAGTTGGTTTTACTTCTTCTGAGTATTTTTATAATGAATATATGAATGTGTTAAAGGTGGAGAATGATCCTTTTGTGTCCCCTCTAGAGGGCTGTATGCAATGTACCTCATTTAGTATGTGCTTCAGAATGATTGTGAACTAAATTAACTCCATAACTCCAAGGTCCCAAATTATGCACTTGGTAAAAGACAACAGTATCACCAGGGGTTTGCTGTTCTCTTTCAGGTGAAATATAGCAACAATTCAGAGTAAATTAAGTTCTGGATAGGGACCAGGTAATAAAATTGGTATTCAAGTACAAAACCAATGAAGAAATATGTCTTGTGATTAGGAATGTTAGTGAAGTTACAAAAAATGGACATTAATTATAAATGTGAAAGGAGTGCTTAGGAAAATAAAAATGTTGGAATATGCATGCCAATTTTTTTTTTATTTGACAGGCAGAATTAGACTGAGAGAGAGACAGAGAGAAAGGTCTTCCTTCTGTTGGTTCACCCTGCAAATGGCCGCCACAGCCAGCGCACTGTGCCGATCCGAAGCCAGGAGCCAGGTGCCTCCTCCTGGTCTCCCATGCGGGTGCAGGCGCCCAAGCACTTGGGCCATCCTCCATTGCCTTCCTGGGCCACAGCAGAGAGCTGGCCTGGAACAGGAGCAACCAGGACTAGAACCTGGTGCCCACATGGGATGCCGGTGCTGCAGGTGGAGGATTAACCAAGTGAGCCACGGTGCCAGCCCCGCCAATTGGTTTTAACAACACATACAGCAAGAAAAATAAACTGGTTTAAGGAGCAAAATAAGTACAAAATTTTATTCATTAATTTGGGAAAAAAGTATATCAGTGAAACAAAAACTAAATTTTAAAAAGACAAAACACTTCCACTGTGACTAGGACCTTGTCTAAATAAGATAGGAGTTGGCAAACTCAAGAGGCTTCCACAGCCTTGGGAACTCATGACAAGAATCTCAGGTGATTACTGACGCCATAAATAAGAGTGTCAATTGTTAAATCAACAATGGGAGTCACTGTGCACTTACTCCTCATGTAGGATCTCTGTCCTTAATGTGTTGTACTATGTGAATTAATGGTATAACTAGTACTCAAACAGTACTTTATACTTTGTATGTCTGTGTGGGTGCAAACTGTTGAAATCTTTACTTAGTACATACTAAATTGATCTTCTGTATGTAAAGATAATTGAAAATGAATCTTGATGTGAATGGGATGCGAGAGGGAGCGGGAGATGGGATGGTTGGGAATGGGAAGGAGGTTATGGGGGAAAAAGGTGCTATAATCCAAAAGTTGTACTTTGGAAATTTATATTTATTAAATAAAAGTTAAAAAAAGACAAAACAAGTAAATCGGTTAGTCAGTTAAGATCAGTATGCACTGGGGACCAGCATTGTGGTGAGGCAAGTTAAGCTGCTACTTGTGATGCTGGTTTTCTCTATCAGAGTGCTGGTTGATGTCCTGGCTACTCCACTTCCAATCCAGCTCCCTATTAATGCACCTGAGAAGGCACTGGAAGATAGCCCAAGTGCTTGGGCCCCTGCCACCCATGGAGTTTCATGACTCATGGCTTTGACCTGGCCTAGACCTGCATGTTCTGGCCATTTGGAGAATGAACCAGAAGACAGAAGATCTCTTGCTCTCTCTGTCCCTTTCTGTATCACTTTGCCTTTCAGATAAAATTGAATAAATAATGTTAAAAATATTGTTATGCATTAAAATAGCACAAACACTTTTGAAAAGACTTAGTATGCAATAGAATAATATCAATAATCATCAAACAAGGAAACTTCTCTGAAATGTACTGTTTTCCTGGTAAAAACACAAAATTACAAAATAAACAGAATAGGACACTATTATCTTCACATTTTGTTTGTGGCCTCAATCTCCATAATATGTATGCAGATATTTTCTAAACAGAAGCATTAAAATAAAAAATACCTCAGACTACATTAGCTAAAGGATTAAATAGGGTGTGATAGATTTCACTTGGCCTTAGTATTCAAACAAATTGACTGCCTACTTTCTCTTCTTAAATTTCATAAAAAAGTATAATAAAGTAGGAAAGTATTAAGTAACAGGATATACATAGTTTGCATCTTTAAACAATATACAAAAACTAAATATAAACAAATAGATACACACAAAAACAGATATCCATGGTTTAGAACATAGTGTCTTTTAGCAACTCCTCTAGACAGTTAAAGCAATTATATCTATTTTTTTTTAATTTTTTTTTATCTTTTATTTAATGAATATAAATTTCCAAAGTACGACTCATGTGTTACAATGGCTTCCCCCCCCATACCGTCCCTCCCACCCACAACCCTCCCCCTTCCCACTCCCTCTCCCCTTCCATTCACATCAAGATTCATTTTCGAGTATCTTAATATACAGAAGATCAGCTTAGTATACCTTAAGTAAGTATTTCAACAGTTTGCTCCCACACGGAAACATAAAGTGAAAAATAATAGATGATTTTTTTTAAATGATGATGAAATCAGATCAGACCTATTGTCATGTTTAATCCCAGTGAGAGTCAAGTTGGGAATTGATAATTTCTTTCTTTTTTTTTTTTTTTTTTACAGAAGATCAGTTTAGTGTACATTAAATAAAGATTTCAGTCGTTTGCACCCCCATAGAAACACAAAGTGAAATATACTGTTTGAGTACTCGTTATAGCATTAAGCCTCAGTGTACAGCACGTTAAGGACAGAGATCCTACATGAGGAGTAAGTGCACAGTGACTCCTGTTGTTGACTTTACCAATTGACACTCCTGTTTATGGCATCAGTAATCTCCCCATGCACCAGTTATGAGTTTCCAAGGCTATGGAAGCCCCTTGAGTTCTCCGACTCTTATCTTGTTTAGACACGGTCATAGTCAAAGTGGAGGTTCTCTCCTCCCTTCAGAGAAAGGCACCTCCCTCTTTGAAGACCTGTTCTTTCCACTGGGATCTCACTCACAGAGATCTTTTGCCAGAGTGTCTTGGCTTTCCATGCCTGAAATACTCTCATGGGCTTTTCAGCCAGATCCGAGTGCCTTTAGGGCTGATTCTGAGGCCAGAGTGCTATTTAGGACATCCGCCATTCTATGAGTCTGCTGAGTATCTCACTTCCCATGTTGGATCACTCTCCCCTTTATTTATTCTATCGGTTGGTGTTAGCAGATACTAGACTTGTTTATGTGCTCCCTTTGACTCTTAGCCCCAGTTGGTAGAGTTGGAAACATACCAGGGGATTCCAATTCAATCCCAACAAGGTGGCATGTGCCAATGCCATCTCACTACTCCAAGTGATCAATTTCAGTTCACAATTGAGCAATTATATCTAAATCAAGATATTAATAAGGAAGCCAAAATACAGATATACATTCTTTCTTTTTTGTGAAGCACTGACTAGTTATGATGTTATTTGTCTCTGATATATCTTTCTGAAAAATCTGCACATATTGACAAAAACACTATACCTGTTGAGTGTGCTTATAAGCTCTTAGCCACTGGGGGTTTCGTGGTCATGTAACATTACAAATTGTCACCAGCAGAGAGCACTGTATGGTGATGTCCCAAGTGGAGTGTATTTTACAGTATGTGCTGCTCCCTCCCCTGGGGCCTCTTTCTTTAGCATTTATTTTTCAATCTGTTTTATAATTTTGAAGATTTGAAGTTTTCAAAAAGTATGTAATTAATAGATATGTATGTAAGGATACAGAGGCAGAGTATCATGTTTGATGCTAAAATGCAGGCTTTTTATTGACTGAAATATTTTCTTTTTTTCATTATATAAGAGAATAGATTTCATCTATTCAGTTTTAAGCACAGAATTATGTGACCCTCCTTCCCTCACTCCTCCTCCTTTTCTTTCTTTTTGTTAACCTTTTAATTTTTTGTGATGGCATACTTTACTTTTTAATCACAGGCTTAATTCTCTACTAAATAAAGGCTTCAACAAGTAGAAAAATCACAATTATACAGAAATAGAGACAAGGCTATAAATTATAATCTTATCTCAAGATGTCAGTTTCACTCATGTACACTGCATACTTTTTTCCCTCTCTATATATTCACTACCACAAATCAGATATAACATGTTATTTGATATTTTTTTGGGGGGGTTGGCTTTTTCACTAAGCATAATGGTCTTCAGTTACATTCATTTTTGTTGCAAAAGACAGAATTACATTCTTTTTTGTGGTTGAGTGATATTTCATTATGTATATATATATGCTACATTTTCTTTATCTAATCATCAATTGATGAATACCTGGGTTGGTTCCATATTTAGATATTGTGAATTGAGCTGCTATAAACATGGGGGTAGAGATAACTATATGCTGACTTCATTTCCTTTAGGTAAATTCCCAGGAGTAGGATGGCTCCTACTTTTGGGATCAATTTTCAGTTTTTTGAGGTACCTCCATTCTGTCTTCCATAATGCTTGTACTAATTTACATGCCCACCAACGGTGTATTAGGGTACATTTTTCTCCACATCCTTAACAACATTTGTTATTTTTGATTTGTAGATGACAGCCATTCCAACTGGAGTGAGGTGATATCACATTGTGATTTTTATTTGCATTTCCCTGAAGGTTAGTGATCCTGAGCACTAAAAAAGTAAAATAAAAGATAAAAAAAACCTGTTGGCCATTTGTATTTCATCTTTTGAAAATGCCTGTTTAAGTCCATTGTACATTCTTAGCTGGACTGCTTTGTTGTTGTTGAGTTTCTTGAGCTCTTACTTATTTTGGATATTAATCCTTTATCAGATGCATAGTTTGCAAACGTTTACTCCCATTCTATAATTTGACTCTTTACTTTGTTGAGTGTTTCCTTTGCTGTGCAGAATCTTCTTAGCTTGATGTATTCCAACTTGTCTATTTTTAATTTTATTTCCTGTGCTTCTAGATTCTTATCCTAGAAGTCTTTACCTGGGCCAATGTCTTGGACTGCTTCCCCTATGTTTTCCTTATTAATTTGATGAGTTTAGGGCTTAGTTTTACATCCTTGATTCATTGTGAGTTGATTTTTGTAGAGTGAAGGTAGGGATCTAGTTTCATACTTCTAAATGTGGAGATTCAATTCTTCTAACATCATTTGCTAAGGAGACTGTCCTTTCTCCAGGTAATAATTTTAGCTCTTTTGTCAAAGATTAGTTATTTGTAAATGTGGGGATTCTAATATGTTCCACTGGTCCACATGTCTACTTAAGTGACAGTATCAGGATGCTCTGATTATAACCACCCTGTAGTATGTCTTGAAATCTGGTATTGTGATGCTTCTGACTTTTATTGTTTAAGATAACTTTAGCGGCTGGTGCCGTGGCTCAATAGGCTAATCCTCTGCCTGTGGTGCTGGCACATCAGGTTCTAGTCCCGGTCAGGGGCCCGGATTCTGTCCCAGTTGCTCCTCTTCCAGTCCAGCTCTCTGCTGTGGCCTGGGAGTGCAGAGGAGGATGGCCCAAGTCCTTGGGCCCTGTACTCGCATGGGAGACCAGGAGAAGCACCAGGCTCCTGGACTAGGATCAGCGCGGTGCGCCTGCCGCAGCACGCCGGCCGTGGCGGCCATTGGAGGGTGAACCAACAGTAAAGGAAGACCTTTCTCTCTGTCTCTCTCTCTCACTGTCCACTCTGCCTGTCAAAAAAAAGATAACTTTAGCTACATGGCTTCTCTTGTGTTTCTCTATGAATTTCAGGGCCATCTTTTCTTTTTTTTTTTTTAGAGCAGAGAAGAATGTCCTTGGTATTTTGTTTGGATCACATTGAATCTATAAATTGCTTAGGGTAGTATGGATATTTTGCTGATATTAATTCTTCAATCCTTAAACATTGAAGATTTTCCCACTTTTTATGTATTCTATTTCTTTCCTTAATGTCCTGTTTTTTTTTTTTTTATTTTTTTTGACAGGCAGAGTGGACAGTGAGAGAGAGAGACAGAGAGAAAGGTCTTCCTTTGCCGTTGGTTCACCCTCCAATGGCCGCCGCGGCCGGCGCGCTGCAGCCGGCGCACCGCGCTGATCCGATGGCAGGAGCCAGGAGTCAGGTGCTTTTCCTGGTCTCCCATGGGGTGCAGGGCCCAAGCACCTGGGCCATCCTCCACTGCACTCCCTGGCCACAGCAGAGGGCTGGCCTGGAAGAGGGGCAACCGGGACAGAATCCGGCGCCCCGACCGGGACTAGAACCCGGTGTGCCGGCGCCGCTAGGCGGAGGATTAGCCTAGTGAGCCGCGGCGCCGGCCAATGTCCTGTTTTTTTCATTACAGAAATCTTCTACATCCACAGTTAAATTTATGTCCAGGTATTTAACTTTTTTGTAGCTATTATAAATGGGACTGATCTTACAAGTTCTTTCTCAGTCATGGCATTTTCTGTGCATACAAAGGTGATTGATTTTGTGTGTTGATTTTATATCCTGCCACTTGCCAAACTCTCTTATATGTTCTCAAATTCTTTTTTTTAAAGATTTATTTATTTATTTGAAAGTCAGAGTTACAGAGAGAGAGGAGAGTCAGGGAGAGAGAGAGAAAGGTCTTCCATCCAGTGGTTCATTCCCCAGTTGGCCACAATGGCCGGAGTTGCGCCAATCTGAAGCCAGAAGCCAGGAGCTTCCTCCTGGTCTCCGATGTGGGTGCAGGAGCCCAAGGACTTGGGCTATCTTTTACTGCTTTCCCAGGCCACCACAGAGAGCTGGATTGGATGGTGGAGCAGCTGGGTCTTGAACTGGTGCCCATGTGGGATGCCACTGCTTCAGTTCAGGCTATTAACGCACTGTGCCACAGCACTGGGTCCCCCTAAATTCTCTTAGTGGAGCCTATGGTTACTCTTTATACAGGATCATGTCATCTGCAAACACAGATAATTTGAATTTCTCCTTTTTAATTTGTATCCCTTTGATTTAATTCTTGCCTAATGCCTCTGGCTAAAACTTCAAAAATTATATTGAATTCTAATGGTGGGATTAGGCATCCTTGTCTGATTCTGGATCTCAGTGGAAATGATTCCATCTTTTTTGCATTCAAGAAGATGCTAGCTGTGGGTTTGTCATACATTGCCTTGATTTTGTTGAGGAATGTTCCTTCTACACCCAATTTGCTTAAGGTTTTTTAGTAAAGCATGAAACATTACATTTTATCAAATGCTTTGTTTGTATCTATTTAGATAAGCATATAGTTTTTATTCTTAAATTTGTTAACATTATATATCCCATTTTTTAACTTTTGTATGTTGAACTATTCCTGTATTCCTGGGATGAATCCCACTTCATCTGGGTAGATGATCTTTTTGATTTTTTGGTTGGATTCAATGAACTAGTATTTTGTTGAGGATTTTTGCATCTTTATTCAACATGGATACTGGTCTGTAGTTCCCTTTCTTTGTTTCTGTCTTTTTGTGGTTTTGGAATTAAGGTGATGCTGGCCTATAGAAGGAATTGGGAGGATTCCCTCCCTCTCCATTGTTTTGAGTAGTATAAGAATTGGGATTAGTTCTTTTAAAGTTTGGCAGAATTCAGCAGTGAAGACATCTGGTCCTGGGCTTTTCTTTGTTGGATGGGTCTTTATTACTGATTTAATCTCCATCTTGGTTTTTGTACTATTTGTTTTCTGTGTCTTTGTGTCTCAATTTTAGTAAAATTGTATGTATATAGAAATCTATCACTTTCTTCTAGAATTTCCAATGTTATCATACAGCTGCTTGTATTCCTGATGATTCTTTTTATATTGTGGTATCTGTTGTAACATCTTTTTATCTCTGATTTTATTAATTTGGGTTTTTTTTGGTTAGTTGGGCCAGAAGTTTATCATTTTTGTTTATTTTTTTAAAATCAGCTCTTTATTTCACTGATCTATATGATTTTTAAAATTCAATTTTGTTTAATTTCTTGTTTAATTTTTATTACTTTTTCCCTACTAATTTTGTGTTTGGTTAGTTCTTGTTTTTCTAGGTCCTTGAGATTAATTTTTAGATCATTAGATATGTTTTTGTTGCCATTCCAGTTTCTTGATGAAGGCACAACTTTCCTCTTAACACTGCTTTTGCTGTATCCCACAAATTTTGATATGTTGTATTGTCATCTTCATTCATTTCTAGGAATTCTTTGATTTCCATTTTGATTTTGTCTATGACCAACTGTTCATTCAGGAGCACGTTGTTCACTTTCCACATGTCTGCATATTTTCTAGAGTTATTATTTTCCAGCTTTGTTCCATGGTGGTCAGAAAAGATACACTTTACATTTAGATTTTTCTGAGTTTTTTGAAAATTTTTAAATTATTTTGAATTTGATGAATTTTTAAAATCTGATTTCACATTCTTTCACGATTCTTATTATCCTCTGTTTCTGTGTGTGTACTACATCCTTCAGTGTCATTGGTAAGACTGGCCAGTTGGTGAGAAACTCTTTCAATTTCTATTTGTTTTGGAAAGTTTTTAGCTCACCATCATTTATAAGTGCAAGCTTCACTGTACACTATATAAAACTGTGTTGATGGCTTTTTATAAAAGACTTATTTATTTTATTTGAAAGGCAGCATTAAAGAGAGAGAAGGCAAGAAATACAGAGATCTTCCATTCACTGGTTCACTTGCTAAATGGCTGCAATGGCCAGGGCTGGGCTTTTTGAAGCCAGGAGCCGGGAACTTCATCTGGATCTCCCACTTGTGTGCAGTGGTCTAAGGACTTGGGTCATCTTCTGCTGTTTTCCCAGGTACATTTGCAGGGAGCTGAATCAGAAATGGAGCATGTGGGACATGAACCAGTACCCATAAAGGACACGAGCAACACAGGTGGTGGCTTCATTCACTAGGTCACAATGCCAGCCCCAGACTCTTTTTTCTTTTAGGACCTGGAGTATGTTTCTTCATTTTCTCCTATCCTGTAGGGTTTTTGATAAGAAAAGTGCTATTGGTCAAATTGGAACTTCTTTATAGGTAATCTGGTGTTTCTCTCTTGTGCTTTTTAGGAATTTTTCTTAATGTTTTACTTTTGAAAGTCTGACAACAATGTGTTGTGGTAAAGATCTTTTCTAATCATGTCTATTTGGGATTCTATGTGCTTCTTGTACTTGGATGTTCATATCTTTCTCCAAATTAGGGAAATTTTCTACTACTATTATAATGAGTAGGTTTTCTAAACCAATTTTTCCCATTCCTTCAGGAACAACTAAGACATGTATATTTGGTAGTTTGATGGTATCTCATAGATCTTGAATATGGTTTTTCATTTTTTTCTAATATTCTTTTTTTTGTCTGAGATACTTCCAAAGATTTATCTTATAGCTCAAAAATTCTTTGTTCTGCCTCACGATATCTGTTGTTGAGGCTTTCTACTATATATTTTTTTAATTTGGTACCTTGAACTCTTCACTTCTAATATTTCAGTTTGATTTTTCTTTAATGTCTCTGGCCCCAGAGAATTTCCTATCCATGTCATGGACAGCATTCTTTAACTCTTGTAATTCTTTCTGTATGCTTTTGAGTAATCTTACCATCATTCTTTCTAATTCCTTTTCAGGCATTTCATCAATCCCCTAATCTTCACAGTCTAATACTGAAATATTATTGTGTTCCTTTTGGAGAGTCATACTGTCTTCCTTGTTTAGGTTTCTCATATTTCTATATTTATTTTTATGTATCTGGGGAAACACTTGTTGACATCCTCTCTGAAGGGTTTGTTTTTGGAAATGGCCTTTATGGCTTACTGGTAAGCCTATATGTATAGCAGACATCCAGAGGTGTATGCTGCATGGGAACATGGAACTCTGGCCAGCATTTGTGGGTGGGGCAAGAGTCCAGAGTGCACTCAAGTTGGGTGTGGTATATCTATTGTCAGTGGTAGTAGTAGGGGAGTGGATCATTGTGCTGGCTGCTGTGGTCATAGTCTCAGTCCTTGATCCAACTGCTTAAGGCGAGCTCACAGTGCTTGGGTACCCCACCCACTCAGGTGTATGAGCCACACAAAGGTATCTATGTGTTCTGTAGGGTCAGCTCAGAGCCCTAAATGACAACACTCCCAAGCACTCAGTGAGTACTGAGCTTCTGGCATTGAATCCTGTGATTATCCAAAGACCCAGCCACACCCCACATCCTTGTCAGTTCTCAGCCTATCACACAATCACAAGACTCCCATAGTCACAGGGTGCAGGGGTTAACTCTGTGCCGTGAGCCTTCCTGTCCAGGGCGAGAGCTGCCCCATCTTTGGAGCCTGCCACCTGCCCAACAGAGGTCAGTCTCTGCTCTGCTTCAGCATGCTGTGTCTGGCCCTTTGATGGGAGGGGAAGGGAGTAGTGTGCTCTCCCTTCACCGCACTTAGTGGGCAACCTGCCCCCCAAGACCCTATGCATGAGACTAAAAATCAGTGGGATTTCTCCCTCATATAAAATCCACCAGTGGCATGTGGGCCACAGCTGCCTTTTCTCACGTTACTATTATTCTGGGAAGAAGGCATTCCCTCCCTCCCCTGCCTGGCATCAGGAAACTTAGTAGGAAGAGGGGAGGAAAGCAATGTACTCTTCCTTCACAGAGTTAAGTGTGTCCCTGCCCTGCACCCTGTACGTCAGACTAGACCCGAAGTCAGCGGGGAATGCAGGATTCTCCCTCAGACAAGATCACCCCTGGCACATGAGATGTTGCAGGTTACTCTCACCTTGCTCTAGGAAGATTGTGTACCCACCAGCCACTGGCTGCAGGAGTCCCTGGTGGCATCTTGCCAGCAGCTGTGTGTTTTCACAGTCCTTGTTGCTTCAGAGTCTCTCTTCTCTCTACATATTTTCCAGAGAAGATTTCATATCTTCCTGTGGTCAACATCAACATGTCTTTTCCCTATTCAGGCATCTTTTTTTTTTTTTTTTCTTTTCTTTTTTCTTTTTTTGACAGGCAGAGTTAGACAGTGAGAGAGAGAGACCGAGAGAAAGGTCTTCCTTCCATTGGTTCACTCCCCAAATGGCCGCTACGGCCGGTGCGCTGCGCCTAGCAGAAGCCAGAAGCCAGGTGCTTCTCCTGGTCTCCCATGCGGGTGCAGGGCCTAAGCACTTGGGCCATCCTCCACTGCCTTCCTGGGCCATAGCAGAGAGCTGGACTGGAAGAGGAGCAACCAGGATAGAACCGGCACCCCGACTGGGACTTGAACACGGGGTGCTGGTGCCGCAGGTGGAGAATTAGCCTAGTGAGCCGCGGCACCGGCCCCTGTTCAGGCATCTTGAATCTCTCTCTATGGTATTGCCACTCAAGATATTGTCACAGAAATGGTCAAGTAGGATTGAACAAATAATAGGCAATTAGGGATTACTGTTGATCCACTGAAATTGTGAAGACATCACTCATTGTTGCTGTAGCCAAGGAGGATGGATCAATATTATTGAGTGTGGATTGGAAGAACCCATGGCATGAGACATGTCATACTTCGTGATACTTGGAGAGAAGAGAGAGTAATTACAAATTTCTGATTCTAGGAATTTATTTCCATAGGATATAGGCATGATCCACATTCAGTTAGCATCCTCAATTCCACGAATGCGTTCCCTCTAAATATTAATATGTACCCTACAGGTGCCCAAATGTTATTGACTTTAATGAATAATATTCTGAAAAGACTAAAAATACAGCAGAAAATAAGATTCAGTATAAAATACTGTCTCAAATATCATCTTCAGAACCAAATACTTTCTAATAGCCCCAAGATGTAAAAAGAAAGAAATGATTAAATTGATGAAAACTATTAAGGACAAAGACATTTTCATTTACAGAAGAAAATCAGTATTTAAATTAAGTTCTTTATACTTCTATCCAACACGCTTCTCATTTCTAACACATAAATAGCTAATTAAAAAATAAAATATTGCTCCAGGCACATCTTTTTTAGGAATATCAGTTATGAGAAAAATCAGGTACTGATGAGTTAACTAACTTGCTCATACTCATCCAAAACTCTGGGAAATTGAATAAATAATATTAAATATTTGGTTCATATTTAAATTATTATAATGTCCAACTGATTCAAAGAAAAGAAAAATAAGATAAAGACTTTGACCTTCATGAGCATGTACTATAGTAAAAGAGCATACAGAGTTCAGTTGGGGGTCACTGCTTTATTTAATGTTTGTCTGATTATGTGTATTCTATGTTATTCCCATCAGATATTATGCCCCTTGCCTCCCCTACACTTCTTGTAAAACTCCAAGTCTAATTCTGTCTTCTCTGTCTTACTAATGGGCTTGAGGATGAGCAGGTGTTTCCTCTGCCCCATCATTCAGTCCTGGGCTACACTCAGTTAACATGATGCTCTATGGGTTCATGATCATTTTAAAGTTCTGTTCTTCATATATTCCAGTAATTTCAGGATATTATATCAAGGGCCCCCAATGAATTTTTTTGTGTGTGTACTTTAGGGCTGGAGCCCATTTTTCCCCCCAGGTATCCAAGAGACTTGGTTGGTATTGAACTTGGCTCAAAAAGTAGATTAAATATACTAGAGTTCAGAGAAAAGGGGCAAGTCTGAGACTGTATCTCGCATAATTGGGGCTAAAGGCACTGGAGATGCAGTTATGTCACTGGTGCAAATATGAAAGACTGTAGTAAGCAGTGGTGAAACAGTTAACTTTCCTGTAAATACTTGAAATTCAGTGAATACTGAAGGTCAGATTTTGGATATCAACGTGCTGCTAGAGGATGGCAGCTAAAGAAATTCAAGTGAAGGTGAGAGTGGCTGCTTTTTCTACACTATGTGGAAAAGGAAGTTAAATACCAGAGCCTCAGTTCACAAACACAGATCTAGGGGCTCTGCTGATGTGAACAGAATCTTGGCTCTTACAGCCTTAAAAGGGTTGAGGTATTCAAAAAGCAAATGAAAAGGCTGGTCATGGGTTGCCAAGTAGTGAGACTCTGAATACTGAAATAGGGATATATGGAAAGATTTGAAGGCCTAACAGATCTCAGATTCTTTCAAGTTCCCTTGCCAGTTGGTGCATTCACAATAGTTGAAGAAGAGCTGCTTCCCCCTGTGTGAGTCAGTTCTCTTCAGATCCTTTCCCTCCTTCCTCCATCTTCATCTAACACCAGTAACTGGAGTTTGATTTCAGCATGATCAATTAGGATATCAATCTTTGTAGGGTTTACACAACAAAATAATATAATAAAAATATATAAACCATTAATTACATTTATTTATTAATATTTTATATACTAATATTGCATATTATTATATAATAAATATAATATATAATAGAATATAATTTATATAATAAAAAATCTATGGAAAAACATCTAAGACTAAATTCTGAGCCTTGTCAACCAAAGAATGGCAGAAAGATGATTTTAGTTTAGTCTGATTTTTTTTTAAACTTTTATTCAATGAATATAAATTTCCAAAGTACGACTTATGGATTACAATGGCTTCCCCCCAATACCGTCCCTCCCACCCACAACCCTCCCCTTTCCCACTCCCTCTCCCCTTCCATTCACATCAAGATTCATTTTCGATTATCTTAATATACAGAAGATCAGCTTAGTATACATTAAGTAAGGATTTCAACAGTTTGCTCCCACACAGAAACATAAAGTGAAAAATAATAGATGACTTTTTTAAAATGATGATGAAATCAGATCAGACCTATTGTCATATTTAATCCCAGTGAGAGTCAAGTTGGGAATTGATAATTTCTTCTTTTTTTTTTTTACAGAAGATCAGTTTAGTATGCATTAAGTAAAGATTTCAACAGTTTGCACCCCATAGAAACACAAAGTGAAATATATTGTTTGAGTATTCGTTATAGCATTAAATCTCAATGCACAGCACATTAAGGACAGAGATCCTACATGAGGAGTAAGTGCACAGTGACTCCTGTTGTTGACTTTACCAATTGACACTCCTGTCTATGGCATCAGTAATCTCCCTATGCTCCAGTCATGAGTTTCCAAGGCTATGGAAGCCCTCTGAGTTCTCTGACTCTTATCTTGTTTAGACAAGGTCATAGTCAAAGTGGAGGTTCTCTCCTCCCTTCAGAGAAAGGTACCTCCTTCTTTGAAGACCTGTTCTTTCCACTGGGATCTCAGTACAGTACAAAACCGGAATTCACTGCAAAACCAAGGAGATTTGAGTTCTAATGTTGGCTGAATGGAAGCAGCTTGGAATGATGATCATACTAAAGAAAGTTAAGATGCCATGGGTTATTTTCCATGATACACATAAAGGGATGAAAAGATTGCATTTCTAGTATGAATCTCACTTACTCTCCAGCTATGTTGCCTAAAGAGGCAAAGAATACTATTTTTTTACTAAGTCTTTGAGACATACATCAGTGAGGGAACCGCCAGTATCTTCAAAAATGTGATTGTGGATTTTATTTTATTTGGGAATGTTGTGGTTAGATACTGATATTGAAATGGGTCTGCCTGGCTACAATGGAGATGGAAAACATCCTTTGGTGAGGAGCACATTTGCTGAGCCAGATATTTTGCTTTCCAGAGCATAGAGATAATTTGTGCATTCTCTAATGGAAGCATATAGATATTTTACACTTATTTATTTTTAAAATATTTAGTTATGCATTCATTCTGAAAGAGAAATAGAGGTCTTATATCTGCTGGTTCACTCCCCAAATGCCTGCAACTGTAGGGGCTGGGCCAGGCCAAAGCTGGGAGCCACAGTCAGAAACTCCATCAAGATTTCCCACATGAATGGCAGGGATCCAAATACTTGAGTCACCATCCGTTGCCTCCCTGGCTGTGCATTAGCAGGAAGCTGGGTGGAAAAGGAATAGCTGGGACTTGAACCAGGCATTCCAGTACGGAATGTGGGTGTTCCAGGAAGCTTTAACCTGTTCCACTACAACACTGGCCCCCATAATGATTTATTGACCATAGAGTCTATAGTTATAAAGTATATAGGCAACTCCAAAATTCCCAATACATTTGCAATAAGATCTTCAAATCTTGGTGTATTCCAGACCTGTGGTTATTTTCTTGTATAAATATATTTTAAAGCAATGAGTATCAGTAAAACTTCCACCCACTTTTGGATAATGGCTCCAAAAGCACATATTTTTGACAAAGAAGAATGGAAATGTGGTTCAACAGAGTAGAAGCTTATAGTGTTTAAGTGAAAAATGAAGCCTTAATCCAATTCCATCTCGTAGTAGGTACAGGAAGACCTACAGACACGACTTCTTTACCTCTGCATTTCCTCAGTGTACTCAAGGAAAAGATAACCCAACCAGGGCCAGAGTTTGGCACCGTGGGTGAAGCTGCAGCCTGCGATGTGGACATCCCATTGGAGCTGTGGTCTGAGTCTCAGCTGCTCTGCTTCCTGCCAATGAGCCTGGAAAGGCATCAGATGATGGTCCAAGTGCTTGTGCTCCTGCACTCACATGGGAGACCTGGATGGAGTTACAGGCTCCTGGCTCCTTGACCAAACCTTGTTGGTTGCAGACATTTGAGGAGTGAACCAGTAGATGGAAGAATTATCTTTCTCTGTCTCTCCTTTTCTCTGTTACTCTGCCTTCCAAATAAATAAATACAGATTTTAAAAAAGTTATCCTAAGCAGAAGACCAAATACTCACATTTGTTTTTGGATTCATGAATAATAAGTATTGAGGGGAAGAACCAAGGTCAAGCATCCTGAGTCTCATCTTTATTAAAAGTAAATCAAGAACAACAAAACTTTGCTATAGAATCCCAAGGATTGTTGCCACCATCAACCCTGGAAAGACAGGGTGTGGCCATTTCTATCAGTGCCATTTAAGTTTCCAATTAGCCTGATGAAGAAGACAGATGGATCTTGGAGAATGAGAGTGGATTATCATAAGCTTAATTAGGTGCTACCGCCAAGTGCAGCTGTGGTTCCAGATGTTGTTTCCTTACTAACTCAAGTCAACACAGCCTCTGGCAATAAGTCCAGGCTGCAGTAAAATCAGCTCTACTTGGCAGCACATATGACCTGGAAGATCCCACGATGCTTGAACCATTCATAGTTAACTGGGATACTTTTGGAACTCCAATAGTAAAAATAAATTTTAATGTATAGAAGTCTCAGGTCTTGTTATGTTAGTTCCTGTGGCAGTCATAATAAATTACCACAAATTTGGTGTCCTTAAACAATAGAAATTTTATTTTCTTGCAGTTTTGGAGGTCAGATCTCCGAATTAGGTATCAGCAGGGCCCTATTCCTTCTAAGAAGAGTGTCCCTATACATAACAGGGGAAAGGAAGACAGACACAGAGCAGGACTTGTGAGGATGGCCAAGAGTAAATGGTAAGTTCACAGTCAAGGCCCTTAGTAATATTTTTGTTATAAATCAGATGACTTCTTCAGCAAGTAACCATTTCTCCTTGAGAAACAATTCTTAAAATGCAATTGGAACCTTGGTACAATGACTTGTTTCTTGTTATAAACTGATCATGAACTCATTTACCAAAGAATAAAGCAAGGTATATTAGTCAGATTTTCATCACTACAAGGAACTATGTGAGAAAACTAACTTTATAAAGAGAAAAGGTTTATTTAGCTCACAGTTTCGAAAGTTCAAATCCAAGACTGGGTGGCCCTGTTTGGTTGGTTTCTGATGAGGGTGGCAATGGTGCAGCAAGGGGTATGGGCAGAGGAAGGTTCACATTGTGAGCCAGGAACAGAGCATCACATGGTAAGAAGGACAGCAGGCTTCTAGAAGGACTGCAGGTTTCTCTTTGTGTACATGCAGTCTCTTATCAAGCCATCAGGATTCAGTCATGGGGGAGGGAGGGTCCAACCTAATGGTCTAATACAATACAATTACCTCCAGAGTCCCCACTTCTTTATTAATTTAATACTCTTTATTAAGAGTAAGCTAATTTCATAATTGGGTTAAATTTCATCCCTCTTAGTACCATTAACGTGAGACTTTGAGAACCAAACCTTTAACACACAGGCTGTAGTGAAACATTCAACATGACGTTAATATCCAAATGACAGCTCAAGGCATACATGGCAGTATTCACTCAAGCAGAATATATATATATAGGAATATGAGTACTCGTATATACAGGAATGGACTCATATATACAAGAATGGACTCAAGCCAATCTGAAATGAATAAATTACAATTCACAAGAAGGATGCACATCATTTCCACATGTGTTTTCCTACTACAGATTTTCTCTTTGAAAATTATAGGAATAGCCTCATGAAGGAGTTCCAATGACTCGTTAGTGGCCAAACTAGATACATAGGTAGGTAGGTAGGTAGGTAGGTAGACAGACAGATATATTCTATTTTACAAATGCTTCTTTCTGATTTCCTAGGACTAGCACTCATAGACTTAGATGATCTTATTGCACTGCTTTCTTCAGTGATATTCCTAAAGGGGAGTAATGCTTGTCTAATTTCCCTGGAAGTCTTGACTTAAGTAATGAAATGAACACATTCCAATGTTTAAAGGTTAATAGTAGTAGTTAGAAATTTGGAAGTAGTTAGAGTATTTGGTTGAGGGTAGGTGATAAAACTCTTGGAAAGAACCAAAATTGGGAAACAGTATACCATTTCACGCTCATGGACCAGTGCAGATGATGACCTACTCCCTGGAGGTCAGTCAGCCTCCTCTTCCATTTCTTTCAGCATTCACTTAAACTTGGACTCAGGAGTGATGTAGCAACAGCAACAGTGAGGAAACCTATTGTACTGGGTTGACTGGTGCCCCCATCTCCTAATATGTCTACCTCTTTATCTCCAGAACCTGAAAATGTAACCTAACCTTAGAAATAGTCCTTGTAGTCTTTGTAAAAAATAACAATGGGAATAGCAGAGGGAGGAGGAAGAAGGGTAGGAGCGTGGGCAGGAGAGAGGGTAGGGTGGAAAGTGTCAGTATGTTCCTGAATCTGTATGTATAAAATACATGGAATTTTTATACCTTCAATAACAATATTTTAAAAAAGAAATAGTCCATGTAGGTATAATTAAGTTAGTAAATCTGAGATATTATCTGGATTATCTAGGTGGACTCTAAATACATTGAAAAGTGTCCTTATAAGGAATAGGGCAAGTAAAAATAGATACAGAGAAGGCCATGTGGCAATGGAGGCAGAGATTAGAGTTATTCAATTACAATCCAAGGAAAAACTAGAGCCACCAGAGGCTGCAAGGAGCAAGGAATAATTCTCTCTTAGAAATTTCAGAAAGAGCAGGTCCTGCTGGCACCTGATTCTGACTTCTGGTTTCTGTCTTCTGGTATCTAGAACTATGAGAGTGCGACATTTCTGTTGTTTCAGAACACCAACTTTGTGGTAATTTGTTACAACATTCATGGGATATACCAAAACCTGAGACATCTGCAGATTAAAGTTCATTTTTGTTATTACCATTACTGAGAGTGTAATTTTCCAGTAGAATTAGTCCACTCCGAACTAAGCAGAGAGAGACTGAGTAGAATTCCCATGTTATGTTTTGAATAGCCTTTGGCTCCTCAACCTGACACTGATGTTTAAACTCCAAAGTCTTTTGTTATCTATTAACTGATAACATAATTAATTGCTAATTGTTGATGGATCAGGGTAGAGGCTTGATCCAATTATGGTTTATAGGTGAGGCTTTTGGGAAGTGACTGGATTGTATGAGATTGCTAGGGTATCAAATCATATTATTATTATAAGGAGAGACCACAGAGGGTTTAGAAGAAGAGTGTGTTCCCAACATCCTGACTCACCATATGATTGTTTCTACACAAAAAAGCTAGCCAATATCCAGTCATTTTGAGGATGGTATGTATGCATGTGGTCAGTTATTGTGTACATGATGCTGGTTGCAGCAGTTTCAATGGAAAGGCCCAGGAAAGGGATGGCAGGAGTATCCCAAAACAACCTTTCCAGTTGGTAGGTCTTTTCTAGTTTCCTGAGCATGACTCTTCAATGATGTTGTCATGTAGCCCCTCTTCAAAAAAGAGCTCACTTCATGAACATGGCATGTTGAAAGTTGCTGTAGGGTCCAATCCAGGAGGTCCCCTTTTGAGACTGGAATAGCATAACATTTGGTTGGTTTTTGTCCTCGTTACTAGGAAGGAACCTACAAACCACTGAAATTTCCTGAGTGATAGGAATGTCTTTTTAATCAGGGAGGGCACTTCAGATCACATCTAATAGTTTCTGCTTAACATGGTTAACTCATAGCAGATCCCCATGTAGCTTATGTTAATGTGATGATTCAGGATCAGGCTGGTCATGCCAGAAAGATCAACTGTATGAGTGTAGAGTTAGTGCAGGAAACTATGAGATAGTGATGAAGATCCAGTTCTATCACAGAAAAAATAATTCAACGATTTAAACCTATATATAGTGAAAGCCCAACAAAAACTTAGGACAACCAAAGGTTGGATAAACATACCTGTTTGCTGATTATTCATCAATGTGCTGGGAGCATGAAGCATACTGAATATATGGAAGCTTTGTGTGTAGGAAGTTTTGCATTTCGGATCCTTCCAGACTTTGCCATGCACATCTCTTCATTTAGCTGATTCTGATTTGTATCCTTTATAATAAAAATGTAATAATAACACTTTCCTATGTTCTATGAGTTATTCTAGCAAATTACTGATCCTGAGGGCGTGGTGGTAACCTCCAAAATCACTTACTAATTGGTAAGAAATGAAGGTGACCTAGGAATACTGGAGCTTGTTTTTGGTGACTAATGTGAGTGGAGTCTTGTGAAAGACTACATTTAACCCATTGAATTTAATTCTGGGTAATTAGGAACAGAATTGGCATTGCATTTAACTTTAATGTCAATTCTTTAACTCACCTGATGTTATTCTAGTAAATAAATTTTATTCAGGTAAGAGTATTCTACAGTTGTTTGCACTGAGCATAAACATTCTGATAGGTAGACTAGGATCCCAAGATGGCAGAATAGGGAGAGAGTGTATTGCTCTAGGGGAAGATAGTTAAAAAAGGTGGACAGAATCAGCCCTTAAGGCATGCAGATCCGGCTGAAAAGCCCATGAGAGTATTTCAGGCATGGAAAGCCAAGTTACTCTGGGGAAAAAAAAATAACCTAAATGAAAGATCTCTGTGAGTGAGATCCCAGTGGAAAGAACGGGTCATCAAAGAAGGAGGTACCTTTCTCTGAAGGGAGGAGAGAACTTCCACTTTGACCATGGCCTTGTCTAAATATGATCAGAGTCGGTGAACTCAGGGGGCTTCCATAGCCTTGGCAGCTCATGACAAGAGCCTAGGGTGATTACTGATGCCATAAACAAGAGTGTCAATTTGTTAAGTCAACAACAGGAGTCACTGTGCACTTACTCCTCATGTAGGATCTCTGTCCTTAGTGTGCTGTACATTGAGATTTAATGCTATAACTAGTACTCAAACAGTATTTTTCACTTTACGTTTCTGTGTGGGAGCAAACTGTTGAAATCTTTGCTTAATGTATGCTAAACTGATCTTCTGTATATAAAGAGAATCGAAATGAATCTTGATGTTAATGGAAGGGGAGAGGGAGTGGGAAAGGGGAGGGTTGCGGGTGGGAGGGACGTTATGGGGGGGGAAGCCATTGTAATCCATAAGCTGTACTTTGGAAATTTATATTCATTAAATAAAAGTTTAAAAAAAAAAGGTGGACAGAATTTAGTCTCAGGGAAGAGTTAAGGAGAAAATTGCCGTGGAAACTCCATGGAAGTTAGAGGGATGCTGTGGATCTACATGGAGGGTATAGATGTGCAGCACTAGTACAGACACAACACAGGACCCCAGCAATCAAGAGCTTCAGCATCAGCTTTGGAGAGTGAGGTGAGACCAGACTACAGAAGCCCAAGCTACTGGCCATGAAGCTGCAGGGAGATCCAGGCAGGAGTCTTGCCTGGAATACTGTGGGGGATAGTATACCTGCCAACCTAGTGAGAAAAAAGGGGCGCATTTCTTTTCTCCCCAACCCCCTGACAACAGCGCCCTGCAATTGGCTGAGAGGACAGGTGCCAATTCGGACATACGTTAACAGCTGCTCCAGCTTATGTCCGCACAACCAGCAACCACCAAGAGGAGACGTCTAGGTCTGGCTGGGAGAACTGACAAGGAGCTGTGAACCCATGTAGGAACGTGAGGTGCCCCCAGCATCCCAGAACATCACAGGCTCTGGGGCTTAGGCTGCCTGGGTAGAGCACCCACAGGTGGCTGGCCCTGGGAGAGTCTCTGCCTTTCTGTGGATGGGACAGATTGTCAGGGAAGAATGGATCCTTGGTGCCCGATGGTATGGGAGCCTTGTGTGCTGGGACTGTGGAAACACTGTGGCTGTGTGGGAGACAGCAGGGTGTGGCTGAGTTTCTGTACAGCTGCTACAGGTAGCTCCACAAGCTCAAGGCTCCCTGATTGCCTGGGGTGGGTCACTGCACGGGATCTGCGCTCACACTGAGTACTGCACAGATCCTTTGTGTGGTCCCTGTGGCAGTGTGTATGAATATTGACCCACTGGGGTGAGCACCTGGGTACTGATCATCTTGGAGGACAGGAGGTGAGGATGAGACTATACCAACAGAGCTGATAGAACCCTCCCCTCTGTTAAAAATAAAATAGGAGATCTACCATGCCCAACTTGGGTGTCACCTTGGATACTCCCCTCACCCTGGAGAATTGAACAAAGCACCCTTGCCATACCCAGCACATGCTTCCAGTTATTCACTGAAAGATCAGACCCTCAACTAAGCTACAAAGGAATAGTCCAAAGGTAAAAGCCATCAGAGGAAAAAAAAAACTAACAAGTATCTCCATAGATGCCTAAACATAAAAGCTGAAATTCATTAAACAAGAATAGGGAAGACAGGGAAGATCCCCCTTCCACCTCCTCCTCCCCACCACATGAACACAACACATTTCAATATTAGAATGTGAAGATGAAGAGATTGATGAAATGTCAGAAATGGAATTCAAAAGAATAATCATAGGATTACTCAGAAGTAATCAGAAGCAAATCCACAAATTAAAGGAATCCATTCATGAAGTGAATGAAAGTTTTTCCCATGCAATTGAAATTTTAAAGAGAAGTCAGAATGAAATATTAGAAATGAAGAAATTAATAGATCAAATAAAAATGTGGTGGAAAGCCTTAACAATAGACTCAGTGAGGCAGAAGAAAGAATACTGGAGTTAGAAGACAGATCTATGAAAATTTTACAGACCACCACCACCAACAACAAAAGAAGAAATTAAAAAAATTAAAAACAGTGTTGGAGATTTATGGGATACTATCAAACAATCCAACATACTAGTCTTAGGAGTTCATAAAGGCATGGAAAGAGAGAATGGATTAGAAGGACTTTTTAGTGAAATAATTATAGAAAACTTTCCTAATTTGGAGAAAGAAAGGGACATCCAAGTAAGGAAGCACATAGGACTCCTAACAGACATGACTAGAAAATATTTTGACCACAACATATTGTGTCAAACTTTCCACTGTAAAACATAAAGAAAAAAAATCTAAAAGTTACATGAGAGAAATGCCAGATTACTTTCAGAGGATCTCCAACTAGACTCACAGCAGGCTTTTCATCAGAAACCCTACAGGCTATGAGAGAATGGTGAGATATAGTTCAATTCTTAAGAGAAAAAGCTGTCAACCCAGAATAATGTACCCAGCAAAGCTCTCATTTATGAAGGAAGGTGAAATAATGACCTTCTATAACAAACAGAAATTACAAGAACTTGTCACCATTCATCCAGCCTTACAAAAGATGCTTAAGGATATACAAAACACAGAAACATTGCCATCATTATGAAAGAATGTGCAGGCAGAAAATCTCCTAGTAAAAGTACAAAGGAATTCCAAAATAAACAATAGGAATATTTAGGGAAAAATGGCAGGGCCAATATAAATGGCCTCAACCCTCCAGTCAAAAAACACAGACTGGCTAAATAAATTAAAAATGAAACCCATCTATTCTCTGCCTATAAGAAACACATCTCACCAACAAAAATAGAGGTAGACAGAAGTGAAAGGATGGGAAAAGGTATTCCAGGCTCACAGAAATGAAAAAAGAGCTAGTATAGCCATCCTACGATCAGACAAAATAGACTTTAACACAAAAACTGTTAAAAGGGGCAAAGAAGGGTACTATGTGCTGATTAAGGGATAAATTCATCAGGAAGATGTGACTATAATAAATATATGTGCACCCAATTACAGGGCACCTGGTTTTTAAATGCTAATGGATCTAAAGGGAGACATAGACTCCAACACAGTAGTAATGGAGGACTTCAATACTCCACTTTCAACAATGGGCAGATCAGCCAGATAGAAAATCAGCAAGGAAACACAGAGTTAATCGACTCTATAGACCAAATAGACCTAACAGATGTCTACAGAAATTTACATCCTACAGTTGTAGAATACACATACAAATTCTTCTCACCAATTCAAGCATCTTTCTCTAGGATAGGCCACATGCTAGGCCATAAAGCAAGTCTCAGCAAATTCAAAAAAATCGAAATCATACCATGCATCTTCTCTGACCACAATACAATGAACCTGGAAATCAACAACTCAAGAATCTCTAGAGCATATTCAAACACATAGAGACTGAACAACGTGCTTCTGAATGAACAGTGGGTCAGAGAAGAAATCAAAATAAAAAAAAAATTCTTGAAATGAAGATGATAATACAACATATCAAAACTTATGGGATACAGAAAAAGCAATGTTAAGAGGAAGGTTTACAGCAATTGGTGCTTACATTAAGAAATTGGAAAGGCACCATACAAATTAGATATCAATGCATCTCAAGGACCTAGAAAGACAACAAGAAACCAAACCCAAAATTAGTAGGAGGAAATAAATAATTAAAATTAGAGAATAAACAAAATGGAAGCAAAAAAATACAAAACACCAGAAAAAAAGAGCTGGTTTTAACAAAATTGATACACCATTGGCCCAACTAACCAGAAAGAGAGAAGACCCAAATTACTAAAATCAGAGATGAAAAAGAAATGTTACAAATACCACAGAAATAAAAAGAATTGTTCAAAATCACTACAAAGACCTGTATGCCAACAAATTGGGAAACCTGGAAGTAATGGATTCTTGGACTCATCTAACCCACCAAAATTGAGCCAGGAAGATCAGAACACCTAAGCAGACCAATAACCAATACTGAGATTTAATCAATAATAAAGAGCCTCCAACAAAGAAAAGCCCAGGACTTGATGGCTTCACTGCTGAATTCTACCCAACATTTAAAGAACTAACTCCAATTATTCTCAAGCTATTCAAGGCAGTTGAGAAGGAGAAATCCTCCCAAACTCCTTCTATGAAGTTAGCATCACCTGAATCCCTAAACCAGAGATAGCTACAACAGAGAAAGAAAACTATAAACCAATTTCCCTGATGAACATAGGCACATGGGAGACCAGGAGGAAGCACCTGGCTCCTGGCTTTGGATCGGCACAGCGCCGGCCATAGTGGCCATTTGAGGGGTGAACCAATGGAAGGAAGACCTTTCTCTCTGTCTCTCTCTCTCTCACTAACTCTGCCTGTAAAAAAAAAAAAAAAAAAAAAAAAAAGAAAGAAAGAAAAGAAAGAAAGATCATTTACAGCCATTGTGGAAGACAATATGGAGATACCTCAGAAATCCGTATATAGACCTACCATATGACCTAGCCATCCCACTCCTGGGAATTTACTCAAAGGAAATGAAATAAGCATATGAAAGAGTTATCTGTATCCTCATGTTTACTGAAGCTCAATTCACAATAGGTAATATTTGGAATCAACTCAGATGTCCATCAACTGAAGAATGGATAAAGAAATTATGGTATATGTACACCATAGAATATTACATAGTGGTTAAAAAATGAAACAAAAAGTGTCATTTGCAACAAAATGGATGCAACTGGAAAATATTATACTTAGTGAAATAATCAAGCCCCCAAAATACAAATACCATATGCTCTCCCTAATCTCTTATAACTAATACAGTACCTGAAAGATAATCTATAGTAGTGAAATTGGCACTTTGAGATGCAATGATTTTGAACAGTCCTTGTCTTGACTGTTAAGGAACAGTTTTCTTTTCTTTTATACTATTTGTTGATTGATCTCTTTACTTAAAATAGGGTTAATTTTTCTGTATAGAGTTAATTGAAAAACAGGTGTTAGTAAAAACATAGGAATAGGAATAGGAGCAGGAGGGAGGGTAGGGTGGGAAGAATCATTATGTTTCTAAAGTATGTATGAAGTGCATGAGTTTATATTCCTTAACTAAAAGGTTCCTAGGTAAAAAATATTTGATAGGTTTAAGTAATAGAGAAACTATACTAAAGCTTTGACAGTAAATAAGTATAAGATTTGGACATTGACCTGAGATCTCCAATCAGTTTTCTCTTCTTCTTTAAGCAAACTTATGGACCAACAGACTGCATAAGGAGAAAAAAAACCCTGCAGGATCATTTTGTACCTTCATATCATATAGAACAGACCCAAAGCAGCATATGCACTTAAGAAAAAATATTAAGTTGCATCTGAAAATTTAAGCTTACTCCAAATGAAAGTCATTTTCTCCATGATGAACACCATTTCTGGAAATACATTTATTTGTTTAAAATGTCATATTAGACTTTTCCTATGTCAGTGAAAATTATTTTGGACATACAGACATAGAGACTTATATAAAATGACACAAAGTGAGTGGGTCTCAAGGAAATGGTATCATTATGTTGAAGAGATATCTGAATACACCTGTTTATTGCAACACTATTCACAATAGCCAGGACATAGAATCATTCTAAGTGTTCATCAACAGCAAATGGGTAAAGAAAATGAGGTATATATACACAATGGAATATGAGTACCAGGCATTTATAAAAAGAATGGAATCTTGTTGGCTGAGGCAACATCGATGAATCTAAGGACATGATGCTCACTTAAATAATCCAGGCACAGAAAAACAAATGCTGTATGATCTCATTCAAACATGGAATCTGAAATACTGAGCTCATAGAAGGACAGTAGGATAATGAATACCAGAGACTTAGAAGGGTATTGGAGAGGACCAATGAGAACAGTTAAAAGGTCCAGAGTCACAGCTAGTTAGGAGAAGTAAGCTTTGGTATACTATTACACAGAGCTGTGGTTATATTTAGCAAGATTGTATCATATATGATGTTTCAAAATTGCAGAAAGGGCCTTCAATGTTCTCATTATAAAGTAGCACTAAGATAAAGACAGATCCAGAGAGAACAAGCTAGTTACCATCCATTGCTTCACTCTCAAATACCTGCCACAACTCACACTGAGTTGAGGCCAGATCCAGGAGCCAAGAATGCAACCCAGGTCTCCTTCCTGGGTGGCAGGAACACAGCTAGTGGAGTTAACTACCACTGCTTCTCAGAATCTGTGATCAGGAAGCTGGAATCAGGAGTCAGACATAAGTATCGAATTCAAGCATACCAATGTCTTTACTGGTATGCCAAAGTCATCACAAACATGTATCAAAACTCATACACTGCCCCAGAAATACGTAAAATTATTATGTGCTAATATAAAAAGAAAAGAGAAGTTAACTTTCTTCTCATGTAAAAGGAGTCTAGATATGGGTAAGTCAAATATAGTATGATGGTATGAATAATGTCAGGGATACAGGCCCTTGGATCATATTCCCCAACTCCCAAATATACCAAGTATATCCTCTCTTCCTCATGATGTTCCAGAAGCTTCTTGCCTCCATGAACTTGGTGGCCAGAATCTAGCTAGAAAAGAAGGTGAAGTTCAAGCAACAAAGAACTCCTGCCAGTGGAGTCAGCTCTTTTTACAAAGCTGTCCTGGAAGCCTCACCAGTGATTTCCATTTACATCTTTTAATACTTTTTAACATTTAAAAGAGAGACATAGAGAAAGACAGAGACTGAGACACAGACATCTCCTGTCCACTGGATCCCTCTCCAAATGTCCACAAGCGCTGTGGCTGGTCCAGGCTGAAGCTGGGAGCCAGGAACTCAATCCAAGTCTTCCTCATGGGTGGCTGGAGCCCAACTACTTGAGCCATCTCCTGTTGCCTCCTAGGGTGTACATCAGCAGGAAACTGGAATTGGGAACAGCATCAGGCCTCAACCCCGATACTCCAATTTGGGATGAAGCCTTTTCAAGCTACATCTTAATCACTACACTAAACACTTGCTCCCATTGACATCTTATTGGCCAGAATTATATTCCTCGACAGTCCTCACTGCCAGGAGTCAGAATGTATTTTATTTTTTGCAGCACATATTAGCATCAAAAACAAAAATCAAGATTTTAAAGAACGTTGGTTTATTGTTGTCCTTAACTTCTAATGAACTACTTATAATTACTCTTGTCGAATAAATTGTTTTCTACCTGGGACTTATTTTATATTTCTTCCAATTTACTATCTGAAGAATAGACACTCAATTTTTATCAGTATTTGTATAATAGGTAAATGCTTATATAAGATTAAGACTTACAACATATTCCTCTGGTTGAAATTCTTGCCATAGTAATTCTCTTGAATTCTCATCAAAAAGATAAAATATTTGGGATGATGGTACAGCAAATCTTTTTTTTCAACTTTTATTTAATAAATATAAATTTCCAAAGTACAACTTTTTGAATTATAGCGGCTTTTCCCCCCATAACCTCCCTCCCACCTACAACCATCCCATCTACCACTCCCATCCCATTCATCAAGATTCATTTTTAATTATCTTTATATACAGAAGATCAACTTAGTATATACTAAGGAAAGATTTCAACAGATTGCACCCACACAGACACACAAAGTATAGAGTAGTTTGAGTAGTAGTTTTACCATTAATTCTCATAGTACAACACATTAAGGACAGAGATCCTACATGGAGATTAGGTACACAGTGACTCGATTTGTTGATTTAACAATTGACACTCTTATTGATGACATCAGTAATCACCTAAGCCTCTTGTCATGAGCTTCCAATGCTATGGAAGCCTCTTGAGTTCACAAACTCTGATCTTATTTAGACAAGGCCATAGTCAAAGTGGAAGTTCTCTCCTCCCTTCAGAGAAAGGTACCTCCTTCTTTGAAGGCCCATTCTTTCTGCTGGGCTCTCACTCACAGAGATCTTTCATTTAGGTCTTTTTTCTTTTTTGCCAGAGTGTCTTGGCTTTCCATGCCTGAAATACTATAATGGGCTTTTTTAGCCAGATCTGAATACCTTAAGGGCTGATTCTGAGGCCAGAGTGCTGTTTAGGGCATTTACCGTTCTATGAGTCTGCTGTGTATCCTGCTTCCCATGCAGGATCATTCTCTCCTTTTTTAATTCTATCAGTTATTATTTGCAGACACTTGCAGCAAATCTTGAAAAGAAGTGTATAGATTGAAAATCCACAGTGCTTTTGAGTCATGCTTAAATGTTCTAAGTTGTTGTATGACAGTTACCATGATAAACTGTTTGAGAAGAGAATATGTGTACACTTGAGATCCTTAAGATACAACTGCAGACATTAGGGATGAAGCTCTGACAGGGAAAACCAGAGTCAGATTGATGTAGGAAAGGACTTGAGCTGAAAACTGTGGAGTACCTAGAGAATGTCAGCACAAAGGCTTGGAAGAAACAAAAATGTATTGTTTACCTGCCAGGGAGGCAAAAATGGAGGAGATTTTGAAAAATAGAATCATAAATACTTAGAATTATTTTATGTGTTTAGAAGGGAGAGTATGTGATTTGAAGAATATTGTCAAGTTGAGTTCAGGCAACTGGAGGAGCAAAATTTTCCTGAAGCCCAAATAGGGGTGATATGTAGTTAGAAAAGATCCTGATGGGGCTGGCACCACGGCTCACTTGGATAATCCTCCACCTGCAGCACTGGCATCCCATATGGGCGCCGGGTTCTCGTCCTGGTTGCTCCTCTTCCAGTCCAGCTCTCTGCTGTGGCCCGGGAAGGCAGTGGAGGATGGCCCAAATGCTTGGGCACCTGCACCCGCATGGGAGACCAGGAGGAAGCACCTGGCTCCCAGCTTCAGACTGGTGCAGCGCACTGGCTCTAGTGGCCATTTGCGGGGTGAACCAATGGAAGGAAGACCTTTCTCTCAGTCTTTCTCTCTCACTGTCTAACTCTGCCTGTCAAAAAAAAAAAAAAAAAAAAAAAAAGATCCTGATGTACCAGGTATCTGGATTTCTGAGTGAGATAAACCAAGCTGTGGTCCAGAAATAGAAGTAAAAGTGAATTTTAAAAGGCTAGGCAAATTATAAAGTTTAGGACTTAAAGAAACACTACAGCTGAGCATTACTTGAAAATAAATTAAGCAAACTGGGTCAAATGAGCCTGGGAAGCCACAAATGCACAGGCTTTTTTTCCTTTGGAAGGGCTGCGCTCTGCTGATATTTTTTTTTAACTAGTGCTCATTTTAGTTTTTTCTTTCCTGTTTGGAAAAATCTACAGATAGACATAATCACTAGGTAGTCATTACAAAATTCCTTATTTTGTGGCATCTAGTTATGATGCAACTGGAGAAACAATGCCAGATTTTGTTTGTTTGAAAAATGAGAATATTTGAAGTTTATTAAATATGAAAATATGATTCTCTAAGCTGTAAATAATACAGTAATATCCCTTCTACTTTCCATAGAAGCAATTTATATTCTTTTTCCTTAGGCTCATTTTTTCCTTAGTAAGTGTATCTGTGCTGCCTTGAAAAGTGATTAGAATTGACTTAGCGGTAATCTATTTCTGTAACACAGTTTTGATATCCGACTTTTTTCTTGATCATGTACAAATCTTTTTTCCATATTTGTGAAATTTTCCCTTTATGTCAGACCTTCACAGTGACTGAGTCCACACTCTAACAGAATTGTGCCTAGTATTTCTTAGAAACCTACCCTTCAGTGTTCAGCCAAAGTACAATAATAACGATAATGATTATAGTAAACCTGAATGGGTTATGTAAATGCAAAAGTTTACTCCCCCTGAAACTTAAAAGTGGACTTGGAATATCTTTTGACCTCTCAGGGAGCTGATAAATTGCTTTCATACTCACAGCTTTCAGGGAAAAGCCAAGATCACCCGAAGGATTTCAAATATTGCTTGGGTTATGTAACGTATGGCAGCTGGTGGGTTGAAGATGAATTCCCCGCCCTAATTCTTATTGAATTACATTTGGGCAATAAAGAATAAATTCTAGGTATTATTTTCATGGGATGAAATGACTATTAACTCTAATATAAATTTATACACAAAATGTAAACCTATACTGATCAACATTACAGTCTAATTAAAAATATGAGACTGGATCTGAACTTAGATTCTAAAGTCTGCTTCATGTTGGCATATACCCAAAATCTTCTTAATTTGTTGAAAATCGATTCTTTAGTAAAGTCCTCCAAGGAATGTGATTGTACCACCTCCTCCTTTATCCAATACCAATGTTTACAAACCTACTTGTAAGGAAATACTTTCTTATATTTAACCTAAGTCCCTGTGTGGAAGCTTAAGCCTACTACTTCCTCTGCTAGCTTTGGTGAAGATGTGATGCAGCTGCCACTTCCAGATGGTCCTTAAAAAAAGACCCGAGGTTTATTTACATATAATCAGCTCATATATCCCCTCTCTCTATCCCTATCAACAAGAGAAAAATGTTGCAGTGCCTCCTCTTGCATTCCTTATTCCCGCTAAGGTTGCACATTACCATTTTATTCTATCTTACTACTTAAATCTTTCTGCTTGTCCCTAATTATTTCCTTATGACCAGTTTCTAGAAGTGTGAAATTCCTGGGTCAAAAGGTAAGCACATTTAAAATCTTTAATTCATGTTGCCAGCTTATTCTTGACAAAAATTCTACTTCTTTATACGTAACTCATGCTGTGTTATATGTAACTTTTAGCAATGTTGTATGTTACTTTGTCAATTTGATATCATTTTAATTTTCAATTATTATTACTGAGATTGAATTTTTTACATATACAATGTCAATTTTTCTGTGTAAGAATTTTCTTTTTCATTCCTTTGTCCATATTTAAATTAGTATTTCTCTTACATGTAATAGTTTTTTATGGAAAAGAAATTATGCTTTGTTCAGCACATGTTACTAATATAATTTTTCCATGTGTTACTTGCATTTTCATTCTATTTGTCAAATTTGGAACAAGCAGATGTTTTAAATGTTTATGCAGAAAAATTGGTTATCAGTACCTTGAGTGTCTTAGTTAAAGAACCTGGTTACACTCCAAGAATATGTAAATATTCACCTATTCTCTCTATCTTAGTACTTTCATAGTTTCAGTGAAGAAAGGTGAGGCACTAAGAAAATAACACTTATATAGAGAGCTAATAGACACTTGCAATTTTCATTTTTTCTTTTGAATTTTTCTTGCATAATTCTAATTATTGTAGCTTAAAACATATTTAAAATGAACTTGAAAAAATTCCTTTCTACCACTCTTCCTCAACACATTTTTTTTGCCTCTTTTTCAGCATTTTCTGCTGTATGGAAACTTCAATATAACAAGTTTAGAAAAAATTCACTGCTTTTGATTTTTGAACAAATTATATTATTTCAAATAAGAAGTGGAATCTGCATAACACCATCTTCCAATAAATCAAGCCTTATTTAAAATTCTTCAGTAAAGTTTTCTAATCTACCACATTTAACTTCAGTACATTTCTTAAGTTTATTCATCAGTTTTAAGATAACTCAATATGTATCTTTATTTTAGTGTTGCAAAAATTATTTTTCTTCAATAAAACATCATGTGGATGACTTCTGTTTTTCTAGTCCCTTGCTTGCTTGCTCTTCATACACACATAACTACCTAGTTTTGAGCAAAAAGCAAGGTCTTTGCTTTGGACATTTCCGTATTTGAAACTTGTTTCAATGACATATAATGCTGTGAATATTTATTTAACCTATTTGAGACTCACTTTCTTTAATGATATAATATTAATAATCCCTCATAGGGCTTTTGTGGAGATTTAATGAAGTAAGTTATGGAGGATATAGCACAAAATAGTCATTCAACACATTTTTATTTCTTAGTTTTGTAGTGATTTATGTTTTCCTTTTGGCACTGCAGTCTGTATTGAACGTTCCCAGGGCAGATTCACTGCAACATGAAAAGGAGATGACATTTCTACTTCATGCCTAAAGCCTTTTGGCCCTCAGAGCCTTCACATTTTATTTTGCTTTTCATTTTCTCAGTCTTATATAAATTGCTTCTCTCTAAATCATCCTGAAGTGTTAACAAATAATATCCTGAGCTGTTTGTGATAGAAGGTAACTTCTAAACATAGACATTTCAAAGGTCTCTATTGAGCCACTTCATTGAAATGTTTCTGGTTCCACTAATTAGGAGAATTAAGGACATTTCCCCCCAAAAGATTTCACCATCCTACTGTCATCTGAGGTAGCATCCATATCTATAAGATACAAACACCAACCATTTGATGAACAAAACAAGGTTTGTAGCAGGGTTAGGGAGCTTGGGGTCTCAACTATGCACAGGTAAGGAAGTATTCATCTTAGTTAACCCAAGTAGTCTGACTCAGCCAAACTCATCTTTCCATTTTCATTCTTTTCTGATTTGCTTCCTCTCTGTAATTCAGATGAGTCATTTGTTCTCATGGTTTTATCTTTAACTCCTGGTATGAGGGTGAAACAATTCTGTTTTGCTCCCAAAAACTGATGAATGGAGAAGCAGAATCCCTTTGTATCTGGGAAATAAAACCCATTCTAAAAATTACAGGTGGACACTGCTCTCTCCTGATTTGGCTTCCGCTTCTGGATCACACCTGTGGCAGAGCCCTTGATGGACTTCTGGTGCGTTTCCCAGTGTACGCTCCTCAGTGAAGCTTCATCTGTTCCTGTCTCAGGACCTGCCAGCAGTTTGATGGCCTTGGCATCGCCAGTCTCATTACGGCTGTCCTCTTGCTCTCTATTCTCATTACTATAAAATGATAATACATATCTTCATGTTATCATCCACAGCATGGATCTCTGGAGGCCACTGGATCTCTATACTTTTTCTTTCGCTATTATCATCTCTCTCGAATTCTGGTGATCCAAATATTTATCTAGTGGACTTATATGAATCTTAATATGGTCATGTCATGTGAGGGAATTTCAAACAGTTCATGGACTTTGGAGCTGAAATATCAGTTTATTTTGATGCCAAAAAACTGAAATCCATGCATCTTTTTCATAATATGCATTTCACATGACCTTTTAAAAATCTCTTCATAAATACAATTTCAGTTTTTCACACCAAAATAGATTTATCTTTTAATTCCATTTTCCCATTAACTTTCTGAAGTACCTACCATATGATCATGCTCTTGAAGTTTTCTCAGTCTATCCAATAGGATGCAGTCCCTCTGTCATCCACAGTCTCATAATTCTCTTTACCTCTTACCTGGTAGTCATGGTATCCTACCTTGTATTATGCTAACGATATACCCATTAGTAGGCTATGTACCAAGAATACAAAAAGTAAAAAGAGTAGCTACTGTCAGGGATACCGGGGTGGGTAGAGAAGCACATAAAATAGTTCTAGAGACAGGAATTTGGCATAGCAGTTAAGATGCTTCTTGGGACTCTCATGACCCATACTGGAGTGTCTGGGTTTTAGTCCTATCTCTACTTCTGATTCCAACCCCCTCCTAGTATAGGTGATGGTTCAAATAGCTGGGTCCCTGCCACCCATGTGGGAGAGCTGGACTGAGTTCCTCATTCCTAGCTATGGCTGGGCCAGCCCTGCCCATTGCAGGTGTTTGGGGAGTAAATCATCCCATGGAAACTCTCTTCTGCCTTTCCAGTGAATACAATGCATAGTAAATTTTTAAAAAAATATAAAATAACTCAGAGCACTTCACTGAAACAAACATGGCCAGGGGATAGACTCTCAAAGCAGTACAGATTGTTCTTAGAGCCCCTTAAAATGAGCTCTGTAGCACTCTCACCTCCCCTTCCCCGGGATGAAAACTCAGTAAGGACCTATGACATCTTAATTTCATTCTTGGTTAGCAATGCCAATGTCCTGTCCCACTGAGTATCACAACTTGAGTCACAAAGTCCAGTTAAGGCATCTATTGTTGCCACTGAGACTAGTAATCTGGTGAGACTGCTGACTTACCTCTGATGGGATTATTTGTACTTTGGGTAGCTTTCTAGACCAGGACGTGAGGTGACCCTAGACAACTGCTCCTTTACTCATTAGGCCATATTTGGCCCAAATGGAAACTTTCACGCATTTATTGCCTTCTCTTTCCCATTCGTCATCCCACCTAAATTACTCGTCTACATAGCTGTCCCAACTCAGCAAAAACTTCCTTTCACTCTTCCACAAAGAGACCTGCCAGTTCACCTCTTATATTTCAGGTTTTCCAAGCAAGAATCAAAGCACCAGCCCACTGTATACCCCAAACAGCCAAGGACAGACATTAAATCCTTCCAGTTGTCCTTTAAAACCCATCTTTATTTATTTTTTTGAAGATTTATTTATTTACTTGAAAGAGTTAGAGTTAGAGAGAGAGAGAGAGAGAGAGAGAACTTTCATCTGTTGATTCACTCCTCAGATGCCTGCAATGGCTAGGGCTAAGCCAGGCCATAGCCAGGAGCCAGGAGCCAGGAGCTTCATCCAGGTTTCCCACATGGGTGGCAGGGGCCCAAACACCTCGGCCATCTTCTGTTGCTTTTCCCAGGAGGGAGCTGGACTGGAAGTACAGCAGCCAAAACACAAACCGGTGCTCTAAATGGGAGGTTGGCATCTCAGGTGGCAGCTTTACCCACCGTGTTACAATGCCTTGTCTTTAGACTTGAAACAGTGGGTGGGTATCAGATCTTCCTCTAATATCTATAACCTCAAATTCTCCATCTCCACTCACTTTTTTCATTTGTAAAGGTGTGTTCTCATCTCAGGGCCTATAAAATTAACTTTCTGCCATGCTAGTTTTTTCAAACCTCAAATCTCATTTTTAAATGGAACACTTGTTATTTTTTGTGCTTTAGCCAAAACAGAGAGAACATTTCATGTAATACCCAGTTCCATAATCCAATTATAGGGTCACTATTAAGAAGGAATGCTCATTTCCTGGCTTCTCTTGTTTCTATAGGGGGTAGATAATTTCACCTGCCTTCTCTAGAAAGAGGTGATCCATCTTTCTCCATTGCTGCTTAAATAGCACTGACAGCATAAACTCTGGAGAAACTGGAGGCAGCCCATGCCCTTTGGGCTATATTCTATGCATAAATGGGTCAGGGTAGTCTGGCTAACCAGGTTCTAGACTCACTTTATTCATATTCTTGGACATCCCTGTAATTAAAATTCCATGAGGAATACATTGGCTCATGTGTTGTGCTTAGAGCCTTGGCTAGATTCCTGAATGAAAGAAATGTTAACTAACTTGTCAGACTAAACCTTCAGAATGAGACACATTTTAACTTTTGGCAAGTAAGAAAAAAAATTCTGCAGAATAATTCAATATCTTTCATAATAGTCAGATATAAATGAGAATTTTGCTGGCTGTTTTTAGTCAAAAGTCTCTCTAAGGAATACAATTAAAACACTGAACTTAATTTAGCACATTAAGCACAGTAATGGGAACATCAGGTCTGGAAGCATGAAGAAAAGGTAGAAGACATTCCGGTATGAATTTGGCTGTAACCAAAACATGTGGTACCTAAAAATACATCCTTGGACTGTTCCATATTGGGCTCCATAAACAGCATGGAATACATACTGAACAGTGCCAAATGTTGATAAGGTAGGTGGGTCTGAGATTTTTAGAGACCCTCAAATTCCATGTTGAAGAGCTGAGACTTATTTTCATGGACAAAGATGATATAAGGCGTGGACAAATGAATGGGAAGAGATGAAAGTTGCTGAAAGCTATGAGATGTGTTAGGACATTATCCTAAGCACACAACACCTGAAGTACTGAATGCCTTGGGTCTGGACAGGAAGATTTTGGTTGTAATGATTTTTTGCTACTAGCTATTGTGAGATGTCCCAAGAGTTGAAAACAGGTATGAAAATATTTCTTTTAAAATTTATCCTATTAGGTTGGCATGCATATTAGTAATTGTCATCATTTATAAAATTCCTACTATGTATCAGATATATCACAGTTAATTATGAAATCAACCCTGCAAGTCAGTCTCACAGGTGCTCAGAGAAGTTAAGAAACTTGCCCACGTTTCTAAAACCATAATGGCAATGTGATGTGGTCTAATGTTCTTTCTAGTTAAAAGAGTCTGTTGATCTGCCTTATCCCTTCTACCCTTAACATCAATGTCCCTGAAGCCAATCAAAACACTAAATTCAAATGTGTTCCTGAACTGATGATAAAAAGTGTGGTTGGTGAAGTGAGTTTACCTTGTTTTCCACTTTGCCTGAAAGTGGTAAATAAATACACATCCTGGAAATTTACAAGTCTGTGCAGAGATCATGTCTTATGGAAGTGAAAAGTATACAGCTTTGCGTCTAATACTGGAGGCCAAAGAGACACTGTGGGAAAAGCCATCTTATGGTCAACCATGGTCTCTGGCCATATTTCCTATCTATTTTTCCAGAAGTTGGTGTAGTGTCTGGGATCAGACCCAACAGTGAGAGAACCTTTGATTTGCAGCCATCTTGCAAGAATCATAGGGAAGACCATATCATAAACACTCCTATCTACCCCTTTGCCTGATAGCTCTTTGAAAAAATAAATCTAGGATATGTTGAACCACTCTCACATTTTGGGCCAAATACTGCACACACACACACACACAAAAAAAAAAAAACAAGAAAAAAAGGCAAAAATAAATAAATTAGAGAGGATATTAGCTTTCACTACTTATGATATGGGTGGTACTTTCTCCTATGACTAATTTATCATGAGGTAAAATCTTTTCATAATGCATTACAAATTGGTCATTATGCTGCTTCTAGACTTCTGCCACCCACGGTCTTGTATGTCTGCTTTCTTGTGTTTTATTTTTATCTCCATTTTCTCTATTATTTTAACCTTTACTTAAGAAGGCTTTTTAAATTTTTTTCCTATTTTTTAAGGAAGTGTTGTCTCGAGAAGCCCATACACTGTGTCTACACTTCATGTTCTGTGGAAATTTCACTTGCTGAGAATGTTTTTCCCTCCATGCTGGGACGATGAAGAGGATCTACTGCGACTGCCATCAGAGGTAAAGGGGATTATTCCTGCCTCTTTCTTCCTTAAAACCTTGAGAAGATAAGAATTAAGACCCTTAGAATGTTCCAGTATTTTGGCATGACAATTGGCAGATAAAAGACATTTAAAACATTGGATACGATATAGTCATTAATCAAACAAATCAGTTATTGCCATGGATCAACAAGAATAAAGTACTAGGGTATATTTTTCTTTCCTATATTTAAACTATAGATACATTTAAAATTAGCTAGAATCTAGGTTTAGAAGCAGACAAGTATTTTCTTCTGTCAAGGTAATGGAATAAGGCTATAAAATGAATAGTGTCAAAATATGTACAAATTCTGGGAGCTCATAAAAATCAATTTTTGATCTATGTGCTTGGTTACAAGACATTCTCCATTTTGGAAGATTGTTGCAATCTTCTTGGTGGGTAAAGGAAAATATTTCTTCTGCACAATAATTCAATATCTCTCACAACAGTTCGAAATAAATGGAAACTTCGTTGACATTTTCTTCAGGTAGATGTAAAATTGTTCTCACTAAACATTGCCAGCTTTTGCAACTGAGAGATTTCCTTGAAAATTCTTGTCAGGAAGGGCTGGCGCCCTTTTGCCTTTACAAATAATATCCTTTCCCTACATCCACCTTCAGGAGCGCAGCCACTGAACACCTGGGACCATCTCAAAGTTCAGCTCAGTCAACCTTAGTAAGGTCAGTCAATTACCTGAGGAGGCTGGTGGACGGCTTGGGTGGGACCCGCAATTCGACCACAGCCCTAGCATGGATGGCTCAGTTTCTAGTAGTAACAAACTCAAAGCTTTTCTGTGGGACAGTTTTGTAATTAAATGTTAAAATAAAAGTGTTTTTTCTGTGAAGGAGCACACTTTTCTTTCCAAATCCTAATTTAATATTCATCTTCAGAGCTCACAGCTTAGTAGATAACTCAGTCTTAAGATTCTGCACCCTTGAGAAGATGGTATGTGATGAAGATAATGTCTGGGTTCCAAGACTTTAAATCCAGGCTCTTTACCACATGTGTGACTATGGATCTTGGCAGTGGGATGGAGGTTCTCCCTCGGTGTTACTATTACACACTATCATCAGTGTTCTCTGAATTCACTCTATAGAGGGTGAGACTGGGAGACTGAAACATGTTAATGGTCTGAAGCTCCCTCAGGCTACAGGTTGATGATGTTAAGATGTCTGCACACTAGACAGGCCACAGAGTAATGAAGGTAGCCCCTCTGGGAGGCAGTGTGACGGAAATTCAAATCTATAGGTGACTACCCAACAGCAGGTACAGAAAAGGAAATATTGCGTTATTAACTTCGAGTAAACCAAAGAATAGACATGAACCAAAGAACCAAAAGTGAACAGAAAGAATAATGATACAGAGATAGTTCTCAGAGGCTGCAGATCTCCATTACAGCTCCAGTTCTGTCACTGAATGTTGTGTGACTTAGGGAAAGGCACTTAACTTCTCTGGATCTCAATTTCTACCCCATCCCCAAAATGTAAAATTTCACATCACCCCAGTTAGAATGGCCATCATCCAAAAATCGAGAAACAATACATGCTGGCGAAAATGTGGGGGAAAATGTACCCTAATTCATTGTTGGTGGGAATGCAAATTAGTACAGCCACTGTGGAAGACAGTATGGGGATTCCTCAGAGATCTGAAAATAGATCTACCATATGACCCGGCCATCCCACTCCTGGGAACTTACCACAATGAAATGAAATCAGCAGATGAAAGAGTTATCTGTACTCGCATGTTCATTGCAGCACAATTCACCATAGCTAACATACGGAATCAGTGCAGATGTCCATCAACTGATGACTGGATAAAAAAATGTGGTGTATATAACATTGTGAACTATTACTCAGCAATTAAAAAAGAAGGAAATCCTGTCTCTCGCAATGAACCAGAAGCAACTAGAAACCATCATGCTTAGTGAAATAAGCCAGTCTCAAAAAGGACAAATAGTACATGTGTTTTATGATTCAGCACTTGTTTATACTCATGTGAACTGTGGTCTTCCTATTTTTAACTTATTGAATATTATGATTAGTAGCAAATTAAGCGTGTGAATATAGAGTAGATTAAAAGTATGTCTTTGCAAAAACTGATGGAGAGGAAGGAGATAGGGGCATGGGGAGCAGGGGAGTGAGGGAAGTGTGGTTGTCTTCTTGGAGCTGTACTTATGGAATGCATACAAACTGTTCTCTTTATATTAATAAAATGTTTTTTAAAATTTCCCCCTGTACATGTTTTGACTATATGATTCATGAGGTGTTTCATAATTCTAACCTATTAGTGTTCTATTTTTCCCAACTCATTTTGTTTTTCTATGAGTTGATAGGTTTTATTACAGCAAAATCCAAATGTATCTTGAGGCTTGATGACATGCTGTAAGGATTTAGCAAGATATTGCTTAATGGGATACACAGCAGACTCATAGCATGGCAGATGTCCTAAACAATACTCCGGCCTCAGAATCAGCCCTTAAGGCATTTGGATCTGGCTAAAAAAGCCCATGAGAGTTTCTCAGGCATGGAAAGCCAAGACACTCTGGCAAAAAAAAAAAAAAAAAAAAAAAAAAAAAAAAAAAAAAACAAAACCTAAATGAAAAATGAAAGATCTCTGTGAGTGAGATCCCAGTGGAAAGAATGGGCCATCAAAGAAGAAGGTACCTTTCTCTGAAGGGAGGAGAGAACTTCCACTTTGACTATGGCCTTGTCTAAGTAAGATCTGAGTTGGCGAACTCAAGAGGCTTCGATAGCCTTGGCAGCTCATGACAAGAGGCTTAGGTGATTACTGAAGTCATCAATAAGAGTGTCAATTGTTAAATCAACAATGGGAGTCACTGTGCACCTACTCCCCGTGTAGGATCTCTGTCCTTAATGTGTTGTACTATGCAAATTAATGGTAAAACTACTACTCAAACAGTACTCTATACTTTGTGAGTCTGTGTGGGTGCAGTCTGTTGAAATCTTTCCTTAGTATATACTAAGTTGCTCTTCTGTATATAAAGATATTTGAAAATGAATCGTGATGAAGAATGGGATGGGAGAGGGAGTGGGAGATGGGATGGTTGCGGGTGGGACGGAGGATGGGGGGAAAAGCTGCTATAATCCAAAAGTTGTACTTTGGAAATTTATATTTATTAAATAAAAGTTGAAAAAAAAAAGATGTTGCTTAAAGAGTGGCCAAATACGGGACAAGTATTTAGCCTCATATTCAGGACACTGATTAAGATGCTGTGTTCCACGTCAGAGTGCCCAGCTGCAGCTCCTGACTCTGGCTTCCTGCTGATGCAGATCATGGAAGGCAGTGACGACGGCTCAAGTGATTGTGTTTCTGCCACTCATGTGGGAGATCTGGGTTGAGTTCCTGACTCTCAGCTTTGGCCTGGCCCAACCCCAAGCACTGCAAGCAACTGTGAAACTCCGCAGTGATCCAACAGGTGGTAATGCGCGCTCTCTCTCTCTCTCTCTCTCTCTCTCTCTCTATTTCTCTGTGTGTGTCTCCCTGTGTTTCTCTCACATTTTAAAAAATTAAAAAAAACCAGCCACACAAAAATCTAAAAATTTTTAAAAATGAACTTTATAAATGAATGACTGTTAAAAATGAACAATATGTTTATTGGTTCCAGACCTCTGGAGAAACCAGAGGAAGTGTAGAGTGCAACTTACACACAAATACAAAATCCTTTCGGTGCCGATCATCTGAACCAGTTAGCAAAAGTCTTCCAAAAATTCAAGGCTGTATTGGTTTAATGCATACTATCTCTTTTCAATGCTTACTTCATGAATATTCTAATGTACTTAAGATGCTTTCCTTTGCTTATCAAAACAAGTAGGAAGACCTTATTGGCATAATCTAAAACTTTGGTGAAACCCCTCATGCAACCCTTAGGTGCTGCAGATTAAGTCCCCTTTTTCAAAAAACAAATGTAAAATGTGGCAATGATGTTTGTAGATCACAGGACTCCCAGCATGGCAAATAAACTGTCCCACTCCGCTAAGGTCGTCCCTTTGTTGTAGGGCAGACATTCATTCTCATCTTGAAGGCAATCAGATTGCAAGGTTACTCTTCCATTTCCAATTATGGCATAGCAGAGTCAGAAGCCAAGGCTCTTTTCCTTCCAGCTGTGTCCAAGTTGCTCCTAGTTTCTGCTTTCAACTAAAAGTGGAGCCTGAGGGCTCTGAGCCTGGTGGACTATGGCAGATTTTGGTTAGGGAATAACACTGAAGGAAAGGTATGAGAGAGGGCATTCTGCCCCACTGACATGTTCTCAGTTCTCAAATATTCTGTGAGACTCTACATAATTTATTTAGACTTTGTCACAGAATGATGACAATATTCCTACTTAACCAACTGCCTATATTCTTTTTGCAAGTGTAAACATATTTCTTTCCACCCATTATGAATATAGCCTTTTGAGTAAGCATGAGCTTTCAGAAATGTGAGCTAATAAATTCCACTTTTATAGCCATGAGACCAGAGGTTTATGAAACTTCTCTCAGTCCATGAGGAGGAGGACAAGTAACTACATACATCCATCTTCATGGGGTTCATGGTTTTTCTTGTGGGCATGTGAAATCCACTTAGGACCCCTTATAATATTTTATAAGATAAAATGTGTGTAGCCAGCCATACCTTATTTTTTTCACCATGGAGAATTTGGCTTCTTGTTAATTGCATTTGCAGTCTCAAAGCTCTTTATGGAATCCTTTGTAAGTGATATTAATAGTAATGGTGGTCTTTTATTAATAATGCATAATAACAATAACTCTCATTAAAACATCAGTTAAGTGATTAGAGAAATGGATAGAGTTGTGGTTAGAAAATGGGCCTGTAGACATCAATACTACTAGAGCCATTTATTTCTTCCCTCATAAAAAAGAAATAAATATAATGGCCAACTAAGATCTTAATAAAATTCTGCCACAATTGTCTAATTGTAGACTGGTGTTTTCATTTGTGGAGTATCCTTGGTGGAACAGTGTGATGGGGCATCCCCAGGAGGAAGAATAGAAATCAAAGTATTTTTTGCACGACAATTCCTACATGCCCTGTGGTTTTCTTTAAATTTTCCCAGGTTGCAGTCACTGTCATTAACAAAAATGGGATCAGGGCCTGGTTTGGAGTCCTGATTTTGGTATGTGGTTCCAGGTGACTGTATGACAATGTCCCTGAGGCTCCGTTTTTCTAGTATGTGAAATGGGATGCATTTATTTGTTTTTTTAAAGATTTATTTATCTTTTTGAAAGAGTTAGAAGGAGAGAGAAAAAGAGAGGGAGAAAAAGAAAGGGGGAGGGGGAGGGGGAGGGAGAGGGGGAGGGGGGATGGGAGGAGGGGGAGGGGGAGAGGGAGAGGGAGAGGGAGAGGGAGAAGGAGAGGGATAATGCTCTGCATTATCTGAAGCCAATGCATCTTTCCTGCATCACACCTCTGCTCCAGCTGCTTCTCTCCAGCTTTGTGGCTTCCTTGTGCTGAAGTGCTGAAGATGTCTTCTTACACACAAGAACGCCTCTCACGCACATACAAGCCCAGGCCCAACCATCCCCCTTGCCCCATCTACTTCTCCAGATCACTTTCTATCTTCCAAAGGATAACTGAAGATAAAGGGGATTAGGACTTCATCTTCAAATCCTGAGTGTTTGCAACGGGGTCATGCTACTTGTTTCTTTCTTGCCTTTTTTCCCAAGAACAATTCTAGTATTTTTATTTATTGTCATTTTATTTGAAAGACAGAGGGACAGAGACAGAGAACTTACATCTGCTGATTTATTCTCCCAAATACCTGCAATAGTGAGGTCTACCAAATTGAAGCCAGAGCCCAGAATTCAATCCAAGTGTTTCAAGTGGGTGGCACGGATCCAACTACTTTACCCATCACCACTGCCTCCCAGTAGGAGCATTAGCAGGAAGCTGGAATTGGAAGCCAGTTCTTGAATTGAACCCATGCACTCCAATATGAGATATGGGAGTCCCAACAGCATCTTAACTGGTGTGACAAATGTCTGTTCCTCTCCTTTTTATAGCTTAAAACATTTTTAAAAAATCATTTAAGAGGTGGGGGAGAGGGGGAGGGGGATCAGGAGGGGGAGGTGGAGGGAGAGGGGGAGGAGGAGAGAGAGAGAGCGCACATTAGAGTGCTCCCATCCACTGGGTCACTCCCCAAATGCCAGCTATGCTTGTGGCTGGGCCAGGGCTGCGCTGAGCTGGGTTGGAGCTGGCGCCCAGAGCTGAGAATGCAATCCACTTCTTGAATGTGAGTGGCTGGAACCCAATTACTTGAGCCTTTCAGAGGTTATATTGGTGAAAGACTATAATTGGAAGCCAGAGCCTGAAGTAAACCCACATACTCCAGCGTGGGATTTGGGCATCCTAACCATTAGATCAAACGGTGGATCCTCTCCTTTCCTTTTCTCTTTTCCTTCTAAGTGGGTTCATCTCATTGAAATGGATGTGAGGTAATATACACAGAAAAGAAATGGAAATAAGTATAGGTACGTGAAAACTACAAAATGATTAAAACAAAGTAGGATGCCATTATTTACATAATATAAGATGTATGGAAGAGAAACAAGAAAATCTAGGCTAGGAAAGATACTGAAATTCATGATGCAGTTTTAAGAGCTTCCAGGCAGTCAAGACTGAAAGGGTAACAGTAAAAAAGTATTAAGTGGTGATACATTTTACTTAACTATTCATTCTTAGAAGGAAATTATCATATACATATTCATAGGTACATAAATTAGAAGGTAGGTAACACTTTCAATGTATTTTATTAAGGTAGAGATGTAGTCTTCATATGTATTTGTTAAACAGTTTTAAACATTAATAAAATACAAGCTGATCTCACTTATAAAGGAACTCCTAGGCTATTTGCATTTTTAAAGTGAACTCTCAATCCTAGGATTACTTACAAAATGAACATCAATGATATTAGGACATGGAAGCTGATTCTGTAAGCCGGAATATTTATTCTAACATTAATTTTCTGTATGTGTTTTGACTTTGCAAGTATATCTGCCCACTGTTTGGTTTCAGTAAGCATTCCATGAGTTTTACATCACTGTCTAGGGTATGGAACAGGGACTTTGAAATGGAGATACAGCCTTGGAGAGAATAGTTCAGAAATCATTTAAACCAAGGTATAGTTTTCATCTTAACTTCCCTTGGAAGGAACATGCTTCAGAATTAGTTCACGCATAGCTTCTCCAAAATATTTTGAAGTGAGCTTCATTAATCATTCCGTGGCTGTTTTCCTAGCCCTCTTGCCCAAGGTCTGATGAGCTTTAAATCCCTAGTGACACCTGCTGGGCACACCTCAGCTCCAGGCCACAGCCCATCCCTTGAATGTGCAAAGCTGCAGACGGGGAGGTAAGGGGCTGGCTACGGCCTGCCCCAGCTTGCAGCTTGTCTGCCCATTGCTCAGGCAGGTGACCTCTGCCTGCACAACTGTGTGCCAGTCTCTCCAGTACTCTCTCAGGTCAATGATTTCCAACCTGCCCAGGCCCCAGGAAACAAACAGGGATTAGAGAGACAGAGAGACAGACAGGAAGAAAGAGCTATCTAACGCCGTCCGCTAGCCCCCAGCCCCAAGTTACTAAGCTGCTTCTTTGTCTGAAAACTCGGAGGTGAAAGATGCTACTTGAGCCATATGTTTTGTTCAAGCACAAACCAAATTATGCTATACTTGCTTATATCTGAACATATTGGTTTATCTTCCATAGAGTTTAATTGATGCAAACTTGAACTTAAGAATGTTAGATTTGCAGGGAAAACACCATCCCTGTGATTTAGATTGCTATGTTTTTCTTTAAACAAAGCAAAGAGGAACAAGGCAGTTACATCCCTGCTTTGGTTTCTTTATTTCATATTCACCAAACATTACAAAAATAATGTTTAACCTCTGGTCATGTAACCTCTTGTGTCCTTTACTGGCCAATTGCAAAATTTCTTTCTGAGCCAAGACTTGCATCCTTGGACAGATCAACTTGTGCGCAAAGTCCACGTTAGCTGATCAAGCATGGCTTTGTTTGCACGTATTCACTGCTCATCCAGCACTGCATAAGTGGTTTTGCATATTAACTAAGTGCACAGTAACCTTCCTTTACCTCCTTGGAGCTCCACCCCCTTCCACCCAGCCTCGGGAAATCAACACTGTTACACGCCTAGGAAGCTGCCAAGAGGTTGCCATGGCAACTGTTCTGCTTTCAGCAGCTACTTTTCTGGTTTGAAGGGGGTTGGAGGGGAGAGGGAAAAAAATGAGAGAACTAGGTGGCTTTCTGATCAGAGTTCAGATAAAGAGGGTCACAGTAATTTGTGGGCACAGAATAAAATAACCCAATGTTTGGGAGGGTTAAGGCAAAAGAAGCAAACAGCCAGCTAAAAAGGAAAGTTCAGTGGAAGGCCAGTAATTAAATTATCTGGTAGTGGTCATAAGCTGAAGCATTTCAAATCTTTATCAGCCTATCTCCTCTGAGAGAGAGACTATTTTAGCCGTCTTTCCCCTTTGGTCCAGAGCTGAACAAAGATGATGAGTTTCGTGGGATTCCCAATGGCAGGGAAGCAACACAAGCGAGGAAACCAGCACCAGAGCGGACTCAAACATCTGAAAGTCATTTTCCAAAACTTCCTTCAGCACAGGAACAATGCAGCATTCAGGCCAAACGAGCGGAAAATGTGTGGTACACCCGGTCACACTGGGGACCTCTGAGCCCCACCCTGCAGAATGGTTTGCCAGGCTGCACAAGGAAACTGTCTAATTTCAAAGTGAGGGCTGGAGTTCGGCAGGGACAGGTGCAGAGAGTCAAGAAATGAAGTCAAGAAATCCAAGACTGGTGGGTTTCAGCGACAGCCAGCTGTGCCGGACACCTTAGGAGTCTGTAGGATTGCAGTAGATCCCCAGGAGAGAGCTGAAAGCACACGGTGATGCTTGACAGGAAGGGAGAGAGGCAGGGGCAGCGCCAGGTCATGGGCGTTGGGGGTGGCAGTGACTGCGAGCCTTGTGCCTTGTCCCTCCTGCCTCCATCTGCCTACCTAGCCGGTAAACACCTGTTCCCCGTCTGCACTCCACCTTCTCTTGCATTATTTATTCCCGTTACAAAATAGCAGTGATGAAAACATAGTGCCCTAGCCGTCCTCACACAGGTTAGTATTTTCTGGATCTTTATAGCTTGCTCAGAACCTAACAAAAGCTACAACACCAAGTAAATGTAAAGGAATTGTATCTTGGAGAAGCCAAACAAGCAGAGAGAGACTTAATGGGATCCCAAAAGAATGGGAATGCGGTGTCATTCTGGTGATGTTGTCATCAATGTCTGGTTGCAGTACAGGGTTATTAAAATCCTTAGTAGAGTAATAAGGGGAGCACTAAGCTCTCAGAGGGTCAAGGATATGCAATAGGGCAACAAGAAACTGGTTCCTGATCTGAAACAGTCATTTTTGCCTAACCTCATTATTAAGGCAAAGATAATAGGTTTAGAGTCAACTTCCTGTCGACTTTTGTTGCTTCCATTCCTTTTTTTTTTTCCTTTTGGATTTGTCTCTGACAAGTAGAAAAATTCTGAAGTAGAAAAGGTAAGGTGAAGAAAATGTAAATAAACAAGCAGCAAGACACTGCTAAAGCAAATACACCTACTGCAGAATTAGAAATTGTACATGGCCTTGTACTGAATGGTCTTGGTAGATGCCAAGAAACAGTGAAACGGAACTTTGAAGGAATAAGGCAGGGCAAAAACCTCAACAATTACGTTTAGGCAAAGTTGGGCAAAGTACTTGAAACTAAACTGGAAGAGGAACAGATACATCATTGGAGAACTATCCCCTATACTGGAGCGCTCATAATACAAAGTCCTAAGAGTTAAAAACGGCGTGGGCTCTCCCGTGTGTCACTGAGGTAGCCCGGGGCCCTATATTATATAACAGTAACAGGATACCGAATGACAGCTCCTCACAGACTATAGCAAATGTGATTACATGATCTCATCAGCCTCACACTCCTGAGGATTTCTCCAATGCCAGAAAACCATCCGCTAATCTGACCTGTCTGCTAGACCCCCAGACAGCACAAGCTCGAAGTCTTAGTATGCAGAGATATTCCGTGCTTGAGCGGCTGATTGGAGGGGTACCAAATTCAGTCTCTGCAGCTCTTGAGTCCAGGAACGAGACATGGAGAAATAATAAAGAGGAAGGGAAGAAAAGCGGGGAGACAATTCAGAAATTCGTTGTAACTCTGCGGCAGATTCTCTTCCATTCCTTTCCACTGACCTGATCTAATTCCAGCAGCTATTATTCCTGTGAAACACTGCCACAGCTGAATTTATTTTTATTTTGGCTTCTCAAAGGCAATGTAAAGCGAATCTGAGAGCACATCACCTTCAGGGAAAAGACCGCAGCGTATTCCTCACCACCTCCCTCCTCCCTTCTGCACGAAAAGGTTAATTTGAATAGGGCTGCTGCTTCCACAAATAGAACAGTACCCAGCACATGAAGCACCACCAATGAGAGTGCCTTTCAATGATGTCATACTTATACCTGCTTCCTATTATTTGCTGAGTAGTGACAATGTATTCCTTGAATCTTACATTTTATTGGTTCAGAGCCCTGTCATTCTGAGTACTTCTGAAGAGTTTAAGGCATTGCAGTTTCTTTACAAGCCCAGGGAAATTTCAGCTTCTGCACTTCAACAAACTGCTGAAGAATACACAGTATTTTCAATACTGCTGTATGGAAAACAAATCTAAAATCCTTTAGAATTTATACCTGACTTACATGGTTTCTGATAGTAGGCTCTTTGATAGTGCAAAGACAACACAAGACAATATTCGGAAAAGTCTGATTGTTTTTTTAAAAATCACCTGGACAGAACTTTTATTGAAATGTGCATAGAAAGAACATGCTGAGCTTAATCATGTCCCCTTAACCTAAATGAAAACAAACATCCCATTTATTCTACAACAGTATGTTGCCCCATGGAGCAATAGGATCAGATGTACAATTTACCAGTTTGTAGGATGGAGGGCACTGGAGGAAGGGAGACCTACTTAGTTTATTTTTGTCCTAAGTGAGTTTTATTTCTAAGCCAAGTCGACTTCTGTGGCATTAAAATATGTGCCTTAGGGTCACTTGTACACCTGGGTTTTCTTAGGAAACTCTTGCAGATGGATTTGAAAAACCACAGTCCTTTTGTAGCAAAAGTGACATAAATCAGTTGTGCATGAGTTACGAATGATTCCACAAACTGAAGGATTCAGAGAGTTTTCTGGTCAGCAAAAGATAAAAATGTGGTTGGGAGGCGAGAAATAAATGTTGGTGCTCAAAATGTCTCATCATCTGGGGTGGTGCGTGAGGCCCCAGGCAAGTCTGCTCTGTGGGCAGAGTCGCATCCTCAGAGACACAGAAGACAAAGTCAAGCTGTCCACAGCCAGTTGGTGAAGCAGAACACAGCGAGTGAAGGTTAATCCATTACACAGGCAGGACAGTGTATTAAATGCTCCGGTGAGAAGGGCAGCACATTACAGGAACTGTTGGACCTTAATGGGCAGAGAGAAACTTGAAAGGGTTCTTGTGCAGGAGTGGGAGATGAGAAGGAATGAGTGTCTATGGAACAGATCTCCCTAACTGGATGTTCATGCTTTGAGAGGAACTGGGAAAGACAGCAAAGATGTTAAATGAGAAAGAAGTAGAAAGAACCAAATAATTTGAATTTGGTAGGTCAGTTTCAGTAGTTAATGTACAATATTTTTTTTTAAATTGAAGTGTATTTTCAGTTGTGTATCATGGTTTATTGTCTGCCCAGTTGAATGACGAGTTGGTGAGATTTTATAGAAATTTGGTAGCTTTATAACTTAAATGAATTCTTGCAAAAATTATTGTGGATTTTGAACGCTCCACAATGTCTTACTGTGGTAAGAACATGAAAAATAAGCCTAAAATAAAATTTGATTCATTAAGGAGTAGTGAACAGAATTCTACCATCCTGTTAGAGGTAGAAGGACCAGGAGTCATATCCACTGTCCTTAACCCTCACAGTCTTTCCTCCAATAAAATGTATATAGATTTTAGTTCCAGAGATCCATCTATAGTAAGAGCATTATGATGGAATTTGCCATCAGGCAGACTTAGATTCAAATTCTGCTTCGGGTTCAATTCTTACCTCCAGTCGTTAGTAGCTGTGTAACCTTGATAACAGTAATTAAACTCTGTAAGACTCATTTTTCTTAAAGGTTAATTATTATACCCACATATAGGAATATTTTGGGGATTAGACTCAGTAAGTCTTACTACTTTAGTGCCTGTCTCAGTAAATGAAAGATTTTTTTGTTTGTTCATTGTTTCAAACTTACTGTGACCCTAAGATCCTTCAAATACCTACATGAACTCGACCCATTTCCTATTGTTGTTGTTCTCCCTGACTCTACTCCAGCTACACTGACCTTCTCACTGCTTTCCCAGCATTCCCAGTGTGCTTCTGCCAGAGAGAACTTGCCTTTACAGCCCCTTGGCCTGAAATTCGTCACCTGCCAAGTCTACCTTCATCCCTTCATTCAGGTCTCACCTCAGACACCAACAAGCTGAAGTAATCTGGCTTAACCCCCATCTAAAACAGCACCCCGGTTGCTCTCTTTGCCATTCCACTATGTTAGGCTTTCCTATCATCACTCATTACTCTCAGATGTTAGTTAATGATTGTGCCTTTTATTTCTTTATTACCTATTTTGTTCATTCTCAACTCAATGGAGTTGTGCTACAGAGCCTGGAAAAATGCATGGACACAGCAGATTCTCAAAAATCAATGGTCATGTCCAACGATGATGATAATGGTGAAGAAATCGCTGAAAAGCAGGATACTTAAGTCCTTCAGGACAATGATTCCATGGGGACATGGATGCAATGACAAGAAAAGCGATCTGTATACCCCTGCCTCTTATCCAAGTTGGAGATGTACACAAGCTTTCATAAATATTTCCTAGAAGAAATATTTCTTTTTCTTTTTTTTTTTTTTTGACAGGCAGAGTGGACAGTGAGAGAGAGAGAGAGAGAGAAAGGTCTTCCTTTACCGTTGGTTCGCCCTCCAATGGCGGCTGCGGCCACGGTACTTCTCCTGGTCTCCCATGGGGTGCAGGGCCCAAGCACTTGGGCCATCCTCCACTGCACTCCCTGGCCACAGCAGAGAGCTGGCCTGGAAGAGGGGCAACCGGGACAGAATCCGGCACCCTGACTGGGACTAGAACCCGGTGTGCTGGCGCCGCAAGGCGGAGGATTAGCCTAGTGAGCCGCGGCGCCGGCCCCTAGAAGAAATATTTCAATTTGCCCATCACAAGTGAGAATATATAGTCCCAGTGTTCTTCACACAAAAAATACCCATGCTCGTCAGGGTAGGTGAGGTTCGGGGAAGATGTCACAATTCCCAAGGCCAGTGGTCCAGAAGGGACTACAGGGCATATCTTGGATGAAGGTTTTTAGCTTCTGCAACCTTTCTTAGGTCTGCCTTTACTTTTCCTTTCAGCTTTCCCAAGCTGGTGACTAATTCTCACGAATTATTTGGTACCATCTAGGGACTCTAAATATTTATTGATTGACTTAAATCTACTTGAAAGGCAAAATGAGAGGGAAGCGAATTGGGGGGGGGGGAGAGGGGAGGAAGAGATGGGATAATCCACCTGCTGGTTTACTCCCCAAATGCCAGTGACAGCCAGGGCTGGGCAGGCTGAAGTCAGGAGCTCATAACTCCATGCAGGTCCCCAGTGTGGCTGGCAGGGCCCAAGCACTTGAACCATCATCTGCTGCCTCTTAGATGCATCAGCAGGAAGCTAGATCAGAAGCAGAGGTGCTGAGAGTCAAACTCGCACTCTCATTATGTGATACGGGCATTCCAAGCAGTGGTTTAACCTGCTGTGCAACAAACAATATCCTCTCCAATCTAGGGACTTTACATCAATGACAATTAGAGAACAGAAAGTGAACCCAGGAAGTAGTAATATACTCAAGATTTTGAGATATATTCAATATTACAGACACCTGTACACACAGTGAATGCACTGATACATGTTTTAAGGAATATTTTAAGATCGTTCTGCTCTGTTCCTCTCTTAGTCAATCATGATGAGAAAATACACTTTTTTCCAGATCTCTATTTTTCCAGGAACTGAAGGACAACAGGAGACAGCATAGAGCTTATGTAAGCATTATCCCTGCTGACTTTCCAAATGAGCAGTTCGAATGCTACCTAATCATTTGGATACAGCTTGGATTTGGCAGTCTTTTATAAAACATTAAATGTGAAGGGACATCTGCCTTGTATCTCTTGGCTATGTCAGCACCTGTGGCCACTTCTGGTTCTCTAAATTTCTTAACATTATAAAATACCATGATATAACAAAATTGTTAACCTGGAATTCTTCTGAAACTTTTTCAATTTATGGTTGAACTGCTGAGTTAAGAGTCCATGTTTAAACAAACCTGGCTATCTTCTCACACTTCTTTCCCCTACTACCTTCAACTAGCTCTTCATAAAGTGTGTACAATTCCTCAATAATCATGGGGATATTGTTAACATTCAGATTGTTTTAGAGCATCTAAGGTGTGGCAGGAGATTCGTTTCCAACAAATTTCCAGGTGAAGTCATGTGCTTGCTGGCGTGTAAACCAGTTTGAGTAGCGTGGGTTTGGATGACATAAAGGCGCACACTGAATTCTGCTGTTGGAAATTAACACTTTTAATGAGGCCATTTATTATTCTCTGTCACACACATGCTCATACACTAGGGTTCAGAGATTTTGTCCTGAGCTATATTTCCATCCATTGGGACCAAGCCTTTCTGAGTCTCTCTCACTAGAAAACATCTCTCTCTTCTCCCTCCCTATAGAGGCTGCCTCAGCTCAGGCCTTGCTCATCTTTCCGTTGCAAAGGAACAACAATAACCTCTAACTTATCTCTCAAGCCCTGAACTTACCTTCCTCTAGTCCATCACTTCATATTCTGTCAGCTTATTTTCCTTTCAAATAAAACTTTTTTTTTGATGAGGTCATTTCCTTGATTAAAGCTCCCTGCTGGTTCCCCTTGCTTAAAATAGAGGTTGGCATAGATGCTGTTGCCTGACAAACCTGGGCTGGAATCCAAACACTTCCATTTCTTTTTATGTTACTTTGGGCTAATTACTTAACTTCTGAGAGATGCACATTCCTCACCTGCAAAATGGAGATGCTGCTACTTATCCCATACTGTCATTTGACTTGGATGGAAAATGTAGGCAAACACACCTAGGACTAAGCCAGCTGTTGCAGATGTTTAATATCCTAATTATGGCCTCATTTTCTTTCTGCTCTGAACAATTTTGGCTTTTCTTTCTGCTCTGAACAATTTCGGCTTTTCTAGCCTCTTATATGGACAATCTTGAACTTCCTTCTTCCTCTCCTTCCTCTATTCCCTGTAAGCGATACCCATGCATTTTTCCAGCCCCTGAAAACATCTTTCCCAATACATCTGCTGAAAGACCCTTCCCACTGCCCCCCACTCAGCAAATCTCTGTGGATTTGCTCTCTTTCCTAAGAAGCCTAAGCAGTATTTGCCACTCCTTTCTTGTCATCTCAAACTACCATGATTGCATCGCTCTCAAAATACACTTGCCGTGATGTGCTATTATGATGTGTTGTTATGATTTGCCCTTGTGGCAGTTTTCCCAATTTAACTGTGACTTTTCAGTGGCATGTACTTTCCCTTATTCTCAATTCCTCCTCAGTGACTCAAGCATCTGTTTAATAAATAATAGAATCTATATGATATGGAATGGAAAGAAATGGATGCTTGAATGTTATACTATAGAAACTATAAAGAAAAATAACCTGAAAGCTTACCTAAGCTAAATATAGTAGCTTAGAGTACTAATCCTCCTGCCCCATCTTTTTTATTTTTAGCACATTTTAATTATTTTCCAGGTTCCATTTAAATGCTTTGCCTATACTACTTCATGTAATTCTCTTGACTGTCTTTTGTTGTGGGTTCTATAATGCTCAATTCACAGACTGGGAAACTCATACACAGAAAAGTTAAAGAGCCCCCAGGATTACACAGTTTATAATTGTTAGGGCAGGGACTTGAACTTCAGTCTTTATTGCTCCAACATTTTTCTTCTATCCAATACAATTTACTGTCATGGCCTGGCTTCAACTTCTTCTTAAATATAGATTAAAAGCAGGATAGAAATATTTACTAGATCAGAGTTTGTGAGGCAGTGTGAGACAACCTAGTGACAGTCACTTAATAGTTATTGGGTAGATAAAACATAACTCAGAACTGAAAAATTCTAAAATCTAGGCAACTGGTAAATCTTTTCATTATCACTTATTATTTGTTTTGAAGAAGACACAAAGTAGTCTTGCTCCTGAGGGAAAACTAAATAGCTGTACTTATTTATCTCATAGTAACAATGCTTTTTTGACTTTCAAATACACTTTTCATTTTTGCCACAAAATCGCTTCATAGGAGATCTTTACACTGCTAATTTCCTTGATCAAATCATGCAGGATGGCTAATTCCTCTAGTCTCAATGAAATCAAACTAAAACTGAGGCAAACCATGCCAACTGTGGTTTGTTACCCTGTCCTGGGAATTGCTATTTGCATCAGACTCTCCAGGCAGTTTTAGTAGGGAACTCATGTATACAAGAGCCTATGGATTTAGGGAAGAAGTCTATATCTTGTTGCAACCACAATTAGTAGCTAATTGTAGCTTTATGAGCTGCATGTTTGAAGCCTCTTGGTCAAGCAACTGTAAAGTGTTAGAAAAATTCTGAGGGGGTCTCTGGGAACACCTAGCGGCACTCTTTCATTCATTCATTCCTCTTAGCAACCTCCCAGAAACCTCAAACCTAGACATATCTTGCATTCTACAGGAACTAAAAAGTTTCTGCACCTGTTGGGTATGTTGAGATTTGGAATATATCAGAATTGGAAACAGAAAACTAACTAGTCTTTGGGAATAGTTTCATGTGTAGGCTGGATTTCTCCAAGTGTATTCCCTGCAGCACTGGTTCCATGGGTTATTATGAGCTGTCAGATGAGAAAATAAAATGTTTCACAGCAAAATACAGAGAAAAACACTGAGTGTTATGAAAGCCAACAGATTTCTGGACCTTTGGACCTTTTGGAACCTTTAATATGTCACTATGTGTTATGATTCCTCTGGGATAGTTTAGTTACTTCCTTTCCAATTTGTTATATTCAGGGAAAATCTCAAAAATAGTAATCTGCAGAATAGGAAAATGTACACCTGAAGTGTCTCTATAGGCACCGAGGAGCTGTGGGCAATTGTGTTTTGCCCCTGGGCTTTCCATAGATTTTTGCCTAGCTGGGAGCTGACAGCCTACCCACTGGTGTATCACCATTGTAGCAATATTGTGCACATCCAATGGATAGGACAATAAATAACAAATGCTACCTAAAAGTACAAATAATAAAAAGTAAATAAATCTTCAGTATGACCCATGATACTGAAGGACTTTTGTAATTATAAAGTCAAAAAATTTAACAATCAAAACACCTCCATGTAGCACCTTAAACACATTTTTAAGTTGAGTGAATTCATTTGGATAAGTATGTCTTTTTATTTTTTCTCTACAGTGATTTCAAAGAACACTGTTAAGTTCCACATAATGTCAAATTATCACAAGAATAATAAAATATTGATGAAAATGAATGAATTTAGATTTTATATAAAAAAGCAACTGTGATATTGCAGAAGTCAGGTTACTAAGGTTTCTATGTCACTGTCTTCCTCTTCTGAATCTTATTCTGGAAATTATGGCTTATATGGACCTTCATAATGTGGACCTGATGAATGAAATTATCTCTATTCCACTATTATAGCAATGTCAACCTAGAAGATTCTAAACTCAAAGCTGGCAAGAAATCTTGGTTTCCTGATGTTATTAATAAACGTGTACTCTCTCACTACAGATTACCTGAGTGTTAGCTGTCAAAGCAGTGTTTCAGCATCCAAATACTTCTCCAAGAAATTTTCCAGAAGACATTGGGAGTAGTAATAAATTAGGTGATTGAGGAAAGAAAAGAATATTAGCATGGATGTAGAAATAGATGTATATTATAAAAATTGGGCAAGTATCATCTACTCTCCCCATGTTTGGTAGGGGAAATTTATCCTCATTGAAGATGTCTTTCTGGAAATTAAAAATGCAATTCCTTAGTTGTAGCAGTTATGCTTCAAATACTGAATTGCCACATGTGGCTTGCGGTTTTTCTCTTGAACAGTGCAGATATAGAGCATCTCCATCATGGCAGAAAGTAATGTTAGACAGCAATGCTTACATACAGATTTCAGAAATTAGAAGTAGGAGGACAGCACTGTGGTGTAGCAGGTAAAGCTACCGCCTGCAGTGCCAGCATCCCATATGCGAGCCTGTGCAAGACCCGGTTGCTCCACTTCCGATCCAGCTCTCTGATATGGCCTGGGAAAGCAGTAGAAGATTCCCCAAGTCCTTGGGCCCCTGCACTCGAGTGGGAGCCCAGAAGAAGCTCCTGGCTCCTGGCTTCGGATCAGTGCAGCCCCGGACGTTGCACCCAATTGGGGAGTGAACCAACAGATGGAAAACCTCTCCCTCTCTCCTCTCTCTCTCTCTCTGCCTTTCCTTCTCTCTGTGTAACTCTGACTTTCAAATAAATAAATAATCTTTTAAAAAAAGAAGTTAGAAGTATGGAAAAACAGGAGAGGCTACAATGGCAAGGTGTAAAGTTACAGAAGATGGAGAAGCACCAAAGTTTCAAATTCTTTAAAATTTTAGAGTGTGATGGGCATTTGGCCTAGTAGTTATTCTTCTGGCTGACCTACCCACATCTCATTTCAGAGTGCTGGGATTTGAGTCCTGGTGCTGCTCCCGATTCCAGCTTCCTGCTAAAGAGAACCCTGAGAGGCAGCAGGTGATGACTCAATTTTCTGGATCCCTGTGACCCATGTTGAGAGACCTGACTATGTTTCTGGCTCCTTGTTTTGAATTGGCTGAAACCTGACTACTGTGGGCATTTGGAGAGTGAATCAGTAGATGGGAGCTCTCTCTGTATCCCTCTGTCTCTCTCAAGAAAAAGTGTAAAGTTCTATAAAAAGTTTTATACATGAGAATAAGATCATAAATATGTAGAAACATAGGAAATTTAGGATACCCTTTAGCTCAATATTTATATAATTCTACCTCTCAACTTACTATTGTAAAGGGAAATAAACAAGCCAGTAGGTTTTGGAGCAAATCTTTTATATGACCATTTGAAACAGAACCTTCTGTGTTCAAACAGCTTCATAAGAATTCAGTGACAAGGGCCAGGGCTGTGGCCTAAGCAGGTAAAGCTGCTGCCTGCTGTGCCAGCATCCCATAAGGACACTAGTTCAAGTCGTAACTGCTCCACTTCTGATCCAGCTCCCTAGGAAAGTAGTGGAAGATGGCCCAAGTCCATTGGCCCCTGCACCCTCGTGAGAGACCCAGAAGAAGCTCCCAGCTCCTGGCTTTGGTCTGGCCCAGCCTGGCCTTGGAGGCCATTTGTGGAGTGAACCAGCAGACAGAAGATCAATCTCTCACTGTCCGCTCTCCACTTCTCTGTAATTCTGTCTTTCACATAAATAAATAAATCTTAAAAAAAAAGAATTCAGTGTCATGAGGGCTCTCAATCCACTGTATTTATCTAAAGATTAGAGTCAGAGCAACCTCAAAGAGAATAATTCCCATAGGGAAAGAAAAGGCAATGTAGCAAACAAGGGAAGGACCATGCAAACAAAAATTAGAGAAGTCAGCTGAGAATAAACAATCTACGATTTCAAGAGCTTCAGAGACACAATGGGAATGGGGAAAATATTAGTTCCTGGCACACTGGGAAACAGTATGGAGGTTTCTCAAAAAAAAAATTAAACATAGAATTACCATATAATCTAGCAATCTTACAATGGGGTCTGAATTCAAAGGAATTGAAATCTATGTATCAAAGCGATAGTTGTACTCCCATATCTATTGCAGTATTATTTGCATTAGCCATGATATGGAATCAACCTAAGTGTCCATCAATTGATGAATGGATGAAGACATATGGTATATATACACAATGGATTACTATTCAGCCATTACAAATAATGAAATCCTGTCATTTGTAGTAACATGAATGAACCTTTACGACATTATGTTAAGTGAAAAAAGCCAGGCACATAAAGATAAATACTGTGTGATCTCACTCATATGTAGAATTTTAAAAAGTTGATCTCATAGAAACGGAGGGTAGAATAGTCATTATCAAGCTGGAAGGTGTATGGGAAGGGTGGGATAGAGAGAGATTGGATGAGAAAAGTCATAGCTAGATAAGATTAAGTTTTGGTATTCTGTTACACAGCTGAGTAATCATAGACAACAATACTGCATATTTAAAATAGCTGTAAGAGAGCATCTTAAATGTTCTCACCACAAAGAAATGTTAAATGCTTGAGATGATAAATCATAATCTAAAACTTCTGATTTAATATACAATGCGCAAATGTATCAAAATCACACTGTATTCTATAAATATGTACAGTTATTATGTATCAATTAAAGAAAATAAAAAAGAGAATTTTCTGTGCAGAAGCCAAAAGAAACACAGATTGAAACTAAAGAAATTATCCAGTTAGAGTTTGCTGTAAAGAACAGTGAACAGTTTTTTTTTTAGTTCTTAAGTGAAGTAAGAAGGTTAAAGAGAAATATATAAAATAATGAAAGATAATAATGAAAGAGGATTGTACTTGAAAAGAGGTTGCTCACAGCACAGCATGATTTTAAATATGAAAAACTCTTGATTTACACCTTAATGTTAAATATACCTACGACTTCACTGATTTAAGTTTCAGGAACTAAGTTAAATATGATTTTTCTTTGAAGACACAATAATAATGCAAACTTAGAAATATAAATTTTCTTAGGACTTAAAATTTTGAAGTTGGTTAATTCTTCATTCCACCCGAATTTGCTAAGTCCTTTCCAAGTGCTGGGCATTGTTGCAGATACTGGGGATGCAGCAGCAAACAAAGCGAAGTCCGTGACCTAATATATATAGCCTCCCTTCCTCCAGTGGGGAAGAAAGCTGATAAAACACATGAAATGTCAGATTTTTTAAAAAGTTTACCTAATAATAAAAATGTTCCTCTACTTGAAAGGCAGAGTGCAGAGATAGAGAGAGAGAGAGAGAGAGAGACAGAGAGACAGAGAGACAGAGAGAGAATCTTCCACCCACTGGTTTACTCACCAATTGCCTGCAACAGCCAGGCCTAGGCCATGAGAAATCCAGGAGCCTAGAACTCCATCTGGGTCTCCCATGGAAGTGGCAGGGGCCCAGTCATTTGAGCCATCATTTATTGCCTCCTGGGATGCATCAGTAGGAAACTGGATTGATAGCAGAAATGCCAGGAGGTGAACTGGCACTCTGATATGAGATACAGGTATTCCAAGCAGTGGCTTGATCTGCTTGGCCACAATGCCCACCTCAATATGTCATTTAAAAATTTTTTTAAATGTTATTACTATAAAGAGAACAGGGTTCATGTATTTCATAGATACAGTTCTAAGATAACCATGCAGCCCTCCTTGTTTTTTTTTTTTTTTTAATTATTTACTTATGTTCATTTTCTCTGAAAGACAGAGAAACAGAGACAGACTGAGAAAGATCTTCTACCTGCTAGTTTACTCTCTAAATGCCAAAGAAAAGCCAGGGGTAGGCCAGGCTGAAGACAGGAGTCAGCAATTCAGCCCATGTCTCCCTATGTAAGTGACAGGGACCCAAGAACTTGTGCCATCACCTGCTGCCTCCCTGGGGTACAGATTAGCAGAGAGCTGGAATTGGAATCAGAGGACCTGGGACTTAAACCAGGCAGTCTGATATTGGATGTGGGTCCCAAATGAGACCTTAACTGCTGCCTCAAACATTCCCCATTATGTCAGATGTTTCGGTGTACTTGGAAAAAGAGGGCAAAGGGGACCAATGATACTGGAGGTAGCAAGTGCTTGTGACTGATAGTAGAGGCTGCTATTTTACATAATGTTATCAGAGAAGGCCTCATTTAAAAGGGGCATTGGAAGAGAGGTCTGGAGGAAACGTGGACCTCAAATGTGGCCCCTGACAGCACCACTTTTCTAGGCAAGGGATTTGGTTTATTCAAAGATCCGGAAACAGATGTGTCGCTCCCCCGCTTCACGGAGGAACGACACTAGACCCTGCGTTGTTCTTTTGTCTGCTCGGTCCTCCCCGGGTTTGCTGCTGGTTCTTCCCGGGTTGGCTGCCGATCCTTCCACCTCTGTGGAAGGGCGGCCCCCCTGCCACTTTCCCCACTTCCGCGGGGGAGCGGCACACCGCCGGCCGGCTCTCTCGGGGGCTGCTCAGATGTTATCCGGATGTTCCTCTTAGATGTTCCTGGTGCATATTGTCTCTCTCCTCCTTTATAGTCCTCTTCCACCAATCCCAACTCTGCTACCCACACGCTGAGTACGCTGCTCTCCTCCAATCAGGAGCGGGATCAGCTCCTGCAGGTTATTGGTTGAACTGGAGGCAGCTGTGTAGAAGTTGTTTACTCCTCTCCCAGCGCCATATTGTGGGAGAGCAGATGCATAGAATAAGTCTTAATTCCAGTAACTTAGTCTAGTCCCAGTTGCTCCCCACACAGATGTGTACTTGGGCTGTCTGATACATGGCAAGGAGTTCATTGTGATTGGGTTTGAGTGAATGAGGAGAGAGAAGACACTAAGGTCACGCAGGACAAAGCAGCAGAGTGCAGATGGAAATCCAGGTGCTTTGTAAGGGAATTGTGCACTCTCTGAAAAGAGATGGAAGTCAAGGGAAAATTCTGAGCAGAAGAGCACTATGATCTAAGTGAGGCTGTAGTGGTAATTTTCTGTCCTTGCATCCCCTACACTCCTTTCTGAACACCTTTTCAATGCTCGCCTAATGAATTGAAACATGTGTGTTTAATTGTGTAATTATTATGGTGTTATTTTCTTTTCTTTTTTTTATGGTGTTATTTTCTACACGATTTTGGACATCATTAATTGTAGAATTTTGACTGTATTTTCTAAATACTACCAATTTGTCTTAGATTACCCAGCAACTATTTAAAAAAGCAAGTAGGATGTAAGTTTCTTTACCTCTCCTAATACTTCTGCTGTTTTAAAATAAATTCTCAGTTTTAAGTGAATGAATTACCAAAGATAGCTTTGATGGAAAACCTTCAGCATGCACAAAGCAGGGAGTGAACACAAAGAAGAGGACAATTTTCTGCTTCTTCTTTTTTCTAAAGGCTCAAGCATCTTTGGGCAAGTAGAGTGCCTGAGCAGCCAAGTTCTGTTCCTTCAGTACCAACAGACCAGTGGAGGTGAAAGACAAGCTACGAAAGCGGAGAGGCTGTTGGAAGTTAGCTTTGAGCCTTGGTAGACTCTCACTGTACTTGCACATGCAATTGCTCTGACATTGACAAATAGGGAACTTCCTGGGACATCCATTGCCTTAGGACAATGATTAATCAAATGTTATCTTAATAAAAAATTTCCATTAGGTTTTAGTATGTTGATGATTTGCTATTGCATTTCTAGATGGCTGTTTCTTCAGCCATGTTCTGCATTCAGCTGACTTTACTGTGTTTTAAAATACTGCCTGACTCACCTACATTTTTATTTTATTTTATAGACTTCTACAATGAGGAATAACACATCTGGAAGGCCATTTCAATATAGTTCTTAGCATGCCAGATTCCTGATTACTTTCACAGTTAACAGAAAAATCCCAACATGGAAATCCCAGTCCTTCTAATCACCAGCACCAATCAGCGTACAATAAAGGCCACCTCCAAAAAGTCAGTACCATAATTTCCATGATGACAGTCTGCAATACAGCATTTTGTTATTGCTTCCCTCAAATCCCTAGAATTCTTCCCGTGTACTGTCATGTCTTCAGATAACAGCCACATGGAGATTAAATGTGATTTTCAATGAACTTTTATATGCCCCTATATTTTCTTCATGAATTTTACTATTTTTAGAGGCAAGTGATGAAAGGTTATTCCCTGCAAGATTTAGCCAGTTAAACATGCAGCATAAAAACCCAAAGCCCTGCAGTTAGACACATAAAGAGCAAAGAAGAAAACTGGAAAATGTTCCACTGGGGCTGCAGCTTTTTAGAGTATGCAGGAATGATGTCATTTGTTTTCACAAAACCCAGTTTAAATTTGTTCCTGTCTTTCAAGAACTGCAGCAGGGAGCATCTGTGGAGACTCCTGCATACCATATTTCAGGACGTTAGAGTACACGCTGCATCAAAATCCAGCCAATCGCAGAGTGTTCTCTGGCCCTCCCCAGCTTTCATCTGTTCCCCCTACCTGAAGCGAGCGTGTGCAGCCGGTGGTAGGTGACCGCTCTGCACCCTCTAGCCGTGCTGTAACTGCACAGGCATCACTCTAAGCCTCAAATGGTTTAAAGGAGAACAATGCCAAAATAAAGACTTATTTCTGGGCTCCCACACATATTCATTTCATTGACAAATAGCCTCCAAGGAAAGGTCTATCTGTGAAGGATGTTTTGGTTTCAATGAAATCTTAGCCTTTTGTTTTTGCAGCCCCTGTGAAGTACTGGGACCATCACAAGAAGCAAGGAAGTGGAAATTCTAGGCTACTGGACTTGCAGTAGCAGAAGCAGAACCTCCAAATTCTATACCAACTACTATCTTTCAGCAATGCAGACCTCATTTACATATAGGTATCTGTACTTGATGATTGGAAAATAAGCAATGCAGTAGAAACAGCATTTTAGGAACTATATTAAAGTGACCGGGAGATTATAGTATGAAGTTCACTTGCAAAAACCAGGGTTAAGATTCAAAGGGTAGGGGCTGGCTCTGTGATGCAGTGAATTACAGCCCTGGCTTGCAGTACCCGCATCCCATATGGGTGCCGGTTTGAGTCCCAGCTGCTCCACTTCTGATCCAGCTCTCTGCTAGTGCTCCTGAAAAAGCAGTGGAGGATGGCTCAAGTAATTGGGCCCCTGTACCCATGTGGGAGACCCAGAAGAATCTCCTGGCTACTGGTTTTGGTTTAGCTCAGCTCCAGGCATTGCAGCCATTCAGGGAGTGAACGAGCAGATGGAAGACCGCCCCCCACCCCTTTCTCTGTCTCTATCTCTTTCTGTAACTCTGTCTTTCAAATTAAAAAGATTCAAAGGGTAAGGGTAAGTACTGGGTAGTGAATCAGCTTACTTTTCCTTAGTTTGTGCCTTCCATATTTTAATACCATGTATTGATAACAATAGCATCACTGTGGGTTCTTTGGTTATTAGCAGCAGAAAGCAAACTGCCTTAATTTAAACTACAAGAATATTTACTGCAAGACTATGAGGAAGCACATAGAATAAAAGGAAGACTGAAGACACTGACTCACGGATGACAGGGACCAGACCACTAAGAGGATCCTGTCCCCACAGCAGGCACCACTTGTTGGGATTGCCGGTTATCACTGCTATATGGCATGTTCTCCAAGTCTTTCCTGCCTCTGCCATCTCACCATTTTGCTCATGAGCCAAAGTTCCAGGATAGAGTATCCCACATGTTCACTGGTAACATGTCTGCCTGATGGCTCCAAGGAAGCAAAGAAACATCAGTGCACTGACTCTCAGGAACACCCTTCAAAGAGAGAGGAGAAATTCTCCCCAGGAGGTGAGGGTTCTGTTTTTCAAAGAAAAGGAGAAATGGGCACTATTTGCACTCTTGATCACCATGACCACTGCTTTGGGTCAGAGCCCCATAGTTTTCTTGCTTGAGTTCCTAATTTTTCCCCTTTCACTCATATTTTAAACCTTCTAATCATTCCCCACTTGTAAGGACCAAGCCAGGTCACTCTTGAAAATTAACCAAAATGCTTTTGATAATTATATTAGGACCAGAGACATAAACTGGAATCATCCTTTATCATTTTCTGTTTTTCTATGCTTGACCAATACCTTTCCTGTGCTTCAAGACTCAAAATTCAAGGAAAACTGAGAGCTCTCTGAGAATAGAAGTGGCGCTATCTCCTCCTCTCCCGTTCTCGGCATATCATCTCATGCTTGGGCACATGGCATGGGTCCCACTGAACTTCACTGTGGAATTATAATTGAGTGGGGGCAATTACACTCTGATCCTCCCTCCTCACATGTGCTCCCACGTCCACCCTTTATACATCTAGGGAGTGTGTTATTTCCAATATTCCTTTGCCTATTACCATTCTTTCCTTCTAAATACATTGCAATTTAAACATTCATAAAATTGAATATTTTTATTGAACAATTATTTTATAGTAGGGTACTAAGGTGGGTTTTTCCCAACCAATAACTTATTTTTTGGGTTATCACTCTATCAACCAGTAAATCTCCCAGGTGGTCTTTTGTATATATCCTCTTATTTCAGGACAGTTGGAATTGGACTATAACCTTCTGACCTTATGAATACAAAAGAGATATGCATTGCATTGTCTTTTCCAAGTTCTCAGGATTAATCACCAGGGTGTGTTACTAGTCCCTGTCAGTGCTCAGATCATGTCCCGGGGTCATTCCTTAAGCAGTATCTTCCTTATAAGACATTGTTTTCTAAATTCCTGAATTTCTCAACACAGAATGATCAAAGTGGTTTCCTAGATCAAGCAGAGAATCCCAAGCAGATTCCTCGTAGGCCTCTCTGAAGGCCAACTTGATAGACTAATGAGTTGTGCTTTACTCCATACTGATCCCCTTTCTGTTTCCAGCTGCGAGCCCTGGGCACTGGGAGCCCGAGCCTAATGAGCTACAGTGAACTGCACTGCTGCTCTGTGATAAAGGCACAAGCTTTCAGCATAGACCAAGGCCCCAAGGCCAAATAAATTCTGTATCAAAAAAACCAGGTCATCTCACATCATTCTCACTGTTCTCCACCTTATCCATATTGTTTTCCTTTCGTGGAAATAGTATTTCTTACTATCAGTCATTCTAAAGCACCATTCACTCCATTCTAGAGCAGGACTTTGTGGCCCTTCTTGCAGCCGGCTGTGTTGTTTCTCTGTTCAGAAAGTACAATGCAGAGAGCAAAGCATAGGATATTGAAATGTGGAGTTTTACCTCTTATGTGCCAACTGCCAGGACCAATTAGTGCACCAAAGCAATAACATGGAAAATTGGAGTAAAAAAGGGAAGATGAGTAATGTTTATATTATGCTGACTAATTACAGAAATTTAAATAAGGTTTATTTGAAAATGAACTGTTTGGCATTGCAGTTATTAATTTGAGAAAATAATGAGTTAACTGTTAACAAACAGAGGAAGATAATTTCACACAAGGGGTGAAGCTTTTATTAACCATTTAGGAAGTATGGTAGGGAGATGGCCAAGTTTACAAGGATGTACAGTGCATGGAAATGCAGTGGGAAGTGGAATGTAATTGATCAATTCAGCTGAAGGTGGAGAAGAGTAGCTTTCAAATGGGAAGTAGTTTCTCAAAGAACACATATATTAATGCCTATCAGATACTAAGTTATAAAAAACAAGGAAAAACATTTCTCCTTTAAGAAGTTCTATGACATTTAATGGGTTCTGATTTCTTATTGCCAAAACTCCACACTCTTATTTTAGGTCCACTTCTCTGAGTCCATGTCTAGTTGATCAGACTTAAGGTGAAAGATGAGCAATCGCCTGGATAGTTCGATCAGAGCAATTGGTAATGCGTTGTTAAACTTCCCCCTCCTCTCCACTCACTCTCTCTTTCCCAGTAGCAATTTTTCTAAATGTTGAATTCCCTGCATAATATTTTCCTGTCCCTCAGGTTCCTAGGATAAACACAGACTGACAGTTCTTTAAAATTTCCACATCTGCAAAGAGTATCAAAGAGGGAAAATAAAGAATTACATTTCCACCGGTTATATTGGTTACCTAGTTCACATTTTTAAAATACTCAAAATTTAAAAAGTTTCTATCCATTCAACCATCTGCACATCCATGCACTGGAGCTAGTTTATTTATTTAACTTATTTTCATTTAACTTCATATAACTCTAGGCCACTAAGGGTCTCTGAAGTTACCAATTTTCAAATTTTTAAAATCACCTTTAACTTAATCAAAATTTGGAGAAAAATCATTAGTGTTCCTTTCTGTCTTTTAGGGTTAATTTCTGTGAAGGCAGGATCTAAATATTCACTACTTATAATAAATACTGAAACTTTATTCCATGGCTTACAATTCAGTGCTTACTTAATGATCTTAGCCAAATGCAGTGTCAACCTTTAAAAAGGAATCTTCCATCTCCCTAAAAACAGCTTTCTAGTAAAACTTGTCTGTTAAATGACTAGAGCTCCCTTAACAAATAAAACACAAAACTGCTTGCTGCTCTTTTTCCTCAGAGGTAATGATAAATCGCTGAGAAGTCAAAGCCCTCATACTAATAACAGAGGAAAATTGACTCAGAGATCCCATCATTTTGTTTACCAGCTGTCTTTACAATTCTATAATAACCCAGCCCACGTTTTAAAAAAATGTTCAGAGATAGTAAACTAGACTAGAAACAAATGAGCTCTCTGCGGAAATTAGTTTAAGCAGGGGAACAGGCTGCAAAGAAAGATTTGATCCAGAAACTTACCTAGTTCTCAGGCATGACCACACACTCGGTGCTGAAACACAACTCAGGAGCATTACATCATCGTGACAAACTTTCATTGGCTGCAGAAACCCCAAGGATAAGGCAGGCTGTGAAGGTGCTGTGTGAAAACCCCTGTTGGTTCCTTCTCAGGCTATGGCCAAAATACTGAAATAAAGACTTTTCCTACATTAATAGAGTCATGGCTGAACTGACAAAACATTGTTAACCATTTCTTATGCATGTTAATCTCCACTTTAGTCAGCAGTATTATATTTAATTCTAACCTGTTGGGAAATTCTTTTCTTTTTAAAATAAAAAAAAAATCATTGTTTTTCTTGCGGTTTGTTTTTATTAGAAGGTGCACAGTGGCACTCTATAAATGGCTGTATTTCCCCTGCTACTCTGCAGGCCATCTTTCTTATTTTTAAAACTATATTTGAATCAATACTTTCATTTTCCTATCTATGACTTATTTTGTCCTTATTCGTTCTCAGGGAAGAAGATCAGCACTCACAGATTAAGAAAGCACAAGTATATTTATTTGTTTTGAGCTATTTAATTGGAAGCAGTGCAGCAAGTCCTTACTTCCTAATTATTAATTTTCATTGTTAGATTTTCTTTCTCTAGTGAATCCTGTGTGTTATTTACATCGTGCTTATTGCCATGGTGATTTACAAACCAAAATCATGTGCATAATTTGGGAGTTGGTGGAGCTGTAAGTGACTGATTGAAAGTGATAGGATGATGGCTAGAATCCTGTACCACCTCTGTACTCATCTCTACTTGAGCTGGAAGCATCTGATGTAGTGGGAAAAAAGCTCTTATGTAAAGTGGAACATTTGGACAGTTAGTTTCATCATTCAGGAAATGACACTAATACCACATTTGTAATGAGTATCGATATTCCCTCCCTTTCTCTGTCATGTTGTCTTTCTCTCTCTCTCTCTCTCTCTCTCTTTTTTTTTTTTTTTTTTTTTGACAGGCAGAGTGGACAGTGAGAGAGAGAGAGACAGAGAGAAAGGTCTTCCTTTGCCGTTGGTTCACCCTCCAATGGCCGCTGCGGCCAGCGTGCTGCGGCCGGCATACCATGCTGATCCGATGGCAGGAGCCAGGTGCTTCTCCTGGTCTCCCATGGGGTGCAGGGCCCAAGGACTTGGGCCATCCTCCACTGCACTCCCGGGCCACAGCAGAGAGCTGGCCTGGAAGAGGGGCAACCGGGACAGAATCCGGCGCCCCAACCAGGACTAGAACCCGGTATGCCAGCGCTGTAAGGCGGAGGATTAGCCTAGTGAGCCGCGGCGCCGGCCACTCTTTAAAATTTAGGATTGCAGAGTGATGATGTCAGGTGTGACTGAATTTTAGTACTTCATGCCTGATCTTTCTTAAGAACTAGACTCTGCAATATCTTAAAGACAAGAAAATAAAAGAGTACTTCAAAAAGTCATGGAAATGGGAAATAAAAGATATGTCTATATTGAATCAAAAGCTTTGGAATCTATGCATATGAGGGAGTCTTCAAAAAGTTCATGGAAACTGCATATTATGGAAAAACTGCAGGGATTTCAAAAATTTTAAGCTTATCTTATTTAACTGGTTAATTATTTTAGAACGAACAAGAAAGAGACAGAGAGAGAGAGAGAGAGGGACATCACCAATGCCTCCCGAGATCTGCATTAGCAGGGCACAGGAATCAGGACACAGAGCCAGGTAATGAAGTGGTACTATGAACTAACAGAGATCTTAATGGCTAGGTCAAACATCTTCCTCTGAACTTATTTTTTACTCAAATTTCCCACGAAGTTTTCAAACTACATTGTACATATACAATACCCTGTAAAATTCCCAGGGCTGGGAATGACAAATACACTTCTAGTGCATGCCTGGGCTGCTCAGCTCCGTGGCACACATCCTCTCATTCTCAGTCATGTCCTTTGGAGGAGGCCAATCAATCTACTGCAAGAGGAGAGGCTACTAACAACACAACCTCCAGAGAGCTCTTTCTATTATTGTTCCTTTGACTCTGGCCTGTAAAAAATATCTAGTGATCCCTTTTCCATTAGATGGATAATGTGGAGAAGTCAAAGACTGAGATTAGAGTCCGAGGTATTTAGGAGCATTTTTAATATTGATCAGAAAGGAAACACAGAGAGAAGGTGAGACCTCTTTTTTTTTTTTTTTTTTTTTTTTTTTTAACTTTGTCTCCACTAAGATGGCAGAGGGGTTGAGTCAACATCTCTTTGCCTAGGGGCTAAAATTTAGAAAGCAGAATAACACGTTCCCTGTTCTCAAGGAGCCAAATATTAATACTTAGTTACTATTAACATCTGATTAAAATATGATAGACAAGGATACTACAAAAAGTTCATGGAAAATGGTATTAAAAGGTAAGTTTATTTTGATATATACAAATTACTAATTTGATGGTAAGACTGGAGTGATTCTACCTTAAGAATCACCCACCGAGAACCTCTGGCTGTAGATGTACAGGCAGATGCCACAGCATTTTATACGTATAATAATGCATGTTGCCCATGAATGTTTGGAAATGCTCTCGTATACATGATGGGCCTCTATATGAGACTGAAAAGGTTCCAGAAGGGGGCATTTGAGCTGAATTTTGAAGAAGTAAGAGTTAGTTACCTGAAGGGAGAGTAAAGAATTCCACGAAGACAGAATGTAAAGGCAAAGAGGATTGAATAGTATAGTTTGGGTGAGAAACAGCAAATAGTTTTCTATTTATGGAAGGAAAAGAGTGTTGTGGACAATAAGGTTAGATCAATCAATATGATCAAGTCCTGGAGGGCTTTGTGAACTAAACCGAAGAACACAGATTTTAACTTGAAAGCTACTTTAGGTCATTGAGGAGCTATAATCAGATTAGTAATTAAACTGTATCAATCTAGCAGTAGCCTGGAATGGATGGGAATAGCATGGAACTAAGGATATCAGTTAGATTATATTTAAGTGAGAATTTTGCCAGGAAACAAATGGAACACTCAAAGGGCTAAATTGCAGAGGTAATCAAAGGGAATGTGGGCAGGGTTTAAGGGAATAAAGAAAGAATGGTAAAGTGACCAAGGACCCACAGCAATGAGAAGCTATGACTGCCCTAGGCCTGTAACCCCAAACAGAAAACACAGGGAAGCCACAGAGAAGGAAATCTGGCTGTTGGAGCAGTTAGCAGATGTTAGTTTCTTGGAATACAGAGATGGGTAAGACATATAGAGAAAGTACCTGGAGGTGGAAGGAGATAGTCTCAACAGTACTGGTGTGTGTGTGTGTGTGGGGATTGGGGAAGGGAGAGGGAGAGGGAGAGGGAGAGGGAGAGGGAGGGAGGGAGGGGAGTGAGGGGAGAGGGAGAGAGCGAGAGCGAGCGAGAGTGAAAGAGAGAGAGAGAGAGAATGAAAGAAAATGGAAATATCTAGGTAGGAAAATTTGTAAACTGCTTTTTAGGCTTCATAGTTCCAGTCTAGGAAAAGTTCCATTTGAATGTTTTTGGGGTACCATGATGGGAATGTCAGTTACATCTATGTCTACAGCTCAGAGGAAGACTCAAGAATCCTTTGATCTTGTCCATTTGGGAGACATGTGCACTGTCACTGAACCATAGGTATGGATAAAATCACCCAGTGGGAGAGTGGATAATATGAAGAGAAGGGAGTTGAGGTGTGAGTCTGGAAACACTGACACTGAACAGGGCTGGAATAGAGGGGGTTATGAATAGAAGTCAAAGTGAGATAAAGATTATAGAAATATCTATTGACTTCTATGTAATATGGATATTAGTAGTGCTGGAAAGAGGAATTTTAATATAGGGATTAAAAAACTACTGTCCATGGGCCAAATCTGGCCTGCCACCTTATTTTTATGTAGTCATCAAGCTAAGAATTAAAAATATACTTCTAAAAGGTTGAGAGAAAAGCATAAATAATGGTCTGCTATCTTTGAAATTATATTAGCAAGGATGTAGAGAAAGGAACTCTTACACACTGTTGATGGGATTGTATATTAGTATAGCCACTGCGGGAAGCAGCATGAGTTTTCCTCAAGAAATTAAAAATAGAACTAACATATGATCTACCAACTCTATTACTGGGTATTTATCTGAATGAAATGAATCAGAGTATCAAAGAGATTCTCATACTTCTATTTTTATTGTAGCACTACTTATAATAGCCAAGATATGGAATCAACAGGTCCATTGATAGACGCATGGATAAAGAAGCTACACAATAGCATTCTATTCAGCCATAAAAAGAATACAATCCAATCACTTGCAGCAACCTAGATGGAACCAGAAATCATCGTATTAAGTGAAATAAATCTGGCAGAGAGAGATAGTACATGACCTCACTCACGGGTAGAATCTAGAAAGGCTGAACCCACAGAACCTGTGAGCAGAGCTGTGGCTCCCAGATGCTACGACATGTAGGGGAGAGGAAGAGGGACAGAGATTGGTTAATGTGTACAAAATCACAGTCAGATAGAATGAGTGTTGGTGTTCTATTACACAGAGGGTAATTACGTTTAACAGTCTTTTATTATTTAGTACAGAATAGCTAAAAGACAAGATTTTGAATGTTCTTATCACAAAGAAGAGATAGATATCTGAGTTGACAGATAACCTAAGAATTTTGAGTTGATCAATACACAATATATAACTGTACCAAAACATCACACTATACCTTGTAAAGATGTGTAATTATTACCTGTTAATAAAATTACATTAAATCAAAATTTCAGTGTTCAGAACAAGTTTTATTGGAGTAAAGTCAACATAATTTGTTTATGTATTGTCAATGTCTGCCTTCACTCTAAAATGATAAAGCTGAGTGTTGGAGATTCTAAGACGAAAGAATATGGAATGACATATTGCGCTAGGCTATGAATATACAGGAAACAAAAAAAGTGTAGGAAATATACTCTCCGGGGAAAATTAAATAGAAAACCACAGTGGAAATTTTATGGAAGAAAGAGAAATGTCATGGACCTGTGTGGAAGGTGTGGACATGCAGCATGAACACAGACACAACACAGAACTCCAGTAGCTACAGCAGGTGGGAGCTTGGAAACAGAGGTGAGACCAGACTGCAGCAACCCATGATGATATAGCTGGAGGGAGAGCATGGTGTGAGTTTGGCCTAGAGCCCTAGGTGCAAGCAGGCACCCATAGAACTAGTAGAAGTACAAGCGGCACGTTTCTTTCACACCATACTCCCCACAAGAGCGTCCAGTGTCCAGTACCCAACTGAGTGAGCAGGTGCCATTCTGGACTTGGACAGCAGCTGCAGAAGCCCATGTGCATGCACCCAGCAACTGGCTGAGACAGGACACCATCTTCTCAGCAGTACCAGTGGCAGCAAAAGGGAGAGGGCAATACCTGGACAGTGGCTCTTGCCTATGCTTGTGAGCCAGAGATTCTAGTGGTGGCGGGGGGGGGGGGGAGGCGGGATCCATGGTTCCAAAAGACTTTGAGCCTGGCTGGAGGATCAACAAGGTGCTGGGCACCCAGGTAGGACAGTGAGGCACCCCTAACCTCCCAACATACCACAGGCTCTGGGGCTCAAGCTACCTAGGCAGAGTACCCATGGACAGCTGGCTTGGGGAAAGTCTGCCTCTCTGTGGATCAGAAAGGCTGGCGGGGCACAGTGGATCCTCTGCACCCAGCAACTGTAGGAGCTTTGTGTACTGAGACTTTGGAGAATCTTTGGCTGTATGAGATGGCGCAGGGTATAGCTGAGTCTCTAGACAATTACTGTATGCTGCCTCACATGCTTGGAGCTCCCTGGTTGCCTGGAGTGAGTAACTACAGTGGGATCCATGCCATGCTTGGAGTAAGGATTGTACAGATTATTTGTGCCCTTCATACAGAGGCACAGACGAGTGTTGCACCCACTGGGGGCTAACACCAGGCATGGCTCAGCTTGGTGGAGAGGAGGTGAGGGTATGATCACACCAACAGAGGTGATCATTCCCCAACTGCTGTTAACAAGAGATCTACCATGCTCAACTTGAGTGTTACCCTGGATACTTGCCCCACTATGAGGCGCACTGACCAGAGCACCTTGGCCACTCCCAGCACACACCTCTTGGTATTCACTGAAACTAGACATTCCACTAAGTCACAGATACAGTTCAAAGATAAAAGTCATCAGAGGAAAAAAACCAACAAGTATCTCTGCCAATGCCTAAAAATAAACACAGAAATTCAAGAAACAAGAATAGGGAAGACATCTTGACTCCCCCATCCTCAAAGGAACACAACAACATTTCAATATTAGAGTGTGAAAATGAAGAGACTCATGAAATGCTGGAAATGGAATTCAAAAGATTAAAAATAGGATTATTCAAATGCAATCAGAAGGAAATCCACAAATTAAGGAAATGCATACATGACCAGAATGAAAAATTTTCCTGTGAAACTGAGATTTTAAAAAGAGAAAACAAAATGAAATACTAGAAATGATGAATTCAATAGATCAAATAAAAAATGTGGTAGTGGAAAGCCTTAACAAGAGACTTGGTGAGGCAGAAGAAAATGTCTCAAATAAAAGTCAAATCTTTGGAAATCTTAACAGTCATACAAAAAAAAAAAAAAAAAAAAAAAAGAAGAAATTAGAAAAATTAAAACCAGTATTGGCGATTTATGGGATACTATTAAACAACCGAACATATGGGTCTTAGAAGTTCCTGAAGGTATGGAAAGAGAGAGAATGGATTAGAAGGTCTATTTAGTGAAATAATTACAGAAAACTTACCCAATTTGGAGAAATAAAGGGATACCCAAGTACAGGAAGCACATAGAACTCCTAATAGTCATGACCAGAAAGATCTTCACCAGTGTCAGATTACTTTCAGAGGTTCTCCAATTGGATTCACACTTGACTTCTCATCAAAAACTCTACAGGCTAGGGCAGAATGCAAGACACAGTCCAAGTCTTAAGAGAGAAAAACTGTCAACCCATAATACTGTATCCTGCAAAGCTCTCATTCATGAATGAAGGTGAAATAAAGACCTTCCATAACAAATAGAAATTCAAAGAATTTGTCACCACTCATCCAGCCTTACAAAAGATGCTTAAGGATGTGCTACACAGAGAAACACTGGAAGATAGCCATATTTATAAAGCAATGTGAAGGTCAAAAAATCCCCTCACAAAAGTACAAAAGAAATCCAAAGTAAAAAATGGGAATATTTATGGAAAAATGGCAGGGCCAAATTGTTATTTATCTTTTTTTTATTTTATTATTTTTTTTTGACAGGCAGAGTGGACAGTGAGAGAGAGAGACAGAGAGAAAGGTCTTGCTTTGCCGTTGGTTCACCCTCCAATGGTCGCCACCGCTGGCGCGCTGCAGCCGGCGCACCGCGCTGATCCGATGGCAGGAGCCAGGTGCTTCTCCTGGTCTCCCATGGGGTGCAGGGCCCAAGCACTTGGGCCATCCTCTACTGCACTCCCGGGCCACAGCAGAGAGCTGGCCTGGAAGAGGGGCATCTGGGACAGAATCCGGCACCCCGACCAGGACTAGAACCCAGTGTGCCAGCGCCGCAGGCAGAGGATTAGCCTAGTGAGCCGCGGTGCCGGCCCCAAATTGTTATTTATCAATAGTCACCTTGAATGTGAATGGCCTCAACTCTCCAATTAAAATATACAGACTGACTGAATGGATTAAAAAATAAAACTCGTTTATTTTCTGCCAATAAGAAACACATCTCACCAACTAAGATACATCAGACTAAAAGTGGAATATGGAAAAAGCTATTTTATGCTAATGGAAAGCCAAAAAGGGCAGGTATAGCCATTCTCTTTCACTGTCTAACTCTGCCTGTAAAAAAAATTTATAAAAAGGAGACAAACAAGGACACTATGTAATGATTAATCAATAGGAAGACATGACCATAATAAATGTATATGTACCCAATTTAGGGCACCTGGCTATTTAAAATAAATACATAATTTTTAATGGATCTCAAGGGAGACATAGACTCCAATATGATAGTAACAGGGGACTTCAACACCCCACTTTCTTAAATGGACAGATCAACTAGACAGAAAATCAACAAGGAAAGAAAAGAGCTACTCAACACTATCTACCAAATGTACCTAATAGATATCAGAACTTTTCACCCCACAGTTGCAGAATATACATTCTTCTCATTAGTGCATGGAAATTTCTTTAGGATACAGTAGGTCATAAAGCAAGTTTCAGCAAAAATTTGAAATCATATCATGCATATTCTCTGACCACAGATGGAATAAACCTGGAAATCAACAACTCAAGAATCTCTAGATCATATGCAAACACTGGAGACTGAAAACAGTGGGTCATAAAGGAAATCAAAAAAGAAATAAAAAAATTTCTGGAAAGGAATGAGATGACAATACAACATATCAAAATACAGTAAAAGGAGTGTTAAGAGGGAAGTTTATAGCAATTTGAGTCTACATGAATAAATTGAAAAAGTACCAAATAAATGAGTATCAGTGCATTTCAAGGACCTGGAAAAACAACAACAAACTAAACCCAAAATTAGTAGGAGGAAAGAAATAATTAAACTAAAAGAATAATCAGAATTGAAACAAAAAAATACAAAAGATCAGTGAAATGAAGAGCAGATTTTCTGAGAAAAATAAAATTGATAGACCATTGGCCCAAATAACCAAAAAAAAAAAAAAAAAGAGGAAGGAGACTCAAATCAGTAAAATCAGAGATAGAAAAAAATCATCAGAAATTACTTTAAACAACTGAATGCCAAAAAACTGGGAAACCTAAAAGAAACAGATGGACACATACAATCTACCAAAACTGATTCATGGAGACATAGAAAACCTAAACAGATCAATAATCAAGATGGAGACTGAATCAGTAATAAAGACCCTCCAAACAAAGAAAAGAACTAATTCCAGTTTTTCCAAGCTATTCAACTCAGTTGAGAGGGAGAGAATCCTCCCAAACTCCTTCTATGAAGCCTGCATCACCTTAATTCCTAAACCAGAAGCACAAACAACATGGAGAGGAAACCATAGACCAATTTCCCTGATGAACACAGATGCAAAAATCCTCAACAAAACACTAGGCCTTCAAATACAACAGCACACCAGAAAGATCATTCAACCAGACCAAGTGTGATTCATGCCTGGTATGCAGGGATGGTTCAACATTCTCAAATCTGTAAATGTGACCCACCACATTAACAAACTGAAGAACAAAAAGCATGATTATCTTAAAAGATGCAGAGAATCATCTGATAAATTACAACATCCTTTCATGATGAAAACTTTAAGCAAACTGTGTATGGAAGGAACATTCTATACTCAAAAAATGGGTATAGAAGGGACATTCCTCAACACAATTAAGACAATTCACGACAAAACCATGGCCAGCATCTTACTGAATGGGGAAAAGTTGGAAGCATTTGCCCTAAGATCTAGATCCAGACAAAATGGCTACTCTCATCATTGCTATTTAATAAAGTCCTGGAAGTTTTAGCCATAGCCATTAGGCAAGAAAAAGAAATCTAAGGTATATAAATTTAAAAAGATGAAGTCTTATTTGTAGATGACATGATTCTATATAGAGAGGATACAAAAGATTCCACTGAGAGACTACTGAAACTCATGAAAGGATCTGGTAAAGTGGCAGGATATAAAGTCAATATACAAAAAATCAATAGCCTTTGTACACACAGACAATGTCATGGCTGAATAAGAACTTCTAGGATCAATATAATTAATAATTCAAATAATTAAGTACCTTGGAATAAATTTAACCAAGAATGTCAAAGATCCCAACAATGAAAATTATAAAACATATAAGAAAGAAATAGAGGAAGACATTAAAATGGAAAAATTTTCCATGTTCATGGATTGGAAGAATCAATGTCATCATAATGTCCATACTATGGAAAGAAATTTACAGATTCAATGCAATATCAATCAACATACTAACAATATTCTTCACAGATCTAGAAAAAATGATGCTAAAATTCATATGACAATCCAAATAGATAAAACAATCTTATATAACAAAAGCAAAGCTAGTGGCTTTGTTTATCACAATACCAGATTTCAAAACATATTTCAGCCCAGTGCTGTGGCGTAGTGGGTAAAGCCACCGCCTGCAGTGCCAGCAACTCACATGGGTGCCAGTTTGAGTCCCAGCTGTTCCACTTCCAATCCAGCTCCCTGCTATGGCCTGGGAAAGCAGTAGAAGATGGCCCAATTCCTTGGGCCCCTGCACCCACGTGGGAGATCCAGAAGAAGCTCCTGGCTCCTGGCTTCTGATTGGCTTATCTCCAGCCACTGCAGCCAATTTGGTGAGTGAAACAGCAGATGTAAGACCTCTCTCTCTCTCTGCATAACTCTGACTTTCAAATAAATTAATAAATCTAAAAAATATTACAAGGAAGTTAAAATTAAAAAAGCCTGGTACTGGTACAAAAATATAAACTCCAGAAACCAATGCATACATCTACAACCAACTTATCTTTGACAAAGGAGCTAAAATCAATCCCTGGAGCAAGAACAGTTACTTCAACAAATGATGCTGGGGAAACTGGGTCTTCACATTCAGAAGTATGAAGCTAGACCCATACCTTACACCTCACATAAAAATCCACTCAAAATAGATGAAAGACCTACATATATGATCCAATACCATCAAATTACTAGAGGACATTGGGGAAACTCTGCAAGACATAGGCCAAGAGTTCTTGGAAAAGACCCCAGAAACACAGGCAATCTAAACCAAATTGACAGATGAGATTACATCAGACTGAGAAGCTTCTGCATTGTAAAAGAAATACTCAGCAAAGTGATGAGGCAACCGAGAGAATGGGATAAAATATTTGCAAACTACACAACTAATAAAGGGTTAATATCCAGAATCTATAAAAAGGACAAGATATTCAACAACAAAAAAAGACAATCAAGAAATGAGCAAAGGACTTACACAAGCATTTTTCAAAGGATGAAATTCAAATGGCCAATAGACATATGAAAAGGTACTCAGGATCACTAGCCATCAGTTAAATGCAAATAAAACTTCAAAGAGCTTTCACCTCACCTCATTTAAAATGGCTCTCATACAGAAATAAATTAACATCAAATTCTGGCAAGGATGTGGGGGAAAAAGGTACCCTAATGCACTTTTGGTGGGAATGTAACCTGGTGCAACCACTGTGGAAGACATTATGGAGATTCCTCAGAAATCTTATTATAGACCTATCACATGATGATTCAACCATTCCACTCCTAGGACTTTACTCAAACCAAATGAATTCAGTATATGAAAGAGTCACCTGTACTAACATGTTAATTGCAGCTCAACTCACAATAGCTAAGATATGAAATCAACCCAAATGTCCATCAACTGATGACTGGATAAAGAAATTATGGTAGAGTGAACCAGTGGATGGAAGACCCCTCTGTCTGTCTGTATCTCTCTCTCTCTCTCCCCTCTCCTCTCCTCTCACCTCCTCTCCTCTCTCTGTATAACTGTGGCTTTCAAATAAAATAAATAAATCTTTAAAAAATTATGGTATATATACACTATGCAGTACTACTCAGTTGTTAAATAAAATGAAAACTTGTCTTTTGCAACAAAATGGATGGAACTGGAAACCATTATACTTAGTGAAATAAGCCAGCCCCCAAAAGACAGATATCGTATGTTTTCCCTGATCTGGCATAACTGATGGAATACCTAAAATGTAACGTGTTGGAGTAAAATTGACATTTTGAAATTCGATGACTGTTTACAGCCCTTGTCTCTTCTGTTGAGGAACAGTGGTTTTTTTTTTCTTCATAGTATTTGTTGAACTCTTTACTTAGTGTAGGGTTAACTTTACATAATTACACAAATTGAAAGCAGATCTTTGTAAAATTAAGAGTGGGAATGAAAGAGGGAGGGGGAAGAAGGGTTGGAGCTTGGGCAGGAGGGAGGTAAGGTGGAGTGGGAAGTATCACTATGTTCCTAAATCAGTATATATGAAATACATGAAACTTATATAACAAGTAAAATGAAATACAAATGTTTTGGGGCATCAAAAAGATAATAGTAATTGAAAAAAGCTGAGTGTATGGCTTCTAAAACTGTATGGCTTCTAAAATCCTAAGAAGCCCTTTATAGAAAAAGATGTTGATCCTGGGTTGGTAAGTGATGAGGAATTGAAGAGATCAAGTCTTCTATAGAATCTAGCTATGAAGAAATCAAAGAATCAGGACTGGGGCCAGTGTTGTGGTTATGCCACTGCCTGAATTGCTGGCATCCCATATTTGTGATGGTTTGAAAACCAGCTGCTCCATTTCTCTGCTAATGTGCCTGGGAAAGCAGCAAAAGGTGGCCCAAGTGCTTGGGCTCCTGCCACCCATGTAAGAGACCTAGATGAAGCTCCGGGCACCTGGCTTTGGCTTGGTCCAGACCTGGCCATTGCCACCATTGGTGGAGGGAACCATTGGATGGAAGATCTCTCTATCACGCCCTCTCTCTGTAATTCTGCCTTTCAAAGAAATAAAAATAAATCTTCGAAAAAAAAAAAAAAGAATTAGGATGGTTGCTGGAAGTAGATGTGAGATTGATGATTTATTTCTTGGTTTGTGTGTGTGTGTGTGTGTGTGTGTGTGTGTGTTTGTGTGTGTGAGGAGGGGAGGGGATTTCTCTTTTCAATGAAAAAGACTCTTATTTGTGACAGTATACAATATAATAAGCAAGATATTTTAAAAGTTAGCAAGTTGAGAGAGAGTGGATAACTGATTTTTGAAAATGTCCTTTTGGAAGCAGGAATGGGTTAGAAAAGTTTGCTCTTTCAAATGTGATATGGGAGGCAAATAATTGAGTTCTGGATTTTGCCAGTGAGGGAGGAGGCAGAGTCATTTGCTGAGGCTTGAGGAGGGTGATGACACTTGTACATTTTGAAAAAGGAAGTCAAATGTTTGAAATTAAGCAAAATGGAAGAGGAAATTGAGCAAAAACGGGCAGCATGAATCTTGGTGATGCCAAATTAAACTTGATTGTCCTCAGCAGTGTCAGGGAGAGTTAAGTGTTGGAGTAGAGAAATCAAACAGTCCCATCAATCCAGATTTTGGGTTTTGTAAGGCAGGTGCAGTCAGGGTCAAGTGTTAAGCAGGGTAATCAGTTAAGGATAATGGTTAGATGCTATTAAAAGAGATGGTCATAGTTCCCACCCTTTTTTTCTCTGCAAGCAAGTGTTGCAAACTGTCACCTGGCAGATTCCAATACTTCCTACTAGTTGGATTCCTCTTAGAGATGATGAGAGTTAAAACAGAGATAAAAGAGAGAAAAAATAATCACATTCAATATTGGAGTTTTCAGTTAACTTAGAGGGGAGGGTCTTAGATAAACTGAATGGACTGGCCATTGTGGTAACAAATGTCTTTTTTTCCACAGTTCTGGAGCTTAGAAATCCAAGATCAAGGTACTGCCAGGGTTAGTGTCTCGCAAGGCCTCTCTACTTGGCTTGCAGACAGCTGTCTTCTAGCTGAGTGCTCCCATGGCCTTTCTTCTGGGTGTGTGCATCCTTTATGTCCTTTCCTCTTCATAAAAAAATCACTCACAATGGATTAGGGCTCATTCCTTACACTATAAGCATCTTTTTAATGATCTTATCTTCAAACTGGTCACATTCGCTATGGACTGGCTTACCCATCGGGTTCAACATGTGAATTTTGACACAATTCAGTCCATAATTACTAGGCAGAGTGTGGATAGGGATGTGAGTTTCTGAAATGAACAGTAGGTAGAGATGACTGGATTTAAAGTTACATGCATAACAGTGTGACCCACAATTTGTCACTAAGCTTTTTATAATCAACATGTTTCAGTAGCATTTTTCCTATTTTTGCCAAGTGAGATTAGTAGTGATTACTACCAGGAGAATAATTATAATTACATTATCTACTAAAGATGTAATATAGGCCGGCGCTGCGGCTCACTAGGCTAATCCTCCGCCTTGTGGCGCCGGCACACAGGGTTCTAGTCCCAGTCGGGGCACTGGATTCTGTCCCGGTTGCCCCTCTTCCAGGCCAGCTCTCTGCTGTGGCCACGGAGTGCAGTGGAGGATGGCCCAAGTCCTTGGGCCCTGCACCCCATGGGAGACCAGGAGAAGCACCTGGCTCCTGCCATCAGATCAGCGCGGTGCGCCGGCTGCAGCGCGCCGGCCGCGGCGGCCATTGGAGGGTGAACCAATGGCAAAGGAAGACCTTTCTCTCTGTCTCTCTCTCCCTGTCCATTCTGCCTGTCAAAAAAAAAAAAAAAAAGATGTAATATATTTATCTGCACATCTTAGAGATCAGCTAAAATTTTTCACATTAAAAATCATCTTACATTTATAGGTCAAGTTGAAGAGTCTTTCTTCGTGTGTGTGTGTGTGTGTGTGTACGCGCACGCATGTGCATGTATTTCTTTTTGCCCATGAGGAAGCTTGCTCCAAAGTAAACACAAAGGGTAGCATTTAACCACTGGCCCCAGTTTGGGCTGTTGTAGGTCTGTAGAGTTGGCAAGTGAATAAGGAGCATTCTCCTCTATCCATCTGTCTCTCTCTCTCAAGTAAATATATCAATTTTTAAAAAATGAACTAAGTGTATTTGTTATGGGAATTCACATGGTATAAAGTGAAAATTTTATAAAAATTCACATAGGATAGTTTATTTATTTTTTTTAACTTTTATTTAATGAATATAAATTTCCAAAGTACGATTTATGGGTTACAATGGCTTCCCCCACATACCGTCCATCCCACCCACAGCCCTCCCCTTTCCCACTCCCTCTCCCCTTCCATTCACATCAAGATTCATTTTCGATTATCTTAATATACAGAAGATCAGCTTAGTATACATTAAGTAAGGATTTCAACAGTTTGCTCCCACACAGAAACATAAAGTGAGGAATAATAGATGATTTTTTTTAAATGATGATGAAATCAGATCAGACCTATTGTCATGTTTAATCCCAGTGAGAGTCAAGTTGGGAGTTGATAATTTTTTTTTTTTTTTTACAGAGGATCAGTTTAGTATGCATTAAGTAAAGATTTCAACAGTGTGCACCCCCATAGAAACACAAAGTGAAATATATTGTTTGAGTACTCGTTATAGCATTAAATCTCAATGCACAGCACATTAAGGACAGAGATCCTACATGAGGAGTAAGTGCACAGTGACTCCTGTTGTTGACTTTACCAATTGACACTCCTGTCTATGGCATCAGTAATCTCCCTATGCTCCAGTCATAAGTTCCCAAGGCTATGGAAGCCCTCTGAGTTCTCCGACTCTTATCTTGTTTAGACAAGGTCATAGTCAAAGTGGAGGTTCTCTCCTCCCTTCAGAGAAAGGTACCTCCTTCTTTGAAGACCTGTTCTTTCCACTGGGATCTCACTCACAGAGATCTTTTGCCAGAGTGTCTTGGCTTTCCATGCCTGAAATACTCTCATGGGCTTTTCAGCCAGATCCGAATGCCTTTAGGGCTGATTCTGAGGCCAGAGTGCTATTTAGGACATCTGCCATTCTATGAGTCTGCTGAGTATCTCACTTCCCATGTTGGATCACTCTCCCCTTTATTTATTCTATCGGTTAGTGTTAGCAGGTACTAGACTTGTTTATGTGCTCCCTTTGACTCTGAGTCCTTTCATTATGATCAATTGTGAACTGAAATTGATCACTTGGAATTGTGAGATGGCATTGGTACATGCCACCTTGATGGGATTAAATTGGAGTCCCCTGGTATGTTTCTAACTCTACCATTTGGGGCAAGTCAGCTTGAGCATGTCCCAAATTATATATCTCTTCCCTCTCTTATTCCTACTCTTATGTTTAACAGGGATCACATTTCAGTTAAATTTCAACACTTAAGAATAACTGTGTATTAATTACAGAATTAAACCAGTCATATTAAGTAGAACAGACAAAACAACTACTAAGAGGGATAATGTATTAAGTTGTTCATTAACAGTCAGGGCCATGCTGATCAAGTCACCGTTTCCCATAGTGTCCATTCCACTTCAACAGGTTTCCTTTTTGGTGTTCAGTCAGTTGTCACCGATCAGGGAGAACATATGGTATTTGTCCCTTTGGGACTGGCTTATTTCACTCAGCATGATGTGTTCCAGATTCCTCCATTTTGTTGCAAATGACTGGATTTCGTTGTTTCTTACTGCGGTATAGTATTCTAAAGAGTACATATCCCATAATTTCTTTATCCAGTCTACCGTTGATGGGCATTTAGGTTGGTTCCAGGTCTTAGCTATTGTGAATTGAGCTGCAATAAACATTAGGGTGCAGACCGCTTTTTTGTTTGCCAATTTAAATTCCTTTGGGTAAATTCCAAGGAGTGGGATGGCTGGGTCGAATGGTAGGGTTATCTTCAGGTTTCTGAGGGATCTCCAGACTGACTTCCATAGTGGCTTGACCAGTTTGCATTCCCACTAACAGTGGGTTAGTGTCCCTTTTTCCCCACATCCTCGCCAGCATCTGTTGTTGGTAGATTTCTGAATGTGAGCCATTCTAACCGGGGTGAGGTGGAACCTCATTGTGGTTTTGATTTGCATTTCCCTGATTGCTAATGACCTTGAACATTTTTTCATGTGCCTGTTAGCCATTTGGATTTCCTCTTTTGAAAAATGTCTATTGAGGTCCTTGGCCCATCTCTTAAGTGGGTTGTTGGTTTTGTTTTTGTGGAGTTTCTTGATCTCTTTGTAGATTCTGGTTATTAACCCTTTATCTGTTGCATAGTTTGCAAATACTTTTTCCCATTCTGTCGGTTGTCTCTTCACTCTCCTGACTGTTTCTTTTGCAGTACAGAAACTTCTCAATTTGATGCAATCCCAAACGTTAATTTTGGCTTTGACTGCCTGTGCCTCCCGGGTCTTTTCCAGAAACTCTTTGCCTGTGCCAATATCTTGAAGGGTTTCTCCAATGTTCTCTAATAACTTGATGGTGTCAGGTCGTAGATTTAGGTCTTTAATCCATGTTGAGTGGATTTTTGTGTAAGGTGTAAGGTAGGGGTCTTGCTTCATGCTTCTGCACGTGGAAATCCAATTTTCCCAGCACCATTTATTGAATAGACTGTCCTTGCTCCAGGAATTAGTTTTAGATCCTTGATCAAATATAAGTTGGCTGTAGATGTTTGGGTTGATTTCTGGTGTTTCAATTCTGTTCCATTGGTCTATCCATCTGTTTCTGTACCAGTACCATGCTGTTTTAATTACAACTGCCCTGTAGTATGTCCTGAAATCTGGTATTGTGATGCCTCCGGCTTTGTTTTTGTTGTACAAGATTGCTTTAGCTATTCGAGGTCTCTTGTGCCTCCATATAAATTTCAGCACCAATTTGTCCAGATCTGAGAAGAAGGTCTTCGGTATCTTGATTGGTATTGCATTGAATTTATAAATTGCTTTTGGGAGAATGGACATTTTGATGATATTGATTCTTCCAATCCATGAGCATGGAAGATTTTTCCATTTCTTGGTATCCTCTTCTATTTCTTTCTTTAAGGTTTTGTAATTTTCATCGTAGAGATCTTTAATATCCTTGGTTAAGTTTATTCCAAGGTATTTGATTGTTTTTGTAGCTATTGTGAATGGGATTGATCTTAGAAGTTCTTCCTCGGCCATGGCATTGTCTGTGTATACAAAGGCTGTTGATTTTTGTGCATTGATTTTATACCCTGCTACTTTGCCAAACTCTTCTATGAGTTCCAATAATCTCTTAGTAGAGTTCTTTGGGTCCCCTAAATAAAGAATCATATCATCTGCAAAGAGGGATAGTTTGAGTTCTTCCTTCCCAATTTGTATCCCTTTAATTTCTTTTTCTTGCCTAATAGCTCTGGCTAGAACCTCCAGAACTATATTGAATAGCAGTGGTGAGAGTGGACATCCCTGTCTGGTCCCAGATCTCAGTGGAAATGCTTCCAACTTTTCCCCATTCAATAGGATGTTGCCTGTGGGTTTTTCATAGATTGCTTTGATTGTATTGAGGAATGTTCCTTCCATACCCATTTTGCTTAGAGTTTTCATCATGAATGGGTGTTGTATTTTATCAAATGCTTTGTCTGCATCTATTGAGATAATCATATGGTTTTTCTTCTGCAGTCTGTTAATGCGGTGTATCACATTGATTGTTTTGTGCACATTAAACCATCCCTGCATACCAGGGATAAATCCCACTTGGTCTTGGTGGATGATCTTTCTGATGTGTTGTTGCATTCTATTGGCGAGAATTTTATTGAGGATTTTTGCATCTATGTTCATCAGGGATATTGGTCTGTAATTCTCTTTCAATGCTGCATCTCTTTCCAGCTTAGGAATTAAGGTGATGCTGGCTTCATAGAAAGAATTTGGGAGGATTCCCTCTTCTTCGATTGTTTTGAATAGTGTGAGAAGAATTGGAGTTAGTTCTTCTTTAAATGTCTGGTACAATTCAGCAGTGAATCCATCTGGTCCTGCGCTTTTCTTTGTTGGGAGGGCCTTTATTACTGTTTCAATTTCTGTCTCAGTTATGGGTCTGTATAGGTTTTCGATGTCTTCCTGGTTCAATTTAGGTAGGTTGCATGTGTCCAGGAATCTATCCATTTCTGATAGGTTTCCCTGTTTGCTGGCATACAAGTCCTTGTAGTAATTTCTGATGATTCTTTTTATTTCTGTGGTGTCTGTTGTTACGTTTCCTTTTTCATCTCTGATTTTATTGATTTGGGTCTTTTCTCTTCTTTTTTTAGTTAGTTGGGCCAATGGGGTGTCAATTTTGTTTATTTTTTCAAAAAACCAGCTCCTCGTTTGGCTGATTTTTTGTAATGTTTTTCTTGATTCAATCCTGTTGATTTCTTCTCTGATTTTAATTATTTCTCTTCTCCTACTAGATTTGGGTCTGGTTTGCTGTAGGTTTTCTAGATCCTTGAGGTGAATTGAAAGCTCATCTATTTGGTGCCTTTCCAATTTCTTGATGTAGGCACCTATTGATATAAACTTTCCTCTTAACACTGCTTTTGCTGCATCCCATAAGTTTTGGTATGTTGTGCTGTTATCCTCATTTACTTCCAGAAAGTTTTTGATTTCTCTTTTGATTTCTTCTATGACCCATTGTTCATTCGGGAGCATGTTGTTCAATCTCCATGTGTTTGCGTATGCTCTAGGGATTCCTGAGTTGCTAATTTCCAACTTCATTCCTTTATGGTCTGAGAAGCTGCATGGTATGATTCTAATTCTTTTGAATTTGCTGAGACTTGCTTTATGGCCTAGTATGTGGTCAATCCTAGAGAAGGTTCCATGTACTGCTGAGAAGAATGTAAAATCTTTAGCTGTAGGATTGAAAGTTCTGTATATATCTGTTAGATCCATTTGGGCTATAGTGTAGTTTAAATCTACTGTATCCTTGTTGATCTTCTGTCCTATTGATCTGTCTATTTCTGAGAGTGGAGTATTGAAGTCCCCCAGTACTATTGTATTGGGGTCTAAGTCTCCCTTTAAGTCCGTTAACAAATCTTTTAGATAAACTGGTGCCCTGTAGTTAGTTGCATATACATTGATAATTGTTATATCTTCCTGTTGAATTGATCCCTTAATCATTATGTAGTGTCCCTCTTTGTCTCTCTTAACGGTTTTTGTGGTAAAGTTTATGGTGTCTGATATTAAGATGGCTACGCCCGCTCTTTTTTCATTTCTGTTGGCATGGTATATCTTTTTCCAGCCTTTCACTTTCAGTCTGTATGCATCTTTGTTGGAAAGATGTGTTTCTTGTAAGCAGCAAATAGATGGGTTTTGTTCCTTAACCCAATCAGCCAAACGGTGTCTTTTAACTGGACAGTTCAGGCCATTCACGTTCAATGTGACTAATGATAAGTGGTAACTTTGCCCTGCCATTTGCCAAAGATAAGTTCTAATATATGCTTTGAATTCCCTGTGATCTTTTGCTGTGAGCTTTCCTTCCTTGGTTTCCTTCCTTTACCTTCTTTCATATTGATGACCGTGTTTCTTTGTTTCTGTGTGTAACACATCTTTAAGCATCTTTTGCAGGGCTGGACGAGTGGCAACAAATTCTTTCAATTTCTGTTTGTTATGAAAAGTCTTCATTTCACCTTCATTCACAAATGATAGCTTTGCAGGATATAATATTCTGGGCTGGCAGTTGTTCTCTCTTAGTACCTGAGCTATATCTTGCCATTCCGTCCTAGCTTGTAGGGTTTCTGATGAGAAGTCAGCTGTGAGTCTGATTGGAGATCCTCTGAGAGTAATCTGACGTTTCTCTCTTGCACATTTTAGGATCTTTTCTTTATGTTTCACTGTGGAGAGTTTAATTACAACGTGTCGTGGTGAGGATCTCTTTTGGTCGTGTTTATTAGGGGTTCTGTGAGCTTCCTGTACTAGGATTTCTCTGTCCTTCTCCAAACCTGGGGAATTTTCTGCTAATATCTCACTAAAAAGGCCTTCTAATCCTTTCTCCCTCTCCATGCCTTCAGGAACTCCTAGAACCCGAATGTTGGGTTTTTTAATAGTATCCTGAAGATTCCCGACAATATGTTTTAGATTTCTAATTTCCTCATGTTTTCTTTGGTTTGACTGTATCCTTTCCTGTTCTCTGTCTTCTAAGTCCGATATTCTCTCTTCTGCTTCTCCCATTCTGTTTGTAAGGCTCTCTATTGTGTTTTTCATTTGATCTATTGAATTCTTCACTTCAGTCACTATCCCAGTTTCCTGTTGTACTAGTTGTTTCGTTTCATTTTGATTCCTCCTTAATATTTCATTTTCACGAGAGAGATTTTCTATCTTGTCCATTAAGGATTTCTGTAGTTCAAGAATTTGTTTTTGAGAACTTCTTAATGTTCTTATCAATTTTTTGAGATCTGCTTCTTGCATTTCTTCTATGTCATCAGCCTCATAATCTTGAATTGGGGTGTCTTTTTCATTTGAGGGCTTCATGGTGACTTCCTTGTTTTTATTACCTCGGTTTTTGCGTTTGTTATTTGGCATATTGGAGATATTTGGTTTCTTCACTGTGGTGCTTTTTCTTCTTATACTATGACTCTAGATTAAGTGGACTATCTGTTTTTGATGGAGCCTTAGGGCTTGAGATGGGTGTGGCCTGGGAGCTCTGTTTGGTGTGCCAAAGGTGACACTCCCAGGTTAGGCGTGGTAAACCTCTCTCTCTCTCTTTCTCTTTTTTTTTTTTTTTTTGATTTAAAAGGGAAGTTATTCTGCACAGCTGAACGAAGTTGGAGGTAGTTAGCAAGCAAATGATATACCCGCAGGAGCCAGAGATCAGAAGCTCTTTCCCAAGGACCACACAGGGAATCTGTTCGGCCCTCAGAGTGGGCTCAAATTCTCCTTCAGTCTCCCACTGGGTTGCCAAAGTTATGGAATTGTAGCGTCTCTGGAGAGTGCTCACGTGAATTCCGTGAGTTCTCTCCCCCACCGTCTCTTTTTTCACAGTCTCAGTTCAGTAGCACCACAAATTTACTAGGTCCTAATCTCCTGTTAATTTGCCCTGCCCAGAGTCAGGTTTTTCTGCTAGGCTCAGGGCCGGTGCAGACCTGAGGTCGCTCTGTTTATGACGTATGTCCAAGATGGCACCTGCTCTTTGTCTTGCTCGCCCTTGAGAGGTGAGCGGAGAGAGAGAAACCCGTGTACGTACCAGTCACCTTTTTTTTTTTTTTCCTCTCTCTCTTTTCCAGTTAGCTTGGTGAAGTCCCCCCCCCCCCGGGGGTCGTTTGCTCTAGTCTCCTCTCTCCGCTTGCCTGCTGGTGTCTTGGGTTATTGAGGTTCGGCTCACCTCGCGTTCCAGCGCTGGTGTGTTGAGTCTGGCGCTGGTGTCCTGAACTGTGGGCTCCCACGCTCTCCACGCAGGTCCGCTCCCCTTCCAGCGCCAATGTGTGGACTCGGAGCCCTGGACGTCCCAAGTCTCCCCGCTGTTGCACTCCCCTTCAGGATAGTTTATTTTTTACATGAGTCCATATGGAATGATTTAATATTGAAAACGATCAATATACACTTAGCTTGTGTTTTTATGCATTTATATTTGTTCCTATTTATTTATTTTCATGGATGGCAAGTGCCAGGAAAAAGTTAATCAGGTATTACTTGTTAGTTTCATTTCTCCAAAGAGGAAAAGGCTTACAAACAATACTTAGCAAAAGATTAGCAAAATACTGGCAGGAAATGTTAAGCTCCAATCATTTCTACTTGTTACAGGGGTACATTTTCAATTTTATTTTTCTAAGTAAAGTAAATTGTTTGAAATTGACTTAATAGTTAGATTTTCCCTAACAAGCACAGGACTTTTAAAAAGGGTAGAGTACCATACAGTTAACTAATTTGTCAATCTTCAACTCAGAAACACCATAAGGCATGCTATCCATGTCCCTGATTCCAGACCTTTTGAAATAATGCCTGTACGGTGGACATGCCCATTTACTTTTCAGGGTTTTGTCTACTCATCTGAAGATGAGAGGTTTGGTATAGATAATATCTTCCCACTTTCAGCTCCTATATGTCTTCGCTTTTCAAGCATCCTAGGGATATCCAGGGAGCTAGCTCTTACATGACCACAATCCTTGAATCCTGAAAATACTGTGAAGACTACAGCAAGCCTAGCATTCGACACTAATACACTGGGTATGCTAAAAGATATTGTGGAAGTTTCAAAACAAGATTGTGTTTGCCTTAATCCATATATATAATCTCTATCTATCTATCTATCTATCTATCTATCTCACAGATAAGAAAGCAATGAATACATTGGTTAATCAAACATAATTATTGTCAAAGTTCAGAAATAATTAGAAACTGTTAGAAAAGGAGTTACTACAAATTAATGAAAATAATCTATTTTTTAAGTGAGGAAAACTTGATGTTTTAGAAACACTGATTGCAAAAAGGAGGGAAGGTACTTAGCTGTGTAAGAAGAAAGGAAAAAGTTTATAAAACAGATAAAGAGGTCTGAAATTTAAAAAATGGCAAAGAATCTTTGAAGGAGTAAACAAATATTTTAAATATTACATCACTAGCTCATATCTCAGATAGAAAATTTTAAAATAAGGTTTCCAATAATTATTGAACAGAATTCCAGGCAACGTGGCTATGAAAATATGAAACACTCATAGGTCCTAGGTAACTAGTGTTTCTTGGTTCCAGCTGTGACACTGAGCAGTTCAAAGTTTATTTCTGAGACAGGCTGTTTATGGCAGTTTTAAGTACAAACTTTCCCATGAGGCCAGGAGCTTTCAGAGCCTTGAGAGAAAGACTGGAGAACAGGATAAAATAAACAGAGTGCTATCACTTCAAGTAGCTGTCCAGATTAACAAGTGTGATGATTAATTTTATGTGTTAACTTGGCTAGGCAATGGTACCCAGACACTTGATTAAACATAATTCTAGGTGTTTCAATGAATGTATTTTTAGATGAGATTAACTTTTAAATCAGAAGTATTTGAGTAAAGGAGATTAGCCTCCTTAGTGTGGCTAGAATGTATACTATCAGCTGAAGGCCATAAAGAAAAAGATGGACTTCCTGGAAAGGAGAGGCACTTCTTCCAGCAGATGGCCTTTGGTCTTGAACCATGACATTGGCTTTTCCTTGGGTCTCCAGCACGCCAGCTTCCATACCATGTAAGCCAATATATCCTTAAAATAAAATCATGTCCCTCTGCTCCCCTCTCCCTCCCTCCCTTTCTCTTTCCATCCCCCTCCTCTTTACCTCCAAAGAGTTCTGTCTCTTTGGATAAGCCTGGAGCTTATGGGTTTGTGTGTGCGCGCGTGTGTGTGTGCGCGCACGTGTATTTGTGTGTAAGTGGGTATGACTGTATGTTTTCTCTCTGGAGAACATGAAGGAAAACCAAAACAAGATAGATTTCAAGTTTTCAAGTCAACAGCATAGAATCAGGAGCTCTATCCAATTTGTTAAAATTCTGAATGAAGAACTTTTTCTTTTTTTAAAAAAAACTTAAACATTTTACTTATGCTGCAAAAAACCTTTTTATTGAAAAGCAAAATGGTTTTCAAAACAGTGAATTTTATCCTTTTTGAGGGAATACTGAATATACCAGTCTTATTTTCCATTTTGTCATTTGAATGAGAGTTCTAGCTGACAAAGAACAGTAATGTCAGTTGGTCAGCCATCTTTCATTCATACACACACATGTACTTGTGAATTTGTGAATACCTGCCTGCCTTTTTTACTACTCTTTGTTAACTTCTGTCCTGTGGGAAAAAATTTAAGTTTGAAACATATTACCACTGTTATTAATAACCTTTTGCTAAATTAACAATGACAGAATTCTTAGAAGGTCCTAGGGTTTAGTATTTTTGTGGAAAAGGAGCTTTTTAAAAATTGAACTCAAGGAAGGCTGGATTTTGAGATTCACTATAGTTAGTTTTTCTTTTTTTAAAAAAGATTCATTTATTTATTATTTGACAGAATTATAAAGAGGCAGAGGCAGGGAGGGGAGGGGAGGGGAGAGAGAGAGGGGGAGAGAGGGAGAGAGGGAAGGAAGGGAGAAAGGGAGAGAGGGAGAGAGGGAGAGAGGGAGAGAGAGAGAGAGAGAGTCTTCCACATGCTGGTTCACACCCCAGATGGCTGCACCAGTGGGAGCTGAGCCAATCTGAATCCAGGAGCCAAGAGTTTCTTCTGGGTCTCCCACAGGGGTGAAGGGACCCAAGGACTTGGGCCATCTTTCTACTGTTTTCCCAGGCCATAGTAGAGAGCTGGATTGGAAGTGGAGCAGCCAGGAATCGAACCAGTGCCCATATGGGATACCAGCACTTCAGGTGGTGGCTTTCCCTGCTATGACACAGCATCAGTCCCCATAGTTAATTTTCAAAAAGTTATTCATCTTTTGTAATTTCTCCAGCATTCTCCTGTAACTTTGGAATCAGCTGTTCAACCTTTCCAGAATCATGTAGTGTGTAAAGTTATTAATTCAAAACTAGGCATTAGGTAAAATTATACAGGAGCTTTCAAACATTGCAATTTAAGTTGTTCTTTGAGTTTGGCTTGGCATTTGTGTTCTGCAGAGGAAGTATTATTATTATTAATTTCAGGGTAAATATTTCAAAGCAGGTATTTTTTATGGTAATTCCAGCTTTTCCCAGGAAGGTTTACCTGCCTCTACAACTGTGCCACATAATATTCCAATTGTGTCTCATATATAGGACATATATATATATATGATATATATATATATATATGAAACTACACTTTTATTTTATTTTTCAGTTGCAGACCCAATGTATATGTGAGCAGTGAATATGTTTAGCGGTATGAATTTCACTGGCATCTTAGATACACATAAAATTGAAGTCTGTTTTTACCTAGGCATTATCTCTCATTGGTGACTGATTAATGGGCACTTTTTGTCATGAAGAAATCAAGGTATTACTTATATGGCTGTGGACTGTTCATCTACTACAAGTACATTCTAAGAGTTCATTTCTACAGTTAATTTCTTTGGTCAGAAAGAAATTTCTTTCATTTACTTGAGAATGCAGTATTTTTTAAGTCACCACACATCAACCATACACCACAACCTCCTTCATATAGCATCTATCAAACAACTGTAGCCAAGAAAAAGACGCAGCAGGGAGGAAAAAAACCCTCCTCCCATGTAACTGAGAACCTACACAAAGCTCATGCTGTATTAGGCTACTTGTACCAGAATGGACTATTATACACACCAATAGGAAGAGTAGTGTTTATACTGTTGGCAGTAATAAACATAAATAATCTATAATTTAGAAATTCTTTTTTTAATAGAATGTGGTTCAGTTGCTTACTGAACCTAACAAGAGGAGCTCTTACTATACATATTAGGAATAATTGTATTAAAAAATGCTTGACCTGGAAGAAAACACAGCATTATAACTATGTCAGAATTTACCAGGGGACATGTTAGCTCATTTTCTATTACCTCCTTATTAATTTATACCAAAACACCAATGAAAAAGGTAGTCTGTATTATGATGGCTAATTAGACTTCTGACATTTAGAAACTTGCACAATTATAACACTGCAATTACTGACTATGAATTATAAAAAACCAAAGAAAAAACATGGAAAGATTGCTTTCCTGCTAGAAGTATATCCTAAGGTTCCCTCCCTGGTAAATTGAAGTTATGATTTAGCTACATAATTAATTTTCTGACATCAAGACTAACTTCACATTTGAGTCACTGTTTTATGTACAGTACAAGGTTTTCAAAAAGTTCACGGAAATGATTGTTATGAAAAAAAAAAACTATGCCAGGACTTAAAAAATTTGAACTAAAAACAAACTTATCTTAATTTTATTTTCCCCATAAATGTTTTGAAGTTCTCCTGTACAGATGCATGGTAATAAAAATACTTGGCTGTCCTCAGAGATTTCTGCTATATCCTAGGTAGGGTTAAACATGGCACAAAGCTATCATTTCTCCTTGTGAATTTAACTGTGTAAGGCTGAATATTGTACAAGATTGCTTTAGCTATTCGAGGTCTCCTGTGTCTCCATAAGAATTTCAGCATCATAGCATCATTTTTTCCAGGTCTGAGAAGAATGTCTTCGGTATCTTGATTGGTATTGCATTGAATCTATAAATTGCTTTTGGGAGAATAGACATTTTGATGATATTGATTCTTCCAATCCATGAGCATGGAAGATTTTTCCATTTCTTGGTATCCTCTTCTATTTCTTTCTTTAAGGCTTTATAATTCTCATTGTAGAGATCCTTAACATCCTTGGTTAAGTTTATTCCAAGGTATTTGATTGTTTTTGTAGCTATTGTGAATGGGATTGATCTTAGAAGTTCTTCCTCAGCCATGGCATTGCCTGTGTATGCAAAGGCTGTTGATTTTTGTGCATTGATTTTATACCCTGCTACTTTGCCAAACTCTTCTATGAGTTCCAATAATCTCTTAGTAGAGTTCTTTGGGTCCCCTAAATAAAGCATCATATCACCTGCAAAGAGGGATAGCTTGAGTTCTTCCTTCCCAATTTGTATCCCTTTAATTTCTTTTTCTTGCCTAATAGCTCTGGCTAAAACTTCCAGAACTATATTGAATAGCAGTGGTGAGAGTGGGCATCCCTGTCTGGTACCAGATCTCAGTGGAAATGCTTCCAGCTTTTCCCCATTCAATAGGATGTTGGCCGTGGGTTTTTCATAAATTGCTTTGATTGTATTGAGGAATGTTCCTTCCATACCCAGTTTGCTTAGAGTTTTCATCATGAAAGGGTGTTGTATTTTATCAAATGCTTTGTCTGCATCTATTGAGATAATCATATGGTTTTTCTTCTGCAGTCTGTTAATGTGGTGTATCACGTTGATTGTTTTGTGCACACTGAATAAAGTTCTGTGGCAGTTGCTTTGATACTGATGTAGGATTGTGCATTTGACTCCTTAAAAAATAAAACAGTACATCATTTAGAATGTATGGAATCTAAGAAGATTATAAAAGTGAAATATTGTATTTAAGATTAAGAAAAACCTTTGTGATAATTATCAAAATATAAGTTAACATTACTGCAAAAAATACGATTTGCTTAGTAGAAATGGAGTTTTGTGAAAATAAAATATCTGTGTGCAAAACTCAGATATTTATATGATGCATGATAAATTAACTTATGTTTTATCTGGTTTAAAACAAATGGAAGAAAGGCAACATTTATTGAATAACTACTATGTGACAGGTACTCTACTAAGTGCTATTTCTGCATGACTGCAGTTCCTGTTGTCTGCAACACTGGTGGCCAAAGGGCAACTGCAAGTTGATCAGTCAAGTAAGCAAGATTTTTTTTTTTTTGTAAAAGCTGCATGGTATTGCCTCTCAATTTAAACACACCAGAAGCCACTTAAAGATCATTAAGTTGGTTAAAAGCTGTAAGAAAAATGAATGTTTCCTTTTTATTGCATATTTTTGAATATTTCCAGTAGTAATGACTAGAAGCTGAAAGTAGCTCACTGGTTGAACATGCTACATAATTTGCTTCTTCTTACAGAGCATGTTTCATCTCCTGACTTCCCAAACTAATTACAATATGAGATTTATATATTAATTTCCAAAAAAAGTAAATACAGTTAGGGTGAGCATATATAATTGCCAAGTTACTTGGTCCTAAAGGAGAGGGCCCTAAATATACAAAGCATTTTATACCCACTGCTACTCAGGTGCCAGGAATGCTTCAGTCTCTTGACATCCTTAGCTTTCTAGCACACCTCCTCCATAGCTCAGGTTCTTCCTTTCTTCACTAGGAATCTGTTTTGCTTTTTAACATGTATTCCATTTCTAGTTTTGCAATCTCGCAATTAATTCATTATAGCTACATATAGCATATGATTTTAGAGGATATGACTGTCTAAAATACTTGTATAAATACATATTTTCCATGTAGGAGTCTCTTTCTGTTGTCTCAATTTGAGGTGTCTTGTATGTTTGACCATGGGAGCCTCCTTTTCAAGTCTTTAATGATAAAATGATTGATTCATTTATTCACATACAACTCTTGAATGCCATGTGAAAGATTTAAATGGGTGTTCTGGAAGAATGGACATAATGATTAATTGACGCTTCCTCTCAACTACTCCTTATCTCATGGGGAAGGTACATGTAGAAACAACAAACATACATCCTGACTATTGCAGTCTTGAAAACATTCTCTTGTGTGACTTTATAAAGCCTCCTTGTTCCACTATTCATTTGTAGGCCAACAGTCTCTTGGGAACTGACTTTTTTTTTTCTCCACACTGTATTGTTTTTAATTAAGTACAAAGACTTTTCTAACATATGAGCCACAGATGATTATACCCACTGCTCTGTTTAACAACCAGTTCCAGTCTCTCAAGAAATGGTGAGGCAGATTCCCTTTCCTAGAGGAAGAGAAATCCATGGTTTGTTGCCTTTGCCAATAATATAAACATTGGACAACTGACTGGAAAAGCTATTGCCACTGCCATCTTTTACAGGAACCACATTAAAAGAGCCAGGATGTCTCTATTGGCGACCACACCAATTCTTCTCAGGTTGGCACCTCCAGTCATCATGCACAGGTCACCCTCGTTAAATGTGATGAAATCAGTCATCTTGCCAGTCTCCCGATCAGTCTGAACGGTGTCATTCTCCTTAAGGTGATCAGGACATCAAATGGTATGAGCATCACGGGTCATCAGGTAAGGGATTCTCTTCCTGCCCACAAATACCTTTCTCACTTTGCACAACTTGTACTTGTCCTTCTTAGGTATAATTTGATGAACAGCAAAGTGATCCTTGGTATCACAGACCAGACAGAAATTCTATCCAGTCTTGTCAATGCTGATGACATCCACAAAACCAGCGGGGTATGTTATATCAATCAGGATTTTGCCATCAATCTTAATGAACCATTGCATGCAAATTTTCTTTACTTCCCCTCTCAGCACGTACTTAAGCCTGTTCCTTACGGAAATGATGAGAGGGAGACATTCTCTCAGCTTATGGGGACTGGTGTATGGACAAGGAACAAAAACATCAGTCAATTTATTCAGCATCCTATGCTTTGGAGCTGCTACTTCCTTCAGATGCAGAAACAGGAGCTATGGCTGACGAAGGGTGACCTATGCATGATGACTGGAGGTGCCAACCTGAGAAGAATTGGTGTGGTCACCAATAGAGACATCCTGGCTCTTTTAATGTGGTTCCTGTAAAAGATGGCAGTGGCAATAGCTTTTCTAGTCAGTTGTCCAATGTTTATATTATTGGCAAAGGCAACAAACCATGGAGACTTTTGTATTTGCTTTTAGGAACACACATTACTTTAACTCCATATGATTATAAAATTGGCTCAGCTTCATTCACTGAAAAGTCCATCCTTTCCCTCATAGTTTACGGTACCATTTTTGTTTTAAGTCAAACATCCTTAAATGTGTTATGTAGTAATTGTGTAGAGTTTATTCATTTTTAAAGTTAGATTTATGGGGCCAGTGCTGTGGTGGAGTAGGCTAAGCCTCTGCCTGTGGCACCAGCATCTCATAATTCCAGTTATGTGTCCTGGCTGTTCCTCTTCCAATCCAGCTCTCTGCTTATGGCCGGGGAAAGCAGTAGAAGATGGCCCAAGTCCTTGGCTCCTGTGCCTGTGTGAGAGACCTGGAGAAGGCTTGAGGCTCCAGGCTCCTGGCTTCAGATAGCCCAGCTCCAACCATTGTGGCCATCTGGGGAGTGAACACAAGCAGATAGAAGGCCTTTCTCTCTGTCTCTCGCTCTCTCCATCTGTAACTCTACCACTTGAATAAGTAAATAAATAAATCTTTTTAAAGAGTTAATAGAACATGGAATTAAAAAAATGTTTATTTAAAAATTAGATTTATTACTAGGGTTTTAATGTTTGATGCTGCTTTTGTAAATATGTCATTTCTTTTTTTTTTTTAAGATTTATTTATTTATTTGAAAGAGTTACAGAGAGGCAAGGACAGAGAGATAGAAACAAAGAGAGGTCTTCTATCTGCTGGTTCACTCACCAAATGGTTGCAAGAGCTGCAGTTGGGTCAATTCGAAGCCAGGAGCCAGGAGTCAGGAGCTGCTTCTGCTTCTCCCACGTGGGTGCGGGGTCCCAAGCACTTGGGACATCTTCCACTGCTCTCTCAGGTCATAACAGAGAGCTGGGTTGGAAGTGGAGCAACCAGGACTTGAACCAGCACCTATATGGGATGCTGGCAGTACAGGTGTCAGCTTTACCAGCTATGCCACAGCACCAGCCCTGTGTCATTTCTTATTTTCTACATGTGTGTTGATGATGTTTTGTTAGTTAGGGTTCTCCAGAGAAGCAGAACCAATATGAGATATATGTATACATGAGAGCACTTCAGAAAGTTCCGGAAGAATAGTATTAAAAGCTCAGTTTAGGAGAGGCTCCAAGATGGCAGAGTAGGAAGGGAGCTTACTGCTCTGGTCTAGGACAGGATAGCTAAAAGAAAGTGGAGAGAGTGCAGTCTCAGGGAAGAGTTAGGAAGAAAACAGCAGAGGAAATTCTATGCTAATTAGAGGGACACAGAGGACACACATGGAGGGTGTGGACACCAATGGCTCAGGACTTCAACAGCCAAGAGCCTCTGCACTAACACTGGAGAGTGAAGTGAGACCAGACTGCAGCAGCCCAAGCAACTGACGATAAAGCTGCAGGAAGATCCTAGAGTGAATCCGGCTTGGAGCCCTGTGGGGATAGTACACCTACCAAACTAGAGGGGAAAAAAAGGAGAGACACATTTCTTCCTCACCAATCACTTTACAATGCTGTCCTGTGACAAGCCAATAGAGTGGGCTCCATTTTGAACCTATGCAACAGCTGCGCCAGCTTGTATCAGTGCCCAGCAATCAGCCAAGTGGAAACTCTTGACTCTGGTAGGAAGAACTAATGGGGCTGAGTGCTTGTGAATGTGGGAGGCTTGTATACCAGAACTGTACAAACAAACAAATAAAAAACAAAATAAACGAGGCTGTGAGGGAGGACTCATAGTGTGGCTGTGACTGGGCAGTCATGGTGGGAGACTCTACATGCTCACAGCTTCCTGTTTACCTGGTGAGGGATATTGCTGGGGACACTGACCTTACACTGAGGGCTGCACAGATCCTTTGTGTGATCCATGGGACAGAGAGGATGAATAATACATCCACTGGGGCTAGCACTCAGGCACTGGTCTCCTTTGAGGAGAGGAGCTCAGCTGACAGATTAATCTCCCTTCTGATAAGAAAAAAAAGAGAAGATTTACCACGCCAAATCTGGGTGTGTCACCTTAGTCAAAACCTTCACCCTGAAGAACTAAACAGAGCTCCCTAGCCACACCCACCACACTCCTCTAGATATTCACTGAAAGCAGACAATCCACATATCTAAAGAGGAATATTACAAAGATAAAAGCCACTACAGTGGAAAAAGAGATGAAACCAATGAATATCTCCACAAATTTCTAATAAAAAATGCACCAATTCTGCAGTCTGTGGAAATCATTACTTAGTATATACTAAGTTGATCTTCTGTTTATAAAGATGATTGAAAATGAATTGTGATGAAGAATGGGATGGGAGAGGGAGTGGGAGATGGGAAGGTAGCAGGTGGGAGGGAGGTTATGGAGGGAAAAGATGCTATAATTCAAAAGTTGTACTTTGGAAATTTATATTTATTAAATAAAAGTTAAAAAAAAGAAAAAAATGCACCAATTCAAGAAACAAGAATAAGGAAGACAACATATAGCCCCCAGTGGACACAACACTTCAATATTAGATCTACAAAAAATGATGCTGAAATTCATAGGGAAACACAGGAGAACTTGGATAGCTAAAGCAATCTTATACAACAAAAACAAAGCTGGAAGCATTACAATACCAGATTTCAAAACATATTACAAGGCAGTTATAATCAAAACAGCCTGGTACTGGTACAGAGACAAGATGGATAGACCAATGGAATAGAATAGAATCACCAAAAATCAATCCAAACATCTACAATGAACTTATATTTGATCAAGGATCCAAAACCAATTCCTGGAGTAAGGACAGTCTATTCAATAAATGGTGCTGGGAAAACTGGATTTCCATGTGCTGACCCATGAAGCAAGACCCCTACCTTACACTTTACACAAAAATCCACTCAACATGGATTAAAGATCTAAATCTACGACCCAACACCATCAAATTATTAGAGAACATTGGAGAAACCCTGCAAGATACACGCACAGACGAGGATTTCTTGGAAAAGACCCCAGAGGCACAGGCAGTCAAAGCCAAAATTAACAACTGGGATTACATCAGATTGAGAAGTTTCTGTTCTGCAAAAGAAACAATCAGGAAAGTGAAGAGGCAACTGACAGAATGGGAAAAATAGTTGCAAATTATGCAACCAATATAGGATTAATAATCAGAATCTACAAAGAGATCAAAAACCTCCACAACAAAAAAACAAGCAACCCACTTAAGAGATGGTCCAAGGACCTCAACAGACATTTTTCTTTTTTTTTTTTTTTTTTTTTTTTTTTAAACTTTTATTTAATGCATATAAATTTCCAAAGTACGACTTATGGATTACAATGGCTTCCCCCCCATACCGTCCCTCCCACCCACAACCCTCCCCTTTCCCACTCCCTCTCCCCTTCCATTCACATCAAGATTCATTTTCGATTATCTTAATATACAGAAGATCAGCTTAGTATACATAAAGTATGGATTTCAACAGTTTGCTCCCACACAGAAACATAAAGTGAAAAATAATAGATGATTTTTTAAAATGATGATGAAATCAGAGCAGACCTATTGTCATGTTTAATCCCAGTGAGAGTCAAGTTGGGAATTGATAATTTTTTTTTTTTTTTTTTTTTTTACAGAGGATCAGTTTAGTATGCATTAAGTAAGGATTTCAACAGTTTGCACCCCCATAGAAACACAAAGTGAAATATATTGTTTGAGTACTCGTTATAGCATTAAATCTCAATGTACAGCACATTAAGGATAGAGATCCTACATGAGGAGTAAGTGCACAGTGACTCCTGTTGTTGACTTTACCAATTGACACTCCTGTCTATGGCATCAGTAGTCTCCCTATGCTCCAGTCATGAGTTTCCAAGGCTACGGAAGCCCTCTGAGTTCTCTGATTCTTATCTTGTTTAGACAAGCTCATAGTCAAAGTGGAGGTTCTCTCCTCCCTTCAGAGAAAGGTACCTCCTTCTTTGATGGCCTGTTCTTTCCACTGGGATCTCACTCGCAGAGATCTTTTGCCAGAGTGTCTTGGCTTTCCATGCCTGAAATACTCTCATGAGCTTTTCAGCCAGCTCCGAATGCCTTTAGGGCTGATTCTGAGGCCAGAGTGCTATTTAGGACATCTGCCATTCTATGAGTCTGCTGAGATTCTCACTTCCCATGTTGGATCACTCTCCCCTTTATTTACTCCATCAGTTAGCGTTAGCAGGTACTAGACTTGTCTATGTGCTCCCTTTGACTCCCAGTTCCTTCACCATGACCAACTGTGAACTGAAACTGATCACCTGGAACAGTGAGATGGCATTGGTACATGCCACCTCGATGGGATTGAATTGGAATCCCCTGGTATGCTTCCAACTCCACCACTTGGGGCAAGTCAGCCTGAGCATGTCCCAAATTATACATCTCTTCCCTCTCCCATTCCCACCACCATGTTCAACAGGGATCACATTTCAGTTAATTTTCAACACTTAAGAATAACTGTGCATCAATTACAGATCTAAACCAGTCATATTAAGTAGAACAGATAAAAAAAACTACTAAGAGGGATAATGTATTTAGTTGTTCATTAACAGTCAGGGCTATGCTGATCAAGCCACCATTTCCCATAGTGTCCACCTCACTCCAACAGGTTTCCCTCTTGGTGTTCAGTCAGTCGTCACCGATCAGGGAGAACATATGGTATTTGTCCCTTTGGGATTGGCTTATTTCACTCAGCATGATGTGTTCCAGATTCCTCCATTTTGTTGCAAATGACTGGATTTCGTTGTTTCTTACTGCGGTATAGTATTCTAAAGAGTACATATCCCATAATTTCTTTATCCAGTCTATCGTTGATGGGCATTTAGGTTGGTTCCAGGTCTTAGCTATTGTGAATTGAGCTGCAATAAACATTAGGGTGCAGACCTCTTTTTTGTTTGCCAATTTAAATTCCTTTGGGTAAATTCCAAGGAGTGGGATGGCTGGGTCGAACGGTAGGGTTATCTTCAGGTTTCTGAGGAATCTCCAGACTGACTTCCATAGTGGCTTGACCAGTTTGCATTCCCACCAACAGTGGGTTAGTGTCCCTTTTTCCCCACATCCTCGCCAGCATCTTCAACAGACATTTTTCAAAAGAGGAAATCCACATGGCCAACAGACACATGAAAGAATGTCCAGGATCACTAGCTGTCAGGGAAATGAAAATCAAAATCACAATGAGGTTTAGCCTAACCCCAGTTAGAATGGCTTTCATACAAAAATCAACAAACAACAAATGCTGGTGAGGACGTGGGGGAAAAGGTACTCTAATCTACGGTTGGTGGGATTATAGACTGGTAAAGTCACTACGGAGGACAGTATGGAGATATCTTAGGAATCTGAATATAGACCTACCATATGGCTCTGCCATCCCACTCCTGGGAATTTACCCAAGGGAAATGAAACCAGTAAATAGAAGAGTTATATGCACCCCCATGTTTATTGCAGCTCAATTCACAACAGTTAAGACATGGAATCAACCTAAATGCCCATCAACAGAAGAATGGATCATGAAATTATGGGATAGATGCACTATGGCATAGTACACAGCAGTAAATATGAAATCCAGTCATTTGTAACAAAATGGTTGAATCTGGAAAACATCATACTTAGTGAAATAAACAGTCCCAAAGGGACAAAGACCATATGTTCTCCCTCATCTGCGATGAGGGAGTACCTAAAACAAAATATCCAGAAGTCAAAATGACACCTCCAGAAAGGATGATTTGAGCAGCCCTTGTCTTGGCTGTTGATGAACTGCTTTTTTTATTCCTCTTCATACTATTTATTGAACTCTTTACTTAACATTGAGTTAATCATATGTGTATAATGTCAATTGAATATGGATCTCAGTAAGAAATTAGAGTGGGAATAAGAGAGGAAGGAGAAGTTTGTAACTGTAAAGCTGTATAGTTTACATACATTCCTAAGGACTAACTTCTAATGGTACAGTTTAAAAACTTGTCATGAGACCCCAAATCTCATTAAGCTGGGTGATAAAAATGCCCTCTTAATTGTGAAAGTGATCATAGTAAGTGTTCAGTGTAAACATATAGATAGGATTAAGTGTTGAAATGACCATATAAATAGCATCAAGTGTGGGGTAATTACAACAGATAAGATTAAAAAGTAGAGATTGTTCCAACATGGGAAGCAGTTCACACAGCAGACTCATAGAATGATAATTGCATTAAGTTAACATTCTGATCTCAGAATCAGTCTTTAAGGCTTCCTGGTCTGGCTGAAAAGCCTATATGATATGATAGCATTTTAGGCATGGAAAGCCAAAACACTGTGGCAAAAACATATTCTACATGAAGGATCTCTGTGAGATCCCAACGGAAAGAAGTGGCCATCAAAGAAGGATGTACTTTTCTCTGAAGGGAGGAGAGAACTTCTGCTTTGCTTATGGCCTTGTCTAAATACTGACGTTGTTTGTGGATTCAAAAGGCTTCCATAGCCTAGGCAGCTCATATCAAGAGCCTCGAGTGGTCACTGAAGTCACATATAAGAGTGTTAATTGTTAAATTAACAACAGAAGTAACTGCGCACTAACTCCCCATGCAGGACCTCTGTCCTCAATGAGTTGTATTATGAGAGCTAACCATGATACTTGTTCTCAAATAGTTGTGTGTGTGTGTGTGTGTGTGTGTGTGTGTGTGTTCACACACTGTTAAAATCTTTACTTAGTACAGAGTTGGTCTTATTATACAAAGGTAATTGAAAATGAAGCTTGGTCGGCTCCGTGGCTCAATAGGCTAATCCTCCACCTGCAGCACCAGCACACTGGGTTCTAGTGCCCGTTGGGGTGCTGGTTCTGTCCCGGTTGCTACTCTTCCAGTCCAGCTCTCTGCTGTGGCCCAGGAAGCCAGTGGAGGATGGCCCAAGTGCTTGGGCCCTGCACCTGCATGGGAGACCAGGAGAAGCACCTGGCTCCTGGCTTCAGATCAGCGCAGTGTACTGGCCACAGTGCGCCGGCCGCAGTGGCCATTGGAGGGTGAACCGATGGTAAAGGAAGACCTTTTTCTCTGTCTCTGTCTCTCTCTCTCTCTCACTGTCCACTCTGCCTGTCAAAAAAAAAAAAAAAAAAGAAAAAAGAAAGAAAGAAAATGAATCTTAATAGAAAATGGAACTGGGATGGGGAGAGGGATGAGGAGGAGGGGTGTGAATGTGAGTGGGAGGGCAAGTATGGTGGGAAGAATAAGTATATTCCTAAAGTTGTACATACGAAATTTCTATTCCTTAAAAAATAAATTATTAAAAAAAGTTTTTTATTTTGGTGCAAAACATTTTGTAATTCGTGATACAGGGTGCTTTCATAATATGCATTTTCCATGATCTTTTCGAATAGTCCTTGTTGGGGCAGGGGGCTGATAAGTGGAGGCTGAGAAATACCACCAAGTGCCTTCTGCAAGCTGCAAACTCAGGAACGTCACCGGTGTAATTCAATCTGAGCCTAAAGGCCTGAGACCCAGGAGAGCTGATGGTGTCAAATCCCAGCTTGAGGAAAGGAGGAGAGGAGATTTCTCAATTCAAACAGTGGGGCAAAAAAAAAAAAAAAAAAAAAAAAAGGCAGGGGGGACTCAAAGTCCTCCTTTCTCTGCCTTTTGTTCTACACATGCTTTTTGTGGCTTAGTTGTTGCCCACTGACATTGGGGAGGGCAATATATTTTGCTGAATCTACTGATTCAAAATCTAATCTCATTTTCCTACACATAATCAGAAATAATATTTAACAAAGTATCTGAGTACTTCATGGTCCACTCAAGTTGAGACATCAAATTAACCATTATATATGTAAAAAATATATTGGAGAGACACTATTTATCTTGTATCTAGTGTCCTTACTAAATGTAGTTATTAATTCCAACAGAATGCAAGTGGTTAGGAGCCAGGCCAATGAGGAAGGCAAAATACATGCCAGAATGGAGTTACCTGAGGGATCTGATAGCAAAATACATGGTAACCATCATGGAACGTGAAAGCAAGGCCAGAAACAAGAATTAGTCTGGAGTCCTAGACTCCTTAAAACAAAACAAGACACAACAAAAATAAAAAACAAAAAACCAGATTAGATGAATTGGAACAAATTCTTAAACAGAACAGTTTGGGACTGGATAATTTCATTTAGTAAAATTAAGACCTGACCGATCCATTTAAGAAAGGGTGGAATTGGGAATCTTTTGCAGAATTAGGATTTGCAGATGTGTTTTTGTGGAAGTCAAACAGAATAATGAGCTCACAGAAGATGTTATTCCCATTGGTGTAACTAACCCTTACTTATCCTATGCCTTGGACAACATATCTATCTAATAACTTAGTTTACAGTGATAAAAGAAGTCATAATTTATTCATGCTTTCTTTTGCATTAGATACCTTAAATGAATATTTATATACATTACTCCTTCAAATAAGCTCAAATGCCTTCAGAATAGATGTCATTATTTTTAATCTTACAAATATAAATATAGGATATTCACAGGAGAGTTTTGGTTAGAAGAAAGGAAATTGGCCGGCGCCGCAGCTCACTAGGCTAATCCTCCGCCTGCGGTGCTGGCACTCCAGGTTCTAGTCCCGGTTGGGGTGCCAATTCTGTCCCGGTTGCTTCTCTTCTAGTCCAGCTCTCTGCTGTGGCCCGGGAAGGCAGTGGAGGATGGCCCAAGAGCTTGGGCCCTGCACCCGCATGGGAGACCAGGAGGAAGCACCTGGCTCCTGGCTTTGGATCGGCGCAGCATGCCGGCGGTAGCGGCCATTTGGGGGTTAACCAACTGAAGGAAGACCTTTCTTTCTGTCTCTCTCTCTCACTGCCCATCAAAAAAAAAAAGATGAAGAAGAAGAAGAAGAAGAAGAAGAAGAAGAAGAAGAAGAAGAAGAAGGGAAATCATATGATCGTAATAATGAACATGAATCACAGCTACTATGCTCCAGACGCCACCCCAAAATCTTTACATTCAACACGTAATTTTACTTTTATAGGAACACATAAAGATTTGAGGACGAGATACTTGGTAAAACAGTACAACCAGACAGTTGGTCCTATCAAGGGATCCTGGACAATCTAGGTTTAGAGTTCAAGTTCCACTGATATATTATAATAATACAAGAACTATAAAAATAAGTCCCATTAAAACATTTAGAATGATAACATGAGGACAGAAATAAAATTATTATCCTTTTCTTTAGATACCGAGTTTTAAATGTGGATGACAAAAGCAAAGCAAAGAGGAATTTGAAAGAAAAATAAATAGAAACATCTTGGAAGTGAGCCACAAGAACGAGATGATTTTACAGGAACATAAAGCAAGTATCACAGCTATGTTTTAACATGGTATTTTCACCAGCATTTGGTCAGACATCTATATAAGGATAATGTCAAATAGCAGCTACAGAATCACTCATTTTTACAAGGTGACTACTGTATGTAAGCACTTCTGCTGGTTCTATGATTTACACATCTTTCAATCACAGATAAATACAGAACACTTCTCAATGTAGCCAAGAACAGTCTACCAACTTGGCACCCTGCCAAAGCACACTCAGCTTCCATACTTTGTCTGCTGCCACATTGCTGCCCGCCCATAGAGAATATGAAGGCTTTGTGGCCTTTGGGTTCTCCTAGTGGAAAATTTCTATAGACTAAGCAGAGAGTCAGTACAAAGCAGACAATTTGCAAATGGACACCATTCCAGGCCAAAGGCCCTGTGGATTATAAAGAGAAGCAGACTCCTACAGTGTGAGTCTGGTACTTTCATACTATAAATGGAAATCGTTTTCAAAACCTAAATGGGTTATAATGACTGAACATCAATACTATTTGTCTTTATCCTTGATGAAAAAGAAAATGGTAAAAGGAAATGATTTCCAACTAGCCAAACAATGATTTAAAAGAGCTCTGGGCACCATCAAAGTGTAGCACAAAATGAACACTATAATTTAATTGCTGAGAATGGAAACGTCCACTGAAGCTTTTGTAAGAATATGTGTGTATCTGTGTGTAATTTTTTCTTTACGGTTAAAGAAGACAAAACCTTCCTCTTACACAATGTGAATTTGTTTAAGAGATCATCTAAAAATGGTCAATATTATTATTTTATAAGCTAGGTTTCAGGGAAAGTTTATATGTTAGTAGTCTGAATTTGTTCTGATTAACAGATGAAAGATTCAAAATTACCCACATGTAATTGGTTCAGTGATGGCTTATAAACAAGAAATATAATTCCACTTGTCTTTGTAGGCAGAAGAGGCCTTCAAGTGCTACTAGAGTTCCTAAAGGAGCTAGAAATGCACTCATTCTATGATTTTTAGAAGTTATTCTTACTTAAAATTATACAATTTTAGGCTAATATGATTTTCCCTCTAAAACTGTCACTGGTAAGGTGGTTACATTCAATTAGGTTAATGAAATACAGTATACATAAAACATGACATAGCTTTAGGAAAGAAATTTGAATGTAAGTTTTGTGGTTTATTACAATCCATGTGATGAATATAGTATTAATTTAATTTTAGATGATTTATTTAGATAACTTGAATGCACAGTGGGTTTTTTAATTTTTCTCCTTTTCTATTTATTGTTAAAACCATGAACATACAAGATAGGTTCCTGCACCAGTCTGCTCAGAATAGGATAGACTGTGGTAACAACAATCCTGAGATCTTGCTGGCTTTCATCCACAAAGGTTTCTTACTTACTCACAAGTCTTGCCCACCATGAGTTGACTGGAGACCCTGGTTCACATGTCCTTACTTTAGGACACTGGCTGATAGAGCAGATCCTGCCATTGGCCCCTGGGTGGCAGTACTGGAAATGGGAGAAAAGTTTGGTCTGGGAGTAATAGTTCTAGGACCTAGAGCAAGGGATTGCAAAGACATGGCTCAGCTAACAGCAGTGGAGAGGGGACAATGGGCATGGCTAATCATTGTGACATTCAGACACAATGCATGAGTCCAAGAGCATATAAGACATAGATCTCTGGGTGGGCGGGGACTTGTGGCATTGTCTCTGAGCACAGCAAAACTGCAGCTCCTCTAGCAGTGGTAGCCATCAGCATACAGTATGGTTTCAACTTCCTTAAGAACCTGGGATCTTCTATCATCCTTCCAAAGGCTTCAGCATTTTCTATCAGTCTGTCCATATCCAGGGATCAGATGATCTTATGGGAGACTCTTTTGATTGAGTCCCTGCCACTTATGAAAGCACGCCCGTCTCCCGATTTCCCCAAGCCCTAGCACAGGAAACCACTGCAAAAGCTCCCCAAGCATGTATGTTTTGTCTTCATTCGACATACCTTTTCATTATCCATCTCAAGAACCCTCAATGACCTAAGTAAGTCTGCTCTGCTCATTTTGGTTATCAGCACTTTAGGTACTAAATATAGAAAGCACCCCAAAATGGAACCAGTATTATTATATAAGTTGATAAAGGATGACAGAGATAAAAATAATTGTCAAATATTACAAAAACTGAGAATTAGGCTAAACTTAGGTCTAGTGCTAACTTCGCTAAAGCATGGTGGTTTGAATAGTCTTGGTTGAAATTTCCACATACAAAACCATCCCAGATATTGTTTTAAAAACAGTATATGAGGTATCCTTTACTATCAGGGGCAGGGAAAATCCAGCCCAGAGGCTGTATAAGGCCCATAAAATCATTTGGTCTGGCCCTGCCAAAATAACTACAGGCAGAACTCATAATTCAATAAATCTATGGCAGGTGAATTTTTAAGCTGATAATGTTATATGGCCCATAAATGATGTTATAAATATTCAAATGACACTTGGCAGGAAGAAGGTTCCCCACCTCTGCTACAGCTGCATACGTCCTTCTCTTCAGCTCTCATTCTGGATTTTTTTTTCTGCTTTCTTTCCCTTCTCTTCCTTTCCAACATCTTCCTTCCCTCTCTGTGGTTTTCTTCTTTCCTTCCTTCGTTTCCACAGTTCTGACCCTGGTACTGAAGGAGATAAACCTTGGACTGTGTTTTTTTTTTTTTTTTTAAATCATGTTTAACAGTGATTGAAGGCACCACTTGACATGTCTCTCGGATGATTTTACTTTTTCCTCTAAATGCTTCTGTTCTATTATTTCTTATTCTGTATTGATAAAATTTAAGAATTCACAAATGGTAGTTCTTTTGGGCTGAGTTGTTATGCATTTATTAGATGAAATATTCTTTCTTTTTGTAACTTTTATTTAATGAATATAAATTTCCAAAGTACAGCTTATGGATTACAATGGATTTCCCCCCATAACGTCCCTCCCACCCGCAACCCTCCCCTTTCCCGCTCCCTCTTCCCTTCCATTCACATCAAGATCAATTTTCAATTCTCTTTAAATATACAGAATATTCTTTCACTTTAAAAAAACTGGTGCCTATTTTTTGAAAAAAAAAAAAAGACATTTTTTCCTATCTGGATAGGGACCAAGGCATAAATTTTAATTATTATACTTTTAAAAATCTGGCTAAATAGAAATGAATGTACAGAAGTATCTACAGAAGTGTCTCAAGTTGTGGAAAAACCTCTACGACAAAGAAAGAGCTCTCACTTCCAGTGCATGTAAGACACTACTGTAACATACCTGAGTGAAGCTCATTATCACTACTAGGCTATGTCCTTCAGAATCTTAAAAACTCATCTCGCCAGCTTATTACTGTGTTTAGAATCATTTAGACACCATTAAGGAATAAATGTGCTTCTGCTTTTAGGACAAAGGTAATCAGCCTGATCTGTTGCTGGATTTTACAAGACCATTAGCTAATATAGAGCACAAATGGTATAATCAAGTTCAAAGTTCAGTGTACATGGCTATTGGTGAATCTTGATCCACCAAAAGGTATTTTTTTTAAAGATTTATTTTATTTATTTCAAATACAGAGTTATAGAGAGAGGTAGAGACAGAGAAAGAGGTCTTCCATCCACTGGTTCACTCCCCAGACGGCTGCAACGGCCAGGGCTGCGCCAATCCGAAGCCAGGAGCCAGGAGCTTCTTCTGGGTCTCCCATGTGGGTGCAGGGGCTCAAGGACTTGGGCCATCTTCCACTGCCATCTCAGGCCATAGCAGAGAGCTGGATCGGAAGTGGAGCAGCCGGCACTAGAACTGGTGCCCATAAGGGATGCCGGCGCTTCAGGTCAGGGCTTTAACCCGCTGCGCCACAGCACCGGCCCCATGATATTTTTATTTTGAGCAATGATTGGAATATAATTGAGCAGAATAAAATTAAATGGATGTAAAATTCACTGAGTTACAAGGTCTTTGGAGAACATTTCATGGAAAGCTGCCTACTCCCAAAATGGCAAACTCAGGTCTGTACTTTTGAGCCTTAACAAAAATGGTCACTTTATGGAAATAAAGTTACTCTATAGATTAACTCACTTACTTACTCTACAAACATTAAGGCACAAGTTTAGTGGCTTAAAACAATGCAAATTCCTTCTCTCGTATGCTACTACATGAGCAGGCTGACACAAGTCATGGTAAGTTAAAATCAAGGGGTTAGTAGTGATGTATTCCTTTCTGAAGGCTCCTTGGAAGAATTTGTCTCCTTGCCTTTTCCAACTTCTAGAGACCGCATATGTTTCTTTGCTTCTAAGTTCTTTCTTTGTCCATATTCAGAGCCAGAAACATTATATCTTTCTCTAATTCTTGGTTTATGTTCATGGCTTTCCCTCTGACCAAAGATTAAATATATCCTCACTTTTAAGATTCACATGATTAGGTGGGACTACTTGTTAATAGGCTGGGGTGGTCTTCTTTTTTTCTTTTCTTTTTTTTTAAAGATTTATTTATTTATTTATTTGAAAGGCAGAGTTACAGAGAGGCAGAAGCAGAGAGAGAGAGAGAAAGACAGAGAGGTCTTCCATCTGCTGGTTCACTCCCCAGATGGTTGCAATGGCTGGAGTTGTGCCAGTCCAAAACTAGGAGCCTGGAGCTCCTTCCAGGTTTCCCACGAGGGTGCAGGGGCCCAAGAACTTGGGCCATCTTCCACTGCTTTCCCAGACCATACCAGAGAGCTGGATCGGAAGTGGAGCAGCTGGGACTCGAACCGGCATCCACATGGGATGTCGGCACTAGAGGAGGAGGCTTTAACTGCTATGCCACAGCACCAGCCCCTGGGATGGTCTTCTGCTCTCAAAGTTCATGCCCTTAATCACATCTGCAAACTCCTCTTTATCATATAAGGTAAATCTATACAGGTTTCAGGGATGAGGATGTGAGGACAATTTTGGGGACTATCACTGCCTAGTCCACCTCTATCATCTGTCATGCCAGTTGTGAAAAGCACACTAGACACACTAGGCATTTAAAGTAATCAAACAAATTTCCTACGTCATCAAGTTTTTAGCATTCAAAGGTGAATGATAGGCCAGGGTCTTCATATATCTGTGAGGAATGCATAGCACCTATTTAGGTAACATACTCATCCATGGGCCAGGTTAAATTGAACAGCATGAATAAAAACCATGGTTGGTAAGTAGACACAGTTGGGGTCCAATTCTGGGTCTACTACACTGAGAGATTTGAGATCTACCTACACTTGCTAAGCTGTTGTTTCTTTTTCTATAAAATGGAGCATAATAATATCCATAGCACAGTGCAAAGGCGTTATTAGGGATTGAATGACATCATGGATGCAAAGCCCACAGTGCTTAGGCACAGAGTTGGTGCTCAAGAAGTATCACTACTTGCACTAAATAAGGGGTGTCTTAATTTGGAAACACAACTCCAAGGCCAAACAAGAGGGCCATTTCCAGTTGGTGTTATTTAGAGGCATAAGGAAAATTTTCCTGGCTCTAATTTATCCTTTATCGCATTTCTGAAAACTTAAGAACTGCAAATAAATTCTTTTGGCTTACGGTATTTGTTTCCCAACTGTTCTCATTAAATATATAGCAGTTATCAAAGGAGGAAAAAGCACGAAGCTGTTACAAGTAATTGCCACTGTAACATAAGTTGCTTTGTCAGAGGCAACCTGACTGCGTAAAAATCAGGAGTCGTTTTCATGTTTGTTTTGAATGAAATGGAAAAGAGAAAATATGTTTCTGCTGTAGTGCAGTTCCCAAGTAGGGCAGAGCTGACCAAGGTGACAAATGTGGCAGCGTTTGGTCTTCTTTTTGTGTGGGAAGGGAACCTAAAGGAGGATGAAGTGATAAGAAGAACATGTAGAGGGATCTGTGTTTACATTTCACTGCTGCACATACGTATTCAAGCATAGCCCTGCTGGCTTAACTCATTAGACATCATCTATTTAGGGGACACCAGAGGATGCAGAAAGATAATTTTAATTCTATTGCAAATATGGGCACAAACTAATAGTTTCATTCAAGAATAATACTTCTGCTGTGGGAATATTGGATTTGAAAGTATCATCCATATGGGACTTGGAACCAGACAGATTTCTGAAACCATGCCAGACTCAGGCACTGACTTCTCCGGCTATGAAATAGAAGCTAAGTGAACAGAGGAACAGACCCAAACCAGCAGGGTCCTGGGAGAGGGGACACTTGGGAGTCAGGTGATACCACAAGTAAATCAGTGAATCCAGAAGACTCAATTAAAACCTAGAGCTTAGTTCTGAGTATGGGACAGGCAGGTTTCCTATATCATGACAAAGACAAACTTCAGACATTAGAGTGTCATTTCAGTTAGGAAAGAGAAGGTTATGCTAAAATTCAAAGATCAAGACCCCTGATTCGTATATTATTGGAAGATAAATGTCACAGGGGAAGACAGTAAGTAGTGGCAACATAAAAGCTACTGGTTATAGTAAGAGTGCAGAAAAATCAATGGTCTCCCATTAACCAGTTACAGCAATGGTTTTGGTAAACTCAGACACTGAAGGTTGGGCTATAGACCATTATATACATTGAAGAGTAAGTGCTAAGATCAGGTCCCATTGAGAGAAATTATTTTGTGGCCAGAGGTTAAAGTAACAAAAGGGCAGTATGAAAGAAGCCAAATATGCCACTATAGGTTAATACCTCTAGGTTCCTAGCACTTCAACAGCAATATGGACACACCTCATAGGTGTGTGATGAAGTTAAAATGAGGCACTGGCTGCAAAGCAGTTAGTGTGGTGACTGACACAGGGTAAAATAATACAACTTAGGAAGTATCATTTATTTTAATAATACTGAGCCACAGAGCTACCTCTCTGCTTCCTCTAGAGACTGATATCTGGAGTTGCCTAATGTTGATATTCAGATATTTCACAGTTGAGAAAAATATAGTGGGGGTTTTATAATCCCCTCTTTACCTTATTAATTTTTTTCAACTTTTATTTAATAAATATAAATTTCCAAAGCACAACTTCTGGATTATAGCAGCTTTTCCCCCTATAACCTCCCTCTCACCCACAGCCATCCCATCTCCCACTCCCTCTCCCATCCCATTCTTCATCAAGATTCATTTTTTTTTCTTTTTGGACAGGCAGAGTGGACAGTGAGAGAGAGACAGAGAGAAAGGTTTTCCTTTACCATAGGTTCACCTTCCAATGGCCGCTGCAGCTGGCGCACCGCGCCGATCCAGAGCCAGGAGCTAGGTACTTCTCCTGGTCTCCCATGGGGTGCAGGGCCCAAGCACTTGGGCCATCCTCCACTTCACTCCCGGGCCACAGCAGAGAGCTGGCCTGGAAGAGGGGTAACCGGGACAGAATCTGGTGCCCCGACCGGGACTAGAACCCGGTGTGCTGGCGCCGCAAGGCGGAGGATTAGCCTAGTGAGCCGCGGCACCGGCCTATGTCAGAACTATTATCATGTCTAGGTAATTTCACATCTTGAAGAGCTTAAATTAGAGTTGTGATTTTTCAAATGTGTTAAAGTGTAGGCTATTAGGAATTCTCTATTCAAGAGAAGTTCAGCAGTTTTTATTACCAGGCATGTAATATATTCATCTAAATATCAAGTAAATTCAGCCCAGCAAATCCAGCCCCATGTAGATAATTGATCTCCATAAATCTATTAATAAGTGAATACATATTGAGAACTTACTACATAATCAGTTTTGTGGCTCAAGCTGTATGGTTTAAGATACAAATCAATTACAAGTTATAATCCTTGTTATTTAGTTTTTTAATCAAGCTGGGAAAATATGAAAAAGTATGTATAATAAAATCTTATACAGTGAAGGTCAAACTATAAGAGCAATAGGGATTAAGAAATAGAGAGGTCACTGGTAGCCATGCTATTCCAGGCCGACTTCTTGAAGGAGACTGCACTTGAGCTAAATCTTAAAGAAGTACTGATTCCGAATGAAGGCAGTGAATAATATAGATCTGAGAGACTCAAACAGCTGTTTGAGTGTGGTTATCAGTGAAAGAGAGTGAGGAGAGAGGACTGACTAGAACAGAGGACATGGTAGTAAAACAGTTTGGATTTGTAGGCTTGGATCACAATATGGAGGCTCTAGAAATGAAGATTGGAAGAAAACCCCAACTGTGTTCCAAGATTTTATTCGTCCCAGTCATGTGGTCATTTGAAATTTTTCTTAGAGAATTTGAACTTGGGTGCGGCTACACAATGATGATGATGAGCTGACACATTACACAGATGAAATGATAAAATGTTATTTAATTCAAAATAATCTGACAGTGAGAGAGGGAAGAAGGTGAAGATAGGGATGAAACAAAATTGGCAATGAGTTGGTAACTACTGATGCTGAATGGAGAACATATGGAATTTGTTAGATGATTCTGTCTATACATTTTTTATTTTGGAAAATTTCCATAATGAAAGATTCTTTAGCATGTCCAAATGACACATAATATTTGTGAAATAGGATTTCTCAACAATTTTTCTGACTCTCACAAATTTATTAAATCAGAATAACCTACAGGAAAATACACAAACACACACATATACACATATGCAATATTCCTTAAGAATGGGGATATGAGAAGCATCCAAGAAACTACACATAATGCTGTTAACTGTAGCTCCTCGTAGATTAATGAAGGTAGGGTCTTGGTCTTGCTGACACTCAATCTTGTGGGTAGAGTCTAATTCAACGCTTTGCAGGGCAGAGATGGAAGAATGCATGAATACCTTTCTGTCTGATATTCTGCTGAGGAAATATCTGTGCAGGGCATTTATCCTGTGTTCAAATGTGTGCCATATACAGTGTTTCAATCAGTGTCTATGTTTTTATGCAGGCACTCATGGCTTTCTGTTGAAACCATATTTTTCTGCAATAATGATCAGTTATGTATCAATTATTAAACAATTATTTACTATACAGTAGAGCCAACAGTAAATTGGTTATTAAAATTGGCAAAAGAGCCAGTGAGCAACTTGCTACATTGGAGGGCTTTGAGGAAATAGATTTCACTTGGATCAGAATCCAAACTCTGCTTTTTATGAGCACTTTTGGCAAATTATTTAACATGTTCATCTTCAAGTTTCATCTATAAATGGACCAAAACGACTTACCTTCCAGAGTTGTTTAGAAGATTAAATTAGGCTTTTCTTTGCCAAATTCTCTCTTGAACTCACTTAAAACAGCCTGGTGTATGTAATTAAGTGTAGGAATAAGATCTAGCACTGACGGATTTTAAATTGAGATATGGCTGGATGCCTATTTTAATCATATTCCTCTTCATATATCTGCTTTCTCTTTGTGGTTAATGTATAGCTACATAACTTACATCTCACAATCATAACTTAATGCCTGTACTTTTTGTATCTTAAAATATCCCATAGACTCTTCAGAGTCTATAACCACTACATGAGAAAACAATATCTTACAATTATAATAATCATTTAAGACATGTAGAGATGATTTAAGGAGGTTAAATATTCTGGTTGGAAAAAAAGTAAAAATTTGCTGTACTGGGGTCAGGCACAGGAAGAAACCTCTTGCTTAATTCTTCCAGAAACTTGCATTACAAAGGAAAAATCTGTCCCAAACTACATTTTGCATCTAGAGAAAGAATCTTGCTTATGCTGCCTATAATAAGCCAAATGAGACTTTTAAAAACAAGAGCATAATACTTTGGTAAATCACAATTAGGTACAATTTGGGAAATTAAGAATTTGAAAATTAAAAGTCATGAATATTCAAAAAGAGAATTTCTTAGAGTTACATGAAAAGAGTGTTAATGTTTTAATTTTATTTCCTAGAGAAAAATAATCTCATTTTCGTCAAAATGGAAAATTGTGATACTTTATACAATGATGTGGTGCAACTATCAGAAGCAGCCTATTAATCTAAAGGGAGCACGAGTGTAAACACAATCCTCTGATTATCCATCATAGCAATCTTTTAAGGCAAATACAGGTAAACCATACAAATTCTAAGTGAGGAAATACATGTGCTGCAAAGGAGACTCACATCTGCATTCCAGGTGTGAAGCATGATCCAGGTGTTTGCTCAGAGAGCAGTTGTACTTTGGAGCTGATTTGGTTATGGTAATAAGGTACTCTGATAAACTGTTTTGCTATTCCTGCAGGATACTAGTTGTTTCCTGTAACATGTTTCTGACTTTTATGAGGCTTATGACTGTACAGCCAAGGAGTGTTTCACTGTAGCTATGTGTGATCTTGTAACTGTGTTTGGGCCAACAGAGTATTAACAAATGTCATGTCTCTGCCTTTTGCTCTTTAGTTTTTTTTTTTTTTTAAATGGACATAGCCTTATTTTGCCCAAGCAACAAAGATAATATGATTCAGTTGCAAGATAGAAAGAACCAGAGCCCACTGCTTGTTATGTTTGCATCCCATACGAGCTCCAGTTGGGTCCTGGCTGCTCCACTCCACTTCCAATCCAGCTCCCTGTTAATGGCCTGGGAAAACAGCAGAAGATTACCCAAGTGCTTGGACCCCTGCCATGCACGTGGGAGACTCAAATGAAGTTCCAGGTGGCTGGCATCAGCTTGGCCCAGCCCCAGCCATTGTGGCCATTTGGGAAGTCAGAGGATGGAAGGACTCTCTCTTTCTCTCTCTGTCTCTGTAACTCTGCCTTTCAAATAAATAAATAAATCTGGAAGGAAGGAAAGAAAGCAGGGAGGAAGAGGAAAGGGAAGAGAATGAGGAAGGGGAGGGAGGGAAGAGACAAAGGAAGGGAGGAAGGAGAAGGGAAGGAGAAGGGAAGGAGAAGGGAAGGGAAGGGAAGGGAAGGGAGAGAAAGAGAGAGAGAAAGAAAGAAAGAGAGAGAGAGAATGAAAGAGAGAGAAAAGAAAGAAAAGTCTGGACATGTGAAAGACTACAGAACTGAGCTACTCTGCTAAATTGTCCTGGTCAATTTTTTGTGTGGAATATAAACTTCTGCTTTCAGTCACTGTAGTACTGCTTTTCGTTGTTGTTGTTATGTCTATCCAGCTTTTGTCTTAATTAATACAGTATTTAAATATATTTATTTGTGATTATTAGAAGATCTAGATAACTAATAAAAGTCAGAAAACTAAAAGTTATCGAAGTCAATATGTCCAGAAGCACATGAAATAATAAAATATGACAAGAACTAATATCCTTCTTTGTAGTTTGCTTGGTAGTTAATTCATCAGTAAGCTTTAAAACAAATATTTCCATAGATTTTTGTGGCTAGATTTTATTAATGAGACAGAGTTTCTTTTCAATATCATTTTAGTAATTTTTCTGATCTTAAGGGATATTCTAGGGAAGAGGGAATATATAAATAAATTGGAAATGTACAAAGAAATGTCTGATTTGGGGAGACAACTTGGAGGTGATCCCTACTAGGTTAGGCCCTTATATTGCTTATCCCTCTGTTCGAGTAGGGACACCTTCTGAGAACCTGAGTTAAGCTAACTCTAGGTTCCTGATTCACAGAGACTGTGAGACAATAAATGTGTGCTGTTTTAAGTTGGTGACATTGTGGTGAATTTTTATACTGCAAGGATTCATTGTACAAGAAACAAAATACATACCCACACCAATCCAAAATACTGCCTAACACATACCATTTTGGCTCTCTATGGATGACATCCTTACTCATTTCTTTATTTTTCTAAATCTGCAGGATAGAAAACAATAGAACCATTCACTGAAGTAACTGAATTATACAACAATTATAACAAAAAAGCTCATCTCATGTTACAGTTCTATCTGGCCATCTACTTCTAATTGATTAAATTTATTTCTAATCTGCTATTCTTTTCTTTTAAATAGTCACCTGTATAGCAAAGTTATTTAATCTATTTTTGGTTGCTTTTTTGTTAGCTATTGCCATTTGGTAAAGTATATCATAATGAATAGGAAAGAAAAATAAATACTTGTGGCCTGAGAAAATACTGTTCTTTTTTTCAACTTTTATTTAATAAATATAAATTTCCCAAAGGCAACTTTTGAATTATAGTGGCTTTCCCCCCCATAAACTGCCTCCTACCTGAAACCATCCCATCTTCCACTCCCTCTCCTACCCCATTCTTCATCAATATTCATTTTTCAATTATCTTTATATACAGATCAACTTACTATATACTAAGGAAAGATTTCAACAAACTGCACCCACACAGACACACAAAGTATAGAGTACTGTTTGAATAGTAGTTTTACCGTTAATTCACATAGTACAACACATTAAGGACAGAGATCCTACATGGGGAGCAGGTGCACAGTGACTCTCGTTGATTTAACAATTGACACTCTTATTAATGATGTCAGTAATCACCCAAGGTTCTTGTCATGAGCTGCCAAGGCTATGGAAGCTTCTTGAGTTCGCCAACTCTGACTTTATTTAGACAAGGCCATAATCAAACAGGAAGTTCTCTTCTCCCCTCAGAGAAAGGTACCTCCTTCTTTGAAGGCCCATTCTTTCCACCCCAATGGAAATATCTCTCACTCACAGAGATCTTTCATGTAGGTCACTTTTTTTTTTTTTTTTTTTTTTTTTTTTTTTTTTTTGCCACAGTGTCTTGGTTGTCTATGCCTGAGAAACTCTCATGGGCTTTTTAGCTGAATGCCTTAAGGGCTGATTCAGAGGCCAGAGTGCTGTTTAGGGCATTCGCCATTTTATGAGTCTGCTGTGTATCCTGCTTCCCATGTAGGATCATTCTCTCCTTTTTAATTCTATCAATTATTATTTGCAGAACCTGGTCTTATTTATGTAATCACTTTGACACTTGATCCTATCTTTTTGATCAGTTATGAACTTAAACAGATCACTTTAACAAATAAGACGGCATTGGTACATGCCACCTTGATGGGATTGAATTGGAATCCCCTGGAACGTTTCTAGCTCTACCATTAGGGGTAAGTCCGAGGGAGCATGTGCTGAACTGTACATCTCCTCTCTCTCTTACTCCAACTCTTATATTTAACAGGGATCACTTTTCAGTTAAATTTAAACACCTAAGAATAATTGTGTGTTAATTAAAGAGTTCAACCATTGGTATTAATTAGAACAAAAAAAATTTACTTAAAAGGAATAAAATAGTAAATTGTTCCTCGACAGGACAAGGGCTGATCAATACATTGTTTCTCATAGTGTCCATTTCACTTCAACAGGTTTCCTTTTTGTTGCACAGTTAGTTGTCACCAATCAGGGAGAACATATAATATTTGTTCCTCTGGGACTGGCTTATTTCACTCAACATGATGTTTTCCAGATTCCTCCATTTTGTTGCAAATGACTGGATTTCATTGTTTTTTTTTTTTTTTTTTTTTTTTTTTTTTTTTTTTTTTTTACTGCTATATAGTATTCTATAGAGTAAAAATCTCATAATTTCTTTATCCAGTCTTCTGTTGATGAGCATTTAGGTTAACTCCAGGTCTTAGCTATTGTGAATTGAGCTGCAATAACCATTGAGGTGCAGACAGCTTGTTTGTTTGCCAATTTCATTTCCTTTGGGTAAATTCCAAGGAGTGGGATGGCTGGGTTGCATGGTATGGCTATATTCAGGTTTCTGAGGATCTCCAGACTGACTTCCATAGTGGCTTTACCAGTTTACATTCCCACCAACAGTGTGGGTTAGTCCCTATTTCCCCACATCCTTCCAGCTTCTGTTGTTGGTAGATTTCTGTATGTGAGCCATTCTAACTGGGGTGAGGTGAAACCTCATTGTGGTTTTGATTTGCATTTCCCTGATTGCTACTGATCTTGAACATTTTCTCATGTGCCTGTTGGCCATTTGGATTTCCTCTTTTGAAAAATGTCTATTGAGGTCCTCGGCCCATCTCTTAAGTGGGTTGTTTGTTTTGATGTTGTGGAGTTTCTTGATCTTTTTGTAGATTCTGGTTTTAATCCTATATTGGTTGCATAGTTTGCAAATATTTTTTCCCATTCTGTTGGTTGCCTCTTCACTTTCCTGACTGTTTCTTTTGCAGTACAGAAACTTCTCAATTTGATGCAATCCCAATAGTTGATTTTGGCTTTGACTGCCTGTGCTTCTGGGGTCTTTTCCAAGAAATCCTTGTCCGTGTGTGTGTTTTGCAGGGTTTCTCCAATGTTCTCTAATGATTTGATGATGTCGAGTCACAGATTTGGATCTTTAATCCATTTTGAGTGGATTTTTGTGTAAGGTAGGGGTCTTGCTTCATGCTTCTGCACGTGGAAATCCAGTTTTCCCAGCACCATTTGTTGAATAGACTGTCCTTGCTCCAGGAATTGGTTTTAGATCCTTGATCAAATATAAGTTGGCTGTAGATGTTTGGATTGATTTCTGGTGTTTCTATTCTGTTCCATTGGTCTATCCATCTGTGTCTGTACCAGTACCATGCTGTTTTGATTACAACTGCCCTGTAGTATGTCTTGAAATCTGGTATTATTAATACGCTTCCAGTTTTGTTTTTGTTGCACAAGATTGCTTTAGCTATTCGAGGTCTCCTATGCTACCATATGAATTTCAGCATTTTTTCCCCAGATCTGAGAAGAATGTCTTTGGTATTTTAATTGGTATCACATTGAATCTATAAATTGCTTTTCAGAGAATGGACATTTTGATGATATTGATTCTTCCATCCCATTAGCATGGAAGATTTTTCCATTTTTTGGTATCCTCTTCTATTTCTTTATTTAAGATTTTGTATTTCTCATCATAGTATGTACCCAGGAATCTATCCATTTCTGATAGGTTTCCCTGTTTGCTGGCATACAACTCTTTGTAGTACTTTCTGATGACTCTTTTTATTTCTGTGGCGTCTGTTGTCACATTCCCTTTTTCATCTCTGATTATTGATTTCCGTCTTTTCTCTCCTTTTTTTAGTTAGTTGGGCCAATGGTGTTCAAAGGAAGTTCAAAGCTTATATTAGAAATAGCTTTGAACTTCCTGTCATCTTTTACTGAGAGATTTTCTTCCTTTTCCTTCTTTCATATTGATGGCTGTGTTTCTGTGTTTCTGTGTGTAACACATTTTTAAGCATCTTTTGCAGGGCTGGACAAGTGGTGACAAATTCTTTCAATTTCTGTTTGCTATGAAAGGTCTTTATTTACCTTCATTCACAAATGAGAGCTTTGCAAGATATAATATTCTGGGATGGCAGTTTTTTTCTCTTAGTACTTGGGCTATATCTTGCCATTCCCTCCTAGCCTGCATGGTTTCTGATGAGAGGTCTGTTGAATCTAATTGGAAATCCTCTGAGAGTAATCTGACGTTTCTCTCTTACACATTTTAGAATCTTTTCTTTCTGTTTCACTGTGGTGAGTTTAATTACAATGTGTTGTGGTGAGTATCTCTTTTGGTCATGTTTATTTGGGGTTCTATGTGCTTCCTGTACTTGGATGTCTCTGTCCTTCTCCAAACCCAGGAAGTGCTCTGCTGGTATCTCACTAAAAAGGCCTTCTAATCCTTTCTCTCTCTCCATGCCTTCAGAAACTCCTAGAACCTGAATGTTGGGTTTTTTAAAATAGTATCCTGTAGATACTGGTACTATCTAATAGTATCTAATAGTATTAGTATTAGTAATAGTATTATTATAGGACACTAATAGTATCCTGTAGATAATATTTTTTAGATTTCTAATTTCCTCTTCTTTTCTTTGGTTTGAGTGTATACTTTCCTGTGCTCTGTCTTCTAAGTCTGCTATTCTCTCTTCTGCTTCACTGATTCTGTTTTTAAGGTTCTCAAATGTGTTTTTTATTTGTTCTATTGAATTATTCATTTCATTTTGGTTTCTCTTCAATATCT